>NW_028317965.1:5173750-6599375 GCF_062004578.1 Staurois parvus | reverse complement strand
TTGACCTGTACTTAATTGTGGGGTCATTTCAGTCTGGTAAGAGGCAGTATTTTCTGAGGTGTTAGTGATGGTGGACTCCCATAGTGATTTTTGAATTTTTTTTTTTAATTTTCTTTAAAAAATTTCTTTTGAATTTATATTTTATAATAGAGATTTTTTATTTCTGCTGGACATTATTGGACTTTTTAATTTACTTATAGCGCCACATTTTTTTGTTTTAATACTTTTTAGTACTTAGACCCTGCACCTCTGGTGAGCTTGTATGATCCATCAGCTTGTATACTTGTCCTGCTGGTCGGTAGGAGCCTCTCTACTACTATAGCTACTGGTCTCTGGGTTTGGGCAGCTGCCCTGGGTCTGGTGTTTACACGTGGGCAGTGTGGTGGCCCGCTGCACTTCCAACTTAATTCAGGTCTGGAGCACAGTTGGCTGCACACTGTGTGCCATGATGGTATCTTTATTGACTCCTGTTTAAATTGTCTGTAGTATGGATATGTAAGCTAGGACCTTAGATTGTAAGCTCCTTGAGGACAGGGAGTGATGTGAATATACATTATGTTTGTAAAGCGCTGTGCAAAAGGATGATTGTGACGGAAGCGTAGGCGGGACAGAACGCACAAGGAGGATGATAAACACACAAAGTTTTATTGAAATAGGAGATACACTCAATCAGGGTAACAAGGATAGCGCCCGGGTACCCAAAAGGGGGGGAGGAGAGGACGCTTCCTGATTGCCCCGGCAATGACCGGCCCAGCGTCGGGTTGCCGGGGCAACGAGGCACACCCCCTCACTCTGGCCGTGCTCAGGGAGCGCGGCCTTTGTCTCCAGCGGGCGCAGAGCGCGGGAAGCCTCGTGCCTGCACTGTGCCTGCCGGGGGGGGGGGGCACGCAGAGACACCACGGCGGCCTGCACCGTGCAAGCCCAGCGGGATGCCCGACTCTTCGGCGGCTTCGCCGAGGAGAGCTGCTAACCGCACCACAGGGGGCGTTTCCTTCCGTCCTGCACAGCCTTTGATGTAGGCTTGTGCAGGACCTTAGGAATCTGCAAGGGGAAGGGAGGGGGGAGGATCAAAGGGGAGCGAGGGGGAGCCGCTGCCACCTGTAAACTGAGAGGAGGGGGGAGGAAGGAAGAGCAGACGAGGGGGGAGACCGTAACAATGATCTATATAAAAAATTGTAATAAATATTAGTTAAAGCAGTAGTAAAGTCCCCTATATATTTTTAGGGTCCCCCCCGGAGGGTTATGACATAATGTGCTAGTATGCACCACATATTAGCATATTATAGCAGACTTACCATCTAAAGAAGCCCTCCAGTGATATGGTATGAGTGATCCAGTGGGCCCCCATTGTCACTCAGTCTTCTTTGTGGGTTCCATGTCTTTGGCCACTTGAATAGTCAGGCTGCGATGATGTCACTCGCAGTGCATGCATGGCACAGCGTACATGACAGTTGACAGCAATTTTGAAAAAAGTAAGTTAATTATCACTATAATTTGCACCATGATTTTGCTGCACAAAGCCTCATTAAAAGTGACACATCCATGTGCTACAAACAGGTACGTCTTCATTAGAGAAATGTGATATTCAAAGATACGTATGGCAATCTGCTTCTCTGAGGTGCCATACTCAACTCTTATTTGTCTGATATGTTTTAAAATGTGACAGATGAGCTATTATTTATTTTATACACCAAATATAAGTTCATGAGATGCTTTCATCTTTCCAAAGTGGGCAGATGACGACCTAAGGTTACTGCTTTGTAAGCCCGAAAAAAGCTTTGAGATATGAGGAATGTCAAATTTATGAGTTAATCACATCTGAGGATTCTATCAAACATAATGTCATATCGCGGAGACTCGGGATTATCAAAAGATCTTTGTGTAAAATTGATGATATAGAATTTCTAACAGAATGGAGAAAATCTGGGTGTTGGGCTGATGTTCTTTCACATTTACCAAAGCATTGATCACATCTCTTTGCAGGAAAAAGTGAGTAGTATGGGTCGTGTTCTGGAACTGTGATAAGTCGGGGTCCTGAGGTGTACAACGGATGATATGTGCTGTTCAGATTTTAGCTTTTTGACAGTGGGTGCAGAGACTGGAACGGCAAACGAAACTGTGAAGAATAATTCAAAGTGTAATTCCGCCTTTTTATCAAGATTGCCTTGGTAAACGCAGCATGATCAAAGTATGCTTCCTAGCTTTAGTAATTTTACCTTGAAAGTTGGGTGGATTTTTTTTCTTCTCTTTTTTGCAAAAATGATATCAGGAAAATGTCTGCAATGCATGTTACTTAAAGCCTAAGCCTAGATTCACACCTAGGGGTTTATTTACTAAAGCTGGAGAGTCCAAAATCAGACTCCCTTCTGCATAGAAATCAATCAGCTTCTAACCTCAGCTTGTTCAATGAAGCTTTGGCAATGAAACCTGGAAGCTGATTGGTTTCTATGCAGAAGGGAGTCTGATTTTGGACTCTCCAGCTTTAGTAAATAAACCCCTTAGTGTCTTGTGAGTGTGCATATTTTTGAGTGCATTTTTTTCGCACATTTTCCAATAAATGCACGGAGAAGCCCATTACTTTTAATAGGCTGCCCTACACATGAAAAATGCGCCATAGAAGCTCCTGCACTTTTTTGAGTATCGAGCTTTACACGTTTTTAACCACGCATTTGTCACATGTTTTAACTGGTGAAAAAATGCTCTTCTGCTTGCCACTTTGGGGAGCCATTAACCATTTCCATACCGGGCACTTTTACCCCCTTCCTGCCCAGGCCATTTTTCAGGTCTCAGCGCTCTCAAACTTTGAATGACAATTGCGCGGTCATACAACACTGTACCCAAACTAAAATTTTATCATTTTCTTCACACAACTAGAGCTTTCTTTTGGTGGTAATTAATCACCGCTGGGGTTTTTATTTTTTGCTAAATTAACAAAAAAACCTGCAATTTTTGAAAAAAAAACATGTTTTTCTTTGTTTCTGTTATAAAAGTTTGCAAATAAATAATTGTTCTTCATAAATTTGGGCCGAGATGTATTCTGCTACATGTCTTTGGTGAAAATAACCCAAATTAGGATGTATTTTTTAGTTTGTAGGAAAGTTATAGAGTTCACAAACTATGGTATAGATCTGAATATTGATCAATCCTGAAGTACTGACAGCCAATCTAATTTCTTGAGGTCCAAGAATGTCAGAATAGTACAGATATCCCCCAAATGACCCCTTCTTGCAGAGTAGACAGTCCGACGTACTTCATAGGAGGCATGGCGAGTTTTTTGAAGTTGTATTTTTTTTGTCAGAATGTTTCAGAAAATGAAAAAATTAAAAAAATAATTTTCACTATTTATTTTTTACATACTGTCACCAGTGCAGTACAGCGTCATCATATAACTGGCATGGCGGTGATCAGGGACACTAACTGGTGACAGTATGAAAAAAAATTTTTTTTTAATTTTTTTTAAAAAAAAATTCTTATTTTAAATTTTTTATTACATTTTGTTTCCTTTTTTAAGATTTTATTTTCATATTTCACTATAACCAAAGTAGTACAATGTTACCATAGTAACATTGTACTACTTTGGGGAAGTGGTCAGTATTTTGTTTTTACACAATTTGCTTATAGCAAAGAATTACTTTGCTTTAAGCAAGCATTTACCTGAATGACATCGATTCATTCAGGGCTTTTTTTTTTTTTTTGTGCTTAGCTGTGATTTGGCCACAGCTAATCACATGACACAGTTGGGCTGTGATTGGCCCAGCTTGTGCATGTTATCGCTGTGACCATTTACAGCTAGGCACACTAGTATACAATGGATGGCATGAATGAAGCCATCCATTGTATACAACTGTCATGTGACCTGCTGTGATTGGTCACAGCAGGTCACATGGTACCGGCAACGGGGCTGGTACTCAGATCTGTCATCGGCCATGTCCGAGGTACACGGCTGGTGACAGATCGCGACAGATCTCTGCAGGCGCGCAAACTGTGCATGCCCGGGAGGACGCCATATGGTGTCCACCCAGAATGCTGAGGAATTTTGTCGGCCGCCATCTGGCCATAGACTGGGTGGGTAAAAGTTAACAATGAATGGCACTGCAAGTGTGACACATTTTTTGCGCGTTCTGTGAACGTGTGCAAATACACCTGCTTTTGCATGCATTCATGTAATGCTTGGGTGCAAATAAAGCCTAACTTTAAATAGTTTGTTTGGATCAAATGGACAATTTTCTTTATTAGCACATACAGTGGTTGTCAGCAATATATAAACTATAGCATCAGGACTGTTTAGGAGGGTAGAGGGGAAGAAGGGAAGAATGGGCAGGGGGATTACATTGATCCCAGGTTGGGGATTTAAGAGGGGGTTGTTGCATTTTCTTTTAAGCTAGCAACTGGCACAGAGGTAGAGGTTGGCATACAGGTTTAGCACCCCAACCTAGGTAGGCTAACTTTAGACTTTGGCTCTGTTGGACTCAGTGGAGTGGTGATCTGTTTCTAGGTCTGGTCAGGTTACCCTGAGCTTAATGGTTGATTGCTCCTGCCTGCCTCTGGAAGAAGCTTCCACAGAACAGAGCAGGAGGATCAACCACAGAGTTATGAATATTTATTGGACCTCAGCCAATCCCTGGGTAGGGGCATCCAGAAGGTGGCTGGGGGGGCAGATAAATGCTTGGGAGGCTTGATCAGAGTGTTCTTGTTCTGGAGCTGCTGCCTCTGAGATGCAGTCTGTGTACAGCAATTGCTGTTTGGGCCTCAGCATGTGCTCAGCAGGAGTAGTACAAGAGAGGGTCAGAGACTGCAGGTGTAATACAGGAGAGGGTCAGAGACTGCAGACGTAATCAGGGGCGGACTGACAACTCATGGGGCCCCGGGCAAATGGGATCATGGGGCCCCTGTGTCCTTGCCCACACTCAAAAAAGCCTATAAAAAAGGTATCAGGGGCATTTCATGGGGCTCCCTACTGACCACGTGCCCTCGGGCAGTGCCCGAGTGCTTGAATGGTCAGTCCGCCCCTGGGCGTAATATAGGGGAGGGTGAGAGAATGCAGGAGTAGTACAGAAGAGGGTCATAGACTGCAGGAGTAGTACAGGAGAGGGACAGAGACTGCAGGCGTAATATAGGAGAGGGTGAGAGAATGCAGGAGTAGTACAGAAGAGGGTCATAGACTGCAGGAGTAGTACAGAAGAGGGTCAGAGACTGCAGGTGTAATACAGAAGAGGGTCAAAGACTGCAGGTGTAATATAGGAGAGGGTCAGAGACTGCAGGAGTAGAACAGGAGAGGGTCAGAGACTGCAGGCTTTCTAGAGCTATCTAGAGGGGTACTACATATGTGAAGATAAAAAAACTCTCATAGTATAATAACACCTTTTTAATGAAAAGGAATAATTAAAATGCAATGCCCAGGGACTTCTGAGGAATTCTGTGTCACGTCACTTCTGGTTATTGGAACACAGGTAGAATGTAAACTGGCGTTCCTGTGTATGTTTACATGCCTGTGTGGTTTTATTTGATTGTAAGTGCATTTTAATTATTCCTTTTCATTAAAAAGAGATTATTACACTATGAGAGGCTCTTGTATCCCTCCCCTGACATGAGCTGGGCATATTATTGAGTCTTCTGTAAGACGCAAAAGACTGTTTAAGTCATCTGGTTCTTACATCTATCCATCTGTAAATCAAGTGTACTTGAGGTCTATGGGAGCAAAACAGATGTCTGTGGAGATGACCAGATGATACTGGGAAGTGAATGTTGACTTCTTTTTAGTTATGGAGGTCAATACCCTCTGGTGAGTGCGGTGTGTCTCTGTGTTGGTGGAGAGGAGAAGGATGGTACTTGGAGGCACAGTTGTATCACCTCTAGTGTGCATTATATTTGCACTGTTGACTACTTGGACTTTACAAAGGTGTATATGGACAATCTATTGATGTACACCGTGTTCCAAATTATTATGCAAATTATATTTTTCTCATTTACCTAAATAATTGATGTAAATAACAGTCAGTATAATTCTCATGTTATCAACTATTAAGAGTACAATTCACATTTTATTGAACAAACCTCCTAATGATAACAGGATTTTTTTTAAACATAAAACACTTCCAATGCATTGTTCCAAATTATTACGCACAGTAAGTTTCAAAACACTTTATAGGTTGTAAAGAACTGAAAATTGTCATTTGTTGTGTTTGCAGCATATTTACTGAAATCAAAAGCTATTTCAATCAAACTTTTAACAACATTTTAACTTTTTAAACATTTTAACAGGTCACGTTAATTGTAACATAGGACCCCTTATCTGATAGCAGCTTCACAAGTCTTGCATCCATTGAACTTGTGAGTTTTTGGACATTTTCTGCTTGAATTTGTTTGCAAGATATCAGAATAGCCTCCCAGAGCTGCTGTTTGGATGCAAACTGCCTCCCACCCTCATAGATCTTTTGCTTGAGGATGCTCCAAAGGTTCTCAATAGGATTGAGGTCAGGGGAGGATGGAGGCCACACCATGACTTTCTCTCCTTTTATCCCCATAGCAGCCATTGATGCAGAGGTATTCTTTGCAGCATGAGATGGTGCATTGTCATGCATGAAGATGATTTTATTACGGAAAGCATAGTTCTTCCTTCTGTACCAGGGAAGAAAGTGGTCAGTCATAAACTCCACATACTTTGCAGAGGTCATCTTTACACCTTCGGTGACCCTAAAGGGGCTGACCATCTCTGTTCCCATGATTCCGGCCCAAAACATGACTCCACCACCGCCTTGCTGACGTAGCAGCCTTGTTGGAACAGGGTGGCCATCCACCAACCATCCACTACTCCATCCATCTGGACCATCCAGGGTTGCACGGCACTCATCAGTGAACAGGACTGTTTGAAAATTAGTCTTCATGTATTTTTCTGCCCAATGCAGCCGTTTCTGCTTGTGAGCATTGGTTAGTGGTTGCCGAATAGAAGGTTTATGCACAGTTGCAAGACTCTGGAGGACTCTACACCTTGATGTCTGTGGGAATCCAGAGGCACCAGCAGCTTCAAATATCTGTTTGCTGCTATGTAATGGTATTTTAGCAGCTGCTCTCTTGATCTTATGCTTGGATCTGGCAGAAATCTTCCTCAATGTGCCTTTATCTGCACCAACCCGTCTGTGCTCTGAATCAGCCACAAATCTCTTAATACTGCAATGATCACGCTTAAGTTTTCGTGAAATATCTAATGTTTTCGTACCTCATCCAAGGCATTGAACTATTTCACTCTTTTCGGCAGCAGAGAGATCCTTTTTCTTCCCCATATTGCTTGAAAATGGTGCTCTGCTTAATAATGTGGAACACCCTCCTTTAGTAGTTTTTCCTTAAATTGGGCTCACCGGCCAATCAAATTATCACAGGTGTCCGAGATTGTTTTCAGTGATCAAAAGAGCCCTGACACACAATGCCATCCATGAGTTACACTGAAAAACAAAATATTTAATCTTTGTGACACTTAAATAGAATTTGCATAATAATTTGGAACACGGTGTAGTTATGATTGCATTTTTTTTTTTCACATTATTTATTTGGAGAATACACAAATAAGAAAAGTGTGGGCAAACCTTTGAAGTTTTTTTTTCCTATTAACAATGTGGATGCTAAGGGGCCCTCCCAATAAGTGGGATCCTTCATTTCGTCTTTCTTCAGTAGTAGGCTGTCCTGAATGCTGCACAGAATGGCGAGCACACAGTTAGCTGAGAACATCTGATGGGGTTTTATTAGGAAATATACTATATGTAGGTGCCCATAAAACACTAGATCACTGGCACAAAGCGGCTTTTAAACAGTAGGTGGTTTGAAGCTCTACAGATTAGCCTGCATTGAAGAACAGCCTTCTATCCCTGCTAGGGCCTCTGTATTGTGCAGTATTAAATTAGAACTAAAGGCAAAAGATTTTTTTAAATTTTGTATAGAGTAAAGGAGGGTTAAAACCCCTGTCAGTTTTTTTGCCATCTGTGTCCCATTGGGGAGATTTCCCTTCACTTCCTGTCCCAGAACCACAACAGGAAGTGGGAGGAAATCCTTCTAAAGTGAGGTAAATCTAAGGTTAGAAAAAGAACCAGTGTCCCCATTGGAAGATTTCCCAACTTTTACTGTTCTGGTCAGTGGTGGATTTAGGTTTTGTGCTGCTCTAGGCAACACAAAAATCGGTGCACCCCGCAGAGAAACCTAACATTGACCAACAACACCCCCGGCTCCCACCCAAGAGAGCCTTCCACTAAGACTGCCCCCCATACACCAGCCACCATCCCCCATGGCGAGAGAGAGAAGGACACTCACCTTCAAGGCTCTGGACATCCCTGGTTACGAGAGTTGGGCTGTGCATAAACCGTCATGAAACCCGCAGCCTCTCTCGAAACCCACCAGGTCCCCATGCCACATGTGTCCTTTCTTCCGTTCCTTCTTCCGAGGAGCAGTGCTGCCCCCCCTGATAAATGCCGCCGTAGGCAAATGCCTTGTTTGCCTTGTGGTAACTACACCCCTGTTTCTGGTGACATCCCAAACTGTGGGATTTTCTTTAACTTTCGCTAATAAACTGGACAAACAGAGAGGGTGAATCTCCCTCATGGGGGCACAGACAGCAATGCAAACCTGACAGGGGTTCTAATCCCTCTCCACTCCATCAAAAACTAAGAAAAAAAAGGTTTTGCCTTCAGTTATATTTTCATTTTCAATTCAAACTGGATAATGGAAGATATTGTAGATGGAAAAATACGTAAGGTATCAAAAACATTCCTGTGTCTAGCTATGAAGGGTGTTCAAGAAAAACCAGGACTTTTTATTTTACAGGTACAAAAAGGAATGCTGGCATGGTGGTACTGCATGCAGAAGTAAGTGGCAAGTGTGTCCTATTACTGATAGGTAGGTCACATGTCTTGGGCCAGTCCTAAGACCATTAATTAAGATGGCAGACAACAGTGTTAGTGTGTGCATGGAACAGCATGGTGCAGTGGTGGACTGACAACTCAAGGGGCTCCCGGGCAATAGGGGATCATGGGGCCCCTGTGTGCTTGCCCAAACTCAAAAAAGCCTATGAAAAAGGTACCAGTGGCATCTCATGGGGCCCCTTACTGACCCCAGGCCCTCGGGCAGTGCCCGAGTTTCCAAATGGTCAGTCCGCCCCTGGCATGGTGATGAAGGTTCTGGTGAACGAAGGCATAAAACCTAAAGATATATACAAAATACTTCAAGTACAGTACGGTGATGAGACGCTCAGCCACAGTAAGACAAATGAATGTTGTAAATGTTTCAAAGATGGCCGTACGTCCGTCAGTAACAATCCCGGCCATGGTGGTTCCCAGCCCACAGCAGTCATTCCTGTGAACATTTAGCATGTTGAACTCCTGATCCTGGATGAGCGACGCATAACCTGACATGGAATTGCACAAGAGACAAATCTTTCTGTGGAAACGGTAAACACAATGATGAAGTGAAGCCGGCTCTCCTAGCATGGTTCAGGCGTACTGACAAATCTTTCTATGTTGAAGCTTTCAAGGCATTAGTTAAACGCTGGGACATGGGTATAAATGTAGCAGGGGAGTATGTTTAAAAATAAATGCAGTTTCCACTCCTTGAATTTTGTTCTTCTATTATATAAACCCAAAAGTCCCGATTTGACTTAAACGCCCCTCGTATATATGTGTCATTGTCACACCAGTTCTTATTTTTAAAGGACATTGATGCTATTTTTACTGTTAACTTTTACGTGTCATTTTTGGCTCATCCTATTATTTATCGTTTTTCAGAATTGGATTTTAAGAGTTTAATTTTACTTCATATCTCACTTCCTGGGAGAAGTCCTTGAACTTTTCCTAAATCCAATTATTTAAAATTATGTCACTTGCACGACGGAAACGTTTCTATTAATATAAGGCGCGCTCTGTCTCACAAAGACCAAAGTATTATTCTCTTCCCTCATTATTTCATAATTCCAGATGCTGAAGCTGTCACCAGACCTCCTGCACCATTGAGTCTATCATTCATCAGAGTCATTTGGCTTACTTATTCTCACCTAGCTCTTGAAGGCTCCTTTTCTGTAAATCCTGTGCCTGGTTAATTTTAGCTACTAGACACTAAATTATATCTTTATTCCAAAAATATAATCTATACTCATCCACTGTTAAACAAACAGGTTGCGCTAGTTAAAAGTGTCCCAAAAAAAAATTATATATGCATAATGAAGTATAAAAAAATCATATACAAATCATATAAAGTCCCCAAAAACTTTTATATGGTGCAGCAAATAAAAAGTGTTCAACAAAATCCAGCATGTGCCAATCTACCACCAGATGAAATGAATGAACTCACAAGAGCAATATGCTGATCAAGTTATAAATCAGTATAAGCGCTTTCTGCTATACATTTTTTTTTTGGGACTTTATATGATTTGTATATGTTTTATACTTCATTATGCGGATATAATTAATTATTATTTTTTTTTTTTGGGACACTTTTAACTAGTGCAACCTGTTTGTTTAACAATTTATGCACCTTATTTATATAGGTCAGGTTTTGCAGCTGGGTATATCTCTTTTTTGTTTGTTCACTCTATTGGGATATATATATTTTGTGGTGCTATCTAAATTAGTTTGTTTATACTCATTCACTACTTAACCATTTCAATACCGGGAAATTTTACACCTTCCTGCCCAGGCCATTTTTCACGTTTCAGCGCTCTCACACTTTGAATGACAATTGCGCGGTCATACAACATTGTACCCAAACTAAAATTTTATCATTTTCTTCACACAACTAGAGCTTTCTTTTGGGGGCATTTAATCACCGCTGGGGTTTTTATTTTTTGCTAAATTAACAAAAAAAGACCAAAACTTAAAAAAAAAAACACGTTTTTCTTTGTTTCTGTTATAAAAGTTTGCAAATAAATAATTGTTCTTCGTAAATTTAGGCCGAGATGTATTCTGCTACATGTCTTTGGTGAAAATAACCCAAATTAGGATAAATTATTTAGTTTGTAGGAAAGTTATAGAGTTCACAAACTATGGTATAGATCTGAATATTGATCAATCCTGAAGTACTGACAGACAATCTAATTTCTTGAGGTCCAAGAATGTCAGAATAGTACAGATATCCCCCAAATGACCCCTTTTTGCAGAGTAGACAGTCCAACGGACTTCACAAGAGGAATGGCGAGTTTTTTGAAGTTGTATTTTTTTTGTCATAATTTTTCGGAAAATGAAAAAATTAAAAAAATTATTTTCACTATTTTTTTTTTTACATGCAGTCACCAGTGCAGTACAGCATCATCATATAACTGGCATGGCGGTGAACAGCGACACTGACTGGTGACAGTATGAAAAAAAATATATATATATATATTTTTTTTTTTTTTTTTTTTATTATTTTTAATTTTTTATTACATTTTTTTTATTTTTTTTAAGATTTTTTTTTATATTTTACTATGACCAAAGTAGTACAATGTTACCATAGAACTATAGTAACATTGTACTACTTTGGGGAAGTGATCAGTATTTTTTTTTTCCCACAATTTGCTTATAGCAAAGAATTACTTTGCTATAAGCAAGCATTTACCTGAATGACATCGATTCATTCAGGGCTTAGCTGTAATTTGGCCACAGCTAATCACATGACATGTGCATGTGATTAGCTGTGACCATTCACAGCTAGGCACTAGTATACAATGGATGGCATGAATGAAGCCATCCATTGTATACAACTGTCATGTGACCTGCTGTGATTGGTCACAGCAGGTCACATGGTACCGGCAACGGGGGCTGGTACTCAGATCTGTCATCGGCCGTGTCTGAGGTACACGGCCGGTGACAGATCGCGCCGCTGAGCGGCTCTGCAACCGCGCGAACTGCGCATGTGCGGGAGGACGCCAAATGGCGTACACCCCGGAAAGCTAAAGCATTTTTGCGGCCACCAAACGGCTGTAGGCCGGGCGACTAATGGTTAATGGCCCAACAATCTATTTTTTATGAAATTGTTTCTTGCAGTATTTTTCTGCCTCCTTTTCCCCTTCACTTTTGTTTGTTTGGGAAGAACAGTGCATGTTAGTTGCTATCATGTGCACTGCCTTATCCACACTACAGATCCCATAGTCCATCTCGGGAGTATCTCCAGGTAGAGGGAGCAAGCGAGCTGCACACGCGCCCTTCCTGCGCCGCCATTCGCGGCTGTCAATTACCGGGTCCCGGACAGTAATTACCCACTGGCGCCCGGTGATTACTGAGCATCTCCGATGGGGAGGAAGACTGTTTTGTTTACTAACAGTCCTCCTCCCTGTCAGCTCAGGCACACTGCTCGGGATGGTTGTGCACAGCACAGCCATCCAGAGCAGTGTGCTTACAGTGAAGCACACACCGCCTGCCCCCTAGTAAAACACTCCCTATACATAGTTAACCCTTTGATCGCCCCTCATATTAACCCCTTCCTGCCCAGTGCCATTAGTACAGTGTCAGTGCTTTTTTTTTTTAGCACTGATCACTGTATTGGTGTCACTGGGGATGTCAGTGACACCAAGTCAGTTCCCCCCAGTGTCAGAATGTCCTCCGCAGTCCCGCAAAAAGTCACTGATCACCACCATTACTAGTAGAAAAAAAAATCCCAGTAGATTTACCGCCATTTGTAAATGCTATAACTTTCATGTAAACCACTTAATTTACACATATTAGGATTTTTATTTAGCAAAGACATGTAGCAGAATACAGTTTGGCGTAAATTTATGACGAAATTTGATTTTTTAAATTTGTTTACTGGACATGTTTAATAGCAAAAAGTAAAAAATATTGTTTTTTTTCTCAAAATTGTTGGACTTTTTGTTTTATAGCGCAAAAATTAAAAAATGCAGAGGCGATCAAATACCACTAAAAGAAAGCTCAATTAGTGAAAAAATTGTACATTTAATTTGGGTGCAGCATTGCATGACCGCACAATTATCAGTTAAAGTAACGCGACGCTGTAATGCAAAAAATGGCCTGGTCAGGAGGGGGGGTAAATCCTCAGGAGGGTAAGTAGTTAATAGATCTTGGGAAGTCACATCAGAGAGGCTATACACAGTGGCAGGTACTCACGATCTCAATGCCAGTTTAGAGGGACCTGCTTAGTATGTAATTTAATGACTGGAAACTACAGGGTCTTCCACCACTGTGCTGTCTTCTGGAAGGGCTCTAAGTCAGTCTGGAGGGGCAGTAACGCTTTTCAAAGGTGTAATATTCTTTATCAGGTTTGACAAAGAAGGATACTCTTTCACTTGATTGGGTTGCCTTGTATGCGACTAACACCCCAAAGAAGCTTCAGAACCTTTTCAGGCTCGGAGAATTTTTTTGCAGTGCGCATTTCTCGCATGACAAAACGCATGTCGGCTAACCACCGTTAAGAATTAATGGCACCGCATGTGAGATGCACTTTTGAAGCACATTTCCAAAGCATGCATTTTCTGGGCGTTCTGTTATATGCTAGATTGTAAGCTCCAAGGAGCAGGGCCCTCAAATCCCTTTTGTATTGAACTGTATTGTTGCTGTATTGTCTTCCGTTATTATTATTATACAGTATTTATAAAGCACCAATAGTTCGCTCAGCGCTGTACATTACAAAGGGGGACAGAACATGTGACAGAACAATACCAATACAATGCAAAACATGAGGGGATCGAGGGCCCTGCTCTTTCGAGCTTACAATCTAGGAGGGAGGGGATGGTGGCACAGGAGGAGATAGCTGTGGGGGATGGAGTGGTAGGAAGAGTGGAGGAGGTTGACAAGTTATCAGGGTTTGGGGTAGGCTTCCCTGAAGAGATGGGTTTTCAGGGTGCGCCTAAAGGAGAGGAGAGTAGGTGATAATCTGATGGGTTGGGGCAGGGAGTTCCAGAGGATGGGTGACACCCTGGAGAAGTTCTGGAGGCGGGCATGGGAGGAGGAGACCAGGGAACTAGAGAGAAGGAGGTCTTGTGAGGAGCGGAGTGTGCGTGCTGGGCGGTACTTGGATATTAGGTCAGTGATGTAGTTTGGGGCAGTATGGTGGATGGCTTTGTACGTCAGTGTTAGGATTTTGTATTTGATCCGTTGCGCAATCGGAAGCCAGTGGAGGGATTGGCAGAGGGGGGTGGCGGAGACGGAGCGGTTGGAAAGGTGAATGAGTCTGGCTGGCGTATTCAGGATGAACTGAAGTGGGGATAGCCAGCGGAGAGGCAGGCCAGTGAGGAGGGAGTTGCAGTAGTCGAGTCGTGATATGATGAGGGAGTGGATGAGCTGTTTAGTGGTTTCTGGGGTTAGGATTAAAGCGCTGAGCAAACTGTTGGCACTATATAAATCTTGTATAATAATAATAAAATATGCTTCAGAAACGCCAAGTGCACAAATACAAAGAACTTTTAATAAAATAAAATGAAGACACCCCAATAAAAACACCCTCTAAACAAATAATAAAGTTAAAGTTAAAATTTTGCCTAAGTAGCTGAGAAAAAAAAAAGAAGAGTTTTGACTTTAGTGAAATCTCATTGACCGTGAAGCTGCTAATTTTGGGCCAAAATCAATTCAGCTGAAATCATTCCGCTCATCCCTGCTGTTCTGGCATTTGTAACATGGGACTGCTATAGATCTGGTAAAAAGGCTAATTTTTGCTGATGGTATCATGGCAGCATAGGAGTATAACTTTGATTTCTAACATAGAGGAATGATTTAATATGTAAAAGTACAACTGAATCTATAGACAACGTCAAAAAATAAACTTTGAATCATTTACAAATAGGGAAATAATAATAGTAATAGCCATCTGACCTTGGTTTTATATTCCAGCATTGTCCTACATACCTCTTTGGACAGAGTTGGGACTCGCTAGTTGCCTGAACTAATTTATCACGGTGTGATGTATTTAGCTGGAACAGTATGTATAGTTTTCACAGGTGCCTCCGCAACCCATTGGAGATTATATGCGGCAAGATCTCTGATTAACTTTTTATGGGAGGAACACGCGGGCCAGCAGACAGAGAACAGGTGTGTTGCGAAGGCTGATTTTATTTCCCACTATGTGATCCAACAGTAACAATGTAAAATATTATCTAGGTGAAAGCCACTGGAACACTGCGGATAAAAAGTAAAATAGATATTGCCTTTGGCTGAATTCAGCCTAGGAAATAAAAACGTGGATGTTATTTATGGGGTTGTAGAACTATGAGGTCAACGTGTTGTATGTGTGATTGCAGAATGCATTTTTATGAAGGTCAGGCTCTCATTTCCTAGCTGCAACATGAAATATTATTGCTATTTCATGGTTTTTCTCATGTCCATCCCACTTTTAGTAAATTATTTTGTGTCCCATGGGGATATTTACACACAGGAGATATTTGATGACCTAAAGTGGACCTTCACTCAAAAACTAAACTTTGTCCCATTCTTTTTCTCTCTCTGGCGGCAGAATAAGAAAATCTGACTTTTTTCTTTATCTTTCTTTAGTTTTTCACACCACCCTGCCCTCCCATCTTCATTCTTGCCTAGTTGAGAATGACATCATCCTTGGAGTCTCATGGAATGCATGCATTGCGTATCACAGGAGGCATTGGCAAGGCTTCACAGCACTGGAAGGAGGACCTGGTCATCAGAGGGCCATCTGCAAGAATCAGGAGGAGACAGTTGGCTTCCAATGATGTAGAAGAGAAGATGATAGCATGGGACCATATATGTGGTAGTGAAGGGGAGGAGACCAGAAGAACAATGATGGATTTGCTGGGAGTGTGAGTATGGACTGGGTTTGCTGGGTACATAAGGTAAATGGGGTTTTAAAAATAATTACCATACATCAGGGGCGTCCCTAGGGTTGGTGTCACCCGGTGCGGTAACACTTGGTGACACCCCGTCCGACGATCTCTGCAGAATGGATCAGATCTGTGGATTGAGCATAATGGATCGGGCATTATGCTCCCCAATCCACAGATCTGATCCATCCTGCAGGGATCATCGGCTTTCTTTACAACTTACCTTTTTGTGGAGCGGGCCCGGTGTCACCCCGTATACATTGCATGCCGACTATTCCTGCAGGATGGATCAGATCCATCGTGTGGGGATCGTCAGATTGGTTTACAACCTACCTTTTTGGGGAGCGGGTCCGGTGTCACCCCGTGCGGTAGGTGTCACCTGGTGCGGCGCGCACTCCCCGCACCTGCCTCGGGACGCCACTGCCATACATCACCTTTGTGCTGGAGAGGATGTGGAGAAAGGGGTACAATGGCACATATATGGTGGGGTTGCAGAAAAATACAGGATTACTGGAGATAAACAATCCAATATATTCAGGAGATATGCGGAATAATTGTACAGAAAGATCCTTCGAGTTGTTTATTCTATAACTTTGAGCCCTCAGTGAAACTATATAAAAAGAGGGTACTTTATCATCTATTTAGTGCGGCTAGGGGTCTGATTCCCAAGTTCTGGCAAGTTCCTGAAATACCAAAAATTAACGAATGGATAAATAGAATTGAAAATATTTATAGGATGGAGGAGCTATGTCATATGGAGGAGGATAAAATGGAAAAATTCAGGAAAAACGTGGTGTAGATGGTTAAAATTTAAATCCTCTGAAAGATACATGGAACTGGTGGGAATTGGTGGAGAAATTTAGAAGCCAGGAGAGAGTCATAATTGTGATTTTGAGGGAGAGCAGTATTGGAGATAAATAGATAAACATGAGAGAAGATATAGGTCAGGAATAGGATGTGGATGGGGGAAAAGGGAATGGGGGGGGGGAAGGGTGTTGGGGGGGTATAAGAGGGTATTATGGAATGTGTATATGTGAATTATTTTTATAAATACGTTGTACTTTTTATACTGGAAAATCAAATAAAAGATAAATGAAAATAAATAAATACAAATAATTACCATGGAGGGGGGAGTGCACATTAAAGAGGACCAAAAATGTGGAAGCTGTACCCAAAAAAAGGCAAGCAGAGAACTAACAAAGGGCTAGTCACCAGTATCACCTATAGGCTCCCAGCAGCTCCCTGCATCTGATCTTTTCACCATTAGAGATGTGAATAACGGAAACATTTGTTTTGTTTCATTTTGTTAAGTTAATAATTTTGTTTCATCATATTCATTATGTTAGAATGAGTCGTTTTTGGAATTTGTTTCGTATATTTGGATTAGTTTTGTCAATTCGTATTCATTTTGTATTTTTTGGAAAATTGGTTATATTCATTTCAACATATTAATTTGTTATTACAGGAAAATGCTTCTGCACTCTGAATCGTTCCTGCTAGTCCAACCTACAAAAAGAAATGGAATGAGCTGATTTTTCTTTTAAATAATGAAAAATGTTAATGCAAAATAAAACTACAATTGATCTGAAAGAATGAATGGAATTAAATTGATTTTGGATTCATTTGTTATGTTATGATTTGGAGATTCTGATGGCTCCATCTCCATGATCCAACCCAAACACATGTAGGAATCATCTTATTTCACTTGTGTACCTTTCTTTATTTATTGTAATATGTTTCCATTTCATATGTAGTTCATTTTTTATAGTGAAAAATGTTAATACAACATAAAAATTAAATGGATCAGAATCAATTCGGATAATTTTTTATGTTATTACATTATTTTGAATGCTTTAAATACCCGAATGAAACAAATTAATTTTGTTATCATTTATTTTGGATTTGTTGAAATCCATAACTATTGTTATATGAAGATTCATATACCTCTGAATCTCGATTTTTTATTTGTAACTAAATAAATTGCACATGTCTATTAATGACTTCTCATGCCTTATTTTGTACTATACCTTTGTATGGTTGGGTGGCTCTTGGTAGGAAAGCTGGACTTTCATTTCCTTTGTCAGAGCTGCCCCCGATGAGTGATGATCTAATTATCAAGTACCTGGTGATGGAGGGCAATGGAGAGAGGGTTTCCCTTGCGGCTAAGTTCCGGACTCCCCTGAGAGTGGGACAGCGGGAGTCAGGCCAAAAGTTGCACAGGTCGCCTGTAGGAGTGCTGGTTGGTGGTCCACTCAGAAGCACAGCTGGTGCACGGAGATAAGTCTGCAGACAGGAGGCGCCTGTGCGTGGTATGCCAGCCCTTCCGTGATTTAGGTGTTTACTGAGTTGTCGGTTCAAGCCAAGGTCAGGTACCAGGTGGGAATCAGAGCAGACGGAGTCAGATGGGATAGCCGAGGTCATACACAGAGGAGCAAGAGAGAGAGAATATCCGTAAGCCAGGCCGAGGTCAGATCAGGGGTAAGGCAGAGTAGACAGGTCCAGGAACAAGCCGAGTTGGTAACAGGAGATCATGGGTCAAGTCACAGGAAACAGGGCATGGGGAGCTAGAGATCATCCAGCAACTAGAGGAAGTGATGAGCCTCCTTATAAAGGCTGTCTGGCACCAGACTGAGGCTGATGTGTACTTCTGTGGCCATGTAGAGTACTGGCAGAAATGCCAGATCTTCCAGAACTCCTGCCGTGGACAGGACCCTGACATAGCTGTTGGGGAGAATATTCAAGAAGGTTCAGAAGAAACACAGATCCACAGAATGAATAAAATAGAAGTAAGGAGATGAATACAGTGCAGGTCCTTAGGTACGGTATTCTCTTCAGCAAGCAACACAGCAATGTCATCACCAAACCCCACTCCAAATCTCATAGGACCAGAAGCCACAGGCAGCAAAGCCTGTCAGACATGAGGCCGTAGATGATTCTCAGAGTGCTGTCAGAAGAGAAAAACTTTGAGGCATGTACTGGAAAAAAAGAAATAAGAAGAGAGGAGGAATATGTGATGACAAATATTTACAACCATAAAAGAGGTATAACTTACATAAGGTTAGGTTGCAAATAATCAAGTATGGCGGTAAACGCAACCTTCCAAGTTGGTGTGTGGAGAACATCAGTCTCCATGTAGGACTATGTCACTCTCAACGCCTCAGGAAACCCGGACTGAAGAAGTTGGGTAAGCTGGGTGGTGTTAGTCAAAAGTGCAACGAAGAAAAAAACTGTCCAATGTTGGTAAGGCAGAGGCACCGCCGCCATGTCAATATTAAACAAGTTTCTTTTGAATTGCTGTAGGCACAGGGGACACAACTAGGAAGGACACTGCTATTTTTTCAGGGGAAATTAAAGACCAAAGGGAGATCGTTCAGGTTACTGCTAAGGCACAATTAACATTTCCAAATGTTCCCTATAACATAGCAAATCTTCACTTTTTTGGATTCACTTTGACTTGCTATTCCCTTCAGGTAATGTGCACTGCAATGCAATGTGCCACTCATAACAGTCCCAGAAAATAAGGCAAGGACATATATTATGTTTTTTAAAGTTATAATATGGGCAGAAGCTTTATCCCATATACAGTATACTGTAGACAGGGATAAAATTACCTTTATGCGATATAGCCACGGTATTCCATTCAGCAGAACAAACAGAGAATAATCCCCACTTCATACTATTCTAACAAGGCTTCATTCTTCTTTATATCCATTTCACAAGACTGGTGGTCCACTCTTCCCTCAGACCCCAGTCTTTTAACATCCAGAGTGTGGTTCTGCAATTATGTTGCTGCTTGCTGTAGTGAGAGGACCTGAGAGTCTCTGACTGTCTTGGGCAGTCTCAAATGACCACTAAGTAAGCCTTGTTTCATGGTCAGGAGACACCAAGTCTGTGGGTGTATTCAAACAGCTGTGACAGGCAAACCATTGTTCCACAACTGGCCCACAAACCAGTCCACATTACCACCCATTGTCCCCTCATTTAAGCCTGCTCTACAACCTGCCCACAATTGACCCACACTACCTCCCATTGCCCCCTTGTTCAAGCCATTTCCACCACATACCCATAAACCCACTCCCACTACCCCCCATTGCCCCCTTGTTCAAGCCATTTCCACCACCCACATAACCACTCATTGTCTCCTCATTTAAGCCTGTTCCACCATCCACACACAAACCCACCTACATTACTGCCCATTGCCCCCTCATTGCAGCCTATTCCTCCACCCACCCACCTTACCACTCATTGCCCCCTCATTTAAGCCTGTTTTACAATCCACCCGCAAATCCACCCACATTACCCCCCATTGCCCCCTCATTGAAGTCCATTCCTCCACCCACCCACGTTACCACTCATTGCCCCCTCATTTAAGCCTGTTCTACCACCCACTCACAAACCCACCTACATTACTGCCCATTGCCCCCTCTTTGCAGCCCATTCTTCCACCCACCCACTTTACCTCTCATTGCCCCCTTATTTAAGTCTGTTTTACAATCCACCCGCAAATCCACCCACATTACCACCCATTGCCCCCTCATTGAAGTCCATTCCTCCACCCACCCACCCACATAACCACTCATTGCCCCCGCATTTAAGCCTGTTCCACCACCCACTCACAAACCCACCTACATTACTGCCCATTGCCCCCTCATTGCAGCCTATTCTTCCATCCACCTTACCTCTCATTGCTCCCTTATTTAAGCCTGTTTTACAATCCACCCACAAATCCACCCACATTACCACCAATTTCCCCCTCATTGAAGCCCATTCTTCCACCCACCCACGTTACCACTCATTGCCCCCTCATTTAAGCCTGTTTTACCATCCACCCACAAACCCACCCACATTACTACCCGATATACTCTCATTCAAGCCCATTCCACCACCCACCTTACGTTCATTGCCCCCTCTTTCAAGCCTGTTCTACCACCTACCCTCAAACCCACGTTTCCCCCTCATTAAAGCTAGTTCCACAACCCATCCACACTACCACCCATTAAAGCTGTCATTGGAGCTCATTTCTGCTATAATTTTCAAGGCATGGTGGGAATTTTAGTTTGATAAAGTGGCCTAGCACACTGACTGAAATGACATCAGTGCTTTCCTACAACCCCCTCCAGGCGTCTGGGCATGGCAGCCTTTTCTGAATGGAAGCGATGATGACCAACATTAACAAGGACATTTTCTCAGAAAATAGATTGTACAGAAAAAAACCTATAGGCACATTTTATGTGTATAGGGGCAGGGTGTATGGATGACAATCAGTAACTGAAAATTTGAAGCCTTTCTCTACGGATATCGTTCGACCACACAGTGATGGCCATTTAGTATTCAATTAGATTTTATTATCAACATGATCATTTACCGATACATATATTGGATCAGATGAATGGTTGACAACTTCTGACTGGTTGGTTTAGATTACTGTACATCGTAAACTGCTGTGTGTCATAACATAGAACATCTGCTCCTGCTACGGGTGTGAAATGTGATCGTTTTTGATATTTGGATTCTCATGTTAAATATTGAAAATAATAATATCCAATAGTTCTTCACGGGGTGCCAGCTATAATTCAGTAATTACCCATCTACACTTGCAACTCTTGCAATCCTCATATAATTGGAAAATATTTTGTAGCATTCTCATAATTACCATTACAATTCTGAAAACTAATGTGATTATATTTGCCAATTTCTGAAACAATTTTCCAGAACGCTACCGCTAGGCAAAATGCATCTGTATGTTATTAGCATAATACGGTGTGCAGGAGTTCACTTACATGTAATATCATATGATCATTAAGTACCTGAAATAAATAAATAAAAGAAAAAAAAAATCATTAGAGGCAGATGGTAGTCTGTACAACGTGCAAATACAACACCACTTCAACCCACTATTACATGACCAATGGACATGGACATTCAGCATCACATGAAACCATTACATGGCAATTTCTATTGTCAATCTTCCATCACCAAACAATAATAATAATATTATTATTAATAATAATAATAACATTAATATATTGCATCTTCCCACATGGAAGAATAATATATTTGAAATATATTTAAAAAATATTCTTCACAAATATATTGACATATATTTGAACTACTACAATTTTGGCCATATTCAATATATTTCAAAATATATTTCAATAAATATATATATATATATATATACACAGGGGTTAAAATTTTGAGTCCAGACCTACTAGCCTGTCACAAAACTTACTCTCCACCAGTTGCCCCACCCAACCTTGCCCGGGTCCGCCCCCAACCCCATCCCCACCCCAAACCCCACCCCCCGGCCCACCCCAACCACGCCCACTTAAAGCTTATGAAATTACATTTTTCTTTAGAATAAAGCGTCCAAAATATAAAACTGTACACAGTAATGTATATCCCCCCTCCCCTGTACTCCATTATAGTGATATGACATGTATACAGTAATGTACTGTATATATGTGTATACAGTGAATGCAGGGTCCGGGAAGACCAGATATAGTGAATGCAGGGTCTGGGGAGACCGGATATAGTGAATGCAGGATCCTGGGAGACCAGATATAGTGAATGCAGGGTCCGGGGAGACCTGATATAGTGAATGTAGGATCCTGGGAGACCAGATATAGTGAATGCAGGGTCCGGGGAGACCAGATATAGTGAATGCAGGGTCCAGGGAGACCATATATAGTGAATGCAGGGTCCTGGGA
This sequence comes from Staurois parvus, assembly GCF_062004578.1. Taxonomy (NCBI): domain Eukaryota; kingdom Metazoa; phylum Chordata; class Amphibia; order Anura; family Ranidae; genus Staurois; species Staurois parvus. Next base: position 6,576,917 of record NW_028317965.1, on the reverse strand, counting down.
GACCAGATATAGTGAATGCAGGGTCGGGGGAGACCAGGTATAGTGAATGCAGGGTCGGGGGAGACCAGGTATAGTGAATGCAGGGTCCGGGGAGACCAGATATAGTGAATGCAGGGTCCGGGGAGACCAGATATAATGAATGCAGGGTCCGGGGAGACCAGGTATAGTGAATGCAGGGTCCGGGGAGACCGGATATAGTGAGTGCAGGGTCCGGGGAGACCGGATATAGTGAATGCAGGGTCCGGGAGACCAGATATAGTGAATGCAGGGTCTGGGGAGACCAGATATAGTGAATGCAGGATCCTGGGAGACCAGATATAGTGAATGCAGGGTCCGGGGAGACCGGATATAGTGAATGCAGGGTCCGGGGAGACCGGATATAGTGAATGCAGGGTCCGGGGAAACAGATATAGTGAATGCAGTGACGGGGGAGACCAGGTATAGTGAATGCAGGGTCTGGGGAGAGCAGATATAGTGAATGCAGGGTCCGGGGAGACAGGATATAATGAATGCAGGGTCCAGGGAGACCAGGTATAGTGAATGCAGGGTCCAGGGAGACCAGATATAGTGAATGCAGGGTCCGGGGAGACCAGATATAGTGAATGCAGGGTCCGGGGAGACCAGATATAGTGAATGCAGGGTCCGGGGAGACCAGATATAGTGAATGCAGGGTCTGGGGAGAGCAGATATAGTGAATGCAGGGTCCGGGGAGACAGGATATAATGAATGCAGGGTCCAGGGAGACCAGGTATAGTGAATGCAGGGTCCAGGGAGACCAGATATAGTGAATGCAGGGTCCGGGGAGACCAGATATAGTGAATGCAGGGTCCGGGGAGACCAGATATAGTGAATGCAGGGTCCTGGGAGATCAGATATAGTGAATGCAGGGTCCGGGGAGACCAGATATAGTGAATGCAGGGTCTGGGGAGACCAGATATAGTGAATGCAGGGTCTGGGGAGACCAGATATAGTGAATGCAGGGTCTGGGGAGACCAGATATAGTGAATGCAGGGTCCGGGGAGACCAGATATAGTGAATGCAGGGTCCAGGGTTTAGTAACACTTAAAGCTGAACTTTGGGCAGACAAAAACATTTCAGCTAATTTACCAAAAGCAAATTATGACATTTCTTGCATACATGGAAAAAATGGCATTTTGTTGCTAGAAAATTATCTAGAACCCCCAAACATTACATATTTTTTAAAGCATAGACTCTGGAAAATAAAATGGTGGTTGTTACAATTTTTTTACATCCCATAATTTCTGAGCAGCAATTTTTATATGCAAATTTTTAGGAAACAAATCCATTTTACTGAAGTTTAGTGCACACAAACACAATATGATATCCAAATTTTTGGTAAAATATAGAAGGTGATGTTTTACTGAGCAAATAGATACCTGACATGTCACGCTTTAAAACTGTGTACATCCGTCGAACAGCGACAAACTATGGAACCTACAAATCTTCATAGGCCACATTTTGAAAGCCTTTATATGTTACCGGTTTAGGCCTCACGGTACTGATGTTTGAGCATCTGTCTTTATTAATGTAATTTCAGGCACTTGTTCTGCACGCAATGTCGTGTATATATGCACGTACTTGCACACAATATATTCTTAGGGAAAATGCATTCATATTTATGCTCACATGCGCGTATTCATGTGCGTGTGCGCACATGTGGCATAAATTACTGACCAAAAATGCAGATTTTCCTTTTTTCTTTTTCTTGAGGAATATGTGCCACTTATTTACACGCCTATGTGCAAAGGCACATTGTAAATAATGGGCTGCATTTTACCTCAGTAAAAAAAAACCCGCTGTACTGAGCTTTTTCAAGCTTCAGTGTGCAAGAGGCCTTAGAGTTACACAGGAGGTTTGGTGCAATCACTGTTATGCGCAACTTACATAGTGTCAGGGGCAGACTGACAACTCATAAGGCCCCCGGGCAATAGGGGATCATGGGGTCCATGTGTCCTTGCCCAAACTCAAAAAAAGCCTATAAAAGGTACCAGGGGCATCTCATGGGGCCCCCTACTGACCCCGGGCCCTTGGGCAGTGCCCGAGTTTCCAAATGGTCAGTCCGCCCCTGCATAGTGTATTTGTTCTCAATTGCATGTGAGCACAGGAGGACAGGGATGCAGGTGCAGGCATCATCCCGGTTACCACTTCAACCCAAGGATGCATGTCCTAAGGGGTTACAGTGGTTATTGCAGCTCTGTAATCATTAAAGCGGTAATAAACCCCAAAACAAAAATGTAATATATTGCAGATTACCAATCACTAGATGTGGTGGCTGCATTCGTTTTTTTTTTTTAGGCTTTTTTCTTTATTTTTACCTGGTGATCTGGCATGTAACACACCTCTTGTGATAGAGTTCCCCCACTCTGGATGAAGGAGCAAATTCCAAAAAAATAAAAAAATGCCGTGTTCTTGTCACTTATTGTGAGCCGAACTAAAAGCACAAACAATATTGCCTTCCTTCTTTAAACATCTAATCCTCCAATGTCATGGAAATGAAAATAGGAAGTCATGTTCGAAGTCTGGTAGACAACCATGGCTCCCCTCTATAGATACAGCTGAGCGAGAGTAGCCACCCTGGGGTAGATTGTGAGTATATCTCTAGATTTTACATTGTAAAATATTGTAATAGATACAAAAAATGTTCCAAACAAATATATGTTCAATCTTGTAGATGATGTCACAGATATGAAGAGTTCTTCTTTTTCCCTGAAGTCACTCCGAAACACATTGGATCATATCAGGGGCGGACTGACAACTCATGGGGCCCCCGAGCAATAGGGGATCATGGGGCCCCTGTGTCCTTGCCCAAACTCAAAAAAGCCTATGAGAAAGGTACCAGGGGAATCTCATGGGGCCCCCTACTGACCCCGGGCCCTCGGGCAGTGCCCGAGTTTCCAAATGGTCAGTCCGCTCCTGGGTCATATAGAAACTATCTCTGTAATCATATGTATGGATGGGGATGTTATCACATTTTTAATACACGTCATATCACTATAATGGAGTACAGGGGATGGGGATATACATTACTGTATACACGTCATATCACTATAATGGAGTACAGGGGAGGGGGATATACATTACTGTATACATGTCCTATCACTATAATGGAGTACAGGGGAGGGGGGATATACATTACTGTATACATGTCCTATCACTATAATGGAGTACAGGGGAGGGGGATATACATTACTGTATACACGTCATATCACTATAATGGAGTACAGGGGAGGGGGGATATACATTACTGTATACACGTCATATCACTATAATGGAGTACAGGGGAGGGGGGATATACATTACTGTATACATGTCCTATCACTATAATGGAGTACAGGGGAGGGGGATATACATTACTGTATACACGTCATATCACTATAATGGAGTACAGGGGAGGGGGGATATACATTACTGTATACACGTCATATCACTATAATGGAGTACAGGGGAGGGGGATATACATTACTGTATACATGTCCTATCACTATAATGGAGTACAGGGGAGGGGGGATATACATTACTGTATACACGTCATATCACTATAATGGAGTACAGGGGAGGGGGGATATACATTACTGTATACACGTCATATCACTATAATGGAGTACAGGGGGGAGGGATATACATTACTGTATACATGTCCTATCACTATAATGGAGTACAGGGGAGGGGGACTATATCTGGTCTCCCCGGACCCTGCATTCACTATATCCGGTCTCCCCGGACCCTGCATTCACTATATCTGGTCTCCCAGGATCCTGCATTCACTATATCTGGTCTCCCCAGACCCTGCATTCACTATATCTGGTCTCCCGGACCCTGCATTCACTATATCCGGTCTCCCCGGACCCTGCATTCACTATATCCGGTCTCCCCGGACCCTGCATTCACTATACCTGGTCTCCCCGGACCCTGCATTCATTATATCTGGTCTCCCCGGACCCTGCATTCACTATATCTGGTCTCCCCGGACCCTGCATTCACTATATCCAGTCTCCCCGGACCCTGTATTCACTATATCTGGTCTCCCCGGACCCTGCATTCACTATATCCAGTCTCCCAGGATCCTGCATTCACTATACCTGGTCTCCCCCGACCCTGCATTCACTATACCTGGTCTCCCCCGACCCTGCATTCACTATATCTGGTCTCCCAGGACCCTGCATTCACTATATATGGTCTCCCTGGACCCTGCATTCACTATATCTGGTCTCCCCGGACCCTGCATTCACTATATCTGGTCTCCCAGGATCCTACATTCACTATATCTGGTCTCCCCGGACCCTGCATTCACTATATCTGGTCTCCCAGGATCCTGCATTCACTATATCCGGTCTCCCCAGACCCTGCATTCACTATATATGGTCTCCCCGGACCTTGCATTCACTATATCCGGGCTCCCCGGACCCTGCATTCACTATATCCGGTCTCCCCGGACCCTGCATTCACTATACCTGGTCTCCCCGGACCCTGCATTCATTATATCTGGTCTCCCCGGACCCTGCATTCACTATACCTGGTCTCCCCGGACCCTGCATTCATTATATCTGGTCTCCCCGGACCCTGCATTCCCTATATCTGGTCTCCCCGGACCCTGCATTCACTATACCTGGTCTCCCCCGACCCTGCATTCACTATACCTGGTCTCCCCCGACCCTGCATTCACTATATCTGGTCTCCCAGGACCCTGCATTCACTATATCTGGTCTCCCCGCACCCTGCATTCACTATATCTGGTCTCCCCGGACCCTGCATTCACTATATCTGGTCTCCTACAGTACACACAACATGGAAATGCAATTATTTTAGGAAATATAAACTGCAAAATACCTTTTCTCTTCAGCAGTTAGAGCTGTTTTGTGACTTCTGTCATTGTCCGGCAGGGCACTGGTTAAAACATGTAGGAGGAGTTTTCATTCTGCTCTAGGAGAAAACCAAACCCCTGACCTCTGCCTGGACAGTGCTGATTGGCCTTGTGCTGATCACATGCACTCTTGCAAGAAAAAAAAATCCTTTCTAGCAATACACATCAAACTGAGCATGTGCGGCTTGTCCCCAAGACTCTGTTCTATCAGCAGATGGATTGGGAACAGAAGAAGAAGGGGAGGATCAGACAAGACAGGATCAAACAGTGTTTTTCCACAATGCGGAGGATTAACCCCTTAGGTTCCACAGTGAGTATAACAAGCATGCTTTACTGCAGATACAGACTGATTTCATCGTTGTGGGTTTAGTAACACTTTAAATACACCATCACCTCCTTATAACACAAGCTCCCACATTCTATCAAATTCTAATGTGCTCTGGGAATGAAGGTAACTCTGAATACAGAATTACCCTAGGTTCACATCTGCGCATTTTCACCTGGTGCGTTTTTTGGAAAGGGTCAGGGACTTTTTTTTAACGCCAAAAGTAGCATTTTTGGTTATACAGACTTCAATGCAAATGCTGCAGAAAAGCATGTAGTGCGTTTTTGCTGCATTTTGGAAGCATTTTTGGTGCGTTTTGCATTTTAACCACCTCCCGTCTGGCCGTTGTATATAAACAGCCTCCCCGCCCCCTGCTTGTGCACGCTCCCTGGGAGCGTGCAGCACCGCGATCCGGTGCCCGCTGTGTCCTCCGGGCACAGTGAAACACCAATCGTCGGACGGGACCTCTGTACGAGGTCCCGATCATGTGATCACTGATTGGCCAATCAGTGATCACATGCAAAGTAGTAAGCAAGATGTCACTTGTGACATCATTGCTTACTATGTGTAAAATCTGTGAATGATCACAGAGGTCACATGGTACAAGGCTATTCACAACAGCCTTGTACCATGTGAGAAGCTGTGACCAATCACAGCTCACTCAGTAGTTCTCAATGGCTGCAAGAATGCAGACAGAGAGAAAGAGAAATGATTGCTTTTACATCCTATATGGGTGTAAAAGCAATCAGTGTAAGAAAAAAAAAAATCTTCATCACCCCCCACAGGTAGTACAGTGTCACCATGGTGACACTGTACTACTAGGATGACAGTATGTAAAAAAAAAAATAATATAAAAAAATAAAATAAAAATGTAAAAAAAAATGTTTAAAAATTATAATTTTTGGTTATAAACTAATTTGGCTTATTTTTTTTTTTTTACTAAAAATATAACGGAATACATTTTGGCCAAGATTTATGGTGAAATATTATTTATTTGCAATATTTTATAAGAAAAACACTTTTTTTCAAAATTTTTGGACTTTTTCATTTACATAGCAAAAAGAAAAATCTCAGCGGTGAATAAATACCACCAAAATAAAGCTTTATCTGTCTCAAAAAAATGGTAAAAAATCCATATGGGTACAGTATTGCATGACCGCGCAATTGTCATTCAAAGTGTGATAGCACTGAAAGCTGAAAACTGCCCTGGACAGGAAGGGGGTAAAAGTGTCTGGAGAGGAAGTGGTTAAATCTTCCTGGCAACAAGAAAAATTAATAAACAGGAAAAAAAAACTACCGCAAAATGCGGCAAAAACGTGGCAAAAACGCAACGCGAAATGCAATGCAGAAACACAATGCAGAAACACAATGCAAAATCGCAATGCAGAAACGCAATGCAGAAATGCAAAAATGCAATGCAGAAACGCAATGCAGAAACACAGTGCAGAAACGCAATACAGAAACGCAAAAACGCAATGCAGAAACGCAAAAACGCAATGCAGAAACGCAATGCAGAAACGCAAAAACGCAATGCAGAAACGCAATGCAGAAACGCAAAAACGCAATGCAGAAACGCAATGCAGAAACACAATGCAGAAACGCAATGCAGAAACGCAAAAACGCAATGCAGAAATGCAATGCAGAAACGCAAAAACGCAATGCAGAAACACAATGCAGAAACGCAAAAACGCAATGCAGAAACGCAATGCAGAAACAAAATGCAGAAACGCAATGCAGAAACGCAAAAACGCAACGCAGAAACAAATGCAGAAACGCAATGCAGAAACGCAAAAACGCAATGCAGAAACACAATGCAGAAACGCAAAAACGCAATGCAGAAACGTAATGCAGAAACACAATGGAGAAACGCAATGCAGAAACACAATGCAGAAATGCAATGGAGAAACGCAAAAACGCAATGCAGAAACGCAAAAACGCAATGCAGAAACGCAATGCAGAAACGTAATGCAGAAACTCAATGCAGAAACGGGTCAAAGGCAACCCAAGGAACTGTGTGAACCTAGCCTAATGTGCATTGCTTCTCCGTCTGTCGAGGTTTTGCTATGCCTCCTGCCTTTTGCAAAGATTTCTCACCCCACAAATATCTGAATGTTCCTCTAGTAAATATCCTTGATCACGCTTGTATTTGTTATTGCTTCCAGTGAGGAACTCTGAATTTAATAATGATTCAATAGGCAATTATAGATCATTACTGAATAGCACATTTTGCAGAACAGCAAGTTGCAGCTAAGAATAGCTCGGTGTGATTGAGTTCCTAGAAAAGGGTTTCCATCTCACCAATTCTTTATAATAGAAAAAAAAAAAAAAAAAGAAAAAAGGGTTTATTCCTTCCTTTAAAGGGAAACTATAGTGTATATTCATGCAGTTTACAACTGTTCCTGTAATTATTATTGTAACATAGAATTATACACTAGAAAACAAATAGAAATCACACCGGCATTGTGCAAAATCTTCAATAAAATGTTTATTAACAAATATATCTTGTACTCACAAAGGTACTTAGTACAATCGTGTATAACATAAAATCCATTCCGGTTGAGACTCGCGGAGACCAACAAGCACAGATATCCCGCTGTCGGTTCCGTACAACAAAATGCAATTGCTGCCTTAACCACTTCATGTCCGGACTCTTTTACCCCCTTTCCTGTCCAGGCCAATTTTCAGCTTTCAGCGCTATCATACTTTGAATGACAATTGCGCAGTCATGCAACACTGTATCCATATGAATTTTTTAGCATTGTTTTGAGACAGATAAAACTTATTTTGGTGGTATTTAATCCAGGGGCGGACTGACAACTCATGGGGCCCCCGGGCAATAGGGGATCATGGGGCCCCTGTGTCCTTGCCCAAACTCAAAAAAGCCTATGAAAAAGGTACCAGGGGCATCTCATGGGGCCCCTTACTGACCCTGGGCCCTCGGGCAGTGCCCGAGTTTCCAAATGGTCAGTCCGCCCCTGATTTAATCGCCACTGGGATTTTTTTTTTTTTTTTGCTATATAAATGAAAAAGTCCAAAAATTTTGAAAAAAAAGTGCTTTTGTATTTACATTTTTATGTTATTTTTTCATATTATTGTTTATGTTTTTTTTTTTTTTTACATACTGTCACCCTAGCAGTACAGTGTCACTATTCACCATAGTGACACTGTACTACTTGTGGGGGGTGATGAAGATTTTTTTTTTTTTACACTGGTTGCTTTTACACCCATAAAGGATGTAAAATCAATCATTTCTCCTTCTCTCTGGCTGCATTCCTGCAGCCATTGAGAAATACTGTGTGAGCTGTGATTGGTCACAGCTTGTCACATGGTACAAGGCTGTTGTGTATAGCTTTGTACCATGTGACCTCTGTGATCATTCACAGATTTCACACGTAGTAAGCAATAATGTCAGGAAGTGACATCTTGCTTACTACTCTTCATGTGATCACGGATTGGCCAATCCGTGATCACAGGTTTGGGACCTCACAATCCTGTGAGGATTTTCTTTTTCTTATAAAGTGCTTTTCTTATAACATTTTGCAAATAAATAATCTTACTTCATAAATCTTGGCCAACATGAATTCAATTATCTTTTTAGTAAAAAAAAAGATATGGAACTATGAACTATGGAAACTGACTGCTGGAAAACAGAGGCTAAAAAGCATTTTTCCCAAAATGCACTGAAAAACAGAAAAAAATAGCTATTTCAGACATTTTACGGCTCCATGTACACGAGGCGTTTGGAAAACTCTTCTGAACTATGGAAACTGCTGGAAAACGTAGGTTAAAAAACATCTGTTTAGCCGCGTTTGCATACCACGTTTATGTGCGTTTGGAAGCGCTTTTAACCATTTCAATACCGGGCAATGTTACCCCTTCCTGCCCAGGCCATTTTTCACGTTTCAGCGCTCTCACACTTTGAATGACAATTGGTCATACAACATTGTACCCAAACTAAAATTTTATCATTTTCTTCACACAACTAGAGCTTTCTTTTGGTGGTATTTAATCACCGCTGGGGTTTTTATTTTTTTGCTAAATTAACAAAAAAAGACCAAAACTTAAAAAAAAACACGTTTTTCTTTGTTTCTGTTATAAAAGTTTACAAATAAATAATTGTTCTTCATAAATTTAGGCCGAGATGTATTCTGCTACATGTCTTTGGTGAAAATAACCCAAATTAGGATGTATTATTTTGTCTGTAGGAAAGTTATAGAGTTCACAAACTATGGTATAGATCTGAATATTGATCAGTCCTGAAGTACTGACAGCCAATCTAATTTCTTGAGGTCCAAGAATGTCAGAATAGTACAGATATCCCCAAATGACCCCTTTTTGCAGAGTAGACAGTCCGACGTACTTCATAAGAGGCATGGCAAGTTTTTTGAAGTTGTATTTTTTTGTTATAAGTTTTCGGAAAATGAAAAAAATTAAAAAAATTATTTTCCCTATTTTTTTTTACATACTGTCACCAGTGCAGTACAGCGTCATCATATAACTGGCATGGCCGTGATCAGCGACACTGACAGTATGAAAAAAAAAATATATAATTTTTTTTATTTTTTTATTAATTTAAAATTTTTATTATATTTTTTTCTTTTTTTTTAAGATTTTTTTTTCATATTTCACTATGACCAAAGTAGTACAATGTTACCATAGTAACATTGTACTACTTTGGGGAAGTGATCAGTATTTTTTTTTTTTTTTACACAATTTGCTTATAGCAAAGAATTACTTTGCTATAAGCAAGCATTTACCTGAATGACATCGATTCATTCAGGGTTTTTTTTTTTTTTTTTGTGCTTAGCTGTGATTTGGCCACAGCTAATCACATGACATGTGCATGTGACCTGCTGTGACCATTCACAGCTAGGCACTAGTATACAATGGATGGCATGAATGAAGCCATCCATTGTATACAACTGTCATGTGACCTGCTGTGATTGGTCACAGCAGGTCACATGGTACCGGCAACTGGGGCCGGTACTCAGATCTGTCATCGGCCGTGTCCGAGGTACACGGCCAGTGACAGATCGCGCCGCTGCGCGGCTCTGCAACCGTGCGAACTGCGCATGTGTGGGAGGATGCCAAATGGCGTACACCCCGGAAAGCTAAACCATTTTTGCGGCCGCCAAACGGCTATAGGCCGGGCGACTAATGGTTAAAGGATAACTTCAGGAGATTTGCCCAGAATGCACTGAAAAACAGTAAACAATTAACAATTTCAGACATTTTGAGAGGAATAGAGAGAGCAGAAGCAGAGAGAGCAGTATGTGTTGAGATGAAAAAAAAAAAAAAAAAAAAGGTTTTTACTATAGATAGTGTATGAACAATCACCTTATTGCTCAAAAAGATGGGAAATAATGAACACAAAAAAATGCATTGTGTGTATGAATAAATAAGAACAAGAAATGAAATGGTGTTTCTTTTTTCTGCTCTACTTCCAGCAAACAATCTTGAGTTCACAGTATTCGTTCTGTTGGGAAAAGACACCCTTGTCTCTAAAGGGAAGAGCTTTTTTCCTGATCACTGAAATGTTGCTATCTTAAGGCCATGACTGGAATGGTATAATAGGCTCGGTATCTCCAGGGAGCAGATTTTCTCCTAAAACACTTCTCTGCAGTACCTTTAAAGTGAAGTTTATCCTTCTAATGGGAATGAGTACACAGCAGAAGGTAGTAATCATTACACTGTGAAAGCAGAAGGCAACACCTCTGAGGCAAAATTTTCTAAATGAACTGAACTCTTAAGAAGCAAAATAGTTGCAGGCTAAGGGGATTTGCTGCACAGGCGTTGTGGTCATACATCAACCTTGACTGGCAGAGTAAGACAAGCATTATTCAACAGCTATAGCGAACTGTTCTATTGCCAAAGCCCAGATTCAAGATGAATTTTATTGCCGCAGTTGTAATTTCACATTGTCGGCTAAAAACAAATTTACAATTCAATGTAATTTCACATGGTCGTCTGGAACCAAAGAACGTGCAGAGGCTCAGACTTGCCTATTGATCGTTCCCATCTTTTGTTCTTTGTTTTTTTATTATTTTTTTTTTTAACTTTTAATGTATTTTTTTCTGTAGAAATTTAAAAATGACAAATTGAATAATGTGCGTCACCTCTTACAGGTAATTAAAACAGAATCTTTTTTTTTTTTTTTTTAAATTTAAAGCAAGCCCCATTTAGGTTCAATCATTTGATCGCTGTAAAGAAAACCCCTGATCTAAATGCCCTTTTTTACTTAACCTCCCTGGCGGTATGAATATTTCAGATTTTTGGTGCTGAAAGCGGTACCATTATTTTGCATGGAAATTTGGCGTTTTATATTGTAGGCCTGCTTGAGGTGATTGTAGCCGTATTAGTGCATTTGCGACAGAAACAATTGAGTACTGTCCGTGATACTTTTTTTATTTGCACTAACATACAATTTTGAGGACAAGCTTTCGGGGAGTGTCCCCTTCTTCAAGGTCTAAGCAGTACTATTACAAATCACAAAGTTTAAGAAGAATATTCTGCTTAAACTTTGTGATTTGTAATAGTACTGCTTAGACCTTAAAGAAGGGGACATACCATGAAAACTTGTCCTCAGAATTGTATGTTAGTGCAAATAAAAAAAGTATCACGGACAGTACTCAATTGTTTATATTGTAGTCCTGTAATTCTTAGGAATAACTCACTGAAATCTGTCCGAACAAGAGTCTAGTAAACATCCCGGGTATGATAAAATTTGAAACACAAAATCATAAATTATAATTTAATAAATAATCATAATAAATAATATATTAATAATAATAAATTTAATTCAATAATATAATCAAACCAAAAACACTGAAATTTGAAATATAGCGCCAAGTTCGCACATCACTGAGCAAAGTCGCAGAATCGTTTTCAGTGTCTGATGAGGAATTTCCCCCACGAATCATCATCACTCAATTCTGCAAGTGGTTCTGATTTACTATCGCTGTTCTCTAGCCGGTCTAAAACCGCTTTTGACCTAAAGGGACGCTTTTTGGACGCCATGGACGTTTCTCAGTTTCCAGGCAGAAAGAACAGTAAAACAGTAAAACAGTAAAACAGTAAAACAGGGCACAGGACAAAGCACTCGGGACAAAATGTATGTGAAATGGTTTGATACAGGAATGTTATACTATGTGATTTTAGTGATTTTAGTGAATGTCACTTTTTGTCATTTTCAAATTTCCCGTACCCGTACGCCCTGATGTCGCAGGGGACGGAACCCAGAAGACAGATGCTGGCATCGGCCGAATTACATTGCCGGGGACACTGCAGGAGGGACATCGCGGGAGCGCAGGACAAGGTAAGTGACCGAGAGATCCCGGAGCAGCGCTGCAGTGTATTCCAGAGTGTAGCTCGGGGTTACCGCTTGTGGTACTGAAACTTTACCCCGAGCTACACTCGGGAATACCGCCAGGGAGGCTAATTTAAAGTGTTACTAAACCCCCAGCAGTAACATCAGTCTGTATATGCAGTAAAGCATGCTTGCTATACTCACTGTGGAACCTAAGGGGATAATCCTCTGCATTGTGTAAAAAGGCTGTTTGATCCTGTCTTCTCGAATTCTCCCTTTCTTTTGCTGTCCTCAATCCATCTGCCATAGTTAGAGCAGCAGTGGCAAGTCTGCACATGCTCAGTTTGATGTGTATTGCTAGAGAATTTTTTTTTTCTTTGAGAGGTTGCATGTGATCAGCACAGCGCCAATCAGCACTGTCCAGACAGAGGTCAAGGGTCCTGTAGCCTCATAGGACAGTCAGAGGAGAATGAAAACTCCTCCCACTAGATTAACCAGTGCTCAGCTGGACACTGATAGAAGTCACTAAAAACAGTGTTTGATCCTGACTCCTCTGATCCTCCACTTCTTCCAATGCCCCCCTCCTCTTATCTCCTGATAAAACATATCGTGTGGAGTCACTCTGCACATGCTCAGTATGGTGTGTATTACTAGAGAGGTTTTTTGTTTCTTGGGAGAATGCATGTGATCAGCACAGAGCCAATTAGCACTGTCCAGATAGAGGTCAGGGGTCCTGCATCCTCCTAGAGCAGAATAAAAACTCCTCCCTGCCAATAGCGACCTATCTGGAAATCTAATCACAAACTATATATATATATATATATGATTTTGCACAGTCCTGCCGCCCTAAAGTAGTACTTCTATAGCGTGGCGGGCAAGCAGTTAATAAATTAGATAATGTACTTGTTCTTATTAAGGCCCTTGTCACATGAGGGGGACCCATCAGTGGATCCGCTTGCTCAGCGGGGGGATCTGTCCACTGATCCCCGCTGAGCAAGCGGATGACGGGTCAGTGTCCATTCCGCTGCTGCATAGCGGACACAGACATAGCCCACTGTCCTCTATGGGCAGTCAGATGGAAACAGACTACTTGTCTGTCTCAATCTGACTGCCATCTGATCCGACCAATGGAAGGGTAATGGATCAGATCTGATCGGATTGGATGTCGGAAGGTGTAAAAGGACATATATCCGTTTACACCCGCTGCTCCATAGAGGAGAATAGAGGTTCTGATTGGGTCCACCTGAAAAATGGCCAGGCAGACTCGATCGGAACGTCCATGTGAAAAGGGCCAAAATCAATTAGAAAAAGTGCATTTCCTAAATTTTCTTTTTCTTATTTATTCATACACACAATGCATTTTTTGGCAAACATCTTCCCATCTACTGAGCAAAAAGGGTTAATATAGTATCTATATCAACATACACTCACCGGCCTCCTTATTAGGTACACCTGTTCAATTGCTCGGTAACACTAATTGCTAATCAACCAATCACATGACAGCAACTCAATGCATTTAGCCATCTAATGTGGTGAAGAAGACTTGCTGAAGTTTAAACCGAGCATCAGAATGGGGAAGAAAAGGGATTTAAGTGACTTTGAACATGGCATGGTTGTTGGTGCCAGAAGAGCTGGTCTGAGTATTTAAAAAACCACTGATCTCCTGGTATTTTCATGCACAGTCATCTCTAGGGTTTACAGAAAATGGTCCGAAAAAGAGGAAATATCCAGTAGGTGGCAGTGGACCAAAATGCCTTGTTGATGTCAGAGGTCAAAGGAGAATGGACAGACTGGTTCGAGATGATAAAAAGGCGACCAAAGTATGCAGAATACCATCTCTGAATACACAACATGTCGAACCTAGAAGCAGATGGGCTACAGCAGCAGAAGAACACACCGGGTGCCACTCCTGTCAGCTAAGAACAGAAAACGAAGGCTACAATTCACACAGGCTCACCAAAACTGGACAATAGAAGATTGGTCCTCAATTTCAGCTGTGACATTCAGATGGTAGGATCAGAATTTGGAGTAAACAACATGAAAGCATGGATCCATCCTGCCCAGGGGCAGACTGACAACTCATGGGGTCCCTGGGCAATAGGGGATCATGGGGCCCCTGTGTCCTTGCACACATTCAAACCACACCCAAAAAAGCCAATGAAAGGTACCAGGGGCATCTCATGGGGCTCCCTTCTGACCCTGGGCCCTCAGGCAGTGCCCAAGTTCCCAAATGGTCAGTCCGCCCCTGATCCTGCCTTGTATCAGCGGCTCAGGCTGGTGGTGATGTAATGGTGTGGGGGAGATTTGCTTGGCACTAGCAAGGTGTACCTAATAAAGTGGATGGTGAGTGTATAATGTGCAACACTATTATCAAAAACAAAAATCGTGATATTTAAATTACACACTTTTAAAAAGTAAAATAAAATAATTCCAGGAATTAATAGTGCTCATGTGCTCAACAATTAAGCATGTGCTCAACAAATCCCAAGCAGGTGTAGGAGGTGCTCCGAATATCCAAAGAAAAGCTCCCAGAGGTCCAGTGAAGAATCTTATGGCTGCTTGATCCAGCTATAGGATCCCAGATGGGTGCCCCCATAGCAAGCTGCTTGCTGTGGGGGCACTTGACAGGAGGGAGGGGTAAGGAGCGCTGCCTGGGGACACGAGAAGAGGAGGATCGGAGCTGCTCTGTGCAAAATCATTGCACAGAGCAAGTAAGTATAACATGTTTGTTATTTTTTTTTTAAATACCTTTTTAATCACTTTAAATAATCAATGAATAAATAAATCCTCTATACTTCTTCCTTTTTGCTTATTTTTTTTTTTTTCTTTTTTCTTCATTTTTTTCTATTGTTCCTATTTCACTTTTCTCTTTTTGCTTGCCTTTTTCTTATTTTTTTTTCCTGGGACATTCTGTGTTGCTTAGGTTAGTGTGATTTGATCGTACCATGTTATTTTTTTTTTAAGAAACACTCTGCTGCACACACTTGATTTTGAAAAATAAATAAAATAGTTACATTTACCAACGACCACAAGAACAAGTTTGGCTCAACAATATTATTATTATTTTTTTTTTTTAATTAAAACGGTTATTATTGTTATTATTAGATTATTCAAGGAAAATGTCAGCTCTCCAACATGCAGACAGAGAAGGCAAAAGGCTAAGAAAATCTGAGAATTAAAACACAACAAAAATAGTGGTAACCATCTGCAATCTTCAATAAAAAATAATTTATGCAAAAGCAGCAAGCCCTTCTTGTCCTTTTGATATGCAACCCTGGATTTTTTTTCTTATGATCCTCTAATGTGTAGACGGTAGGATTGAAGTTTGTAGCTTTTGTTGCTTCCGTTTAGTCTCAATATTAGTGATTACCAACATCATAATGCCAAGCCTGTGGGTCTTCATTATTAAAAAAAAGATATAAAGGATTATACATTTAATCCTCGGCCACCCTGGTTCCATTACTGATTAATCCACTGGTACCTTGATGTGAACACTGCTTTAGAAGCATTGTAATCTCAGTGTTCTGTACAAAGCTTTACATTCATAGGTACTGCTATGTATAGATTTAATAATATTAATCAGAGACAAAATGACCTTATAGACCTTCAGCTTTTGATTATGGCTTCACATTCCAGTTTCATTGTAACTTGTCATTTTTTAATGTTGAT
The DNA here is from genome assembly GCF_062004578.1 of Staurois parvus. Taxonomy (NCBI): domain Eukaryota; kingdom Metazoa; phylum Chordata; class Amphibia; order Anura; family Ranidae; genus Staurois; species Staurois parvus. The sequence goes on along the minus strand of NW_028317965.1, from coordinate 6,560,735 downwards.
GTTTTCCAAAGTTTCTTTGGTCTGCCATGCAAAGTGTTTCAGATTTTTATGATATATTTTTTTAAATTACAAAAATAAAATTACCGTATTTTTCGCTTCATAATCCGCACCTGACCATAAGACGCACCTAGGTTTTAGAGGCAGAAAACAGGAAAAAAAAATTCTGAACTAATGGACTGCAGACATAGTACAGGAGATGACCAGAGACTGCGGACACAGTACAGGAGATGACCAGAGACTGCGGACAGTACAGGAGATGACCAGAGACTGCGGACACAGTACAGGAGATGATCAGAGACTACAAACATAGTACAGGAGATGACCAGAGACTGCGGACACAGTACAGGAGATGGCCAGAGACTGCAGACACAGTACAGGAGATGACCAGAGACTGCGGACACAGTACAGGAGATGACCAGAGACTGCGGACACAGTACAGGAGATGACCAGAGACTGCGGATAGCACAGGGATGACCAGAGACTGCAGACATAGTACAGGAGATGACCAGAGACTGCGGACACAGTACAGGAGATGACCAGAGACTGCGGACACAGTACAGGAGATGACCAGAGACTGCGGATAGCACAGGGATGACCAGAGACTGCAGACATAGTACAGGAGATGACCAGAGACTGCGGACACAGTACAGGAGATGACCAGAGACTGCAGACACAGTACAGGAATGACCAGAGACTGCGGACAGTACAGGGATGACCAGAGACTGCGGACAGTACAGGAGATGACCAGAGACTGTGGACAGCACAGGGATGACCAGAGACTGCGGACAGCACAGGGATGACCAGAGACTTTTTCATAGGCTATTTTGGGTGTGGGCAAGGTCACAGGGGCCCCATGATCCCCTATTGCCCGGGAACCCCATGAGTTGTCAGTCCGCCCCTGTTTCTACCATTTATTTAAACAAGAGTAGAAAATGAAGTTACCTACTTTTTGCGACATAGTCCTTTGCTTTTCATTTCACTTGTTCCAGGGTTCCACAAGCTTGTATATACTGTAAGAAGAAATGTTTGGGGCTTGTCCCTGAACCAGGGGCGGACTGACACCTCATGGGGCCCTGGGCAATAGGGCATCATGGGGCCTCTGTGTCCTTGCCCAAACTCAAAAAAGCCTATGAAAAAGGTACCAGGGGCATCTCATGGGGCCCCCTACTGACCTCGGGCCCTCGGGCAGTGCCCAAGTTTCCAAATGGTCAGTCCGCCCCTGCCCTGAACTTTGTATGCACTGCTTCTTGAACATGATGGTTTCTAGCAAATCAACAACCTCTTTGACCGTGTCCCTCAAATGGATGTACCCAGACATCCTTGGGTTGAAGTGGTTGTACCGGGGCCACCCTGACATTCCAAGCTGTCCTGTCGCACTGGGGAGCCTGGGACTGAAGCCGGTGATTCTGCCGGCTTACCATAGAGATGACTGAGAACCAGATCACCCCCTATCATACCATAGAGATGGCTGAGAATCAGAACACCCCTGATTATATCATAGAGATGACTGAGAAGCAGAGCACCCCCTATCATACCATAGAGATGACTGAGAAGCAGAGCACCCCGATCATACCATAGAGATGACTGAGAACCAGATCACCCCCGATCATACCATAGAGATGACTGAGAAGCAGAGCACCCCCGATCATACCATAGATATAACTGAGAACCAGAGCACCCTCGATAATACCATAGAGATTACTGAGAACCAGAGCACCCCGTTCATCTCTTTGGTCTAAGAAACTGGAAGTGATGAGTATCTTGTCATTTCCGGTTTCATTCTAATGTAAACAGACCATTCTCGGCCTGTAAAAAAATCTGATCAAAGCGATGTCAGTTTGTTCAGATGCCTTTAAAGGCAGAGGAGAGTTGTGAGGTCCAGTAGTCTCAGTAAAGGAAATATGTCACTGCCCATGCTATCACAAAGGATGTAGCTCATCCCTTGGGATAGCAAAAAAAGTAGAAAATAATAAGCAGTATAAAAAAATTAATGAAATAAATAAGTAAAATAAAAAAACAAGTTTTTAAAGTGCCCCCCCCCCCCCCCCCCCCGCGTACAAATGGGAACACACGTGGCAGTCCTGCATGCATGTGTACATGGTGTTTTCACCACACATGTGAAGTATTGCCACAAACATTCTATGAGAGCAATAATTTTAGCACCAGACCTGTCTAACTCTGAACTGTTAACCTATAAAGTCGCCTAAGGAGATTTTTAAGCACCGCCGTTCGGCACCACTCCACGAGCACGCACAATTATAAGGCGTGACATGTTAGGTATTTATTTACTTGGCGTTACATCATCTTTTATATACCAAACAATTGGGTATTATTGCATTAGAAAAAACACTCCACAAATACTAAGACCTACAAAACTAGCAACACCCATCATTATATTCCCTAGGGCCTCTGCTTTTATATATATATATATATATATATATATATATATATATATATATAAAATGTTTGTTGGTTCTAAGTTATTTTCTAGCACAATAATGATGATTTTTTTTACATGTAGCAGATAAGTGTCAGGATATGCTTGGGAATCATGTGATTAGGTGAACAGAAAAGATGGTTTTCTGAGGGTTCCCCATCAGGCTCCATCCACCAGTCACTTCTCAAATATGGGCAGTAATGACATCACCTATGTCCCTATATCTCGTCAGCAGGGGAATCTCCTCGCTGACAGCTGAATGGGCCAGGGATACAGCTTAAACATGACAGCTTTCTAGCACTGGCACTTTGCTAATATGAGGACTTGGGGTAATTCTTTAAGAATTTGTCACTGCCATATTCACAGTTTCTTAAAGTAGGAGGAACTACCGGAATTTGCCACACAAGTGTCTTTAACCCCTTCCCCAAAAAGAATGTACCCATACATCCTCTGATTGAAGGGGTTATACTGGGATGATGCCTGCAGCTACAGTCATCATCCCAGTATTGTTCTTTTCAGCCAGCGATTCCCTACAATGTAAAAGCCATCCCAGAGTCTAATTAGCTGCTGGATTGCTTTTACAGGAGGTGGGAGTGTTTGTGCCTCCTTCCACCACCTTTTGCTGCTCTCCGGGACTCTGTCGTCCCAACGGGAGACCTGAGTGTCTAGCTGGTGGCTGCGCCAGCTTACCATAGAGGTGTTCAGAGGCCGGAGCATCTTTGATCACCTCTAAAGTATTAGACACATGAATCAACTAGTATTTATTTTTTTTTGTTTACAAACGATTTTATTGTACATGAGTAGACAGTAGAACAACAGCACACTTTAAAAGTGATATTGTCAGCAAAAACAAGGCACTTTTGAAAAGTACAATACATAAAAGTATATTAACATAACAAAGAAGATAAGAAAAAAAAGAGGAAGTTACAAGTGCATGAAGTACGTAAACGACAAAGTAGGTTAGGTGATACACCTGTCAATAGTACATGCCAGCCAACTTTTACTGGGGATGTTATTAAGCATGTAATAAGTGTCTGCAATCTCTCCATGACTCCCATTTTTTATCATATAAGTGCATCTTATCCAGTAGGGTATAATGAATGTGTTCCATAAGCATTACAGTGTCAATTCTGTGTAAAACGGAGTCCAAGGGTACAACATTGGACCTCCAATGTAGGGCAATAGACCATAAAGTGGCAATACATAATGTGTGTATCAATCTCAGATTGGCATCAGAGACCCCTGGGATATGGGCCCCCAATAAACAGGTCTGCATGGACAATCATATCGGGGCACCCGACAATAAGGCAGCGACCTCAGAAATCCTACGCCAGATCAAAGTTATGGTCGGGCAATCCCAAAATATATGAACCAAAGTACCCGTGCAGTCACAGCCCCAAAAACATAGAGGGGACGTTTGTGGAAACAGTACATGTAGTCTTGACGGGGTATAATACCATCTGGTTAGAACTTTAAGGGCCGTCTCACGAACCGAAAGAGATCTAGAGCTCTTGCATATATTATCCACCATGGAATCCCAATCCTCATCTGAAAAAGTGACGCCACAATCCTCCTCCCATTTTCGTCTGTACAAAGGGGGAGCATGAAAAAGACAGATCAAAAATTGGTGATAAAGATTTGAGATAAGACCCCTACCCCTGGGAGAGTCACGGCTGATACGTTCAAAAAAGGAAATCGGAGAGGATGGGGTAAGGCCAAAGTGCGCCTTAAAAAAGTGCCTAATCTGTCTATAACGAAGGTACTCACGAAGAGGAACATCAAACAACACGCGCAGCATATCAAAGGTAATATAAGATCCTCCTCTTTGGAAATCAGATAATCTGATAAAAGATCGATCATACCACCAACGAAACATATGAGGGGAAGAAAAGGCTACAACAAAAGTAGGATCCCCAAAAAATGACACACCTGGTGGAATAGGAGAGACTAAACCCAATTTAGATTTGTGTTTGGACCAAAGCGTCAGTGAGTGAGTCACTATGGAGTTATGAAAAACAGTCGATCGGGGGGAGATGTTAGACCATAAAATTCCCGGTAAATAAAAAGGACGTATCGACTGAGACTCAAACTTGATCCACGGGATTTGAGAGTTAATAGTAGCCCATTGTGACAATTGCGCAAAACGAGCCGAGAGATAATATAGCCAAAAGTTAGGAAGACCGAGACCTCCCGACCGTTGTGAGCGATACAAAATGGATGAGGCAAAACGTGGATGCTTATTTCCCCAAATAAAATTATTAATAGTCCGCTGAAAATGATCCAAAAACGTTTTTGAGACCGGAACTGGAAGTGCTCTAAAAAGATAAAGCAATTTGGGCAAAATATTCATTTTAACCGCCGTGACTCTACCCAGAAAGGAGATATGATAACCGTGCCAGATCTTCAGTAGAGTAGAGAGACGCGATACACATGGTGGATAATTAGCCGCAAATATATCCGAGTATCTGGGAGTGAGGTTAATCCCCAGATAGGATATCCTGTCCTTGACCCAGCGAAATGGGAAAGAACTACGGAGAGATGCACTTAGGGAGTCAGGAACATTAACAGGCATGACCACAGATTTGGTAAAATTAACGGTGAGACTTGACACTTTGGCAAAATCGTTCAATACAGCACACAAGTTAGGTAAAGAAGTCAACGGGTTAGTAATAAAAAGCATAACATCATCAGCATACATGCTCAGTTTAAAATGTGAAACTAATACTGAATAGCCAGAAATATCCGAATGTAATTTAATCGCCAATGCCAAAGGTTCCAACACCAGCGCAAATAAAAGGGGTGAAAGAGGACAGCCCTGGCGGGTACCTCTACCCAATGTAAAGAAGTCAGAGTTACAGCCAGGAAGCCTAATTCTCGTTTTAGGAGAGTCATACAGGGCATGTATGCCTGCCAAAAACCCCTTGCTGAAGCCCATTTTCTGTAGCAAGGAGAACAAGTAGGGCCAAAGAACACTATCAAAGGCCTTGTTTATATCCAAACTCATCAACAGAACCTCTTTGGAATGTAAATTGGCGTCTTGAATAACATTTAGAGTGAGACGAATGTTATCAGTAATAAATCTGTCGGGAATAAAACCCGACTGGTCTGGAGAAACCAAAGAGGAGATGATAGGGGCCAACCGGTCCGCCAAAATACGGCTAAATATCTTTAGATCATTATTCATGACTGAGATTGGTCTATAGTTTTGTGGCAAACAGTGGTCCTTCTGTGGCTTGGGTATTAGAGACATGTTAGCCAATAACATCTCCTCAGGGAACTTACCCCCCTGCAAAACATCATTAAATAAAGTTATCAAGTATGGAGCCAATGTAGAGGCAAAATGTTTATAATAGCTAGCGGTAAATCCGTCAGAACCCGGCGCAGTAGAGCGCTTGAGCGCGCCTATCGCACATGTTATTTCCTCTAAAGTACAGGGGGCATTAAGAGTGACAATCTGAGAGGGTGTAAGGGCAGGGAGGGGTATAGAGTCCAGCCAAGAGTCCGACAGAGGGACAGAATCGGACTGCGGAGGAGCTAGTAGTTTAGAATAAAAATGTTCGAAAATACCCAAGACTTCCTGAGGTAGAGATGAGATAGCACCCGAATTTGTGCGTAATTTATACACGTGTGGGGGGCGCAGAGAGTGCTTCAACTTCCTTGCGAACATGGTAGATGCCGAGTTACTATGTAATAGGAATGAGGCCTTCGACCAGCGAAGGGCCTTTTCAGTTTTTTGGGAAAGCAGGGCATTCAGTTCCAAGCGCTTTTGGGACAGTAGCTGTTTATTAAGTAGAGATGGATTAGCGACATGGCTTCTATAGTGTGCTTCTAATTCTCGGGTTAGAAGTAGTATTTGCTGCCAACGTTTTCTATTTCTGGATGAGGCCATGGAGATAAGTCGGCCTCGTAGGACCGCCTTGTGGGCTACCCAGAGTGTGGCTGGGGAAATATCAGGGGTTAAATTAGATTGAAAATATTCCTGAATAGATGTAACCACTTCCTGGCGAGAGTCAATATCGGTTAGCATAGAGTCATTAAGTCTCCAAGAGAAGGAAGTAGGTGCCAATCCCACAAATGTGATAGATAAGGCCACAATGCTGTGATCCGACCAGGGGCTCAAATGAATGCAAGCTACCTTAGAATTAGCTAGTAAAATTGGGGTACAATATATATAGTCTAATCTAGCATAAGAGTCATGTGGGTGGGAATAAAATGTGTAATCCCTGGCTCCGGTGTTGTGCGCTCTCCAGGCATCCACCAACTGGAGGGTATCTAATTTCTTAGTAAGGGATTTTGGGAAAGCCTGGGAAGAATGCGAGGGGGAACTACGGTCCAAAAGAGGATTTGCCACCAGATTAAAATCCCCAGCCACCAAGAGATGAGGAGACAAAAACCTATCCAGAGTACCAAAAAATTTTGAAAAAAAGGTAGCTTGTGCTGAATTCGGTGCATATACATTAGCAATAGTAAGTTCTCGACCTGAAAGGGTGCCTTTAAGAATGATAAACCTACTGTCCGGATCACGATACACATGTTGAACCTCAAAGGGGAATGAGTTATGTAGAAAGATGGCTACGCCCCTACTCTTGGAGGAATGCAGGGTATAATACCCCTGCCTATAAGATCTATGAAAATATGTCGGGTGTTTTGCAGCTGCAAAATGTGTTTCCTGTAATAAGATAATCTTGGCTCCCAGTCGTTTATATTGAAGAAAGGCCGTTTTGCGCTTGTTTGGCGAATTGAAACCCTGGACATTATGCGAAATACATTGAATTACCATAGTAAACAGAGCTTATTACTATCATCATAAAAGTACACATTACAAGGATATCCCCTAAAATTAATTGGCTAGACATCCGCAGGTCTATAGCAGACAGACGTACAGGTGGCAGAACCAGCCCATGGGACCCCCCGGCCCCAAGATGGGGGCCATGATGTCCACAGACCGACACAACACCATCCTCATGCACTAAAGTGTTGAAAAAAAAGAAGACAAAAAACAATAGAGAGGAGATTTGAAGAGCTCCTACAAATAAGGTAACTGAAGAACATGGATCAGGCTGAAAATTTGTCATACCTGATAAAACAAAAAGTTCAAATATTAAGGGGCCAAATGGGCCCAAACCCTGTCTCCCTAAAACATGGAAAACGGAACTGCCACCCCTCAATCGGGCGGCGACACTTCCGGCCATGTCAGGAGGCAGGGTGGGGTAACGTGTCAAAGAGTTGTGGAACCATAAACCAATGGGCGCAATTAAGAGGGACCAAAGACCCTTGTTATACCTTAACTCGTCCAGCTATCAATGCAAGGCACACACATTACTCAGGATTATAAAATTAACATAGCAGTAACCATAGAAATACACATCCTGACAGCGTAAGATGTAAGAAACAAAATCCCTGTGTCTCAATTCTCGGTAAAGTCATAAAAGACAATAGGCAAGACCAAGGACTGTCAAACAATAGGTAATAGGCAAGTGAGAATGGACCTGTCAACCCGGATCCTGTCTGACTCTCCTTCTATCTCTCCGTGGAGATGGGGTATGCCAAATGGGAGAGACACGAGGGGTGGAGGGTGGACGTTGAGGTGATGGGGCATCCGCTAGGCCCAGTTTGGCCAAGATTGCTCTACCTTCAGAAGGAGATGTAGCTATATATGTGCTCCCATTATGTGGAACAATCAACTTAAAGGGAAAGCCCCATTTGTAGCGGATACGAGCTGAGAACAGGACCGTTGTGACTTCTTTCATTTTTCTACGCTTCTCCAACATGGCCGGGGAAACATCCGGAAAGATTTGTAAGACCGAACCTTCAAAGGAGATCGTAGGGGTATTGCGAGCAGCTCTGAGTATTTCCTCTTTGGTCAAAAAGTCCCTCATGTACAGGACAATATCCCTAGGTGGCTTGTCAGTAGGAGGTTTAGGGCGCAGGGCTCTATGGATGCGGTCACAGGCAAAAGACCCAGGGTCACGATCCGGGAGGAGTGATTGAAATAATTTGGTCACGATTAAGGAGAGGTCCGACATAGACTCCGGGATTCCCCCGATTCGCAGATTATTCCTGCGATTGCGATTATCAAGGTCCTCCACCTGCGCCTGTAGTTGAAAAAAGGCCGTTTGTAAATGATCATGCTCCCTGGAAAGTTCACCATAGGCCAGGCTAAGTTCATCGTGTTTGGTTTCTAAGCGGTCTGTCCTGGAGCCCAATGTGGCTATTTCCTGAGAGAGAACATTAGTGCTTTTATGCAATTCTGATTGAAATTTGGCTAGTTTGGCGTACATAGATTCCAAGCAGGACTCCAAGTCTCCTTTTGTAAGTTGCTGTGTATTTTCACTGACCAAGGCCGATAAGGGAGCGGTGGTATCCTGTGTGGGATCGGACAGGGATGCTCGCTCTGTATTGACTGGAGACATGTTACAAAGCTCGTGTGCCTTAAGTAGGTATGTCGTGAGGGACTTCTGGGCTTGTCCCTTTTTTTTCTTTGTGGACGGCATACAGGGAGTCTCCTGGGGGTGATCAACTGAAAATAGGATAATGAATGGAGATTATAACCCCAGGGGACCTATAACGCCCAAAATAGGTTTAGGATTGTAGTTACATGAATGCGGTTAGATTCATCTGCGAGAACATTATATTGTAAAGATAATTAGCAAGCCATGGAAGGGTAGAGAGGACATAGATCACAGTAACACGCAGATATAGCACACCGGAGCAGGATGATGGCACCAGATCCCAATCTAGAACACAAGAGGGACAAGTGGGAAGCAGAGGACCTCCAACACCAAGCACAGGGCCCTCCAGGGAGACACTCCACGGGGCAATATTAAGGCCCCAGTAGGCCTCTGAGCCCAACAGGGGCCGTGGTTACAGGAGATGGCAGGCTCCGGGGTCAGCAACGTGAGGCCCACTCCCCAAGTCACTGTGGGGGGAGCTAATGATAAGAGGGCACCCGCATCCCCCACTCACTGTGACCAGATGGAGGCTCCAGACAGATGATGTAGGCCGCAGATGCCGCCGCCACCGCGGGAAGCAGCAAGGCTCAGCGGCGTCTCTCCCCCAGTCCCAGCAATGCAGAGGGCGCCGCGGATGTCCCCAGGCGATCTCCCACAGCCCGGATGGCAGCAGGTGCGGATGGGAGAGCTGATGGGTGGCGCCGGAGCCCCGGCCCACGCGGCCGCACCAGGCCGCGGACGTCAGCCGCCACGAGGGGCGGAAATATCACCCGGGTTCCGACTCCCCGGGATCGGGGATACTACCCGGGTCCTCCGCCGTCACTCCGTGATCCGCTGCCGCACGGATGGCAGCGGATTTAAAAGCTTGGCACCGGAGCTCCGGATTATGCGGCCGCTCCGGTCGCCATCTTGGACACGCCCCCAATCAACTAGTATTTAGTCACTTCCAGTTTCAGTGTTTAGTTTACAAGCTATTGCTATCTGGTACAAGCATTGGATCAGACAGATCTTAGACTGATCTGATGCTGTTAAGGGCAGATGAGACATCGGGGGTCTAAAAGACCCCAGATTTCATTCCTTGTGACAGCAATAAAAGTGATCAAATACATTTTTAAAGAAACAGTGTAAAAATAAATAAAAAAAGTCAAATAAAACAAATGGTTAAAAAAAATGTTAAAGCATCCCTATCTCCTTGTGCTAGCGTACAAAGGGGAACACACACATCTGTAAAAGACAATTGCAACACACATGTAAGATATCATGGTGAACATCAGCGTGAGAGCAAGCATTCTAAACCCAGACCTCCTGGGTAACCCTAAACTGGTAACGTGTAAAGGCATTTAAAGTGTCCCCTATAGAGATTTCTAAGTATGCAGTTTGGAGCCATTCCACAGGCATACACCATTTTAAAGTGTGACATATTAGGTATCTATTTCCTCAGCGTAACATCATATTTTATATTTTACACAAAAATGAGTATTATATTGTGTTCGTGTGCACTAAAATTCATAAAAATTCCTAAAGTGTATTTTTTTTCAAAGAAAATTGCTGTTAAAAATCGCTGTGCAATACCATAATAATACAAACAAGAATCTGCCTTTTCAATCACTTTGAATAAATAATAAATACAATAAACCCTCTATACTTTTTACCTATTTAATTTTGTAATTTATTTTTAATTTTTTCGTATTGTTCCTATTTCACTTTCTTCTTTTTGCTTGAATTTTTCTTATTTTTTTAATGAAAAAAAATGTACCACCCACCATTTTATTCTCTAGGGCCTCTGCTTAAAAATCATATATAATTATAATTTGGGGTATATTTGGGATAAATATTTTGGGCTTCTAAGTAATTTTCTAGCAAAAAAAATGATAATTTTTCCATGTAAGAGAGAAGTGCCAGAATGGGCTTGGGAAGCAAGTGGTTAATGTTACAAATACTGACATAAATGGTTGCTTGAATTAGATGCAGGCAGTTCTTAAAGGGACTACCACTAGTAAAGTGCCATTGGGACTGTTTTGAATTCCACGCTTAGTGTTCTGATGACAAAAGTTGCAGTGTCAGCAACCCTTTAGAAGTATTTAACTATTGTGGAATATCTCACCAACAAAGAAAATCCTATTGCAGGGTATGCCTAAAATTGGAATTTTATCTTAACCACTTCCTGTCCGGACACTTTCACCCCCTTCCTGACCAGGGCAATTTTCAGCTTTCAGCGCTATCACACTTTGAATGACAATTGCGCGGTCATGCAACACTGTACCCATATGATTTTTTTACCATTTTTTTGAGACAGATAAAGCTTTATTTTGGTGGTATTTATTCACCACTGGGATTTTTATTTTTTTTGCTATGTAAATGAAAAAGTTCAAAAATTTTGAAAAGTGTTTTTCTTATAAAATTTTGCAAATAAATAATATGTCATCACAAATCTTGGCCAAAATTTATTCCGTTATCTTTTTAGTAAAAAAAAAAATACGCCAAATTAGTTTATAACCAAAAATGATAATTTTTAAACTTTTTTTTACATTTTTATTTTATTTTTTTATATTATTTATGTTTTGTTTTTTTTTACATACTGTCACCCTAGCAGTACAGTGTCACCATGGTGACACTGTACTACTTGTGGGGGGTGATGAAGATTTTTTTTTTTTCACAGCGATTGCTTTTACACCCATATAGGATGTAAAAGCAATCATTTCTCTTTCTCTCTGTCTGCATTCTTGCAGCCATTGAGAAATACTGTGTGAGCTGTGATTGGTCAGAGCTTGTCACATGGTACAAGGCTGTTGTGAATAGCCTTGAACCATGTAACCTCTGTGATCATTCACAGATTTTACACGTAGTAAGCAATGATGTCACAAGTGACATCTTGCTTACTACTTTGCATGTGATCACTGATTGGCCAATCAGTGATCACATGATCGGGACCTCGTACAGAGGTCCCGTCCGACGGTCGGTGTTTCACTGTGTCCGGAGGACACAGCGGGCACCGGATCGCGGAGCGCGCACAACTAGAAATAGCGGGTGCCGTTTATGAACAGCAACCCGCCCCTGGAGTGCCACCGTCCTGCCGTTTAAAAACAGCAGGCGGACGGCAAGTGGTTAAAGCAGACCTCTGGGAAAATCAGTGAACCAATCACACTAGATGGAAATTACATCTTTTGGGGCATTCTATTCACCATAGTCTCCATAGAATTAAACAAATGCATTAAAATGACACTAAACATAAAACCAAAAATGTAATATATTGCAGCTTATCAGTCATTAGATGTGGTGGCTGCATCAGTTTTCTTTTCTTCGGCTTTTTCCCTTTTGTTTTTACTTGATAGTCTGGAGAGTAACACGCTTCCTGTGTTAGTGAGACACAAGCCTGGAGGAATGGGCACAGGAGGCACAGCAAACAACAGCATTGTCAGTCTGGGGGGTTGGGGCGTTACATGTGTTAGCAGATTTGAATACACTAACAAATGAAAGCCAAACTCCAGCTTCAACTTTATAATCAGTTTTAGCAAACTTTTTTTTCCTTTTGGGATAAAGGTTTTACATAAATAAACAAAAGCTGGTCAGTCCTTTTAACCACTTGCCCTCCAGAGGCTTTACCCCCCCCCCCCCCCCCTTGCTGACCAGGCCATCTTTTGCTATACGGCGCTGTGTTATTTTAACTGACAATTGTGCGGTCATGCAACGCTGAACCCAAATGAAATGTATGTCCTTTTTTTCCACAAATAGAGCTTTCTTTTGTTGGTATTTAATTGCCTCTGCATTTTTTTATTTTGTGTGCTATAGAAAAAAAAAGACTGCCAATTTTTTGAAAAAAACCAAAACAATATTTTTGACTTTTTGCTATTGAACATTTAAAGCTATGTAAAAAAACTAATTTCGACATAAATTTAGGTCAAAATGTATTCTGCTACATTTTTGCTAAAAAAAAAATCCCAATACTTGTAAATCAATTAGTTTACAGGAAAGCTATAACGTCTACAAATGGCGGTATATATACTGGAATTTTTATTTTAATTTTTTAATAATAATAATGGCGGCGATCAGCGACTTATAACGGGACTGTGGTGGGCATTCTGACACTGGGGTGGAACTGACTAGTTGCCACTGACATCCCCAGTGACACCAATACAGTGATCAGTGCTAATAAAAAGCACTGACACTGTACTGATGACACTGGGCAGGAAGGGGTTAACATCTGGGGCAATCAAAGGGTTAACTGCGTGTTGTGTTTTACTAGGGAGACATGCTGCTGTGTATTTCTCTTAGAGTGTAAGATCCCAGGATCAGGCCCTCCTATCCCTCTTGTATTGAACTGTATTGTTGCTGTATTGTCTCCCGTTATATTGTAAAGTGCTGAGCAAACTGTTGGCGCTATATAAATCCTGTATAATAATAATAATAATAGCTGCTAGCAGGAGAGCGACCTTCATTGTTAACACACAGGTCTCTCCCCTGTCAGTGTTACTCGGCAATCACCGGGTGTCGGTGGGAAATCTCCAGCCGGGACCCAATGATTAACAACTGTAGCCACCAATTGAAATATATATATATATACACACGTGATTTTTCGCATCCCTGCCGCCCTGTAGCAGTATTTCTGCTATAGGGCTAGAGGCGGACTGACCATTCGGGCACTCGGGCACTGCCCAAGGGCCCCGGGGTCAGCAGAGGGCCCCATGAGATGCCCCTGGTACTTTTCATAGGCTTTTTCTTAGGCTTTTTTGGGTGTGGTTTGAGTATGGGTGAGGACACAGGGGCCCCATGGTCCCCTATTGCCCGGGAGCCCCATGAGTTGTCAGTCCGTCCCTGTACAGGGCAATCACCCCTGCCAGTGGTAAATGGTTTTTCTCATCCATGTAAACTGATACATTCTGCTGGTGAGCTTGTGATTTTGAAATACAACAGACTTGCTGGCTGGATTACCAGATGAAAATAGAAGAAAGCCTAAAAAGAAAAAAGAATGCAGAAGAATTGGTGAACTGCAATATATTAAATGTTTGCTTTTGGGTTTAATACTGTTTAAATGGTTCTTTTTACTGTTCACAAAAATGAAAGGTTTTGTTTTAGCTTTACCTATAAAAATAACAGCCGCAACAGGATTGGCTGCTGAAGGCAACACCCCCATTTTTTTTCCCTCAAATTATTCCACGGGGATTAATTTTATACCTTATAATTTTACAGATAAAATAACCTTTCACCTCTTTTACCTGCAGGGGGCCCCATGAGATGCCCCTGGTACTTTCCATAGGCTTTTTCATAGGCTTTTTTGGGTGTGGTTTGAGTGTGGGTGAGGACACAGGGGCCCCATGGTCCCCTATTGCCCGGGAGCCCCATGAGTTGTCAGTCCGTCCCTGTATAGGGCAGCGGGGAAGCAGTTAATCACCCCTGCCAGTGGTAAATAGTTTTTCTCATCCATGTAAACTGGTACATTCTGCTGGTGAGCTTGTGATTTTGAAATACAACAGACTTGCTGGCTGGATTACCAAATGAAAATAGAAGAAAGCCTAAAAAAGAAAACGAATGCAGAAGAATTGGTAAACTGCAATATATTAAATGTTTGCTTTTGGGTTTAATACTGCTTTAAATGGTTCTTTTTACTGTTCACAAATATGAAAAAGTTTGTTTTTGCTTTACTTACAAAAATAACAGCCACAACAGGATTGGCTGCTGAAGGCAACACCAACATTTTTTTTTCCTCAAATTATTCCACGGGGATTAATTTTATACTTTATAATTTTACAGATAAAATAACCTTTTACCTCTTTTACCTGCTAAGTATTCATTTTACAATTCCATCCTGTAATAGAACTGACTTTGCCTGCTTAACACCTGGGCAGGTTGATGACTTTGTCCAAATCAAATAATAATTTTCCCATTCCATTCCAAAATACTATAAGAAATTGCCTAATCGTATTACTTTGCCGGAGAAGATGGAGTACCTCCTATTGTGAATTGAGATACAAAATGTAGCTGGCGCCTATGAGATGTCCGTGTGACATACATATAAGATTTCCTCTGCTGCAAGTCAAGAGTGATTTTTAATGTTTCTCATCACATAAATGTTAACTGGCAAATTATGCGATAGTTTCTATGGAAACTGAAACCTAGGACAGGGGATATTTGTTAAAATAAACCGTAAAAAAACCTTAAGATTAGATCTAGGTTGATATATATATATAAATGTTTAGGCCTAAAAGTAAAAGCTAGTCGACAGAAATATAATTTGCAGCAGCAATAAAAACAATCTGTTATTTTGTATTCATCAAGTCTTAAACTGTGCTGAAAGTGTAGGAAGATGAGCAAGACAGTCAGTGATATGAATAGCTCTGACCTTTCCATTATTCAGCATGATATTTATGGTGTAAAACACGCTAAGCCCCTTAGCAGAGTAAACTGACAAAATATTTATTAAATAGTGTCTGGGATAACTGAAAGAACATATTCAAACATGGTGGTTATCAGTAGGATATAGGTGCGTGGTATTTAAGGACATCGTTTTTTTTTTAGACACTGACAAAAAATAAACGTGATTACAGGGGAACTACGCGTTCATACATATTTAACCCCTTGCCTACCGGGCACTTTTACCCCCTTCCTGCCCAAGCCATTTTTCAGCTTTCAGTGCTGTCGCACTTTGAATGACAATTGCGCGGTCATGCAACACTGTACCCAAACAAAATTGTTATCTTTTTTTTTAGACAGATAGAGCTTTTTTTTGTGGTATTTAATCACCACCAGGGTTTTTATTTTTTGCTAAACAAACTAAAAAATTGTTTTTCTTAGTTTTTGTTATAAAATTTTGTAAATAAGTAATTTTTCTCCTTCACTGATATGCGCTAATGAGGCTGCAGCGATGGGCACTGATAGGCTGCACTGATGGGCACTGATGGATGCTTTTCTCTTAACAATATGGATATGAGACCAGCACCTGACCTTCCTCTGGCAGGAAGAAGGGTTGTGAGCCACATGCTCCCCCTTACCTGAATGGTAAGTAATTCTTCTTCATAATGGTGCTGAGCCAAGTGGCCAAGGACGTAAAAGAAGGAAAGGAGAGTATGTACAGCTAGGGAGGGAGGCAATAAAGTAAATCAGCATTGGCAAAGCGCTTTTTATTGTAAGGTAAGGTTAGCGTTATAAAAATCACTTATCCCATCATACTGTAAGTGCACACAACATAACAGTTTTCAGAGTCAAGCCTCACATACAATTAGCAATGCATAAACAAGTAAAAATCTTTTAACTTTATTTGTTGTAAACATTACTGAAAATAAATAACACTACCACTCGTCACCGACCTTTACCTTGTTTTGTTGACTCCGCTTCCGCTTGATCCCAACCTGCAACCACTCGTCACCGACCTTTGCCTTGTTTTGTTGACTCCGCTTGATCCCAACCTGCAACCACTCGTCACCGACCTTTGCCTTGTTTTGTTGACTCCGCTTCCGCTTGATCCCAACCTGCAACCACTCGTCACCGACCTTTGCCTTGTTTTGTTGACTCCGCTTCCGCTTGATCCCAACCTGCAACCACTCGTCACCGTCCTTTGCCTTGTTTTGTTGACTCCGCTTCCGCTTGATCCCAACCTGCAACCACTCGTCACCGACCTTTGCCTTGTTTTGTTGACTCCGCTTCCGCTTGATCCCAACCTGCAACCACTCTTCACCGACCTTTGCCTTGTTTTGTTGACTCCGCTTCCGTTTGATCCCAACCTGCAACCACTCGTCACCGACCTTTGCCTTGTTTTGTTGACTCCGCTTCCGCTTGATCCCAACCTGCAACCACTCGTCACCGACCTTTGCCTTGTTTTGTTGACTCCGCTTCCGCTTGATCCCAACCTGCGACCACTCGTCACCGACGTTTGCCTTGTTTTGTTGACTCCGCTTCCGCTTGATCCCAACCTGCGACCACTCGTCACCGTCCTTTGCCTTGTTTTGTTGACTCCGCTTCCGCTTGATCCCAACCTGCGACCACTCGTCACCGACCTTTGCCTTGTTTTGTTGACTCCGCTTCCGCTTGATCCCAACCTGCGACCACTCGTCACCGACCTTTGCCTTGTTTTGTTGACTCCGCTTCCGCTTGATCCCAACCTGCGACCACTCGTCACCGACCTTTGCCTTGTTTTGTTGACTCCGCTTCCGCTTGATCCCAACCTGCGACCACTCGTCACCGACCTTTGCCTTGTTTTGTTGACTCCGCTTCCGCTTGATCCCAACCTGCGACCACTCGTCACCGACCTTTGCCTTGTTTTGTTGACTCCGCTTCCGCTTGATCCCAACCTGCAACCACTCGTCACCGTCCTTTGCCTTGTTTTGTTGACTCCGCTTCCGCTTGATCCCAACCTGCAACCACTCGTCACCGACCTTTGCCTTGTTTTGTTGACTCCGCTTCCGCTTGATCCCAACCTGCGACCACTCTTCACCGACCTTTGCCTTGTTTTGTTGACTCCGCTTCCGTTTGATCCCAACCTGCGACCACTCGTCACCGACCTTTGCCTTGTTTTGTTGACTCCGCTTCCGCTTGATCCCAACCTGCGACCACTCGTCACCGACCTTTGCCTTGTTTTGTTGACTCCGCTTCCGCTTGATCCCAACCTGCGACCACTCGTCACCGTCCTTTGCCTTGTTTTGTTGACTCCGCTTCCGCTTGATCCCAACCTGCGACCACTCGTCACCGACCTTTGCCTTGTTTTGTTGACTCCGCTTCCGCTTGATCCCAACCTGCGACCACTCGTCACCGACCTTTGCCTTGTTTTGTTGACTCCGCTTCCGCTTGATCCCAACCTGCGACCACTCGTCACCGACCTTTGCCTTGTTTTGTTGACTCCGCTTCCGCTTGATCCCAACCTGCAACCACTCGTCACCGACCTTTGCCTTGTTTTGTTGACTCCGCTTCCGCTTGATCCCAACCTGCAACCACTCGTCACCGACCTTTGCCTTGTTTTGTTGACTCCGCTTCCGCTTGATCCCAACCTGCAACCACTCGTCACCGACCTTTGCCTTGTTTTGTTGACTCCGCTTCCACTTGATCCCAACCTGCAACCACTCGTTACTGACCTTTGGCTTGTTTACTGACTATGTATATGCAGTGGTGTATTTAGGGTTTGTGCTGCCCTAGGCAACACGAAAATCGTCTGCCCCCATGGACACCAATCAACACAACCCCCCCTCCTCCTCCCACGGACCAACAACACACCTGCCCCCCACCCAGGAGAGCCTTCCACTACCCCCCTCCCCAAGCGATAGTCACTAATCTTTATGGCTCCTGACATCCCTGGGAACGAGAGTCAGGCTCTACATACACCATGAAGCAGCCCGCAACCTCTCTCAGATCCCACCTGTTTCCCATAGTGCACGTGTCCCGTCTTTCATTCCTTCTTCTGTGGAGAGGTGATGACCCCCTAAAAAATGCCGCCCTAGGCAAATGCCTTGTGGTAAATCCCCCCCCCCGTGTATATGTTTGATCTCTTCCTGCTATATATGCTACTGGATCCCGTGTTGCTCACCTCCTTTAGGGGCGATTCTGGGGACCACAACCTAGTAAAAACATGCAGTAAAACCCATCTCCACAATCAGGAGCACTGGTTTATACAGATTAGTGCTTATGCCCTGCACTTCAGGTGAGCCTGCGTCATCAAAGAGGATGATCTGTTTGTATACCTATCCATGAGGTCGGTGGGAACATCTCAACATAAAATTTTTAAGAAATTCTAATATAATAGTATTGGCTATTCAGAGCCAGTAACCACAAATATGTAGGTTGCAAGAAAAAACCATGTTGAAAACAATGATCTGTCTGATTTCTACATACAGTATATCAGGTCAGTGAATAAGATCCAAGATTTTTAAAACAGCAGAGGAAAAGATGTCATGAAAAATACATACCCAGAATATGGTCAAGCAAATGTCAGAAAGTATGATGAGGATGATGGTCAACGGTACAGAGCTGAAATCAATAGATGACCCAGACTTCAAGATGTTGACATTAGCTATGTAGGCTTTAGCAGTGGTTTAAGAGTTAATGACAGTGAAGGAGAATAACTACTTTTTTCAAGGATATTATTATGAACATAGCTTTTGCTGATAGTTCAATAAAATAAGGCACTCCAGAAGATGATGTCGAATCAAAGACCTTACTCTGTTTTTTTTCTTTTTATAATTTTCTATCTTGAAAAAATCTTTTACTGTAAAAAGGAATTTTATGTGGTCAATGATCATACAAAATCATAAAAAAAAAATAAATAGGGCACTGCTATACCTTTCACATCAGTGAGGTCTTCATTCTCAAAAAAATAGCAATTTATATATTCTGAGGAGGGCACACATTCTTTAGAACTGGATACTTTTCTTTGAAACCTTATGTTCAATAATATCAACATTATCCAACTGTGCTCCAGTTTGCAAAGCTTCTGTTGGAATGCCACTTTGTTTGATTTGTCTAAATCGTTTGGGGTCTAAATATGACATGCGTCTCACACATGAAAGTTTCATTTTTTTTATAGAGTTTTTTGTCCCATGCTGGTTGCCACCTGATCAATGACTACATAGAAACTATTCTAGGGGGTTATAAAGTGGTTAATTCTCTGACCATTCCCCAGTCTTCTTCCCTTGTGAGCCCTTTGTGAAGTAAATGGTTTTCAGTTGCATCATTGGCAGAATACGCCAGAAAAATTCTGCTTGCATTGTGAAAAAAATTATTCAACCAGTGTAGTTAGGTTTGAAATTGAATTATTGAGTTATCAATATATCCTCTTTTTTCTAGGTTCAGTTTGGGAAGGATTTGCTGAATCAACCCTTACAGAAGTTTGG
Organism: Staurois parvus; assembly: GCF_062004578.1. Classification (NCBI taxonomy): domain Eukaryota; kingdom Metazoa; phylum Chordata; class Amphibia; order Anura; family Ranidae; genus Staurois; species Staurois parvus. Next base: position 6,541,035 of record NW_028317965.1, on the reverse strand, counting down.
GTGCTGAACTCGAACCCCATTAAAGTTAATGGGATCCAAAAACGTATAAATTCAGTGATGGCTAGGCTAATAGGCAAGGGATTGTCAAACAAATGGTATGGGGGGGGGCTAGGCATTTCACTTCAGTACCAAAGCAAAAAGTACCTGGGGGGGAGGGGAACCCCTTGAGGGTTAGGGACTGATGTAAATGTACAATATACATGCAAAGTGCTGCGTAAATTGATGGCGCTATATAAGTACCTGTAATAAATAAATAATAAAATAAATACCAGCGTTCTGATCACCGTCATACACCATATCAGCATCCTGATCACTTCCATACACCATACCAGTGTCTTGATCACAGCCATACACCATACTAGCGTCCTGCTCACTGCCATACTCCATACTAGCGTCCTGCTCACTGCCATACTCCATACTAGCGTCCTGCTCACTGACATACTCCATACTAGCGTCCTGCTCACTGACATACCCCATACCAGAGTCCTGATCACTTCCATACACCATACCAGTGTCCTGATCACAGCCATACACCATACTAGCGTCCTGCTCACTGCCATACTCCATACTAGCGTCCTGCTCACTGACATACTCCATACTAGCGTCCTGCTCACTGACATACCCCATACCAGAGTCCTGATCACTGCCATACCACATACTAGCATCTGGCATTTTAGGATCAATTTTCAGATATATGGATATCCCATAGTTTGTATAACTTTCACACAGACTAAATAATATACACTGTTTTGGGTTATATTTACCCCCTAAAATGTAGCGGAATACATTTTGCCCAAAATTTATGAAGAAAGATTAACAAAAACTAAGCAAAAAACATTTTTTTTAAACATTTTCCGTATTTTTTCATGTATATGGCAAAAATTTTAAACCCAGTGGTGATCAAATACCACCAAAAGAAAACTCCGTCTGTCAAAAAAAAAAATAATAAAAATTTCATATGGGTACAGTGATGGAAGGAGAAGATCGGGTGGTCTGGCATCGAGACTTTTGTCCTCACTCATTATGGAGTTACGCTAACTAGCAACTCAGGACAGAGGTGCAGCAGACAAGGAAGAGTGTGACTTGGGGAAGGTGGCAGCTGTCAGTCATGTAAGGCTCGCTCATTGCTGTACTCATTGGCACGAATGATTTGGCTGAGGGCTCTGCAAGTGGAATACCCAGTGCTGAAAGGGAGACAAACAAAATGACAAAATGAATGACACAGATATGGGGTGGCAATGGCAGCCATGTGCTTAGGGTCAGACAAAGCCTATATATATATATATATATATATATATATATATATATATATATATAGTGGGAACTCGCTTCAAAGTGGTAGAGCTTTTGTAACGCACACAGCAACTCGCTTACTTTTCAGGGCCGTTTCAGCCCACTTTCATTTAAATGACAGTTCAATAACATCAGAGGTTTCCCACACAGGGGTATCCAACATCAATATAAACAAAAAGATTCAGCCTCCTGGCTCTCTCAGATATAAACAATCTTCCTCTGGCCTTTCTCTTCAGGCTTACGTCTGTCTCCTGCAGACTTTTCCCAAAGTATGGCTCTTGCACTCAGCTAGACACTAGCACACAGCTACTCCCGAGCAGCTCCTTGCCGCTTTTATTTATTTATTTATTTATTGAGTTTATATAGCGCCAAAGGGTTTGCTCAGCGCTGTACAATAGAGGGGGGACAATACATGAAACAGAACAGTAACATCAAACAGCACACAAGGGGTAAGAGGGCCCTACTCTTTCGAGCTTACAATCTAGGAGGGATGGGGTAGAGGCACAGGAGGAAATGGCTGTGGGGGATGGAGTGGTAGGAGGAGGGAAGGGCAGCGGCTGTTAGGTGAGGGTGGGGTAGGCTTCCCTGAAGAGGTGGGTTTTCAGGGAGCGCCTGAAGGTGAGGAGGGAAGGTGACAGTCTGATGGATTGGGGTAGTGAGTTCCAGAGGATGGGGGAGGACCTGGAGAAGTCTTGCAGTCGTGCGTGGGAGGAGGAGACCAGGGAGCAAGATAGAAGGAGGTCCTGTGAAGAGCGAAGGGTACGGGTAGGGTGGTACCTGGGAATCAGGTCGGTGAGGTAGTTAGGGGCAGTGTTGTGAATGGCCTTATAGGTCAGGGTGAGCAATTTGAATTTAATGCGTTGGGCAATGGGGAGCCAGTGGAGAGAGAGGCAGAGGGGGGTGGCAGAGGTGGAGCGGCTGGTGAGGTGGATGACTCTGGCCGCTGAGTTCAGGATGGTCTGAAGCGGGGAGAGCCTGCACTGGGGTAGGCTGGTGAGGAGGGAGTTGCAGTAGTCAAGGCGTGAGATAATCAGGGAGTGTACGAGTAGTTTAGTGGTGTCTGGGGTAAGGAAGGAGCGTATCTTGGCGATGTTTCGGAGGTGGAGCCTGCATGTGTTTGTGAGAGATTTGATATGAGGTTGAAAGGAAAGGTTTGAGTCCAGAATGACGCCAAGGACCTTGGCTTGCTGGGCGGGATTGATGGTGGTGTTGTTGGTAGTGATGGAAAGGATGGGGGGGGGGGGCGCGGGCTGGGGGGAAGACGAGAAGCTTGGTTTTGGAGAGGTTGAGCTTGAGGAAATGGAGCGACATCCAGTCAGAGATGTCGTTTAGGAGGTGAGTGATGCGGGCGGAGAATGTGGGGGTGAGGTGAGGGGTGGATAGGTAGATTTGAGTATCATCAGCGTAGAGGTGGTAATTGAAGCCATGGGAGTGTATGAGTTTGCCAAGGGAGGAGGTGTAGATGGAGAAGAGAAGGGGTCCAAGGACAGAGCCTTGGGGGACCCCAACAGAGAGGGGGAGGGAAGAGGAGGTGGCATCGTTGTAGGAAACGCTGAAGGCTTTTATCTCTCCTTGGTGGAGCCCTCCTGACTCCTGTCTTCCAGGTGGAGCCCTCCTGACTCCTATCTGCCGGGGTGGAGCCCAGAACCCTGGTCCTGACTCTATGAAAAGGCCTGCACACACCTGTGCAATCAGTCTCCTGGCCATTCCCAAAACCTGGTCCCAGGATTGGAGATTTCATCCCTCCCAGATCTCTTTGAAATCTCCAGGCTCCAGATCCCAAAACAGACATTACAAACAAAGGAGGAAAGTGAAAAGCCACTTTCCTCCCTATCAAACACTTACCCTGAAGCCCCTCAACTTATTGTTGAGAATCCTGGGTGACAGATTGCCACACTGTCACAATATATATATATATATATACAGTATATATATATATATATATATATATATATATATAAACAAGTTTTAACCCTTGGCAGGCCTTTAGATTTTGGTTTGATTTATTGGTGGACCTTTTATAATCCATTCCATCATTGGTAGTTAGCCTTGTCTATCAGAATCAGGAAACTTTTATTCTCACAACAAAAGTATAATTCAATTTTTTCCTAGTCCAAAGAATTGAACTTTACAATCTGCTATTTTGTGGCATGATGCTCCATTTTTCACTGGCTTGGCTTGTAAACCTAAACAGCTTGCAGGTGTCACTGTTTTAGTGATGCCTATAAAGAGCCTTAATCACCACCTGTAAACTACAGACAGAAACTGGAAAGATTATCAGACCTAACCAGCAGCTACAATTGCCATGATTTGCATAGGATAGCTTCATTTTTGTATATTTTGATTATACCATTCAGTTTAATTTTAACGTTTATTAACATAATGTGCATTAAAATATAATTTCCATAAAATTAAAGATTGTATAGGTATTTGACGTAACATTTGGAATACATTTTTATTTCTAATTCAGTAATTAAAGACTGTTGATGAAAAAAAACACTCAAAAGCAGACTTTTTTTTAGGATAGTTTAAAGCACAACTCCAGGCAAAACAGTTTTTTTTTTTGCTTTGGTAGAGTGTAAATGGGGTAGAATCTTTATTGCTGTCTGTGTTCACAATGGGTAAGTTTCTCCACACACTATGTTTATTTAATGGGTAAGACAGGAAGAGAGGAAAATTTCCCCAATGGGTCCCTATGCAACATTAGAATGTTCTTTTTTTTGTAATTCCTTACTTTCAAAGGTTAAATAAAATACAAACAATGATAATTCACAGACGGGTACTCAGGTAATACACTTACAGATGAGTAAGACAAAACTTTATAACTATAAGAATTAGTAGATAAGCGATATAAAACAGTAGCAGATAGATTATTAGGTATCCATAAGACTAACACTTCTTATCTCTATCCTAAAACTATTAAAATGTGTCTGGTTTTGGGATTTTTCATTATAAAAAAAGATTAAAATTACTAGTTGTCTTGTCTTGACCGGTCATATCATTATTACATTTTTGTAGATTTGTACTTACTATTACTGGGGGGGGGGTATTGAGGAGTGCCTACTACAAACTTTTAAATCGCTTAGAGGTCTTTTATAAACATTTATAGTTTAAGAATATCAAATACAGCCAACGTGTTTTGGGGAAAAGCCCTTACTCAGGGCTAATGTGCAAAAGAACAATAAAAAGTGAAAACACACCATAAATAATAATCCTATGTCATCATGTCCTACAGCTTCTTTAGTCTTTCCCCATGTACTGCAGTCATAACAGGCTACATGTGGTGTTTCATAGGGTATATTTCCTAATCTTTGCAGGTTGCTCCCATTCTCTGTACCCCCCTATTCCTATAGATAAAATAAAATGTAGGCATGCAACAGTTAGGCCTCTTATCACTGGTAAATTATTGTTCAGCTGATGGCCAATTTTACACTGTTGGATAGTCTGTGTTATCTTCATTCTTGTGATAAAGCCTAGCCCTCTAGTAATTAAAATTGTTCTTTTGCTGGACACTTTTTACACTACTGTCAGTGGTGTATTTAGGTTTTGTGCTGCCCTAGGCAACACAAAAAGCGGCCGCCCCCCCCCCTGCGGAAAAAGCCTGACACCAACCAACACCATTTTCTATTTTTACATAGGGACAAGGTGGTGATGTCCCCTAGTACTTACTTTTTGTGATGGTAGTATCCTATTTACCATATTTTTTTAACATATAAAAAAGTAATTTTAACATATATTTTTACATATATTTTTAAATGCATTCCAAAAATGTAGATTTGTAGTTTTAAAGACATACAGTATATTTGAAATGTATTTTTAAAAATATTTCTCATATATTTTGTAAGAAAAGCGCATTTCAACATACAGTATATATATATATATATATATATATATATATAAAAATATATTGAATATGGCCAAACTTGTAGCATTTCAAATATATGTCAATATATTTGGGAAGAATATTTTTAAAATATATTTCAAATATATTTTTCTTCCATACGAGGAGGTATTCAGCTATTGACTCTGCAGACAGTTGGCGACTTCTGCGCACTGTGCGCTTCAGTATACGCTGACCCTGCTCTGTCATTTTACGTGGCCTACCACTTGGTGGTTGAGTTGCTGTTGTTCCCAGTTGATTCCACTTTGTTATAATCCCACTAATAGTTGAGTGTGGAATATTTAGTAGCCAGGAAATGTCACGGATGGACTTATTGCACAGGTGACAACCTATCACGGGACCACGCTTGGAGTCACTGAGCTCCTGAGAGCGACCCATTCTTTCACAAATGTTTGTAGAAGCCGTCTGCATGCCTAGGGACTTGATTTTATACTTTTGTGGCCATGGAGGTGATTCCAATGATTTGGAGGGCTGGCCCAATACTTTTGGCAACATAGTGTAAAGATAGATAGATAGATAGATAGATAGATAGATAGATAGAAAGAGAGAGAGAGCGGGCACGTGTGCGAGAGAATATATGCATATGTGGCACCACTTATATTTCGGCTATCTCATTTTAGGGATAGTCAATTTACGTGGCACCTTTAATATAGTTGCCTCACCGTGTGCATTAACCCTTTATGTCAGCTCTGTTGTGCCCCATAGACCTACCTGTGTGTTATCTTATTCTCTAATACAGATCTGTCATATAATGGGAATGGTGGTTGATGCCTTTTCCCCCTCATACATTACTCCCGTGCTCCCTGGCTGGGTCTGTTGGATGCCTCTTTTTACATTCCATCCTAGCTCCCTTTCTCTTCAGCCCTTCATTCCTGGGGTCTCTACCAGCATATGTTTATATCATTGTCCTTGGGAATAGTATTTTTGTAAGTAATATACTCTATTCCAGTAGTTTTGTGTTTTTACTATTATGGGGTCTGTTTGATTCTAGTATAAACATATGTACAGTTGTACTCAAACGTTTGCATACCCTTGCAGAAATGGTGACATTTTGGCATTGATATTGAAAATATGACTGATCATGTCAAAAAACTTTGTTTTGAAACTACATGCCAAAAAACTGGCTTTTATTTAAGTATAGTGATCGTATGAAGCTGTTTATTATCACATAGTTTTTTGGCTTCTTTTTAAAAATCATAATGATAACAGAAATCACCCAAATGGCCCTGATTAAAAGTTTCCATCCCCTGGAATGTTTGGCCTTGGTACAGACACACAAGGTGACACACACGGGTTAAAATTGTAATTAAAGGTTAACTGCCCACATCTGTGGCTTTTTAAATTGCAATTAGTGTCAGTATATAAATAGTCAATGAGTTTGTCAGCTCTCATGTGGATGCACTGAGAAGGCTAGATACTGAGCCATGGAGAACAGAAAAGAACTGTCAAAAGACATGCGTAACAAGGTAATGGAACTTTATAAAGGTGGGAAAGGATATAAAAAGATATCCAAAGCCTTCAATATGCCAGTCTGTACTGTTCAAGCTCTTATTAAAAAGTGGAAAATTCAGGGATCTCTTATTATTATTATTATACAGTATTTATAAAGCGCCAATAGTTCGCTCAGCGCTGTACATTACAAAGGGGGACAGAACATGTGACAGAACAATACCAATACAATGCAAAACATGAGGGGATTGAGGGCTTGATACCAAGCTAAGGTCAGGTAGACCAAGAAAGATTGCAGCTACAACTGCTAGAAGAATAGTTGGGGATACAAAGAAAAACCCTCAACTATTACTTTTCTGGTGACATCCCAAAATGTGGGCGTTTCTTTTATTTTCACTTTCAATGCTAATGGTAAACAGGACAAATAGAGAATCTCATTAATGAGGACACGGACAGCAATAAAAACTGACAGGCGTTCCAATCCCTTTCCTCTCCGTCCAAAACAAAAAAAAAAGTTATGCTTTAAAGAATAGAGTTTAGTAATATGGTTCTTGAGAGTTCAAAGCCTAAGTTAGTAAAAACAAAAAGCATCAGCACAAGGGACATAACTTGGTATCAGTCATCAGCAGGGGCGGACTGACAACTCATGGGGCCCCCAGGCAATAGGGGATCATGGGGCCCCTGTGTCCTTGCCCAAACTAAAAAAAGCCTATGAAAAAGGTACCAGGGGCATCTCATGGGGCACCCTACTGACCCCGGGCCCTCGGGCAGTGCCCGAGTTTCCAAATGGTCAGTCCGGCCCTGGTCATCAGCCTATCCTCCATTCATAGAGCCTGTTTCATTCATTAAAGCTGTAGTACATCTTCTAGGAATGGCAGAGTTGGGTGGAAAGGGCTGGGAGAGAGATGAGAGCCTATGACAGCCCATAAGTTGCATCAACTCTCACCACACTGAAAAATTATGGCAGTGGGGGTGTGTGTGTGTGTGTGTGTGGGGGGGGGGGGTAGGATTTCTACTAACAGAAGAGGTATCACCACAGGAGACACATCCCACTGACTGAAAGTTATGTCCCTTTTGCTGATTTTTATGTTTTTTATTTTAGCTAACCTTAGACTTTACACACTTAAGATATATTTATCATTTTATTGTAATTATTTAATCTTTACATATAGTACATGGAAGCACGAATCCTAATTTACACAATATTTTCTATATCCCTTTTTTTTTTTTCAAAAATTCGAAATAGCACAAACTTTCATTAAAAATCTGGTGTACGTAGAAGAACATTTCACCAAAGCAGAAAAAAACACATGACATAAAATAAATTAAAATCTGAAGAATAACTACTTGAGATGAAATTGTTTTGTCTCAGACCATTAAGCAATAGACTACTATAGTTCACAAGAGCACTGAGACGTTTGTTTTTCCATGCAACTGGAGGCAGGAAGCTGTCTCTGCGATGACTGCTGGTATATTATGAAGGTGCTAATTAGGTAGATGTTAGAAGTCTTGGCGGTTGATTATGAAACTTCATAGTAGCCGCTAAACTTGCAGTGAATTAAATGTCAACCTATTTGCAAGATGCGGTTTGGTTGTTTCAAAATCAGTGTGGTTCATAGGGCTCAACTAAAAAATACATTGAAGTTAAGAAGCTGTCCTTTTTTTAATTTTTATATTTTTTAATTAAAAAAAAAAACCTCTATGAAAAACATTTATGGCTACTATCACACTGCTTATCGCATTATACATTTTTGCTGCATTTGCATTGCTTTTTCCCCATATCATTACCTACTATTGTAGTCATTGCAGATGACACCGAGCTGTGCAGTGGAATAACGTCCTTACAGGATATCTTCAACTTACAAGCCGACCTCAATGCTCTGTGTAATTGGGCAACTACGTGGTAAATGAGGGTTAATGTTGATAAATGTAAGGTTCTGCACCTGGGGACTAGGAATATGCATGCATCATACATACTAGGGGGCAGGGGCGGACTGACCATTTGGAAACTCGGGCACTGCCCGAGGGCCCGGGGTCAGTAGGGGGCCCCATGAGATGCCCCTGGTACCTTTTTCATAGGCTTTTTTGAGTTTGGGCAAGTACACAGGGGCCCCATGATCCCCTATTGTCCGGGGGCCCCATGAGTTCTCAGTCCGCCCCCGCTAGGGGGGCTACAACTGGGGGAATCAATGGTGGAGAAGGATCTGAGGGTTCTGGTAGATCACAAGCTTAATAATGACATGCAATGCCAAGCTGCGGTTTCTAAAGCGAGCAAAATCCTCTCTTGTATTAAAAGAGGTATAGACTCCAGAGAGAGAGATATCATTTCCCCCCGGTACAAATCATTAGTAACACCTCATCTGGAATATGCAGTTCAGTTTTGGGCACCAATTCACAAAAAGAATATTGGGGAACTGGAGAAAGTACAGAGAAGGGCAACCAAACTGATAAGAGGCATGGAGGAGATCAGCTATGAGGAAAGATTAGAGGAACTGAATTTATTCTCTACTGAGAAGAGGAGATTAAGGGGGGATCCAATCTCCATGTATAATACATAAGGGGGGATATGATCTCCATGTATAATACATAAGGGGGATATGATCATCATGTATAATACATAAGGGGGAATATGATCTCCATGTATAATACATAAGGGGGGATATGATCTCCATGTATAATACATAAGGGGGGGATATGATCTCCATGTATAATACATAAGGGGGGATATGATCTCCATGTATAATACATAAGGGGGGATATGATTTCCATGTATAATACATAAGGGGGGATATGATCTCCATGTATAATACATAAGGGGGGATATGATCTCCATGTTTAATACATAAGGGGGATATGATCACCATGTATAATATATAAGGGGGGGTATGATCTCCATGTATAATACATAAGGGGGATATGATCTCCATGTATAATACATAAGGGGGGATATGATCTCCATGTATAATACATAAGGGGGGATATGATCTCCATGTATAATACATAAGGGGGGATATGATCTCCATGTATAATACATAAGGGGGGATATGATCTCCATGTATAATACATAAGGGGGGTATGATCTCCATGTATAATACATAAGGGGGATATGATCTCCATGTATAATACATAAGGGGGGTATGATCTCCATGTATAAATACATAAGGGGGGTATGATCTCCATGTATAAATACATAAGGGGGGATATGATCTCCATGTATAATACATAAGGGGGGTATGATCTCCATGTATAAATACATAAGGGGGGATATGATCTCCATATATAATACATAAGGGGGGATATGATCTCCATGTATAAATACATAAGGGGGGATATGATCTCCATGTATAATACATAAGAGGGATATGATCTCCATGTATAATACATAAGGGGGGATATGATCTCCATGTATAATACAGAAGGGGGGATATGATCTCCATGAATAATACATAAGTGGGGGATATGATCTCCATGTATAATACATAAGGGGGGATATGATCTCCATGTATAATACATAAGGGGGGATATGATCACCATGTACAATACATAAGGGGGGATATGATCTCCATGTATAATACATAAGGGGGGATATGATCTCCATGTATAATACATAAGGGGGATATGATCTCCATGTATAATACATAAGGGGGGATATGATCTCCATGTATAATACATAAGGGGGATATGATCACCATGTATAATACATAAGGGGGGATATGATCTCCATGTATAATACATAAGGGGGATATGATCTCCATGTATAATACATAAGGGGGGGTATGATCTCCATGTATAATACATAAGGGGGATATGATCTCCATGTATAATACATAAGGGGGGATATGATCTCCATGTATAATACATAAGGGGGATATGATCTCCATGAATAATACATAAGTAGGGGATATGATCACCATGTATAATGCATAAGGGGGGATATGATCTCCATGTATAATACATAAGGGGGATATGATCTTCTTTAGAGATGAGCGAATTTCTCAAAAATTCGATTCGGCTGATTCGGCGAATTCCAGTATGAAATTCGATTCGATGCAAATTAATTCGCTACGAAGTTAACTTATTAAAAGGGTTTCTAGGCTTCAGAGAGCCTTTAAATTAGTGCAGAACACTGTACCTTTAATTTAAATGCCCTTGGAGATGAGGAAGGAGAAGGAGAAGGAGAAGGATGAGAAGAAGGAGAAGGAGAAGGATGAGAAGAAGGAGAAGGATGAGAAGAAGGAGAAGGATGAGAAGAAGGAGAAGGAGAAGGATGAGAAGAAGGAGAAGGATGAGAAGATGGAGAAGGAGAAGGATGAGAAGAAGGAGAAGGATGAGAAGAAGGAGAAGGATGAGAAGAAGGAGAAGGATGAGAAGAAGGAGAAGGATGAGAAGAAGGAGAAGGAGAAGGATGAGAAGAAGGAGAAGGATGAGAAGAAGGAGAAGGATGAGAAGAAGGAGAAGGAGAAGGATGAGAAGAAGGAGAAGGATGAGAAGAAGGAGAAGGAGAAGGAGAAGGATGAGAAGAAGGAGAAGGATGAGAAGAAGGAGAAGGATGAGAAGAAAGAGAAGGAGAAGGAGAAGGATGAGAAGAAGGAGAAGGAGAAGGATGAGAAGATGGAGAAGGAGAAGGATGAGAAGAAGTAGAAGGATGAGAAGAAGGATGAGAAGAAGGAGAAGGATGAGAAGAAGGACAGTTCTGTGACAGTTTCTGTCTATTTCTGACAGTTCTGGGACATTCACTCCATACAGCGGTTTCAACCGCTGTATGGAGGGAATGTCATAGAACTGTCAGAAATAGACTATTTCTGACAGTTCTGGGACATTCACTCCATACAGCGGTTGAAACATTGTATCTATTTGTTTCCATAAATGGATCCATTTATGGAAACAAATAGATACAATGTTTCAACCGCTGTATGGAGTGAGTGTCCCAGAACTGTCATAAATAGTCTATTTCTGACAGTTCTATGACATTCCCTCCATACAGCGGTTTCAACCGCTGTATGGAGTGAATGTCCCAGAACTGTCATAAATAGTCTATTTCTGACAGTTCTATGACATTCCCTCCATACAGCGGTTTCAACCGCTGTATGGAGTGAATGTCCCAGAACTGTCATAAATAGTCTATTTCTGACAGTTATGGAACATTCACTCCATACAGCGGTTGAAACATTGTATCTATTTTTTTCCATAAATGACATTCTGCAGATACACTTAGAGGAGCGCTGCAGATACACTTTTTGCCGGCTTGGAATTATTCTTATTTTCATCCTACTTCTTCTTCTTCTTCTTCATCCTCATCCTCTTCTTCTTCTTATGAGGATGAGGATGAAGAAGATGAAGAAGAAGTAGGATGAAAATAAGATTAATTCCAAGCTGGCAAAAAGTGTATCTGCAGCGCTCCTCTAAGTGTATTTGCAGAATGTCATTTATGGAAAAAAATAGATACAATGTTTCAACCGCTGTATGGAGTGAATGTCCCAGAACTGTCATAAATAGTCTATTTCTGACAGTTCTGGGACATTCACTCCATACAGCGGTTTCAACCGCTGTATGGAGGGAATGTCATAGAACTGTCTGAAATAGACTATTTCTAACAGTTCTGGGACACTCACTCCATACAGCGGTTGAAACATTGTATCTATTTGTTTCCATAAATGGATCATTTATGGAAACAAATAGATACAATGTTTCAACCGCTGTATGGAAGGAATGTCCCAGAACTGTCATAAATAGTCTATTTCTGACAGTTCTATGACATTCCCTCCATACAGCGGTTGAAACCGCTGTATGGAGTGAATGTCCCAGAACTGTCAGAAATAGACTATTTTTGACAGTTCTGGGACATTCACTCCATACAGCGGTTTCAACCGCTGTATGGAGGGAATGTCATAGAACTGTCAGAAATAGACTATTTCTAACAGTTCTGGGGACATTCCTTCCATACAGCGGTTGAAACATTGTATCTATTTGTTTCCATAAATGGATCCATTTATGGAAACAAATAGATACAATGTTTCAACCGCTGTATGGAAGGAATGTCCCAGAACTGTCAGAAATAGTCTATTTCTGACAGTTCTGGGACATTCCCTCCATACAGCGGTTTCCGGCAAAAAGTGTATGTGCAGAGTTCCTCTATTCTGCAGATACACTTAGAGGAGCTCTGCAGATACACTTAGAGGAGCTCTGCACATACACTTTTTGCCGGCTTGGAATTATTCTTATTTTCATCCTACTTCTTCTTCTTCTTCATCCTCATCCTCATCCTCTTCTTCTTCTTCTGAGGATGAGGATGAAGAAGAAGAAGAAGAAGTAGGATGAAAATAAGATTAATTCCAAGCCGGCAAAAAGTGTATGTGCAGAGCTCCTCTAAGTGTATCTGCAGAATAGAGGAACTCTGCACATACACTTTTTGCCGGCTTGGAATTATTCTTATTTTCATCCTACTTCTTCTTCTTCATCCTCATCCTCAGAAGAAGAGGATGAGGATGAAGAAGAAGAAGAAGTAGGATGAAAATAAGAATAATTCCAAGCCGGCAAAAAGTGTATGTGCAGAGTTCCTCTATTTCTGACAGTTCTCTGACAGCTTATTCACATGTACAGCGGTTGAAACATCTGTATCCTAAATGGAAACTAATAGATACAATGTTTCAACCGCTAAACATGTGTTCCTTCTGTCAGAGAACTGTCAGAAATAGCGGAGCTCACTGCAGGGACACTTTTGCCGGCTGATCGGGAAATATTCGATTCGCGCACCCGAAGTAAGCAAAATTTCGGATTCGACGCGAATCGAATATTTCCTGAAATTCGACTCGAATTCCGGTTCGCCTGGTTCGATTCGCTCATCTCTAATCTCCATGTATAATACATAAGGGGGGATATGATCTCCATGTATAATACATAAGGGGGGATATGATCTCCATGTATAATACATAAGGGGGGATGTGATCTCCATGTATAATACATAAGGGGGGATATGATCTCCATGTATAATACATAAGGGGGGGTATGATCTCCATGTATAATACATAAGGGGGATATGATCTCCATGTATAATACATAAGGGGGGATATGATCTCCATGTATAATACATAAGGGGGATATGATCTCCATGTATAATACATAAGGGGGGATATGATCTCCATGAATAATACATAAGGGGGGGATATGATCACCATGTATAATACATAAGGGGGGATATGATCTCCATGTATAATACATAAGGGGGGTATATGATCTCCATATATAATACATAAGGGGGGATATGATCTCCATGTATAATACATAAGGGGGGATATGATCTCCATGTATAATACATAAGGGGGGATATGATCTCCATGTATAATACATAAGGGGGGATATGATCACCATGTATAATACATAAGGGGGGATATGATCTCCATGTATAATACATAAGGGGGGATATGATCTCCATGTATAATACATAAGGGGGATATGATCTCCATGTATAATACATAAGGGGGGATATGATCTCCATGTATAATACATAAGGGGGGATATGATCACCATGAATAATACATAAGGGGGGGATATGATCACCATGTATAATACATAAGGGGGGATGTGATCTCCATGTATAATACATAAGGGGGATATGATCTCCATGTATAATACATAAGGGGGGATATGATCTCCATGAATAATACATAAGGGGGGGATATGATCACCATGTATAATACATAAGGGGGGATATGATCTCCATGTATAATACATAAGGGGGGTATATGATCTCCATAAATAATACATAAGGGGGGATATGATCTCCATGTATAATACATAAGGGGGGATATGATCTCCATGTATAATACATAAGGGGGGATATGATCTCCATGTATAATACATAAGGGGGGATATGATCACCATGTATAATACATAAGGGGGGATATGATCTCCATGTATAATACATAAGGGGGGATATGATCTCCATGTATAATACATAAGGGGGGGATATGATCTCCATGTAAAATACATAAGGGGGGGATATGATCTCCATATATAATACATAAGGGGGGATATGATCTCCATGTATAAATACATCAGTGGTTCATATACTGAACTCGGTGTAGAGTTATTCACCCTGAGGTCATCACAGAGGACAAGGGGACACTCTTTACGTCTGGAGGAAAAGACATTTAATCTCCAAACACGGACAGGTTTCTTCACAGTGAGAGCTGTGAGAATGTGGAATAGACTCCCTCAAGAGTTGGTTCTGGCCAGCTCAGTGGATTGATTCAAAAAAGTCCTGGATTCTTTCTTAGATACACAGAATATAACTGGATACTAACATTTATAGGTAAAGTTAATCCAGGGAATATCCGATTGCCTCTCGGGGGATCAGGAAGGAATTTTTTTTGCCAGTAGGAGCAAATTGGATCATGTTTTGCTGGGGTTTTTTTTGCCTTCTTCTGGATCAACTGTGGATATAGGAATATAACTTTTTTTTTTTTGATGGTTGAACTGGATGGACTTTTGTCTTTTTTCAGCCAGACTAACTATGTAACTATGTATGCAACTATTCTAATGTGACTTTCATACAACTATAGCGAATAGTGCGCCTATTGATGCTTTTTTTAAAACTTTTGATGAGAATTCAATGAATAGTTCTCAGGCCTGGGTTCACAGAATTGCTTGAGTGTGAGAAATCAGCATAGGTAAGAAACATTCCTGTGCAATTTTGATGGATCAGTGTTTTTTTAACCCTCACCTCTCCTCCCTCATCTTTGCTGCCTAAAACCTACGTACACACGGAAGCGGTTTTGATCCTTCCTTTATCAATCGATTCTGCCTTTGATTGATCATTCCTTTGATAGATTATCCTTCCTACGATCAGTCGATCCTTCCTTTGATTGATTGATCCTTCCTTTGATCGATTGAAGGATTGATTGATCAATTGATAGAAAGGTCGGTTGATTGATCGAAGGAAGGGTCAATCAAACAAAGGAAAGATCAGTCGAAGGAAGAGTCAGTCTGTCGATCAGTCGATCGAAGGAAGGGTTGATCAATCAATCAATCAAAGGAAGACTCCAAAATCGCAGCTGTATCAAAATCAATGGATGAAGGATGACCAGGGAGGAGAGGTGAGGGTTTAAAAAAATCACTGAAACATCAAAGTCATATAGAAATGCTTTTTATCAATGCTGACAGGACTTGTGAGATAGCATAGAAGTCTATGGGACTGAAATTGCACCGAAGTCCACCAGGAACATTTTCCAAAATAGCACTGTGCTCAGTTGATTAGAAGGGCAGCATTGAATATATTGTGATTTCCCTTGTCATGTGATTCTGTAAACTGGGGTTTGAGAACTTCCCATAGGTGTGTTACATTTTTGGTGCTTTTTGATGTGTATGTTTTGGTGTGTTTTTTTTTTTACCGGACCAAACATGCACCAAAAATACATCAAGCAGGATTTTTTTTAACCGCACCTGAAGCGCGACAGACCAGTGTGAAGAGCTACATAGGATTTAAATGTGTACAGTTTTCTTGCACTTTTTCTAACTGAAAAATGCACCAAAAGTGGATCAGTGTGAAAGCAGCCTAAGGTTCAACTGTAAGGAATATATTCAAATGTCATTTTTTGTGCACACAGTGCAGCTTCTGATACTGTTATTGTTAAGTTACAAAACAATAAAAATAATGAAAAATAAAATGATCCAAGGAGCGCTCTAGAGCTGGTTGCTCCACAAACTGACTTGGGGCCATGGCTCCACCCCTCTGTAATTATAATAGTGGGTTTTTTTTTTTTTTTTTTTTTTTAGGGAGAGGCTCAGTGTTTAAAAACATTTTTTAAAGGTGGCTCTACCGTCCACCTCCATTCTGGCTTAGGCCAAAACGACGTGTCATGCCCCAGAAGCCTCTCCTTTAAAGTGGTTCTAAAGTTGAAAAGGTTTTTTATTTTAATGTATTCTATGCTTTAAAGTGTCACTAAAACCACAACAGTGAAATCTGTATGTGGAGTAAAGCATGCTTGTTCTACTCACTGTGGAACCTAAGGGGTTAATCTTCCGCACTGGGTAAAATGGCTGTTTAATCGTGTCTTTTCTGATCCTCCCCTTCTCCTGCTGTCCCCAATCCATCTGCTGATAGTACAGAGCTCTAGGAGTCACTCTGCATATGCTCAGTTTAGTGTGTACGGCTAGATAGTTATTTCTTTCTTTGGGAGGGTGCATGTGCTCAGCACAGGGCCAATCAGCACTGTCCAGACAGAGAGTCAGGGATCATGCAGCCTCATAAGACAGTCAGAGCAGAATGAAAACTCATCCTACAAGATTAACCAGTGCTCAGCTGGACACTGATAGAAGTCACTAAAAACACTGTTTGATCCTGACTTCTCTGATTCTCCCCTTCTTCCAGTGCCCCCCTCTTATCTTCTGATCAGGGGCAGACTGACCATTTGGAAACTCGGGCACTGAGTTGGTAGATTTATATTCTGTTTGCACTGCATTTATTTCTGAAAAAAATGTAATCCATGTGCACATCCAGTGACAAAAATGCTTATTTCAGTATAAAACAAGCTGTGTGCAATTACTGGATGTGTAATTATCATCTTAATTAGAATGAAATACTGAAAATGTGTCCAAAAATGCAAGTAGAGGGTAAAGGGCTAGTCACTAGTAGGGATGAGATTCGGGTTGAGGAGAACATTGGGTTCAAGGAGAGCCCAGTCTGTCCAAGGTTTATGGACCCACCAAACTAATTTGGCAGTTTAGTAGCCTGAATTAATTGTAATGATAATGCATTGCATGGGATTTTGAACTTTGGTCAGCTGGTTTAGAAGGGCCAGTAATGGGAGTTTTGCTATGTGCCAGACCCATATTTGGTCCATAACATCACCCAGGACTCCTGGTTGTCTGTTTACATTACCATAGCCTGGGATCTGTTATTGATCGTTGGGAGTGCGGTGGGCAGAGACGGACTGACCATCTGGAAACTCGGGCACTGCCCGAGGGCCTGGGGTCAGTAGGGGGCCCCATGAGATGCCCCTGGTACCTTTCATAGGCTTTTTTGAGTTTGGGCAAGGACACAGGGGCCCCATGATCCCCTATTGCCCGGGGGCCCCAAGAGTTGTCAGTGCGCCCCTGTTTCTGATAAAACATATCATGTGGAGTCAGTTCAGCTTGGTGTGTATTGCTAGAGAGGTAGATTAACCAGTGCTCAGCTGGACACTGAAGTCACAAGGGGGGAGCAGGTACCTGGTTTTGACTTACAGCCCTCTGGGACACTACACAGATCCCAGAAGACTGCGTCCCTTTCGCTTGGTGCATGCTCAGTAGAAGACTGGATGTGAAGCCGCAAGGCTTTAGTTTTGGTTTCCCTTACTGAAGATGCTAGCGCCAGCTGATTGAAGAATCAACTCTGGTGGGAACATTGCAGGATCCCTGGACAGGTAAATGCCCTTACATTAAAAGTTAGCAGCTACAGTATTTGTAGCTGCTGACTTTTAATTTTTTTTTGGGGGGGGGGCCTGGAAGCTCTGCTTTAAAAAGTTATAAAACTTCCCTGGAGCTGCTGGAAACTAAAATATCACCCTGGATATTAGGAATACAAGAAAAAAAGTGCAGCACTCACGTGTAAACCTGCCTGAGTCATATACCAACTCAAGTGTAAAAACTCATAAATATGCAGAAGTGACTCCCAATCAGAAAACACACGAAAACCTTGTAAATCATAATATTCCAAGCCTCAGTGAATAATATTTTTCCAGAGAGAATGTTTACAATTTAAAAACCAGCATTACAGCGCACCTCCCTCTTCCTTATAAAACAAGAAATTCTACGCACCAAAAATATTATTATTCAGGATTTATATAGCGCCAACAGTTTGCTCAGCGCTTTACAAAATGAAGGCGGACATTACAGTTACAATACAATTTGGTACAGGAGGAAACAGAGGGCCCTGATCCTGAGAGCTTACAATCTAAGAGGAAGGGTTGAGTGACACAAACGGTAATAGCTGTGGGGGGAATGGGCTGATGGAGGAAATAAAAAGCAGTTTACTAGGTAGAAGCAGGATAGGTTTCTTTAAAGAGAAAGGTTTTCAGGGACCAGGGGCGGACTGACCATCTGGAAACTCGGGCACTACCCGAGGGCCCAGGGTCAGTAGGGGGCCCCTGGTATCTTTTTCATAGGGTTTTTTGAGTTTGGGCAAGGACACAGGGGCCCCATGATCCTCTATTGCCCGGGGGCCCCATGAGCTGTTAGTCCGCCCCTGTCAGGGACCGTCTAAAGGTGACAATGCATTTCAGTACAGAAGGAATAGGAGGTACCTGCTTGTGGAGTTTACAATCTAATATACACATTATTATACAAAAACGATATAATAGTTTTTTCAATCAGTGCTCCAAAATACAAAGAGACACTAACATCAGCACTATAGTGCAGCTCCCCCTCTTACAACACATTGTAATTCATATAACACCTAATAATCGCTCCTATATGTAATCCTAAAGTGTTACTAAACCCACAACAGTAACATCAGTCTGTAGATGCAGTAAAGCATGCTTGTTATACTCACTGTGGAACCTAAGGGGTTAATCCTCCACATTGTGTAAAAAGACTGTTTGATCCTGACTTCTCTGATCCTCCCCTTCTTCCAGTCTCCTCCTCTTATCTCTTGATAAGACTCGTGTGGAGTCACTACACCTGTTCAGTTTGGTGTGTATTCTTTGGAGGGTGCATGAGATCAGGACAGTGCTGTCCAGACAGAGATCAGGGGTTCTGCATCCTCCTAGAGCAAAATTAAAACTCCTACAAGCGTTAACCTGTGCTGTGTATTGCTAGATAGTTTTTTTTTTTCTTTGGCAGAGTGCATGTGATCAGCACAGGGCCAATCAGAACTGGCCAGACAGAGATCAGGGGTTCTGCACCCTCCTAGAGCAAAATGAAAACTCCTACAAGTTTTAACCTGTGCTGTGTATTGCTAGAGAGGTTTTTTTTTTCTTTGGCAGAGTGCATGTGATCAGCACAGGGCCAATTAGAACTGCAGCGCCATAGGGAAGAATGAAAACTCTTCCTACAAGCTTTAGTCAGTTCTCTGCTGAACACTGATAGAGACCAGATATAGTGAATGCAGGGTCCTAGGAGACCAGATATAGTGAATGCAGGGTCCGGGGAGACCAGATATAGTGAATGCAGGGTCCAGGGAGAGTGGATATAGTGAATGCTGGGTCCGGGGAGAGCGGATATAGTGAATGCAGGGTCCGGGAAGATCAGATATAGTGAATGCAGGGTCCGGAGAGACCATATATAGTGAATGCAGGGTCCGGGGAGAGCGGATATAGTGAATGCAGGGTCCAGAGAGACCAGATGTAGTGAATACAGGGTCCGGGGAGACCAGATATAGTGAATGCAGGGTCCGGAGAGACCAGATATAGTGAATGCAGGGTCCGGGGAGACCGGATATAGGGAATGTAGGGTCCGGGGAGACCAGATATAGTGAATGCAGGGCCTGGGGAGACCAGATATAGTGAATGCAGGGTCCGGGGAGACCAGATATAGTGAATGCAGGGTCCGGGGAGACTGGATATAGTGAATGCAGGGTCCTGGGAGACCGGATATAGTGAATGCAGGGTCCGGGGAGACCAGATATAGTGAATGCAGGGTCCGGGAAGACCAGATATAGTGAATGCAGGGTCCGGGGAGAGCGGATATAGTGAATGTAGGGTCCAGGGAGACCAGATATAGTGAATGCGGGGTCCGGGGAGAGCGGATATAGTGAATGTAGGGTCCGGGGAGACCAGATATAGTGAATGCAGGGTCCGGGGAGACCAGATATAGTGAATGCAGGGTTCTGGGAGACCAGATATAGTGAATGCAGGGTCCTGGGAGACCAGATATAGTGAATTCAGGGTCTGGGGAGACCAAATATAGTGAATGCAGGGTCCGGGGAGACCAGATATAGTGAATGCAGGGTCCGGAGAGACCAGATATAGTGAATGCAGGGTCCGGGAGACCAGATATAGTGAATGCAGGGTCCGGGAGACCAGATATAGTGAATGCAGGGTCCGGGAGACCAGATATAGTGAATGCAAGGTCTGGGAGACCACATATAGTGAATGCAGGGTCCGGGAGAGACCGGATATAGTGAATGCAGGGTCCAGGGAGACCAGATATAGTGAATTCAGGGTCTGGGGAGACCAGATATAGGGAATGTGGGGTCCAGGGAGACCAGATATAGTGAATGCAGGGACCGGGGAGACCAGATATAGTGAATGCGGGGTCCAGGGAGACCAGATATAGTGAATGCGGGGTCCGGGGAGATCAGACATAGTGAATGCAGGGTCCTGGGTTTAGTAACACTTTAAATCGCATAGAGGGTTCTTTACTGTTAGAGTGGTAAGGATGTGAAACTCCCTTCCACAATCGGTGGTGTCAGGGAGAAATGTTGATAATTTAAAAAAAATGTTTAGATGGGCATCTTAGTGAACACAATATAAAAGGATATGGGAACTAGTAGAGAGATAATTATATACACACCCACTCAAGTTGAACTGGTATGTGAATGCGGGGTCCAGGGTTTAGTAACACTTTAACCTCCCTGGCGGTCTGATTATTTCAGATTTTTGGTGCTGAAAGCGGTACCATTATTTTGCATGGAAATATGTAGTTTTTTTATTGTAGGCCTGTAATTTTTAGGAATAACTCACTGAAATCTGTCCGAACAAGAGCCTAGTAAACATCCCGGGGAGGATAAAACTTGAAACACGAAATCATAAATTATAATTTAATAAATAATCATAAAAAATAATAATATAATAATAATACATTTAATTCAATAATATAATCAAACCAAAAACACTGAAATTTGAAATATAGCGCCAAGTTCGCACATCACTGAGCAAAGTCGCAGAATCGTTTTCAGTGTCTGATGACGAATTTCCCCCACGAGTCATTATCACTCAATTCTGCAAGTGGTTCTGATTTACTATCGCTGTTCTCTAGCCGGTCTAAAACCGATTTTAACCTAAAGGGACGCTTTTTGGATGCCATGGACGTTTCTCAGTTTCCAGGCAGAAAGAACAGACAAAATGCAGGCAGGGCGCCGGACAAAGCACTCGGGACAAAATGTATGTGAAATGGTTTGAAACAGCAATGTTTTACTATGTTTGGAAAAAATATGACATTTTAAAAAATTTTAAAATTTCCCGCCGCCGGCGGCGCCTGTACGTCCCGACATCACAGGGACCGGAACACAGAAGCCGGATGCCGGCATCGGCCGAAGGAGATGGCCGGGGACGCTGCAGGGGACACATCGTGGGAACGAAGGACAAGGTAAGTGCTGCAGGGAATCCCTATGCAGCGCTGCATGGTAAGCCTGAGTGTAGCTCGGGGTTACCGCTTTTGGCACTGACATTTTACCCCGAGCTACACTCGGGAATACCGCCAGGGAGGTTAAAAAGGGTACTTGAAGGTGATAGCAGAGACTAGAGCAGTGGTTCTCAACCTTCCTAATGCTGTGACCCTTTAATACAGTTCCTCATGTTGTGGTGACCCCCAACCATAAAATTATTTACCCAGCAATTATAATTCATGAAGTGTCATTTTACCTCCAATACTGCTGCTTTCAACACAGTAGCTGCTTTTAACAGAGTAGCTGCTTTCAACACAGCAGCTGCTTTCTACATAGTAGCTGCTCTTTACACATCGGAAATATGTGTTTTCTGATGGTCTTAGGGGACCCCTGTGAAAGGGTCGTTCGACCCCCAAAGGGGTCGCGACCCACAGGTTGAGAACCACTGGACTAGAGGTACACTCACTGCTTTGCATGCTAACTCTGTCCCCAACTTTGAAGCAGTTTGGGAACAGTGGGATCTTTCCAATTCCGATTTGCCTTCTCAGTTGTCTGAAAATGATGATTAATTCACTGTTATGTATTGACATTGTCTGTACCTATATTCCTCCCATCAATGAGTGTTTTTCTCTGTTCTTTTATTGCTTTGTGCTTGTTATTTCACGATTCTATGCAATTCTGTTTGTTGTAAGCATTTAAAAATCAATACAAAGAAAATTATAATAAAAAAAAGGATACTAACACCTGATTATACATGTTTGTATCTGAGCTTGGTGAGTCAAGGGGCACTCTTCTGCGGTACATTTTGACTTTTTTTCTGGAGTTGCTCCTAAAAAGTATATTGGGGGAGGGTAGAACATAAGTATACTTATTTTAGCATGATCTATTTGGCAAGTTGAATGTTTTCGGCCTGTACCATTGTGCTTTATGTTCTATTGATTTGTAGTTTGTTTTCTTTAAGGTTCTATTTCCACATACAGTGCTTTCCTATGTTTTCTTTTTGTCACTGTCTGCATTGTAAAAACGATTATTACCTGATAGTTACCAGTACATTGTTTTTTGTGCTGGAAATTTTTATGTGATCACTAAATTCTGTGTGTCTGGAAGATAATTAGGGTATTTTTTTTATCGGGGTCAGTGACAAACTAGCAATATGAACAACATGACCTCAGTGCTAGAGCAAGAGACTTCAGTAAATGTGCTTAGCCGCAGAGAATCAATACGGCTGTTTCGCTGGCAGATCATTACTTTTTTTCTTGTACTTTTTCTAAAGTTAATTGTTACTTCTGCATGTTCTAATCACATTCCATTTTGACAGCTATAGCTTTTCTATATAAGCTATAATTAAATATGATCATAAGTTTGGTTTTTCCTTTGTATGCCTACACAATGTTCACTCGCACCTCCACAATTTACTTCCGTTTTCAATATCCTTTTCATGATATCATACTGTACCTGTCTCCGCAATTATTTGGGTGATTGGATGAAACACATTTGATACTTTTTTTTAATGTTTTAATTTTTTTAATTGCTTTGAAATGTTGGATTTTCCAATGTAAATTCGTTTTAAAAAAAACTATTGTAGACATACTAACAAATTTAATTTATAAAAATGAAAGTACAGTGTCTTGATATAGTATTCATACCCCTTGATATTTTCCTCATTTGTCTTGTTACAGCCAAAAACGTAAATGTATTTTATTGGGATTTTATGTGATAGACCAACACAAAGTGGCACATAATTGTGAAGTGGAAGGAAAATGATAAATGTTTTTAAAATGTTTTACAAATAAATATCTGAAAAGTGTGGCGTGCATTTGTATTCAGCCCTTCGGAGTCATTACTTTGTAGAACCACCTTTCGCTACGATTCCAGCTGCAAGTCTTTTTGGGGATGTCTCTACCAGCTTTGCACAACTAGAGAGGGACACTTTTGCCCATTCTCCTTTGCAGAATCACTCAAGCTCCTGTCAGATTGGATGGAGAGAGTCTGTGAACAGCGATTTTCAAGTCAAATTCTCAATTGAATTTAGGTCTGGACTTTGACCGGGCCATTCTAACACATGAATATGCTTTGATCTAAACCAATCCAATGTAGCTCTGTCTGGATGTTTAGGGTCGTTGTCCTGCTGGAAGGTGGACCTTTGCCCTGGTCTCAAGTCTTTTGCAAACTCTAACAGGTTTTCTTCTAATATTTCCCCGTATTTGGCTCCATCCATCTTCTCATCAACTCTGATCAGCTTCCCTGACCCTGCTGATGAAAAGCATCTCCACAGCATGATGCTGCCACCAGCATGTTTCATGGTGGGGGTGGTGTGTTCAGGGTGATGTGCAGTGTTAGTTTTTTCCCACACATAGCATTTTGCTTTTAGGCCAAAAAGTTCCATTTTGGTCTCATCTGACCAGAGCACCTTCTTTCGCATGTTTGCTGTATCCCCCACATGGCTTCTCGCAAACTGCAAACAGTGCTTCTTATGGTTTCTTTCAACCATGGCTTTCTTCTTGCCACTCTTCCATAAAGGCCAGATTTGTGGAGTGCACGACTAATAGTTGTCCTTTGGACATATTCTCCCACCTGAGCTGTGGATCTCTGCAGCTCCCCCAGAGTTCCCATGGGCCTCTTGGCTGTTTCTTTGATTAACGCTCTCCTTGCCCTGCCTGTTAGTTTAGGTGGACGGCCATGTCTTGGTAGGTTGCAGTTGTACCATACATTTTCGAATGATGGACTGAACAGTGCTCCATGAAATGTTCAATGCTTTGGATTTTTTTAGAACCTAACCCTGCTTCCAACTTCTCCACAACTTTATCCCCGACCTGTCTGGTGTGTTCCTTGGCCTTCATGATGCTGTTTGTTACTAATGTTCTCTAACAAACCTCTAGGGGCTTCACAGAACAGCTGTATTTATACTGAGATTACATGACACACTGGTGGACTCTATTTACTAATTAGGTGACTTCTGGATGCAATTGGTTCCACTAGATTTTAGTTAGGGGTATCAGACTAAAGGGGGCTGAATACAAATGCATTCCACACTTATCAGATATTTATTTGTAAAGAATTTTAAAAACCATTTATCATTTTCCTTCCACTTCACAATTATGTGCCACTTTGTGTTGGCCTATCACATAAAATCCCAATAAAATACATTTACGTCTTTAATTGTAACATGACAAAATGTAGACAATTTTATGGGTTATGAATACTCTTTCAAGGCACTGTATATCTGAAGCCAAAACTATCTTTTTTTTCATTTTCAATGGAGTAGGAAATGGTAAAAATCTCTCAAGATTTTTTTTCTCTCTAAAAAATTCCCCCACAACGTCCTATTTTGGAGACACAACAGAAAGGAAATCTCATCAAAGTGAGTCCAGATCTCCTTAGACAGTTGCAACTGGAACAGGCATCCCTATTGGAAAAATTTCCACCTTCTGTTCTGGTGTCAACTGTCAAATTTTGGATTTCCCATTACTTTTTGTCCTAGCAATAATGATCATCAGGACAAATTAAGGCATCAGCAGCACAGACAGCCAATAAAACCCCTTTCTATCCAAAAAATTAAAAAAAGTTTTGGCTTTGCATAAATATTAAGAAAAGAAATAAACAGAGGACAAAATAATTATCCACTTGAGTTCCAGAAGGTTTTACTCCCTTCATGACCACGCCATTTTTTGCTATTTAGCACTACGCTAATTTAACTGTTATTTGATCACCACAGTTTTTTTTTTTTTTTTGCTATTTTTTTTACTTTTTGCTATAAAACATAGTCAATAATAAAAAATTTAAAATCTAATTTCTTCATAAATTTTGACCAGAAATTATTCTGCCATGTTTTTGATAAAATAAATTCCAATAAGTGTATATTGATTGTATAAAATATACGCCTTATGAGCTTCATGAATACAATTAAACCAAAATTAATATGAATATTATATTAATTAATCCACAGTGCCTGTGCAACTCCAAAATAATTATTTGCTAAACTAAAAAGTGAGAATAAAAATGTATAAATGTTAACATAAATTAAGTGTCTCAGCAGCTACGCAACCATTGCCACTTTCATACTTTATAGCAAAACCAAATAATATAACCAAAAAATGTGCAGCGCTGATTAATGGAAATAACTTAATCCCATATCACATAAAATAGTGCATATACATTCCTAAATTCTACAAAAAAAATATAAAGGTCCTCTGTTATTAATTAATTAAAACAAAGCCAATTTCTTAAATATGTGCCACCGCTTTGTACCAGATCCAATTACATTTAGTGACCGTACCACCACCACATGTCCGCTCGCCTCCATTGTATGATCTCACAATACATGCACATCTTTTGTCCCTTAAATGAACCATGAAGATCTGCTGAGTGTATCCAAAAACTACTGTTCACAGGTATTACACACGCCCCTCCTCCTTAATATCCACTCCCCCACATGTAAATAAAACGCTACATAATGCTTTAGCCTCAAAACATTCAATAAACTCTTTAAAATCGATCAATATGCACTTGTTCCAGGTGCTAGATTGCACCAAATATACATAGCATGTCTGGTAAATACAGTAATCTTGTGCAATAATACCTCACTTCTATATAAATATCACATTTTACAGTTTGAACGAGCGTTGTGACGTCATTCAAAGGTCCCGCCCCTACGTGTTTCATCACCACACACGTGACTTCTTCAGGGGTATAATCCCGCTCTTGACTCCTGCTTTTTACTAAAAATCTCTTTGTTTCTTGGGAATGGGAAACTATGGAAAAAGAATGTAAAATTGTAAAATCAGTACTTTTTAATAGTTTCTTATTTCATTCTTTTACATTTTCTTTGATATTTTCTATAAAATGTAATTTTCTATTATCGGATCTAATGTACACAATCTCTCTATATACATACATATATGATTTTTTTCAATTGGTTAATGTGATATCTCCATCTCATTGGGTTAAGCTTTCAAGTGTGTACAATAATTATTATTTTTCTTTGTATAACCATTTTAATTTTGTAAACAATTGTTTTTAGTTTCCTAATAACCAAGTGTTTTATAGCATTAAAAGTAATAGGTTTTTAGGACTGAGGAGCAACTTGCTTGTCCACCCGCTCCATCCCTCCCATTCTCCCACCCCCTTTGCTGATATTAAACTACTGGTGAGTCTTCGGGGCTTAGGTCTGATGAAGGAGCCATTTGCGCATGCTCCGAAATGAGTTACCGCCCCCACCTTACGTCACCTCCGTCATATGCGTTATACGACTCCTCCAGAGCTTCTACAGCCATCTTAGTTCTGACATCCCTGCGTTCATGGGTCACGTTGCCACTGGACGGCTGGGCGGCCTTTAACCCACACCATCAGGAACATTGAGTCACTGTGATGAGCCTGTCATGTTTTGACTTCCTGTAAGTGGAAATGTATCTTTGTATGTTAATAAGCTGCCAATACTACAGTTCGCGACACCTTTTTTCTATATCTAATTATATACACACCCACTCAGGTTGAACTGGATAGATGTCTTTATTCAATCTTACCAGGGCAGCACAGTGGCTAAATGGTTAGCACTTTCGCCTGGCAGTACTAGCGTCATTGGTTCAAATCCCAACCACGGCACCACCTGCCTGGATTTTGCATGTTCTCCCTGTGCCTGTGAGGGTTTCCTCCCACACTCCAAAGATATGCTAATAGGTTAATTGGATCCTGTTTAAATTGGCCCTAGAATGTGTATGTATGAATGTAAGTTAGAGACCTTAGATTGAAGGTTAGGGACTGATGTGAATGTACAATATATAGATGTCCCTGCTGTAAGCCCTGTACCCTTTGAGAATGTGCATAGCATGAAACGCATCAGGTGGCTACAGCAATTCGACATCTTAGCCACTGCTGGTGGCCATCTGTAATCACTGAGGTCAGTGTTTTTGTTCCTTTGTCTTTTCACCTCTGCTTTGGAAATAAAGTATTTTACGCAGTATCACGTGATGTGATGTCCCTTATTGGACTCTTTATGAGCACCACCCTTTCGCAGTACCGAGCTGAGGGAGGGACCCCAGAGGTGCATGAATGTCTGAGGAATCAGGGAACCTGGCCATAATGGATGAGTGGTAAGGACCAGAGAACACAGCTTTACCTGAGAGCCAAGGACCTAGATGTATCTGACAAGAAAAGACAACTTCTTTTATGCGTTTTATAAACGCACTTCTGGTGAGTGCGCATTTCATTTATTTCCCTGTTCATCTACGGATCATTTATCCTTATTAAGGAAGGAGACCGGACAGAACCTGCACATCACAATTTTTTATGTTTTTGGACACTAGATTGAATAACGCATTTATGAGAATTATAATTTAATATCTTTATTTTGAAGCAATGTTGATATTCGATTATTCATACTAATAGCGCTGCACCTTTTCTCTATACTTTGTCTTGGAAGGTTATGTTGGTTGCCTTTTTTGGTGTTCTAGCGGCTTGTATCTGATTTTGACCACAGTAAGCGCTCGCTATACAAATCTATATCTAGTACAATATATATGTAAAAGCACTGCGTAAATTGATGGCGCTATATAAGTACCTATAATAATTACTAAGTAAGAGAGGATTCCCCCTCTCTTTGAATTGATTACCTCTCACTTCCTGTTGCAAAAGGAAATCTCACCAGCCTGGAGACAGAGACACCAAAAAGCCCTTAGATAACCTATCCCAACTCCATCGAAAACAAATTCAAATTGGCTTTACATGGGCTTTAAAATTTCCAGGAGTAGATAAGCAGAATTAGGGCCAGATGTAATATTTGAAGAAAAACCTTCTTAGCACAGTAGTTGCCTTTTTTACATCTATAGTTTTAAATCGTAGCCCATGAGTGCTCATATTACCATCAAATACTCATTGTAATTAGAATGCAAGAATATTAGAAATGAAGACATACGTAGCAATAACCATTATATAGACTCATGCTATAGTGCTTTAGAAATCTCTTGTAGAATACATAAAAACTGTGAGATGTCGTCTGAATACCATTTATAAAATATATATAAGAAGTTGTTTCTTATGCTAAATTATTAATACGCTTAAAAGGAGCCTTGAAACTGTGAAGCAGAGTAAATTATAGCATATGATGAAGGGGGAAAGGGGGGTATAATGCAATTGAAAAACTGAAATTAGCATTTTAATGTTTCAAGTTTTTCATGTGTCTGTATGCTCAGGATATGTTTACTCACATAAATGTATCACTCCTGTCAGCAGGTAATTACTTATTCAAATTTTGCTGTTATCCTACGTATAGCCTGGTTGACATAAAGAATTTCTTAGAATCAGATTGTATGATTAATTACTCTGCAGAACCGTACAACACAATCATCATGAATGAGCAAAAAGCATATCATGTAGCATTCTTATTAAATATAACATCCATTGCCACACATGCAATAATATTTCTCAAGAGCGTACCGCAAGCTTAGTACGTTTTGCAGGAAGATTACATTGCCATCGGTGTATTCTGAGGATGTCTTCACATTGTCTTTTTCTGATTTCGTTTTCTAATTTAAAGGATAAGTTCACCTTTTTCCACACGAATAATAAATGCAGGCCAACAAATGTGCATTTTTCATTTTTGTCTGCAGGAGCCTGTAAAGCAGCCTTTCTTAACCTTTTCAATGCAGAGGAACCCTTGACATAACTTTACGGTCTCAGGGAACTCCTGCTAAAAATGACTGGCTACAATTCATGATACATTAGTGTGATAGTCAGAGGTAAGAATGCTCCTTACACTTGTGGTCATTAGGAAGAATTACCTCCTTACAGAGATCAGAGACCTTGCATTGGATCATACAGTTTAACTCAATGAATAAACTCACATGTTGAGGAAGTCAGATGAGGAAACCCATTCAAATGTTCCATTTAATGAAGAATAATCATAGGTAGAAAAACATTAATGTTGTAAGCCTCATGGAAAGATGCATTCAGGAAGACAGGATACAGTGGCATGATTACAGAGAGTGACAGGGGGGAGGAGTATACACAAGTACGATGAGAGAGCTCAGCTTAGACAGAAGGAGACAGCTTAAAGACACAGAGCAATAATAAACAAGTGATGGTTACAGAGAAATAATAAAACAAATAGTATACACAACAACCTTGGTTGAGAAACACTGCTGTAAAGTTTTGCACCAGTGATCAGCAGATCGCTGGTGCCATACAGGTCTCCTGAAAACCTGTCAGTATATGTGCTTGCCTGTAGGGGATGTACAAGCAAGCATATATACTGACAGGAAGAATCAATGAGCTACCGTGGCACTTCACAGCAACGTGGTAGTTTATTGAAAACCTCAAGCCAACAGCCGCTAAGGCTGTTGGGAAAGAAAGAAGTCCAAACGCTACATGCCAACAAAAGCCAAGGTATAGACGGGTAAAACTAGCTTTAGCAAGGCCACAAAGGCCACAATTCGTACTCATTTCACCCCTCCCACAGAGCTTAGTCAACCTTCATGACTAAGCTCTGTAGGTGAGGCAAAACGCATCAGGGCCATGGCCTGGATGGAGCCGGGCTGAATCTGCTTTTACCTGTCTACACCTGGGCTTTTGTTGGCATGTGGCGTTTGGACTTCTTCCTTTCCCGTTTAGTATGTATATTGAGCTGGGATGGGCTCTTACTGGCACCCTTCTAGTGTTAGTCACCTGAGACAATCAGATTGGGCACCGGAGTGGCACCTTAAGTCTTATTGTTTTATTGTCAAAGTGTTGCTGGGTATTACTTTGTGTATATTCACATGACTATGGCTTTTTGTACTCTAACTGATGGCAATGTGAAAACATCTTACTGTTATGTCAAATGCTGATGTGAACTTTTAAATAAAGAATTGGAAAAAAATATGCAGGACTGTTGCTTCTACTGTTTCCTTTTAGCCTATTACCTTACTTGCACTTCTCAATATGTTCCTTTATCCCATGATGCTTCCAAAACCACTTCTACTACTTTTTTTGCCCTGTTGCTAAAGATTATCCTACTCCTGTGACTTTGTACAAAAAGGTAAAGTAACATTTTCTTACTTGAAGATGGCTGACTGTACAAAGCAATATGTAGAACATTGTCAGCTGCCTCCTTATACAGCCATTTTATTCATATAATATATCATTTCTTCTTCATCGCTTCTCCTACTGTATACCGTTGCACTGCAGGTAATATCCTGAAAAGTAAAACTCTATATTGGCAATCACCCAGTCTCAGGCAAAAAATACCCAGTAGCAGTTTTTCGGAGATAAATGATTTTCTTTGTGCACGGTGGAAGAAAAATCTTTTCTTTTCATGATCCTTAGCCTGAATATAAAAGCATGAATAATCTGTTCAGCATTGGGGTCTCCTGAACAGATTTTTGAATTTTAAATCAGAAAACCTGTGAGAATTTGGTGAAAAATATGTAGCATTTCGAAGCAAAGATTTGTTGTCAGCTTGAGGCTTGTGGTTTAGGTTGATTTTACGTTACAGTGGGGAGCAATAAAAGCTGGTGCATTAAATAGTATTTCTTTGAAGGAAAAAAAACACCAGGAACATGCTGAGTGAGATTTGAATTCAATTTATCACTTAAATAGTAATAACAGCATCAGCTCTATGCCAAAAGAACTTCCCTCATCTCGGCACATTGACAATATTCTCAGAGAATTAAACAGTGAGAAAAATAATAACACATAGCCCGATGTCGGGAACTTGTCATAAATATATTGTGATTCTTGACAGTCTGGGTATTGTTCTTACTCAGACAGAACTCCAGAATGTTCTCTTTTTATAATGTTGCCTTACTTCTGCAAAATGAAAAGAAATAGTTTTTGCTGCAATAATTGCCTTCATTCTGGAGCAGTGCCACCCCCAGTACTTCTTCTCTATCATTAGACGTTTCCAGACTGGGTTGAAAAAAGACTAGTGTCCAACCAACTTGCTGTCATGGACATGGTCTATGGATCAGCCCCCTTAGAGGGAGCTTGGAACATCGCTAAAAGCCAGGGATTCCATTCTCATCTGCAAGTGAAGAGGTGCAGGCTGTCAATATGCCCATCCAGAGTGATGTGTGCAGTAAATAGAGAAAACAGCTCTCCCATCCAGCAACCATAACCTGTGTTCGAGGATTGGCTTCAGCCCACATATCTCCACTAAGA
The DNA here is from genome assembly GCF_062004578.1 of Staurois parvus. NCBI lineage: Eukaryota > Metazoa > Chordata > Amphibia > Anura > Ranidae > Staurois > Staurois parvus. Next base: position 6,508,957 of record NW_028317965.1, on the reverse strand, counting down.
AACCATGGCTCCTGGAGGCTCACGGGGGCTTAGTCATAGGGAAGTGGGCAAGGTAAAATGTCAGGGGGCATGTTTTCTTGGCGGAGACAGGTAGGCTGAAGCCAATCCTCGAACACAGTTATGGTGACTGATTGGAAGAGCGGCATTTTCTCTATTTACTCCATGGGGCAACACTGTCATACATCCTAGATTCAGAGTACTCTTGGACTAAGCTTTTCTCACATGTATTACATCTGAGTGGAAGGACCACCCACAGGAAAAATATATTAATAGGCGGCATTGGACAACAATGATATTGTTTCCTGAACACTTTTTGGTGCATCTTTTAAAAACATACATGGAACTGCTACAGAAGATATTCCAAGTAGAACTGTAATATCTTTGGAAATCTAAAAGCAGTGGTTCTGTTGCTTGAAACGCCTGAAACACAGCTTGAATATACCAGCTACTGTTGTTACATACGTGAATGTGCAAGAGAGCCACATTACAATATGTCAGGAATAGACTCACCACTGGTGGTGGGACTCACCTGCCATGTGGGCTGCAGTACCAGGGCTGGCCAGCGGGTGCTCTCAGCAGCCAGAAGCTCACTCCTGCAATCAAGTCATCACCTGAGGCTGATTGCAGGAGGTGTATTTAAGGAGTGGCCAGGACTGCAGCCAGTGCCTTGGTGTATAGTTTCCCTTGGCCCCTGTATCCTGATCCTGCCTGCTTGAATCCTGACTCTGTATGAACTCTGCCTGTACTGACCTCGGCTATTCCTGACTACTCTTCCGCCTGCTCCTTGTACCTTGCCTGCCCGTTTGCTACCGACCCGGCCTGCCCGACTACGTTTAGTATTGTTCTTATTGTTATCTGTTGGAGGTTTGGTTTGTTTGCACTGTGTTTATGTTTAGTCTTGCACTGCATTTATGTATTGTTTAGTCTTTAATAAATTGTATTGTTTATACTATACCTGAAGCTTGCGTTTCCCTGTGTCAGTCTACACACCTCTAGTCATACCTGGAGCCCTGACACATTAAAAAGAAATGTCAGCTCCAAAAAACAAAATGGTTCTAGGACAGAAATACGTGGCACAAGAACCACTTGTTTACCCGACAAAGATATTGGTTACCTCCGCTTCACATAAAACTTGTACTGATGAAACATTTCGCGAACATTTTGGGAAGGTGGAGGTTTTTAAGACAGATGTTTCCTAGAATAGTTGTCCTGTTCAGTTGATGCTAAAATTGAGGAAGACATCGTTGCTTGTCCACAGATCAAATAAATGATGTCATCACCAGGGGCGGACTGACAACTCATGGGGTCCCCGGGCAATAGGGGATCATGTGGCCCCTGTGTCCTTGCCCAAACTCAAAAAAGCCTATGAAAAAGGTACCAGGGGCATCTCATGGGTTCCCCTACTGACCGAGTGCCGAGTTTCCAAATGGTCAGTCCACCCCTGGTCATCACTGACAACCGGTTTGAAGATCTGGGGTTAGAAAAAAATCACCTGAAAAGCATTCAAGGATGAAATTGAGAAATTTCTTGGCAACACAGAGCACCAAACTACATTCAGCTGGTTGACTAACTTCTTACAGCATGCAAGACCATGAAGTGCAGCAGGTCACTGAAGAATCATTTTAGGTATTCACACCTGAACTTCTTTCTTTGCAGTCAGTATTGAACATGGTGACATGTTTCACCTGGAAATTGCCACAACCAGAAAACATTATCAACTGTGCAACTGGATTTCATCAATGATGAGTAACTGTTGGTGGACACTGCAGTGAGACACATCGGAGTATGAAAATCAGCAGCAAAAACACTTTGATCCCTGTTAAAATCATGTAGTATGCCAAAAACATTTTGCAATTAATTATGTGGCACAGCCCCACTGGAAGGGATAATTTTATGATTTCCAAAGGTTGGGCTTTAAGGACTGCTAAGCTGCAATTTATTACATTTTCATTTTTGGTTTTATATACACTTTAACACCAAATGAATACCTAAATACAGTCCATACTTACCTTACACATTGGTGGTGAAAGCACATACTCTCATGTGGTAATGTAAAAGCTCATAAACCTCAGTGCTGAAGGAAAGCTAGCTCCAACTTGGAAAACAAACGAAAGCATACCTCCCAACTGGGCTGCTAAAGAGGGACACCTTAGCACAAGGAATGGTAAACCTTACCTCCAGTTACGCAGACCACAGATTTTTTAACTTTAACTTTTCATTTTTTTACTTTTACTTTTGCTACCTTTTAAAATAACAAGTACAGCAATGTAATGGTTGGATGAAAGGTTTAGTGTAGTATTAAATACATGTGCCTCTACTGTGAGGGCTCTTAAAATTGGAGAGTTAGGAACTACAGAATACTAGGTGCCGTGACGAGGCTCTGTAGCTTGCACATGCATTTGCAAATGTGTGCTAACTAAACCCTTGTTTTTAATGCATACTGTTAGACAGGTTAATTTGGTTTGTTTGCAGGCTGGTTGGCAAGTTAGAGCTGAGAATTTTTCTTTTTTGTTGTTTAACATGCCCTTCCATGTGCTCCTTGCTGTGAAGGCCAGTTATAGACTGGGGTAGTGGCCATTTTTTGTACTGTTCAATTGTTGGTCGAGGGGGCGCACTGGACACCTTAGCTGCCATTGTGCTACATGCTGGGTATCAAGTGCGCCCCTGTACCTTTAAGGAGGGGTGGGCTCCCTCAGGTCCATCTGCCCTTGGTCTATCCATTAAATACATGTGCCTCTACTATGGGGGTTCTTAAAATTGGAGAGTTAGGAACTACAGAATACTAGGTGCCGTGACGAGGCTCTGTAGCTTACACATGTATTTGCAAATGTGTGCTAACTAAACCCCTGTTTTTAATGCATACTGTTAGACAGGTTAATTTGGTTTGTTTGCAGGCTGATTGGTAAAAAGAACTTGGGTTTTTTTAAGCCCAGTTTGCATGGTCCCTTACTGTGAAAAACCTCTTTAAAATGTATGTCAAGGCTACATTTTAAAAAATGCAATACATCTCTAAAATACATGCCCATCTTCCCATGTTTTATCCCTTTAAAGATCCAGCAAGTATCAAAAAATACCTCTCGATTGGCCAGAATTGCACTCAGTTCCTAAGCCCTTTTGTGAGCTGAAAACACTCAACATTGTAGTGTCAGCCCTGCCCAGTTGCCTTTTCCACTCTCACATCCAGGGGCGGACTGACAACTCATGGGGCACCCGGGCAATAGGGGATTGTGGGGCCCCTGTGTCCTTGCCCACACTAAAAAAAAGCCTATAAAAAGGTACCAGGGGCATTTCATGGGGCCCCCTACTGACCCAGGGCCCTCGGGCAGTGCCCGAGTGCTCGAATGGTCAGTCCGCCCCTGCTCACATCTCTACAAGGTTAATAATTCTGCAGTCCAATGTAAGAACAAGCCATAGATTATTCTATTTTCTTTTCTTCCGCCATGGGTGAAAGGAAAGAAAATCACTCAATTCTCCCACAGTCAGTATTGATGGGGTACAGCCTCCTGTGGAGCTATTGTATTCTGGTGGTGGGGAGCGGTGAGCTTTCTAGACCAGCAGAATACAATGATTACTGTTAGCAGCTATAGCCGCAGGCAGTAATCAAATGCAAAATATACGAAAGACTGGTTGGACCCAAGTCAATTGATGGATCAACTTGGGTACAAACTACCTGCCCATAGATGGATCAAGTCTGCTGAACCGGCCGAGATTCGATCCATCTATGGCATCTATGGCTGGCTTAAGTAGGGCTAACAAGAGTCTTTAAGATAATACAGGAAGTTTGCACAGGACACAGGACAGCTCTGAATTTCTGGCATGATCCAAGTTTTGTTTTGTTATGTTTGCACTTGTAACACTACCCCTGTAGGAGTTGCTGGGTTTTGGGTCCCCTTATAGTCCTGCACGGCAATGAACACACATTTTCCATACAGACTTGCATGCAGGAGACAGTATCCAGTCTTTGATCTTGTTTTTTTTAAATGTATTAGGGAAATTAAACTTGAATGGGGTTAGGGATGTATGGGATGCCCAAAGAGAATGGCAACTGAGAACAATCTCCCTTATGTAAAGTCTCTTTAGACAGCAAACATTCTCTTCTGGAGAGCTAGCCAGCATCTCCTGGTGTACCACCCAGACCCCAGATACTCCTTTATATAGCTGTACAGGGTGAATCCCTGAGCAGGGGTTCCAGTGTATGTCACTTTAAAAGATACAACAGTCCCTGGTAGTAGTTATTCCAGTTTCCAACTAGAGTTCTTCTTCCCCTTTCTGGCCCAGGTGTTGTAGGTCTACTCACTCAGTCCTCTATCTGTGAGATGATGGGTTGGTGGCTGCTCTCAGGCTTTCTGTTGGGCTGCTCCTTCTCTGCTGCACAGGTGGTCCTAGCTCTGGGGGTCGATGAAGTCCTGAGCTTTCCTCCTTTCCAGCTCCACTGCCTGTAGGTGAGCCCCTTCCCATTTGGGCCTCTGCCCAGGCTCCTACTCCTCAGCCTTCTCTCTCCATCTTCCACCCAAACTCTACTGCTGCTGAGCAGGCTCCCTCACTTCAAGGGCTGTCCTGGCCCTATGGCAAGCCTCCTGTTGGGGATTGTCCAAGATCTCCTGAGAGTGCAGACCAGCCACTCCTCACTTCCTCCCACTGCTTCTAGAATCTTCACCAAAATTCTAGAGCAGGGGAAAGTTCCAGAGAGCTAGTCTGCAGAGCCTCTCAGCACCTGGGCTGCTACTCAGCCCCTCTAACTGAGATTTAGAATCTAGCTCCCCCTAGCTACCTAGGAGGGTGCTACACACTTATTAAACATATATAACAAAATGCTACCAATGTTATATTTAATAGACCAAAAGGGAGCAAATAAGAAAAGTTCATTGTTAGGGTTTACATACACTTTAAATTGAAGCCATGTCTTTTTCAGCCTAATATATCTTAAGTTCACTAAAATCTGCAATGTTCGTAAAGATCTCAAGTCTGATGGTAATTTTATTGCGAGCCAAATGGGTCATAAACACTCCTGGTGTTGGCAGTGCATTTTATTGAAACCCTTGAGCAAAGTAAAAAGTTACTGACTTTATGCAATGAATACAAACTTTAATTTCCCCCTCCATATCAGTGCATTCCTTCTTCCAGGCTTATTGTGTGCTTAGACTATAGGAACTACTGTGAAATTGATTCTTAAAATGGCAGAAGCGAAGGATAAATCTGTTTAAAAGTAAAAGCAGACTCATATTGTCCTAGTCAGGACAAAGATGTTTTCATATAGCTCTAAATGGAAGGTATTGTTGATGCTGCATAATGCTGAACTATGTTATTATCAGACCCTGCATGACACAGACGAATGAAAGATTTCTGCCCAGCTGTAAATGTCACCTATAGTTCCTGTTTTCACACTAATATCTTCAAAGCTGAAGATTTTTCACATTTAGAATTAAAATAAAGCTTCTTCTTCTTTGGAAGAAAAAACATAAATATCATATGCCATCTGTAATTAACCATTTCCCACCCAGGCCAATTCTGATATTTCATACATACATGTACAAACATCATTTTTATTTTTGCTAGAAAATTACTTAGAACCCCCAAGCATTATTTTTTTTAAAGCAGATTCCCTAGAACAGTGGTTCGCAACCTGTGGGTAGCGACCCCTTTGGGGGTGAACGACCCTTTCACAGGGGTCCCCTAAGACCATCAGAAAACACATATTTCCGATGTGTAAAGAGCAGCTACTGTGCAGAAAGCAGCTGCTGTGTTGAAAGCAGCTACTCTGTTAAAAGCAGCTACTGTGTTGAAAGCAGCAGTATTGGAGGTAAAACAACACTCATGAATTATAATTACTGGGTAAATAATTTTATGGTTGGGGGGGTCACCACAACATGAGGAACTGTATTAAAGGGTCACGGCATTAGGAAGGTTGAGAACCACTGCCCTTGAAGATAAAATGGTGGGTGTTGCAATTTTTTATGTTGCATGGCATTTGCGCAGTGGTTTTTCAAACACACATTTTTAGGAAAAAATAATGAATTTTAGTGCACACAAACCCAATATAATACCCAATTTTGGTAAAATATAACAAAAATATGTCATGCCGAGTAAATAGATACCTGACATATCATGCTTTAACCGCTTCCTGTCCACCCTATAGCAGAAATACTGCTACAGGGCACCACGGGTGCACAAAATCATGTGAATATATACATGATTTTGCAGTTCCAGGTAGGGGGTGCATGCGAGCCCTACCTGCGCCGCCATTCATGGCCTCAGCTTTCAACCACTGGGTCTGGGCGGTGATTACTCGCCGACACCCTGTGATTGCTGAGTATTACTCTCTCCCCTATTAGCTCCTGCACACTGCTTTGTATGGCTCTGCGTAGCACTGTGTGCTTACAGTGAGGCACATACACAACCAACAGTGTCATTAGTATAGAGTCAGTGCTTTTGATTAGCACTGATCACTGTATTGGTGTCACTAGTGATGTCAGTGACACCAAGTCAGTTCCCCCAGTGTCAGAATGCCCGCCGCAGTCCCGCAATCCTTCTATAAGTCACTGATCACCGCCATTACATTCCAGTATCTATACCGCCATTTGTAAACGCTATAACTTTCACGTAAACTAATTCATTTACACGTATTGGGATTTTTCTTCCAGCAAAGACATGGAGCAGAATACATTTTTCCGTAAATTTATGATGAAATTTGATGTTTATTTTTTTTAACTGGACATGTTTAATAGCAAAAAGTAAAAAATATTTGTTTTTTCTCAAAATTGTAAAAGTAACTTTAAGTATTGCCCATCTATATATATTTTAAGACATCGTGTACGGCAAGTTCCGCACAGCCAGCACAAACGTTTCTCACTACTGCCCGTCAAACCACGTGGGCATGGCATCTGGTATCACTTTTAGTCTGGAATTTGGTGATACTTCCAACCCACTTTAAGCCACCTTCCTGGTGGTGTGATGACGTCATTAAGGTCTGCCTTGACGCGTTTCGTCACTTCCTGTGACTTCTTTGGAAGGCAGATTGATGACGTCATCATGGAGCTTGATCACGCCACCCGGAAGGAGCGATCTGAATACTGAAGCTTGCTGATGCTGCGATCTTCTTCTTAAAGTGTTACTAAACCCACAACAGTAAAATCAGTCTGTAAATGCAGTAAAGCATGCTTGTTATATTCACTGTGGAACCTAACAGGTTTATCCTCTGCATTGTGGAAAAAAGATGTTTGATCCAGACTTCTCTGATCCTCCCCTTCTCCCACTGCCCCCCTCTTATCCCCTGTGAAGACATATCTTATGGAGTCACTCTGTACATGCTCAGTTTGGTGTATATTGCTAAAGAGGTCTTGGGAGAGTGCATGTGATCAACACAGTGCCAGTCAGCACTGTTCAGACAAAGGTCAAGGGTTCTGCATCCCGCTAGAGCAAAATGAAGACTCTTCCTACAAGCTTTAACATGTGCTCTGCCAGACACTGATAGAAGTCACAAGATTGCTCTAACTGCTGATGAGAAAACGTATTTAGCAGTTTATATTTACTAAAATAATTGCATTTCAATGTTGTGTGTACTGTGGGAGACCAGATATAATGAATGTATGGTCCTTGGAGACCAGATATAGTGAATGCAGGGTCCGCCGAGACCGGATATAGTGAATGTAGGGTCTGGGGAGACCAGATATAGTGAATGCAGGGTCTGGGGAGACCAGCTATAGTGCATGCAGGGTCCTGGGAGACTGGATATAGTGAATGCAGGGTCTGGGGAGAGTGGATATAGTGAATGCAGGGTCCGGGGAGAGTGGATATAGGGAATGCAGGGTCCGGGGAGACCAGATATAGTGAATGCAGGGTCCGGGGAGACCAGATATAGTGAATGCAGGGTCCAAGTAGACCAGATATAGTAAATGCAGGGTCCGGGGAGACCAGATATAGTGAATGCAGGGTCCGGGGAGAGCGGATATAGTAAATGCAGGGTCCAAGGAGACCAGATATAGTGAATGCGGGGTCCGGGGAGAGCGGATATAGGGAATGCAGGGTCCGGGGAGACCAGATACAGTGAATGCAGGGTTTAGTAACACTTAGGGGACATATACATGTATATGCCAAAAGGGGCGGACCAGATATAGTGAATGCAGGGTCCGGGGAGTCCAGATATAGTGAATGCAGGGTCCGGGGAGAGCGGATATAGTGAATGCAGGGTCTAAGGAAACCAGATATAGTGCATGCAGGGTCTGGGGAGACCAGATATAGTGAATGCAGGGTCCGGGGAAACCAGATATAGTGCATGCAGGGTCTGGGGAGACCAGATATAGTGAATGCAGGGTTTAGTAACACTTAGGGAACATATACCTGTATATGCAAACAGAGGCGGACTGACAACTCATGGGTCCCCCGGGCAATAGGAAATCATGGGGCCCCTGTGTCCTCGCCCACACTCAAACGACACCCAAAAAAGCCTATGAAAGGTACCAGGAGCATCTCATGGGGCTCCCTACGGACCCTGGGCCCTCGGGCAGTGCCTGAGTGCCTAAATGGTTAGTCCACCCCTGTATGCAAACACCATTTCTAAGGTTGTGCACTGCTGTTTATTAGTGCTCTAACATTGTGAGTCTATTTTAAAGGGTTTTTAAATACATGTGTAATGGTTTTTATGTAGAAAAACACTATGTTTGGTTTCTGTTCCTTTTGAGTGACATTTGTTATTGAAGAATATGTTGGGTTTGTTGGATACACATTGAAATCTATGGAGAGAAGAGACAAGGAAGGAATTAGAGATTTAGAGTAATCTTCAGGGATCCCCCATATAGGGGAAATCGTATAGTGAGCTGCTTAACGTCCAGAAGTTAAGGTGAGCACAGAGAGTGATTGGTGGTGGTTCACACTGAAGATTGCTCACATCGGTGATTGTAAAATACTGGATATCCAAAATGTGAGCACCAGTTGGAATATATGATCTTTATATTTGATTTGTAGTAACACTAACCCTCTTATTATAAATTGTACTTTTGGTTCTTTTTTTTTATATTGGACACATTGAATTGTTCATATGCATATATTATGAGAAGATAATATTTATTTATTTATTTATTTATGCCCTAGATTTAACACATATTTACACACTGTTTACTTTTATGTGATATTTTTTATTTGATCTAGCGCTGGTTGGAGCATTTGATTTGCAGTATTATAGTGGTGGTGGAACCCTCTTATTTAAAAATTGGATTACTGAATATTTTTTGCACACATTGAATATTACGTGTATGCATGTATATATATGTATATATCATGAAAAGATAATACTAATTTACTTGTTATGTGTAGCACATACGCTATATTGCCAAAAGTATTGGGCCACCTGCCTTTACACGCACATGAACTTTAATGGCATCCCAGTCTTAGTCCGTAGGGTTCAATATTGAGTTGGCCCCGCCCTTTGCAGCTAAAACAGCTTCAACTCTTCTGCGAAGGCCGTCCACAAGGTTTAGGAGGGTATCTATGGGAAGGTTGGACCATTCTTCCAGAAGAACATTGGTGAGGTCAGGCACTGATGTCAGAAGAGAAGGCCTGGCTCGCAGTCTCCGCTCTTATTCATCCCATAGGCATTCTATCAGGTTCAGGTCAGGACTCTGGGCAGGCCAGTCAAGTTCCTCCACCCCAAACTCACTCATCCATGTCTTTATGGACCTCGCTTTGTGCACTGATGTTCAGTCATGTTGGAACTGGAAGGGGACATCCCCAAACCGTTCCCACAAAGTTGGGAGTATGAAATTGTACAAAATGTCTTGGTATGCTGACGCCATAAGAGTTCCCTTCACTGGAACAAGGGGGACAAGTCCAACCCCTGAAAAACAATCCCACACCATAAACCCCCTTCCACCAAACGTTACACTTGGCACAATGCAGTCAGGCAAGTACCGTTCCCCTGGCAACTGCCAAACCCAGACACATCCATTGGATTGCCAGATAGAGAAACATGATTCGTCAACCAGAAGAACACGTCTCCTACTACTACTACTGCTACTCAAGAGTCCAGTGGCGGCGTGCTTTACGCCACGGCATCCAATGCTTTGCATCGCACTTGATGATGTAAGGCTTAGATGCAGCTGCTCGGCCATGGAAACCCATTCCATGAGGCTCTCTACGCACGGTTGTTGTGCTAATCTGAAGGCCACACCAAGTTTGGAGGTCTTTAGCTATTGACTCTGCAGACAGTTGGCAACTTCTGCGCACTGTGTGCTTCAGCTCTGTCATTTTACGTGGCCTACCACTTGGTGGCTGAGTTGCTGTTGTTCCCAGTTGCTTCCACTTTGTTATAATACCACTAACAGATGACCGTGGAATATTTAGTAGCCAGGAAATGTCATGGGTGGACTTATTGCACAGGTGGCCACCTATCACGGGACCACGCTTGAATTCACTGAGCTCCTGAGAGCGACCCATTCTTTCACAAATGTTTGTAGAAGCAGTCTGCATGCCTAGGTGATGATTTTATAAACCTGTGGCCATGGAGGTGATTGGAACACCTGAATCCAATGATTTGGAGGACTAGCCCAATATTTTTGGCAATATAGCAAATATACTCTCACTTCCTGTATATGAAATCAATATGACGGCCTGATGTCATCGCAGGACCCTGATGAAGTCACATGTTGTGACGTAACGTCACAACTGATTTTTCTACACTTTATATGATAATTTGAGTTGTAGCACATTACACTGTATGACACTGTTTGCAGATTTTAATTTTATCATATGTGGGTACACATAGGGGTTGATTTACTAAAGACAATTAGACTGTGCAGTTGCTCCTGAACTTTGTAAATGAGCAGAAGCTCTGCTGACTTCCATCATCCAATCATGTGCAAGCAAAAATTAATTTTCTTTCCATGTGATTGGGTAGCTTTTTTTTTTTTTAATTCTTTTATTTATAATTTTTTTGCAAAGTAGCCAAAATATGTACAATAGGCAGTACAGAAAAGTTACATAGCAAATGGCAGGCTATGGGTCAAACATAACCAATAATCCAGGAAACAAACAGCAGCATGGTAAAAAGCGAGATAGGCATGAACAAAATAAAATCAAGTGAATGGTACTGTGTGGTCCCGACTGGCTGGTATGTCAGTGGTCCAAATACAGGTACCAACAACACAGGCCACACAGACAACCGGCCATCCAAAGATCTCAGACGTGATTGGGTAGCTTTTAGAGATGAGCGAATCGAACTAGGCGAAGTGGAATTCGTTTCGAATATTAGGAAAATTTCGATTCCGATTCCGAATCCGAAAATAAGCAGACTTCGGATGCGCGAATCGAAATTTTTCCTAAAATGACGGCGACATGTGCGGCGACGGAGCGGGGAAGTCTGGGAAGGCGCGCAGACAAGGCGCGCTGACCCATAATGCATTCATTCATGACATGTGATCGCATTAGCCAATCAGCAGCCAGCCAGCCAGCACTGTGTAATGGTCGAGCTATAAATGGCAGCCATTTTAGAATTCTCCATTTGCCTCCAGTCATTCAACAGAGGCAGACCTGGCTGTATTCAGGGAGAGAGTTAGGGACACAGAAACGTTACTTAGGGCCACAGAATCGTTAGTTAGGGACACAGAAACGTTACTTAGGGCCACAGAATCGTTAGTTAGGGACACAGAAACGTTACTTAGGGCCACAGAAACGTTACTTAGGGACACAGAAACGTTACTTAGGGCCACAGAAACTTTACTTAGGGACACAGAAACGTTACTTAGGGACACAGAAACATTACTTAGGGACACAGAAACGTTACTTAGGGCCACAGAATCGTTACTTAGGGCCACAGAAACGTTACTTAGGGCCACAGAAACGTTACTTAGGGCCACAGAATCGTTACTTAGGGCCACAGAAACGTTACTTAGGGCCACAGAAACGTTACTTAGGGCCACAGAATTGTTACTTAGGGACAGACACAGATTTGTTACTGAGGGACACAGAATTGTTACTGAGGGCCACAGAACTGTTACTTAGGGCCACAGAAACGTTACTTCGGGACACAGAATTGTTACTCAGGGACAGACACAGAATTATTACTTAGGGACAGACACAGAATTGTTACTGAGGGACACAAAATCGTTACTTAGGGCCACAGAAACGTTACTTAGGGCCACAGAAACGTTACTTAGGGCCACAGAATTGTTACTTAGGGCCACAGAAACGTTACTTAGGGCCACAGAATTGTTACTTAGGGACAGACACAGAATTGTTACTGAGGGACACAGATTTGTTACTGAGGGCCACAGAACCGTTACTTAGGGCCACAGAAACGTTACTTAGGGACACAGAATTGTTACTCAGGGACAGACACAGAATTGTTACTGAGGGATACAGAATTGTTACTGAAGGCCACAGAACTGTTACTTAGGGCCACAGAAACGTTACTTAGGACCACAGAAACGTTACTTAGGGCTACAGAAACGTTACTTAGGGCCACAGAAACGTTACTTAGGGCCACAGAAACGTTACTTAGGGCCACAGAATCGTTACTTAGGGCCACAGAAACGTTACTTAGGGCCACAGAAACGTTACTTAGGGCCACAGAATTGTTACTTAGGGACAGACACAGATTTGTTACTGAGGGACACAGAATTGTTACTGAGGGCCACAGAACTGTTACTTAGGGCCACAGAAACGTTACTTCGGGACACAGAATTGTTACTCAGGGACAGACACAGAATTATTACTTAGGGACAGACACAGAATTGTTACTGAGGGACACAAAATCGTTACTTAGGGCCACAGAAACGTTACTTAGGGCCACAGAAACGTTACTTAGGGCCACAGAATTGTTACTTAGGGCCACAGAAACGTTACTTAGGGCCACAGAATTGTTACTTAGGGACAGACACAGAATTGTTACTGAGGGACACAGATTTGTTACTGAGGGCCACAGAACCGTTACTTAGGGCCACAGAAACGTTACTTAGGGACACAGAATTGTTACTCAGGGACAGACACAGAATTGTTACTGAGGGATACAGAATTGTTACTGAAGGCCACAGAACTGTTACTTAGGGCCACAGAAACGTTACTTAGGACCACAGAAACGTTACTTAGGGCTACAGAAACGTTACTTAGGGCCACAGAATCGTTACTTAGGGCCACAGAAATGTTACTTAGGGCCACAGAAACGTTACTTAGGGCCACAGAATCGTTACTTAGGGCCACAGAAACGTTACTTAGGGCCACAGAAACGTTACTTAGGGCCACAGAATTGTTACTTAGGGACAGACACAGATTTGTTACTGAGGGACACAGAATTGTTACTGAGGGCCACAGAACTGTTACTTAGGGCCACAGAAACGTTACTTCGGGACACAGAATTGTTACTCAGGGACAGACACAGAATTATTACTTAGGGACAGACACAGAATTGTTACTGAGGGACACAAAATCGTTACTTAGGGCCACAGAAACGTTACTTAGGGCCACAGAAACGTTACTTAGGGCCACAGAATTGTTACTTAGGGACAGACACAGAATTGTTACTGAGGGACACAGATTTGTTACTGAGGGCCACAGAACCGTTACTTAGGGCCACAGAAACGTTACTTAGGGACACAGAATTGTTACTCAGGGACAGACACAGAATTGTTACTGAGGGACACAGAATTGTTACTGAGGGCCACAGAACTGTTACTTAGGGCCACAGAAACGTTACTTAGGACCACAGAAACGTTACTTAGGGCTACAGAAACGTTACTTAGGGCCACAGAATCGTTACTTAGGGCCACAGAAACGTTACTTAGGGCCACAGAAACGTTACTTAGGGACACAGAATTGTTACTTAGGGACAGACACAGAATTGTTACTGAGGGACACAGATTTGTTACTGAGGGCCACAGAACCATTACTGAGGGCCACAGAAACGTTACTTAGGGACACAGAACCGTTACTCAGGGACAGACACAGAATTGTTACTGAGGGACACAGAACCGTTACTTAGGGCTACAGAAACGTTACTTAGGGCCACATAATCGTTACTTAGGGCCACAGAAACGTTACTTAGGGCCACAGAAACGTTACTTAGTGCCACAGAATTGTTACTTAGGGACAGACACAGAATTGTTACTGAGGGACACAGATTTGTTACTGAGGGCCACAGAACCGTTACTTAGGGCCACAGAAACGTTACTTAGGGACACAGAATTGTTACTCAGGGACAGACACAGAATTGTTACTGAGGGACACAGAATTGTTACTGAGGGACACAGAATTGTTACTGAGGGCCACAGAACTGTTACTTAGGGCCACAGAAACGTTACTTAGGGCCACAGAAACGTTACTTAGGGCTACAGAAACGTTACTTAGGGCCACAGAATCGTTACTTAGGGCCACAGAATCGTTACTTAGGGCCACAGAAACGTTACTTAGGGCCACAGAAACGTTACTTAGGGCCACAGAATTGTTACTTAGGGACAGACACAGAATTGTTACTGAGGGACACAGATTTGTTACTGAGGGCCACAGAAACGTTACTTAGGGCCACAGAAACGTTACTTAGGGACACAGAATTGTTACTCAGGGAAAGACACAGAATTGTTACTGAGGGACACAGAATTGTTACTCAGGGACAGACACAGAATTGTTATTGAGGGATACAGAATTGTTACTGAGGGACACAGAACCGTTACTTAGGGCCACAGAAACGTTACTTAGGGCCACAGAAACGTTACTTAGGGCTACAGAAATGTTACTTAGGGCCACAGAATCGTTACTTAGGGCCACAGAAACGTTACTTAGTGCCACAGAATTGTTACTTAGGGACAGACACAGAATTGTTACTCAGGGACAGACACAGAATTGTTACTGAGGGACACAGAATTGTTACTCAGGGACAGACACAGAATTGTTACTGAGGGATACAGAATTGTTACTGAGGGACACAGAACCGTTACTTAGGGCCACAGAAACGTTACTTAGGGCCACAGAAACGTTACTTAGGGCTACAGAAACGTTACTTAGGGCCACATAATCGTTACTTAGGGCCACAGAAACGTTACTTAGGGCCACAGAAACGATACTTAGTGCCACAGAATTGTTACTTAGGGACAGACACAGAATTGTTACTGAGGGACACAGAATTGTTACTGAGGGCCACAGAACCGTTACTTAGGGCCACAGAAACGTTACTTAGGGACACAGAATTGTTACTCAGGGACAGACACAGAATTGTTACTGAGGGACAGACACAGAATTGTTACTGAGGGACACAGAATTGTTACTGAGGGACACAGAATTGTTACTGAGGGCCACAGAAACGTTACTTAGGGCCACAGAAACGTTACTTAGGGCTACAGAAACGTTACTTAGGGCCACAGAATCGTTACTTAGGGCCACAGAATCGTTACTTAGGGCCACAGAAACGTTACTTAGGGCCACAGAAACGTTACTTAGGGCCACAGAATTGTTACTTAGGGACAGACACAGAATTGTTACTGAGGGACACAGATTTGTTACTGAGGGCCACAGAACCATTACTTAGGGCCACAGAATCGTTACTTAGGGCCACAGAATCGTTACTTAGGGCCACAGAAACGTTACTTAGGGCCACAGAATTGTTACTTAGGGACAGACACAGAATTGTTACTGAGGGACACAGATTTGTTACTGAGGGCCACAGAACCATTACTTAGGGCCACAGAAACGTTACTTAGGGACACAGAATTGTTACTCAGGGACAGACACAGAATTGTTACTGAGGGACACAGAATTGTTACTCAGGGACAGACACAGAATTGTTACTGAGGGATACAGAATTGTTACTGAGGGACACAGAACCGTTACTTAGGGCCACAGAAACGTTACTTAGGGCCACAGAAACGTTACTTAGGGCTACAGAAACATTACTTAGGGCCACAGAATCGTTACTTAAAGCCACAGAAACGTTACTTAGGGCCACAGAAACGTTACTTAGTGCCACAGAATTGTTACTTAGGAACAGACACAGAATTGTTACTGAGGGACACAGATTTGTTACTGAGGGCCACAGAACCGTTACTTAGGGCAACAGAAACGTTACTTAGGAACACAGAATTGTTACTCAGGGACAGACACAGAATTGTTACTGAGGGACACAGAATTGTTACTGAGGGCCACAGAACTGTTACTTAGGGCCACAGAAACGTTACTTAGGGCCACAGAAACGTTACTTAGGGCTACAGAAACGTTACTTAGGGCCACAGAATCGTTACTTAGGGCCACAGAATCGTTACTTAGGGCCACAGAAAAGTTACTTAGGGCCACAGAAACGTTACTTAGGGCCACAGAATTGTTACTTAGGGACAGACACAGAATTGTTACTGAGGGACACAGATTTGTTACTGAGGGCCACAGAACCATTACTTAGGGCCACAGAAACGTTACTTAGGGACATAGAATTGTTACTCAGGGACAGACACAGAATTGTTACTGAGGGACACAGAATTGTTACTCAGGGACAGACACAGAATTGATACTGAGGGATACAGAATTGTTACTGAGGGACACAGAAACGTTACTTAGGGCCACAGAAACGTTACTTAGGGCCACAGAAACGTTACTTAGGGCTACAGAAACGTTACTTAGGGCCACAGAATCGTTACTTAGGGCCACAGAAACGTTACTTAGTGCCACAGAATTGTTACTTAGGGACAGACACAGAATTGTTACTGAGGGACACAGATTTGTTACTGAGGGCCACAGAACCGTTACTTAGGGCCACAGAAACGTTACTTAGGGACACAGAATTGTTACTCAGGGACAGACACAGAATTGTTACTGAGGGACACAGAATTATTACTGAGGGACACAGAATTGTTACTGAGGGACACAGAATTGTTACTCAGGGACACAGAATTGTTACTGAGGGACACAGAATTGTTACTGAGGGACACAGAATTGTTACTCAGGGACAGACACAGAATTGTTACTGAGGGACACAGAATTGTTACTGAGGGACACAGAATTGTTACTGAGGGACACAGAATTGTTACTCAGCGACAGACACAGAATTGTTACTGAGGGACACAGAATTGTTACTGAGGGACACAGAATTGTTACTCAGCGACAGACACAGAATTGTTACTCAGGGACAGACACAGAATTGTTACTGAGGGACACAGAATTGTTACTGAGGGACACAGAATTGTTACTCAGGGACACAGAATTGTTACTCAGGGACAGACACAGAATTGTTACTCAGGGACAGACACAGAATTGTTACTGAGGGACACAGAATTGTTACTGAGGGACACAGAATTGTTACTGAGGGACACAGAATTGTTACTCAGCGACAGACACAGAATTGTTACTCAGGGACAGACACAGAATTGTTACTGAGGGACACAGAATTGTTACTGAGGGACACAGAATTGTTACTCAGGGACACAGAATTGTTACTGAGGGACACAGAATTGTTACTGAGGGACACAGAATTGTTACTCAGGGACACAGAATTGTTACTGAGGGACACAGAATTGTTACTCAGGGACAGACACAGAATTGTTACTCAGGGACAGACACAGAATTGTTACTCAGGGACAGACACAGAATTGTTACTGAGGGACACAGAATTGTTACTCAGGGACACAGATTTGTTACTGAGGGCCACAGAACCGTTACTTAGGGCCACAGAAACGTTACTTAGGGACACAGAATTGTTACTCAGGGACAGACACAGAATTGTTACTCAGGGACAGACACAGAATTGTTACTGAGGGACACAGAATTGTTACTGAGGGACACAGAATTGTTACTCAGGGACACAGAATTGTTACTGAGGGACACAGAGTTGTTACTGAGGGACACAGAATTGTTACTGAGGGACACAGAATTGTTACTCAGGGACAGACACAGAATTGTTACTCAGGGACAGACACAGAATTGTTACTGAGGGACACAGAATTGTTACTGAGGGACACAGAATTGTTACTCAGCAACAGACACAGAATTGTTACTCAGGGACAGACACAGAATTGTTACTGAGGGACACAGAATTGTTACTGAGGGACACAGAATTGTTACTCAGCGACAGACACAGAATTGTTACTCAGGGACAGACACAGAATTGTTACTGAGGGACACAGAATTGTTACTGAGGGACACAGAATTGTTACTCAGGGACAGACACAGAATTGTTACTGAGGGACACAGAATTGTTACTGAGGGACACAGAATTGTTACTGAGGGACACAGAATGGTTACTGAGGGACACAGAATTGTTACTCGGCGACAGACACAGAATTGTTACTCAGGGACAGACACAGAATTGTTACTGAGGGACACAGAATTGTTACTGAGGGACACAGAATTGTTACTCAGGGACAGACACAGAATTGTTACTGAGGGACACAGAATTGTTACTCAGGGACAGACACAGAATTGTTACTGAGGGACACAGAATTGTTACTGAGGGACACAGAATTGTTACTCAGCGACAGACACAGAATTGTTACTCAGGGACAGACACAGAATTGTTACTGAGGGACACAGAATTGTTACTGAGGGACACAGAATTGTTACTCAGGGACAGACACAGAATTGTTACTGAGGGACACAGAATTGTTACTGAGGGACACAGAATTGTTACTGAGGGACACAGAATGGTTACTCAGGGACAGACACAGAATTGTTACTGAAGGACACAGAATTGTTGCTGAGGGACACAGAATTGTTACTCAGCGACAGACACAGAATTGTTACTCAGGGACAGACACAGAATTGTTACTGAGGGACACAGAATTGTTACTGAGGGACACAGAATTGTTACTCAGCGACAGACACAGAATTGTTAATCAGGGACAGACACAGAATTGTTACTGAGGGACACAGAATTGTTACTGAGGGACACAGAATTGTTACTCAGGGACACAGAATTGTTACTCAGGGACACAGAATTGTTACTGAGGGACACAGAATTGTTACTGAGGGATACAGAATTGTTACTGAGGGACACAGAATTGTTACTCAGGGACAGACACAGAATTGTTACTCAGGGACACAGAATCGTTTAATTAAAGAGTATGTCAGACAACATGCAGAGGAGTGGCAGAGGAGGCAATGTTTTAGGAGCGAGCAGACGTGGCAGCAGAGGAAGGGGTCGAGGCAGCACTAGTCGCAGCCAGAGGCCAGTGCTCCCGGTGTCATCCAGCGGTCGTGTCTCCACCGACAACCCTGCCGTCATCGATTGGTTGGCTCGGTCGTCTTCCTCTTCCCAGGTCACCTCTGACACCTACAGCCAACGGTCGGTGGGTACGTCAGACACAACCGTTAGTTGGCATGGCCCGGGAGCAAGCCCACTGAAATCACGTGTCCTCTACCTGCCCCTGTCCTTTGGTGTTCCCTCACCAAGCAAAGTATCGCATGCTGTGGGCTCAGCCCCACTGTACAGTGAGGAAGAGCTAACAGAGGGCGGTCAGGAACGGGGGGAGACATCCGCCTCTTCAGCAGACAGGCGAAGAAGTAGTGGCGAGGAGAGTGGCTCGGTAGCCGGTCTAGAGACAGGTCTGTCTCCTGACCCACACGCAGCCGAGGGGGCTAGTAGTGAGGCGGAGACCCTAATTGATGATGATGAGGCTGATCGCACTTGGCAGCCTCGTCGTCATCAGGCTATTGCTTCCGCATCATCAGGAGAAGAGGGTGGCAGCTTGGCAGCGAGCAAAACAGTCGGTGGGTTGCCCAGGAGGCAGCAGGGTCGCAACAGTGTCAGTGGAGGCAAACGGCCACGGAGTACAGCACCAGCTCCACTGCAGCCTACCACCACGGCCAGTAGTGGTGCCGGTGTGCACGGAGGAAGCAGCAGTCAGCCAGTGAGGAGTATCGGGGGCAAAGTTTCCTACTCGGCGGTGTGGCAATTTTTTGTCAAGCCGCCCGAGGAAGTAAACGTAGCCGTATGTCGACTATGTGGCCAGAAAGTCAAGCGTGGCCAGGGGGCCCATGTTGGGACTACAGCGTTGCGGCAGCATATGCAGCGTCGCCATTTGGTGGCCTGGGAAAACCGTGATAAAGATACGGCGGTTCTGCCCGCCCCAGCCCCCGCTCCATCACCCGCTCCGTTACTTGCTCCGTCACCCGACGTCAATCGCCCTCTATCAGCCAGTCAAGGCTCCAACACCTCTGCTGAGGGGAGTTGTCGCTCGTTGCCATCTTCCGCTCGTTCAGATGCTCCTTCTCCTGCTACTCCTCTTCACGGATTCCGTCAGCAGTCTTTCTTGGAATCCGTTTCCAAGAGACAACAGTTTGCGAGCACGCACCCGACGGTGCAAAAGCTGAACGTCCTCCTGTCCAAGTTGCTGGTGCTGCAGTCCCTCCCTTTCCAAGTGGTGGACTCAGCACCTTTCTGAGAAATGATGGCTTGTGCCGCGCCGCGGTGGAGAGTGCCAAGCCGCCATTTCTTCGCCAAAAAGGCAGTGCCAGCCCAGCATTCACATGTAGAAGAGATGGTGGGCCAGTCTTTGAGCATGTCGGTCTCTGCCAAAGTGCACGGCAGCGCCGACGTGTGGAGCTGTAACTACGGTCAGGGACAGTACATGTCATTTACGGCCCACTGGGTGAACGTGGTGCCGTCACAGCCGCACCAGCAACTTGGACAGGTCACGCCGCTTTTGCCTCCACGTTTGCACGTCCTTGGTCCGGCAAAGATGTCCGCCTCTACCACCTCTTCTTCCGCCGTGTCCTCAGCCGCCACCCCCGTGCCAAGTCCCATTACCCGACCGGCATATCACATGTGCAGGGCGCAACGGTGTCACGCTGTGCTGCACCTGGTATGCCTTGGCGAACGTAGTCACACAGGGGAGGAACTTCTCAGTGTAATGAACAGAGAAATCGACAGATGGCTGTCTCCGCGCAAACTCAAAATCGGAACCATGTTGACCGACAACGGAAAGAACATGGTGTCTGCTCTGCGTCAAGGAAGGTTGTGCCGTGCGCCATGCATGGCTCACGTGTTCAATCTGGTTGTCAAGCGGTTCCTAAAATCCACCATCGCACTGCAAGACATCCTTAAAATGTCACGTAAACTTTTCATGCATTTCAGCCATTCCTACACCGCAAAGCACACCCTCCTTGAGCTGCAGCGGCAGAACGGAATTCCACAGCATCGCCTGATCTGCGACGTTGCAACAAGGTGGAATTCAACCCTACACATGTTAGACCGCCTTTACGAACAGCGAAAGGCCATCACCGATTTCCTGATGTTACAAGCGGATAAAGGTACTCCCCTGTGTAACTTCGATGTCAGCCATTGGCAGCTCATGCGTGACACCTGCCGCTTGCTCAGGCCCTTTGAGGAGGCCACGCTATTCGTGAGTCGGCAGGACTATGGGATGAACGACGTCATTCCTCTGTTGCACGTCCTGGAACAAATGCTGTTAACAATGGCTGGTCAGGGTGCGGTAGACGTGGCGCACAGATCTCAACGCCACATGACCCCTGTGGGGGCAGGACAGGAAGAAGAGGAGGAGGTAGAGGAGGACATTGGTGCTCAGGAATTATTGAGTGAAATGGGTGGTTTTTCCACTCAGCGGACAGGAGTGGAGGAGCAGGAGAATCTGGTAGAGGAGGAGGAGGAGGAGACAGAGGACCCAGACGCACCGTGGCAGTATGCTGTGGAGATGGAGGCAGGGAGTCCCTCGCATTCCTTGGCACAAATGGCCCATAGCATGCTCGCTTGCTTGCGTAGCGACAGCCGAATAATAACCATCAGACAGATGGATGACTTTTGGCTGTCCACCTTGTTGGACCCTCGCTACCGTTCAAAAATGGTGGCCTTTTTCACACCTGCTGAGAGGGAGGCCAAAATAATGTACTATAAAAACTACCTATGTAGTCAGTTGGTCTCTGCCTTTCTGCGCCAACGTCCATCCTCAGACACTGTGGGCCCTGTGCGCTCGCGTTCCGCTGCCATGGCAGCAGGGGATAGGTGGGGTGGTAGGAGCAGTGGCAGCTCCACCAGTAGCGGCTGCCTCAGTCTGCAGTCGATGATGAGTAGCTTTCTTCACCAGCGCAGTGAGGAAACTACTAACCAGCCGCAGCAGCAGCAGCATCAGGTGGACCTGGAGCAGGACCTCAAACAACAGGCTTGGGCCTACTTGGACAGCACCCTGCCAACCGAGGTAGACAATCCCCTTGACTACTGGGCAACGAAACTTGACCTTTGGCCCCAACTAGCTGAATTTGCCCTTGAAAGGCTGTAATGCCCGGCCAGTAGCGTGGCATCAGAGCGCGTGTTTAGTGCGGCAGGAGGTATTGTAACTCCGCGGAGGACACGACTGTCCACCCAAAGTGTGGAGAGACTCACGTTTGTGAAAATGAATCAGGCGTGGATTAGTCTGGATTTCAAACCACCAGTTCCTGACACAACTGACTAAATCCGCCATGAATCATGCCCCAAACATGTGCCACTTTCAGGTCTCCTCACACTGCTGGTGTGTTCCATTTTTTGTCATAGGGTGCTGGCAGATTACGGGCCTCCCATAGCTGCTGCCAGGCCCCTAATCTGCCATGGGCCCCTATACCGCCTCCTCATGCTGCTGCCAGGTCCAGAGTGTGTCATGGGTCCCTGTACGGCCTCCCATTGCTGCTGTCTCCATCGCCATACTCTGCCATGTGCCACTTTCAGGTCTCCTCACACTGCTGGTGTGTTCCATTTTTTGTCATAGGGTGCTGGCAGATTACGGGCCTCCCATAGCTGCTGCCAGGCCCCTAATTTGCCATGGGCCCCTATACCGCCTCCTCATGCTGCTGCCAGGTCCAGAGTCTCTCATGGGTCCCTGTACGGCCTCCCATTGCTGCTGTCTCCATCGCCACACTCTGCCATGTGCCACTTTCAGGTCTCCTCACACACTGCTGGTGTGTTCCATTTTTTGTCATAGGGTGCTGGCAGATTACGGGCCTCCCATAGCTGCTGCCAGGCCCCTAATCTGCCATGGGCCCCTGTACCGCCTCCTCATGCTGCTGCCAGGTCCACAGTGTCTCATGCCATGTGCCACTTTAAGGTCTCCTCACACTGCTGGTGTGTTCCATTTTTTGTCATAGGGTGCTGGCAGATTACGGGCCTCCCATAGCTGCTGCCAGGCCCCTAATCTGCCATGGGCCCCTATACCGCCTCCTCATGCTGCTGCCAGGTCCAGAGTCTCTCATGGGTCCCTGTACGACCTCCCATTGCTGCTGTCTCCATCGCCACACTCTGCCATGTGCCACTTTCAGGTCTCCTCACACTGCTGGTGTGTTCCATTTTTTGTCATAGGGTGCTGGCAGATTACGGGCCTCCCATAGCTGCTGCCAGGCCCCTAATCTGCCATGGGCCCCTATACCACCTCCTCATGCTGCTGCCAGGTCCAGAGTCTCTCATGGGTCCCTGTACGGCCTCCCATTGCTGCTGTCTCCATCGCCACACTCTGCCATGTGCCACTTTCAGGTCTCCTCACACTGCTGGTGTGTTCCATTTTTTGTCATAGGGTGCTGGCAGATTACGGGCCTCCCATAGCTGCTGCCAGGCCCCTAATCTGCCATGGGCCCCTATACCGCCTCCTCATGCTGCTGCCAGGTCCAGAGTCTCTCATGGGTCCCTGTACGGCCTCCCATTGCTGCTGTCTCCATCGCCACACTCTGCCATGTGCCACTTTCAGGTCTCCTCACACTGCTGGTGTGTTCCATTTTTTGTCATAGGGTGCTGGCAGATTACGGGCCTCCCATAGCTGCTGCCAGGCCCATAATCTGCCATGGGCCCCTATACCGCCTCCTCATGCTGCTGCCAGGTCCAGAGTCTCTCATGGGTCCCTGTACGGCCTCCCATTGCTGCTGTCTCCATCGCCACACTCTGCCATGTGCCACTTTCAGGTCTCCTCACACTGCTGGTGTGTTCCATTTTTTGTCATAGGGTGCTGGCAGATTACGGGCCTCCCATAGCTGCTGCCAGGCCCCTAATCTGCCATGGGCCCCTGTACCGCCTCCTCATGCTGCTGCCAGGTCCACAGTGTCTCATGCCATGTGCCACTTTCAGGTCTCCTCACACTGCTGGTGTATTCCATTTTTTGTCATAGGGTGCTGGCAGATTACGGGCCTCCCATAGCTGCTGCCAGGCCCCTAATCTGCCATGGGCCCCTATACCGCCTCCTCATGCTGCTGCCAGGTCCAGAGTCTCTCATGGGTCCCTGTACGGCCTCCCATTGCTGCTGTCTCCATCGCCACACTCTGCCATGTGCCACTTTCAGGTCTCCTCACACTGCTGGTGTGTTCCATTTTTTGTCATAGGGTGCTGGCAGATTACGGGCCTCCCATAGCTGCTGCCAGGCCCCTAATCTGCCATGGGCCCCTATACCGCCTCCTCATGCTGCTGCCAGGTTCAGAGTCTCTCATGGGTCCCTGTACGGCCTCCCATTGCTGCTGTCTCCATCGCCACACTCTGCCATGTGCCACTTTCAGGTCTAATCACACTGCTGGTGTGTTCCATTTTTTGTCATAGGGTGCTGGCAGATTACGGGCCTCCCATAGCTGCTGCCAGGCCCCTAATCTGCCATGGGCCCCTATACCGCCTCCTCATGCTGTGACGTTGCAACAAGGTGGAATTCAACCCTACATATGTTAGACCGCCTTTACGAACAGCGAAAGGCCATCACAGATTTCCTGATGTTACAAGCGGATAAAGGTACTCCCTGTGTAACTTAGATGTCAGCCATTGGCAGCTCATGCGTGACACCTGCGCTTGCTCAGGCCCTTTGAGGAGGCCACGCTATTCGTGAGTCGGCAGGACTATGGGATGAACGACGTCATTCCTCTGTTGCACGTCCTAGAACAAATGCTGTTAACAATGGCTGGTCAGGGTACGGTAGACGTGGCGCACAGATCTCAACGCCACATGACCCCTGTGGGGGCAGGAGAGGAAGAAGAGGAGGAGGTAGAGGAGGACATTGGTGCTCAGGAATTATTGAGTGAAATGGGTGTTTTTTCCACTCAGCGGACAGGAGTGGAGGAGCAGGAGCATCTGGTAGAGGAGGAGGAGGAGGAGACAGAGGACCCAGACGCACCGTGGCAGTATGCTGTGGAGATGGAGGCAGGGAGTCCCTCGGATTCCTTGGCACAAATGGCCCATAGCATGCTCGCTTGCTTGCGTAGCGACAGCCGAATAATAACCATCAGACAGAGGGATGACTTTTGGCTGTCCACCTTGTTGGACCCTCGCTACCGTTCAAAAATGGTGGCCTTTTTCACACCTGCTGAGAGGGAGACCAAAATAACGTACTATAAAAACCACCTATGTAGTCAGCTGGTCTCTGCCTTTCTGCGCCAACGTCCATCCTCAGACACTGTGGACCCTGTGCGCTCGCGTTCCGCTGCCATGGCAGCAGGGGAGGGGTGGGGTGGTAGGAGCAGTGGCAGCTCCACCAGCAGCGGCTGCCTCAGTCTGCAGTCGATGATGAGTAGCTTTCTTCACCAGCGCAGTGAGGAAACTACTAACCAGCCGCAGCAGCAGCAGCATCAGGTGGACCTGGAGCAGGACCTCAAACAACAGGCTTAGGCCTACTTGGACAGCACCCTGCCAACCGAGGTAGACAATCCCCTTGACTACTGGGCAACGAAACTTGACCTTTGGCCCCAACTAGCTGAATTTGCCCTTGAAAGGCTGTCATGCCCGGCCAGTAGCGTGGCATCGAGCGCGTGTTTAGTGCGGCAGGAGGTATTGTAACTCCGCGGAGGACACGACTGTCCACCCAAAGTGTGGAGAGACTCACGTTTGTGAAAATGAATCAGGCGTGGATTAGTCTGGATTTCAAACCACCAGTTCCTGACACAACTGACTAAATCCGCCATGAATCATGCCCCAAACATGTGCCACTTTCAGGTCTCCTCACACTGCTGGTGTGTTCCATTTTTTGTCATAGGGTGCTGGCAGATTACGGGCCTCCCATTGCTGCTGCCAGGCCCGTAATCTGCCATGGGCCCCTGTACCGCCTCCTCATGCTGCTGCCAGGTCCAGAGTGTGTCATGGGTCCCTGTACGGCCTCCCATTGCTGCTGTCTACATCGCCACACTCTGCCATGTGCCACTTTCAGGTCTCCTCACACACTGCTGGTGTGTTCCATTTTTTGTCATAGGGTGCTGGCAGATTACGGGCCTCCCATAGCTGCTGCCAGGCCCCTAATCTGCCCTGGGCCCCTGTACCACCTCCTCATGCTGCTGCCAGGTCCACAGTGTCTCATGCCATGTGCCACTTTCAGGTCTCCTCACACTGCTGTTGTGTTCCATTTTTTGTCATAGGGTGCTGGCAGATTACGGGCCTCCCATTGCTGCTGCCAGGCCCCTAATCTGCCATGGGCCCCTGTACCGCCTCCTCATGCTGCTGCCAGGTCCAGAGTCTCTCATGGGTCCCTGTACGGCCTCCCATTGCTGCTGTCTCCATCGCCACACTCTGCCATGTGCCACTTTCAGGTCTCCTCACACACTGCTGGTGTGTTCCATTTTTTGTCATAGGGTGCTGGCAGATTACGGGCCTCCCATAGCTGCTGCCAGGCCCCTAATCTGCCATGGGCCCCTGTACCGCCTCCTCATGCTGCTGCCAGGTCCACAGTGTCTCATGCCATGTGCCACTTTCAGGTCTCCTCACACTGCTGGTGTGTTCCATTTTTTGTCATAGGGTGCTGGCAGATTACGGGCCTCCCATTGCTGCTGCCAGGCCCCTAATCTGCCATGGGCCCCTGTACCGCCTCCTCATGCTGCTGCCAGGTCCACAGTGTCTCATGGGTCCCTGTACGGCCTCCCATTGCTGCTGTCTCCATCGCGACACTCTGCCATGTGCCACTTTCAGGTCTCCTCACACACTGCTGGTGTGTTCCATTTTTTGTCATAGGGTGCTGGCAGATTACGGGCCTCCCATAGCTGCTGCCAGGCCCCTAATCTGCCATGGGCCCCTGTACCGCCTCCTCATGCTGCTGCCAGGTCCAGAGTCTCTCATGGGTCCCTGTACGGCCTCCCATTGCTGCTGTCTCCATCGCCACACTCTGCCATGTGCCACTTTCAGGTCTCCTCACACACTGCTGGTGTGTTCCATTTTTTGTCATAGGGTGCTGGCAGATTACGGGCCTCCCATAGCTGCTGCCAGGCCCCTAATCTGCCATGGGCCCCTGTACCGCCTCCTCATGCTGCTGCCAGGTCCACAGTGTCTCATGCCATGTGCCACTTTCAGGTCTCCTCACACTGCTGGTGTGTTCCATTTTTTGTCATAGGGTGCTGGCAGATTACGGGCCTCCCATTGCTGCTGCCAGGCCCCTAATCTGCCATGGGCCCCTGTACCGCCTCCTCATGCTGCTGCCAGGTCCAGAGTCTCTCATGGGTCCCTGTACGGCCTCCAATTGCTGCTGTCTCCATCGCCACACTCTGCCATGTGCCACTTTCAGGTCTCCTCACACTGCTGGTGTGTTCCATTTTTTGTCATAGGGTGCTGGCAGATTACGGGCCTCCCATTGCTGCTGCCAGGCCCCTAATCTGCCATGGGCCCCTGTACCGCCTCTTCATGCTGCTGCCAGGTCCAGAGTGTGTCATGGGTCTCTCTACGGCCTCCCATTGCTGCTGCCAGGAGGCAGCAGGGTCGCAGCAGTGTCAGTGGAGGCAAACGGCCACGGAGTAGAGCACCAGCTCCACTGCAGCCTACCACCACGGCCAGTAGTGGTGCCAGTGTGCACGGAGGAAGTAGCAGTCAGCCAGTGAGGAGTAGCGGGGGCAAAGTTTCCTACTCGGCGGTGTGGCAATTTTTCGTCAAGCCGCCCGAGGAAGTAAACGTAGCCGTATGTCGACTATGTGGCCAGAAAGTCAAGCATGGCCAGGGGGCCCATGTTGGGACTACAGCGTTGCGTCAGCATATGCAGCGTCGCCATTCGGTGGCCTGGGAAAACCGTGATAAAGATACGGCGGTTCTGCCTGCCCCAGCCCAGGGTTCCATTTTGTCATAGGGTGCTGGCAGATTACGGGCCTCCCATTGCTGCTGCCAGGCCTTAATCTGCCATGGGCCCCTGTACCGCCTCCTCATGCTGCTGCCAGGTCCACAGTGTCTCATGGGTCCCTGAACCGCCTCCCATTGCTGCTGTCTCCATCGCCACACTCTGCCATGTGCCACTTTCAGGTCTCCTCACACTGCTGGTGTGTTACATTTTTTGTCATAGGGTGCTGGCAGATTACGGGCCTCCCATTGCTGCTGCCAGGCCCGTAATCTGCCATGGGCCCCAGTACCGCCTCCTCATGCTGCTGCCAGGTCCACAGTCTCTCATGAGTCCCTGTACGGCCTCCCATTGCTGCTGTCTCCATCGCCACACTCTGCCATGTGCCACTTTCAGGTCTCCTCACACTGCTGGTGTGTTCCATTTTTTGTCATAGGGTGCTGGCAGATTACGGGCCTCCCATAGCTGCTGCCAGGCCCCTAATCTGCCATGGGCCCCTGTACCGCCTCCTCATGCTGCTGCCAGGTCCAGAGTCTCTCATGGGTCCCTGTACGGCCTCCCATTGCTGCTGTCTCCATCGCCACACTCTGCCATGTGCCACTTTCAGGTCTCCTCACACTGCTGGTGTGTTTTATTTTTTGTCATAGGGTGCTGGCAGATTACGGGCCTCCCATTGCTGCTGCCAGGCCCCTAATCTGCCATGGGCCCCAGTACCGCCTCCTCATGCTGCTGCCAGGTCCACAGTCTCTCATGGGTCCCTGTACGGCCTCCCATTGCTGCTGTCTCCATCGCCACACTCTGCCATGTGCCACTTTCAGGTCTCCTCACACTGCTGGTGTGTTCCATTTTTTGTCATAGGGTGCTGGCAGATTACGGGCCTCCCATAGCTGCTGCAAGGCCCCTAATCTGCCATGGGCCCCTGTACCGCCTCCTCATGCTGCTGCCAGGTCCAGAGTCTCTCATGGGTCCCTGTACGGCCTCCCATTGCTGCTGTCTCCATCGCCACACTCTGCCATGTGCCACTTTCAGGTCTCCTCACACTGCTGGTGTGTTCCATTTTTTGTCATAGGGTGCAGGCAGATTACGGGCCTCACATAGCTGCTGCCAGGCCCCTAATCTGCCATGGGCCCCTGTACCGCCTCTTCATGCTGCTGCCAGGTCCAGAGTGTGTCATGGGTCTCTCTACGGCCTCCCATTGCTGCTGCCAGGAGGCAGCAGGGTCGCAGCAGTGTCAGTGGAGGCAAACGGCCACGGAGTAGAGCACCAGCTCCACTGCAGCCTACCACCACGGCCAGTAGTGGTGCCAGTGTGCACGGAGGAAGTAGCAGTCAGCCAGTGAGGAGTAGCGGGGGCAAAGTTTCCTACTCGGCGGTGTGGCAATTTTTCGTCAAGCCGCCCGAGGAAGTAAACGTAGCCGTATGTCGACTATGTGGCCAGAAAGTCAAGCATGGCCAGGGGGCCCATGTTGGGACTACAGCGTTGCGTCAGCATATGCAGCGTCGCCATTCGGTGGCCTGGGAAAACCGTGATAAAGATACGGCGGTTCTGCCTGCCCCAGCCCAGGGTTCCATTTTGTCATAGGGTGCTGGCAGATTACGGGCCTCCCATTGCTGCTGCCAGGCCTTAATCTGCCATGGGCCCCTGTACCGCCTCCTCATGCTGCTGCCAGGTCCACAGTGTCTCATGGGTCCCTGAACCGCCTCCCATTGCTGCTGTCTCCATCGCCACACTCTGCCATGTGCCACTTTCAGGTCTCCTCACACTGCTGGTGTGTTACATTTTTTGTCATAGGGTGCTGGCAGATTACGGGCCTCCCATTGCTGCTGCCAGGCCCGTAATCTGCCATGGGCCCCAGTACCGCCTCCTCATGCTGCTGCCAGGTCCACAGTCTCTCATGAGTCCCTGTACGGCCTCCCATTGCTGCTGTCTCCATCGCCACACTCTGCCATGTGCCACTTTCAGGTCTCCTCACACTGCTGGTGTGTTCCATTTTTTGTCATAGGGTGCTGGCAGATTACGGGCCTCCCATAGCTGCTGCCAGGCCCCTAATCTGCCATGGGCCCCTGTACCGCCTCCTCATGCTGCTGCCAGGTCCAGAGTCTCTCATGGGTCCCTGTACGGCCTCCCATTGCTGCTGTCTCCATCGCCACACTCTGCCATGTGCCACTTTCAGGTCTCCTCACACTGCTGGTGTGTTTTATTTTTTGTCATAGGGTGCTGGCAGATTACGGGCCTCCCATTGCTGCTGCCAGGCCCCTAATCTGCCATGGGCCCCAGTACCGCCTCCTCATGCTGCTGCCAGGTCCACAGTCTCTCATGGGTCCCTGTACGGCCTCCCATTGCTGCTGTCTCCATCGCCACACTCTGCCATGTGCCACTTTCAGGTCTCCTCACACTGCTGGTGTGTTCCATTTTTTGTCATAGGGTGCTGGCAGATTACGGGCCTCCCATAGCTGCTGCAAGGCCCCTAATCTGCCATGGGCCCCTGTACCGCCTCCTCATGCTGCTGCCAGGTCCAGAGTCTCTCATGGGTCCCTGTACGGCCTCCCATTGCTGCTGTCTCCATCGCCACACTCTGCCATGTGCCACTTTCAGGTCTCCTCACACACTGCTGGTGTGTTCCATTTTTTGTCATAGGGTGCTGGCAGATTACAGGCCTCCCATTGCTGCTGCCAGGCCCGTAATCTGCCATGGGCCCCCGTACCGACTCCTCATGCTGCTGCCAGGCCCGTAATCTGTCATGGGCCCCTGTTGTCGCTTGTTGGCATATTCCGCTCGTTCAGATGCTCCTTCTCCTGCTACTCCTCTTCACGGATTCCGTCAGCAGTCTTTCTTGGAATCCGTTTCCAAGAGACAACAGTTTGCGAGCACGCACCCGACGGTGCAGAAGCTGAACGTCCTCCTGTCCAAGTTGCTGCTGCCAGGCTCGTAATCTGTCATGTGCCTCTGTACCGCCTCCTCATGCTGCTGCCAGGTTCAGAGTGTGTCATGGGCCCCCGTACCGACTCCTCATGCTGCTGCCAGGCCCGTAATCTGCCATGGGCCCCCGTACCGACTCCTCATGCTGCTGCCAGGCCCGTAATCTGTCATGGGCCCCTGTTGTCGCTTGTTGGCATATTCCGCTCGTTCAGATGCTCCTTCTCCTGCTACTCCTCTTCACGGATTCCGTCAGCAGTCTTTCTTGGAATCCGTTTCCAAGAGACAACAGTTTGCGAGCACGCACCCGACGGTGCAGAAGCTGAACGTCCTCCTGTCCAAGTTGCTGCTGCCAGGCTCGTAATCTGTCATGTGCCTCTGTACCGCCTCCTCATGCTGCTGCCAGGTTCAGAGTGTGTCATGGGCCCCCGTACTGACTCCTCATGCTGCTGCCAGGCCCGTAATCTGCCATGGGCCCCCGTACCGACTCCTCATGCTGCTGCCAGGCCCGTAATCTGTCATGGGCCCCTGTTGTCGCTTGTTGGCATATTCCGCTCGTTCAGATGCTCCTTCTCCTGCTACTCCTCTTCACGGATTCCGTCAGCAGTCTTTCTTGGAATCCGTTTCCAAGAGACAACAGTTTGCGAGCACGCACCCGACGGTGCAGAAGCTGAACGTCCTCCTGTCCAAGTTGCTGCTGCCAGGCTCGTAATCTGTCATGTGCCTCTGTACCGCCTCCTCATGCTGCTCCCAGGTTCAGAGTGTGTCATGGGCCCCCGTACCGACTCCTCATGCTGCTGCCAGGCCCGTAATCTGTCATGGGCCCCTGTACCGCCTCCTCATGCTGCTGCCAGGTCCAGAGTCTCTCATGGGTCCCTGTACGGCCTCCCATTGCTGCTGCCAGGCCCGTAATGTGTCATGGGTCCCTGTACGGCCTCCCATTGCTGCTGTCTCCATTGCCACACTCTGCCATGTGCCACTTTCAGGTCTCCTCACACTGCTGGTGGTTTCCTTTTTTGTCATAGGGTGCTGTATGGCCTCCCATTGCTGCTGCCTCCACTGCCACACTGTGGCTCCACACTCTGGTTTTGGCCCCGTGACTGCCCAAATGAGTGAAGTGTGCGGTGATTCTAAGATCGACGGCACTCATCTGCATGTCATACTGACTGTCAGTATTATTTCTCTTCCCCAGCAGACTCCAAGGGCATTTAAATTAAAGGTACAGTGTTCTGCACTAATATAAAGGCTCTCTGAAGCCTAGAAACACCCTTTTATAAGTTAAATTCGCAGCGAATATATTCAACTCGAATCAAAAATTTTTCACGAATTCGCCGAATCAGTCGAATCGAATTTTTGAATAATTCGCTCATCTCTAGTAGCTTTACCTGATTTACAAAGCTCTGGAGCAGCTACACTTGCAGAGTGTGATTGCACTTTGTACAGTGCAGTCTAGTTGCCTTTAGGAAATCAACCCCATATTGTCAGCACCCAGTTTAACACTTGGAGAGAGATTATAGCTTTTTATGTAAGTGCACTGAGGTATATTGTGTTCATTAGCAAATTAATAAACCTGTATGTATTTCAAATGTATTTAGCCCAGTAGCCTGGAGTTCCACTTTAGTAAAAAATAAAATGGCCTTACTACTGCATCACATTAAGCCAATCCTTGAATATCCAGCACTCTTCTAACGGCGTCTTACAAGCCATATAGATATCTTCATGTTACGATCTTGTTACACATCCTTATGAAGTGGCTTTCCTGGGCAAAGGTATAAATATTCATCATGAGAATTTACAAAAATGCAAACTGGCACAAAGTATACTCATTGTGCTCACATTACGTTTTCCTGGTAACGTGCTGTCATGTGGTTTTTCAGCCCATGGAGAAAAACTGTTTGCGGAAAAACATGTTTGTGGTTACGTCAAAAGGAAGACATAATCCCAACCGACAGTAATTTTTTCACTGTAATCAGGAGAGAATAGCGCTGTAAAATCATCTGCAGAAAATATAAATAAGTTGGTAGATTTATATTCTGTTTGCACTGCATTTATTTCTGAAAAAAAATTGAATCCATGTGCACATCCAGTGAGAAAAATGCTTATTTCAGTATAAAACAAGCGGTGTGCAATTACTGGATGTGTAATTATCATCTTAATTAGAATGAAATACTGAAAATGTGTCCAAAAATGCAAGTATAGGGCAAAGGGCTAGTCACTAGTAGGGATGAGATTCGGGTTCAGGAGAACATTGGGTTCAAGGAGAGCCCAGTCTGTCCAAGGTTTATGGATCCACCAAACTAATTTGGCAGTTTAGTAGCCTGAATTCATTGTAATGATAATGCATTGCATGGGATTTTGAACTTTGGTCAGCTGGTTTAGAAGGGCCGGTAATGGGAGTTTTGCTATGTGCCAGACCCATATTTGTCCATAACATCACCCAGGACTCCTGGCTGTCTGTTTACATTACCATAGCCTGGGATCTGTTATTGATCGTTGGGAGTGCGATGGGCAGGGGCGGACTGACCATTTGGAAACTCGGGCACTGCCCGAGGGCCTGGGGTCAGTAGGGGGCCCCATGAAATGCCCCTGGTACCTTTTTCATAGGCTTTTTTAAGTTTGGGCAAGGACACAGGGGCCCCATGATCCCCTATTGCCCGGGGGCCCCATGAGTTGTCAGTCCGCCCCTGGTGGTGGGTAAGTATGGGCATCAGGTCATGATTGATGCTGGACTCCATGACTAATGTGGATTACTTTTAGAGACATTAAAACATATCTACACTCAAAACCAAAAATGTAATATATTGCAGCTTGCCGATTCTCAAATGCAATGGCTGCATTCGTTTTCTATTTTTTTTTCCCTTTATATTCCCTGATGATCCAGCCAAACACACCTCCTGTCTTAAGGTGGCTCCACTCTATGAAGGAGCAATGAAGCCACACTTGGACATTAACATTGTTAACCTGTGGAAAGGGTAGTGTCACATGCACTAGCCAATTTAGGTGGATTTGACTAACAAATTAACCACTTGCCCTCCCGAAGATTTTACCCCCTTCATGATCAGGACATTTTTTACTATTTGCCATTGCGTTACTTTAACTGACAATTGCGTGGTCATGCAACGCTGTACCCAAATCAAATTTAAATATTTTTTTTTACACAAATAGATCTTTCTTTTGGTGGTATTTGATCACCACTGGGTTTTTTATTTAATATTATACACTGCTCAAAAAAATTAAAGGAACTCTTTTTAATCAGAGTATGGCATCAAGTCAATGAAACTCCTGGGATATTGATCTGGTCAGGTAAGTAGCAGAGGGGGTTGTTAATTAGTTTCAGCTGCTTTGGTGTTAATGAAATTAACAACACGTGCACTAGATAGGCAACAATGAGATGACCCCCAAAACAGGAATGGTTTTACAGGTTGAGGCCACTGACATTTTTTTTCCTTACTCATCTTTTTTTACTGTTTTTCACTAGTTTTGCATTTGGCTAGGGTCAGTGTCACTACTGGTAGCATGAGGCCATACCTGGACCCTACAGAGGTTGCAGAGGCAGTCCAACTCCTCCAGGATGGCACATCAATACGTGCCATTGCCGAAAGGTTTGCTGCGTCTCCCAGCACAGTCTCAAGAGCATGGAGGAGATTCCAGGAGACAGGCAGTTACTCTAGGAAAGCTGGGCAGGGCCATAGAGGGTCCTTAACCCATCAGCAGGACCGGTATCTGCTCCTTTGTGCAAGGAGGAACAGGATGAACACTGCCAGAGCCCTACAAAATTACCTCCAGCAGGGCACTGGTGTGACTGTCTCTGACCAAACCATCAGAAACAGACTTCATGAGGGTGGCCTGAGGGCCTGACGTCCTCTAGTGGGCCCTGTGCTCACTGCCCGGCACCATAGAGTTTGATTGGCATTTCCTATTAAACACCAGAATTGGCAGGTCCGTCACTGGCACCCTGTGCTTTTCACAGATGAGAGCAGGTTCACCCTGAGCACATGTGACAGATGTGAAAGGGTCTGGAGAAGCCGTTGAGAAAGTTTTGCTGCCTGTAACATTGTTCAGCATGACCTCTATAGGCTAGACAATGGCACCCTGACTGCCATTAGGTATCGGGATAAAATCCTTGAACCCTTTGTCAGAGCCTACACTGGTGCAGTGGGTTCTGGATTCCACCTGCTGCACATCAATGCCCAGCCTCATGTGGCGAGAGTATGTGGCGAGAGTATGCAGGCAGTTCCTGGAGGATGAAGGAATTGATACCATTGAATGGCCTCCACACTTGCCTGTCCTAAATTCAATAGAACGCCTCTGGGATATCTTGTTTCGGTCCATCCGACGCCACCAGGTTACACCTCAGACTGTCCAGGAGCTCAGTGAAGTCCTGGTCCAGATCTGGGAGGAAATACCCCAGGACACCATCCATCGTCTCATTAGGAGCATACCCCCATCATTGTCAGGTATGCATACAAGCACGTGGAGGTCACTACAATCTACCATTTTGAGTTGCCGCAATGAAATTTCAGCAAAATGGACTAGTCTGCTGCATAATTTTTTCACTTTTATTTTCGGGGTGTCTTTGAATTCAGTCCTTTGTAGGTTGAAAATTTTCATTTCCATCAAATGCTGGGGCATCCTTACGTTCCTAACACATTATCCAGTCCATATCCATATAGATATCCAGCAGGAGATTGTTACCCATTGAGATCTGATGTGTTTTTAGAGTGTTCCTTTAACTTTTTTGAGCAGTGAATACATGAAAAAAGACTGAAAAATATGAAAAAAAAACAAAGCCAAACAATTTTTTTTTACTTTCTGCTATAAAACATATCCAATAAAAAAAGTCATAGAGTCTACAAACTATGGTATATATGCTGAAATTTCTATTTATTTATTTACACTAGTAATGGTGGTAATCAGTGACTTATAGTGATAAGGTGGTGGGCAATCTGACACTGACACTTTAGTGTAATGCACTGATCAGTGATAATAACACATACTGACACTGTACTAATGACACTGCCTGGGAAGGGGTTAACATCTAGGGGCAATCAAAAGGTTATCAAGCATTGGCTGGGATCCACTAATTGACTACTCACAACACAGCCCAGCCCAGGTGGCAGGCGCATGCCTCCTACCCGGAAGAGCTGGATCACGTTTTAGATACTGCACCCCCTGCACCCCCATAGCGATGCTACTGAATGTGTGAATTGGATGACCTTTCCCTTTCTGCTTATTTTTGTAATCACCAGAACTGGAGGATTCTTCTGACGGTTTGTGAGGTGATAGTTGCTGATGGTTATCTACATCCAAGAGCCTACTGGGTCCTGTCACAGTTTTTTTTAGCAGTGAGTTATTAGTTCAGATGTCCAGGCCCTATCTGCCTATTCAGCTTCTGAATTTGTGAACATTTGTCCATACACAAAACGGTATAGATGATCCTGTATCTAATATCACACCTAGTGACAACCACTTCCCCCATTTCTATGGTGGGTGTCATAGGGAGCAGGTAAAAATCTCCCAAATAGGGTCACAGAGAAAAAAAACTGACACAAATTCAATTATTATCTGAAGTTACAGGTTTTTCGACACTCCCGTCACTTGCATTAGCAATTCTGAATTTAGGGATAGATCATTTACCTGTGAACTGAGGTACAGTCGTATCCTATATCCTCAGGACTGGTGCTAGACTATTTTGCGCACTAGGCAAGACCAGCTACTTGCAAAAAAAATTGTAAAAACTAGTAAAAAAATACTAAATCAACAAAACATGAAACTGATAAATTGCTTTTAATTTGCAAAAATAAGTGCCGTAAGATGCCACCAGAACCAATATTAAAGACAAAATCAGTGTCACGGACAGACTGTATCTGTGGCTGGCAGTGGCAGGGTGACAGTTGCAGTGAGTGGAGGATGATGGATCCACACTCTGACAGATCCCAGGCTGGAATTCCCCAGGCAATGGGGGGTGATAAAACGCTGTGACAACAGGCAACTGAATTGAGCGATCCCACATAGTGACAAATCTAACACAACACACCACCACCAACACTGACACAGATCAGCAGGCCCAGCAGGCACTAGAAGAGCAGGCTGTGGGATCATGATGCTGTCATCACTCACTGACACATTGCACATGTGATGGATGGCCGGCCGGGTCACATTCACACAGACATGAGACATCAGAGTCAGACATTACCTTCCTCCACAGGCGCAGCTCTGCCTCCGCTGATGAATGGGAAGATAAAGACTGGAACTCCACAGTGATCAGCAGCCAGCAGCAAGTGCACAGTAAAGGACTGCGTCTGAGAGGAACACTGGGAGGAGCTGCAGCCCAGCTGCTACACTAGCCCCAGACACCCAGCATCTTCCTCTGTCCTTTCTTCCTCCCCTCTGCCTCCCGCCCCTCCCCTCAGCTGAAGGATCATTCATGACATGGCGGCATGCAACATAGAGAGAGTGCCTGCCTGTGCTGTGCCCAGGCACCCCTAGGTGGTAGTATGCCTTAGGTGGCCACCTAGTTTGCCTAGTGGAAGCACTGGCCCTGCTTATCCTCCTATCTGCCAGAATTGTGATTACAAGGTACTGGAAACAACAAGTTGCCCCAATCCTTTGAAAGTTGTTGAGCTAATTAAACATTAATTAAGCATGAAAAGTTACTGGCTCTGACAGGTATGCAGCCCATGACAAGGACTCGAAATCATAGAATATATGGATGGTTAAAAGTAAATGTGCATTTACTATGTCAACATCCTATGGCTATAGTAATCTTTATTTGCTGCCCTTTGCAGTTTTACTCTTTATGGTTACTATTATTATCATTACTGCTTTGCAGTTATATTCTGTTTTGTCTTTTAGGCATTGTTTGTGATTCTTCTGCATTTTTTTATA
The DNA here is from genome assembly GCF_062004578.1 of Staurois parvus. Lineage (NCBI taxonomy): Eukaryota > Metazoa > Chordata > Amphibia > Anura > Ranidae > Staurois > Staurois parvus. Next base: position 6,471,224 of record NW_028317965.1, on the reverse strand, counting down.
TTTTAATTTTGTTTATGTTTTCCACAAAATGTTCCACAGTCACTCACATAATCTCTAAAATTACAAATCCAAATAATATGTCCGTTACAAACAGTTTTTCTGTTGAGAATACACTCATCGGCCGCTTTATTAGGTTCACCTGTTTAATTGCTTGGTAACACAAATTGCTAATCAGCCAATCACATGGCAGCAACTCAATGCATTTAGGCATGTAGATGTGGTGAAGAAGACCTGATGAAGTTCAAACCGAGCATCAGAATGGGGAAGAAAGGAGATTTAAGTGACTGTGAACATGGCATGGTTGTTGGTGCCAGACGGGCTGGTCTGAGTATTTCAAAAACTGCTGATCTACTGGGATTTTCATGCACAACCACCTCTAGGATTTACAGAGAATGGTCCGAAAAAGTGAGCAGCAGTTGTGTGGAGGAAAATGCCTTGTTGATGTCAGAGGTCAGAGGAGAATGGGCAGACTGGTTCGAGATGATAGAAAGGCAACAGCAACTCATGTCAATAGGGACCAAAATCTCTGAAGAATGTTTCCAACACCTTGTTGAATCTATGCCACGAAGAACTAAGGCAGTTCTGAAGGCAAAAGGGGGTCCAACCCGTAACTAGCAAGGTGTACCTAATAAAGTGGCCGGTACCATTCTACGGTACTGGTTGCTACTCACCTTAGTGCATTCAAGAAAAAGAAAATAAAGAAATAGAAAAAGGAAAAAAAAGGTCTTTTCACACTAGAGAAAACATGATCCTCCTCACATCATACCATCTCTAAATCTGATATATCTTATGCCAGGAATGCCCATTTGACAGCAAATCTCTAAATTTAGAGGTTGTACAAAAATATCTCCAATGGGACCACACTTCCAAAAATGTAGTGTGATTATCATATAAGGTCCATATAAGGTTAGAAAAAAAAAGATACAAATTTTTGCTCTTTCCCACTCTATCAAAACTATTTAAAAAATGGTTTCAATTTTATATAATATGATATGATATATCATATAATATGAGGGTAAGAGTCTGAGTGCTTGCAATGACTAGTAAAAGGAGTGGCTGTCATATACTTTGGAAGGAGGCCGAGCTGACGAGAGGGCTTCCCTTGTGGATCTGGTCCTGGCACTGCTGAATGTAGTGACAGAGATAAAAGACTCAAAGAAGCACTGGTGCAGGTAGCTTGGTAGCAGGTGACTGCCAGGGTCAGAGACATAGTCAAGGTGAGCCAAAGTTATACACAGTTGAGGCAGAAGCTTGGTCAGGTAGCAGGCTGAGATCAGTACCAGGGAAGCAGGCAGAACAAGGTCCAATAGTAGGCCAAGGTCAACACCAGGGAAGCAGGCAAAGAATAGTCAGAGCCAAGCCAAGGTTGGTATCCAAGATCCACAGATTGAGGTCAGGAACAAACCAGGTTAGCAATGGGAGATCAGTCAGCAAAAGCAGGAGCACTGGAACACAGATCACAGGGAAGCTGAAGAACATCCAACAATTAGCTCACTCCAAGGCAGGGGCGGACTGACAACTCATGGGGCCCCTGGGCAATAGGGGATCATGGGGCCCATGTGTCCTTGCCCAAACTCAAAAAAGCCTATGAAAAAGGTACCAGGGGCATCTCATTGGGCCCCCTACTGACCCCGGGCCCTCGGGCAGTGCCTGAGTTTCCAAATGGTCAGTCCGCCCCTGCTCCAAGGCCTCCTCTAAATAGACAACTCAGTGTAATTCTCAGAAATGGGCGTGCACAAGTGTGCGCCAATGCATGTGGCCGTGCACTTGGACGCAAGCTGGTACACACAGATGGGCCAACACGGCACTGCATGCCCCAACTTGTGTGTGTGCAGCATTAGCTGTATTAGTTTCCTGATAATGGGGTAGGATAGAGCAGAATGGCAAGTCATAAGCATCTTTGGTTTATTTTTTACACAGCTGAACCAATCCCATATCTCCCATATTTCATGCACTGGGAGCACTGAGGTTACTAATTAGGCAACTCAATAGCCAAAATGTTTAAAGTACATAGCTGAGACTCTTAAAATGGTTGTAAACCCTGAAAGGTGTGAGGTGACTGTCCTCAGTTGATACACAGGGATGAAACAAATTGCCAGGGATGCGGGTGTGACCAGAAGTGTGTGGACTGACACAGGGAAACGCAAGCTTCAGATATGGTATAAATAAGACAATTAATTTTATTAAGACTAACAATACAAATATAAATGCAGTGCACCAAACTCCAAGCTAACACAAATACATACAACAAGGTGAAACAAACCCAAACCTAAACTGGTATAGATACACAGGTACATACACATATAGAGCACAACGTAGTCAGGCAGGCCGGGTCGATAACTATCGGGCAGGTAGGTACAGAAGGAGCAGGCGGAGAGTAGTCAGGTCACGAGCCAGGTACAGCAACTAACGGACAGGTAGGTACAGGGGGTCAGGCAGAGAATGGTCAGGGTCACAAGCCAGGGATCAAAACAGGAGAAGTCACCAGAGGTCAGGATCAGGCAGGGTCGGCAACAAGTCAGGCAGAAACAGGAACAGGAATGCAGGTTACAAGATACAGGGGCCCATGGAAAAACACACACCAAGGCACAGACTGCATGTCTGGCCATCCCTTAAATACACCACCTGCAATCAGCCCCAGGTGCTGGCTAATTGCCGAAGTGAACCTCTGGTTGTTGAGAGCACCCGCTGGCCAGCCCTGGTACTGCAGCCCACAAGGCAGGTGAGTCCCACCACTATTGGCAAGTCCATTCCTGACACAAATCCTCCTACATAAGTTGTATTTGTTTATTTGCATCCTATCTTCTCCAGAGCCATTCAAAGTGTTCAGTTTACACTAGGGATGCACCGATACAGAGTATTTTCATGAGTGCTCGCATTCGTGAAAATACTCCTGTTACCTTAAAGAGGAGTTCCACCCAAAAGGGGAAGTTCCGCTTTAAAGATTGGTTCCCCACTCCCCATTAAGGATTGGCACCTTTGGGGAGCGGGGGGGGGGGGCGGGTACTCGAATTTGACAGGTACCTGCTTCCACTTCCGCTGTGATTGCTTGGGCGGTCGGAAACAGAAGTTGTCCTTCTACTCTCCCTCCCCGAAGTATTGTGGGACATGTGACAGGTCCCAGAAGATGACGGGGCCATTCAGGAAGTGCAGCACTACTCGCGCATGCGCAGTGGGCACCCAGCTGTGAAGCCACAAGCCACACTGAAGATGCCGGTCGGTCGGTAAAACGGGCTCCGGCAGTGGCAACGCGGGATCGTGGGACAGGTGAGTGGCTGTTTTTTTAAAAGTCAGCAGCTACAGTTTTTATAGCTGCTGACTTTTATTTTTTTACAAAGTGAGTGGAACTCCGCTTTTACCGGCACTTTGTGGTGTGATTTGTGTTAATGGACACAAATTGCAATGCAAAGATTAGCATGTGATTTGAACAGGAATGTAATTTGTGTCCAAATTGCATGCGGTTTCCCCACTGCTCCTGTGTGAAGCCAGGCTTGTCATAGCCCAAGTTCACACAGGAAAAACTCCCTGCAGGCATCCTATGCTGAGTCTCAATGGTAGGAGAGGAGAGAAAGCGGCGGGAATTTGAAATCTCAGCTGCTTTCTCTCCACTCTATGCAGAGATGACAATTCGAGATAGACAGCATCTGTCAATATATTACTCAAACTGCATATATGTACCTCATCCCTAATATATCATAGCAAAAGGAACAAAAACTAATGGGACTTTATTGGTACAAAAAGCGGACAACCTCAAATTCATATATAAAACATATTTATTGAAACACATCTTGCATAGGCTACATATAAAAGCAATACTTGACTAGTAAGCCCAAAAACAGCAGCATCATGTATATGTGGCATCTATGTACTCCAGAGGTCGACATGTTTCGCCTATTAGCTTCTTCAGGAGCCCTAAAGCTGGAGACAGCATCTGATTGGTCAGCACCTTCCATGTGACGGTGCTGACTAATCAAAAGTCCTCTAGCCCAAACTATCATCCCTGCAAGGAGAGGAAAGAAAGCAGCGGGGATTTCAAATCCCTGCCGCTTTCTCTCCTCTCCTACCACTGACACTCAGCATGGGATGCCTGCAAGGAGGTTTCCCGCACTTCTCCCATGTTATGACAAGCCTGGCTTCACACAGGAACATTGGGGAGACTGCATGGGATTTGGACAGGGGCGGACTGACAACTCATGGGGCCCCCGGGCAATAGGGGATCATGGGGCCCTTGTGTCCTTGCACAAACTCAAAAAAGCCTATGAAAAAGGTACCAGGGGCATCTCATAGGGCCCCCTACTGACCCCGGCCCCTCAGGCAGTGCCTGAGTTTCCAAATGGTCAGTCCGCCCCTGGATTTGGACAAGAATCGCAGTCCTGTTCAAATCATATGCTATTCTATCTATTGACGCAAATCACAATGCGAAGTATCGGTAATCGGTATTTGTCCGGAAGTATCGGTGCTCGAACTTGCCAATAAAAAAACAGTGTTGGTGTATCCCTAGTTTACACAACATCTCTAAGCTTCCAGAGGCAAGAGGCGGGAATCTGACATCACACACTACACAGCATAAAGCAGGAAGCTGAGTGTAATCTGAGACCAGAGTAAAGGTAAAGGACACACCCCCTCTACACAGTCTCCTAGGGAAACAGGCACATCTGAGGCTGTCAATCACCTACTGTGTGTTGGGGGGGGGCAGGAACATACCTTGGGATCCCTTGTTGGCATAGACTGTCAGAAGTGACTCATGCAAATAGCAGAGGAAGAAGGCAGCAGACAGAGCTCACACTAGGTGCTTTGGATTGAGGCAAAAACACATTATGGAGGGATATGCTTTGTCCATTTTTCAGTTTAGAGGTTTACAACCCCTTCAAGAGAACCACCTGTAAACATAAAAATGTAAATCTTGCACATCATGATAACATTTCTATAGTCCATATGGGAGCATTACAAAACAAAGGAAAGGTTGCAGAAAAAAAAAAGAAAATATTTCATAGGCTGGCAGTAATAAATGCTTGAAATTTTTTTTTTTCTGCTGAGTTACTTCCGAAATAACACTGACATGTTTATACTCTGCACTGCATTGGCTCTGCCTGTATTTTAATCTGGTATTGTGAGTATAAAGTTACTGGCCACTCTGGCTGTTTATCAATTCACAGCATTGCGTTCCCTGTTGGCCCTCTCATGACTCCTCATTCGAAAAGATGAGAAAATGATTTCACAGCAGCAAATCCCATCTGCGTTCCAGAAAAGCTGATGGTGCACAAAATGTAAATCTGAGTGTTCTGTGCCCACCTTTATCAATGAATCATATTTGTATCAGGTACCAGAAAGGTCATTAGTCTGCCGGAGAAAGAGAATGCCTTCCAGACTTTCATTTCTTGGCATGACATAAGCATTCACTTTGTCAGATTTGGCCTTTACTGGGAGAGACTTGACCTACCGGAAAACAGGCAGTTCAATCAGCGCAATGCAAAGAAACGAGTGACGGACAGGTGTGCAAGTTTTTCCTGGCATTTTGTTACTGCTGCATTCAGTCTTTTTTTTAAGTTGCAGGTACTATAACAAAATTGAAACTGTAATTACGGCTGTTTCATGAGATTGTGCTGTTTTGAAGCCCAGAAAACAGCCACTTTATTTTGGCCTCATTTACTTAGTTCTCAAAAGTATTTTGGCTTAAAGTGGTATTAAACCCAAAATCAAAAATGTAGCGCGGGAGCGCGGGGGAATGCAGTTCCGGCACTTCCAGCACTGAATGACTGTAATGGCAAGGGGTACAGGGGTGAGCTGGAGGATCTATTGCTGCTAGCTGCTTGGGGACCTATTGTCACTGAAGCGGATCTATTTTTGTGTGGTGGTCTATTGTTGCTGGTGTGGGATCTATTGTAGATTGGGTCATTTGTGGCTGGAAGGGCTATACTGTGCACTGTGGCTTGGGCAGCACAGTGGCTAAATGGTAAGCACTTCCGCCTGGCAGTACTTGGGTCGCTGGTTCAAATCCCAGCCATGGCATCTCCTGCCTGGAGTTTGCATGTTCTCCCTGTACCTACATGGGTTTCCTCCGGCTACTCCAGTTTCCTCCCACACTCCAAAGACATGCTGGTAGGTTAATGGGATCCTGTCTAAATTGGCCCTAGTATGTGTATGTATGAATGTGAGTTAGGGGCCTTAGATTGTACACCTCTTGAGGGTTAGGGACTGATGTGAATGTTATTTAATTTATTTTTAATATTCAAAGCAAACTCACCCATCCACCCATGTATTGTAAACTATTACCATGTTTTTTTTTTCTTTTTAGAAAATACTGCTAAAGAGATAGCACAACAGTAGCTATTTCTTTTCCATCTTGCTCCTTCTTGTTGAAACTTTAACAGGAGAACACCAATAAGAGTCATGACTCATTCAGTTTATTCTTTCAGCTTGAGCTTTTGATCTCTGTAGACAAAACGCTATTGAAAACACCATGGCTATGAGAAGATGTACAGCTTGTGACCATAAACCTAGAGCACCTGGCATCTACAGTATCTCCCAGAAGTGAGTACACCCCTCACATTTTTGTAAATATTTGATTCTATCTTTTCATGTGACAACACTAAAGAAATGATACTTTGCTACAATGTGATGTAGTCAGTGTACAGCTTGTATAACATGTACATTTGCTGTCCCCTCAAAATAACTCAACACACCGCCATTAATGTCTAAACCGCTGGCAACAAAAGTGAGTCCACCCCTAAGTGAAAATGTCCAAATTTGGCCCAATTAGCCATTTTCCCTCCCCGATGTCATGTGACACGTTAGTGTTACAAGGTCTCAGGTGTGAATAGGGAGCAGATGTGTTACATTTGGTGTTATCGCTCTCACTCTCTCATACTGGTCACTGGAAGTTCAACATGGCACCTCATGGCAAAGAACTCTCTGAGGATCTGAAAAAAAGAATTGTTGCTCTACATAAAGATGGCCTAGGCTATAAGAAGATTGCCAAGAACCTGAAACTGAGCTACAGCATGGTGGCCAAGCCCATAATTAAACAAATTAAGAGGATTGTGTTTTCCCTTTAATTGGGATTATCCAGTGAGTGGTATGCCCATTGTGCTCAGAAATCATCATCAAATTATTTCCAACACTTTTACTTTGTCAAGCATTTGTTTTTTTTATTTGTGTGTATTCTATGGGTGGTGTGTGGCATTGTTCATGCTAGTCATTCCAGGATTTTTCATTGCTTTACTCTTTTCTTATGCCCACAAATTACTGATCATGAAATATAAGCTCTTACACTCTAAGGTCACTTTTGCTGTACTCTTCCCTACCCTATTACAAACTTTTGAGAGTAGAAGGCTCCCCAGGGCAACCTCACAATGTATATTTCCCCATTTCTGATGCACTATACTCTTTGTGGGATTCTCTAACATGAGGAAGCAAAGCCCTGCCTCTACCAAGATGGCAGCCTCCACACTGAGGCATGGTGCAGAACTAAAGATGATTTTTTCTTTATATTTTGGATACAGTAAAGAAGAGTTATAACCCCTGTTGATTCTTTTGCCATCTGTGTCCCATTGGGATGATTTCCCTTCCCTTCCTGTCCCATAGCCACAAACTGAAGTGAGGGAATATTTGGTTGTCACCAGGGTCACCAGAACTAGTGTTCCTCCTGGAAGATTTCCCCTCTATTACTGTTCTGAGGACAGCTACAAATATGGGATTTTCTTTCACTTTCAGTAATAATGGTTAACATGACAATTAGAGAGGGTGACTGTCCTTAATTGGGGCACAGAGAGCAGTAAAATCAAGAAAAGGGTTCTTATCCCTCTCCACTCTATCCAAAACTAAAGAAGAGTTTTGCCTTAAGTTATACTTTAAAGCATTAATAAAATTGCTGCTCCCCTGCCAAACAGCTTTGGTGCATATCTTTCAGAGCACTCCCCAGTTCCCTAGGCCATTTGTATGATAATCCCTTGCCTAATCCCAAGCCTAGAAAATGGCCATTACTAATTTTTAACTACTTGGCAGCCAAGACCATTTTAAAATTTTTCATACACATGTTAAAACCATCCTTTTTTAGAAAACGACTTAGAACCTAAAATGTTATATACAAGGATTATACCAAAAATAATGTAAAAGTGGACATAACTTTTTATTAATTTACATAGGTTGTTCGAATTTCACGTGTTGGTAGAGTAAATCTTCCTCCATAGCAGTTTGTCTTCTTTTTCTCTTTCATTGAAGGTAATTAATGGATTCCAAGCAGAAGCCATCACAGAATTCTTGACGAAGAAGGGGTGCAGGCTGTCCAACTTCTACAGAAGGCTACTGAATGTTTATTGAGATGACCCCATTGATGAGAGCAATATCTTGTCATTGGTGCCTCTAGACAATGGTGTCTTCTCTGTGAACATTCTGTAGCTTTCTGTGGATGTTGGACAGACTGAACCCCTCCATACCAGGGGCGGACTGACAACTCATGGGGCCCCCGGGCAATAGGGGATCATGGGGCCCCTGTGTCCTTGCCCAAACTCAAAAAAGCCTATGAAAAAGGTACCAGGGGCATCTCATGGGGCCCCCTACTGACCCCGGGCACTCGGGCAGTGCCGAGTTTCCAAATGGTCAGTCCGCCCCTGCTCCATACTCAACAACTCAATGACAGCACTTTGCTTCCACTTGAAATCCATAATTTACCTGCAAAAGGATAAAAAGAAGAGTTACTATAGAGGAAGAGTTACTCTACCAACATGTGAAATTTTAATGACCTATCCAAGTTAATATAAAAGATACACTCACCGGCCACGTTATTAGGTACACCTTGCTAGTATTGGGTTAGACCACTTTTGCCTTCAGAACTGCCTTAATTCTTCGTGGCATAGATTCAACAAGGTATTGGAAACATTCCTCAGAGATTTTGGTCCATACTGACATTAGTTACTGTTGCATTTCTATCATGTTGAACCAGTCTGCCCATTCTCCTCTGACCTCTGACATCAACAAGGCATTTTCATCCACACAACTGCCACTCACTGGATATTTTCTCTTTTTTGGACCATTCTCTGTAAACCCTAGAGATGGTTTCTGTGTGAAAATCCCAGTAGATCAGCAGTTTTTGAAATACTCAGACCAGCCCGTCTGGAACCAACAACCATGCCACGTTCAAATTCAATTAAATCCCCTTTCTTCCCCATTTTGATGCTTGGTTTGCACTTCAGCAAGTCGTCTTCACCACGTCTAGTTGCCTAAATGAATTGAGTTGCCATGTGATTGGCTTATTAGCAATTTGTGTTACCAAGCAATTGAACAGGTGTATCTCATAAAGTGGCCGGTGAGTGTATTTGTTTTATGTTTTGTCTGTATATGTATGCAAAATGAACCTAATAAAGGTATTTGATTAAAAAAATAATAATTGCAGCCGAACCCCAGCTAATACTTTAGATGCAGTTACATCAAACAGTTTTTTCCTTTTGAGATAAAGGTTTTACATAAATAATGCTGATCATTGTAAGCACCCCTGTCAGTGGAAAATGGTTTGTCTCATTCCAGTAATTGCAAGAGAGCTTGTTTTAAAAAAAAAACAAAACAAAAAAACAACAAGCTCACTGGCTAGACCATCAGGTGAAAATAGAAGAAAAAACCCTAACAGAGAAAGCTAATGCAGCCCCCACATCTAAGAATTGGTAAGCTACATTATGATATACTGTATGTTTGTTTTTGAGTTTAATACTACTTAATGCACTGGGAAACCTAAACACTCAACTGTATCTAAGCATCACAAACTGAAAATGGTATTTAATTTATTTTTAATATTCAGATCAAACTCGCCCATCCACCCATGTATTGTAAACCATTGCCATGTTTTTTTTTTTTCCTGTTAGAAAATACTGCTAAAGAGATAGCACAACAGTAGCTATTTCTTTTCCATCTGGCTCCTTCTTGTTGAAACTTTAACAGGAGAACACCGATAAGAGTCATGACTCATTCAGTTTATTCTTTCAGCTTGAGCTTTTGATCTCTGTAGACAACACGCTATTGAAAACACCATGGCTATGAGAAAATGTACAGCTTGTGACTAGAAACCTAGAGCACCTGGCATCTACAGTATCTCCCAGAAGTGAGTCCACCCTCACATGTTTGTAAATATTTAATTCTATTTTTTCATGTGACAACACTGAAGAAATGATACTTTGCTACAATGTAATGTAGTCGGTGTACAGCTTGTATAACATGTAAATTTGCTGTCCCCTCAGCTTTTGATCTCTGTAGACAACATTGTATTATTATTATTATACAGGCAGGGGCGGACTGACCATTCGGGAACTCGGGCACCGCCCGAGGGTCCGGGGTCAGTAGGGGGCACCATGAGATGCCCCTGGTACCTTTAATAGGCTTTTTTGGGTGTGGTTTGATTGTGGGTGAGGACACAGGGGCCCCATGATCCTCTATTGCCGGGGGCCCCATGAGTTGTCAGTCCGCCCCTGTATACAGGATTTATATAGAGCCAACAGTTTGCTTAGCGCTTTACAATATAACGGGAGACAATACAGCAACAATACAGTTCAATACAAGAGGGTTAGGAAGGGCCTGCTCCTTGGAGCTTACAATCTAGGCTCTATATATACACTGCATGTTGAAATTATTACAAAATATATGAAAAATATTTAAAAAATATATATTTTTTAAATATAGTCTTCAGATTTTTTTTAACATATAAAAAAGTAATTTTAACATTTATTTTTACAGATACTTGTAAATGCATTCCAAAAATGTAGATTAAATGTATTTTTAAAGACATACAGTATATATGAAAATGTATTTTTAAAAATATTTTTCATATATTTTGTAATAAAAACACATTTCAACATACAGTGTATATATATATATATATATATATATATATATATAGAATATGGTCAAAATTGTAGTATTTCAAATATATGTCAATATATTTGGGAAGAATATTTTTTTAAAATATATTTCAAATATATTTTTCTTCCATGTGGGTATGCATATACCATACCTGTGGGATCCCACTTGAAGCTGGAAATCACTGTAGTAGGCACCTTTCATCCAGTGACCTCACCTAGTTTCCAGGTCTCGTGCTGATTGGCTGCCCTACTGCATTGTGATCACAAAAGATTGGCAGCTCGGATGGATGCCAATACAAGAGGGTCAGCTCCTCGGAGCTTACAATCTAAGAGATCTGAACATGTATTGAACAGGTGTACCTAATAAAGAGGCCAGTGAGTGTATGCACACTTTGGGGGTTCTAGGTAATTGTCTAGCAAATAATTCTAGTTTTAACATGTGTGAAAACTTTTTAAAAAACTAAAGATACACTAAAACATTCATTAGGCTCTCACTGATTTTAGTGGGGTTCAGATTTGCCACCTAAACTTTAGTTTGTTTTGTATACTCACCTTAAACCAAACCCAGGTGCATTTGGCTTTTCCCTCTTTATGAACAGTATGTCTGTGTTTATAGAAAATATTATTTAGAAACGGAATAAAGCTTTTTATTTTAAACAACTTAATCACAGCTCTTGTCACATTAGAATTTGTTTGAAATTTGACAATAGCAGTTGATGCTTTGTGATTTCTTTGCTGCCTCTGATTATAGAGAGTTATTGGGTGAATCATAAATTACAGTTAAGCAGTGTAAATGAACAATCATGATGTTATCCAATGCCTGAGCATGCTACCGACTCTCTATTAACAATGTGTTCACTTTTCTCTCCAAATAAGATCTCATCTGGGTAAAAGCAAAAACATTGTTACTTAGCTGTGAGGTTACTTTCATTATTAATATGAAAAATCTGACAAGAATAATATCTGCTGGTTATTTAGATGAAATACTTAGTGGCACGCACATGCAAGGCTGGGTGCTTAGTGCTGAGCAGCTCTGGCATACAGAGCATGCAAGTAAACATCACAAGGCCAAGGTTGGCCAAACATGTACTGTATTGGCACCAATAAAAACCATTGTGGAAGTTTAATATGTGTACAGGCTACAGAAGAGTCACTACTGGTAGCAAGGTCAGTGTCACTACTGGTAGCATGAGGCCATACCTGTACCCTACAGAGGTTCCCTCCAGGATGGCACATCAATACGTGCCATTGCCAGAAGGTTTATTTGTCTCCCAGCACAGTCTCAAGAGCATGGAGAAGATTCCAGGAGACAGGCAGTTACTCTAGGAGAGATGGACAGGGCTATAGAAGGTCCATAACCCATCAGCAGGACCGGTATCTGCTCCTTTATGCAAAGAGGAACAGGATGAGCACTGCCAGAGCCCTACAAAATGACCTCCAGCAGGCTACTGGTGTGAATGTCTCTGACCAAACAATCAGAAATAGATTTCATGAGGGTGGCCTGAGGACCCAATGTCCTCTAGTGGGTCCTGTGCTCACTGCACCATAGAGCTCGATTGGCATTATTGTCAGACCCTACGCTGGTGCAGTGGGTCCTGGGTTCCTCCTGGTGCACAAAAATGCCCAGCCTCATGTGGCAGGAGTATGCAGGCAGGAGGATGAAAGAATTGATACCACTGAATGGCCCCCACGCTCGCCTGACCTAAATCCAATAGAACACCTCTAAGATATCATGTTTCAGCCTATCCGATGCCGCCAGGTTGCACCTCAGACTGTCCAGGAGCTCAGTGATGCTCTGGTCCAATCTGGGAGGAAATACCCCAGGACACCATTCATCGTCTCATTAGGAGCATGCCCCGACATTGTCAGGCATGCATACAAGCACGTGGGGGCCATACAAACTACTGAGTGTCATTTGAGTTGCTGCAATGAAATTTCAGCAAAATGGACTAGCCTTCTGAATAATTTTTTCACTTTAATTTTCGGGGTGTCTGTGAATTCAGTCCTCTGTAGGTTGATATTTTTCATTTACTTCAAATGATGGGGTGTCCTTACGTTCCTAACACATTACCCAGTTCATATCAGTATAGAGATCCAGCATGATATTTTTCCCCATTGAGATCTGATGTATTTTCAAAATTTTCCTTTAATTTTTTTGATCAGTATATATATATAACTACAAATGTATTATCCTCCATTTCTTAACACCAGTAATGTCACTGACCACTATGAGCCAAGGAAAATGGGATGTCATTGTATTGTATAATGTCACTATAAGGATGTGTAGTATAGTGCAAGCATCACTTATTCACAGAGGTGGGGAAAACAGAGCCAAGCATTCTCTCATCTTATTTTTTTTATTTCTCATTATATGATTTTCTTCTTCCGTGTCTTTGTGTGCTTCTTTTTTTGTTCTATCATCACATCACCAGTTTTCATCAACATCCAATACATACACCTGTATTGTTTCTATTCATGGATGATGATCCATGAATAGAAACAATATACTAATATAAACTCATGCTAGGCCCTGTTTTCCCTGCCTCTGGGCACAGAATTCAAAAAATATTAAATTTCTAATAAAAAAATATCATATGCAATCACCAGTATGAATATGTAAAACCTAGACAAGGGACAGGCTATGGATATACTTTACTAAAGTGTTTGATACAGTTGCACATAGTAGGCTATTGTGTATGCCAAGGTCTATAGGCCTATAAAATTCTGTTTGTAATGGATGAAAAAACTGGTTTATTGACCTGAGTAGTGATTAATAAATCATACCCTGAATGGTTTATGGTTGTACGCCAAGTAGATTGGGTTAGGACTTCCAGGGGAGGAACCTGAACAAAGATGGCCATGTTTTACAAGGGCTTCATTCATCCTCAAAATAATTGCAGGTTGCTCCATGATTTAACCTATAGATATGTTGACCTCCATGATTTAACCTTCCATACACCTTAGACTTCGGGACCATTACTCCAAATGCTCCACCATGTATCCCTCTGACTTGCAATTCTTATGAGATTGGGTGTTGCCATGCAAGAATCTTGTGCAGGCTTGGTGGTGTGCGATCTGGAACCCAAGAGACACCTCTAATATGCTACTTCACAGTTAATCTTGTGTCCTCTTTAAAAACATGAAACGTGTGCAACTTAACATGGAGAAAGCACACTGTTTCGGACCAAAAAAGACAGGAATCTAACCAGGGGTGGACTGACAACTCATGGGGCCCCCGGGCAATGGGGGATCATGGGGCCCCTGTGTCCTCGCCCACACTCAAACCACACCCAAAAAAGCCTATGAAAGGTACCAGGGGCATCTCATGGGGCCCCCTACTGACCCCAGGCCCTCGGGCAGTGCCCGAGTGCTTGAATGGTCAGTCCGCCCCTGGATCCAACAGGCCTAGACTAGTGATAGCTAAATACTTCCACTATGCTGACAAAACTACAATTTTAAATGCATGCAGAAAGAAAAATAAAATCCACATAGCCACACAGATAGCAACCGAATATTGATCTCTCAAGACTTTTCTGCCTCTGTTACTAAAAAAAAAATGCAAAGAATTTCTACTTATTGGTGAAAAAGCTCTCAGAAAACAATGTCAGATTCTTCTTCTTGTACTCTGCAAAATTGTGTCTGTTTTGGACTGGCAAGAACAAATTGTTTGAAGAACCACAAATAGCTACCCATCAATTACAAATGGATTTCTCACCTAAAAGTTTTATTGACTTTTTAACCCTGCCTTGATGGCATACCTCGTTATCTCTAGCTAAAAACTTCTTTCATTCCTATAAATGACGACCTTTTTCGTCTTCAAGAGACACGGCTTCATTTATCTAAGTCTCACTTTTGTTGCTGTGTACCATGTTCTTACTTATTTTATGTTTTTTAAGCAATTGTTTATTTTGATGAACTTTAAAAGAAAATAAAAACAGAGAATGCTCTAGTCACTTGAAATGTGGGGTACAAGGGGTGGTGGTTGGTCAGTCTAGAAAAATGTCTGCTTGAAGCTCTTTTCATTGTGAGGATGACAGTAGCTCATTGGGATGGCCATCCACACCCATCAGGAAAGCATTGTCTTGCTTTCTTCTCTGCCACCCTATTTATTTGTCACCTGAACACCTAATATTTCAACCCCAACCCTGGGGTTGGGGACATACCCCGAAAGCTTGTCCTCAAAATTGTATGTTAGTGCAAATAAAAAAAGTATCACGGACAGTACTCATTTGTTTCAACCCCAACCCTGAAAAGCATAATCGTAAAATTATTTCTGGAGGGATCTTAAATCCTTCCATGCCTCTCTGCCCCAATGAAACACTAATTAGAATATCTATGCTGGTCCCGTAGAGCAGATTATGTATGGTGGATACATTTGCCTTTTTGAAAAATTTGCTAATCTCTATTCATCTCCAGAATTGTTCTAATTTGTACTGTGGTTTTATATATTTGTAAAACTCGTTAAACAGTATTATGAAAAAGAAAAAATCCTTGAAAAAAGTTGGGCCTCAATACTCAAGTTAAAAGAAAAAAATGTTCTCTAACATCTAAATACATTTAAAATTAGATATAATTTGTTTACAAGAGACCAACTTGAAAGTGAACCAACCTAACCAGTTGAAAGATATTTGAACTTCAGTGACGTTGCCACTTCCTATAAAATAAAGAAAAGTGGTGTTGCAGAACTTCTCAATAAATGTTTTCCATATGAAATTCTGAACACTGTTCTTGACCAAGAAAGCAGGTATATAACACTAGATAGAGATGCACAGCAAAAAAATGTGTTTCGTATCATAGTAATTTGTTTTTTTGGTTCGTTGTATTCATTATGTTAGAATGGTTTGTTTTCTGAATTTGCTTTTGTATTCGGATTTGTTTTGTATATTCATTATTCCAGGAAGTCTCCAAGATCCTCTCTGATGCCCGCCTCACCACCTGCCCCCTCGACCCTATCCCCTCACAACTCCTACGACCTTCCTCCTCCTCCATCCTACGCTCCCTCACCCACATCTTCAATCTCTCCCTCTATTCAGGCACTTTCCCCTCCCCTCTGAAACATGCACACATCACCCCCATACTTAAAAAGCCCTCCCTGGACCCCAATGACCCGAACAACCTCAGACCCATCTCCCTGCTCCCATTTACATCTAAACTCCTCGAGCGCCTAGTCTACACCCGCCTATGCTCTCACCTCAACGACAACAACCTCCTCGATCCCCTACAGTCCGGCTTCCGTCCCCTACCCTCCACCGAAACTGCCTTACTCAAACTCTCCAACGACCTGCTAACCGCCAAAGCTAATGGCCACTATTCAGTGCTCCTACTCCTTGACCTCTCTGCGGCCTTCGACACAGTCGACCACCCCCTCCTCCTCAAAAAACTACACTTCCTCGGCCTCAGAGATTCTGTTCTCTCCTGGCTCTCATCCTACCTGTCACAACGCTCCTTCAGCGTTACCTATAATGCTACCACCTCCCCCTCACTCCCCCTCTCTGTTGGGGTCCCTCAAGCCTCTGTCCTCGGGCCCCTTCTCTTCTCCATCTATACCTCCACCCTTGGCCAACTCATACACTCTCACGGCTTCAACTACCACCTCTATGCCGACGACACACAAATCTATCTCTCAACCCCCCACCTCACCCCCTTGGTCTCAGCCTGAATCACACACCTACTGAGCGACATATCAGACTGGATGTCGCTCCATTTCCTTAAATTGAACCTCTCCAAAACCGAGTTTCTTGTCTTCCCCCCAGCCCGGACACCACCCCCCATTGATTTCTCCGTCACGTCCAACAACGCTACCATCAAACCCGCCCTGCAGGCCAGAGTACTGGGTGTCATTCTGGACTCCAACCTATCCTTCCAGCCCCAAGTCCAATCTTTAACAAACTCGTGCAGACTCCACCTCCGCAACATCGCCAAAATCCGCACGTTCCTAACCCCAGAAACCACTAAACAGCTCATCCACTCCCTCATCATATCACTACTCGACTACTGCAACTCCTTCCTCACTAGCCTGCCTCGCCGCTGGCTATCCCCGCTTCAGTCGATCCTGAATACGGCTGCCAGACTCATTCACCTTTCCAACCGCTCTGTCTCCGCCACCCCCCTCTGCCAATCCCTCCACTGGCTTCCGATTGCGCAACGGATCAAATTCAAAATCCTAACGCTGACGTACAAAGCTGTCCACCATACTGCCCCGAACTACATCACTGACCTAATATCCAAGTACCGCCCAACACGCACACTCCGCTCCTCACAAGACCTCCTTCTCTCTAGTTCCCTAGTCTCCTCCTCCCATGCCCGCCTCCAGGACTTCTCCAGGGTGTCACCCATCCTCTGGAACTCCCTGCCCCAACCCATCAGATTATCACCTACTCTCCTCTCCTTTAGGCGCACCCTGAAAACCCATCTCTTCAGGGAAGCCTACCCCACCCCCTGCTAACTTGCCGACCTCCTCCACTCTTCCTACCACTCCATCCCCCACAGCTATCTCCTCCTGTGCCACCACCCCCTCCCTCCTAGATTGTAACCTCGAAAGAGCAGGGCCCTCGATCCCCTCATGTTTTGCATTGTATTGGTATTGTTCTGTCACATGTTCTGTCCCCCTTTGTAATGTACAGCGCTGAGCGAACTATTGGCGCTTTGTAAATACTGTATAATAATAATAATAATAATTCCAAATCCAATTGTATTTTCAGAAGCTATTTTGGAAGATTTGGTTTCTTTCACTATGTTATTTCGGTGACTTGCTTGTGACTTTGATGGCAACTTTCTTATGAATTGTTTGCAATTTGTTTGGGAGTTTGATGAGAGTGTTACAGAGTGTGATACATATTATTGAACTTACAAAACTCTCTGAAGTCGCAAACAAATGAAACAAATAATTGTTTTCATTTATAATTTATTTATAACGAATTATTGGTTTTGTTTGAATTAATTTTAGATTAGTAGAAATTCATTGCTATTCTGTTTTGGAACTTCTGATACATCAGAATCTCTGAATAATAAAAATGTGGTCCGCATTTCGATTCGTAATGAAACCAATTTCACTTATTTAAAGTGTTACTAAACCCAGGACCCTGCATTCACTATATCAGGTCTCCCAGGACCCTGCATTCACTATATCTGGTCTCCCCGGACTCTGCATTCACTATATCCGGTCTCCCCAGATCCTGCATTCACTATATCTGGTCTCCCCGGACCCTGCATTCACTATATCAGGTTTCCCAGGACCCTGCATTCACTATATCAGGTCTCCCAGGACCCTGCATTCACTATATCAGGTCTCCCAGGACCCTGCATTCACTATATCTGGTCTCCCAGGACCCTGCATTCACTATATCAGGTCTCCCAGGACCCTGCATTCACTATATCAGGTCTCCCAGGACCCTGCATTCACTATATCTGGTCTCCCCAGAGCCTGCATTCACTATATCTGGTCTCCCACAATACACACAACATGAAAATGCAATTATTGTAGTAAATATAAATGGCTAAATACCTTTTCTCATCAGAAGTTAGAGCAGTCTTGTGACTTCTATCAGTGTCTGGCAGAGCACTGGTTAAAAATTGTAGGAGAAATTTTAATTTTGCTCTAGCGAGATGCAGAACCCTTGACCTTTGTCTGGACAGTGCTGACTGGCCCTGTGCTGATCACATGCACTCTCCCAAGAAAAAAAAAAAAACCTCTTTAGCAATACACACCAAACTGAGGATGTGCATAGTGTCTCCACACAATATATCTTTAGCAGGAGATAAGAGGGGGGCACTGGAAGAAGTCGAGGATTGGAGAAGACAGGATCAAACATCATTTTTACACAATGCAGAGGATTAACCCCTTAGGTTCCACAGTGAGTATAACAAGCATGCTTTACTGCATATATAGGCTGATTTTATTGCTGGGGGTTTAGCACTTTAATACTAGAACTGTATATAGCTGGAGAACCCTTTTCTCTTTTCAATATATATATATATATGCATCTAAAAGTTCCTTCCCCTGTCTTTGCTCATCTCACCCAACTTCCCTCAATTGAAGAATATTCCAACTTAGTGGCACCTGCTGACTTCAATACTATGCTAAAGCCTTCAATTCATCCTTCAAATCCATCCATTACATACACCCCAATGCAAATGAGGACATGCAATGCCTTCTTACAAATACTATGGTAGTTGATGTCTGGAGACTACTGCACACAACAGAACATTATTATACGTGTTAAGCCTCATGCATTCATGCATACTGCAGCTAACAATAGCCTGTTTTAATAGTTTTCGACTTTTTTTTTCTGCCCCTAAATGCCACTTTATGCTAGCCTGTGGGGTTGATTTATGAAAACTGGTGAATGAAAAATCTGGTGCAGCTCTGCATAAAAACCAATCAGCTTCCAGGTTTTATTGTCAAAGCTTCAATGAACAAGCTGAAGTTAGAGGCTGATTGCCATGCACAGTCTGAATTTTGCACTCTCTAGTTTTAGTAAATCAACCCCTATGTGTCCATTTACACATAGGTGTTTACTTGCATTTAGAGGCAGGGGTGTTTAGGGGAAAAAATGTGAACCTGAATCAACTTCAGGAGAAAAAAAAACCCCAATGTACATAAACGCATGAGCACTTATTGATTTCAATGGCGTGAATAAATTAACACTCTGGCCAATGGAATGAATAAATGCTCCATCACTTGAGCACATCTAAACATATTTGAAGAACACAGATTCAGATGTGTTTTTAACACTGCTTTTCTCCTGTCAGAAGAGACTAGTTTGCATGAGGACTAAGGCTCCGTTCACACCCACTGTAAATATAGTCACAGTTAGAGATGAGCGAAGAAATGAAAAATTCGATTCGACTGATTCGGCGAATTCGTGGACAATATTCGATTCGAGTCGAATAAATTCGCTGTGAATTTAACTTAAAAAAGGGTGTTTCTAGGCTTCAGAGAGACTTAATATTAGTGCAGAACACTGTACCTTTAATTTAAATGCCCTTGGAGTCTGCTGGGGAAGAGAAATAATACTGTCAGTCAGTATGACATGCAGATGAGTGCCGTCGATCTTAGAATCACCGCACACTTCACTCATTTGGGCAGTCACGGGGCCAAAACCAGAGTGTGGAGCCACAGTGTGGCGGTGGAGGCAGCAGCAATGGGAGGCCATACAGCACCCTATGACAAAAATGGAAACCACCAGCAGTGTGAGGAGACCTGAAAGTGGCACATGGCAGAGTGTGGCGATAGAGACAGCAGCAATGGGAGGCCGTACAGGGACCCATGACACACTCTGGACCTGGCAGCAGCATGAGGAGGCGGTACAGGGGCCCATGACAGATTACGGGCCTGGCAGCAGCATGAGGAGTCGGTACAGGGGCCCATGGCAGATTACGGGCCTGGCAGCAGCAATGGGAGGCCGTACAGGGACCCATGACACACTCTGGACCTGGCAGCAGCATGGGGAGGCGGTACAGGGGCCCATGACAGATTACGGGCCTGGCAGCAGCATGAGGAGTCGGTACGGGGGCCCATGACACACTCTGGACCTGGCAGCAGCATGAGGAGGCGGTACAGGGGCGCATGACAGATTACGAGCCTGGCAGCAGCAACTTGGACAGGAGGACGTTCAGCTTCTGCACCGTCGGGTGCGTGCTCGCAAACTGTTGTCTCTTGGAAACGGATTCCAAGAAAGACTGCTGACGGAATCCGTGAAGAGGAGTAGCAGGAGAAGGAGCATCTGAACGAGCGGAATATGCCAACAAGCGACAACAGTGGCCCATGACAGATTACGGGCCTGGCAGCAGCATGAGGAGTCGGTACGGGGGCCCATGGCAGATTACGGGCCTGGCAGCAGCTATGGGAGGCCCGTAATCTGCCAGCACCCTATGACAAAAAATGGAACCCACCAGCAGTGTGAGGAGACCTGAAAGTGGCACATGGCAGAGTGTGGCGATGGAGACAGCAGCAATGGGAGGCCGTACAGGGACCCATGAGAGACTCTGGACCTGGCAGCAGCATGAGGAGGCGGTATAGGGGCCCATGGCAGATTAGGGGCCTGGCAGCAGCTATGGGAGGCCCGTAATCTGCCAGCACCCTATGACAAAAAATGGAACACACCAGCAGTGTGAGGAGACCTGAAAGTGGCACATGGCAGAGTGTGGCGATGGAGGCAGCAGCAATGGGAGGCCGTACAGGGACCCATGAGAGACTCTGGACTTGGCAGCAGCATGAGGAGGCGGTATAGGGGCCCATGGCAGATTAGGGGCCTGGCAGCAGCTATGGGAGGCCCGTAATCTGCCAGCACCCTATGACAAAAAATGGAACACACCAGCAGTGTGAGGAGACCTGAAAGTGGCACATGTTTGGGGCATGATTCATGGCGGATTTAGTCAGTTGTGTCAGGAACTGGTGGTTTGAAATCCAGACTAATCCACGCCTGATTCATTTTCACAAACGTCAGTCTCTCCACACTTTGGGTGGACAGTCGTGTCCTCCGCGGAGTTGCAATACCTCCTGCCGCACTAAACACGCGCTCCGATGCCACGCTACTGGCCGGGCATGACAGCCTTTCAAGGGCAAATTCAGCTAGTTGGGGCCAAAGGTCAAGTTTCGTTGCCCAGTAGTCAAGGGGATTGTCTACCTCGGTTGGCAGGGTGCTGTCCAAGTAGGCCTAAGCCTGTTGTTTGAGGTCCTGCTCCAGGTCCACCTGATGCTGCTGCTGCTGCTGCGGCTGGTTAGTAGTTTCCTCACTGCGCTGGTGAAGAAAGCTACTCATCATCGACTGCAGACTGAGGCAGCCGCTGCTGGTGGAGCTGCCACTGCTCCTACCACCCCACCCCTCCCCTGC
Organism: Staurois parvus; assembly: GCF_062004578.1. Lineage (NCBI taxonomy): Eukaryota > Metazoa > Chordata > Amphibia > Anura > Ranidae > Staurois > Staurois parvus. The sequence goes on along the minus strand of NW_028317965.1, from coordinate 6,449,545 downwards.
TGCCATGGCAGCGGAACACGAGCGCACAGGGCCCACAGTGTCTGAGGATGGACGTTGGCGCAGACAGGCAGAGACCAGCTGACTACATAGGTGTTTTTTATAGTACGTTATTTTGGCCTCCCTCTCAGCAGGTGTGAAAAAGGCCACCATTTTTGAACGGTAGCGAGGGTCCAACAAGGTGGACAGCCAAAAGTCATCCCTCTGTCTGATGGTTATTATTCGGCTGTCGCTACGCAAGCAACCGAGCATGCTATGGGCCATTTGTGCCAAGGAATGCGAGGGACTCCCTGCCTCCATCTCCACAGCATACTGCCACGGTGCGTCTAGGTCCTCTGTCTCCTCTTCCTCCTCCTCTACCAGATGCTCCTGCTCCTCCACTCCTGTCCGCTGAGTGGAAAAACCACCCATTTCACTCAATAATTCCTGAGCACCAATGTCCTCCTCTACCTCCTCCTCTTCTTCCAGTCCTGCCCCCACAGGGGCCATGTGGCGTTGAGATCTGTGCGCCACGTCTACCGCACCCTGACCAGCCATTGTTAACAGCATTTGTTCCAGGACGTGCAACAGAGGAATGACGTCGTTCATCCCATAGTCCTGCCGACTCACGAATAGCGTGGCCTCCTCAAAGGGCCTGAGCAAGCGCAGGTGTCACGCATGAGCTGCCAATGGCTGACATCTAAGTTACACAGGGAGTACCTTTATCTGCTTTTAACATCAGGAAATCTGTGATGGCCTTTTGCTGTTCGTAAAGGCGGTCTAACATATGTAGGGTTGAATTCCACCTTGTTGCAACGTCACAGCATGAGGAGTCGGTATAGGGGCCCATGGCAGATTAGGGGCCTGGCAGCAGTTATGGGAGGCCCATAATCTGCCAGCACCCTATGACAAAAAATGGAACACACCAGCAGTGTGAGGAGACCTGAAAGTGGCACATGGCAGAGTGTGGCGATGGAGACAGCAGCAATGGGAGGCCGTACAGGGACCCATGAGAGACTCTGGACCTGGCAGCAGCATGAGGAGGCGGTATATAGGGGCCTACGGCAGATTAGGGGCCTGGCAGCAGCTATAGGAGGCCCGTAATCTGCCAGCACCCTATGTCAAAAAATTCAACACACCAGCAGTGTGTGAGGAGACCTGAAAGTGGCACATGGCAGAGTGTGGCGATGGAGACAGCAGCAATGGGAGGCCGTACAGGGACCCATGACAGACTCTGGACTTGGCAGCAGCATGAGGAGGCGGTATATAGGGGCTTATGGCAGATTAGGGGCCTGGCAGCAGCTATAGGAGGCCCGTAATCTGCCAGCACCCTATGTCAAAAAATTCAACACACCAGCAGTGTGAGGAGACCTGAAAGTGGCACATGGCAGAGTGTGGCGATGGAGACAGCAGCAATGGGAGGCCGTACAGGGACCCATGACAGACTCTGAACTTGGCAGCAGCATGAGGAGGCGGTATATAGGGGCCCATGGCAGATTAGGGGCCTGGCAGCAGCTATAGGAGGCCCGTAATCTGCCAGCACCCTATGTCAAAAAATTTAACACACCAGCAGTGTGAAGAGACCTGAAAGTGGCACATGGCAGCAGAGTGTGGCGATGGAGACAGCAGCAATGGGAGGCCGTACAGGGACCCATGAGAGACTCTAGACTTGGCAGCAGCATGAGGAGGCGGTATATAGGGGCCCATGGCAGATTAGGGGCCTGGCAGCAGCTATGTGAGGCCCGTAATCTGCCTGCACCCTATGTCAAAAAATTAAACACACCAGCAGTGTGAAGAGACCTGAAAGTGGCACATGGCATGAGAGACTCTGGACCTGGCAGCAGCAGGAGGAGGCGGTATAGGGGCCCATGGCTGATTAGGGGCCTGGCAGCAGCTATGTGAGGCCCGTTATCTTGCAGCACCCTATGTCAAAAAATTTAACACACCAGCAGTGTGAAGAGACCTGAAAGTGGCACATGGCAGCAGAGTGTGGCGATGGAGACAGCAGCAATGGGAGGCCGTACAGGGACCATGACAGACTCTGGACTTGGCAGCAGCATGAGGAGGCGGTATATAGGGGCCCATGGCAGATTAGGGGCCTGGCAGCAGCTATGTGAGGCCCGTTATCTTGCAGCACCCTATGTCAAAAAATTTAACACACCAGCAGTGTGAAGAGACCTGAAAGTGGCACATGGCAGCAGAGTGTGGCGATGGAGACAGCAGCAATGGGAGGCCGTACAGGGACCCATGAGAGACTCTGGACCTGGCAGCAGCAGGAGGAGGTGGTATATAGGGGCCCATGGCAGATTAGGGGCCTGGCAGCAGCTATGTGAGGCCCGTAATCTGCCTGCACCCTATGTCAAAAAATTTAACACACCAGCAGTGTGAAGAGACCTGAAAGTGGCACATGGCATGAGAGACTCTGGACCTGGCAGCAGCAGGAGGAGGCGGTATAGGGGCCCATGGCTGATTAGGGGCCTGGCAGCAGCTATGTGAGGCCCGTTATCTTGCAGCACCCTATGTCAAAAAATTTAACACACCAGCAGTGTGAAGAGACCTGAAAGTGGCACATGGCAGCAGAGTGTGGCGATGGAGACAGCAGCAATGGGAGGCCGTACAGGGACCATGACAGACTCTGGACTTGGCAGCAGCATGAGGAGGCGGTATATAGGGGCCCATGGCAGATTAGGGGCCTGGCAGCAGCTATGTGAGGCCCGTTATCTTGCAGCACCCTATGTCAAAAAATTTAACACACCAGCAGTGTGAAGAGACCTGAAAGTGGCACATGGCAGCAGAGTGTGGCGATGGAGACAGCAGCAATGGGAGGCCGTACAGGGACCCATGAGAGACTCTAGACTTGGCAGCAGCATGAGGAGGCGGTATATAGGGGCCCATGGCAGATTAGGGGCCTGGCAGCAGCTATGTGAGGCCCGTAATCTGCCTGCACCCTATGTCAAAAAATTTAACACACCAGCAGTGTGAAGAGACCTGAAAGTGGCACATGGCAGCAGAGTGTGGCGATGGAGACAGCAGCAATGGGAGGCCGTACAGGGACCATGACAGACTCTGGACTTGGCAGCAGCATGAGGAGGCGGTATATAGGGGCCCATGGCAGATTAGGGGCCTGGCAGCAGCTATGTGAGGCCCGTTATCTTGCAGCACCCTATGTCAAAAAATTTAACACACCAGCAGTGTGAAGAGACCTGAAAGTGGCACATGGCAGCAGAGTGTGGCGATGGAGACAGCAGCAATGGGAGGCCGTACAGGGACCCATGAGAGACTCTGGACCTGGCAGCAGCAGGAGGAGGCGGTATATAGGGGCCCATGGCAGATTAGGGGCCTGGCAGCAGCTATGTGAGGCCCGTAATCTGCCTGCACCCTATGTCAAAAAATTTAACACACCAGCAGTGTGAAGAGACCTGAAAGTGGCACATGGCAGCAGAGTGTGGCGATGGAGACAGCAGCAATGGGAGGCCGTACAGGGACCATGACAGACTCTGGACTTGGCAGCAGCATGAGGAGGCGGTATATAGGGGCCCATGGCAGATTAGGGGCCTGGCAGCAGCTATGTGAGGCCCGTTATCTTGCAGCACCCTATGTCAAAAAATTTAACACACCAGCAGTGTGAAGAGACCTGAAAGTGGCACATGGCAGCAGAGTGTGGCGATGGAGACAGCAGCAATGGGAGGCCGTACAGGGACCCATGAGAGACTCTGGACCTGGCAGCAGCAGGAGGAGGTGGTATATAGGGGCCCATGGCAGATTAGGGGCCTGGCAGCAGCTATGTGAGGCCCGTAATCTGCCTGCACCCTATGTCAAAAAATTTAACACACCAGCAGTGTGAAGAGACCTGAAAGTGGCACATGGCAGCAGAGTGTGGCGATGGAGACAGCAGCAATGGGAGGCCGTACAGGGACCATGACAGACTCTGGACTTGGCAGCAGCATGAGGAGGCGGTATATAGGGGCCCATGGCAGATTAGGGGCCTGGCAGCAGCTATGTGAGGCCCGTTATCTTGCAGCACCCTATGTCAAAAAATTTAACACACCAGCAGTGTGAAGAGACCTGAAAGTGGCACATGGCAGCAGAGTGTGGCGATGGAGACAGCAGCAATGGGAGGCCGTACAGGGACCCATGAGAGACTCTGGACCTGGCAGCAGCAGGAGGAGGTGGTATATAGGGGCCCATGGCAGATTAGGGGCCTGGCAGCAGCTATGTGAGGCCCGTAATCTGCCTGCACCCTATGTCAAAAAATTTAACACACCAGCAGTGTGAAGAGACCTGAAAGTGGCACATGGCAGCAGAGTGTGGCGATGGAGACAGCAGCAATGGGAGGCCGTACAGGGACCATGACAGACTCTGGACTTGGCAGCAGCATGAGGAGGCGGTATATAGGGGCCCATGGCAGATTAGGGGCCTGGCAGCAGCTATGTGAGGCCCGTTATCTTGCAGCACCCTATGTCAAAAAATTTAACACACCAGCAGTGTGAAGAGACCTGAAAGTGGCACATGGCAGCAGAGTGTGGCGATGGAGACAGCAGCAATGGGAGGCCGTACAGGGACCCATGAGAGACTCTGGACCTGGCAGCAGCAGGAGGAGGTGGTATATAGGGGCCCATGGCAGATTAGGGGCCTGGCAGCAGCTATGTGAGGCCCGTAATCTGCCTGCACCCTATGTCAAAAAATTTAACACACCAGCAGTGTGAAGAGACCTGAAAGTGGCACATGGCAGCAGAGTGTGGCGATGGAGACAGCAGCAATGGGAGGCCGTACAGGGACCATGACAGACTCTGGACTTGGCAGCAGCATGAGGAGGCGGTATATAGGGGCCCATGGCAGATTAGGGGCCTGGCAGCAGCTATGTGAGGCCCGTTATCTTGCAGCACCCTATGTCAAAAAATTTAACACACCAGCAGTGTGAAGAGACCTGAAAGTGGCACATGGCAGCAGAGTGTGGCGATGGAGACAGCAGCAATGGGAGGCCGTACAGGGACCCATGAGAGACTCTGGACCTGGCAGCAGCAGGAGGAGGCGGTATATAGGGGCCCATGGCAGATTAGGGGCCTGGCAGCAGCTATGTGAGGCCCGTAATCTGCCTGCACCCTATGTCAAAAAATTTAACACACCAGCAGTGTGAAGAGACCTGAAAGTGGCACATGGCAGCAGAGTGTGGCGATGGAGACAGCAGCAATGGGAGGCCGTACAGGGACCATGACAGACTCTGGACTTGGCAGCAGCATGAGGAGGCGGTATATAGGGGCCCATGGCAGATTAGGGGCCTGGCAGCAGCTATGTGAGGCCCGTAATCTGCCTGCACCCTATGTCAAAAAATTTAACACACCAGCAGTGTGAAGAGACCTGAAAGTGGCACATGGCAGCAGAGTGTGGCGATGGAGACAGCAGCAATGGGAGGCCGTACAGGGACCCATGAGAGACTCTAGACTTGGCAGCAGCATGAGGAGGCGGTATATAGGGGCCCATGGCAGATTAGGGGCCTGGCAGCAGCTATGTGAGGCCCGTAATCTGCCTGCACCCTATGTCAAAAAATTTAACACACCAGCAGTGTGAAGAGACCTGAAAGTGGCACATGGCAGCAGAGTGTGGCGATGGAGACAGCAGCAATGGGAGGCCGTACAGGGACCCATGAGAGACTCTAGACTTGGCAGCAGCATGAGGAGGCGGTATATAGGGGCCCATGGCAGATTAGGGGCCTGGCAGCAGCTATGTGAGGCCCGTAATCTGCCTGCACCCTATGTCAAAAAATTTAACACACCAGCAGTGTGAAGAGACCTGAAAGTGGCACATGGCAGCAGAGTGTGGCGATGGAGACAGCAGCAATGGGAGGCCGTACAGGGACCCATGAGAGACTCTGGACCTGGCAGCAGCAGGAGGAGGCGGTATATAGGGGCCCATGGCAGATTAGGGGCCTGGCAGCAGCTATGTGAGGCCCGTAATCTGCCTGCACCCTATGTCAAAAAATTTAACACACCAGCAGTGTGAAGAGACCTGAAAGTGGCACATGGCAGCAGAGTGTGGCGATGGAGACAGCAGCAATGGGAGGCCGTACAGGGACCATGACAGACTCTGGACTTGGCAGCAGCATGAGGAGGCGGTATATAGGGGCCCATGGCAGATTAGGGGCCTGGCAGCAGCTATGTGAGGCCCGTAATCTGCCTGCACCCTATGTCAAAAAATTTAACACACCAGCAGTGTGAAGAGACCTGAAAGTGGCACATGGCAGCAGAGTGTGGCGATGGAGACAGCAGCAATGGGAGGCCGTACAGGGACCCATGAGAGACTCTGGACCTGGCAGCAGCAGGAGGAGGCGGTATATAGGGGCCCATGGCAGATTAGGGGCCTGGCAGCAGCTATGTGAGGCCCGTAATCTGCCTGCACCCTATGTCAAAAAATTTAACACACCAGCAGTGTGAAGAGACCTGAAAGTGGCACATGGCAGCAGAGTGTGGCGATGGAGACAGCAGCAATGGGAGGCCGTACAGGGACCATGACAGACTCTGGACTTGGCAGCAGCATGAGGAGGCGGTATATAGGGGCCCATGGCAGATTAGGGGCCTGGCAGCAGCTATGTGAGGCCCGTAATCTGCCTGCACCCTATGTCAAAAAATTTAACACACCAGCAGTGTGAAGAGACCTGAAAGTGGCACATGGCAGCAGAGTGTGGCGATGGAGACAGCAGCAATGGGAGGCCGTACAGGGACCATGACAGACTCTGGACTTGGCAGCAGCATGAGGAGGCGGTATATAGGGGCCCATGGCAGATTAGGGGCCTGGCAGCAGCTATGTGAGGCCCGTTATCTTGCAGCACCCTATGTCAAAAAATTTAACACACCAGCAGTGTGAAGAGACCTGAAAGTGGCACATGGCAGCAGAGTGTGGCGATGGAGACAGCAGCAATGGGAGGCCGTACAGGGACCCATGAGAGACTCTGGACCTGGCAGCAGCAGGAGGAGGTGGTATATAGGGGCCCATGGCAGATTAGGGGCCTGGCAGCAGCTATGTGAGGCCCGTAATCTGCCTGCACCCTATGTCAAAAAATTTAACACACCAGCAGTGTGAAGAGACCTGAAAGTGGCACATGGCAGCAGAGTGTGGCGATGGAGACAGCAGCAATGGGAGGCCGTACAGGGACCCATGAGAGACTCTGGACCTGGCAGCAGCAGGAGGAGGCGGTATATAGGGGCCCATGGCAGATTAGGGGCCTGGCAGCAGCTATGTGAGGCCCGTAATCTGCCTGCACCCTATGTCAAAAAATTTAACACACCAGCAGTGTGAAGAGACCTGAAAGTGGCACATGGCAGCAGAGTGTGGCGATGGAGACAGCAGCAATGGGAGGCCGTACAGGGACCCATGAGAGACTCTAGACTTGGCAGCAGCATGAGGAGGCGGTATATAGGGGCCCATGGCAGATTAGGGGCCTGGCAGCAGCTATGTGAGGCCCGTAATCTGCCTGCACCCTATGTCAAAAAATTTAACACACCAGCAGTGTGAAGAGACCTGAAAGTGGCACATGGCAGCAGAGTGTGGCGATGGAGACAGCAGCAATGGGAGGCCGTACAGGGACCCATGAGAGACTCTAGACTTGGCAGCAGCATGAGGAGGCGGTATATAGGGGCCCATGGCAGATTAGGGGCCTGGCAGCAGCTATGTGAGGCCCGTAATCTGCCTGCACCCTATGTCAAAAAATTTAACACACCAGCAGTGTGAAGAGACCTGAAAGTGGCACATGGCAGCAGAGTGTGGCGATGGAGACAGCAGCAATGGGAGGCCGTACAGGGACCATGACAGACTCTGGACTTGGCAGCAGCATGAGGAGGCGGTATATAGGGGCCCATGGCAGATTAGGGGCCTGGCAGCAGCTATGTGAGGCCCGTAATCTGCCTGCACCCTATGTCAAAAAATTTAACACACCAGCAGTGTGAAGAGACCTGAAAGTGGCACATGGCAGCAGAGTGTGGCGATGGAGACAGCAGCAATGGGAGGCCGTACAGGGACCCATGAGAGACTCTGGACCTGGCAGCAGCAGGAGGAGGCGGTATATAGGGGCCTATGGCAGATTAGGGGCCTGGCAGCAGCTATAGGAGGCCCGTAATCTGCCAGCACCCTATGTCAAAAAATTCAACACACCAGCAGTGTGAGGAGACCTGAAAGTGGCACATGTTTGAGGCATGATTCATGGCGGATTTAGTCAGTTGTGTCAGGAACTGGTGGTTTGAAATCCAGACTAATCCACGCCTGATTCATTTTCACAAACGTGAGTCTCTCCACACTTTGGGTGGACAGTCGTGTCCTCCGCGGAGTTACAATACCTCCTGCCGCACTAAACACGCGCTCCGATGCCACGCTACTGGCCGGGCATGACAGCCTTTCAAGGGCAAATTCAGCTAGTTGGGGCCAAAGGTCAAGTTTCGTTGCCCAGTAGTCAAGGGGATTGTCTACCTCGGTTGGCAGGGTGCTGTCCAAGTAGGCCCAAGCCTGTTGTTTGAGCTCCTGCTCCAGGTCCACCTGATGCTGCTGCTGCTGCTGCGGCTGGTTAGTAGTTTCCTCACTGCGCTGGTGAAGAAAGCTACTCATCATCGACTGCAGACTGAGGCAGCCGCTGCTGGTGGAGCTGCCACTGCTCCTACCACCCCACCCCTCCCCTGCTGCCATGCCAGCGGAACGCGAGCGCACAGGGCCCACAGTGTCTGAGGATGGACGTTGGCGCACAAAGGCAGAGACCAACTGACTACATAGGTGGTTTTTATAGTACGTAATTTTGGCCTCCCTCTCAGCAGGTGTGAAAAAGGCCACCATTTTGGACCGGTAGCGAGGGTCCAACAAGGTGGACAGCCAAAAGTCATCCCTCTGTCTGATGGTTATTATTCGGCTGTCGCTACGCAAGCAACCGAGCATGCTATGGGCCATTTGTGCCAAGGAATGCGAGGGACTCCCTGCCTCCATCTCCACAGCATACTGCCACGGTGCGTCTGGGTCCTCTGTCTCCTCCTCCTCCTCCTCTACCAGATGCTCCTGCTCCTCCACTCCTGTCCGCTGAGTGGAAAAACCACCCATTTCACTCAATAATTCCTGAGCACAAATGTCCTCCTCTACCTCCTCCTCTTCTTCCTGTCCTGCCCCCACAGGGGTCATGTGGCGTTGAGATCTGTGCGCCACGTCTACCGCACCCTGACCAGCCATTGTTAACAGCATTTGTTCCAGGACGTGCAACAGAGGAATGACGTCGTTCATCCCATAGTCCTGCCGACTCACGAATAGCGTGGCCTCCTCAAAGGGCCTGAGCAAGCGGCAGGTGTCACGCATGAGCTGCCAATGGCTGACATCTAAGTTACACAGGGGAGTACCTTTATCCGCTTGTAACATCAGGAAATCGGTGATGGCCTTTCGCTGCTCGTAAAGGCGGTCTAACATGTGTAGGGTTGAATTCCACCTTGTTGCAACGTCGCAGATCAGGCGATGCTGTGGAATTCCGTTCTGCCGCTGCAGCTCAATGAGGGTGTTCTTTGCGGTGTAGGAATGGCTGAAATGCATGCACAGTTTACGTGACATTTTAAGGATGTCTTGCAGTGGGATGGTGGATTTTAGGAACCGCTTGACAACCAGATTGAACACGTGAGCCATGCATGGCGCATGGCACAACCTTCCTTGACGCAGAGCAGACACCATGTTCTTTCCGTTGTCAGTCAACATGGTTCCGATTTTTAGTTTGCGCGGAGACAGCCATCTGTCGATTTCTCTGTTCATTACACTCAGCAGTTCCTCCCCTGTGTGACTACGTTCGCCAAGGCATACCAGGTGCAGCACAGCGTGACACCGTTGCGCCCTGCACATGTGATATGCCGGTCGGGTAATGGGACTTGGCACGGGGGTGGCGGCTGAGGACACGGCGGAAAAAGAGGTGGTAGAGGCGGACATGCTTGCTGGACCAAGGACGTGCAAACGTGGAGGCAAAAGCGTCGTGACCTGTCCAAGTTGCTGGTGCGGCTGTGCCGGCACCACGTTCACCCAGTGGGCCGTAAATGACATGTACTGTCCCTGACCGTAGTTACAGCTCCACACGTCGGCGCTGCCGTGCACTTTGGCAGAGACCGACATGCTCAAAGACTGGCCCACCATCTCTTCTACATGTGAATGCAGGGCTGGCACTGCCTTTTGGGCAAAGAAATGACGGCTTGGCACTCTCCACCGCGGCGCGGCACAAGCCATCATTTCTCGGAAAGGTGCTGAGTCCACCAGTTGGAAAGGGAGGGACTGCAGCACCAGCAACTTGGACAGGAGGACGTTCAGCTTTTGCACCGTCGGGTGCGTGCTCGCAAACTGTTGTCTCTTGGATACGGATTCCAAGAAAGACTGTTGACGGAATCCGAGAAGAGGAGTAGCAGGAGAAGGAGCATCTGAACGAGCGGAAGATGCCAATGAGCGACAACTCCCCTCAGCAGAGGTGTTGGAGCCTTGACTGGCTGATAGAGGGCGATTGACGACGTCGGGTGACGGAGCAAGTAACGGAGCGGGTGATGGAGCGGGGGCTGGGGCAGGCAGAACCGCCGTATGTTTATCACGGTTTTCCCAGGCCACCGAATGGTGACGCTGCATATGCTGACGCAACGCTGTAGTCCCAACATGGGCCCCCTGGCCACGCTTGCATTTCTGGCCACATAGTCGACATACGGCTACGTTTACTTCCTCGGGCGGCTTGAGGAAAAATTGCCACACCACCGAGTAGGAAACTTTGCCCCCGCTACTCTTCACTGGCTGACTGCTACTTCCTCCGTGCGCACCGGCACCACTACTGGCCGTGGTGGTAGGCTGCAGTGGAGCTGGTGCTCTACTCCGTGGACGTTTGGCTCCACTGACACTGATGCGACCCTGCTGCTGTCTCCTGGGCAACCCACCGACTGTTTTGCTCGCTGCCAAGCTGCCACCCTCTTCTCCTGATGATGCGGAAGAAATTGCCTGATGACGACGAGGCTGCCAAGTGCGATCAACCTCCTCATCATCAAGTAGGGTCTCCGCCTCACTACTAGCCCCCTCGGCTGCGTCTGGGTCAGGAGACAGACCTGTCTCTAGACCGGCTACCGAGCCACTCTCCTCGCCAGTACTTGTTCGCTTGGCTGCTGAAAAGGCCGATGTCTCCCCCCGTTCCTGACCGCCCTCTGTTAGCTCTTCCTCACTGTACAGTGGGGCTGAGCCCACAGCATGCGATACTTCGCTTGGTGAGGGAACAGCAAAGGACAGGGGCAGGTAGAGGACACGTGATTTCAGTGGGCTTGGTCCCGGGCCATGCCAACTAACGGTTGTGTCTGACGTACCCACCGACCGTTGGCTGTAGGTGTCAGAGGTGACCTGGGAAGAGGAAGACGACCGAGCCAACCAATCAATGACGGCAGGGTTGTCGGTGGAGACACGACCGCTGGATGACACCGGGAGCACTGGCCTCTGGCTGCGAATACTGCTGCCTCGACCCCTAACTCTGCTGCCACGTCTGCTCGCTCCTAAAACATTGCCTCCTCTGCCACTCCTCTGCATGTTGTCTGACATACTATTTAATTCAACGATTAGGTGTCCCTGAGTAACAATTCTCTGGCACTCAGTAACAATTCTGTCTGTCCCTGAGTATGAATTCTGTGGCCCTGAGTAACAATTGTGTGTCTGTGCAAGTAACAATTCTGTGTCTGTGCAAGTAACAATTTTGTGTCTGTGAGAGTAACAATTCTCTGGCACTCAGTAACAATTCTGTCTGTCCCTGAGTAACAATTCTCTGGCACTCAGTAACAATTCTGTCTGTCCCTGAGTAACAATTCTGTCTGTCCCTGAGTATGAATTCTGTGGCCCTGAGTAAGAATTCTCTGGCACTCAGTAACAATTCTGTCTGTCCCTGAGTATGAATTCTGTGGCCCTGAGTAACAATTGTGTGTCTGTGCAAGTAACAATTCTGTGTCTGTGCAAGTAACAATTTTGTGTCTGTGAGAGTAACAATTCTCTGGCACTCAGTAACAATTCTGTCTGTCCCTGAGTAACAATTCTCTGGCACTCAGTAACAATTCTGTCTGTCCCTGAGTATGAATTCTGTGGCCCTGAGTAACAATTCTGTCTCTGTGCGAGTAACAATTCTGTGTCTGTGCAAGTAACAATTTTGTGTCTGTGAGAGTAACAATTCTCTGGCACTCAGTAACAATTCTGTCTGTCCCTGAGTAACAATTCTCTGGCACTCAGTAACAATTCTGTCTGTCCCTGAGTAACAATTCTCTGGCACTCAGTAACAATTCTGTCTGTCCCTGAGTAACAATTCTCTGGCACTCAGTAACAATTGTGTGTCTGTGCAAGTAACAATTCTGTGTCTGTGCAAGTAACAATTTTGTGTCTGTGAGAGTAACAATTCTCTGGCACTCAGTAACAATTCTGTCTGTCCCTGAGTAACAATTCTCTGGCACTCAGTAACAATTCTGTCTGTCCCTGAGTATGAATTCTGTGGCCCTGAGTAACAATTCTGTCTCTGTGCGAGTAACAATTCTGTGTCTGTGCAAGTAACAATTTTGTGTCTGTGAGAGTAACAATTCTCTGGCACTCAGTAACAATTCTGTCTGTCCCTGAGTAACAATTCTATGGCACTCAGTAACAATTCTGTCTTCCCTGAGTAACAATTCTCTGGCACTCAGTAACAATTCTGTCTGTCCCTGAGTATGAATTCTGTGGCCCTGAGTAACAATTCTGTCTCTGTGCGAGTAACAATTCTGTGTCTGTGCAAGTAACAATTTTGTGTCTGTGAGAGTAACAATTCTCTGGCACTCAGTAACAATTCTGTCTGTCCCTGAGTAACAATTCTCTGGCACTCAGTAACAATTCTGTCTGTCCCTGAGTATGAATTCTGTGGCCCTGAGTAACAATTGTGTGTCTGTGCAAGTAACAATTCTGTGTCTGTGCAAGTAACAATTTTGTGTCTGTGAGAGTAACAATTCTCTGGCACTCAGTAACAATTCTGTCTGTCCCTGAGTAACAATTCTCTGGCACTCAGTAACAATTCTGTCTGTCCCTGAGTATGAATTCTGTGGCCCTGAGTAACAATTCTGTCTCTGTGCGAGTAACAATTCTGTGTCTGTGCAAGTAACAATTTTGTGTCTGTGAGAGTAACAATTCTCTGGCACTCAGTAACAATTCTGTCTGTCCCTGAGTAACAATTCTCTGGCACTCAGTAACAATTCTGTCTGTCCCTGAGTAACAATTCTCTGGCACTCAGTAACAATTCTGTCTGTCCCTGAGTATGAATTCTGTGGCCCTGAGTAACAATTGTGTGTCTGTGCAAGTAACAATTCTGTGTCTGTGCAAGTAACAATTTTGTGTCTGTGAGAGTAACAATTCTCTGGCACTCAGTAACAATTCTGTCTGTCCCTGAGTAACAATTCTCTGGCACTCAGTAACAATTCTGTCTGTCCCTGAGTATGAATTCTGTGGCCCTGAGTAACAATTCTGTCTCTGTGCGAGTAACAATTCTGTGTCTGTGCAAGTAACAATTTTGTGTCTGTGAGAGTAACAATTCTCTGGCACTCAGTAACAATTCTGTCTGTCCCTGAGTAACAATTCTCTGGCACTCAGTAACAATTCTGTCTGTCCCTGAGTAACAATTCTCTGGCACTCAGTAACAATTCTGTCTGTCCCTGAGTAACAATTCTCTGGCACTCAGTAACAATTGTGTGTCTGTGCAAGTAACAATTCTGTGTCTGTGCAAGTAACAATTTTGTGTCTGTGAGAGTAACAATTCTCTGGCACTCAGTAACAATTCTGTCTGTCCCTGAGTAACAATTCTCTGGCACTCAGTAACAATTCTGTCTGTCCCTGAGTATGAATTCTGTGGCCCTGAGTAACAATTCTGTCTCTGTGCGAGTAACAATTCTGTGTCTGTGCAAGTAACAATTTTGTGTCTGTGAGAGTAACAATTCTCTGGCACTCAGTAACAATTCTGTCTGTCCCTGAGTAACAATTCTCTGGCACTCAGTAACAATTCTGTCTGTCCCTGAGTAACAATTCTCTGGCACTCAGTAACAATTCTGTCTGTCCCTGAGTAACAATTCTCTGGCACTCAGTAACAATTGTGTGTCTGTGCAAGTAACAATTCTGTGTCTGTGCAAGTAACAATTTTGTGTCTGTGAGAGTAACAATTCTCTGGCACTCAGTAACAATTCTGTCTGTCCCTGAGTAACAATTCTCTGGCACTCAGTAACAATTCTGTCTGTCCCTGAGTATGAATTCTGTGGCCCTGAGTAACAATTCTGTCTCTGTGCGAGTAACAATTCTGTGTCTGTGCAAGTAACAATTTTGTGTCTGTGAGAGTAACAATTCTCTGGCACTCAGTAACAATTCTGTCTGTCCCTGAGTAACAATTCTATGGCACTCAGTAACAATTCTGTCTTCCCTGAGTAACAATTCTCTGGCACTCAGTAACAATTCTGTCTGTCCCTGAGTATGAATTCTGTGGCCCTGAGTAACAATTCTGTCTCTGTGCGAGTAACAATTCTGTGTCTGTGCAAGTAACAATTTTGTGTCTGTGAGAGTAACAATTCTCTGGCACTCAGTAACAATTCTGTCTGTCCCTGAGTAACAATTCTCTGGCACTCAGTAACAATTCTGTCTGTCCCTGAGTATGAATTCTGTGGCCCTGAGTAACAATTGTGTGTCTGTGCAAGTAACAATTCTGTGTCTGTGCAAGTAACAATTTTGTGTCTGTGAGAGTAACAATTCTCTGGCACTCAGTAACAATTCTGTCTGTCCCTGAGTAACAATTCTCTGGCACTCAGTAACAATTCTGTCTGTCCCTGAGTAACAATTCTGTCTGTCCCTGAGTATGAATTCTGTGGCCCTGAGTAAGAATTCTCTGGCACTCAGTAACAATTCTGTCTGTCCCTGAGTATGAATTCTGTGGCCCTGAGTAACAATTGTGTGTCTGTGCAAGTAACAATTCTGTGTCTGTGCAAGTAACAATTTTGTGTCTGTGAGAGTAACAATTCTCTGGCACTCAGTAACAATTCTGTCTGTCCCTGAGTAACAATTCTCTGGCACTCAGTAACAATTCTGTCTGTCCCTGAGTAACAATTCTCTGGCACTCAGTAACAATTCTGTCTGTCCCTGAGTAACAATTCTGTCTGTCCCTGAGAATGAATTCTGTGGCCCTGAGTAAGAATTCTCTGGCACTCAGTAACAATTCTGTCTGTCCCTGAGTAACAATTCTCTGGCACTCAGTAACAATTCTGTCTGTCCCTGAGTAAAAATTCTGTGGCCCTAATAACGTTTCTGTGGCCCTAAGTAACAATTCTCTGGCACTGAGTAACAATTCTGTCTGTCCCTGAGTATGAATTCTGTGGCCCTAACTAGCGTTTCTTTGTCCCTAAATAACGATTCTGTGGCCCTCATTAACAAGTCTGTGTCCCTGAGTAATGGTTCTCTGTCCCTAAGTAACTTCTCTCTGTCCCCAATTCTCGTTTCTGTGGCCCTAACTCTGTCCCTGTCCCTAGTACAGAGCGGTCTGCCTCTGTTCAATGACTGCAGGCAAATGAAGATTTCCAAAATGGCCGCTATATATACCTCGACCATTACACAGTGCTGGCTGGCTGGCTGCTGATTGGCTGATGCGATCACATGTCGTTGAGGAATGCATTATGGGGCAGCGCGCCTTGTCTGCGCGCCTTCCCCGACATCCCCGCTCCGTCGCCGCACATGTCAGCCGCCATTTTCGGAAAAATTTCGATTCGCGCGTCCGAATTAGGCTGTTTTTCGGATTCGGCACGAATCGAAATTTTTCCGAAATTCGACTCGAATTCCACTTCGGATACTTCGATTCGCTCATCTCTAGTCACAGTAAAAGAACAGTGCTTAAACACCAATCATACATGACCAATATGTGCTACTTCTAATTAAATAAAACCACTAAAACCATTAATATCAAATAGTCCACAAATTATAAAAACTACATAATATTCCCCAAGTCCAAATATGTGATAAATAAGTGACATTTCTCTTCCTGAAAACTTAGTGTTGGTTACATTATGCTCCTCCACCCAAAACCACACTTATCAACAATGGTGACCTCCACATTATAGGAAAGTCAAATAACCATGAAGCTATAATCCATTGAATCTCCAAAAATGATGCTCTTGTGGGATGTTCCTGGTCTGCAGTGGTCAGGACTGGGCAAAAGTGGTCCAAGAAAGGAAAACTGGCAAACTGCCGACAGGATCATGGGTGACCAAGGCTCATTGATGCACTTGGGGAGCAAAGGCTAGCCTGTGTAGTCCAATCCAATAGAAAAGCTACTGTAACTCAAATTGCCGAAAAAGTTGGTTTTGATAGAAGGGGTTCAGAACACGCAGTGCATCACAGTTTGTTGTATATGGGTCTGCATAGTCATAGACTGGAAAGGGTGCCCATACTGACCCATGTCCACAGCCAAAAGCCTCAACAATGGGCACATGAGCATCAGAATTGGACCAAAGAATTATGGAAGAAGGTGATCTAGTCTGATGAATTCAAGAATGGTTTGAGGAACACAACAATGAGTTTGAGGAGTTGACAAGGCTTCAAAATTCTCCAGGTCTCAATCAAATCAAGCATGTGTGGGATATGCTGGAAAGACAAGTCTTATTCATGGAGGCCCCTCCTCCCAACTTACAGGACTTAAAGGATCTGCTACTGAGGCCTTGGTTCCAGATACCACAGCGTACCTTCAGAGGTCTAGTGGAGTCATACGTTGATTGGTTATGGTGGGTGGTCATAATGTTACAGGTGATTGATGTATATAGAATAATTTTATTTTGAACAGCTACTATTTTACTTTTTAAGAGGTTGCGCAGTGTTTAGTGGTGTTTTCCTTTCTGTTTCCACCTATGTGGAAGGTGTGATGGAGCATGAATGTTTTTGCTTTGCTTTTTTTGTGTGCTTTTTCCTTTCAATGGGCCATCCTACATGCAAAAAATTAACTAAAGAAGTGCCTGACCTTTTAAACACTGAAATTTATTTTGAAATTCACATATTCACATTTCAGCCAGGAAATATAACTATTAAAAATACTATTTTTTCTTGGCATGACTGAGTAGTAATGGCTATTGCAAAAGGTTATGCTGTAGAGGTTGGGATCAGGAGTGTAATTGGGGTATCACCTAAACTCCAAACTTCCTGTAACAAGCCACAGGCTACAAGTGATTGGATGTTTGAAGTGAACACTGTTTCACTTTACTTCAGCAAATCACCCCAGTATCTTTTCTGCACAAGCCCAATCTTTTCTCCGGCTATTTATCTATATCATTATCACTAGTCATTGCAGTGAATATTAGAAATGCTGAATATTAGTCACTGTGAGAGGCGAGGAGAGAGGGCTATATATCACCATGCTATTTTCTAATAGATTTTTAAGTAGAATGGCATGATTTATACTTTTTTCATTATTTTCAAAATTTGACACACTAGCCCATCTGTTATAGTTCCTATCTTACATTTCCTCTCTTTTTCCTTAGCTTCCTGAGAAATACATTTTGTATTTTATGTAGAAAAAAATAGAAGAATTTATAAAAACCAGCAGAGTTCAAACAAGCGCAGTAAATGTACAGCTTGTTTGCAGTATTAACAGTTGAATGTGCAACAATATTTAAATTCAGTTAGACTCATGAAAGCTGTAATTCAGTAATGGCTGTTCAAACGCAAATGTTTTCCCTGGGAGATAGTTGTCATTTTTGCTTTTGGAGATAAGTAGTATTACAAATTCCTATTTAAAGAACATTAGAATAGAACATTTAAAGGGAAAGTGTAGCATTTACTGTATAATGATATATATATATATATATATATATATATATATATATATATACTCTCCGGCCACTTTATTAGGTACACCTTACTAGTATCGGGTTGGACCCCCTTTTGCCTTCAGAACTGCCTTAATTCTTTGTGGCATAGATTCAAGAAGGTGTTGGAAACATATCTGACATGACATGATAGCATCACAATGTTGCTGCAGATTTGTGGGCTGCACTTCCATGATGTGAATCTCCCTTTTTACCACATCCCAAAGGTGCTCTATTGGATTGAAATCTGTGGAAGCCATTGGAGTACAGTGATCTCATTGTCATGTTCAAGAAACCAGTTTGAAATGATTTGAACTTTGTGACATGGGGCATTATCCTGCTGGAAGTAGACATCAGAAGATGGATACACTGGAGTCATTAAAGGAATGGACATGGTCAGCAACAATAATTAGGTAGGATGTGGCATATAAATGATGCTCAATTGGTACTAAGGGGCCCAAAGTGTGCCAAGAAAATATCCCCCACACCATTACACCACCACCACCAGCCTGAACCATTGATACAAGGCAGGATGGATCCATGCTTTCATGTTGTTTATGCCAAATTCTGACCCTATCGTGTGAATGCCACAGCTGAAATTGAAACTCATCAGACCAGGCAATGTTTTTCCAATCTTCTGTTGTCCAATTTTGGTGAGCCTGTACAAATTTTAGCCTCTGTTCTTAGGTGATAGGAGTGGCACTCATTGTGGTCTTCTGCTGTAGCCCATATTCTTCAACGTTCGACGTGTTGTGTGTTTATTTTTTTAATACTTATTTATTTTTTCACAAAAATACAAAAATACATATTCCACTTCCATTTCCATTCATTTAATAACATCCCCTCTCCCTTACTATCAAAATCCCTATCCTTCCCTCCCCCCCTCCTTGCCCCCTACCCCTTTTATCCTACGTTTTCCACCTTATCATAACATAAACACTTCAATTCTTAAAGCAAGGAAAATATTCTCAGAAATAATCATTATTACTTCATACATTTAACCTTCATATTCTTCCCATTTGTTCCATTTCACATAATATGCTCCCAATCTATCCTACTGAGTGTAATACAATTTTTCCATCCTACTAATCTGTTTTACTCTATCCATCCAGTTCTCCTCCCTCGGCGCCTCAACCTTACACCAAAACTTAGGTATCAGTCCCTTTGCAGCATTCAAGTAGTGCCATATTCCTGTTTCTTTATATTTCTTAACTGACAAGTCTGTTCTATGAAAAAGACATATTTCAGGATCCAATCTCAGCTCTACTTCCGTTATCAACCTAATTTGATGTATTATTTTCTTCCAGAATATCTGTATTTTGGACACTCCCGCCAAATGTGACATGTCGTGCCTATCTCTCCACACTCTCACCAACACCCTGAAGATCTCTCCACACTCATCCTGTGTTCCACACTCGGTGTAATATGCCATCTTATCAAACACTTATAGTTCATTTCCACCTCACACATGCTTATATTTTCGTGAATCAATCTATATATTTTTTTCTGTTTATCTTCCCCAATCTACACCCCCAAATCTCTTTCCCATTTTGCTATATACATTAATTTAGTATCCATATCTAATTCAGTGAGAATTTTATATACTTTAGCTGTGCCATGCTTCCTATCTCCTCGTGATTCCAACAACCTTTTGAATGCATTCCAATTTTCCCTCGCTCTCAAAGGTTTTGGAAGGGTCCCAACAAAATGTTTCAACTGATTATATTTCCACACATCTAGTTTAATAAATATCCCTCCCTCTTTCTTCACCAAAACCCCATATGATTTCAGTTCTACTCCTTCCATTATGTCACCCAATTGTGCCTCTTCCTTCTTAAACCACCTTCCCGTAAACTCCTCTCTACCTGGGGGAAAATACTCTGAATTTCTCAAAGGCATTAAAAGTGAATTAAAATCCCATTTCATCTGCTTATGCATTTTATCCCATACTCTAAAAACATTTAACGTGTACAAACTCGTGCTCTCTTCTAAATTTCTATATTGTAAAGGCACCCATATGCTTTTACTTAAATTATTTCCACTAAGTGTATTTTCAATTGTAACCCAACTTTTCCCAGTTGGTTTATGAGTCCAATCAAATATTCTTGCCAAAATTACCGCTCTATAGTATCTCCTAATATCTGGCACTCCCAATCCCCCTTTCTCTTTATTTCTACTTAACACTTCATATGCTACTCTAGAGTTTTTATTTCCCCATGTATCTTGTTATCAATCTTTTCATTACTTTAAAATATATCTCTGGAAGATTAATAGGGACCATTTGGAATTTATATAGGATTTTAGGAACAATTATCATTTTTACCAGGTTTATTCTTCCCATCCAAGACATGCTACCTCCTCTTAATTTCTTTATTTCTTCCTTAATTTCATTTAACAGGGGAATATAGTTTGATCGTTACAAATATTTATATGTAGAAGTAAGTTTCACCCCCAGATATTTTAATTCCTTCTCTTTCCACACAAAGGGAAATTCCCTTTGCATCTTTTCTTTCTCACTATTTGGGATGTTTATATTCAATATCTCCATTTTATTAGGGTTGATTTTTAAGTTAGACACCTCCCCATATTCCTTCAACGCTCTCATTAAATTAGGGAGTGTTATTCTAGGGTTTCCAACATAAAACAATAAATCATCCGCAAAAGCAGCTACCTTATGTTCAGTACTTCCTATACCTATTCCCCTAATATCCACATTTCTCCTTATTGTTAACAGCAAGGACTCCAAAGATAAGACATACAACAGAGGGGACAATGGGCAACCCTGTCTTTGTCCATTTGACATCTCAAATGACTCTGACTTTTCCCCATTTACCAAAACCACTGCAGAAGGTCTTTTATATAATTTTCCTATCCACTCTCTCATTCTACTTCCTATTCCCAATGCTACCAAAGTATCCATCATAAAACTCCAGTTGACTCTATCAAATGCCTTTTCCGCATCGACCGAAAGCACAACCACCGGAAGCTTTTCCTTTTTACATTTCTGAATTAACAATAGCGATCTTAACCCATTGTCTCTACCTTCTCTACCCTGGACAAAACCAACCTGATCTCTATGTACCCATTCAGGCATTAGGTCTCTCAACCTATTTGCCAAAACCTTTGCATACAGCTTCGTATCTGTAATCAAAAGCGATATAGGTCTATAAGTTGAACATTGGGAAACGTCCTTTCCTTCCTTATGAATAAGGACCACCTGAGCCTGCAAGGATTCCCTCCTAATTTCCATCTCTCCCCCCAGGGCATTCATATAACTCTTCAATTTAGGCATCAGTAGTTCAGTATATTTTCTATAATAACTCACCGTATATCCATCTGGCCCAGGACTCTTTCCCGTCTTAAAACTTTTTAATGCCATTTTTATTTCATCTTGTGTAATTTCAGAGTCCAGAGAGTTTAAAAGTTCTTCATTTAAATTCGGTAGGTCTGCATTTTTTAAATATTCCCTTCTTTTTTTCATTATTTACACTATCATCCTTACTTATATAGTCATGTGAAGCGATGTTATATAATTTACTATAATAATCCTTAAATGCCTTCACAATTTCTTTAGTTGAATACACCAATTCTTCCTTGGGGTTTTTTATTTTGTCTATATAATTTCTATTTTTCTTTTTTCTCACGGCTCTCATCAAAAACTTTCCTGGTCTATCTCCCCATCTATATCTCTCCTCTATCACCTTATTAAAAACTCTCCTCTTTTCTTCCTCCATCATATTCTCCAATTCTTCCTTCTTTTTTATAACTTTCTGTTTAATCTCTTTAGTTATATTATTTTTATGCAGTTGTTCTAATTCAACTAATTCCTCCAAGAGCCTACTAATTTTTTCTCTCCTTTCTCTTTTCTTTTTTGCCCCGATTGCGGGAAGGATTCCTCTTATATACGCCTTATGGGCCTCCCACACTGTAGCCACTGAAACATCTCCTGTCTCATTCTCCTCAAAAAATCTCCTAATCTCTTCTCCAATCTTCCTATCATTGTCTTGATCCATAAGTAGTTACTCATTTAACCTCCATGACGTACCTCTTACCAATCTCCTCCTCCATCCCAATTTCATTATGACAGGGGCATGGTCCGAAAGAGACATTGCTTCAATTGTTACTTTAGCTAAGGTTTCAATAAATTGGTGATTGATCAAAATATAATCTAATCTGGATGACACCTTATGTACACTTGAAAAAAAAGTATAGTCTCTATCCTTCATATGCATAATTCTCCAACTATACACCAATTGACATTCTTTCATCTCTTTTTTCACTAATCTCAAAGACCTACTACCCTCTCTCTGAACCTGGGAAGTCGTATCCATCTGTGGTTCCATACATAGGTTAAAATCCCTAGCCACTATCAATAATCCTTTCTTAAAATCCAACACGCTTTTTAAAATTCCTTTCAAAAATACCTCCGGATTCTTATTTGGACAATAAATATTAGCAAATGTACACTCCATATCCGGCAGCTTACCTTTCAAAAACAAGAACCTCCCCTCATGATCAGTTTTCCTATCCTCCAGTTCAAATCTTATATTCTTTGCAAACCCTATAGCAACACCTTTTGCCCTCTTAATAGGGGAATATGCATAATACCATGTTGGATAATGTCTAGAGTTCAACTTAACATTTGATTTTATCTCAAGATGTGTTTCCTGTAAAAATACTACTGAAATTGCTCTATGTTGAATTTCCCTTAATAATCTAAACCTTTTCCCCGGACAATTCAACCCATTTACATTGTATGTTATAAACTGTAACTCCTCTATTCTTCTTTTAATTTTTTTTCTTCATTTCTCTCTACTTTCCTTGTTTTCCTTTTTTTTTCCTTACTTTTTCTTCCTTACTTTTCCCTACTTTATCATTCTTCTCTTCACGTAGGATATCCACCTTTATCAAACCAGATTGAGACCCCTTTGGCCCATTACTTTTAACATTTTTATTCTTCATCTCTTCTGTGCTTATTCTTTTTTCTAATATAGGAACCACACTAAGTCCAAAAGATAAACAAAAAAAAAAACATGCGCCAGGGACCTAGAATTAATCTTCCATCCACCTTATTCTGCTTTATACTTTCCTCTCTTTAGCCTTCCCAGAGAATACCCCCCTTCACATGAAAACCTTCTTTTCCTTCTTCTTATATTATCATGGTTTCAATCAAATCACTGCTGCAAGCCATTATTCCAATATACTCTAATGTTAGATTCTTTCAAATCACAGGCAGTCAGTTAGTTTTATCAGCTCTCACCTCCATTGACCCACAATCTTCTGGGGGATTCCTCCAGTTTTCTTCCTCTCATCTGCCTTCCAGGTCCCTTCCAGCCTCGGGGAACAAGCTGTCAGCTCAGGGACTCCGTGTCTCTCAGGATCTCTCCCAGCAGAGGAGGAGGGGAGAGGAGAAGCCTGCGTTTTCCTCCAGAAGCTAAACGCCGGCTTCTCTCCTACCCAGTGCTCCCTTGCTGCCAGTCTCTTGGTCAGGCCGCATTCGCGTGCCTCCCTGCTTCCTCCTCCAGCTCACCACTCAGTGCCCTGCCGACCTCCGGGGACCAATCACAGCCTCGGCACTTCTCACGTCGGACCGGCTCTCCACCCTCCGACTCCCGGAGACGCCGCGTCCACGATCCACCACCTCCTCTCAGCTCCTCGGGCCGCTTCCCTTAGGCTTTACCGGCCTCCAGGGTGATGGGAAAGCGGCGGAGAGCAGCAAAAGCGTGCACTCCTACGCCGCCATGACTAGACTCCGCCCCCCCCGACGTGTTGTGTGTTTAAAGATGGTATTCTGCGTACCTTGGTTGTAATGAGTGGTTATTTGAGTTACTGCTGCCTTTCTATCCTTTCAAATCAGTCTGCCAATTCTCCTCTGACCTCTGACATCAACAAGGCATTTTTTTCCCACACAACTGCTGCTCACCGGATATTTTTTATTTTTTAGATCATTCTCTGCAAACTCTAGAGATGGTTGTGTGTGAAAATCCCAGTAGATCAGCAGTTTTTGAAATGCTCAGACCAGGTTGTCTGGCACCGACAATCATGACATGTTCAAAGCCACTTAAATCCCCTTTCTTCCCCATTTTGATGCTCAGTTTGAACTTCAGCAAGTTGTCTTTACCACTTCTAGATGACTTAATGCATTGACTTGCTGCCATGTGATTGGCTGATTAGCAATTTGTGTTACCAAGCAATTGAACATTGCCTGGCTACCTTACTTTCTCTTTCCTGAATTCCACAATTATTCTCGTTGACTTCAACATCCCCGTTAACCTTGACACTCCTGCTACTTCTAAACCTCTGAGCCTAACTATTTATTTTGACCTAAAACAATGGACACATGTTTCTACTCATTTTCCTATCTATGCACTCCTTGCAACCTCACCAACTTTCCTTTTCCTCTCTCTGATCACTCCCATATTAGCTTCAATCTCTCCTTGGCTTCCAACTACCGAACAGTTACCCGTAGAGACCTTCGCTATCTTAACTCTTTTCTTCTTTTTTTCTGCAACAGATTGTCTCTATTACAAAATCTCAGCCCTGTCCTGCCCCAACCTGGCCACTTCTGTTTACAACAGTTCACTGTCATCCAGTGTGGACACATTGGCCTCCCTCACTACACACAGAATTAGGCCCCGACCGTTACAGCCCTAGCAAACACACAATACCAGATGTCTCAATAAACATAGCCATGCTCTTGAGCGTTTATGGCATAAGACTAAGACCCAGCAACATTTCGACCAATATACATCTATAAATCTGCCCATCAAAAATACAATTCCTGTCTCCACACTGTCAAACAGAACTTTGTATCACTCTCATTAACACCCTCTCATACAGTTCCCATCAACTCTTTTCTACCTGTAACTCTCTACTTTGTCCTTCATTACCTCCACCCACTAACTCACTCACAGCCCAGGATATCGCTAATCACTTAAAAAATAAGATTGATACAATTCATGACGAGATCTCCACTGTACAGATATCTCCCTCACCCTACACTCTTTGTCCACCTGCACAACCAATACTTCCCTTGTTTAACCCAGCTACTATAGAGGAGGTTGGTAAACTTTTTTCTAAAGCCCACCTAACCACCCGTCCCCTGGACCCTGTTCCCTCACTAAGGTCACCCTCTGGCTCTATCCTTCACTCTTTAACTCATATCTTCAATCTCTCCCTTTCTACTGGAATCTTCCCCAATCCTCTAAAACATGTACTAGTCACCCCCATACTTAAAAAGGCCTCACTGGACCCCACCAATCTTAGCAACCTAAGACCCATCTCCTTACTCCCTTTTCCCTCCAAACTCCTTGAACATCTAGTCTACAACCAGCTGAGCTGCCACCTTATTGAGAATAACCTTCTTAGTCCCCTTCAGTCTAGATTTCTCCCACAACACTTCACAGAAACTGCTCTCCTAAAACCCACAAACGACTTACTAGCAGCTAAAACCAATGCTCACTATTCTGTACTTTTACTCTTGGTCCTCTCTGCTGCCTTTGACTCAGTTGACCATCTCTTCCTCCTTAAAAAACTATATTTACTTGGCCTCCGTGACTGTACTCTCCGTTGGTTCTAATCTTATCTATCTCACCGCACCTTCAGTGTCATTTACAACTCTACTTCTTCCTCTCCTAATCCTCTTACTGTCGGGGTCCCCCAAGGTTCTATCCTTGAATCTCTCCTATTCTTGATCTACATTTCTTCCCTGGGTCTGCTGATAGCTTCCCATGGTTTCCAATACCATTTCTATGCTGATGACACACAGATCTATCTCTCACCCCATCAGTTTCCTCACGTATCACTGATTTACTAACAGACATATCAGACTGGATGTCACACCACTTTCTAAACCTCAATCTATCCAAATCTGAGCTCATAATATTTCCTCTCCCCTGTGCCTCTTCCCCTGATTTCTCAGTCAAGATGAATAGCACAACTATCAACCCATCCCTGAATGCTAGTGTTCTAGGGGTAACTCTGGATTCTGAACTATCCTTTCAGGCCCACATCCAATCCTTGTCCAAATCATGCCAACTCAACCTCCACAACATATCCAGACCACGCCCCTTTTTAACCAATGATACCACAAAGCTTCTATTTCACTCGTTACAGCCAAGATATGCAGAATACTATCCTTGCCACGAACAACTACAATTTCAGGTTACAACCCGGTACCAACAATGTGAACCCAGGGGTGGACTGACAACTCATGGGGCCCCCGGGCAATAGGGGATCATGGGGCCCCTGTGTCTTTGCCCAAGCTCAAAAAAGCATATGAAAAAGGTACAAGGGACATCTCATGGGGCCCCCTACTGACCCTGGGCCCTTGGGCAGTGCCCGAGTTTCCAAATGGTCAGTCCGCCCCTGTGTGTACCTGATGGCCAGTGAGTGTATATGGCCAGTGAGTGTATATGGCCAGTGAGTGTATATCACTGTGCTATTTTCTGATCGATTTTTGGTGCCTGATGTACCATGTACTTGTATGAATAAGTCTCCTGTTCCCTTTGTATTGCTTCCTTTGTGTGAAATCCCTGGTGCTCCTGCCAGTCCCTTTGCGTTCCTAATAAAAACTGACCACACTAGGCTTGAGAGCACAGTGCAGTCAATTCTCTGATCTGATCTGACATGCCCCCCCTAAACAGCCATCCATTGGGAAAATTCAGTGTACTGCTGTTTCTCCTCCTTCTCTCTCCACACAGCTGAGAACAGAGGGAATGTGATCACTTATAATTTTTTCTTTTTCATATCTATACACAAATGTTTTATCTTTCAGTTCTATTTTTAACTGTATGGGTTGTTTTACAAGGTGAAGGTTTACATATACTTTAACAGCATGCAAATAAAGTCGAATGTGTTGTACCACGTCCACACAATACATTACATCCAGTACTGTATATTATTTCATGAGGTTTTTTTCTTTTATTATATAAATACTCTTCCAGCCCTGCAGAAGCTTTACACACTTGGAAAATTACTAATTAGGCACTGGATTAAAAATAAAACGATTTTAATAGAATGTCAGGCAAAACAAAATCTATTTTTCCATTTTCACAGTGCCGCTGCTACCGCCTTAGGTTCCCAAGCTAAGTATTGAAAATTCATGATTTAGTTAATAAGAATCCCGGGATGGTAACACTGAATCCTCTCCGATGTTGTAAACAGTCATGATATCTTCTATCTCTATAGTTAGAATAATAAAAGAGATATTTCTTTCTTCAGATCTTTCATGCGGGAAGCCCTTGGCAAACTATTTTCTGGTATTTACAGCGCTAGCATGTCTAACTCTGTTATGTCTTCTGTAGCCAAACAAGAGACTATTAGAACTAGATGAGAAAAACTATTTGAATGTTATGGCAAAGCAGCAACACTGAAAAAGTCACTGGGATGGAACCATGCTAATCGAGGCGACTTCAGTGTTAGTTTTATTACTTTAGAGAAAGAGAGAAAGGGATTAAGAGAGGGCGAGAGACAGAGGAAGAGCAAAGAGGCTGGAAAGAGAGAAGATAAAAAAAAAAGTCTAATGAGTTTTTGTTTTGGGAACGTTCCTTCAATATTCTCATGGTTAGCGGGATCTAATCACCGTTCGTTTTTTTACTCTAACAGCTAGAATAATGGAATGATCATGATGAAATGCTTTTTTTCAAGCAAAGTTCTAACTGTGAATGTGAATTTTGTATGGGAAAAATTGTCCATATTGTAATAAGCAGGGGCCCGTGGTCAGTAGGGGGCCCCATGAGATGCCCCTGGTACCTTTTATAGGCTTTTTTGGGTGTGGTTTGAGTGTGGGCAAGGACACAGGGGCCCCATGATTTTCTATTGCCCGGGGGCCCCATGACTTGTCAGTCCGCCCCTGGTAATGAGCATGTTCTGGAACAAAAGAAACCTGTTTAGTCACTTCAGTCTCCATGATGTACCCTACGTTGTCAGGATGAAGGGGTTATGCCAGGATTAGGCAAATATATTGTGTATAGGCGAGCGCTGGCAACAAGTATAATGTAAAGCAGCTAGCACACAAGGTAAAGGTAACAACACCTAAAAGTATATGGTATAAAAGTGCAGTGCTAAATTAATGAAATAATGTCAAGTGAAAGAGTTAAATGCACCATATAAATTGAAATAAATATAAATATAGTCCATAAAATATATAAAATGGATAATAGTGTCCGTGAGACTACAAGGCACAGCAATCACGGTGAAGGATAAACTGTGATTTTGATCCAGTGAGGGAATCCACCACCTCTGCCAGATGTAAACGCACCATAAAACTACTGGTAGTTAGCATGTATGCACATCACATCAGGAGCCAAGAAACAGCCAGAAGATCTAACATAAACTGCTCCGCCACAGGCAAAATGAAGGTGGACCCTTTCCAAGATGGCCACCGCTCCTAACTTCGGCAGCGTGACATCAGCAAGTGTGGCTTCTGCTGACGCGTTTCGTGCGCATGCATGTCTTCAGGGGTACGCCCACACTTTTATACCAGAATTATGCCTGCAGCTAAATACATTATCCCAGTATCAATTGTTTTTCCAGCAATGCTCTTTAAAGTGGAGTTCTACTCAAAAGTGTAAGCCCTTCTTATCTGCCTCCTCCCCCCCTCTTCTGCCACATTTGGCACCTTGGGGGGGAGCGGGTACCTGGTTTTAAGATGGAAGTTCGCCCCCCCCCACAGCCCTCTGGAACCTGTGAAATGTCCTGCAGCCCACTGTCAAAACGCAGCAAGAGTCACACATGTGCAATAGGAAACCGACTGTGAAGCTCCAAAGCTTCACTGCCAGTTTCCCTTAGTCAAGATGGCAGCGTCAGGACCCAACAGCCAATGGAAGAATTGGTGGAGACCAATGGAGACCCCTGGACAGGTAATTGCCCTAATATTAAAATCCAGCGGCTACAGTATTTGTAGCTGTTGACCTTTATTTTTGGGAGGGGGTCCAGAACTTTTATGTCAAAGCAATCCTAGTGGCTAATCAGTTGCTGGATCACTTTCATAGGCAACGGAAGCAACCCCCCCACCCCCCCACCGCCTTTTGCCATCTTTCTGGGCTCTCCTGTCCCACTGGGGAGCCTGGAACTGTATCCGGTGCTTCTGCCGGATGACCATAGAGATAACTGAGGACTGGAACATCCCCGATCATCTCTATGGTCTAAGAAACCAGAAGTGAGGGGTACTTTCTCACATCTAGTTTCACCAGGAGGTACAAAAGCCTTTACTGGCCTGTGAAAGCATCAGATCAAACCAATCTGCATTTGATCTGATGCTTTGAAGGGTAGATGAGAGATCTGGGACCTAAAAGACTGCAGATCTCTCCATATAGAGGACCTGCCAGCTATCACAAGGAATGTTGTTCATCCCTTGTAATAGTCAGAAAAATGAAATAAATAGAGTGTAAAAAAAAAAAATATAAATAAATAAATGATAAATAAAAAAAAGGTTTAGTCTGTGCTTGCGAGAGAAGGTGAACGCATATTTGTCTCTTTCTCGCCTATGGATAAATTAATGTACCATAGTTTGTCACTGTTCCATGATCATGCGTAATTTTAAAGCATGACATGTTAGTTATCATCATCTTATATTTTACCAAAAAATAGGTATTATATAGTGTTTATGTGCATTAAAATTCATTAAAGTGTATATTTTTCAAACAAATTGCTGCACAAATACCATGTGTCATAAATTGCAACATCCACCATTTTATTCTCTAGAATCTCTGCTTAAAAAAAAAAAGAAGAAAATATGTATATATATATATATATATATATATATATGTATATATATATATATATATATGTATATATATATATATATATATATATATATATATATATATAATGTTTAGGGGTTCTAAGTAATTTTCTAGCAAAAAAATAAATGCTGTTTTTTTTACATGTAGGAAAGGATTAGCCAGGGACTGAAGTGGTTAATACGCCTTGAATAGCAGGTCTGGATGAAATTTTAAAAGCTTTTGAATAAATATAATTGACTCAATGGTAGTAAGATTGAATTCTCTGATAAACGATTTTTCAGAACTTAAATAAGTCCAAATCAAACAAAATATTCCTCTGGCACAATTCTCCGCTTTGAAAGCACTTGTGAATAACAAAATCCGTGTGTGAAACTACCACTTCCACGCTATTGGATGTACGCTCACCTTAATCTCTGGACCTTTACAGCAAAAAAAAATTGGTTGTAAAGGTAGAAGGTTTTTTACCTTCATGCATTCTATACATGAAGGTAAAAAACCTTCTGTGTGTTGCTCCCCCCACAGCTCCCCCTAATACTCACCTGCACTCCCTCTCAATTCAACGACGTGCTCGAGAGCCTCAGTTGTCCAGGGACTCCCTCTCCTCATTGGCTGAGATACCAGCAGAAACCAATGAGGAGAGAGCAGGGGCAAAACCCAGCTCTATGTGTCTTATGGATGCACAGAGCTGGGCTTGAGTGCAAGCACACGCCAGTGCCCCCCCAGCTTGCTATTAGGAGCACTGGTTAAGGGGGAGGATCCAGGAGCACCGGCGGGGGACCCGAGAAGAAGAGGATTAGGGCTGCTCTTTGCAAAACCATTAAATAGAGCAGGTAAATATAACATGTTATTTATTTATTTTTTTTCAAGCCGAACCTTTAAGGCTGTGACAGGCTCTATTGGAGAATGGCGATTTGCTCCACCAAATGGTTCACCACAGATAAATCACAAATATAGCTCAAAAGGATAAAAATAAAAAAAATTTCCATAGTGCTCTCCATTTGTGTGAAAGTACCCATAAAACATTTATTAAAATGCTCTTTCAATTTAAAAACCAAGCCACGCTTTACATTAATTGTGCACGGGAGCAGGGACAACTCTCACCACTTCTGTGTGAACACTGCCCATAATTCAGTGTCAATGGACCGTTGGCATCTGCTGCTCTCCTCCCTTGTCTGTAAGCACAACTGACAGGTTTCAGCGCACCGCCCTATGCTTGACGTCATCAAGCTCTTGAGCGGACAGCGACTTTATGCACTGTGATTACTCTGAGCATATATTTTATAGGTATACCTTAGTGCAATGGCCCCCTTTATATACATATTTGAGCAAGGTTTTCTTTGGAGTACCATTGCTTTTAGTTTGATTATTGCACACCATATTTTATATTTGGGTGAGCACGAGAATTTTTGTTGTGTATAGAAAATATACTGGTGTATAGACAGCTTTAGGATAGCTTAACCTCCCTGGCGGTATGATTATTTCATATTTTTGGTGCTGAAAGCGGTACCATTATTTTGCATGGAAATATGTAGTTTTTTTATTGTAGGCTGTAATTTTTAGGAATAACTCACTGAAATCTGTCTGAACAAGATTCTAAATCATACATTTAATTCAATAATATAATCAAACCAAAAACACCGAAATTTGAAATAGAGTGCCAAGTTCACACATCACTGAGCAAAGTCGCTAAATCGTTTTCAGTGTCTGATGAGGAATTTTCCCACGAATCATTATCACTCAATTCTGCAAGTGGTTCTGATTTACTATCACTGTTCTCTAGCTGATCTAAACCCGCTTTTGACCTAAAGGGACACTTTTTGGACGCCATGGACGTTTCTCAGTTTCCAGGCAGAAAGAACAATCAAAATGCAGACAGGGGACAGGACAAAGCACTCGGGACAAAATGTATGTGAAATGGGTTGAAACAGCAATGTTTTACTATGTAAAATCGTTTTGAAAAAAATAAAAATTTTCTTAAAATTTTCAAATTTCCCGCCGCCTCCGCCGGCGGCACCCGTACGTCCCGTCGTCACAGGGACCGGAAAACAGGAGGCGGATGCCGGCATCCGCTGGAGGAGATGGCCGGGGATGCTGCAGGGGACACATCGTGGGAGCCAAGGACAAGGTAAGTGCTGCAGGGACTCCCTATGCAGCGCCGCGTGGTAAGCCCGAGTGTAGCTCGGGGTTACCGCTTTTGGTACTGACATTTTACCCCGAGCTACACTCGGGAATACCGTTAGGGAGGTTAAAAAAGTAAAAAGAGAAATGGGAAGGAATATTGGGTGGGTGGTGAGAAACGGGAGAGGAAATGGGAGAGGGAGAGATCAAGTGAACCATAGCTTACAACAAAATGTGGTAGTGTTAAAACAGAAATCCCAAGTGAAGAACTGTTGAAGGTAACCAGCATTTTTTATTTTTTTTGTTAAAGTAGAACATCACCCTAAAGAAGAAGCTCTGCTTTATGACCTTCCCTTACACCCCCCCCCCCCCCCGCCTTCCTATGTGTTTGGTACTTTTTTTGGGGGGGGGGGAAACCTGGTTTTGACCCCACTTCCCACAACTTTC
The DNA here is from genome assembly GCF_062004578.1 of Staurois parvus. Classification (NCBI taxonomy): domain Eukaryota; kingdom Metazoa; phylum Chordata; class Amphibia; order Anura; family Ranidae; genus Staurois; species Staurois parvus. Next base: position 6,417,414 of record NW_028317965.1, on the reverse strand, counting down.
TGTGACATGTCACAGGTTCCAGAAGGCTACAGGACCATTCACAAAGCACAACGTGGCTCATGCATTGCACAATGGGCAGCCGGCTGTGAAGCCTCAAGGACTTATAGCCAGGTGCCTACAGTAAACCTGCTGATGCCAGGGACCTGAAAACCGTAGAAGAACCAGTTTAGGTGAACACGGAGCTGGACCCCTGGACAGTAGACATGTGTGAATTGTTTCGTAACAAAACAAATTCAGATGAAATTGGAATCATAGAAAAGTGACGGCAGAAAAAGACTGAGTGGTTAGTCGAGTCTGCCCTTCTTTTTTAATTTTTTTTTGGGGACTGGATCACTACCTCAGCTGGAAGTTTATTCCATGCATCAATTGCTTTTTCAGTAAAATAGTACTTTCTGAGAATACATTTTTGTTATTCAGAGATTTGGATGTATCCGAATTTCCGAATCACAATAGTAACGTATGTCAAGGAATCCGAAATAAAATATAACAAAACAAAATATCCGAATTTGAAAATGAAGTTGGATTTGAAATGGAAACATATTGCAATAAATACAGTAAGGTACAAAAGTGCAATAAGATGATGATTCCTACTTATGCTGTTTTTTAGAATAGAAAATAATAGAATATGATAGAATAGAATAGAAAAGAAAAGGATAGCATATAATAGAAAATAAAATAATAGAAAATAAAATAGAATAAAACAGAATAGAATATAAAGGAAGAGAATAAAAAAGAATAGAATAGAACAGAACAGAGTGGAATAGAATATAATAAAAGAATAACATAGAATAGAAAATAAAACAATAGAATATAAAATAGAAGAATAGAATAAAATAAAATAGAACGAATATAGCCATCTTCCAAAATTCATATTTTGAAATTCAAATTTGAAAATAACTAATATATGAAACAAATCCAAATCTAAAAAATGTATTCAGAAAGCAAATCATTCAGACGTAACGAATTACCTATCCAGCGGTGTCCTCATCCGAGTTGATTCTTCAATCGGCTGTCGGGCGCTGGCGCCGGCGCCGCCATGTTATCTAAGGGAAACTGGCAGTGAAGCCTTGAGGCTTCACAGCCGGTTTCCACCTGCGCATGCACGAAGCAAGCTGTGCTTTGTGAATGGGCCGCAGTCCTCTGGGATCTGTGAAGTGTCCCAGAGGGCTGAGGGGGGGGGGGGGGCAAACTTCCAGCTCAGTTTGCTGCAGCGAACTGAGTCGTAAGTGGGAGTGGGTACCTGTCAAAACCAGGTACTCGTTCCCCTACAAAAGGAGCCAAATGTGGCAGCAAACGGAGGTTGTGAATACTAAAACGTGGGGTCTTGAGAGCTATTATGGTATAAATAAATATTCAAGTGTATCAAATAAATAATACAGGTGCTAATACAATAAAAAAAATATAAATATTGAAATTATAATGAGCGGGTCGCTTACACTCTACACATACTCATACCAATGTGTTATAGCAGTGGTTCTCAACCTTCCTAATGCTGCGACCCTTTAATACAGTTCCTCATGTTGTGGTGACCCCCAACCATAAAATTATTTACCCAGCAATTATAATTCATGAGTGTCATTTTACCTCCAATACTGCTGCTTCCAACACAGTAGCTGCTTTCAACACAGTAGCTGCTTTCAACACAGCAGCTGCTTTCTACACATCGGAAATATGTGTTTTCCGATGGTCTTAGGCGACCCCTGTGAAAGGGTCGTTCGACCCCCAAAGGGGTCGCGACCCCCAGGTTGAGAACCACTGTGTTATAGTGAACCAAAAAAACATAAACAGTGTCTTGATCCACTGATAATGCAATAATAAGTGAAAAAATATATTAAATATAGTGAAATTTAAAAAATATAAATAAAATGAGTAGTCCAACAATATATTAGATGTAATATTACAATCACTCTTGTGCCACAAAAAAGTCCTTAATGAATCTGTGATTTTGACATCCCTTCTATTGGTGTGATAAAACATAAATTTCCGTGCAATTCTTTAATCAGGAATAGTGTACACACCTTCACCGGCTGTGCTCTCACCTGGCGTATATGACCAAACTGTTAAGTGAGATCATATAGAGCTTGTGTCCCTTTAATTGGACTTGGAGATAGATGGATGGAATTATCCCTCTTCTCAGTAAGGCTGGCCATACACTATACAATTTTCTGTCCAATTTCTGCCCAATTTTCTTTAGATTTACCTTCAACCCTGTAGTGCAAGAGCCTGCCTAACTGGATACAATTGAAAGTGTTGTTATGTTTTACCTCCTATTATATAGTTTTTGGTAAATCTAAACCAAAAATCTCAAGAAAATTGTATAATGTATGGCGAGCCTAGGGGTCTCCTTACTTCCTTAGAGCTTTTCCTCCATAGGTATAAGTGCCATAAAGAATAATAAAGAATATAGTGCCTTATCTTCTTTTTAAAACATGTATTAAATAAAGTAGTGCACTCACATGAAATACATGTTAAAATCGCTTTTATTTTTTTCAAAAAGGCTGAAGAACTGCTTTAACCTCCCTGGCGGTATGATTATTTCCGATTTTTGGTACTGAAAGCGGTACCAATTTTTTGCATGGAAATATGTATTTTTTTATTGTAGGCCTGTAATTTTTAGGAATAACTCAGTGAAATCTGTCCGAACAAGAGTCTAGTAAACATTCCGGATATGATAAAACCTGAAATACGAAATCATAAATTATAATTTAATTAATAATCATAAAAAATAATAATATAATAATAATACATTTAATTCAATAATATAATCAAACCAAAAACACTGAAATTTGAAATACAGAGGCAAATTCGCACTTCGCTGAGCAAAGTCGCAAAATCGTTTTCAGTGTCTGATGACCAATTTCTCCACGAATCATTATCACTCAATTCTGCAAGTGGTTCTGATTTACTATCGCTGTTCTCTAGCTGGTCTACAATCGCTTTTGACATAAAGGGACGCTTTTTGGATGCCATGGACTTTTCTAAGTTTCCAGTCAGAAAGAACAGTCAAAATGCAGACAGGAGACAGGACAAAGCACTCGGGACAAAATGTATGTGAAATGCATTGAAACAGCAATGTTATACTATGTAAAATTTGTTTGGAAAAAAATGACATTTTTTAAAATTTTCAAATTTCCCACCGACGTCACAGAGACCGGAACACGGAAGCCAGATGCCGGCATCGGCTGGAGGAGATGGCCGGGGACCAGGGGCGGACTGACCATTTGGAAACTTGGGCACTGCCGGAGGGCCTGTGGTCAGTAGGGGGCCCCATGAGATGCCCCTGGTACCTTTTTCATAGGCTTTTTTGAGTTTGGGCAAGGACACAGGGGCCCCATGATCCCCTATTGCCCGGGGGCCCCATGAGTTGTCAGTCAGCCCCTGCCGGGGACGCTGCAGGGGACACATCGCGGGAGCGAAGGACAAGGTAAGCGCTGCAGGGACTCCCTGAGCAATGCTGCATGGTAAGCCCGAGTGTAGCTCGGGGTTACTGCTCTTGGTACTGAAATTTTACCCCGAGCTACACTCGGGAATACCGCCAGGGAGGCTAAGTTATGCTATGTTAATGGGAACATGTAACATACAAATTAGGTGTTATTCCAATTTGGCTGCAAAAGTGGAAATACACTTTAAGGTGCCCACTGTACAGCTCAATAGTCACTTTACTCTTTGTTTACTAAGTTACAGGTTTCATTTAATGATTTAATGATCGAAAACAATACATACGTTTGCCTTAGCACTCCTAGGACAATATAATACTCTATTACAGAATTCATTAAAGCATGGTTATATATATTGTTTGTACGATGTACATTACATTACCACCGAGGAGCATTCCCCTCATCTTCTGTTCTGATCAATAATATGTTTTATATGTACTTACGATGGACATTGATACAGTCCCCAGCCATTTAGATACTATTTCAACACTCAGATGATGCAGCTTCTCAATTGAAATGTCAATTCTGAGCTTTTAACCTACACTTCTAATCTGCCTAAGACTTTGTTTACTGCAGCCATTTTCGCAGGCTGTTCTAGTCAATTTACTTTTATCAGCAAATTTTGTCAGCTCATTTATACTGTCTTAAAGAGTATTGAAGTACATAATTGAAAAAGTTTAAAGTGTAGAAATAGCTGCTTTTTTTTATACCCTATCTGCCCTACGATGAGATTTGTATCTTTCCTCTTCTTCCCATTGTGTTGGCCATTTTCTTTACTGTTGGTCATAACAGAGAGTACACGGGCCCTGTCCCATTAAATATATTTAAGTCAGTTTCTTTTGTTTTACTTTTTATGATTCGTTTACGCTCTTACTGCTTCTTTCTGTAAAAATGAATGGGGTTTGTTTTACAAAGACAATTATAGAATGTAGAAGGAGAAGTCCACTTTTGCTTAAAACATTTTATTGTGCCTCTTACAGCTTCTGCAGCAAAAAGGAAAATAAAGACAATGTAGGAGCTTTATGTAATACAAACCCTATGATGCCGCTGTGTAACCCAAGAAGCACCATTGTGTTAGCAGGCCTCTGATTCCCTCTGGCAATGGTCATGCTGACCCAGGGCACCTCCCACCTTCCTCTTGCAACAGGAATCAGATGGTGTCCCATACACCTATGGAATGGAAGTATTCCACCAACTTGATCTTGGCTAGAGACCCAACTCGAACGCATAAACAGAGTGTAAAGTACACCTCTTTTTCCATCCACCTGACATCAGCATTACTGTACATCCTGAATTAAAATTTAACATGAGGATGCAGACCAGCACTTCAATCTCCTTCAGCTGTAAGTTTCCTTAGACTAGGTTCACACCTGTGCATATGGTTGCCACTGCGGGACCCACACCTGATCCTGCAGCCGCATCCACCCACAGAGTGAAATGCAGCTGTAGGTGGGTGCCATTAACCCTAATGGCAAGCCTCCTGCTCTGTAAATTGCACCTGCAGTTCCCCTGCGGACTGCAATTCCAAGAGTTGGGCAGGGACTTTTCCCTGCATTTCACGAGGCATGGCAGACCATTAAAATAAAAAAAAATTGCGGCCACATGGGCCGCAGAGATGTGAGCACAACCATACATGACAAAATAGTTTTTTTCTTTTCATAAAAATGGATTTAAGCAGGTCAATCAGCAAAATTGGGAATTTTCGCTGGGGGAAAATTTCACAGACTGCAAATTTGATAACTTGGCTATGCTCCCTACTTTTACCAAGCTGAGAGTCCTCTATTCATTTTCAGTTAGACTGATACAGCCAGAAAGTGTGCCGCCAGTAATAGGCTTTGCCTGCACAAAGCCCAGATTTCTTTGCATAAAAAAGGGTTCATGGGTTCACCCTTCATTAAATGTCTATTTGTAAAATAAGGTATTTAATCAAATAGATTATCTGAAAACAATCTATTGGCAGACTTTGAAACCTAAAAAAAGGTTAAGCTAAGTTCTGGGGAAAATTCCCTTGCAAAGTGAACAGCCTATTTGCCTTTAGTAAATCAACCCCATTATGTTGATGATCAAGGTCCACTAGCCTGTTAATGCACTGAAAAAAATGTGCTGACAGTGTTGGACCTTAGAATGGAATCTCATAGAGTGGTTAGTACACACATTGATCTCATCCTGATATAAAAGTGATATCAAATGCCCATGTACACCAACCTGTCCAGCTCTCTATGCCACCGTCACTCAGTTCACATGGGCAGCAACAATGACAAATATTTAGATATTTGTACAGTATTTTTAGATTCTTAGTGCATTTAATTTGTTGTTTGTACTTTAGCCTGGAAGAAGGGGGTGGGGGTTAAGTCCCCAAAATACATTGGTTCATGGACACAATTTATAAAATCTTACCTTGAAATAAATCTCTATCTCAACGACTAATTTTGTTGTTGCACTTCTATCTCAAATAGACCTTTAGATGTTTTTTTATAGTATTTTTAGATTCTCAGAGTATTTACTGTTGTTTGTACTTTAGCCCTGAAGAAGAGGGAGTTTTTAGCCCCTGATGTGCTCATTACCAAAATTGACAATACATTTGCATCTGGATGATTGAATTTTGGTGGAGCACATCTATCTCTAACAGATCTTTAGATATTTCAACAGTATTGTTAGATTCTCAGTGCATTTAATGTTGTCTGTACTGTAGCTCTGAAGAAAGGGAAAGTGTTAAGCCCCCAAAACACATTGGCTCATTGAAAAAATTTACAACATCTTACCTTGGAAAAACATTTGTGTCTGGACAATGACTTTTTGATGTGATGCTTCTGTCTCAAATTCCTTCCATTACAAACCAAATTGATGGTGGAGGTCTTTTGCTATGGAGAAGCAACCAGACCATAGAATCCAGATAGACATTATAGTCAAATACCCCTATACCCCCTAAAATACAGTATTAGGACAATTATAACTTCCAGAGCTATCCTTTGAATTTTTTTCCCCTAGTTCTATGGCATGGCACACTTCTGCCAAACATACCTGATCTGGACGTACTTTGAGTCTGACAATGTTCTACAGCCTTACTTGTGTCACATGCCATCTATCTTTTGTTTCCTTTCAAATGCCAAATTGTATTCATTATTTGTTCATTACACAATATTATCCTGGTTTACCGCAGTGCACCTTAAGTGCAAAGTAAAAATTCATATCACCTATACTTTTCTGCAGCCTGTTTAATTTTCTACAGAGTAATAGCTATAAGCCATAATCAATACTGACTTCTGAATGACCCAAAGCTATGAGGACTGAAAGGGGAAGTAATTTAGCTGTCTTTTAAACTATCCATGTTGGTAAATTGTTTCAATTTTCACACAGGCAATACTAATTATTCGCAAGAGCATACACTATGTGACAAGTCCTCCATCCAAGGACACGTGTGCACAGCCACAGAAAATGTTGAAAAGTCTGTAGATTTGATTGCATTTGTAAGACAAATGGCTTTGAACTACGGCAGTAATTAAATATTGTTTCCGTCGCAATTTGCAATACTCAGCGCCGTGTCTGCATTTCTTCTTGAGGGTATTAAGAGTATTAAACATAAAATACATATATTAAAGAAGGATTCAAGGTATGGATAATTTTATATAGTTCCATCGTTCCAGCTTGGACTAATGTAACTATGCATATACCGTACCTATGGGATCCCTCTAAAAGCTGGAAATCACTGTAGTAGGCACCTCTCATCCAGTGACGTCAACTAGCTTCCAGATCCTGCACCGAATGGCTGCCCTACTGCATTATTAAACACAAGAAGTCAGGTGCCTCATCCAACCAGAGAATGCTTTGGACTTTCCTCATGAATGCAAAGCATTCTCTGGTTGGATGAGGTAAAGACCATTCATTGAAAAAGTACGAAGATTTCTCTGAATGGCACCCATCCGAGCTGCCAATCTTTTGTGATCACAATGCAGTAGGGCAGCCAATCAGCACGAGACCTGGAAACTAGGTGAGGTCACTGGATGAAAGGTGCCTACTACAGTGATTTCCAGCTTCTAGAGGGATCCCACAGGTATGGTATATGCATACCTACATGGAAGAAAAATATATTTGAAATATATTTAAAAAAAATATTCTTCCCAAATATATTGACATGTATTTGAAATACTACAATTTTGACCATATTCAATATATATATATATATATATATATATATATATATATATATATATACTGTATGTTGAAATGCGTTTTTATTACAAAATACATGAAAAATATTTTTAAAAATACATTTTCATATATACTGTATGTCTTTAACAATACATTTAATCTACATTTTTGGAATGCATTTACAAGTATATGTAAAAATAAATGTTAAAATTACTTTTTTATATGTTAAAAAAAATCTGAAGAATATATTTAAAAAATACATATTTTTAAAAATATTTTTCATATATTTTCTAATAATTTCAACATGCAGTGTATATATAGAGCCTAGATTGTAAGCTCCAAGGAGCAGGGCCTTCCTATCCCTCTTGTATTGAACTGTATTGTTGCTGTATTGTCTCCCGTTATATTGTAAAGCGCTGAGCAAATTGTTGGCGTTATATAAATCCTGTATAATAATAATTATATATATATATATATATATATATATAAATATATATATTGAAATATATTGAATACGGCCAAAATTTTAGTATTTCAAATATATGTCAATATATTTGGGAAGAATATTTTTAAAATATATTCCAAATATATTTTTCTTCCATGTGGGTAGTCACATTGGTCCAAGCTGAACCAATATAACTATGTTAACATTGAGATTGGCAGATGTTAATATGAGGAATTAAGGTGTCTGTTTAAGAAAGGGAGAAAAGATCCTGGTGATCACAGCTGATCTCTCAGGTGTGCCAGTTTATGAAGCTGAGGCAGGGGCGGACTGACCATTTGGAAACTCGGGCACTGTCTGAGGGCCCGGGGTGAGTAGGGGGCCCCATGAGATGCCCGTGCTACCTTTTTCATAGGCTTTTTGGAGTTTGGGCAAGGACACAGGGGCCCCATGATCCCCTATTGCCTGGGGGCCCCATGAGTTGTCAGTCCGCCCCTGAGCTGAGGTGAGGAGCGGAGAACATTTTCATCACTTCTCATTGCAGGGCGCACCCTTCTGTCATTCACTTTTACAGAGATCTGAAGATCTCACTGGCCATCTCTTTAAAATATCTCCGTCCAAGCTTCTCCAGCCTAGAGCTGGAGAATCCTGGTGAGAAGCTGCTGTGATGTGAGGAAGAAGGCTTCTTTCTTCCTAATATCAGCATATCTGTTTTATAAATTATAAATATATATCAGGGGTGGACTGACAACTCATGGGGCCCCCGGGCAATAGGGGATCATGGGGCCCCTGTGTCCTTGCCCAAACTCAAAAAAGCTTATGAAAAAGGTACCAGGAGCATCTCATGGGGCCCCCTACCTACCCCGGGCCCTCGGGCAGTGCCCGAGTTTCCAAATGGTCAGTCCGCCCCGCTATATATGTTTATGTATGTATATATATATATATATTTGTGTTTTATATATAGTGTACAGTATAGTTATAGTGTATTGTCATTTAGAACGCATTCACATCTGAGCAACGCAGAATTGTTAAAATAAGCAGTGTGCTTCTGGGTGCCATTCATTGTTAATGGCATCTCAAATGCTATTAGCAGACAAGCATTTTGCCGCACATTTTGTCATTTGACAAATTCGCTATCAACGCACGAAAATGCATATTGAAAAAAACACAACGCTCCATGCCCAAAAAAGGTTCAGTTTGGCTTTTGTGTGCCTTTCTATTGCACATTTTGGTGTAGTTTTTAACAAACATTTTGCGCCTTATTCAACACACATTTTGAAAACCGAGTGAGCTAAAATTTTTATGTGCATTTTGGTGCTTTTTTTAACATGTATTTTAGCGTTTTGTTTACCCAAAATTTTTTGGGTAAAAAAAATCCGAAAACGCCGGTTTGCGGTGTTTTGCTGCATTTTGCCTCGTTTTTCAGCATTAGAGCCCTTTTACAGCTAAAAAAACTAATCTAGAAACCCACTAGTCCTGGGTTTTTTTTTCCAGCCAAAAAACGTCCCTGCCAAAAACCGTTGATTACAGTCTATGTGTGTATGGACACATAGGATCACATGCTGGGGAATTTACTAGCTGTAGAAAAAACCATCAAAAGCCAAAAACAGCCGCTGTAAACATGTCAAGTGTGCATGAGGACTAAAGTGCAACTTAACTGTTTCTGAGCACCACAAACTGAAAATGCTATTTAATTAAATTTTTATGTTCAAAGCAAACTCATCCATCCATGCCTCTAACCTTTATTTTGTTGAGAAATTACTATGAAAAACACCTCCTAACTTTTCCAGCTGCAGCCTTCTTCAAAAAGGGCAAATGATTGATGTGGCATTTACTTCCTGCAATCCATCTACCTTTAGCTCAGGCATGCATGCAGGAGGGTGTGCTTAGCTGAGAAAGCCCCTCCTCCAGATGAAAGTAAAAAAATGCTCATGAAGACTTCTGGGATGTAGGACATCATTTGGTCTAGGCCAGAAACCAAGAAGCAACTGAAGACATGTAAAATTATTATTATTATACAGTATTTATATAGTGCTAAAAGGTTTGATCAGCGCTGTACATTATAGTGGGGGACACAACATGAGACAATACAGTAACAATACAATACACGAGGGGGCCAAGGGCCCTGCTCTTTCGAGTTTACAATCTAGGAGATAAAAGCAAAAACACTTAAAATAAGTAAATACCAGGGGCAGACTGACCATTTGGAAACTTGGGCACTGCCCGAGGGCCCTGGGTCAGTAGGGGGCCCTATGAGATGCCCCTGGTACCTTTTTCATAGGCTTTTTTGAGTTTGGGCAAGGGCACAGGGGCCCCATGATCCCCTATTGCCCGGGGGCCCCATGAGTTGTCAGTCCACCCCTGGTAAATACAATATAACTTCCTATCTATTTACTAGCAGCATATTGAATTAAAATAGTTAATGTTGATTTTGAGAGTTTCATTCCATTTTAATAACAGGGCAGCATAGTGGGTAAATGGTTAGCACTTCTGCATGCCAGTACTAGGGTCGTTGGTTTGAATCCCAACCACGGCACCACCTGCCTGGAGTTTGCATGTTCTCACAGTGCCTGTGTGGGATTCCTCTGGGTACTCCGGTGTACTCAAAAGACATGCTGGTAGGGTAATTGGCTCCTGTCTAAATTGGCCCTAGTATGTGTATGTATGAATGTAAGTTAGAGACCTTAGATTGTACACCCCTTAAGGGTTAGGGACTGATGTGAATATACAATATATATGTGAACCACAGCACCACCTGCCTGGAGTTTGCATGTTCTCCTTGTGCCTGCGTGGGTTTCCTCCCACACTTTAACCGTTTCAATACCGTGCAATTTTACACCTTCCTGCCCAGGCCATTTTTCAGGTTTCAGCGCTCTCACACTTTGAATGACAATTGCGCGGTCATACAACATTGTACCCAAACTAAAATTTTATCATTTTCTTCACACAACTAGAGCTTTCTTTTGGTGGTATTTAATCACCGCTGGGGTTTTTATTTTTTGCTAAATTAACAAAAAAAGACCAAAAAGTTTGAAAAAAAACCACATTTTTCTTTGTTTCTGTTATAAAAGTTTACAAATAAATAATTGTTCGTCATAAATTTAGGCCAAGATGTATTCTACTACATGTCTTTGGTGAAAATAACCCAAATTAGGATGTATTTTTTAGTTTGTAGGAAAGTTATAGAGTTCACAAACTATGGTATAGATCTGAATATTGATCAATCCTGAAGTACTGACAGCCAATCTAATTTCTTGAGGTCCAAGAATGTCAGAATAGTACAGATATCCCCCAAATGACCCCTTTTTGCAGAGTAGGCAGTCCGACGTACTTCATAAGAGGCATGGCAAGTTTTTTGAAGTTGTATTTTTTTGTCATAATTTTTCGGAAAATGAAAAAATGAAAAAAATTATTTTCACTATTTTTTTTTTACATACTGTCACCAGTGCAGTACAGCGTCATCATATAACTGGCATGGCGGTGAACAGGGACACTGACTGGTGACAGTATGAAAAGAAAAAAAATATATATATTTTTTTATTTTTTTTTATTTTTTTATTATATTTAATTTTTTATTACATTTTTTTTTATTTTTTTTAAGATTTTTTTTTCATATTTTACTATGACCAAAATAGTACAATGTTACCATAGTAACATTGTACTACTTTGGGGAAGTGATCAGTATTTTTTTATTTATTTTTTTTTACACAATTTGCTTATAGCAAAGAATTACTTTGCTATAAGCAAGCATTTACCTGAATGAAATCGATTCATTCAGCTTTTTTTTTTTTTTTTTTTTTTGTGCTTAGCTGTGATTTGGTCACAGCTAATCACATGACATGTGCATGTGATTAGCTGTGACCATTCACAGCTAGGCACTAGTATACAATGGATGGCATCATGAATGAAGCCATCCATTGTATACAACTGTCATGTGACCTGCTGTGATTGGTCACAGCAGGTCATATGGTACCAGCAACGGGAGCCGGTACTCGGATCTGTCATCGGCCGTGTCCGAGGTGCACGGCCGGTGACAGATAGCACTGCTGCGCCGCTCTGCATTAGCGCAAACGGCGCATGTGCGGGAGCACGCCAAATGGCGTGCACCCGGAATGCAGAGACACATCTGAAGCCGCCAAACGGCCATTGGCCGGGCGGCTAATGGTTAAAGACATGCTGGTAGGTTAATTGGATCCTGTCTAAATTGTCCCTAGTATGTGTATGTATGAATGTGAGTTAGGGACCTTAGATTGTACTCCCCTTGAGGGTTAGGGACTGATGTGAATGTACAATATATATGTAAAGCGCTGTGTAAATTGATGGCGCTAAATAAGTACCTGTAAAAAAAAAAATAATAGGTCTGGTGGTGGGCCCTCTTTTCTGGTGGGTCCAGGTCATGACAAATGCTGGTCCCTGCTGGTAGAAAGTCGCTGACCACTGTTCTAATACTTCATGAGAAAGTGGATAGCAAATCTCTAAGTGATATACTTTCTATCTGACCATGAATAAACAGAGTGTGTATGTTTAGATGACAGTCCAATAAAATACTGAAATCTACTTGTACAGAACTTCTGATATCTATTCCTCCACGTCTTTCTATATTTGTAATTCAATATTCATTATTGTCCTTGGTGAATTTTCTAGTGCCGTGATTGCATCTTCATCATGAATAAAGCAGAATTTAAAATACGCCATGATCGAATATCCAAACAAAATATATTCTGCATAAAGAGATAAGTATCTAAATCTGTCACCTTCTTTTAAATCCTACATATTGCATTCATCTAAAAAGCTGTGAGCTGCCAGATAGATTTATTTTTGTCTTTTCCAGCATTTATCATTCGCTTAATATATTCTGTATCATTATTTGTAGTGTGAATGCAAACAAGCAGGCCCATAGTTAAAGTTTTTTTTTTTTGTTCCTCTCCTTCTTTGTTTGTATCAATCTAGTTTATTTTATGCTGCATGGAAATCAAATACTTAGTATATGAGATTGGTTTATTGAACATCTCTGGATTGCCTTTCTGTTGAAAGATTAAAATGAAATATTCCTGAACATATAGTACATAAAAGTCTTCCTGGGAGGCGATAGAAAACTATAAATTTTAAATGTGTAAACAAAGGAAAAGGCATGGTTAGCTAATGTGCAAATGCACTGAATGCAAACCTGAATGCTTTATATATGTTCTCCAGTCTGAAGGACACAGTGTCAGGGCTGATGGGTATAGGATGGCGCCGGGCCGATAGATGTGAAAATTGCTTTTGATGTATAGAGTGAAAAATGATGTTTCCGTCAAAGACGCAGATCCGAGATTAAAATATAGTGGGGATAGGCCCTGTTCTGGTTCTAAGCAGGTACAGCTCTGATTGGGAGCGCTCTTGGATTTGTAGGGAGGATCACCTGGTGAAAAAATGTTAAAATGACTTTTTGAACATGGTTAAGAGCAATAAAAACCCACCTCTTCGGGGAAGCGTACCCCACCCCCTGCTAATTGCCGACCTCCTCCACTCTTCCTACCACTCCATCCCCCACAGCTATCTCCTCCTGTGCCACCATCCCCTCCCTCCTAGATTGTAAGCTCCAAGGAGCAGGGCCCTCAATCCCCTCATGTTTTGCATTGTATTGGTATTGTTCTGTCACATGTTCTGTCCCCCTTTGTAATGTACAGTGCTGAGCGAACTATTGGCGCTTTATAAATACTGTATAATAATAATAATAATAATAAATACAGCCAACACATTTAAATCCTCCTCCTTTTTCAGGGCTAAAGTATAAATAACTTAACTAACCACTTCCAGTCCGGACACTTTCACCCCCTTCCTGTCCAGGCCAATTTTCAGGTTTCAGTGCTGTCACACTTTGAATGACAATTGCGCGGTCATGCAACACTGTACCCATATGAATTTGTTTAGCATTTTTTTGAGACAGATAAAACTTTATTTTGGTGGTATTTATTCACCACTGGGATTTTTATTTTTTTGCTATATAAATTAAAAAGTTCACAAATTTTGAAAAAAAGTGTTTTTCTTATAGAATTTTGCAAATAAATAATCTTTCTTCATAAATCTTGGCCAAAATGTATTCAGCTATCTTTTTAGTATTTATTTCAGGTACTTATATAGCGCCATCAATTTACGCAGCGCTTTACATATGTATTGCACATTCACATCAATCCCTAACCCTCAAGGAGTGTACAATCTAAGGTCTCTAACTCACATTCATACATACACATACTAGGGACAATTTAGACAGGATCCAATTCACCTACCAGCATGTCTTTGGAGTGTGCGAGGAAACCAGAGTACCTGGAGGAAACCCACGCAGGCACAGGGAGAACATGCAAACTCCCGGCTGTGGCTGGGATTTGAACCAACGACCCTAGTACTGCCAGGTGAAAGTGCAAACCATTTAACCACTGTGCTGCCCAGTAAAAAAAAAAAAAAAAAATTAGTTTATAACCAAAAATAATTTTTTAAATTTTTATTTTATATATATATATATATATATATATTTAACATACTGTCACCCTAGCAGTACAGTGTCACCATAATGACACTGTACTACTTGTGGGGGGTGATGAAGATTTTTTATTTTTACACTGATTGCTTTTACACCCATAAAGGCTGTAAAAGCAATCATTTCTCCTTCTCTCTAGCTGCATTCTTGCAGCCATTGAGAAATACTGTGTGAGCTGCGATTGGTCACAGCTTGTCACATGGTACAAGGCTGTTGTGAATAGCCTTGTACCATGTGATCTCTGTGATCATTTACAGATTTCACATGTAGTAAGCAATGATGTCAGAAGTGACATCTTGCTTACTACTCTTCATGTGATCATTGATTGGCCAATCAGTGATCACATGATCGGGACCTCACACAGAGGTCCCGTACAAAGATCGGTGTTCCGCTGTGTCCAGAACACAGCGGGCACTGGATCTCGGTACTGCGCGCTCCCAGGGAGCACGCACAAGCAGAGAGCGGGGAGGACGTTTATAAAAGGCCACCCGCCCCTGTGCTGCTCCTATCCTATCCGGCCGTTTATATACATGGGCAACACGGGAAGTGGTTAATGAATGAATGAATGAATAAATGAATAAATAAATAAATAAATAAAAAAAATTAAAAAAAATAGATAAATAAAAAAAGCAATAATAAAATGTTCTGTATAGGCCAGGGGTGTCCAATCTTTTGACTTTCCTGGACCACATTGGAAGAAGAGGAATTGTGTTGGGCCACACATAAAATACACTAACAATGCCCAGAGGTTACCCTGCACCTTCTAGCCTTCTTACAAAGGGGTCGATTGCAAAAGTATATAGCAGGGGGCTCAAAGGACATCCCTGGCGCACACCAGAGCCAACATCAAAAGGCCGTCCAACCCAACCATTAACAGGTGGGAAGCTCTCAGCCCCTCTACATAATGTTTTCAGCCAACCTATAAACCTCCCCTGCAGGCCGTATCTACCAAGTAGCAACCACAGTTATTCATGATTCACTGGTCCATCCACATTCATTTCACTTAAAGGACTTTTTGAACATGGTTAAGAGCAATAAATACAGGCAACACATTTAAATCCTCCTCCTTCTTCAGGTATGAATGAATAAATAAATAAATAAAGCAATAATAAAAATTTCTGTTTAGGCCAGAAGTGTCCAATCTTTTGACTTTCCTGGGCCACATTGGAAGAAGAGGAATTGTGTTGGGCCACACATGAACTACACAAACAATGCCCAGAGGCACCCCACACCTTCTAGCCTTCTTACAAAGGGGTCGATTGCAAAAGTATATAGCAGGGGGCTCAAAGGACATCCCTGGCGCTCACCAGAGTCAACCTCCATAGGCCGTCCAACCCAACCATTAACAGGTGGGAAGCTCTCAGCCCCTCTATATAATGTCTTCAGCCAATCTATAATCCTCCCCTGCAGGCCGTATCTACCAAGTAGCAACAACAGGTATTCATGATTCACTGGTCCATCCACATTCATTTCACTTAAAGGACTTTTTGAACAATAAATACAGCCAACACATTGAAATCCTCCTCCTTCTTCAGGGCTAAAGTATTAAAAAATAAATTAATGAATAAATAAATAAATAAAGCAATAATAAACATTTCTGTATAGACCAGGGATGTCCAATCTTTTGACTTTCCTGGGCCACATTGGAAGAAGAGGAATTGTGTTGGGCCACACATAAAATACACTAACAATTAGGAGAGCTGAGGAGCAGAAAAAGTCGGGCAGATCACAAGTTAACGATCACTGATATAGATAATGTACCTATCTGAGGAATAAAACTTCATTTTTTTGGAAACTTTTTTATTCTAAAAGTAAAAGAGGGCAACATAAAACTAGTGCGATATCTGACACTGTTTTAGATTAACGAACACATCAATATCTGGTTGGATGGACGTAGTAGCAATTCTCAATGAATTCTTGAGGCGATCATCAGATATTTTGGTTCTAATTTTGCCCTCCGCGTGTTTCATCCTTGAGAATAGTTGCTCACAAATATAGGTGCTGCTAAAAACTGATGACATGATTAAGACATGATTGTAAAAAGTGTCAGATTTTTCTTTAGGAAGATAAAACTAATAAAAGTCCAGTAATGAGAGACTGTCTAATTTTTCTTTGGCCGCACATGTTGGCTAAGTGCAAATACATTTTTAAAAAAATTTAAAAAGAATTCAACATCTTTAACCACTTGCCTACAGGGCACTTATACCCCCTTCCTGCCCAGGCCAATTTCCGCTTTCAGCCCTGTCTCACTTTGAATGACAATTGTGCGGTCATGCAACACTGCACCCAAACTAAATGTTTATCTTTTTTTTGAGACAAATAGAGCTTTCTTTTGGTGGTATTTAATCACCACTGGGGATTTTATTTTTTGCTAAACAAACTAAAAAAGACTGAAAGCTTTGAAAAAAAAACGTTTTTTCTTAGTTTCTGTTATACAATTTTGTAAATAACTAATTTTTCTCCTTCACTGATGTGCGCTAATGGGGCTGCAGTGATGGGCATTCATAGGCTGTACTGATGGGCACTGATATGCGGCACTGATGAGGAGGCACTGATAAGTGGCACTGATGGGCATTGACAGGCATCACTAGTGGGCATTGACAGGCATCACCGATGAGCACTTAAAGGCAGCACTTATATATGGCACTGATAGGTGGCACTGACGGGCACTGATAGGTGGCACTGATAGGCGGAACTGACTGGCACAGTTAGGCGGTACTGATGGCACTGGTAGGCTGCATTGACTGGCACTGATTGGCGGAACTGATAAGCATCACTGACTGGCACTGATAGGCAGCACTGACTGGCACTGATAGTTGCCATGGAAAGTCAGCTCTGATAGGCACTGATATGTGGTATTGATGTGCACTGATTGGCACTTGTATGTGCCATTGATGGGCACTGATATGTGGCATTGATGTGCACTGATCGGCACTTGTATGTGCCATTGATGGGCACTGACAGGTGGCATTGATGAGCACTAACAGGTGGCACTGATGGGGCTACACTGATCATCAGTACCTTGATGATCAGTGTAGATGTCCCCTCCGAGGAATGCTGGCATTTCCTTATTTACATGGGATCAGTTGTGATGTAGACACAGCTGATCACATGACAGAGCCGACGTCATCAGCTCTTTAGTTTGATCGGTGATCCGCTGTGTCCCAGGGACACAGCACACTGCTGATCTCCGCGTCGCGTGCCCCCGGGGATGCGCATGCGCAGTTAGAGTGGGAGGGCATCATATGACGTCCTCCCAGAACAAGAGAGCCTCCGCCCACCCATCATTTCCTTATAGGGCGGGTGGGAAGCGGTTAATTAAGTTTATGATTGCGTATTGGGCTGCATTCACAGCCATCTTGGGAAGCAGGGGGGATAACCCTGGTACAGGCCATGTAGGCCAGGGCTTACAACCACTACCGGTTTTACCATCAAGCACAGTAAAACAATGTCAAAAACCTGTGTCTATAAACAGCAGAGACCACTTCCCTGTAATAATATTGGCCACTTGGTTTTCTTTCCAATAATGAGTAATTCCATGTAGTTCTATATACACATTGTAGCAGTAAAATAAAAAACACCAAAGCACATTGGCCCTGTGAAGTATGTTCACTGTTTATTGGCAAGACCTAAAACAATGTAATCATGAATACAAGGAGAAAATTGGTTTATGATGAATCTTTATCCACATAGACCTTCCCCCATCAATATTATGCAGTACAGGCTGATGCATTTCTAGGGCCAAAAGCCCAAATGCAAAACACCCCTGTTGACTTCAATGCAAAATTTCATCCCATTGACTTCAATGCAAAAACACCTCTATTTAAGTTTTTTAATGTTATATATATTTCATTTTATTTTCTGTCCAATTTTTGTGTGTTACTTTCAATAAAAGTTATTTTACGTTATTGGATTGTAATTTTTAAATTTATATTAAATTAAATTCATGATATTAATTAATCGCTTCCCTACCGCCCTATAGCAGAGCTTCCGGTAAAGGGCGGTATGGCTGCACAAAATCATGTATATATACATGATTTTGCATTTCTGGGTAGGGGGCGCACGCCACCCTACCTGTGCCGCCATTGGTGGCTACAGATTTCAATCACCGGGTCCCGGCTGGAGATTCCCCACTGATGAACAGTGACAGAGGAGAGACCTGTGTGTAAACAAGACAGGTCTCTCTCCCAGGGGCGGACTGACCATTTGGAAACTCGGGCACTGCCTGAGGGCCCGGGGTCAGTAGGGGGCCCCATGAGATGCCCCCAGGAACCTTTTTCATAGGCTTTTTTGAGTTTGGGCAAGGACACAGGGGCCCCATGATCCCCTATTGCCCAGGGGCCCCATGAGTTGTCAGTCCGCCCTTGCTCTCTCCTGCCAGCAGTAGCATGCTGCTGTGTACTCCTCTGCACAGCAGAGAAATACACAGTAGCATGTTTACAGAGTAAAACAGACACAGCACACAGTTAACCCTTTAATCGCCCCAGATGTTAACCCCTTCCTGCCCAGTTCCATGAGTACAGTGTCAGTGCTTTTTATTAGCACTGATCACTGTATTAGCGTCATTGGGATGTCAGTGGCAGTTAGTCAGTTCTATAAGTCGCTGATCGCCGCTATTACTAGTGATGAAATTTTATTTTTTTTACTGGATATGTTTTATAGCAAAAAGTAAAAAATATTGTTTTTTTTTTTTTTTAATTGTCGGTCATTTTTTGTTTATAGCGCAAAAAATAAAAAACACAGAGGCGATCAAATACCACCAAAAGAAAACTCTATTTATGGGAAAAAAGGACAAAAAATCATTTGGGTGTAGCGTTGCTTGACTGCACAATTTTCAGTTAAAGTAACGCAGCGCTGTATTGCAAAAAATGGCCTGGTCAGGAAGGAGGGGTAAATCCTCTGGAGGGCAAGTGGTTAAAAAGTCTAATATAATACAATTATATATAAAAATATATATATTTTTCAAAACTGCCTGTTTCGGTTTAAGGCCAAGTGCATCCTGATTTTTGGTTTCAGTCCAGAATTTTTATTTCGGCGAACCACTAGTATATATATATATATATATATATATATATATATATATACAGTAATACCAGGGGCGGACTGACAACTCATGGGGCCCCTGGGCAATAGGGGATCATGGGGCCCCTGTGTCCTGCGCCAAACTCAAAAAAGCCTATGAAAAAGGTACCATGGGCATCTCATGGGGCCCCCTACTGACCCCGGGCTCTCGGGCAGTGCCCGAGTTTCCAAATGGTCAGTCCGCCCCTGAGTAATACACAGTGTGTATGTATATATATATATATATATATATATATATATATATATGCAAATTTTTAAGTTTTACTGATTTCATTTTTATTTGCACATCCTGGGAACTGCTTGATAAATAAGGTCCTATTGAGCTTTGTTAACGTATTAACTTGGTAAAGAGTTTGCAGACCATGTATCTGGTTGAGTTCCTACTATCTTTCTAGATGCTGCTGTCTTGTACTTTTGATTTTGTATTATTTTTTGCAAAGTTTGAACATGTTTACTTGAGTTGATATTTTTATGTTCCCAGGGGTGATATGAATGTAATTAGCCTAAGGTCACTTTTCTATGTTTATGCAGCGCTTTTTCTATATGCTACATAGGACTGCACTGTGACTGTTTGTCATGCAATTGTTTCACAGTTATTTCAGCTGCTCAGCAACGGCTGTCAAATTGTTACTCCATGTGGAGAGTTTAATACTAGTTGTAATATAGATCTGTGAAGTCATTGTTTTATCCATCCGAGTGTTAAGCCCTTAAGAAGGGGGAGTGGTGTTGCCCATGAAATGTATTGACTTTTTTTTATATGAATTTTTTTACTAACCATTAAAATCAGCTTGGACTCTATTATCCGATTTTGGTCTAGTCTTTCAGTCTGTATTTCTGTGGCTTGAACTACTGTTGAGTGCCCAAGGGAAGCCTTGCTGTGTGGGGGCCACCTTGCCAAAACTGTTGAGCTTGCTTGAAGTTTTCCTTCATCAGCACCTCTTTAAATACACTATATAACCAAAAGTATTGGGCCGCCTGCCTTTACACGCACATGAACTTTAACGGCATCCCAGTCTTAGTCCGTAGTGTTCAATATTGAGTTGGCCCCTCCCTTTGCAGCTATAACAGCTTCAACTCTTCTGGGAAGGCCGTCCACAAGGTTTAGGAGGGTGTCTATGGGAAGGTTCGACCATTCTTCCAGAAGTGCATTTGTGAGGTCAGGCACTGATGTCGGATGAGAAGGCCTGGCTCACAGTCCCAGCTCTAATTCACCCCAAAGGTGTTCTAACGGCTCGAGGCCAGGACTTTATGCAGGCCAGTGAAGTTCCTCCACTCCAAACTCACTCATCCATGTCTTTATGGACCTTGCTTTGTGCACTGGTGCGCAGTCATATTGGAACAAGAAGGGGCTATCCCCAAATTGCTACCACAAAGTTGGTAGCATGAAATTGGCCAAAATGTCTTGATATGCTGATGCCTTAAGAGTTCCCTTCACTGGAATCAAGGGACCAAGCCAACCCCTGAAAAACAACCCCACACCATAATCCCCCCTACACCAAACTTTACACTTGGCACAATGCAGTCAAGCAAATTCCATTCTCCTGGCAACCTCCAAACCCAGACACGTCCATCAGATTGCCAGACAGAGAATCGTGATTCATCATGCCAGAAAAAACCTTTCCACTGCTCTAGAGTCCAGTGGCGACATGCTTTACACCACTGCATCTGAAGCTTTGCATTGCGCTTGGTGATGTAAGGCTTGGATGCAGCTGCTCAGCCATGGAAACACATTCCATGAAGTTGCTTGTTATTATTATTATTATATAGTATTTATTATAGCGCCAAAAGGTTTGCTCAGCGCTGTACAAAATAGTGGGGGACAGTACGTGAGACAATACAGTAACAAAACAATATACGAGGGGTTCGAGGGCCCTGCTCTTTCGAGCTTACAATCTAGGAGGGCCTATGCACTGTTGTTGTGCTAATCTGAAGGCCACGTAATATTTGGAGGTCTTTAGCTATTGACTCTGCAGACACATGACAAATGCTATGCACTGTGCGCTTCAGCATGCGCTGACCCTGTTGTGTTATTTTACGTAGCTTGCCACTTGGTGGCTGAGTTTCTGTTGTTCCCAGTTGCTTCCACTTTGTTATAATACCACTAATAGTTGAGCATGAAATATTTAGTAGCCAGGAAATGTCATGGGAAGACATATTGCACAGGTGGCCACCTATCACGGGACCACGCTTGGAGTCACTGAGCTCCTGAGAGCGACCCATTCTTTCACAAATGTTTGTAGAAGCAGTCTACATGCCTAGGTGATGATTTTATACACATGTGGCTATGGAGGTGATTGGAACATCTGAATCCAATGATTTGGATGGGTGTCCCAAAACATTTGGTAATATAGAGTATGTTGTTTTGGATTCCAGCCAACATTACCTTCTTTTTTGCCATTGCCTGTACAGGAATTGTCCTTACTGGGGAAAAGGGGGGGAACCTATCAAAGGAAGGAAATTTTTTAGCTATATTTGTTACAGCTGTAGCCAGAAATGCCCATCATTTTTAAAACATTTGGATAAAGTATTAATAGTTAATACCCCTTAGTTATTTGTTTTAAGTTGTCTTTGTCCTGTTGTGGAAGATTTTGGAGACACACCAGGAAACCAGAGACAATCTCTCCAAAGTGTGTGTGGGGAAGGGAGGGGGGATTCCCACTTGGCAAGGTGTCACCAGAATAGGTGTTGCCATTGGAATGTTTCCAAATTTTCCTGTTCAGGTTTTCCTGTCATTTTCTGCTCTGGGGACAATGGTCACCAGAACAACTATAGATGGTGAATTTACCTATCAAGGATACAGACAGTAATAAAAATCCAATCTTTCCACACTTTATCCAAAACTTTAAAAAAAATGGGTGATTTGGCTTTAGATGCAGACATAAATTCATACATAATCCTGATCTTTAATATGCATTCAAGTTGAATTGACTATTAATTATGCTGATCAAAGAAGTCAAGGTAAAACATTTCTTTCTAATTATGAAATAGAAGCAAATTAGCTGCTTCAATCACACCAATTGGCATTGAATGAATCAAATAGCCAGTGATCCTCCTACACAGTATACATGTTGCCATATTGAAGGTCTAACTCTTTTTACATTGAGCAATTTTCAATATTCTTGGAAAAGCAAACCTGACCTGACAGTCAAGAACAAAACAGTCAACAGATTTAATTAACATAATTTTCATAAATCTGATATTGTGTCTTTTGTGAATCAAATGAAATGATAATCATTAGATGCGCTGCAAAACATCTTTCAGTTTTAACAAGAAATTGATGGAAGCAAATGATTAGCTTCAAAGTTCATGCATTTATCTTTACCATTGTTAGATGTGTCAAGTTATTTCTATGCAATGTGACCTAAGCAGATCTATGCAATGAGACCCAACACTGAAATATCTTTTAAAAAAATGATAGACGATCTGCAGAGCTTGAAAAATAGAATGAAATAAAAAAATATTCATCCAAAAATGATGCTCTCGTTCACCAAATGTGTTTGCAAACAACACTCCAGAATATTATTCCTAAGGTCAATTTAACATGTGATTATTCAATCCCGTACCATGATCCACAGTGAAGCAGAATAAGCCAGACTCCTTCAGGTACTGGACTGCCATCATAACCACCCTATATGGATCAAGTATAATATTCTCACCGCTCACATTCCTATAAACAGCAAAACGTAAGTGGGTGCTGTAGCAACTACTTACTGGAGACCGGTAACATCATAAGTCTAAGCATATGTCGCCAGCATGCCATGGATGTTCAAGATATCCATCCGTCAATGGTGGAGAAGGATCTGGGAGTTCTGGTAGATCACAAGCTTAATAACGACATGCAATGCCAAGCTGCGGTTTCTAAAGCGAGCAAAATCTGTTCATGTATTAAAAGACGTATAAACTCCAAAGAGAGAGATATTATTTACCCCAATACCAAACATTAGTAATACCTCATCTGGAATATGCAGTTCAATTTTGGGCACCAATTCAGAAAAAGAACATTGGGGAACTGGAGAAAGTACAGAGAAGGGCAACCAAACTGATAAGAGGCATGGAGGAGCTCAGCTATGAGGAAAGATTAGAGGAACTGAATGTATCTTTCTTGAGAAGAGGAAATTAAGGGGAGATATGATCTCCATGTATAAATACATCAGTGTTTAATATAGTGAACTCGGTGTAGAGCTATTTACCTTGAGGTCATCACAGAGGACAAGGGGGCCCTCTTTACATCTGGAGGAAAAGAAATGTTATCTCCAAATATGGAAAGGTTTCTTCACCGTAAGAGTTGTGAGAATGTGGAATAGACTCCCTCAAGAGTTGGTTCTGGTTAGCTCAGTGGATTGCTTTAAAAAAGGCCTGGATTCTTTCTTCCGATTGACTCTCGGGGGATCAAGAAGGAATTTTTTCCCCTGTATGTGGAAACTGGATCATGCTTTGCTGGGTTTTTTGCCTTCCTCTGGATCAACTGTGGGTGTAGGATTTTAATTTTGTTTTTCTTTTATGGTTGAATAGGATGGACTTTTGTCTTTTTTCAGCCAGACTATGTAACTATGTAATTTATTAGAATGATAACTTCATCACTGTAAAGTTGCATCCTTAACACTATGATCTGATGACTTTATTAAATGTTTGGGCATTAGCTTGAAGATCCATGTTGTGCTAGCAATGTATGATTCAACCTATATGGATCAAGACTCAACAGAAGGATGCACCCCAATTGCTAGAGGTCAGCAATCGCTCTTGTATGGTACATTCCATATTCTTGGGTGTTTAGCTTAGCTCCAACCAGTGTATTCTTCAAGTGGTGTCATACAAACGATGATGTAATTATCCCCTGAGAAGATAAATAAAAAATTATCCAATGGTACAGATTGAACTAATCAATTAATTCAAATCAACATAACAAATTATTTTAAAAAAAAGCCAGGTAGATAAACAAAGATGTATCTTAAAACCAGTGCAGGATTAAACTCTTTGGAGACCCCTAGGCAATCAAAACCTTGGGCTCCCATTGCAGGTTTATGGAGATTTCTTGTGCATGAGCTCTAGTGGGACAACATTGAACTAAGCAGTGTGCACGTAGGACACTAGATGGAGAAGACAATCACTACTGTACATACACATTTGTAGGTTGCACCAATTTTTCTTAAAAACTGATAGCTGAAAGAAGATGAGCTTTTAAGAGACAAACTGTAATGGCAACCTGATGTCTATGGTTGATGTACTTTAATTTGATATAGGGTACATTACATTAATAGAGTATTTTCTCTATAGAGTCTTTAATGAAAAGTTTTTGTTTCTTTGAGTTGATTCGTTTAAATGGCGTAGGACCCATAGGCCAGAGCTCACTCTGCCTATTTGGTAATCCAGCACTGCTTAAAGCCCAACACCAGGTCCTGCTCTTTTTTATGTATTTATTTATTTCATTTTTAATACTCACTACCTCTCTGTTTTTATCTATTAACAGGCTGCTCTGGAAAAAGATGGTGTGGTTGTATTGAAGTTGCACAATACGATGATACTTGAACAAAAATGAGCTGCATGGCAGAGTTGCCAGAAAGGAGTCTTTACTTTGCCAATGCCACAAAAAGGACTAGTGTCCTGGTGTTGTCGGCCATATTATAACTGGGCTTTGTTGTGGGATTAGTGCAAAAATTAGCTGCATGGCAGAGTTGCCAGAAAGGAGCCTTTACTTTGCCAATGCCACAAAAAGGACTAGTGTCGAGGTGTTGTCAGCCATATTATAACTGGGCTTTGTTGTGGCATTAGTGCAATTAAGGCTTCTTTCTGGCCATTCGACCACGCAGCTCATTTTTGTTCAAGTATCATCGTATTGTGCTCCTTCAAAACAACCACACCATCTTTTTCCAGAGCAGCCTGTATTTCTCCTGAGAGTCATCACAAACACTTCCTTATGGCAGATCTTTCTTTGTCTACCTGACCTTGGATTGGTATCAAGAGATCTCTGAATCTTCCACTTCTCAATAAGCCTTTGAGTATCTTTTTATACCCTTTTCCATCTTTGTAAAGTTCCATGACCTTGTTACACAGGTCTTTTGACAGTTCTTTTCTGTTCCATGGCTCAGTATCTAGCCTGCTCAGTGCAACAAACTCATTGCCTATTTATACACAGACACTAAAGGCAATTTAAAAAGCCACAGATGTGGGAGATTAACCTTTAATTGCCATTTTAACCCGTGTGTGTCACCTTGTGTGTCTGTACCAAGGCCAAACATTCCAGGGCATGTAAATCTTTGATCATGGCCATTTGGGTGATTTCTGTTATCACTATGATTTAAAAAGGAACCAAACAACTATGTGATAATAAATGGCTTCATATGATCACAATCTTTAAAAAAATAAATTTTTGGCATGATCAGTCACATTTTTAATATCAATGCAAAATTTCATAATTTCTGCTAGGATACGCAAACGTTTGAGAACAACTACACATGTATGTACTGTATGTAGCAAAAGCAATAAAAATGTCACCCTGTCAATGACAGCAAGTTGCTTCTGCTTGGAATCCATATTTTACCTGCAATCCGAAAGAAGAGGAAGAGTTACTCAACCAACATGTGAATTTTGAACCACCTATGTAACATAAAAAAAAAGTTATGCCCACCTTTGCATTTTTTTTGCTATAGCCCTCATACAGTATATATTATTCTCGACTTGTTTTATGTACACTTTTTTTTCTTTGTGAGGGGACCTGATCCAGACCCCCCCCCTTCATAAAACTCTGCAGTAACAGAACTTTCCTAATAATGATCTACTACTGGCTGCAATTAGCTAGTATAGATCACTAAGGCAGCGACCTACCGCCACAGGGAATGGCTTTATAGAGCTACAACAGCTCTGCCTGATCCTCCGTATGCAGAGGAAATGTTATGATGTCACATTACTTACAATGTAAACACAATGCCCCCTGTCCTAGCCCTTTGCTTGCATATGGCTTATGCTACTGATTGCCACCTGCCCTGACCCTTGCCTAGATATAGATTACACTACTGATCACCACATGCCCTGGCCCTTGCCTAAATATCGATTACACTACTGATTGCCACCTGCCCTGACCCTTGCCTAGATATAGATTACACTACTGATTGCCACCTGCCCTGACCCTTGCCTAGATATAGATTACACTACTGATTGCCACCTGCCCTGACCCTTACCTAGATATCGATTACACTACTGATTGCCACCTGCCCTGACCCTTGCATAGATATTGATTACATTACTGAGTGCCACCTGCCCTGACCCTTGCCTAGATATCGATTACACTACTGCCCTGACCCTTGCCTAGATATCGATTACACTACTGCCCTGACCCTTACCTAGATATCGATTACACTACTGATTGCCACCTGCCCTGACCCTTGCCTAGATATTGATTACATTACTGATTGCCACCTGCCCTGACCCTTACCTAGATATCGATTACACTACTGATTGCCACCTGCCCTGACCCTTGCCTAGATATCGATTACACTACTGATTGCCACCTGTCCTGACCCTTGCCTAGTTATCAATTACACTACTGCCCTGACCCTTGCCTAGATATCAATTACACTACTGATTGCCACCTGCCCTGACCCTTACCTAGATATCGATTACACTACTGATTGCCACCTGCCCTAACCCTTGCCTAGATATCGATTATATCACTTATTGCCACCTGCCCTGACCCTTGCCTAGATATCAATTACACTACTGATTGCCACCTGCCCTGACCCTTGCCTAGATATCGATTACATTACTGATTGACTCCTGTCCTGACCCTTGCCTAGATATCGATTACAATACTGATTGAATCCTGTCCTGACCCTTGCTTAGATATCAATTACATGACTGATTGCCTCCTGCCCTGAACCTTGCATAACAGACTCTTTCATTGCCTGCTCTCTGTAAGCCAGTTAATATTTCCGGTTGCTTCTGTATTTTATGCCTTCCATAAAAAACACCCTGCATTCTCAAGCCATATGACATGGAACATGAATTTACTCTCTCTGTGTTTACTGAAATAAACAATATGGTAAAATGTCCCACCATTTAAACTGTTTTTGCCAACATCCCAAAGTATATAGACCAAGAAAACCTAGAAATGTTCCCCTGGGACTGTGTATGGCGAAAACCACAATGAGTAAACAAAAAACATAAAACAATAATGTGTATTACAAAAGATTAACACAACAAAAGGAATTAAAAGATTCAATGTAGTAGCTTATGATACAATAATTCATATATCACATACAGAACATATATGGTGTGCATAAAACCTGACTGTCTGTAGTACATCAATTGGCAAATAGGTTAACATCCCAACAGAGCTTAAACAGTGATGTTGTTCAGACAAATCCAACGCGTTTCGGGACTCTTATTTCCTTCTTCAGGGACTAAATATGTCAGGTCTAGAACAAAACATCATATCCAATGAGTGTGAGCAATATAATACATAATATCATTTTGAAAGGTATGTAGAAAAAATCTGGTTACTCAAATACTTACAAATTACACCACATCGGATAATAAGTGACAGATATTCTTAAATAATTGACTAAGGATGCTCTCCAAATGACACGTCAGGGAGAGGACAGGCAGAGACACCCCAGCAAGCCATCCACCAGTGAGGACCACATAGTAGCAGCCAATGAGGGGATCTGACAAGTGTAATAAGAGCCGAAATGAAAAAGATAAAATATAGTATTTGATGTTTGGCACACAGAAACGATGTGTGGCTCAAGCAAAAGGATTTTTGGAATAAGGGTTAAATCAAAATATGTATATGATGAAATGCCAAAAATAAGTCCTACCCACATAAAGATAACAAAGGATACATGTAAAGGCCCATATGCAAACAAACAGGAATCACCCAGTTCGGTGAATACATCTCTTTAAATCTTGGGGGCAGACAAGTACCGGTAGGCATACTATCCGTGAGGGTAAAGAAAAAAAAAATCTCGCTAACATTTGTTATTTTTTCAGAAAAGGACACAAATCAGTAAATCCCTACAAAAAACCCACAATACCTGTATTTGAATGAGGACATAAGATCTGAATGAATATAACATTATCATCTTCATATCTTCTTTTAGGTATTAATAATTAGTTGCAGGCTTGTGTCTCAATTTTGCAGGCTACTGCTGTTTTATTAATTTGCAAACTTTGGTTGTAAATGAAAACAGACCTCCTGAAGGTAAATTGAAATGTCTGGAACTATCTAATGTTCAGATTAGGATGAATCATCATGTGGATTCACAATTTTAAAACCTGTGCAACTGTGGAAAGAAGGAACAATTACATCAATATTTATAAAGGTTTTTTTTTTTTGCAACTCTTTACAAAATGAAATTCCTATATTAACTCTTTAAAAGTTGAACAGCCATTTAGTACAACAAAATTTATATAAAACAATAAAAAGAAATATTAAAAATAATAATACTCATAATACTAATACTAACAACAACAACAACAACAATAATAATAATAACAATATCAATAACATATTATAAAATATATAATAATACAAATTACTTTCTTTTACAAATATATCTTGGGAAGTAATATTTTTCCTGCCATTAAATTTTTTTTACTTTGGACTGGTAAATTTTTAATTTTAAAAACAAATTTTGGCAGCTCAAGCAAACCACTCATAGAGTACTTCACTTTTGACCACTTGCCACCCAGTCACAGTAGATTTAAACATTGAAACAGCACAATCTTGTGAGCAGGTCCCAGGCAATTATTTATGGCTGAGACCTACTGATCGACTGTGTCCAATCACAGCACAGAGCTCTATGTTTACAAATAACACAGAACTCTGTACACAGAGCAGCAATCTGGCTGTCTGTTCTCCCTGCAGAGCAGGAAGCAGAAACAGACAGGTCAATTAGTAAAAGCAGAACATACTACACTCATTACACATTGTTAGGCACGCAGTTAACCCTTTGATTGCCCTTATGTGTTAAACCCTTCCCAGCCAGTATCATTAGTGACAGTGTACAATCTTAGCACTGATCATTATATTATTGTCCCTATTGATGTCAGTGTCAGTCAGTTAGTATACCTCCTAGCCAGCATCAGCTAATGCCAGATTTCCTGCCACACTATCACAGTCCCATTATAAGTCATTATCATTAGAGAATCATAACTACGTAAATTCCAGTATGCATACCATAGTTTGTAGACGCTATAACTTTCACACAAACCAATTAATGTGCACTTATTGGGATTTTTTTTGCAAATGCAAATAGCAGAATAGACTTTGACCTAAATGTATGAAGAAATTAGATTTTTTTTTTATTGGATATGCTTTATAACAGAAAGCAGAAAAAAACATTTTTTTGGTTCAAAAATGTTGGTATTTTCTGTTTATATAATAAAAATAAAAAACCCAATGGTGATCAAATGCCACCAAAATAAATCTATATTTGTGTAAAAAAAATATGATACAAATTTAATTTGGGTACAGTGTTGCATGACCGTGCAATTTCCAGTTAAAGTAGCACAGTTCTGAATAGCAAAACAATGCCCTAGTCATGAAGGTGGTAAAACCTTCTGGAGGTCAAGTGGTTAAGTAAGGTAACCTATGACTGCATGTGTGTGTTCATGTATGACCTCAATGATGATGTATCCTACATTTTGAAAATGTGTGACTGTCATTGAAAGTGGAAACCAGCTCTGTGTATAAAGGGACCCCCACATACCTGAGGTGCCACGTGCCCCCCAAGGTCTAAATCTGGCTCCACCTCTACCCTCCTGCCACCAATGCTTCCCTTCCCAAATTCCCTCCCAATTTATTTAGCATTTTTCTTAAAGTGAGACTAAAGTGTTCTTATAAAGACTGTGAACAGGCAGGCTATTATTGCTGAAGAGACATGCAATGCGGTATAAAACACCCAACTGACTGCTTGCAGTCTTTTATGGCATGTAAACTGAGCTGCACATGTGCCCTGACTCCATAAGATGTGCACCATCCCAAGCTGTCCAATGAGACAGCCAAAAACCAGCACCCGGGAGAAGATGTCGGAGTGGGAGAGGGACCCAGATCATAGAGAGGAGGTAAGTTTAATGGCTTTAGTTCCACTTCTAATAAACCAAGCCCATTTTTAAAGATCATAATTACATAGTTAGACAAGAAAAAAAAAAAAGTCCATCCAGTTCAACCATTAAAAAAAAAGTTATAATCCTATACCCACAGTTGATCCAGAAGAAGGCAAAAAAATAACCCAGCAAAGTATGATCCAATTTGCTCCTGCAGGGAAAAAATTCCTTCCTGATCCCCCGAGAGGCAATCAGATATTCCCTGGATCAACTTTACCTATAAATGTTAGTATCCAGTTATATTCTGTGTATCCAAGAAAGAATCCAGGACTTTTTTGAAGCAATCCACTGAGCTGGCCAGAACCAACTCTTGAGGGAGTCTATTCCACATTTTCACAGCTCTCACTGTGAAGAAACCTTTCCGTGTTTGGAGAATAAATTTCTTTTCCTCCAGTT
Organism: Staurois parvus; assembly: GCF_062004578.1. Taxonomy (NCBI): domain Eukaryota; kingdom Metazoa; phylum Chordata; class Amphibia; order Anura; family Ranidae; genus Staurois; species Staurois parvus. Next base: position 6,386,288 of record NW_028317965.1, on the reverse strand, counting down.
GTAAAGAGTGCCCCCTTGTCCTCCTGTGATGACTTCAGGGTGAATAACTCTACACCGAGTTCACTATATGAACCAATGATGTATTTATACATGGAGATCATATCCCCCCTTATGTATCATACATGGAGATCATATCCCCCTTTATCTATTATTCATGGAGATCATATCCCCCCCTTATGTATTATACATGGAGATCATATCCCCCCTTATGTATTATACATGGAGATCATATCCCCCCCTTATGTATTATACATGGTGATCATATCCCCCCTTATGTATTATACATGGTGATCATATCCCCCTTATGTATTATACATGGAGATCATATCCCCCCTTATGTATTAAACATGGAGATCATATCCCCCCTTATGTATTATACATGGAGATCATATCCCCCCTTATGTATTATACATGTTGATCATATCCCCCCTTATGTATTATACATGGAGATCATATCCCCCCTTATGTATTATACATGGAGATCATATCCCCCTTATGTATTAAACATGGAGATCATATTCCCCCCTCATGTATTATACATGGAGATCACATCCCCCCTTATGTATTATACATGGAGATCATATCCCCCCTTATGTATTATACATGGAGATCATATCCCCCCTTATGTATTATACATGGAGATCATATCCCCCTTATGTATTATACATGGAGATCATATCCCCCCTTATGTATTATACATGGAGATCATATCCCCCCTTATGTATTATACATGGAGATCATATCCCCCCTTATGTATTATACATGGTGATCATATCCCCCCTTATGTATTATACATGGAGATCATATCCCCCCCCTTATGTATTATACATGGAGATCATATCCCCCCCTTATGTATTATACATGGAGATCATATCCCCCCCTTATGTATTATACATGGAGATCATATCCCCCCCCTTATGTATTATACATGGAGATCATATCCCCCCTTAATCTCCTCTTCTCAAGAGAGAATAAATTCAGTTCCTCTAATCTTTCCTCATAGCTGATCTCCTCCATGCCTCGTATCAGTTTGGTTGCCCTTCTCTGGACTTTCTCCAGTTCCCCAATATTCTTTTTGTGAATTGGTGCTCAAAACTGAACTGCATAATCCCGATGATGCATTTCACACTAAATCATGTTTTCCTTCATGAAACTCAAAGTACCCCAAACAAAAGCACATTCTACAGACCTCGGTATAATAGTCTTCTAAAACTCTAGCAGTGATCTATCCATCCACATTGATTATGCCGAGGTAAAGGATGGTACAGAGTATACAGGGAAATCCCCCTGCTAACTTATCAGTCAGTTTTTAGTAACAAGAGGGTGAATCTGACAGCCAGGTATTCAGCCTTTAATTGGTATTTGTTGCTTTCTCTTCCTACGTTGAACTGTCCATTCTATAACAAGAATCATCTCCTCAGACTTATGTCATATGCAAGTAATGCAGAAACAGTTACTTTTTATTTCATTATAACATACATAATAAACTTTAATAAATAGTGCAATTTATAAAAAGAAGATTGCGACAAATGTACATTGATTTCAGATGATTGAGATTCAGGTTTCATCTTAGGAATGAGGAACCAGACATAAATTTAAATAATAAACTTTAAATGCACAAAGATTCTGATCCAATCAACTTGTTAGGCATGTCAGGTGTGATTACAGTGTGCCGAGCTAAAATGAAAAAGGCAGTCAATGGGATTTGCATTTAGATGGCACTCAGGCCTCTTTATTTCCCTATGCATGTCAACTTCATTATATTTATGAATTTTACATGTATAATACATGCAGCATACCCAGACAACGCAACTTGGAAAAGATATAAAACATTTTTTTTGTGAAACTCATTTTTCCTGATAATTTTTTTTAGATGTTTTGTTGTTCGTTCTCAAAAGGAACCCATCAAGTTGAACAAATATGAGAGCTGGCATTGCGGGCTTGGTTTTTAAATGTGCAGGCTATCATCCCATGTCTTCCCAACCTGACTTTACTACCTAGTAAGTTAATGACCTGGAATAAAGTTGGAGGGCAGCAATTTAGACTTTTTAGGCTTGCTTGTCTACATGCTGGAGTTTGCATGTTCTCCCTGTGCCTGTGGGGGTTTCCTCCGGGTACTCAGGTTTCCTCCAGAACTCCAAAGACATGCTGGTAGGTTAATTGGATTCTGTCTAATTTGGCCCTAGTATGTTTATGTATGAATGTGAATTAGGGACCTTAGATTGTACGCCCCTTGAGGGTTAGGAACTAATGTGAATGTACAATATATATATGTAAAGTGCTGCGTAAATTGACGGCGCTATACAATTACCTGAAATAAATAAAATAGTGATCCGGTTTTCATAAATGTGTATTAAAGGCATATATTTGGGTAGACGGGGGTTCTTTTTCACTTTGCTGTATCTCAGACAGTTATAAAGAAAGAAAATACAGTGTATATCAAATCCTTATACAGTCATGGCCAAAAAATATTGGCATCCCTGCATTTCTGTCAGATAATTCGCCCAGAAAATTTTTGCAATTCCACGTTGATGTGAATGTACAATATATATATGTAAAGCACTGTAAATTGACTGCACTATATATGTATCTGTAATAAATAAATAAATAAAATGCTTGTTCCTGATCAAAGTATTAGAGCCAGAGGCAACTAGTATTGTTAGACAAATGTTATCCGATCCATTATGCTTCCCAATCCGCAGATCCAATCCATCTTGTGGGGATCGTCGGCTTGCTTTAAAACTTTCCTTTTCGTGGGGCTTGTGGAGAGGGTCCAGTGTCACCCTGTGCGATAGGTGTCACTCAGTGCTGTGCACACCCCCCGCACCTGCCTAGGGACGCCACTGATGGGAGGTGGGTAGGGGGTGGAATCAAAGGACAGTGCTCAGAGGTGGGTAGGGGGTGGAGACAAGGGGTGACTTTAAAAGGGGAGTTCCTGCACCTATTCCGTGCGGAAAAAAGCCCTGTATAATGTACTTTATGTAAAAATATGTACAGATTCTTTTAACCTCCCTAACGGTATGATTATTTCAGATTTTTGGTGCTGAAAGCGGTACCATTTTTTTGCATGGAAATATGTATTTTTTTTATTGTAGGCCTGTAATTTAGGAATAACTCACTGAAATCTGTCTGAACAAGAGTCTAGTAAACATTCCTGATATGAGGAAACTTGAAACACAAAATCATAAATTATAATTTAATAAATAATCTTAAAAAATAATAATATAATAATAATACATTTAATTAACTAATCAAACCAAAAACACTTAAATTTGAAATATATCGCTGAGCAAAGTCGCAGAATCATTTTCAGTGTCTGATGACGAATTTCCCCCACGAATCATTATCACTCAATTCTGCAAGTGGTTCTCATTTACTATCGCTGTTCTCTAGCCGGTCTAAAACCGCTTTTGACGTAAAGGGACGCTTTTTGGACGCCATGGACTTTTCTAAGTTTCCAGGCAGAAAGAACAGTAAAAATGAAGGCAGGGGACAGGACAAAGCACTCGGGACAAAATGTATGTGAAATGGTTTGAAACAGCAATGTTTTACTATGTAATAATCATTTTTTAAAAAAATGAAATTTTTTAAAAAATTTAAAATTTGCCGCCAGTTCCGGTGCCCGTACGTCCCGACGTCACAGGGACCGGAACACGGAAGCCGGATGCCGGCATCGGCCGGAGGAGATGGCCGGGGACGCTGCAGGGGACGCATTGCGGGAGCGAAGGACAAGGTAAGCGCTGCAGGGACTCCCTGAGCAACGCTGCATGGTAAGCCCGAGTGTAGCTCAGGGTTACCGCTTTTGGTACTGAAACTTTACCCCGAGCTACACTCGGGAATACCGCCAGGGAGGTTAATATATATAGAGTTACGCACATATTACATAACCACTAAACTCCATAAAATGGGCCTATTGTGTGACCCAATCTGCAGTAAATGCCACAGAGATCATGGTGACCTCATTCATAAACTGTGACACTGCCCTAAGCTGCATAGATATTGGACCATGGATTTAGATACCATAAACAGAGCTTTTCAGGCTACAGTTAAAATGGAATCTGAAGCAACGGAAGCCAGATGCCGGCATTGGCCGGAGGAGATGGCCGGGATGCTGCAGGAGACGCATCGCGGGAGCGAAGGACAAGGTAAGCGCTGCAGGGACTCCCTATGCAATGCTGCAGGGTATTCCCGAGTGTAGCTCGGGGTTACCACTTTTGGTACTGAAACTCTACCCCGAGCTACACTCGGGAATACCGCTAGGGAGGTTAAAGGAAAAATTCTACATTAGGAAAGGAAAACCTGCAAACGCTCCATGAACAAGGCTGTAACAGCAAAAATAAAAAATACAGAGGGCAACATAGTGCCCAGCTTATGGAGTAACTAGCCATAGGCATGGATATACAGTAGAATCGTTCTCAAAGCATGGATGATCAACTGTCTGCTAATATTACAGCAAGATTGTCTATCATGTAATCCCTGTACAAACTCTCACTTCCAATTCTCTCACTTCTCCTAATAGCAGGGCTATACCTGCTGTCACATCTCCTTGCACATTGTGCTTGTGTGACAGTTATTTCAAGCATGGCCATGTCATTGAAACACAATGGCATATGGTTTTATTTCAAACTGGTATAAATTAAACATGTGTAAAAAGAGAATCCCTTGGTATTCGATAGATTGTAATTAAATTCAAGTTAGAAAATAGAGTCGCAGTTCATGTGATACCAATTAAATAGTTGATTTGCTGCCTACTTCTATAAAAAATGACCAAGTGCCACACTGCTAGTGTGACATGGTGGTACTTAGCTGACTCCTGGAGGATGCACAGCATTGTAAATGATGGAGAAAGGCCAGAAAATTAACCAACTGTTTTTATTATGCTTGAGAATACTAATCCAATTCAGGGAAGAAACAATGGGTAGAATAGTAGAGCTAAAACTCTCGCAGAAGTTTCATATGGAGAACAAAAATGTACCTGAAATAATACAGGAATTAATATCCACATGGAAGAAAAATATATTTGAAATATATTTTTAAAATATTCTTCCCAAATATATTGCCATGTATTTGAAATGCTACAATGTTGGCCATATTCAATATATTTCAATATATATATACCATATTTTTCGCTCCATAAGACGCACTTTTTTCCCCTCAAAAAAGGGGGGAAAATGTCAGTGCGTCTTATGGAGCGGACGGTCCGGTATTTCCATATCAGAATATCGGGCCGGCCGCTCAGCTCTTCTCTCCTGCAGGACCTTACCTGTTCCTCGCTCCAGCGCTGCAGTCTTCCCGCGGCGGCTTCTGTGACAGCCGGGTGCCCACTGCGCATGTTCTGCGCTTTGTGAATGGTCCGGTGTCTTCTGGGACACATGCCAGGTCCCAGAAGGCTCCGGGCCATTCACAAAGCGCAGCGCTTCTCGCGCATGCGCAGTGGGCACCCGGCTGTCACAGAAGCCGCCGCGGGAAGAAAAAGGAAGGACAACTCCGTGGAAGTGGGAGCGGGTACCTGTCAAATTCAGGTACCCGTTCCCCTCCCTCCCCAAAGGTCCGCAGTCTCTGGAAATCTCCTTTACTGTCTGCACTCTTTGGTCATCTGTACTGTGTCCGCAGTCTCTGGTCATTCCCTGTACTATGTCCGCAGTCTCTGGTCATCCCTGTACTGTGTCCGCAGTCTCAGGTCATTCCCTGTACTGTGTCCGCAGTCTCTGGTCATCTCCTGTACTGTGTCCGCAGTCTCTGGTCATCTCCTGTACTGTGTCCGCAGTCTCTGGTCATCTCCTGTACTATGTCCGCAGTCTCTGGTCATCTCCTGTACTGTGTCCGCAGTCTCTGGTCATCCCCTGTACTGTGTCCGCAATCTGGTCATTTCCTGTACTGTGTCCGCAGTCTCTGGTCATCCCCTGTACTGTGTCCGCAGTCCATTGGTTCAAAATATTTTTTTTCTTGTTTTTCTCCTCTAAAACCTAGGCGCATCTTATGGTCAGGTGCGTCTTATGGAACGAAAAATACGGTTTTTATTACAAAATATATGAAAAATATTTTTTAAAATACATTTCAAATATACTGTATGTCTTTAAAAATACAAATCTAGATTTTTGGAATGCATTTAAAAATATATGTTAAAATTACTTTTTTATATGTTAAACAAAATCTGAAGAATATATTTTAAAAAATCTATATTTTAAAAAATCTATATTTTTTTAAATATATTCTTCAGATTTTTAACATAAAAAAGTAATTTTAACATAAAGTTTTAAATATATTTGTAAATGCATTCCAAAAATGTAGACTTGTATTTTTAGAGACATACAGTATATTTGAAATGTACTTTTAAAAATATCTTTCATATATTTTGTAATAAAAATGCATTTCAACATGCAGTATATATATATACAGTCATGGCCGAAATTGTTGGCACCCTTGATATTTTTCCTGAAAATCAAGTATTTCACACAAAAAAGGTATTGCATTAACACATGTTTTGCTATACACATGTTTATTCCCTTTGTATGTATTGGAACAAATATAAAACAGAGGCAGAAAAGCAAATATGACATAATGTCACACAAAACCCCAAAAATGGGCTGGACAAAAGTATTGGCACCCTTAACTTAATATTTGGTTGCACACCCTTTGGAAAACATAACTGAAATCAGTCGCTTCCTATAACCATCAATAAGCTTCTGACACCTCTCACCCGGAATTTTGGACCACTCTTCCTTTGCAAACAGCTCCAGGTCTCTCTTATTGGAAGGACACCTTTTCCCAACAGCAATTTTAAGATCTCTCCACAGGTGTTCAATGGGATTTAGATCTGGGCTCATTGCTGGCCACTTCAGAACTCTCCAGCGCTTCTTTGCCATCCATTTCTGAGTGCTTTTTGACGTATGTTTGGGGTCATTGTCCTGCTGGAAGACCCAGGATCTTGGACGCAAACCCAGCTTTCTGACACTGGGCCCTACAGTGCGACCCAAAATCCTTTGGTAATCCTCAGATTTCATGATGCCTTGCACACAGTCAAGGCACCCAGTGCCAGAGGCAGCAAAACAACCCCAAAACATCATTGAACCTCCACCATATTTTACCGTAGGTACTGTGTTTTGTTCTTTGTAGGCCTCATTCCGTTTTCGGTAAACAGTAGAATGATGTGCTTTACCGAAAAGCTCTATCTTGGTCTCATCTGTCCACAAGACGTTTTCCCAGAAGGCTTTTGGCTTACTCAAGTACATTTTGGCAAACTGTAGTCTTGCTTTTTTATGTCTCTGTGTCAGCAGTGGGGTCCTCCTGGGTCTCCTGCCATAGCGTTTCATTTCATTTAAATGTCGACGGATAGTTCGCGCTGACACTGATGCTCCCTGAGCCTGCAGGACAGCTTGAATGTCTTTGGAACATGTTTGGGGCTGCTTATCCACCATCCGGACTATTCTGCGTTGCAATCTTTCATCAATTTTCCTCATCCGTCCACGACCAGGGAGATTAGCTACAGTGCCATGGGTTGCAAACTTCTTGATAATGTTGCGCACTGTGGACAAAGGCAAATCTAGTTCTCTGGAGATGGACTTGTAACCTTGAGATTGTTGATATTTTGCCACAATTTTGGTTCTCAGGTCCTCAGACAGTTCTCGTCTCCTCTTTCTGTTGTCCATGCTTAGTGTGGCACAGACAGACACACAATGCAAAGGTTAAGTGAACGTCTCTCCTTTTTATCTGCTTTCAGGTGTGATTTCTATATTGCCCACACCTGTTACTTGCCCCAGGTGAGTTTACAGGAGCATCACATGCTTGTAACATTCTTATTTATCCGCAGTTGTGAAAGGGTGCCAATACTTTTGTCCAGCCCATTTTTGGAGGTTTGTGTGACATTATGTCGAATTTGCTTTCTTTCCTCCCTTTTTTTGTTTTGTCCCAATACACACAAAGGGAATAAACATGTGTATAGCAAAACATGTGTTAATGCAATACGTTTCGTGAGAAATACATGATTTCCTGGAGAAATATCAAGGGTGCCAACAATTTCGGCCATGACTGTATATATATATATATATATATATATATTTTTTTTTTTTTTTTTAAATATATTGAATATTGCCAAAATTGTAGCATTTCAAATATATGGCATTGCTAAGGCTTTTGAAGGACATTGCTATCCAGGAAAATACACCATTCACGTGGATATCTCATTTGCTTGTACTAAGAGATTGGGAAGCTGCTATTGACGACTTCTATCTCAGAAATTTTGTAGGTGACTGAAACAAGCATGATATCAGAAGTTCTGACTTTATTGTCTGATTGTTTGTTTAAAGTAGTATTAAACACCCCCCCCCCAAAAAAAGTTGTAATATATTGTAGATTACCAATTGTTAAAGTTGTAATATTTGTAGATTACCAATTTTTTAAAGTGATTCTAAAGGCATAATTAAAAAGAAACAAAAACAAACACACTATACTCATCTGCTGTGTGCGGTGGTTTTGCACAGACCAGCCCAGATTCTCTTCTTCTCAGGTCCCCTGCAGGCTCTTCTGCCCCCTCCCTCCTGTCGGGTGCCCACACAGCAAGCAGTTGCTATGGGGGCCAGACCATATTTAGATGGACTCTGACTAAAAATTCAATTCTTGTTGACTGTAGTGTTGGATTCTCCCAGTATTAGGACCAAGATCTGAACTCACGATCTCTGCTACACCTACCAGTATCTTTTCATGTTGAGCCACCTGGCATGCTGAACATCATCCTATCTGGTCCTTTGGGCAATCTTGCCTTTTGTACCTTGTTTCTGGTGAACCGTGAACTCCTTGTTCCTCCCATAAACATCCTGTTTAAGCTATGCCACTTCCTGCTTGTCAGATTATTGTGCTCTCTCTGCAGATGATATATTGTCCCTTTGCATACTTGCTGCTGTTCATATCTTCACTACCACTAGTTACTGACCTTTGGCTTGTTCCTTGACAATGCTTCCAATTGATCCTAACCTGCAATCATTTGTCAGTGACCTTTGACTTGTCTCTCGACTAAACTTTTGCCCCTTTGCGTAATTGCAGCTGTCCTTATCTTCACTACCACACGTTACCGAACCTTTGACTTGTTCTTCTACTACACTTCCACATGATCCTAACCTGCAACCACTTGTTACTGACTTTTGACTTGTTCTTCTACTACACTTCCACATGATCCCAACCTGCAACCACTTGTTACCGACTTTTGACTTGTTCTTCTACTACACTTCCACATGATCCCAACCTGCAACCACTTGTTACCGACTTTTGACTTGTTCTTCTACTACACTTCCACATGATCCCAACCTGCAACCACTTGTTACCGACTTTTGACTTGTTCTTCTACTACACTTCCACATGATCCCAACCTGCAACCACTTGTTACCGACTTTTGACTTGTTCTTCTACTACACTTCCACATGATCCCAACCTGCAACCACTTGTTACTGACTTTTGACTTGTTCTTCTACTACACTTCCACATGATCCCAACCTGCAACCACTTGTTACCAACCTTTGAATTATTTACTGACTACATTTCTGCTTTATCCCTACCTGATATCTGCTTCTGGACCCCAGCTTGCTCACCTCCTGGTGGAGCGATCCTGAGGATTATGCCCTGGGACTAACACGCAGAAAAACCCACATCCACCATCATGGGCTCTGGTGATTACCTGTTAATGCTTAGACCCTGCATCTTGTGTGAACCCACATCATCCACCAGGGTGACCTGCTTGTTTACTTATCCAGCTGTTCTGTGGGAACCTCTCTACTGCTATAGCTACTGGTCTGCGAGCCTGACCCATGACTCTGACACTGAGGCTGACTAAGACTTTAAAACTCTTCTCAAATTATTTTTGCAGACAAAGTGCTTATGAACACTTGAAGAATTGATGCATGTTGAGATATAACCTACCAAACAAAAAGATTCTTTGACCTGAAAAGGTCACACAGTTTGCTGAATATACAGGACAGGAAATTGCACAATTACAAAAAAGTCAAATATTTTTTCAGTTTGCCATTCAGAAGTTAGAGCAAGAATACATAGCAAAAAACGTATGGCGATCATCAGGTGTCATGAAGCCTATGTCAGAGTCATGGATATTATTGTCACTCCAGGAACAGCTTGCTTATGGAGAAACAGTCACTATTTAAGACATGGCATAGCTATATTTAGTGATGAGGAGGCATTTTGCATACTAGAAGATTCAAACTGTACATCCGGTCTGATGGAATAACTTGGAATGTTGTCTTAATACCCCCCAGTTCCCTTATAGAAGATAATGGATATGGTTATATACTCTTCTACTCCATGGCTTGCATTTTTTAAACCATTCATAAAATGCAAGTGATGCTCTAAGTAGAGAATGCTGTGATTAGAAAAGAGGCCCCTGATGAGACTTTGATAGCCCATGTGTACTTGGGCTCTTTTCTCAACTTTTCTTCAGCATAAACAAAACAAAACTGTCTATCAATTTCTAGTATAAATCAAACCTTGAGCTCGCTGCCAGCAAAACCTTGACCCATAACATGGTTTATGGTCCCTTCCAGTCAGTCACTTATTAAAAAGTCATACATTTGGGGATCTCTTGATACCAAGCCAAGGTCAGGTAGACCAAGAAAGGTTGCAGCCACAACTGCCAGAAAAATTGTTCAGGATACAAAGAAAACCCACAGATAAACTCAGGGGAAATACAGGATGCTATGGAAAAAGACGGTCTGGTTGTTTCAAGAAGTACAATACGATGATACTTGAACCAAAATTAACTGTCTGGTCGAGTTGCCAGAAAAACTGCTCCAAATGCCACAAAAAAGCTCAGTTGCAATATGCCCGACAAAATCTTGACTCGCCTCACAGCTTCTGGCACACTGTAATCTGGAGTGATGAGACCAAAATATAGCTTTATGGTCACAACCATAAGCAGGGGCGGACTGACAACTCATGGGGCCCCCGGGCAATAGGGGATCATGGGGCCCCTGTGTCCTTGCCCAAACTCAAAAAAGGCTATGAAAAAGGTACCAGGGGCATCTCATGGGGCCCCCTACTGACCCCGGGCCCTTGGGCAGTGCCCGAGTTTCCAAATGGTCAGTCTGCCCTTGACCATAAGCATTATGTTTTTAGATGCGTCAAGGCCTATAGCAACAAGAATACCATTCCCACTGTGAAGCATGGTGGTGGCTTTCTGATGTTTTGGGGGTGTGTGAATTCTAAAGGCATGAGGAATCTTGTGAAAATTGATGGCAAGATAAATGCAGCATGTTATCAATAAAAAAAATAGCAGACAATTTGCATTGTTCTACACAGGGGTCTCAAAACGACGGCCCGCGGAGCCCTTTGCTTGCTTTTATCTGGCCTGCGGGGCACTTTTCCTTCCACTGATACGAACTACTATTCCTTCCATTGACAACAAGAATGGGGCGCTATTCTTTTCCCTGGCACCAATGATGGGACACTCTTCCTCTGTCAGCACCTGTGGTAGTGAGCTCTATTGATCCACAACTTGGGGTTCCCCAGGGTGTGGAGTCTAAGCTCCAGCCTGCTTGTTCACTAGGGCACCTGATGGTGGGGATGGACTTGCAGCAGGTTGGGACCAGGTCGCAGCCCCCAGGTACACCCAGTTGAGGTGGAGGTGCTAGTGTGAGCAGGGTACAACGGGAAAAGACACAGGGAATCCAATAGGCAAGCCGAGGTCAGGACAGATGGAAAACAAGAAAGGTCAGGAACGAAGCCGGGGTCGGTACACTGATAGACAATATAGGATTCACAGCAGAAACACACAGGAGCTCCAACAACTAAGAAGTTGCTCAGGCAAAGTGGCCTAGTCTGAGCACATCTTATATAGACAGGCAGACAAGGAGACGGGGCAGGAAGTGATGGAAGGGAAGGAAATAAAACCCAGAGGACAGCATCTGATGCATAGAAGAGCACAGACAAACATGAGAAGAGACCAGAAACAGGACTGCAGCAAGAAAGGTAAGAACACAAACGCAACTGCAGTATAACATGTGACATCCTCCCTCTGACACCAATGATGGGGCACTATTCCTCCCACTGACACCAACAATGGGTTGCTATTCCTCCCACTGACACCAATGATGGGATGCTATTACTCCCACTGACATAAATGATTGGGCGTTATTCCTGCCACTGACAATAATGATGGGGCACTGTTCCTTCCACCTACCCCAATGACAGGGTACTGTTCCTCCCACTGACCCAAACCATTGGGCACTGTACCTCCCACTGACCCAATGGTGGGGCACTGTTCCTCCCACTGACCCCAACGATGGGGCACTGTTCCTCCCACTGATAACAGTGACGGGACACTGCTGCTCCCAATGACACCAGCAATGAGGTACTGTTCTTCCCACTGATACCAGAAATGGGGAACTAACTATTCCACCGACACTAATGATGGGGCACTGTTCCTCCCACTGACCACCAAGCCTAGGGTATTGTTTACTCCCACTGATGCCAAGGCATTTCCTACTCCCACTGGCCACAATTCAGCCCCCCTAAAGTTTGAAGGGTAGTAAACTGGCCCTTTGTTTCAAAAGTTTGGAGACCCCTGTTCTACATGAAAGCTGAGCATGGGACATTCTTGGACTTTCCGGCACAACAATGACCCTACAAACAAGGCCCAGTTGACCCTCCAGTGGTTACAGTAAAAAAGGTGAAGGTTCTATGTGGTCATCACAGCCTCCTGACCTTAATCTCATTGAGCGTCTCTGGGGAGATCTCGAACACGTGATTCATGCAAGACAACCAAAGACTTTGCATGACCTGGAGGCATTTTGCCAAGACGGATGGGCAACTATACCACCTGCAAGAATTTGAGGCATCATAAACCACTATTACAAAAGACTGAATGCTGTCATTGATACTAAAGGGGGCAATACACAGGAAGTATTAAGATCTAAGGGGATGCAGACTATTGAACAGGGGACATTTTATTTGTTTACTTGTTGCCATATTCTGTTTTGTTTCATGAGTGTGCCATTCTGTTATGACCTACAGTTGAATATGAATCCCAGAAGAAATAAAAGAAATGTGTTTTGCCTGCTCACTCATGTTACACACTGTATTTTACCAATTCTCCAAAGGTGTGCAAACTTTTGAGCACAACTCTATCTATCTATCTATCTATCTATCTATCTATCTATCTATCTATCTATCCATCAGTCCATCCATCCGTCTATCTATCAGTCCATCCATCCATCTATCTATCAGTCCATCCATCTCTCTATCAGTCCATCCATCCATCCATCTATCTATCAGTCCATCCATCCATCTATCTATCAGTCCATCCATCTGTATATCAGTCCATCCATCCATCTATCTATCAGTCCATCCATCCGTCTATCAGTCCATCCATCCATCTATCTATCAGTCCATCCATCCGTCTATCTATCATTCCGTCTGTCTGTCAGTCCATTTGTCTGTCCGTCCGTCCGTCTGTCCGTCCGTCCGTCTGTCCATCTATCTATCTATCTATCTATCTATCTATCTATCTATCTATCTATCTATCTATCCATATATATGTCTTTCTTTCTTATACCCCGATTATAATTTACAAACAATTTAGTGTTTCACATTATATATTTTTTAGAAGTGTTATGTTATTTTACTCTTTCCTCAATTCATATTCAATATTTATTAATAGTGCAAGGTAATTCTAAGGTTAATCCTTTTTGTGAAGTACTTTACATGCTCATTTGCATTCCGGCTGTGAGAACACTTATGCTTTGCAAAGTGTCTCACTGATGCTGGCAATTCAATCACCTTTAAGTGGTTTAACACATTTATACTGCGTACTGTACAACACACTTAAATAAGAATTATTTATAGGCAAATAGAACTTATGAATAGAATCCATGTAATATTTTGCAAGACGATGATTGCCTAATGCCAGCAATAGAAGTTAAAAGGTGAATAAATAGTTCATATGAAAAAAAAAACTATTTGAATGTAGTCATCACCACTGCACATTATAAAAATAAAAGTCCATGTTGTGTGTATGTCCTCTGCCCTGGGTATTTATGTCTTCTCCGGGTCTCTGCTCAGCCACTACCAATCAGAAAATTAAGGTAATAGGGAACTTTGACACCAGGAAAATTGGGCAAGGTTTGTTAGGGTCATTGCCGATGCAATGGCCTGAGACAGGGAAACATTTGAATAGCACACACTTGATCTAGCTGCTTAGAAAAATTGATAAACCCAAGTTTGCCTCAAACACTGCTCTTTCTTTTTTATTGGGTGGGCTATCCTTTGAATACTTCTCAGTTGTAAGAGTGAAAGCAGGAGCTGCTGGAGACAAGAATCCAATTGCTTAGATATAAACTTCCTCTACCTATCTGTTACCTTCCTCACTAAGAGGAATGAGTCCCCGGTACAGGGCTTTTCTTTTTAAGTAAAACGTGGAGGAACGCAGTTACAGCACCTCCAGCACCTCCAGCACTGAATTTATGTAATGGAAAGGGGTGTTGGGGTATGATGGACAGTCTATTGATACTGACTGCTGGGGAATCTATTGTCACTGGAGGGGATCTATTTTTGTACGGAGGTCTATTGTTAGTGGGGAATTTATTGTTGCTGGGGGTGGGGGGTCAGTTGTTGCTGGGGGAGGCGAATGTTGCCAGGAGGGACCTACTCTTGAGGGGGAGATCTATTGATGCTGGTTGCTTGGGGATCTGTTGTTGCTGCTGGGGATCTATTGTTGTTGGGGATATATTGTTGCTGAATGCAGGGGATTTTGTTTTACTGTTTTATTTCCTGTTATCATTAAAAAATTCCATACAAATTACTTAGCACCACCAAATGATACTTGGTTCTGTATTCTTAAAAAAAGGCTGTACAGGAAGGTGGCTAGGGGGTGGAACCCAGGGATGGTACCAGGGGGGACTGGCAATAAGGGATCATGGGGCCCCTGTGTACTTGCCCAAACTCAAAAAATCTATGAAAAAGGTACCAGCGGCATCTCATGGGGCCCCCTACTGACCCCAGCCCTCTGGCAGTGCCCGAGTTTCCAAATGGTCAGTCCGCCCCTGGACGGTACTCAAAGTTGGGTAGGAGGTGGAGACATGGGGTGAATCAGAAGGGGTGATTTCCTGCACCTATTCTCTGAGAAAAAACCTTCCCCAGTTCTATCTCATACTATAAAAGCCCCGTTCAGTCAGCAATAGGCTAACCATTAACCAGATACAGTTATGGCAAGATTGGGTGGCCATTCACTTTGAAGCCTGTAATCTCATTGTAGAGGACAATCCAAGGGACAGATGCTTTGACATGGTGATGATACAGGATTTCCCCACATGACAAAAGACATCCAATATGAGCGAGGAATGGACTGGGAAGCAGGGGTTTATTTGTCCCTGGACCAGTACAAATAATATATGTTGGACTGGTTGCTCTACAAGGAGATGTTCCCACATTTAGTCCTCAATTAGATTGATACCAAAAGTCACTGGACTGGATTGATGGGCAGGGGATAATTTGCCCCCTAATCCAGAATAAATAATACATATTTAACTGGTTGCCTTAAAATGAGATATTCCCTTATTTAACCCTCAATCAGATTAGTACCAAAAAGTCAATAACAGCTGCTGGGCACCATAAACTGTTGCTATATGTTCAGACCTGTGACCATAGTGCCATGCTAAAGGAAGCCTTCCATCATCTGCTTCCTCTGGGGTTCTGACATCTTATGTAGACAAATGCAGAGAGCTGCAAAGGAAGTCAATGATGGAATAAAGGAAAACTGTGAAATGCGTTGAGTTCATTTATTAAAGGAAGCTGAACGTTATGGATCATTTGTGATGATAGCCACAGTGTTTTATTTACCATAAAATAGCCTTCTTGTTGGGATCATAAACTATTTCTACATTTAAAATGTATTCCTTAGAATCCCATATTTGTATATGTTTAGTTTGTAAAAAGGCATGCTAAGAGTAGCAATGTCCTTGTCCTCCAGAGGATTTACCCCCCTTCCTGACTAGGCCATTTTTTGCGATATGGCGCTACATTATTTTAACTGACAATTGCGTGGTCTTGCAATGCTGCACCCATATGAAATGTACATATGTCCTTTTTTCCCCACATATAGAGCTTTATTTCAGTGGTATTTGATCATCTATGTGGTTTTTAATTTTTTGAGCTATAAACAAAAAAAGACTGACAATTTTGAAAAAAAAAAAACCAATATATTTATGACTTTTTGCTATAAAACATATCTAGTAAAAAAAAATTAAAAAATCAAATTTCATCATAACTGTAGACCAAAATGTATTCTGCTACATGTCTTTGCTAAAACAAAAATCACAATATGTGTAAATTAAATGGTTTACATGAACATTATAGTGTCTGCAAATGGCAGTATAGATACTGGAATTAAAAAAAAAAAAATTCATAACAGAATGGTGGCGATCAGCGACTTATAGTGGGACTGCGAGACTGCGGTGGGAATTATGACACTAACTGCCACTGACTAACTGCCACTGGCATGCCCAGTGACACTAATACAATGATCAGTGCTAAAAAAAAAGCACTGACACTACTAATGACAATGGACAGGAAGGGGTTAACATCTGGGGCGATCAAAGGGTTAACTGTGTGTGCTTTACTGTGTAAGCATGCTGCTTTGTATTGCTCTACTATGCAGAGCAAAACAAAGCAGCATGCTGGAATTGATAGGAGAGAGATCTGTATTGTTTACATACAGACCTCTTCTGTCAGTGTTCTTTGGCGATCGCCGGGTGCCAGCGGGGAATTTCCGTCCGGGACCCGGTGATTGACAGCCGTAGCCATCAATGGCGGAGCAGACAGGGCGGCGCACACGCGCCCCCTGCCCAGAAATGCTATATCATGTATATATACATACATATATATATATATATATATATATATATATATATATGTGATTTTGCGCATCCCTGTAGTATTTGTGCTATAGGGTCGGCAGAGGTGCGGTTAAAGCATCAGTTCACCTTTTTTAACATGTTAAACCCATATTCAGGGTGTAACATGTTACGATCAGACCAGCCCCAACTCCCTTCTGATTCCCACTTTGACAGCTAGCGGGGGATCTTGTCCCCCCTCGCTAGCTGTCAACTTAAAAAAAAAAACGTGGCTGCGTCACTCATTCACAGTCATCTGTAAGTGAGAGGCTACAATTCCCAACAGCCATAGCAGCTGTCAGCTTGTATACCTCAATGAACTACCATGGTGCTGTGCTTATACTTCCTGCCAGTATATCTACCTGCTCATACATCCCATATGGCAAGCAGACAGGTCTGACAGGTCTGCAGGAGACCTGCATGGCACCAGGGATCTGCTGATTACTGGTGCAATAATTTACAGGCTACTGCAGACAAAAAAAATAAATGCACATTTTTTTACCTGCAAAAAATGTGCATTTATTATTATTTTTCTAAAGGATGAACTTATCCTTTAAGATAACAGCCACTTGTCATGATGGCCATCAATCACTGTGACACAGCAGTGCCCTTTAGTTGGCGTAATCTTTCTTAGCTCACAGGAAATGGCCCTTACCATGAAAAGGACAGCTAGTTGTGTTTTCCTCCCCAGGCCAACGTTGTTCCCAGTTCTCCCCTGATCACATATTATGTAGCAGGGTAGGATGACCTGGAGGCAGCTTCAGAGGATGATCACAGATATATTTTAATGGCTGTTGGAAAAGAAACACGTCGTCCATTTCAGCTGCATCTGTCTGAGAGACCCCATGACCCACAATATGTAATGCTTTTGTGTGTCTGCTACAAACCATCAGTTGATAGAGGTTGTAGCATACATGGATGTAAAAGGACTAAAATTTCTTACATTCTCTGGAATACACTTCAGAAAAAAAAGATAAGCCAGATTTTTAATTACCTTTCTTATGTTCATCTATCAGCTCCAAGTAACGAGTTCCATATTGCTGAACTCTGTGACCAAGCCAACTGTAAAATGCCTCATCTCGAGAAAGGTCAAGATATTTGACTTCTTAAGATTATTCAGTCCACCTAAACTACAGTTGAATACATTGTGGTAGTGAGACTATGAAACAATTTCCTTCTTGTAGACCGAAAGCATAATTAGTGGAAATATATTTAAATATTAATTCTAAATAAATGTTTTTTTAAACATCCAAATAATTGGAATGATGCTGGAATACAAATTTGCTTTGCCAGAACAGAAAATATAACTCTAAAAAAAAAACAAATTATGGTTTGGTATATAATAATATATCCTCCTAGTTCTGTTTGCTGGATCCAAAAGAATAATGGAGTTTGCATTGCCAACTAGAGAATAACAACTTTATAATATTCAAGCTTATTTGACAAGCGAGGGCAAATTGGCAAACTGCAGTAACCCAAAGCAGCCAAAATGAAACTATTTTACAGGTCTCGTAGCTATAAACTGAACCTTGATGGATTGCTATGGGTCTCTGAACTTTGCATACTGTCATTGCTCTTTGAAATGTGTTATTAAAGTGGAAATGCACTGCCTCTGAGCTCCACAAACCAAAAATGCTGTTTAATAATGTTTTTTCCCATAATCAAGTTTTATTATTGAAAATAAAACTTACATCTGCAAGATCGTCATTATAGCCAATATCATAATCATCAATAATAGAAAACACACAATAATTTTTTTTTCATAATCAATTTTTATTATTGAAAATAAAACATCCACAAGTTTAATACGTTTTTAATATTCACTGCAAACTCCCCCATCCATCCATGTCTCCATGCGTTATTTTGCTGAGAAATCATTTTGAACAACACCTCCTGGCATTTCTGGCAGTCACCATCTTGAGTAAGGGTAGATGATTCATGTAGCATTTACTTCCTGGAATCTGTCACGATCGTGGCGTCAGACCCCAGCCCTTCTCACCAAACTCGTGACCAAAGGACTAGCCAATCTAAAACCGCGATGTCACGTGCGTAACAATGCCACACCCAGGTGCACCCTACACAGTGATTTTCCAGCTAATTGGACCACAATTGATGTATTGGCAGCCTGAGCAATTGTTACTGGGTCTGGTTAATTACGCAATTAACCCTTCACACTGCCACCACCTCCTTTTTTTACTCGGCGATATCAGTTATAACACTATAATGGTTGAGGTAATCGTTTGTATAACACGGTTATACAGAGGGTTAAACAAACACAGTAGCGTTCTCTTTAGAGGCAGGAATTCATAAATTGCAATACAGAGCTATAGAAACAGTTCAGCACTTTCAGAAGGAAAGATTTATTGCTAAAAGGTCAAACGGGTGCAATAAAAATATTTACAGAAAAAGATGTAACTAAGATATATATATAAAAATATACAGAGACTAACAGCACAGCAAAGAGATATCAGAGAGAGGTGAAAGGGTTAAGGTACTTGCCAAAGTCCTGGGTTAGCAGAGCCAAGTTTCAGAGCGAAAGGGCACGGGTCTCCCCAGGTGGTACTGATGTTAAAATGGGAGACGTCTTCAACTTAGACTCTTAGGCCTGACAGCCTATTTTGTAGTCCCCAGCAGGGGGTGTCTCTGAAGTCAAGGACCAATACCCCGCTTAGGGCGTGGAGGTTTGGGTGGATACCTCAACTGGAGCCAAAATCTTCCATAACTTATATTTTGGCCCATAACTTTCCAGCTGCACAAGTGACATGCCACCTGCGGGTAGATTATTATGCAGACACGTCTGAGGATTGATTAGATATGAATTATGAAATTATACACTGTACGGTTCACGATATCTACTTTTCTGTTTTCCTATGTATTCGAGACAATGCGAGTGACCTATCAAACTGTTCGCCTTCTTGTGGCCAATCTGACGATAGGTCCGGTTTTTATGTAAGTCTCTCATATTCCAAGATATGAGACATAGGGGAGAAATGGATTTTGAAAAGTGTTTATCTGATTCTGTCACCTACGATAAGTTAGGTTTATTAGGTTGGAATCTATTTCAACTCCTGGGAAAACTTGCCTTATCTCTTACGAGGTGTTACAATTTGCAGGTTCTTTGGACAGGGAGGCCCCGGCTCCCTTGGGGGGCTTTATAGCTCCTATGACCCTCCTGTGACATTCCCAACTCACACACATACTGGCCAAATGTCGCTGGGCCTCTCTAAGGAGGGAGGGGGGAAGAATGAGGAAGAAATATATTTGTCTGGATGGTTAATCCCTTTGCCAAGATGGAGGTTGAAGCCACAATGGTTGAACCGCGTCCATCTCTGGGTATACGCTGTTACAGAATCCATCTGCCCTTAGCTCAGGCATTGGCTGGGCTGACAACATTCCATCCCCTCCTGAAGACTTCTGGGATGTATGACATAATTTGCATAGGCATTGAGACCAGAAAGTAACTAAAGAAATTGTCAGTAATCCGGATATGACCAGAGATGTGTGGACTGACACAGGGAATATCAGGCTTCAGGAATGATGTAGATAATATAATTTATTGTGAGATACACCAGTATACAAAACGCACAGTGCAAACAAAACCAAATAACCAAAACCTTCACCCAATATATACATGTACAGAAATAAAAGTGTAGTCAGGGTTAGCCGGAGATCAAGCATGGGGCGCAGGGAGGAAGACAGGACACGGAATAAAAGTGTAGTCACAAGCAGGAGAGGTAGAATAGTCAGACAGGCCAGGTCAGGATCAATCGGGCGGATCAGGTACAGAGGAGTAGGCAAGCGGACAGTCAAAGGGAGAGCTGGGTGGGTGCAGGCGGAGTTCAAT
Source organism: Staurois parvus (assembly GCF_062004578.1). Lineage (NCBI taxonomy): Eukaryota > Metazoa > Chordata > Amphibia > Anura > Ranidae > Staurois > Staurois parvus. Next base: position 6,365,558 of record NW_028317965.1, on the reverse strand, counting down.
CGTAGTCAGAGTCAAGCAGGTAGATCACAGGAGTAGGTAACAGATAACAAGTAGCAGGTTCAGGGAAACAGGATAACACAGGCTCATGGGAAACAAACAGCAAGGCACTGATTACAGGCCTGGTTACTGTTTAAGTACACCTCCTGAAATCAGCCTCAGGTGATGGCTTGATTGCAGGAAGTGAGATCCTGGCTGCTGAAAGGCCCTCGCTGGTAAGTCCCGGTACTGCAACCCATAGAGCAGGTGAGCCACAGCACCACCAGCGGTGAGTCCTTTCCGGACAGAAATGTAAAAAATTAGAACATGTAAATTTATACATTCCTATCCATTTACTAATGATAGGTTGGAAGGCATCTTCCCTGTGACGTCATCACGTACAACCTTATCGGAAGTTGTGACCTTTGATGCAGTTTGGTGACTATATTGAGAATTATTAAGATATTTATGCTTGTAAGTGAGATTCTGATTCTCATCTACACTAGGAGAGGTGTATTCTCTGTTCCTATGCAACTATATTTGGCTTTCATCCAAGGAGCGGTGCTTTAAACCACCAGTGGCTGGACTGATGTGGAGGTTTCCATTTCTGGCATAATAACCAACGCGTTTACTAACCACTCTGAATTAGGGGGTCAGTGTATCTGGTAAGCCCGCATCTTGTTTATACAGTGGTGTTGGGTGTCACTGGTGGAATTAGGAAGATCCCTGAGTTTGGATTACACACTGACTGTTTTATTTTTTGTTTTTTACACTAGACTGTTGGTTTCATATTCTGTGCACTTTAATGACAATTTGATATCATATAATTTGCTCTTTATTGGTAATTTCTAACTGTGACTTTTGGGTATTGTATTAGGTATGATATTTAGATTATTCATTTTTTCACATAATTATTAGCGCAGCACATATTATTTACTCTGTTTCATAGAGAGAGTATCCTCTTTGGGTTTTGCTGCTTTTTTAGTTTATTTTCTTTTCACACAATTTCTGTGGTTTACAATTTTATTTTTGGTTTAGGAAACAAGAGGAACAGGGAGCAAGATACTGGGAGAGCTGGATGCAGGGTGCAGGTCACAGGAATAGGTCTCAGGGTCAGGTGCAGGTACAGGAACAAAGATCAGGACAAAGGATCAGATCAGGCACACCCAGAGACACGGTTTGCAGGAAGAATACTGAATCTCTGAACTTCAGGCAAGATTATATACCTCCCAGCAGCCCACGTTCGGTGCAGCCTAATTACTCGAAACAGCCCAGCTGCTGGGAGACGCCCACTAGTAACCACCGGAACTGTGACCTTTGACTCTGGGAACAACAGTGCCACCAGCAGGGGACCCAAGTGATGACACAAGTCCTGATAGCCAGCCTTCATGGGTAGGGGGCACACACGTGCGTGCCCCCTGCCCCATCTTTGCTGTCACTTGGCACAGCCCAAGTCGATGAGCAGGTCCCGGCCAAAGATGTATGGTCAGGACCTGCTGATCAGCTTAGCAAATGACAGTACAGAGTCCTGTGTTTGCTAACAGCTCAAGGCTCTGTACACGGAGCAGAGATGTGGCTGTTCTAATACAGTCGCATCTCTTAGTAAAAGCAGAACACATTACACTTGTTAGGCACATAGTTATTCATTGATTGCCCCTAGATGTTAACCCCTTCCTACCATTATCCTTAGTACATTGTTAGAGTATAATAATATCACCGATCACTATATTAGTGTCACTGGAGATGTCAATGTCAGTTGGTCAGTTCCTATCATAATCCCACTATATGTCACTGATCTAAAGAAGACAAATTTCAGTATATACTGTATACCCCATTTGTAGACACTATAAGTTTCACACAAACCAAGCAATATACACTTATTGGGATTTTTTGTTTTACCAAAGACATATAGCAAAATACATTTTGGCCTAAATTTATATAAAATTTTTTTTTTTTTTTTTTTGGATATGTTTATAACAGAAAGTTTGTTTTTTTTCTCCAAATTTTCAGTCTTTTTTCATTTATATAATAAAAAAAACCCAGTGGTGATTAAATGTCACCAAAAGAAAGCTCTTTTTTTGTAAAACAAATTATAAAAAAATTTCATTAGGGTACAGTATTGCATGACCGCACAATTGCCTGTTAAAGTAGTACTGTGCAGAATAACAAACAATGCCCTGGTAAAATCTTCCAGTGATTAATAAGGCCAAAATGTAAAAAGGGTGTTGAGGCAATTTGTATCCTGAGAAAAAACTAGAGTGTATTATTTCAGAGACAATAGCCAGAAATATTGTACAGACTGGCTGGAGAGTACGTATGCAGATTAATTAGACTAAAATCATAAGGCAAGCGAGCGCTCAAATAAAATCAGCTGCTGGCATAAAGGATGACCCCCTGTATCCTCGTATGAACAAATAATATAAAATGCTGTGCTAAATATTAAGAAAGTGACAAGTGCATAAGAATAAGGCGCAAATAAATGCGCTAAATGGTGTAACACAAGTGTCATCACTGAGTGACGAATAAATAGGTGAATGGATGATGTAAAGTGAACCAAATCACATCAAGTGATAAATATCAAATAGTCAAAATAAAGAACAAAGAACACAACTGCAATACATATTATGACAAATTTGAGATATTAATGCAGTAAATTAGATTTCCTGAAATATATGCAATCCAAAGAAGTGGTGCATCAAATATCCGTGCTGGTGACTTCCGTGATAAAGGAATGAAGTATGCATGCACTTACCGGAAGTGCAATTTTAATGCGCATGTAATATAAGTATCTGGGAAACACTGGTGGTCACCGAGGTTCTGGCAGGGACAGGGGGCTCCACTGGTACACACACAGCACACAGGAAGGCACTCCAGACCTCACAGCTCAGACCCTCACAGCATCCAGGGACAGCTCCTTCTATACATCTCCACCAAGAAATTGATAGCCCAAAATGGTAATACTCCACCTTAATTGGCTCATAAACAAGCTAGTATTATTGTTTCGGAGAGATGATAGAACCACACAAATTTTGAGTGCAAAAGCAAAACAGTAGAAACAGAGCAGAAGAAACAGAGTATGAGTTACCCTGTAGAAAACATTAGGAATGGTGCAGTTTTGGCCTAGCTGTGGAAAGAATATGTATGGCACCAGTGCCTGAGTTCTGGAATAGTCCACAAACTTTGAGGTACAATGCAATATTTACCCTGCAGTAGACATTATACATTTTGTAGATGAGGTCCAGCTGTGGAAACATTATGTGTGGCACCTTTATACAGGGTGCAGCAACATAACTTCCTTTTTTCAAAACGCAATAAAACCCATTTTATGAATCAGAATTGTTTTTATTGTCTTTAATAATGTAGGTACATATCTAAAGTTCTGTTTTACACAGTTTTGAAAATCATATCAGGTAGGTGACGCCCCCCATTGTCCATACACTGAATAAGTGAATTCAGACCGGTATGTGAACATGTTGGAGGAATTTGTTTTTCCACGACTTGATGAATTGGACTTAGGGGACATTTGGTTCCAACAGGACGGAGCAACGGCTCACACTTCAAGAGCATCAATGGCTGTTTTAAGGGAACACTTCCCGGAGCGCCTCATCTCAATAAGGGGCGATTTGGAGTGGCCAGCCCGCTCCCCCGATTTGGCCCCTTGTGACTTTTTTTTGTGGGGTTTTTTGAAATCCCGCATTTATGTAAACCGTCCAAGGACCCTACAAGACCTGAAGGCCAACATCCGTGCAGAAATTGCCAACATACCCGCTGCTATGCTGGTAAGGGTCATGAAAAACGCCAGAAATAGGCTTATTCAGTGTATGGACAATGGGGGGCGTCAACTACCTGATATGGTTTTCAAAACTGTGTAAAACAGAACTTTAGATATGTACCTACATTATTAAAGACAATAAAAACAATTCTGATTCATAAAATGGGTTTTATTGCGTTTTGAAAAAAGGAAGTTATGTTGCTGCACCCTGTAGTACTGAAACACCAGACTAAGGAAGGAGAGGCCTCAGGAGCTGGTAATAGTGGCAATCCAGTAGCAGTAGCTGGTAATGATGGCAAGCCAGCAGAGGGGTAGCAAGAGCTGGAAATGGTTTCAGACCAGCAGAAGTTGCAGGAGCTTGTAATGTTGGCAGGACAGGAGTGATGACAGGAGATTGGTGATGATGGTAGGCTAGCAGTGGAGGCAGATTCTGGTAATGTTGGCAGGACAGGAGTGATGACAGGAGATTGGTGATGATGGTAGGCTAGCAGTGGAGGCAGATTCTGGTAATGTTGGCAGGACAGGAGTGATGACAGGAGATTGGTGATGATGGTAGGCTAGCAGTGGAGGCAGATTCTGGTAATGTTGGCAGGACAGGAGTGATGACAGGAGATTGGTGATGATGGTAGGCTAGCAGTGGAGGCAGATTCTGGTAATGTTGGCAGGACAGGAGTGATGACAGGAGATTGGTGATGATGGTAGGCTAGCAGTGGAGGCAGATTCTGGTAATGTTGGCAGGACAGGAGTGATGACAGGAGATTGGTGATGATGGTAGGCTAGCAGTGGAGGCAGATTCTGGTAACATTGGCAGGACAGGAGTGATGACAGGAGATTGGTGATGATGGTAGTCCATCAGTGGAGGCAGGTGCTGGTAACGTTGGCAGGACAGGAGTGGTTGCAAAAGTTGGTAAAGGTGGCAGTAGTGGTGGCATTTTCTGGTAAGGTCATTTTTTTTGTGCTAGATTACAAGGAGAAAGTTAGTCAGTAGCATCAGCTGCATGATTTTTCTAATCATTGCTAATCTAGGATAGGTTCATTTTTATGAAAATGAGCTAGTCCACGGTGTCAAGGGAACATGCAGATTTATCTCCCTGTAACAAAACTGCCTGTTGTGTTAAAGGATCTTTCAGAAAGCACACTGGCCGGAAGCCAGAGAACCAATGTGTGCTGTGAAATCTCTGGTCAGTGATCCAACCTCAAAAATCAACAGTTCATGGGGTCCTTAATTTAAACAGTGTCTGCATCAGCCCTGGACCTCATGTAGCCCGCAATCATTAGATTTAGTTGCTACCTGTGACTGCTGTGGTTGAAAAAAACAATATTGAAGCTTGGCTGAGGCAGCCACCTTCAAAATTACCGTATTTGCCGGCGTATAAGACGACTTTTTGACCCTTGAAAATCTTCTCAAAAGTCGGGGGTCGTCTTATACGCCGGTACACATGTTTAGGGGGGCTGCGGCATTAAGTACAGGGGTTTGCAGGGGCTGATGTCTCTTACCTGGATCCAGTCCCACGACGATCCGGTCCAGGAAGCGCGGCGTCTCCTTCAGTTCGGCCACTGGATGTTCGTGCGGCTGCTCGGCTCCGCCTCCTCACCGGTGATTGGCCGCCAGAACTGTAGCTCAGGAAAGGCACACAGGCGGCCAATCACCGGCGAGGGGGCGGAGCCGAGCGGCCCCGCGAAAATTGAGTGCCGGAGCAGCAGGTAAGTGTTCTGTGTAGAGGTGCTGCTGCAACCACTATGCTGGCTGCAGCAGCACCATACGAGAACAGGGTCAGCAAGTCTCAGTGGGAGGAATAGTGCCCCATCATTGGTGTCACTGATACCAATGATGGGGCACTATTCCTCCCACTGACACCAACGATGGGGCACTATTCCTCCCCCCCACTGACACCAATGATGGGGCACTATTCCCCCCCCCACTGACACCAACGATGGGGCACTATTCCACCCCCCACTGACACCAATGATGGGGCACTATTCCACCCCTCACTGACACCAATGATGGGACACCATTCCTCCCACTGACACCAATGATGGGGCACTGTTCCTCCCACTGACACCAATGATGGAGCACTATTCCTCCACTGATACTAATGATAGGGCACTATTCCTGCCACTAATGCCAATGATGGGGCACTATTCCTGCCACTAATACCAATGATGGGGCACTATTCCTCCCACTGACATCAATGATGGGGCACTATTCCTCCCACTGGTGTGCATTGGAAGAGGGGTAGTCTTATACGGCGAGTATAGCCCAAACACTACATTTTAGCAGGAAAAGTAGGGGGGTCGTCTTATACGCCGGCAAATACGGTATGTCTCCTTTCAGCAATCTGAGAACCGGAGGCATACTGGACATATTCCATCTGGAAATGCAATTAAGAGGTTCTACCTCTGCACCTATTCACCGTAGTACGTTTTTTGTTCCCATTGAGAAGGTTGCATAAGATCTGTAATGTTCTCCTTGTAATGGTCCCCCTGATGGAAGTATGTAAAAAATAGCAAAAAAATAAAAAATATGTTAAAAAATGTAATACTTTTTTTTTTTAAAACATACTGTCACCAGCCAGTATCCCTGATCACCGCCACACCCATAATATGATGATGCTGTACTGTGCTGGTGACAGTATGTAAAAATTGTGAAAAAAAAACAAATTTTATTTAATTTCTTAAATGTAAAAAAAAAAATTGTGACAAAAAATTACGACTTTAAAAAACTCGCCATGACTCTCATTAAATACCCCAGACTGTCTACTTTCCAAAAAAAGGGTAATTGTAGGGTTATTTGTACTGTCCTGGCATTTTAAGGACTTCAAGAAATGAGAGTACATCAGGACTGATCGATTTTCAAATATATATACCGTAGTTTGTAGACACTATAACTTTCAAAGAAACCAGTTAATATACACTTATTGGGATATTTTTTACCAAAGACATGTAGCAGAATATATTTTGGCCTAATTTTTTTTTTTAATGAGATTTTCTTTTATTGGATATGTTTTATAACAGAAAGTAGAAAATATTGTTTTTTTTCAACTTTTTTTATATAATAAAAAAATGAAAAATTCCAGTGGTGATCAAACACCACCAAAAGAAATCCCTATTTGTGTGAAAAAAATGCTATAAATTTAATTTGGGTACAGTGTTGTGTGACCGTGCAATTGCCAGTTAAAGTAGCACAGTGCCGAATAGCAAAAAAAAAAAAAATGCCCTGGTCATGTAGGGGCAAAAACCTTCCTGGAAGCAAATGAACAATAAATGTTTGCTTTTGGGTATAATACTGCTTTAACCACCTTCCGCCCACCCTATAGTACAAGGACGGGCGCAAGGTGGTTCTCTCGTTCTGATAGGATGTCATATGATGTCCTACCATTCTCACTGCGCATGCGCGGCTCAGGGAGCGCGCAGTGTGGCGAGGGACAAAGCGGATCACGGAAAGAGCCGAAGATGTCGGCTCGGTCATGTGATCAGCTGTGTCCAATCACAGCTGATCAGATGTAAACAGGGAAATGCCGGTTATCGGCATTTCTGTCCTCTCGAGCTGTCACGCTGACAGAGGAGAGGAGAGCCGGTAATCGGCTTTCCGCAGAGGGGACATGTACACTGATCATCAGGTCACTGATGATCAGTGTGGCCTCAGAAGTGCCACCTGTCAGTGCTCATCAGTGCCAGTGCCCATCAGTGCCACATCAATGCCACATATCAGTGCATACCACTGCACATCAATGCCACATATCAGTGCCCATCTGAGCTGCCTTTCAATGTCACCCATTAGTGCCAGTCAGTGCCACCTATCAATGCCAATCAGTGCCACCTATCAGTGCTGACAATCAGTGCCACCTATCAGTGCCAGTCAGTATCGCCTATCAGTGCCAGTTAGTGCCACCTATCAGTGCCAGTCATGCCGACTAACAGTGCCAGTCAGTGCTGCCTAACAGTGCCAGTCAGTGCTGCCTAACAGTGCCACCTATCAGTGCCAGTCAGTGCTGCCTATCAGTGCCACCTATCAGTGCCATATATCAGTGTCATGTATCGGTGCTGCCTTTCAGTGCTCATCAGTGATGCCTGTCAATGCCCATCAGTGCAACCTACCAGTGCCTCCTCATCAGTGCCCATCAGTGCCACCTATCAGTGTCCATCAGGGCAGCCTATCAGTGCCCATCACTGCAGCCTCATTAGCGCACATCAGTGAAGGAGAAAAATCACTTATTTACAAAATTGTATAACAAAAACTAAGAAAAAACTTTTTTTTCTCAAAATTTTCAGTGGTTTTTGGTTTGTTTAAGAAAAAATAAAAATCCCAGAGGTGATTAAATACCATCAAAATAAAGCTCTATCTGTCTCAAAAAATGATAAAAATTTCATATGGGTACAATGTTGCATGACCGCGCAATTGTCATTCAAAATGTGACAGCGCTGAAAGCTGGAAATTGGCCTGGGCAGGAAGGGGGTATAAGTGCCCTGTAGGCTAGTGGTTAAAGGACAAGTTCACCTTTTGGGAAAAAAAGGACTAGGAAATGGGGCAATGCAAACCTATCCCAAAAGGTGAACTTGTTCCTTAACAAACTTACCTCTTTCTCAAAGATTTCAGTAGAGATTTCATGAGAGGAAGTACATAACTACCCTGCAGAAAAATATTGTGATTAGGTGATTATACTCGAACCTTACATTATGTCCCACTACTCCCATCTACTGCAATGATACATCAATTATAAATCAACCATGACGACTCAGACTGTCCCCATGTACTATGAGATTCTGGAGTGGGCAGAGGCTAAGTTGAAGTGTTGCACTTAGATTATGAAACAAAACATTCAATAAAGATTTACATATTCAAAACCTTGGAGAAACACTTAAAATGAAAAAAAAAATGTAATTCTTCCATCAGATGATTATCCTTCCATGATTGCTAGATAAATATATGATTTATTATAAAAGCAGAAATGGAGCCAAAGATCTGAGCCAGTGATATGTAATCCTTCAATGTGATTTAATATAGTAAATTCTGTCAGACTAAAAAAAGTGAATTACAACATGGGTTCTACTATAAATAATTGTTATAAGGAAGTACATAAACTACTGCAGGTAGAAATGATATTAGATGAAGAGAATATTTATTACAAACAAACTAAGCCAACGTTTTGGTTTGTTTTTGGACAATGAATATGAGAAGTCAGAGTTTTTTTAAATACAAATAAATAAAGATTAAGAGCTAGGAGCATGCTCATGTACATCATGCTCATGTAAGTACTGCTGTCACGTACCTACGTACCTGGTCAGAGGCCAAAGTGCTGAGAGGGCTCCCCTTGTGGTTGAGTGTGGAACATCATTGGAACTAGGGACAGGAGATGCTCAGCCCAAAAAAGCATGGGTTGCCAGCTGTAGGAGTCTGAAGAGCTGAGTTGACAATCACCTGAAGACGTCAGAACCAGCCAGAGTGACTGCAGAGCAGATGTTCCCCAGCAGTGGCAGGCAGTACTTGGCAGCAGGCAGGCAAGAAGCAGGGTCAGGAGCCAGGTCAGTGGTGATGCACAGAAAGTCAATCAGGAGCAGGAACCAGAAGCAAGATCAGGAACAGGCTGAGGTCAAATACTGGTGATCAGGCAGAAGCAGGGTCAGGAGCTAGGCCAGTGGTGATGCACAGAAGATCAATCAGGAGCAGGAACCAGAAGCAAGATCAGGAACAGGCTGAGGTCAAACACTGGTGATCAGGCAGAAGCAAAGACAGGAGGATAAGCCAGGGTCACACACAGATAATCAGGCAGCAGCAGAGTCAGTAGAACAAGCCAGGGGTCAGAGTCAGGAGAAGAGACAAGACAGGTCAAAGGCAATCTCAGTCGGCAACAGGAAGTCCAAAAATAGCAATACACGTGCACAGGAACACACGGGGCTGATGATCACCAGAATCTATTGTGCTGGTTCACGCACTTGCACACCTGGGTGCACCACCACACTGCGTATGTCGATGTACACGGGAACACACAGCCTGCAGCCAAGCTTGGTATTGACGGCAGTGCCAGTTTTTCTTCAATTAGTCCCCTGACAGTTCCTTTCCCCCCCAAGGGGAAGCCTCTGAATGCCTAAACAGGCTCATTTTTCTGAATATTTGTGAAGAATTTTTGCAATAGTTTAGGAGCGTGCACATTACTTACGGTTTCCCAGGAATTCTCTTCTGACAAGTATCCCTTCCACTTACTGAGGTACTGAAATTGTCTTCCCCTCTTCCGACAATCCAGAATGGATTCAGCTTCAAATTTTATTTCCTTCCCTACTGAAACTGGAGATGAAGGAGGCTCTTTTCTACCGGGAAACAGACTGGATACAGCTGGCTTAAACAGAGAAACTTAGAAAACTGGGTGAATCTTCTAAGAGCTCAGCAGCACTAGTTCGAACGCAACAGGATTAATTTCCCTGTTGCTTTCAAATGGACCAATAAATCTTGTCTCCAACTTCTGAGAAGGACATGGAAGTTTAAGATTTGCCAACGAGAGCCACGCCTTAAGAACAGGATTCCCCTCCCCCCTCTTGTGATAATATTTCTTGTAGTCTTCCTGAGCCTTCTGCATGGCCTCCTGGAGCACCTGATTTTTGTAAGCAAACTCAGCACAGGGAAATAGGGACACCCAAGTACAGAAGCTTCAGAGGTATTGTTCTAAAGTCTGATTGGTTCTTTCTATCTGGCCGTTGCACCCCTCTACCAGAGACAATATTATTTGGTGGGCTGTGCAACCTATTTCCTTCATGAAAATTCTTGCTGTATTTAAAGCAGAAGGCATGCCTATCATGGGCAAGATGTGTGCCATCTTGGACAGACAGTCCACTACCACCAAGGTGGTAGTAAACCATGGATATCACCTTCCACGGTTGATCCAGAAATGGAAGTGGTCTCAACAAGCCCAAGTTGTAGCATTTGTGCCTTTGCTATGCAGACAGGTAATAAAGGAGGCCATGTAGTCTTGCCTTACACTAGGCCATCAGAAAGATCACTGAAAAAGTTATGAAAAGTCATGAAAAGTTTTCTGGACTTGGTGCCCAATTTGTTGCTGAACAAACACTTTGTCACTGTGCCAAAGAAATCCTTCCTGCCTCCTTAAAGAAGCTGCTTTGGGTTTAGTACACTGAGTGGAGGCTTAGACCCTGGGGTGAATAAGCAGAACGTTTTGTGAAGACAGAATGGTACTGGGGTCTGGTTCCTTGGGAGTCTCTGGAAACATTCAGGAGAGGGCATCTGCTTTCCCATTCTTGGACCCTGGGCGATAAGTGATGTAGAAGTTAAACCTGGAAAAGAACAGTGCGCAACAGGCTTGCAGAGGCCTTAAATGCTTAATGATTTTGAGGTATTCCAGGTTTTTATGGTTGTGAATATCCTAATGGAATGGGCTGCACCTTCAAGCAGGTATCTCCATTCTTTCAATGTAGCTTTTATGGCCAACAGCTCTTGGTCACTCACATCATAATTTCTTTCTGGCTGGCTCATTTTTCATGAGAAGAAAGCCAGCAGATGAAGCAAATCTTTGGGCCCTTGGCGTTGAGATAGGAATTCCCCCTAGGCTACTTCTGAAGTATCAACTTCCAGCACATAGGGTAAGGCAGGATCTGGATGTTGCAGCACTGGTGCAGAAATGAATAGACTCTTGAATTTGTCAAATGCTACCTGAGCTTCCTGAGTCCATTGAAATCGGGCATGCTGGCTAGTTAAATGAGTATTTGGAGAAATGATGGAGAATCCTTTCATAAACCTTCAATAAAAATTGGTGAAACCCACAAATGTCTGGATGCCTTTCTTATCAGAGGGGGCTGGTCACTCGAGGATGACATTCACCTTCTGTGAGTTCATTAAAATTCAATCTATGGATATGATTAGGCCTAAGAATTGAATGGAAGTCTTTTCAAATCTGCACTTTTCTGCCTTAGCATATAGTCCTTGCTTTCTCAGCGTAAGCAGACTTTTTTCACGTGTAGTCTGTGGAGGTTTAAGGTAGCAGGAAAGATGAGAATTTTATCTAGTTAGCTGATCACAAAGTTGTCCAGGAATTCCCAAAAGATGTTGTTCACAAAGTACTGGAACGTAGCCTGGGCATTGCACAGACCGAACGGCATGAGGTATTCAAAGTGCACTCACACACCTGTCTGTGGCTGGCTATTGGTGACAGTGCCAGTTTTGTTTTTGTTAGTCCCCTGACAGCTGTGTAATGTATTGATGAGCTGAACATACCTGGGTTCCATTCAAGGTGGTTTTGGCATTTTAGTAATGCAGAACGTGAAACATTAAAAATGCAACACTTCATTAAGTAACATGCCTGTGGGATGCCTTGACCCTGCCTGTAAGGTGGCACATCTGAGTGATGTATGTAACCTACATAAGCAAAACTGACTACTGGCAAAATGACAGCTCCAAGCCTCTTTGCTGTGTTTGTAAATAAAGGGATTACATTTATCTATACCAGATCCTTGTCCTAGATGAAGGTCTCATATATATATATATATATGCTAATGAGGGACCCCCCAAACAAAAGGGAAACTAGCATGTGGTTACCCCTAATTTATACCAGGCCCTTTAGGTCTGGTATGAATTTTAAGGTGGACTGCACACACACAACAAAACATGAAACAAAGGCATTAGGTTCCCCCTAATATGTTAATGAGGGGACCCTGTAAAAAAATGCATGGGGTTATTCCCCTAATTTATACTAGGTTCTTTGGTATAGATTTTAAGGGGAAACCCTAAGCAAAAATTACTTTTTGGGAATGAGTAGGGGTACCATGTACCCCTTACTAATTTCTCAGGGGAGGATGGTATCTAGGGGCTGCCTTATTGTTAAAAGGGACTTCCAGATTCCAATAAGCCCCCACTCAGATCTCCACAACCACCAAGCCAGAGTTGTAGGAAAGAGACTCTTGATCTCGACAACATGGGGACAAGGTGCTTTCCAGGTGGGTTGATAATGACAAAGTACCCTTCATGAAGGCATTTGGCATGATATGGCTTGGGGGAGGTGAACACTCACCACCCGTTTTCTGGTCTTCGAGTCTTCATGCTTGGATAAGGCTTTGGTAAGGATTTTTTTTTGGGGGGGGGGCTCAGGCTTTTTTTCTTGGTTTTTGTTTAGGGTTCCCCCTTAAAATCCATGTAAGACCTAAAGAGCCTTGTATTATTATATAGGAACCCCCAGTCCATTGTTCTTTTTTTTTTTTACCCTCCGCAACTCCTTTACATAGCTGGGGATGCTCGGCTATGTAAATTAATGGGGCTGCTGACATCCCTGGTTGTTAAGGGCTCAGGAGTGCCTGTATCAGTGTGCTTAACAATCATTGACAACGGGAAGCTTTCATGTATAACAGTGGTAATAATGCTGTGGTAATAATGCTGTTATACATTACATTTGTCTCCTGCTGAACGGATAAATGTTTAGGCATTCATCCAAAACTGTGAACAAGCAAGGTTCAAACCCTAAGCTCATCCCTAGTGTAATGCTATTTTCACATGGTTTAGGGTAAGGCTTAGTCTTGTTTTTGTATATACAGTTGTGCTCAAAAGTTTGCATACCCTGGCAGAAATCATGCAATTTTGGCATTTATATTGAACATATGACTGATCATACCAATAAAATGGTCTTTTATTTAAGGATAGTGATCACATGAAGCCATTTATTATCACATAGTTGTTTGGCTCCTTTTTAAAATCATAATGATAACAAAAATCACTCAAATGGTTCTTATCAAAAGTTTACATACCCTGGAATGTTTAGCCTTGGTACAGACACACAAGGTGACACACAGGGGTTAAAGGTTAATTTAAACTGCTGTTAGTAGTGTCTGTGTATAAATATTTAGTGAGTTTTCTAGCTCACATGTGGATGCACTGAGCAGGCTAGATACTGAGCCATGGGGAGCAGAAAATAAATGTCAAAAGACCTGCGTAGCAAGATAATGAAACCTTATAAAGATGGAAAAGGACATAAAAAGATGCCCAAAGCCTTGCATATGCCAGTCAGTACTGTTTAATCACATATTAGGAAGTGGACAATTTGGGGATCAGGTAGACAAAGAAAGATTGCAACCACAACTACCAGAAGAATTGTTCGGGATACAAAGCAAAACCCACAGGTAACTTTAGGAGAAATACAGGCTCCTCAGGAAAAAGATGGGGTATTTTATTTTTTTTAAGGAGCACAAAACAATGATACTTGAAAAAATAATGAGCTACATAGTTGAGTTTCCAGGAAGAAGCCTTTACTGAGCCAATGCCACAGAAAGGCCCGGTGAGGCGTGTCAAGGTGTTGTTGGGCATATTATAACCGGGCTTTTCTATAGCATTGGCTCAGTAAAGGCTTCTTTCTTGCAACTTGACTATGCTGCTTAAATTTTGCTCAGTCTGCTGGGATAATGCCTTAACAAAATGTCTTTTTTTTTATTTCTCTTGATATTTGGTGGTACTTTAATACAGTGATCTTCATTTTGCTATTCCTCCAGGATACAACCTTAGCCTGTCTTCATGTATCTGCTATTAGTTTGCCTACCTTCTGTGCTGATTTCAGCCTTATTATGACTTTTGTTTAACACTACCAACCCAGACTTTTTATAAATAGTGCATACAATATATGCTCCCCTGTTGATTTTAGTACTTCTTTTTTGGTTTTCTGTTTGTATATATTCTGAGACCCATAACTTGAAAATATCACAAACTGGCATCCATACCTCCTTGCAATAGTCAGGTATTGGTCTCCTAACAGTAAAAGTGATATTCTGAGTCCTCCTAGGACTGTGGGTGTCCTTTTACATGCAGTGCATTTGAAACAACAGCCTGGGAAGACCCCAATATGGCTAACACATTTTGAGGGTCAGCCCCTCTTCCCTAGAGCCAATGAGGAAGAGGGGCTATCCTTCGAAATGCATTAGCCATATTGGACACTGAAGGGTTTTCCCGTGCTACAAGCTAAGAGTTGCAAATCTGGCGAAAGTCACTTGATAATTCGATATGCCTGTTGACACCAGGGGCAGACTGACCATTTGGAAACTCGGGCACTGCCCGAGGGCCCGGGGTCAGTAGGGGGCCCCATTAAATGCCCCTGGTACCTTTTTCATAGGCTTTTTTGAGTTTGTTCAGTATAAACCAGCGCAAAACACAAGTGTTACAATAATAAGTGAATATAAAATTATTATTTTATAAATAATTTTTAAAGTCCAGTGATAAATATAAGTGACCACAAACCCGTAACATATAAAAACTAAAAAAATTAAAAAATTAGTTTTTTTTTTAAATTATGTCATAAATCAAAAGTCCAGTGATCCCCAAGAAAACTTTCTAAAAAATAAATTTCAGTGCATCAAATAATTCTTCCACCATCCACCAGTGCCGAAACCAACATAAACCGCACTCACCAGATAATGGTGAGTAAAACACCTTTCAGGATTATTTAGGGCTCCTGGACCCCCTTTGAGGACTCCTCTATTTTCCACCTCAGATCTATGAGTATTTCTCCACTTGTCTCCTCGCCAAATCACCAAATTCCAAAAAGGAGAAAAAGACTAATAGTGTAATACTGTTATACCCCTTCTTAGTTAATTCAAGCCAAACCACTCACATTTCATAGGATAAAAACCAGCATTTATTTAAGGACATCAATCGAATTTTCAAACAGCAAAACGAATTTCCACAGCTCCTAGGACCTCACAGCCTTGTATACAGCAGGATGACAGCCTCCATAAAGAACAAACTTCCTCCACTAGTCAAAATGGCCACCTGGAACGCATCCCTCGGCGTGCGTTCCACTCACCGAAAATGACGTCGGACGTTCGGGAGACCAACCGGAAATACGTCAACGCGTTTCGCCCCACCCACAGGGCGTTCTCAAGTTGAGTTGAGTTTGGGTCCCTTCTTCATCAGAGCTAACTGAACTGTGAGTACTCTCTCCTACACATCACGCAGCTTCTGGTTGAAGGTTTATGTGTGTATGTATATATATATATGCTTGTGTCACTGTATGGTCACCTATCCATTAAGACATCTATTGACTAATAATGTATTGTTATTTTTACATTATATGCTATATACTCAGCCAGCATCTTGACAAGCTCTTTGGATGAATTGTCCATTTGATACATCGTTCACTAATGAATCATGTAATAATATTAACTATTTACTATTTATTATTTTTCATCATGTATTATCTATCATCATCATTTCCATTGCTGTTATCTCTCAGTTGATATATTGCATGCATACTAAGTGGTTTATGCAAAATGTGGTTTTATATATTATATATTTTATGTATTTTTATATTATTTCTCTCTGATGGCATTACAAATAGCTATTGTCTGTTGATGATACCTTGGCCCCTCCTACTAACCTGAGACTGCCCAACCCAGAGGGGAGGGCCTATGTTCAGTCCAGGAGTATATATAGGAGAGAGAACTCACAGTTCAGTTAGCTCTGATGAAGAAGGGACCCCCTTCGAAACGCGTCAGTTATACTGAACACCCATTCCCTTGATGGGACTCACGCTATCTTCAAGTCCCTTTGAGGACTTACATGCCTGATTTCATTCGCTGTTTGTGAGTATATTTTTTACAATTAATACATTTTGGTTACTGAGGTAATGCGCAAGGTTGGTGCACTTCTTGTTTTCATTTCATTCTGCAGTATTGATCGGGCTTCCCCAGCCTTGTTTTGGAGCCGCACCGCCCTTTATGCATTGGTGGACGATTTCTCTAGGCCTGGTTCCATCTATTTGCCACCTGTCTGAGTCCTAGAGCGCAGGAGAATTCGTCTTTGATTTAGTAAATGACCCCCTATGCGTTTTTGAGTATATTGCTTGCTTTTATTACTCCTAAAATGTACACAAAGGTGATTCGCTAGGCTGTTGCACCCTCTCTCTGTTATTTTATACTGGTCTCCTAACACCATATAAGCTCAGACTGTTATCATACTAAGGATCTCTACAATCTGGTACATCTTGTCATCCTGGCACAGTTTTTGAAAAAAAAAATCAGAAACCAAAATTAGTAGGGCTTTCCTAATGTATAAATGTTTTGTTTCTGGAATACAAATATAGACTGTATAAACATAGTTTCGAACAGACTGAAGGTTTGAGAGTCGCTAATTTGAATATAAAAACAGCAGCTCTGAAAGTATGATGCTACAGGCATTATGGTCAGTAGGAAAAGTATTCCAGAAGTTTGCAGAGTCCATGCATGTGTTGAAAGGTGAAGTAGGGACCACATAAGATATAAATAGTTGAAGGTTTGAAGCAATATGGTCTCAGAGCTAGAGCAGCGCAAATACGCTGATGAGAACAAGAATTACTTTTAAAATGAAAAAAAGCTTTTTACAAAGCCAGTGGTCATTACATTTGCTTGAAAAGACTTGATTGGAGAGACTTTCTCAGTAATGCATTTTTTTCCCTTTGAAGCAAATAAAAGCTTTAATATATTTAATTTATTCAGTAAAATCAAAATGTACATCATCTCTGTTTTCCATTTTACTATCCAATTAGTAAACATGACAACAACTTCAGAATAAACAAAGTCTAATTATTTTATTCTAACTTTGAAACTATAAAGATTTTTTTCCCCCAGAAACCAGGGCAATCCATACGTTAGCATGACATTTTTTGTGCCTATGAATTATTTATTATCTGAGTCATTGTTATCTGATACAGTACATCTATTTGAAATGGCATTTTCTTGTTGTTAAATCTGAACATTACCATTTGGATTCGGATACTTAGCAGATGGTTTTAGATAAGGAAAAGAACAGCACAGTCCTTTCTAAAAAATGAATATTTTCTTGATAATGAATGTGACCATTTTCCTAAAAGCTGTTTTGGTAGAAGAAAATACAGAATCTGAACCATAGGAACATATGTTTTTGTAAACATGATCAATCAATACTCTTAGGGGTAATCAATTGTTAGGGTTATTGTAGCAATTTCAAAGTCAAATATGCTGTGTAAATAGTTTGTTTTCTAGTTTCTTGTTGGTAGTTAAAAATACATTCATGGTCCTGGAGAATTCTGATGTCCACATTATTAGTTCAGCACGTTTTGATGGCAGTTGAGGGGCAATGATTTTACACTTTCATTTTTACAATTTAAGTCTTTGATGTCCCAATTTGAATAACTGGCCTATGGTTTATTATTTAGGGAAATATTAACGAATGAGTTTTCCTACCAAATTAAAAAAGAAAAAAGCGCCACTTACAAAAAACACCAAAGTGTCAGCAGCATATCCCACCCAAAATAAATTTTGGCAACAATAATCCTAATTAAAAGGTATGCGCTAATAACAAACTTATACAAAGGTGTATATCATCATCCAAAAACATTTAGTGTTTAAAATAAATAATTATAGTGTCCAAACATAAATTAGTGTCCAAAAAATATATATATATCTCTTCAGTGACTTGACCCAATTGTGAAAAATCCACCACCAAAGGAGATTAAATGAACTCACCAGAGCTAATGGCTGGTCAGATTATAAACCAGCAACAGCGCTTGTGCTCTTGGAGCAATGACCCCGATGTCCAAATAGATATGATGATGTTTCAGACACTTCCAGATAATAATAATCACAGATAAACAACTTTGCAGCCCAAGCTCTTATGATGAACTTCTCCACTCTTTTTCATACCTCCATGAGAGCATGCAGTACACTCAGGGACAAAAAAGAGAACATAATGGTGCAATACGTATTTTTCATTTATCTCTTTAATAAAAAAGGTATAAGGAAACTCACAAACAAGATGTCCAACAGACACCAGCTTCAATCGCACAACAAGGTGAGATACAGTTACCGCTCACCGCGGATCTCTCCCATACAGCACAGAACAACAAGGCTCTCTAACGTCCACATCGAGTATGCCACGCCCCACAATTGGTTCACAATTCACAATTGCCACAATTGGTTCAAGTCACTGAAGAGATATATATATTTTTTTTGGACACTAATTTATGTTTGGACACTATAATTATTTATTTTAAACACTAAATGTTTTTGGATGATGATATACACCTTTGTATAAGTTTGTTATTAGCGCATACCTTTTAATTAGGAATGAGTTTTCTTGTCCAAGAAAATGCCCTTATCTGGACTTTGAAACAGAGGAATGCCACATTTTAAAGCCACATTTTACAACATTACTTAATTTTGTTCAGGCTAAGCCATTTACCTAGTCTTGCCAATGTGATGGTTTTTTTTCATTTCAGTTGACTCTACACTTCATTTCTGACCTTTAGATCATTTTTCTGTTAATCATAAGAATAAGTTTATTAAACCCATTAAAAAGGTTCCAGAGTAGACAAATAGCCATGGGCAGTCATATCATAAACCACGACACGTAACATTCTACAAATGGACATATACAGAATTAATACAATTCTAGAGTACAAATACAGACACCAGAGTGGTGTAACAGCAACTAATTCACTAATGTTGACTTATAGTGCAATACTGCGATTAAAGGAACAGTGGCAGAAGAAGTTAGCTTATATTACACTAACAGCCTATGGAACGTCAGGTCTACGGGAGCAAGACCAAGGGTGTTCAACCAGTCATCCCACACTTTCTCAAATTTTTCTTGGCATCCATGATTTTGGTAGATAAGTGGCTAATAATGAAAGGTGATCCTTACATTCCTAACCCAATCCTGAGAATTTGGAGGAGTTTCAGATTTTCAGCTTGGTAAGATTAACTTACTGGCCTGGAACAGTGCTCTGGATACCATTTCACTAGTATGGGTTTGAATCTCAGTATCATTCAATATACCTAATAGGCATTGAGGAAGATTTACTAAAACTGATGCACTCAGAATCTGGTGTAGCAGTGCATGGTAAAAATAACAGTCTCTTGGCATCTGTGATATTCCAAAATCAATAAATATTCGTGCTCCCAAAAATTAACCCACCTTCATAGAGACATTTCTTTACAACCGTGTGTACCTCAAAAAGAAAACTCAATATAGTGCATTATCCCACAGAACATAGGAAAAACATAATGTAATCACCCAGTGCAACTAAAGTGTCACACCACTTAGTGTCCACTTATAAATGGCTGTATTAAACACCCTTACCCTATCAAAACTTGTAAAATGACTTCCAATCTCGTACTAATCCAGAAAAACGGTGCTCCAATCTGTCCTTTCCTCTCTTCAATATTACCTCAAAAAAAAAAAAAATAATAGTGCATAATCCTTTGGGATACCAAAAAGTGCTTCCCTTATATTCACGGTATAAGTGCAATGTGAAATTCATTCCCCGTCACCTTACACACCATGCACCTTTCCAGACTAAACACTTTCACAGGCATAAATGGTTCTCCTCATCCGATCATCCCTGCTCTGTTCAATCTCCATTTGGCAGCATGATATGGGTCAAAACAAAGTCTTTATAGTGTAGTAAGTCATGAAAGAGGGGTTTACTTTAATAAAGTTATACTTACAATAAAACAAATGTTAAAATGCTTTTTTCGTTCATAATGGGGAACATGAATCCTCAGAAAATAAATAAATACGTGACCTCCTAAACTAAATCCCACCTAAAAGTCACACTTTCTCCCTAGAAAGTACAGTATAATAAAATACCCTTTTGTGTAAAATTCAAATACAATTAAAATTAAAATAATTAAAAATTATCACCAAATACAATCATAAAATGTCCAATTCAAATGTGTCCAACAAAATCCAAAAGTCCAAATTCCAGACTTCCATCCAGTAAGAAGGATAATAATCCTAATTTTTCAGCGAAAAACCTCAAAACAAAGAAATAAACTATAGTGCATTACCCTTAAATAAGTAAATAATACTCTAATTCGTGCAAATCACAAACCATTCAAAAATGTGCAAAAACACACACAAAAAAAAAAAAATATATATATAATTATAAGTAATTTTTATATATATAATACACAAATTGTAAACACTCCGTATCATATATTAGAGAACCATTGAAAGAGCTGGAAGTTCCTTTATTCAGATGTAAGTTGCTAATAAATTTGTCCCTATGCCTTGGTGATCAGTAGAGATGAGCGAATCGAAGTAGACGAAGTGGAATTCGCTTCGAATATTAGAAAAATTTCGATTCGCGTCGAATCCGAAAATAAGCAGACTTCGGATGCGCGAATCAAAATTTTTCATAAAATGGCGGCGACATGTGCGGCGACGGAGCGGGGATGTCTGGGAAGGCGCGTAGACAAGGCGCACTGACCCATAATGCATTCATTCATGACATGTGATCGCATTAGCCAATCAGCAGCCAGCCAGCCAGCACTGTGTAATGGTCGAGCTATAAATGGCGGCCATTTTAGAATTCTCCATTTGCCTCCAGTCATTCAACAGAGGCAGACCTGGCTGTATGCAGGGAGAGAGTTAGGGACACAGAAACGTTACTTAGGGACATAGAAACGTTAGTTAGGGACACAAAAACGTTACTTAGGGCCACAGAAACGTTACTTAGGGACATAGAAACGTTACTTAGGGCCACAGAAATTTTACTTAGGGACACAGAAACGTTACTTAGGGACACAGAAACGTTACTTAGGGCCACAGAATCGTTACTTAGGGCCACAGAAACGTTACTTAGGTCCACAGAAACGTTACTTAGGGCCACAGAATCGTTACTTAGGGCCACAGAAACGTTACTTAGGGCCACAGAAATGTTACTTAGGGCCACAGAATTGTTACTTAGGGACAGACACAGAATTGTTACTGAGGGACACAGAATTGTTACTGAGGGCCACAGAACTGTTACTTAGGGCCACAGAAACGTTACTTAGGGCCACAGAATTGTTACTTAGGGACAGACACAGAATTGTTACTGAGGGACACAGAATTGTTACTGAGGGCCACAGAACTGTTACTTAGGGCCACAGAAACGTTACTTAGGGCCACAGAATTGTTACTTAGGGACAGACACAGAATTGTTACTGAGGGACACAGAATTGTTACTGAGGGCCACAGAACTGTTACTTAGGGCCACAGAAACGTTACTTAGGGACACAGAATTGTTACTCAGGGACAGACACAGAATTGTTACTTAGGGACAGACACAGAATTGTTACTGAGGGACACAGAATTGTTACTTAGGGCCACAGAAATGTTACTTAGGGCCACAGAAACGTTACTTAGGGCCACAGAATTGTTACTTAGGGACAGACACAGAATTGTTACTGAGGGACACAGAATTGTTACTGAGGGCCACAGAACTGTTACTTAGGGCCACAGAAACGTTACTTAGGGACACAGAATTGTTACTTAGGGACACAGAATTGTTACTTAGGGACAGACACAGAATTGTTACTGAGGGACACAGAATTGTTACTAAGGGCCACAGAACTGTTACTTAGGGCCACAGAAACGTTACTTAGGGCCACAGAATTATTACTTAGGGACAGACACAGAATTGTTACTGAGGGACACAGAATTGTTACTGAGGGCCACAGAACTGTTACTTAGGGCCACAGAAACGTTACTTAGGGACACAGAATTGTTACTCAGGGACAAACACAGAATTGTTACTTAGGGACAGACACAGAATTGTTACTGAGGGACACAGAATTGTTACTGAGGGCCACAGAACTGTTACTTAGGGCCACAGAAACGTTACTTAGGGCCACAGAATTGTTACTTAGGACAGACACAGAATTGTTACTGAGGGACACAGAATTGTTACTGAGGGCCACAGAACTGTTACTTAGGGCCACAGAAACGTTACTTAGGGCCACAGAATTGTTACTTAGGGACAGACACAGAATTGTTACTGAGGGACACAGAATTGTTACTGAGGGCCACAGAACTGTTACTTAGGGCCACAGAAACGTTACTTAGGGACACAGAATTGTTACTCAGGGACAAACACAGAATTGTTACTTAGGGACAGACACAGAATTGTTACTGAGGGACACAGAATTGTTACTGAGGGCCACAGAACTGTTACTTAGGGCCACAGAAATGTTACTTAGGGCCACAGAATTGTTACTTAGGACAGACACAGAATTGTTACTGAGGGACACAGAATTGTTACTGAGGGCCACAGAACTGTTACTTAGGGCCACAGAAACGTTACTTAGGGCCACAGAATTGTTACTTAGGGACAGACACAGAATTGTTACTGAGGGACACAGAATTGTTACTGAGGGCCACAGAACTGTTAGGGCCACAGAAACGTTACTTAGGGACACATAATTGTTACTCAGGGACAGACACAGAATTGTTACTTAGGGACAGACACAGAATTGTTACTGAGGGACACAGAATCGTTACTTAGGGCCACAGAAACGTTACTTAGGGCCACAGAAACGTTACTTAGGGCCACAGAATTGTTACTTAGGGACAGACACAGAATTGTTACTGAGGGACACAGATTTGTTACTGAGGGCCACAGAACCGTTACTTAGGGCCACAGAAACGTTACTTAGGGACACAGAATTGTTACTCAGGGACAGACACAGAATTGTTACTGAGGGACACAGAATTCTTACTGAGGGACAGACACAGAATTGTTACTGAGGGATACAGAATTGTTACTGAGGGACACAGAACCGTTACTTAGGGCCACAGAAACGTTACTTAGGGCCACAGAAACGTTACTTAGGGCCACAGAATCGTTAGGGCCACAGAAACTTTACTTAGGGCCACAGAAACGTTACTTAGTGCCACAGAATTGTTACTTAGGGACAGACACAGAATTGTTACTGAGGGACACAGATTTGTTACTGAGGGCCACAGAACCGTTACTTAGGGCCACAGAAACGTTACTTAGGGACACAGAATTGTTACTCAGGGACAGACAGAATTGTTACTGAGGGACACAGAATTGTTACTGAGGGACACAGAATTGTTACTCAGGGACACAGAATTGTTACTGAGGGACACAGAATTGTTACTGAGGGACACAGAATTGTTACTCAGGGACAGACACAGAATTGTTACTCAGGGACAGACACAGAATTGTTACTGAGGGACACAGAATTGTTACTGAGGGACACAGAATAATTACTCAGCGACAGACACAGAATTGTTACTCAGGGACAGACAGAATTGTTACTGAGGGACACAGAATTGTTACTGAGGGACACAGAATTGTTACTCAGGGACACAGAATTGTTACTGAGGGACACAGAATTGTTACTGAGGGACACAGAATTGTTACTCAGGGACACAGAATTGTTACTGAGGGACACAGAATTGTTACTCAGGGAAAGACACAGAATTGTTACTCAGGGACAGACACAGAATTGTTACTGAGGGACACAGAATTGTTACTGAGGGCCACAGAACTGTTACTTAGGGCCACAGAAACGTTACTCAGTGACACAGAATTGTTACTCAGGGACAGACACAGAATTGTTACTCAGGGACAGACACAGAATTGTTACTGAGGGACACAGAATTGTTACTGAGGGCCACAGAACTGTTACTTAGGGCCACAGAAACGTTACTCAGGGACACAGAATTGTTACTCAGGGACAGACACAGAATTGTTACTGAGGGACACAGAATTGTTACTGAGGGACACAGAATTGTTACTCAGGGACAGACACAGAATTGTTACTCAGGGACAGACACAGAATTGTTACTCAGGGACAGACACAGAATTGTTACTGAGGGCCACAGAACTGTTACTTAGGGCCACAGAAACGTTACTCAGGGACACAGAATTGTTACTCAGGGACAGACACAGAATTGTTACTGAGGGACACAGAATTGTTACTGAGGGACACAAAATTGTTACTGAGGGACACAGAATTGTTACTGAGGGACACAGAATTGTTACTCAGGGACACAGAATTGTTACTGAGGGAAACAGAATTGTTACTCAGGGAAAGACACAGAATTGTTACTCAGGGACAGACACAGAATTGTTATTCAGGGACAGACACCGAATTGTTACTCAGGGACAGACACAGCATTGTTACTGAGGGACACAGAATTGTTACTGAGGGACACAGAATTGTTACTCAGCGACAGACACAGAATTGTTACTCAGGGACAGACACAGAATTGTTACTGAGGGACACAGAATTGTTACTGAGGGACACAGAATTGTTACTGAGGGACACAGAATTCTTACTCAGGGACACAGAATTGTTACTGAGGGACACAGAATTGTTACTGAGGGACACAGAATTGTTACTGAGGGACACAGAATTGTTACTCAGGGACAGACACAGAATTGTTACTCAGGGACACAGAATTGTTACTGAGGGACACAGAATTGTTACTGAGGGACACAGAATTGTTACTCAGCGACAGACACAGAATTGTTACTCAGGGACAGACACAGAATTGTTACTGAGGGACACAGAATTGTTACTGAGGGACACAGAATTGTTACTGAGGGACACAGAATTGTTACTCAGGGACACAGAATTGTTACTCAGGGACACAGAATTGTTACTCAGGGACAGACACAGAATTGTTACTCAGGGACACAGAATCGTTTAATTAAAGAGTATGTCAGACAACATGCATAGGAGTGGCAGAGGAGGCAATGTTTTAGGAGCGAGCAGATGTGGCAGCAGAGGAAGGGGTCGAGTCAGCACTAGTCGCAGCCAGAGGCCAGTGCTCCCGGTGTCATCCAGCGGTCGTGTCTCCACCGACAACCCTGCCGTCATCGATTGGTTGGCTCGGTCGTCTTCCTCTTCCCAGGTCACCTCTGACACCTACAGCCAACGGTCGGTGGGTACGTCAGACACAACCGTTAGTTGGCATGGCCCGGGAGCAAGCCCACTGAAATCACGTGTCCTCTACCTGCCCCTGTCCTTTGGTGTTCCCTCACCAAGCGAAGTATCGCATGCTGTGGGCTCAGCCCCACTGTACAGTGAGGAAGAGCTAACAGAGGGCGGTCAGGAACGGGGGGAGATATCCGCCTCTTCAGCAGCCAGGCGAAGAAGTAGTGGCGAGGAGAGTGGCTCGGTAGCCGGTCTAGAGACAGGTCTGTCTCCTGACCCACACGCAGCCGAGGGGGCTAGTAGTGAGACGGAGACCCTAATTGATGATGATGAGGCTGATCGCACTTGGCAGCCTCGTCGTCATCAGGCTATTGCTTCCGCATCATCAGGAGAAGAGGGTGGCAGCTTGGCAGCGAGCAAAACAGTCGGTGGGTTGCCCAGGAGGCAGCAGGGTCGCAGCAGTGTCAGTGGAGGCAAACGGCCACGGAGTACAGCACCAGCTCCACTGCAGCCTACCACCACGGCCAGTAGTGGTGCCGGTGTGCACGGAGGAAGCAGCAGTCAGCCAGTGAGGAGTATCGGGGGCAAAGTTTCCTACTCGGCGGTGTGGCAATTTTTTGTCAAGCCGCCCGAGGAAGTAAACGTAGCCGTATGTCGACTATGTGGCCAGAAAGTCAAGCGTGGCCAGGGGGCCCATGTTGGGACTACAGCGTTGCGTCAGCATATGCAGCGTCGCCATTTGGTGGCCTGGGAAAACCGTGATAAAGATACGGCGGTTCTGCCCGCCCCAGCCCCCGCTCCATCACCCGCTCCGTTACTTGCTCCGTCACCCGACGTCAATCGCCCTCTATCAGCCAGTCAAGGCTCCAACACCTCTGCTGAGGGGAGTTGTCGCTCGTTGGCATATTCCGCTCGTTCAGATGCTCCTTCTCCTGCTACTCCTCTTCACGGATTCCGTCAGCAGTCTTTCTTGGAATCCGTTTCCAAGAGACAACAGTTTGCGAGCACGCACCCGACGGTGCAGAAGCTGAACGTCCTCCTGTCCAAGTTGCTGGTGCTGCAGTCCCTCCCTTTCCAAGTGGTGGACTCAGCACCTTTCCGAGAAATGATGGCTTGTGCCGCGCCGCGGTGGAGAGTGCCAAGCCGCCATTTCTTCGCCAAAAAGGCAGTGCCAGCCCTGCATTCACATGTAGAAGAGATGGTGGGCCAGTCTTTGAGCATGTCGGTCTCTGCCAAAGTGCACGGCAGCGCCGACGTGTGGAGCTGTAACTACGGTCAGGGACAGTACATGTCATTTACGGCCCACTGGGTGAACGTGGTGCCGTCACAGCCGCACCAGCAACTTGGACAGGTCACGCCGCTTTTGCCTCCACGTTTGCACGTCCTTGGTCCGGCAAAGATGTCCGCCTCTACCACCTCTTCTTCCGCCGTGTCCTCAGCCGCCACCCCCGTGCCAAGTCCCATTACCCGACCGGCATATCACATGTGCAGGGCGCAACGGTGTCACGCTGTGCTGCACCTGGTATGCCTTGGCGAACGTAGTCACACAGGGGAGGAACTTCTCAGTGTAATGAACAGAGAAATCGACAGATGGCTGTCTCTGCGCAAACTGAAAATCGGAACCATGTTGACCGACAACGGAAAGAACATGGTGTCTGCTCTGCGTCAAGGAAGGTTGTGCCATGCGCCATGCATGGCTCACGTGTTCAATCTGGTTGTCAAGCGGTTCCTAAAATCCACCATCCCACTGCAAGACATCCTTAAAATGTCACGTAAACTTTGCATGCATTTCAGCCATTCCTACACCGCAAAGCACACCCTCCTTGAGCTGCAGCGTCGCCTGATCTGCGACGTTGCAACAAGGTGGAATTCAACCCTACACATGTTAGACCGCCTTTACGAACAGCGAAAGGCCATCACCGATTTCCTGATGTTACAAGCGGATAAAGGTACTCCCCTGTGTAACTTCGATGTCAGCCATTGGCAGCTCATGCGTGACACCTGCCGCTTGCTCAGGCCCTTTGAGGAGGCCACGCTATTCGTGAGTCGGCAGGACTATGGGATGAACGACGTCATTCCTCTGTTGCACGTCCTGGAACAAATGCTGTTAACAATGGCTGGTCAGGGTGCGGTAGACGTGGCGCACAGATCTCAACGCCACATGACCCCTGTGGGGGCAGGACAGGAAGAAGAGGAGGAGGTAGAGGAGGACATTTGTGCTCAGGAATTATTGAGTGAAATGGGTGGTTTTTCCACTCAGCGGACAGGAGTGGAGGAGCAGGAGCATCTGGTAGAGGAGGAGGAGGAGGAGACAGAGGACCCAGACGCACCGTGGCAGTATGCTGTGGAGATGGAGGCAGGGAGTCCCTCGCATTCCTTGGCACAAATGGCCCATGCTCGCTTGCTTGCGTAGCGACAGCCGAATAATAACCATCAGACAGAGGGATGACTTTTGGCTGTCCACCTTGTTGGACCCTCGCTACCGTTCAAAAATGGTGGCCTTTTTCACACCTGCTGAGAGGGAGGCCAAAATAACGTACTATAAAAACCACCTATGTAGTCAGTTGGTCTCTGCCTTTCTGCGCCAACGTCCATCCTCAGACACTGTGGGCCCTGTGCGCTCGCGTTCCGCTGCCATGGCAGCAGGGGAGGGGTGGGGTGGTAAGAGCAGTGGCAGCTCTACCAGCAGCGGCTGCCTCAGTCTGCAGTCGATGATGAGTAGCTTTCTTCACCAGCGCAGTGAGGAAACTACTAACCAGCCGCAGCAGCAGCAGCAGCATCAGGTGGACCTGGAGCAGGACCTCAAACAACAGGCTTGGGCCTACTTGGACAGCACCCTGCCAACCGAGGTAGACAATCCCCTTGACTACTGGGCAACGAAACTTGACCTTTGGCCCCAACTAGCTGAATTTGCCCTTGAAAGGCTGTCATGCCCGGCCAGTAGCGTGGCATCGGAGTGCGTGTTTAGTGCGGCAGGAGGTATTGTAACTCCGCGGAGGACACGACTGTCCACCCAAAGTGTGGAAAGACTCACGTTTGTGAAAATGAATCAGGCGTGGATTAGTCTGGATTTCAAACCACCAGTTCCTGACACAACTGACTAAATCCGCCATGAATCATGCCCCAAACATGTGCCACTTTCAGGTCTCCTCACACTGCTGGTGTGTTCCATTTTTTGTCATAGGGTGCTGGCAGATTACGGGCCTCCTATAGCTGCTGCCAGGCCCCTAATCTGCCATGGGCCCCTATACCGCCTCCTCATGCTGCTGCCAAGTCCAGAGTCTCTCATGGGTCCCTGTACGGCCTCCCATTGCTGCTGTCTCCATCGCCACACTCTGCCATGTGCCACTTTCAGGTCTCCTCACACTGCTGGTGTGTTCCATTTTTTGTCATAGGGTGCTGGCAGATTACGGGCCTCCTATAGCTGCTGCCAGGCCCCTAATCTGCCATGGGCCCCTATACCGCCTCCTCATGCTGCTGCCAAGTCCAGAGTCTCTCATGGGTCCCTGTACGGCCTCCCATTGCTGCTGTCTCCATCGCCACACTCTGCCATGTGCCACTTTCAGGTCTCCTCACACTGCTGGTGTGTTACATTTTTTGTCATAGGGTGCTGGCAGATTACGGGCCTCCCATAGCTGCTGCCAGGCCCCTAATCTGCCATGGACCCCTGTACCGCCTCCTCATGCTGCTGCCAGGTCCACAGTGTCTCATGCCATGTGCCACTTTCAGGTCTCCTCACACTGCTGATGTTTTCCATTTTTTGTCATAGGGTGCTGGCAGATTACGGGCCTCCCATAGCTGCTGCCAGGCCCCTAATCTGCCATGGGCCCCTATACCGCCTCCTCATGCTGCTGCCAGGTGCAGAGTCTCTCATGGGTCCCTGTACGGCCTCCCATTGCTGCTGTCTCCATCGCCACACTCTGCCATGTGCCACTTTCAGGTCTCCTCACACTGCTGGTGTGTTCCATTTTTTGTCATAGGGTGCTGGCAGATTACGGGCCTCCTATAGCTGCTGCCAGGCCCCTAATCTGCCATGGGCCCCTATACCGCCTCCTCATGCTGCTGCCAGGTCCAGAGTCTCTCATGGGTCCCTGTACGGCCTCCCATTGCTGCTGTCTCCATCGCCACACTCTGCCATGTGCCACTTTCAGGTCTCCTCACACTGCTGGTGTGTTACATTTTTTGTCATAGGGTGCTGGCAGATTACGGGCCTCCTATAGCTGCTGCCAGGCCCCTAATCTGCCATGGGCCCCTATACCGCCTCCTCATGCTGCTGCCAAGTCCAGAGTCTCTCATGGGTCCCTGTACGGCCTCCCATTGCTGCTGTCTCCATCGCCACACTCTGCCATGTGCCACTTTCAGGTCTCCTCACACTGCTGGTGTGTTCCATTTTTTGTCATAGGGTGCTGGCAGATTACGGGCCTCCCATAGCTGCTGCCAGGCCCCTATTCTGCCATGGGCCCCTGTACCGCCTCCTCATGCTGCTGCCAGGTCCACAGTGTCTCATGCCATGTGCCACTTTCAGGTCTCCTCACACTGCTGGTGTGTTCCATTTTTTGTCATAGGGTGCTGGCAGATTACGGGCCTCCTATAGCAGCTGCCAGGCCCCTAATCTGCCATGGGCCCCTATACTGCCTCCTCATGCTGCTGCCAGGTGCAGAGTCTCTCATGGGTCCCTGTACGGCCTCCCATTGCTGCTGTCTCCATCGCCACACTCTGCCATGTGCCACTTTCAGGTCTCCTCACACTGCTGGTGTGTTCCATTTTTTGTCATAGGGTGCTGGCAGATTACGGGCCTCCTATAGCTGCTGCCAGGCCCCTAATCTGCCATGGGCCCCTATACCACCTCCTCATGCTGCTGCCAGGTCCAGAGTCTCTCATGGGTCCCTGTACGGCCTCCCATTGCTGCTGTCTCCATCGCCACACTCTGCCATGTGCCACTTTCAGGTCTCCTCACACTGCTGGTGTGTTACATTTTTTGTCATAGGGTGCTGGCAGATTACGGGCCTCCTATAGCTGCTGCCAGGCCCCTAATCTGCCATGGGCCCCTATACCGCCTCCTCATGCTGCTGCCAAGTCCAGAGTCTCTCATGGGTCCTTGTACGGTCTCCCATTGCTGCTGTCTCCATCGCCACACTCTGCCATGTGCCACTTTCAGGTCTCCTCACACTGCTGGTGTGTTCCATTTTTTGTCATAGGGTGCTGGCAGATTACGGGCCTCCCATAGCTGCTGCCAGGCCCCTAATCTGCCATGGGCCCCTATACCGCCTCCTCATGCTGCTGCCAGGTGCAGAGTCTCTCATGGGTCCCTGTACGGCCTCCCATTGCTGCTGTCTCCATCGCCACACTCTGCCATGTGCCACTTTCAGGTCTCCTCACACTGCTGGTGTGTTCCATTTTTTGTCATAGGGTGCTGGCAGATTACGGGCCTCCTATAGCTGCTGCCAGGCCCCTAATCTGCCATGGGCCCCTATACCGCCTCCTCATGCTGCTGCCAAGTCCAGAGTCTCTCATGGGTCCCTTTACGGCCTCCCATTGCTGCTGTCTCCATCGCCACACTCTGCCATGTGCCACTTTCAGGTCTCCTCACACTGCTGGTGTGTTACATTTTTTGTCATAGGGTGCTGGCAGATTACGGGCCTCCTATAGCTGCTGCCAGGCCCCTAATCTGCCATGGGCCCCTATACCGCCTCCTCATGCTGCTGCCAAGTCCAGAGTCTCTCATGGGTCCTTGTACGGTCTCCCATTGCTGCTGTCTCCATCGCCACACTCTGCCATGTGCCACTTTCAGGTCTCCTCACACTGCTGGTGTGTTCCATTTTTTGTCATAGGGTGCTGGCAGATTACGGGCCTCCCATAGCTGCTGCCAGGCCCCTAATTTGCCATGGGCCCCTATACCGCCTCCTCATGCTGCTGCCAGGTGCAGAGTCTCTCATGGGTCCCTGTACGGCCTCCCATTGCTGCTGTCTCCATCGCCACACTCTGCCATGTGCCACTTTCAGGTCTCCTCACACTGCTGGTGTGTTCCATTTTTTGTCATAGGGTGCTGGCAGATTACGGGCTTCCTATAGCTTCTGCCAGGCCCCTAATCTGCCATGGGCCCCTATACCGCCTCCTCATGCTGCTTCCAGGTCCAGAGTCTCTCATGGGTCCCTGTACGGCCTCCCATTGCTGCTGTCTCCATCGCCACACTCTGCCATGTGCCACTTTCAGGTCTCCTCACACTGCTGGTGTGTTACATTTTTTGTCATAGGGTGCTGGCAGATTACGGGCCTCCTATAGCTGCTGCCAGGCCCCTAATCTGCCATGGGCCCCTATACCGCCTCCTCATGCTGCTGCCAAGTCCAGAGTCTCTCATGGGTCCCTGTACGGCCTCCCATTGCTGCTGTCTCCATCGCCACACTCTGCCATGTGCCACTTTCAGGTCTCCTCACACTGCTGGTGTGTTCCATTTTTTGTCATAGGGTGCTGGCAGATTACGGGCCTCCTATAGCTGCTGCCAGGCCCCTAATCTGCCATGGGCCCCTATATCGCCTCCTCATGCTGCTGCCAGGTCCAGAGTCTCTCATGGGTCCCTGTACGGCCTCCCATTGCTGCTGTCTCCAGCGCCACACTCTGCCATGTGCCACTTTCAGGTCTCCTCACACTGCTGGTGTGTTACATTTTTTGTCATAGGGTGCTGGCAGATTACGGGCCTCCTATAGCTGCTGCCAGGCCCCTAATCTGCCATGGGCCCCTATACCGCCTCCTCATGCTGCTGCCAAGTCCAGAGTCTCTCATGGGTCCCTGTACGGCCTCCCATTGCTGCTGTCTCCATCGCCACACTCTGCCATGTGCCACTTTCAGGTCTCCTCACACTGCTGGTGTGTTCCATTTTTTGTCATAGGGTGCTGGCAGATTACGGGCCTCCCATAGCTGCTGCCAGGCCCCTAATCTGCCATGGGCCCCTATAACGCCTCCTCATGCTGCTGCCAGATCCAGAGTCTCTCATGGGTCCCTTTACGGCCTCCCATTGCTGCTGTCTCCATCGCCACACTCTGCCATGTGCCACTTTCAGATCTCCTCACACTGCTGGTGTGTTACATTTTTTGTCATAGGGTGCTGGCAGATTACGGGCCTCCCATTGCTGCTGCCAGGCCCGTAATCTGCCATGGGCCCCCGTACCGACTCCTCATGCTGTGACGTTGCAACAAGGTGGAATTCAACCCTACACATGTTAGACCGCCTTTACGAACAGCGAAAGGCCATCACCGATTTCCTGATGTTACAAGCGGATAAAGGTACTCCCCTGTGTAACTTCGATGTCAGCCATTGGCAGCTCATGCGTGACACCTGCCGCTTGCTCAGGCCCTTTGAGGAGGCCACGCTATTCGTGAGTCGGCAGGACTATGGGATGAACGACGTCATTCCTCTGTTGCACGTCCTGGAACAAATGCTGTTAACAATGGCTGGTCAGGGTGCGGTAGACGTGGCGCACAGATCTCAATGCCACATGACCCCTGTGGGGGCAGGACAGGAAGAAGAGGAGGAGGTAGAGGAGGACATTGGTGCTCAGGAATTATTGAGTGAAATGGGTGGTTTTTCCACTCAGCGGACAGGAGTGGAGGAGCAGGAGCATCTGGTAGAGGAGGAGGAGACAGAGGACCCAAACGCACCGTGGCAGTATGCTGTGGAGATGGAGGCAGGGAGTCCCTCGCATTCCTTGGCACAAATGGCCCATAGCATGCTCGCTTGCTTGCGTAGCGACAGCCGAATAATAACCATCAGACAGAGGGATGAATTTTGGCTGTCCACCTTGTTGGACCCTCGCTACCGTTCAAAAATGGTGGCCTTTTTCACACCTGCTGAGAGGGAGGCCAAAATAACGTACTATAAAAACCACCTATGTAGTCAGCTGGTCCCTGCCTTTCTGCGCCAACGTCCATCCTCAGACACTGTGGGCCCTGTGCGCTCGAGTTCCGCTGCCATGGCAGCAGGGGAGGGGTGGGGTGGTAGGAGCAGTGGCAGCTCCACCAGCAGCGGCTGCCTCAGTCTGCAGTCGATGATGAGTAGCTTTCTTCACCAGCGCAGTGAGGAAACTACTAACCAGCCGCAGCAGCAGCAGCATCAGGTGGACCTGGAGCAGGACCTCAAACAACAGGCTTAGGCCTACTTGGACAGCACCCTGCCAACCGAGGTAGACAATCCCCTTGACTACTGGGCAATGAAACTTGACCTTTGGCCCCAACTAGCTGAATTTGCCCTTGAAAGGCTGTCATGCCCGGCCAGTAGCGTGGCATCGGAGCGCGTGTTTAGTGCGGCAGGAGGTATTGTAACTCCACGGAGGACACGACTGTCCACCCAAAGTGTGGAGAGA
This sequence comes from Staurois parvus, assembly GCF_062004578.1. Taxonomy (NCBI): domain Eukaryota; kingdom Metazoa; phylum Chordata; class Amphibia; order Anura; family Ranidae; genus Staurois; species Staurois parvus. Next base: position 6,331,782 of record NW_028317965.1, on the reverse strand, counting down.
CTCACGTTTGTGAAAATGAATCAGGCGTGGATTAGTCTGGATTTCAAACCAACAGTTCCTGACACAACTGACTAAATCCGCCATGAATCATGCCCCAAACATGTGCCACTTTCAGGTCTCCTCACACTGCTGGTGTGTTCCATTTTTTGTCATAGGGTGCTGGCAGATTACGGGCCTCCCATTGCTGCTGCCAGGCACGTAATCTGCCATGGGCCCCTGTACCGCCTCCTCATGCTGCTGCCAGGTCCAGAGTGTGTCATGGGTCCCTGTACGGCCTCCCATTGCTGCTGTCTCCATCGCCACACTCTGCCATGTGCCACTTTCAGGTCTCCTCACACACTGCTGGTGTGTTCCATTTTTTGTCATAGGGTGCTGGCAGATTACGGGCCTCCCATAGCTGCTGCCAGGCCCCTAATCTGCCATGGGCCCCTGTACCGCCTCCTCATGCTGCTGCCAGGTCCACAGTCTCTCATGGGTCCCTGTACGGCCTCCCATTGCTGCTGTCTCCATCGCCACACTCTGCCATGTGCCACTTTCAGGTCTCCTCACACACTGCTGGTGTGTTCCATTTTTTGTCATAGGGTGCTGGCAGATTACGGGCCTCCCATTGCTGCTGCCAGGCCCGTAATCTGCCATGGGCCCCCGTACCGACTCCTCATGCTGCTGCCAGGCCCGTAATCTGTCATGTGCCCCTGTTGTCGCTTGTTGGCATATTCCGCTCGTTCAGATGCTTCTTCTCCTGCTACTCCTCTTCACGGATTCCGTCAGCAGTCTTTCTTGGAATCCGTTTCCAAGAGACAACAGTTTGCGAGCACGCACCCGACGGTGCAGAAGCTGAACGTCCTCCTGTCCAAGTTGCTGCTGCCAGGCTCGTAATCTGTCATGCGCCCCTGTACCGCCTCCTCATGCTGCTGCCAGGTCCAGAGTGTGTCATGGGCCCCCGTACCGACTCCTCATGCTGCTGCCAGGCCTGTAATCTGTCATGGGCCCCTGTACCGCCTCCTCATGCTGCTGCCAGGTCCAGAGTGTGTCATGGGTCCCTGTACGGCCTCCCATTGCTGCTGCCAGGCCCGTAATCTGCCATGGGCCCCCGTACCAAGTCCTCATGCTGCTGCCAGGCCCGTAATCTGTCATGGGCCCCTGTACCGCCTCCTCATGCTGCTGCCAGGTCCAGAGTGTGTCATGGGTCCCTGTACGGCCTCCCATTGCTGCTGTCTCCATCGCCACACTCTGCCATGTGCCACTTTCAGGTCTCCTCACACTGCTGGTGGTTTCCATTTTTGTCATAGGGTGCTGTATGGCCTCCCATTGCTGCTGCCTCCACCGCCACACTGTGGCTCCACACTCTGGTTTTGGCCCCGTGACTGCCCAAATGAGTGAAGTGTGCGGTGATTCTAAGATGGACGGCACTCATCTGCATGTCATACTGACTGTCAGTATTATTTCTCTTCCCCAGCAGACTCCAAGGGCATTTAAATTAAAGGTACAGTGTTCTGCACTAATATAAAGGCTCTCTGAAGCCTAGAAACACCCTTTTATAAGTTAAATTCGCAGCGAATATATTCGACTCGAATAGAAATTTTTTCACGAATTCGCCGAATCAGTCGAATCGAATTTTTGAATAATTCGCTCATCTCTAGTGATCAGTCTAAAAGAGTCTTCTTACCTTTGTGAGGACCTTGAAAGTCTAATCCCGGAAATGAAGGAATGAGAAGAGTTTGATTCCATAGTATTGAATATGCATACAAATACCCACAGAGGGTAATAGTATTTAGCACTACTGTTTGTTGGGTCACAGAGTGCACACAGTGTTGGAATGGTCACGGAGTGTTCACAATTTGTGTATTATATATATAAAAATTACTTATAATTATATATATTTTTTTTTTGTGTGTGTGTGTTTTTGCACATTTTTGAATGGTTTGTGATTTGCACGAATTAGAGTATTATTTACTTATTTAAGGGTAATGCACTATAGTTTATTTCTTTGTTTTGAGGTTTTTCGCTGAAAAATTAGGATTATTATCCTTCTTACTGGATGGAAGTCTGGAATTTGGACTTTTGGATTTTGTTGGACACATTTTGTTGGACACATTTGAATTGGACATTTTATGATTGTATTTGGTGATAATTTTTAATTATTTTAATTTTAATTGTATTTGAATTTTACACAAAAAGGTATTTTATAATCCTCAGAAAATGTCAATCAGTGAATGAAAACCTCAATCAAGATGGCCGCTCCTCAACTTCCGGTTTTACGTCTACTTCCAACGTCCTGTCATTGACGCGTTTCGTCACTTCCAACTTCTTCACAAAGGCTGCATGTGTATGGTAGCCAATCAGCTTCTAACTTCTGATTGTTCAATTAAGCTTTGGCAATAAAACCTGGAAGCTGATTAGTTTCTATGCAGAGTTGCATCAGATTTAGCACTTTCCAGTTTTAGTAAATAACCACCATTGCTTCAGATTCCATTTTAACTGTAGCCTGAAAAGCTCTGTTCATGGTATCTAAATCCATGGTCCAATATCTATGCAGCTTAGGGCAGCATCACAGTTTATGAATGAGGTCACCATGATCTCTGTGGCATTTACTGCAGATTGGGTCACACAATAGGCCCATTTTATGGAGTTTGGTGGTTATGTAATATGTGTGTAACTCTATATATATTTAAGAAAGTCTCTGAAAGACATTTAAAGAGCTGGAACACACTGATTCTAGAATGGTTTCCCACTGATCCTTTATCATAGAGCCTACCTCTGTCTCCCATAGTTCCAATGCTTTACATTGGTAGCCCTCTAAGTAGGAAATAAGAAGCATGGGGTAACAACAGGAAACAAACCTCTTAGTTGTATTTGTATTTTGTATATTATTAAAAATAGGAGTGCATTATTGATACCAAGCAGCTGGAGGGCCCTTGGCCTTTTTTGTAGAACATTTACAAGCCAATAGTTCCTCACCCATTCCAAAGTTCTAGTTTATAGTTGATCCATGCTTAGCCCTTACCTGTATAATTCTTTTCTTATAAATGTGCAACATTGTCCTCTTTCTTCTTCCATTAAGAAGCCTGTCAAATTAACAGCCTAAAAAGAATGATACAGCTACGCATGGGGCTTGTCGAGACTTCATTTTCCAGTGCTTCATTCATTATTTTATTTGATAAGGTTACAAAATAACCAGCTTGGTAACAGCGAGGCAACCAATATGAGGATAGTCTCTTGTTTATGGACTGTTTGAATTTTTAAGAGAAATGATGTTATTCAGAATAAAAAACTCTTTTACAGATGATCTCCTTGCAGATATAAAAAAACACAAATGAATGCAACCTTGCATACAACATTAGTCATTTTTCAGTCAGTGGGTTAAATGAAAAAACGGACCCAATCGCCCGATCCACACATTTTAGGTGGATGGGGGAATCCTCCCCGCTGAGATTTTTGTATTCTGAAACTGCCCATACATGGAGTGAAATTTAGTGGGTCCCCGCTGAACCAGGTGAATTTCAATCAATTTATGGCCAGCTTTAGACTTGGAGAGGGAGGGGCAGAACTTGGAGACAGTTATGTGTGCCAAAAGCACAAGAATATAATGATAGGAGGAGAAAAGAGATTGAGCAGAGAGATGAACACATCAGTCTGTCTATTTCTCCCTGTCCAGGGAACAGTCTAGTGATAGAGGAAGGACACTGCTGTATTGTCTGGAGGAAAAGAAATGTAATCCCCAAACACGGAAAGGTTTCTTCACAGTGAAAGCTGTGAAAATGTAGAATAGACTCCCTCAAGAGTTGGTTCTGGCCAGCTCAGTGGATTGCTTTAAAAAAGTCCTGGATTCTTTCTTGGATACACAGAATATAACTGGATACTAACATTTATAGGTAAAGTTGATCCAGGGAATATCCGATTGCCTCTCGGGGGATCAGGAAGGATTTTTTTTCCCTGCAGGAGCAAATTGGATCATGCTTTGCTGTTTTTTTTTTGCCTTCTTCTGGATCAACTGTGGGTATAGGTGTCAGGGCTCCTGGTAAGACCAGAGATGCGTGAACTGACACAGGGAAACACAGGCTCAAGTATGGTGTAACAATATAATTTTTTAAGGGTTATACACAAATATAACGCACAAATATAACAAAACCAAACCTCCAACTGATAACGGAATGTACACAGATAAGAGCAGTCAGGGCTGGCAAGGTGGAGTGGTCAGGCGGGCGGGGTCAGGAATCATCAGGCAGACAAGACACAAAGGAGTAGGCAGAGCGTAGTCAGACGGGCCGGGTCAGGAACAATCAGGCAGACAAGGTACCAAAGGAGCAGGCTGGAGAGTGGTCAGGAATAGCCGAGGTCAGGACAAGCGGAGTTCATTCAGGGTCAGGATCAAGCAGAATCAGGAATCAGGCAGGAAGCAGACAGGATGCAGGTACAGGGGCTCATGGGAAACATACACCAAGGCCCTGACTGCAGGTCTGGCCATTCCTTAAATACACTTCCTGCAATCAGCCTCAGGTGATGGCTGACTGCAGGAGTGAGCTTCTGGTTGCTGAGAGCCCTGGTACTGCAGCCCACAAGGTAGGTGAGTCCCACCACTATTGGCAAGTCCATTCCTGACAATAAGATTATATCTTTTTTTTTTTTTTAATGGTTGAACTGGATGGACTTTTGTCTTTTTTCAGCCAGACTAACTATGTAGCTATGTATTCTTTGTACAACCTGTAAACAATTCTAAAATTATAACAAAAAAAGTGGTGTCATCCACCTGACTGTGTTGCAGAACAGTGTAAATCTCATGCCTGAATGGACAGAAAAATAGGTGCATTGGCTGGTAAAACATTTCTCTTGTATGTATTCAATCTTGTATTCAGCATTTTCCTTAGTTTAGTTCTAACAATGCAGTCATGTATTTCATTAACAAGGATCACCCTAAATCCAAACTTCTATTAGGTAAGACTGAAATTCAGGGTAAGTCAAAGAATTTTCTATTGGGCAGTAACCACAAAAACAAAAACACATAACTCTTGTAGATTTATTGGTATATAAATGCGTAAAGCATTAAGGTTTCAGAACCCCTATCACTTATTTGCTACCAATATGGCCATTATCAGACATATTACTTCATTTGATATCTTTATGAGTCCTCTGGTAAGATTATTTAGCAGCTCTTTTCCTCCCTGTGAATAGCTTTTAAACTGATCCATTTTATGGCTGTATTTGTAAAGCATGTAATGTTTACTACATGTGCCTGAGCTGTAATCCAAGACTATTTCAAAGGCTGTCTGTTCAGTTTATCATTTAAAACTCCAGTCATAAAACTGGTTTCGTGGTTTATGTTTCCATTATGATAACATTACAGCAGTTTGGTTAGAATAGCTATTATATCTATTGGTTGGACTCAAAAGGAAAGATGAGTGATAAGTGTATTTTATTTTCTTAGAACTCCCGCTACAAAACTTGCCTTTTTATAGCAATGTTGCTTTTATTTGAAACATTATCCTAAAAAGCTAGGTTTAATAGAACAAAATGAACGGGTAGACATTCAACTAATATGTTAACATATCATTTATCTGAAAGACTTCATTTCAAATGTTGTTCGGTAGCATTTGAATTAATTAAAATTGTAATATTGAGACTTGAGTCACTGTAGCTTTTCATCAGAAAGAAATGTGAAGGCAAAAATTCTAGATATAACTTAATATAAATGAATCCTGTAGATATAGATATAGATGAAGGAAGCCAATTGGTCAAATTGACTTCAATAAGCACTTGGTCACTGACCCAAGCAGGGGCGGACTGACAACTCATGGGGCCCCCGGGCAATAGGGGATCATGGGGCCCCTGTGTCCTTGCCCACACTCAAAGCACACCGAAAAAAGCCTATAACAAGGTACCAGGGGCATTTCATGGGGCCCCCTACTGACCCTGGGCCCTCAGGCAGTGCTTGAGTGCTTGAATGGTCAGTCCACCCCTGAACTCAAGCATGCAACAGATGAAGTATGAGTGAGGTCAGAACTCTTGACCTGCATATTTGTTTTGGGTCAGGTACTCTAACTATTTTTTTTATCAACAAAGCCATGTGTTCAACATATCAGCACTAACATGGTGATCATGATGTTGAGTTTAGTGATAGCATTATAGTTAGTGCCAGGGTCCTTCAGTGTCCAATGCCATGTTACCAGCTAATGAGGGGGCAACTTTTGGCACAATAACGGGCATGGAATAATTGAAAGACGTAATTTGCTTATCAAAATGCTACATGACTTTCATTCTAATAAAGCCATGTGATGAACATGCCAGTGCTGATATGGCAATCAAAGGCTTTGCCGAAGAACAAATCCAACCCTAACACTATTTCTAATCCTAATGTCAACCTTAAAGTAGAAGGCAAGTCAAAACCTAACTATACTTACACCTGCTCCCATCCCCATTCCAAGCCTATTCTATCCACCCTGTATTATTGCTATTATTATTATTATACAGGAATTATATAGCGCCAACAGTATACACAGCGCTTTACAACATAAGGGAAAAGAGTAAAATTACAATACAAATTAATACAGGACTCTGCTCATTAGAACTTACAATCTAAGAGGAAGGGTCAGTTGATACAAAAGGTAATAACTGTGGGGGATGGGCTGATGGAGAAAATATATGTACAGTCGCTAGGAGGGGGCAGGATAGGCCTCTCTGAAGAGAGGAGTGTTTAGGGATTGTCTAAAAGTGGACAGAGTAGGAGATAGTTAGACACTTCAGGGAAGGGAATTCCAGAGGATGGGAGCGGCTTTGGAGACGTCCTTGTGTAGTGGATTGTGATAGACAGTCCACGTTTTATTAGATGATCAGTTATATAGTCTTGCTACTTTCTGCTTCTTGCTCTTTAAATTCCTTACTCTCTTAAGTAAACAATCAGATATAGGTTGACAGAACAATGATGATAATCAAGATGGCGCCTTCATCCGGAGTCTCAACCTAGGTGACTCATTAGGAGAAAAGTATCTTTTAATGTAAACAACCCCCATAAAAGGGAATGAGTCTTTTTGGGGACAATGATTGGAAGATATCAACACGGATGGAAGAACACGCAGAAACCCAGTGGACTTTTCACCCAATCAATGTATATGCTTTGCCTGCATCATAAGCCCTATAAATGATACTGTTAGTTCCTCAATAAAACATAATTTTAGAAAGTTGGCAAACTGCAACAGTGTCAGTGTCTTGCTTCCACGTGCATGTAATTCTATATTAATTTGGCTCACTGGTAGATCACGGTAAATGGTCTGTAGGTGACCTAGTCCAAAACACTCCAGACGAGCATGGGAGGAGGTGACTTGGGAGCAAAAAGCAGGAGGTCTTGGGAGGATCAAAAAGAACTGTTTGGTGGATATTTTGAGACCAGATTGGTGATGTAACTGGGGACAGAGTTGTGGATGGTTTTGTAAGTTGTTGTAAGTATCTTGAATTTAATTTGTTGGATAAGCGGAAGTCAGTGGAGAGAGGTGGCAGATACTAAACGGTAGGAAAAGTGGTTGAGCCTGGCAGCAGCATTCATGGTAAACTGGAGGGGGGATAGCCTATGTAAAGGAAAGCCAGTGAAGAGGGAGTTGCAGTAATCGAGGCGAGAGATGACCAGGGAGTGAGTTAGAAGGTTTGTGATGTCATTGATTAGGAAGGGGCATATCTTAGAGATGTTGTGGAGGTTGAGATGGCAAGCTTTGGACACTGATTGGATGTGGGGCCAAAAAGATAGTTCAGAGTCCAGGAGTACCCTGTAAAAGGAAATATGCCTAAACTTACCTATTCTGAAGTCACTTCGGTCTGGTCACATGATCGGGTCCTAGCGCCAACTTCGGTGTAGAGGAGGGACAGCCAACAACAGATGCCCCATAGTAAGCTTATGGGTGACATCACTGTTCAGGCTCTTCAGCTGTTGTTGGCAATCTATCCTCTTCAATGAAGCCGCCCCTGGGGAGATCATGTGAATAGAGCAACCGGAGTGGCTTCAGAATTAGTAAGTAAAGGCCTCTTTCCTTTTACAGGGTAGATAGAATACTTTTAGAATGGGGTTGGGAGTAGATTTAACCTAGTTAGGTTTTGACTTGCCTTTCACCAACTGTTATCCAACAACGATGCCATATGAACACAACGTCAGCGCTGATACAGTTATCACATGGCTTTGTTAATAAACAAAGGGTTATTCTTAGCGTTAATATTAGGAAAGGGGCTTGCACAAGTTACATAGTTATATAGTTAGTCTGGCTGAAAAAAGACAAAAGTCCATTCAGTTCAACCATGAAAAAAAAAAAAAGTTGTAAACTTACACCCACAGTTGATCCAGAGGAAGGCAAAATATCCAGCAAAGCATATATATATAAAAATGCAGCGCTGTAAAATGATCAAATAATGCAAATCAACACAATAATAGTCCTGAAAAGGTGCTCAATAATTCCCAGTGCCAATGGAAAGAATGCAAACTAACCAGAAACGCATTTAAAATACACATGTGTGTAAGAAATCCTGAAGATTCCCCTCTCTCCCTCTGGTCAAAAAATGGATATGTGCTGAAATGGATGACGATGACGCCCTCTTGTAGGAAAACGAAATCCTGCAGGTTAGGAAGCTCCCAGGATAGGATATTCCTCTTCAATGGAACCAGGGCTGGGATTGAAATCACTCTGTGGCTGTGAAGTTGGGAGAAAGGCCCCTCACAGAGAACACAGAAAGATACTCATAGTGTAGTATATTACTTCAATTTATTTAAAAAAACCAAGTAAAACATATAATCAGGTGGCAAGTGAAAGTGACCCACTGACCCTCTTAAAATTATAGGTGGCCGCCGGGCCTCCACATGGCACCGGCGGCGTAGTGTCAACGACGTCCACAGGCTCCTTCTGACTTCTTCTGAGGTAGAGCAAGGCCCTTGCTCTACCTCAGAAGAAGTCAGAAGGAGCCTGTGGACGTCGTTGACACTACACCGCCGGTGCCATGTGGAGGCCCGGCGGCCACCTATAATTTTAAGAGGGTCAGTGGGTCACTTTTACTTGCCACCTGATTATATGTTTTACTTGGTTTTTTTAAATAAATTGAAGTAATATACTACACTATGAGTATCTTTCTGTGTTCTCTGTGAGGGGCCTTTCTCCCAACTTCACAGCCACAGAGTGATTTCAATCCCAGCCCTGGTTCCATTGAAGAGGAATATCCTATCCTGGGAGCTTCCTAACCTGCAGGATTTCATTTTCCTACAAGAGGGCGTCATCGTCATCCATTTCAGCACATATCCATTTTTTGACCAGAGGGAGAGAGGGGAATCTTCAGGATTTCTTACACACATGCGTATTTTAAATGCGTTTCTGGTTAGTTTGCATTCTTTCCATTGGCACTGGGAATTATTGAGCACCTTTTCAGGACTATTATTGTGTTGATTTGCATTATTTGATCATTTTACAGCGCTGCATTTTTATATATATATGTTTTACTGAGGATTTTTACATGCGTTTATCCTGGATGTTCAGCTGCTGTTTCTTTGAGAGCGCTCACTGTGTGTCCTTTACCTATACATCCAGCAAAGCATGATCCAATTTGCTCCTGCAGGGGAAAAAAATCCTTCCTGATCTCCTGAGAGGCAATTGGATATTCCCTGGATCAACTTTACCTATAAATGTTAGTATCCAGTTACATTCTGTGTATCTAGGAAAGAATCCAGGCCTTTTTTAAAGCAATCCACTGAGCTGGCCAGAACCAACTCTTGAGGAGTCTATTCCATGTTTTCACAGCTCTTACTGTGAAGAAACCTTTCCGTGTTTGGAGATTACATTTCTTTTCCTCCAGACGTAAAGAGTGCCCCCTTGTCCTCTGTTATGACCTCAGGGTGAATAACTCTACACCGAGTTCACTATATGAACCACTGATTTATTTATACATGGAGATCATATCCCCCCTTATGTATTATACATGGAGATATCCCCCTTAATCTCCGCTTCTCAAGTGAGAATAAATCCAGTTCCTCTAATCTTTCCTCATAGCTGAGCTCCTCCATGCCTCTTATCAGTTTGGTTGCCCTTCTCTGTACTTTCTCCAGTTCCCCAATGTTCTTTTTATGAATTGGTGCCCAAAACTGAACTTCATATTCCAGATGAGATCTTACTAATGATTTGTACAGGGGTAGAATGATATCTCTCTCTCTCTGGAGTTTATACCTCTTTTAATACAAGATGATTTTGCTCGCTTTAGAACCCGCAGCTTGGCATTGAATGCCATTATTAAGCTTGTGATCTACCAGAAACCCCAGATCCTTCTAAACCATTGATTCCCCCAGTTGTACCCCCCTAGTATGTATGATGCATACATATTCTTAGCCCCCAAGTGCAGAACCTTACATTTATCAACATTAAAACTCATTTGCCACATAGTTGCCCAATTACACAGTGCACTGAGGTCAGCTTGTAAGTTGGAGACATCATGTAAGGACGTTATTCCACGGCACAGCTCGGTGTCATCTGCAAAGACTGAAATTGTATTTTTAATCCAGACCCTATATCATTTATAAATATATTAAAAAGTAAGGCTCCCAACACTGAACCCTGGGGTACACCACTGACAATCCTAGAACATTCAGAGTATGAATCATTAACCGCAACTCCATCTTTTAGCCAGTTTTCTATCCATTTACATACAGATTTTTTCAAGCCTGTAGATTTTACCTTACACATTAGCCGTGTGTGTGGAACTGTGTCAAATGCTTTTGAAAAATCCAAGTATACCACGTCCACCACCACCCCCCTGTACAAGGTTTTGCTCACCTCCTCATAAAAAGAAATCATATTTGTTTGACAACTTCTGTCTTTCATGAATCCATGCTGTCTGTTGGTTAAAATATTTTTTTCCAGCAAGAACTCATCTATGTGGTCTTTTATTAAACTCTTCAGTATCTTCCCAACTATAGAAGTTACACTAACAGGTCTATAATTACTTGGTAAAAATTTTGACCCCTTTCTAAATATTGGCACCACATTGGCCTTACGCCAATCCAGTGGTACTATGCCAGTCATTAAAGAGTCCCTAAAAATTCGAAACAATGGCTTTGGAATAACAGAGCTCAATTCTTTAAGGACCCGTGAGTGTATGCCATCTGGTCCAGGTGCTTTATTCACCTTTATTCTGTCTAAATGATTGGATCATATCAATTGTGAGCCAATGTGGATCATCTGGAGCTATGTCAATACCATGTCCATTATGGACAAAAGCTCCCCCATGCTCCTTTGTATATACAGAGCTGAAGAAGGTATTTAAAAAATTTGCCTTCTCTTTGTCCCCAGTCACCCACTAGCTTATTTTGGAAAGGGCCTATATGCTGAGACTGGACCTTTTTAATATAGTTTTAGGTTTGGATTTGTTTTTCAACAGAATTATTGATTATCATGCCAGTGCTGACATGGCAACTACAAGGTTTTGTTAGAAATAAATTTTGTTATGATAAACTGTATGCATTGTGAAATTTGTGGCTAATTTGATGACATTTCAGCAAATATAAAACGTTGCTATATAATACATTTCAATGAACTTACTCCTCTCATTTCTAATCCCTTGCTGTAAATATTTATTTATCCAGATCATAGTATAGGTAGTAGTAGTTAGACACTGTCAACTTTTTTAAGATGTAGAATATGATTCACCACTGATTCAATGGCTTCCTCTGTTCAAAAATATGCTGGAAGCATACCTCAGTATATATACTTACATGGGCAAGTTTTGTAACTTGAATTCAAACACCACTGTATCATGAAAAGTGTTAGGACAAATATTAAGGCTGAAAGCAAGGCAAAAAAGCTGAATTACAGACCCTCTTGTATTAATCTTAAACACGAAGACCACTTCCTCAGGATTTTTCAAGATCATGGGAACAAATGTGGTAGAACATCTCCTTGGATATCTCGGATAACTTTGTAGCCCCATTCTCTGTTCTTGAGATATGACAAGTCATCTCCTTTTTGCCTCTTGGTCAGAATCTAGACCCAGACAGTTTAAGAATATCCTTTCACCTATAATGGAATCTACCTTTAACAAAGTCAAGAAGCTCACTTTTCCCTGATCCTAAAGGAGGGAAAAGATGGCTCTTTTGTGCTAGCTACCAGCCAATCCCAATATTTCTAATTAATGTTGACAATTATTTGCTGAACAGCCACACATCACTTTTTTTATCCACATAGAGCAGGTGGGCTTTTTTCCCTACACAAAGGCTCGCTATAATAGGACTTGTACAAAATCCTTTAGGGAATATACCATCAAACAAAACAATCCCTTATGTCTCCCATCTATTGATTCAGAAAAGCCATTTGCTTGCTTGCACAGAGAGTATGCATCAGATACTCTGCAGCAGATAGGATTCCCCTCCCTTCTCCAAAAAAAAAAATGACAGCACTGTATGACAAGCCCACAGCCTGCAATTGGGAAGGTCTGCTTTCAGACACCATTTTCATTTATAACGGGATGTGTCAAGGATGCCCCCATCCTAAACCTTTACATATTAGTAATGGAACATTTTGCTAAAGTGATCCTGGGAAATATCTTGATTCAGAGCCTTTTGTTCTCTACATCGACTATTTGCTGTCCACTTGGTACTGATATTTACTGCTATTTTTACTTTGTTTTCCCCCTTTTCCCTAATTATTTGATAACAATTCACCTTTCACAGGAATATAAGACAACTGGGTAGGACAAAGGAGTTTAGTTTGACTAGGGAAAGACAAACTGAAGATTGGACAGGGAAAAGAGGTCATTGGTGACACATGGGACAACTGGTGAAAGAGAAGATTGAAAAAAAGGGGAATAGCTAGAGAGAGACAAGACAACAAGTTAGATGCATGGAGTAAAATGAACATGGACAAAAAGGAAGGACAGGAAGAGAAAGAAGACACCAAGGGGTTTATTTACTAAAGCTGGAGAGTGCACAATCAGGCTCACTTCTGCATAGAAACCAATCAGCTTCCAGGTTTCATTGCCAAAGCATAACTGAGCAAATTGAGGTTAGAAGCTGATTGGTTTCTATGCAGAAGTGAGTCTGATTTTGCACTCTCCAGCTTTAGTAAATAAACCCCCAAGTGTCTCAAGTACACAGCAAAGATGTAGCAGCCAGAACTGCAGTGCATGGTAGTGGTGAAGGACCTAGAAACAACTAGAAATGTTGGATGCTGAAGATCTTGCTGTATCAATCTACACTTGGAGACACAGTGGTGACATACAGTAGCAGCAAGGAAGTGGAACCACAGCACATGGTGCCACTTGGGAACTGACTGATCTTGCTGGTGGCTGTAGCTCTGCAAAAAAGCATAGGCCCAAGACATAGGCAGTGGAACAGGTAATCATTAACAGTATTCTTTAAGGTTTATTTTTATTATTTTCAATTTGGGTACATGTTTTTTTTAAGAGGAGGTTCATTTAGTTTTGATCCACCTCTTCAAGAAGCTGCTTGGCAAAGAAAGACATATGGGCTATTATCAGCATGGTGGGAAAATATGCACCCATGGCTTCAAAGCACAGAGAGGAGAAGGGTTGTTCAAGTTTTGTAACATACAATTTTTTCAATTTAAAAAAAGAAATAAAATACAAGTTGATAGATTAGAACTGGAGAAACCAAGCAGATCAAGTACAGAGAACGTTAAACAATGACATTCATTATTTTCTCCATCTGTCACAGTTGCCATTCTTTCTTATTTGTTGGTCTTTCCTATATTTGTTAGACTCGTCTTTCTTCATCTGTCCTACTTTCTAGTCTTGTGTTTGTTTGCTAATCTCACCATTTCTTTCTTGTTTTTTGTTAATCTTAACTTTTCTTTCCTGTTTTCTTTGTTAATCTCACCTTGTTTTCCTGTCCAGTCTGTTGGTGACCGTTTCTTTTACATGTCTACGTTCCAGTCATTAGACTTCTTCTCCTTACTCTATTCTATTTGTCAGCCTTTCTCACTTTAGCCGTTCCTGTTTGTCAGTTACATTTACTATGAATCCTATTTGCTAGATTCCCATTTGCCAAAGAGGTACTGCTTAGTTGTTATTTCTCTCTGCAAATCTATTCTTTAGACGTATTTTCATTCCATCATGTTGCATCAAGTAATTCCAACAAAAATAAGCCTAAGACTAAGACTGGGATGCCATTAAAGTTCACGTGTGTAAAGGCAGGCATCCCAATACTTTTGGCAATATAGTATATATGTAGTAAATAGTAAGCGAGCGTTATCCAAGGTTCAGATAAGCTGCTAGAACACCAAAAAGGCAACCAAGAACAGACCTTCCAATCAATAAATATCAATAAATAGAGGTGCAGCGCTAGATATGTATAAAATTAGACAAAATGGAATAAAAACATAGAGTGTATGTTAGCAATATAATCAAATGCAAAATAGTGCAAAATTGTCAATCACACTGTGGTGAAATTAAGTGGATAAATGTCCCAAATAGCTGAAAAATTGCCCATGTGGGGATCCAATAGATCCTAATAGAGTGCGTGGGGGCGAGGGTCCAGTGTGTCACACAGTGGATATAATATAAAGAATGCGCACTCACCAGAAGTACGTCAAACATACGCATATGAGATTTTCCTGTCTCATCAGGTATTGGTCATCTACTGCCAGAACGGGGTCAGGGTCATACACCATCCAATCCCCTCTAAGATAGGTACTCCAAAAGCCTTATCGCATATCACAGTCAAGGGTCCCTTTAAGCAGGTTCTGCAAGTGGAGACTCTCAGTGAAGAGAGCCCAATAAGGGACACCACATAGCATAATACAGCAAACACTGAGTTTATTGTTTAAGGGGTAACAAATCAATATACAGGGAAGTGATGAAGATAAGGACACTGACCATATGTAATTCAGGATGGCCACCAGCGGTGGTCAGACGTCCAAGAACTGTAGCTCTCTGACGCGTTTCGTGCGATGCACATGACCCTAAGATGTGTATTACGCTATGTGGTGTCCCTTATTGGGCTCTCTTCACTGAGAGTCCCCACTTGCAGAACCTGCTTAAAGGGACCCTTGACTGTGATATGCGCTAAGACTTTTGGAGTACCTATCTTAGAGGAGATTGGATGGTGTATGACCCTGACCCCGTTCTGGCAGTAGATGACCAATACCTGATGAGAAAGGAAAATCTCATATGCGCATGTTTGATGCACTTCTGGTGAGTGCGCATTCTTTATATTATATCCACTGTGTGACACACTGGACCCTTGCCCCCACGCATTCTATTAGGATCTACTGGATCCCCACGTGGGCAATTTTTCAGCTATTTGGGACATTTATCAACTTAATTTCACCACAGTGTGATTGACAATTTTGCACTATTTTGCATTTGATTATATTGCTACCATACACTCTATGTTTTTATTCCATTTTGTCTAATTGTATACATATCTAGCGCTGCACCTCTATTTATTGATATTTAATATAGTATATATGTGTATGGCTGGTAGTAGGGGGTTTAAAAAGCATGAACACTTTTATCATTAGAGGTCATTGGAGATTGGAGCCACAGTAGATTTCTTAGACCAAATATTCAGTATGCATCAGTTAACTCAACAATATCTCTAATTGGCCTGCTTGAAGAATTTTACATTATTTTTTAACCTCTTGACAACCACATATGTGTCCATGGATGGCCAAGGTTTCTGTGCTGAAAGTACACTCACTGTATGCTTCCCACTCACTGCATGCTTCCATCATGGTGACAAGCATTTATAGACAGCTCTCGGCCTCTAGTAATGATTGGGAGCCTGCCGAATGGGCTCCTGATCATGAGCACCAATCACAGTGGTCACATGATAAGGGAGTCAGCCCTACCCCCATGGGTGTAAAGACCCAGTTGAAGGGATGCTGGGCTGGTTGAGCAAGGATTAAGGACAATTATTATTATTATTATACAGGATTTATATAGTGCCAACAGTTTGCTCAGCGCCCTACAAAATGAATGGAGACAGTTCAGTTACAATACAATTCAATCCAAGAGGGATCAGAGGGCCACATTCATTAGAGCTTGCAATCTAAAAGAGGTTTTTATTTAGTACACTTTTTTTAAATTAAATACATTGCTCTTGCTTTTTTGTTATAACTTGTAATAATGTTTTAAAAAATGAATTTATGCAAACAAATGTGTTTTTATCATTAATTATGCACTGTAATGTATAGTGACAGCTGTAGCCTGCTCCAGAGAGAAAAGCACAGTAACAGCTGTAGGTGGTTGGTTTGTGGTGATTATATGATCTACACTGACTGGTACCCATTGGCTAGCCCAGGGGTAGGCAACCTGCGGCTCTCTAGCTGTTGTGGAACTACATTTCCCATGAGGCATTGCAACATTACAAAACTGACAGTTACAGCTATGACTTGCAGAGGCATGATGGGACTTGTAGTCCTGCGGCTCTCAGGTTGCCTAGCCCTGGGCTAGCCTGACTGGCAGTTGTAGATACAGTCTCAGGACTAGGAGTGCACACAGGTGCCCACTCCAAGGTCAGAAATACAATGTAATTTAACATTCTCTCACTATGTTGCGCCATGCATCAATTTACAGATTGTGGTCATGCAGGAATTATATTTTTATTGTTTTAAATGCAGTCAGTGCAACTAATGGAATTTTAATTGAAATCAGCGTCTTGAAATCTGTTGTGCAAAAGCAGAAGCAAAGGGAGTCAGTCAGGTGTCCTGTGTGAAAGATGACTGGCA
The DNA here is from genome assembly GCF_062004578.1 of Staurois parvus. NCBI lineage: Eukaryota > Metazoa > Chordata > Amphibia > Anura > Ranidae > Staurois > Staurois parvus. The sequence continues at coordinate 6,315,088 of NW_028317965.1, read as the reverse complement.
AGGAACATGATGATTAGAACAGGAAGCAGAAAAGTGACCCCATCCGTTTGCTGCTACTCTCTCAGCTAGTCCAGCTAGTAGGCTGAAGGTGTGGAAAGAAGACCATTATATTAAAAGAGAAGTATGGCCCAAGCTCTTTTGGCTGTACGTCTCCTATGGATTACAGGAGTGCACTTCGTTGCACTCCTGTGTCCCACTCAGCCGGTCCAGGCTCTGGAAAGATCCCGACAATATGGTCAGGTTCTGCTCAAATTCCTAGACAGACAGCTGGCTCAACATCTCAGCGAGTTGCTGAGAGCACTATTCAGCCGCTCCCTTCCCCTCCCTAGCCTTGCACTCCAGTGAGTGCTGAGCAGAGAGCCAGTGACTGGCGGCAGGGCCGTGGATAAGGGGGTACCACCAGTCCTCCTGTACAGGGCCCAGGCCAGCAGGGAGGCACAGGTAAAAGGGGGGAGGGAGGATGATCAGCATGGTGGGGGTGCAATTACTGGAACCAATCCCCTATATTGCTCTCTCTGCAGCAGCTAAAAGCTGGCTTCTTCTCCTCTCCCTCCCACTGGCTTTCAGCTTCTGCAGAGAGAGCCATAAAGGGGCTTGGTTCCAGTAACTGCCCCCCTGTCGCACCTTATCACCCTCCCTGTGCACCATACATTTCCCCATGCTGCTTAGGCCCCCTGTGTGTCCCCACCCCCACAGTGCTGCCAGCTATCCTCCCCTCCTTCCTACCAGCAGCTGCAAGCACACAATAGGATCCTTCAAGATGGAGAGTGGTGGAAGGGTCCGGTAAACATGTCACATTTTACCAGCCCATTTCTTTCTTGGATGAACACAATGAGTGATCAGTACTGATCACTCACTGTGTTCAATCATAACTGAAGCATAGTAAATTGTGTTTTTTTTGGGGGGGGAGACCTATCAGGTTGGCTGTATGGGGCCCTATGGTTTCTAACAGCAGCCCTGACTGGCGGTCACTGCCCCCCTGTCGCACCTTATCACCCTCCCTGTGCACCATATATTTCCCTATGCTGCTTAGGCCCCCTGTGTGCCTCCACTCCTGCAGTGCTGCCAGCTATCCTTCCCTCCTTCCTACCAGCAGCTGCAAGCACACAATAGGATCCTTCAGGATGGAGAGTGGTGGAAGGGTCCGGTAAACATGTCACATTTTACCATCCCATTTCTTTCTTAGATGAACACAATGAGTGATCGGTGCTGATCACTCACTGCGTTCATTCATAATTGAAGCATAGTAAATTGTGTTTTTTTTTGGGGGGGGGAGACCTATCAGGTTGGCTGTATGGGGCCCTATGGTTTCTAACAGCAGCCCTGACTGGCGGTCACCAGCTGTCTGCTCACTGAAGGCTGAGAACTGAGCGATTATCAGTCTTTGCTCATTCAGTCTTAGAGGCAGTGGGGAAAAGATGCAACATTGGACCAATGCTGCATCCACCTAGATGAGTTTAATGTTTTTTTTTCTTTTCTGAACCCCATACTTTAAATCACCTGAAACATAGAAAGTGGTGTCACCCTCTTGGTTGTGCAGTGTAAATGTCAGGACTGGATGGGCAGAAACACAATGGGGTTTATTTACTAAAGCTGGAGAGCGCAAAATTAGGTGCACTTCTACATAGAAAACAATCAGCTTCCAGGTTTTATTGCCAAAGCTTAACTGAACAAGCTGAGGTTAGAAGCTGATTGGCTACCATGCACAGCTGCACCAGATTGTGAGTGAACCAGTTTTAGTAAATCCCCCCCAATGTGTATTTAGGTGCTTCCTGTTTTTGGAGCCCAGTCTAAAATCTCCTATATTTTACCAACGTTTCTACACTGTGACAGTTTGATATCATACTAACAAAATTATTTTTTAAAGCAGGTTGTCTTGTCTTGTATTTATTGCAAAAGACATTTCACTGAAAATACAAACTTTTCTACAATCATCATCATCATTACCATCATTATAGTCAGCAATTATAGTAACCATGAAACATCATCATTATTCATCATCATTGCTATTTATCACCATTATCCCGAACATCATCATTATCCATCCTCATCAATATTGTTATCCAAGATTTTCACCATTATCCTGAATATCATCATTGTCCATCATCATCAATACCGCCATCCAAGACTATCACCATTATTCTCAACAGCATCATTATCCATCGTCACCGATATTGTAATCCAAGATTATAAGCATCTACTTTTATGTCCTTTATCATTCTCAGCACCACTACCCCGTCATCATTTTATCATGATTATCACCACCATCATTATAATTACCCAAAAGCGTCTTCCATTAATTCATTCAATAAGATAAACTAAGACTCTATAAATACAGGAGACGCCAAGGTGAAAAGGGTGAATCAAATAAGCTACTTGTAAAGTGAAGAGATGCCTTGAGGTCCTTCATGAAATGTCTAGATAATTGAAAGCACGCTTTATCTGGGTGGTTGCATCTTTTACATGACTAGAAGGCAGATGTTCAAATTCCACAAAGCTGTTAGTGACTAAGTTATTTAGACTTCTAAGGTTTCTCCCAGATTGTAAGCTCGAAAGAGTAGGGCCCTCTTACCCCTCGTGTGCTGTTCGTAGCTGCTGTAATGTTTCATGTATTGTCCCCCCCTCTATTGTACAGCGCTGAGCAAACCCTTTGGCGCTATATAAACTCAATGTAATGTAATAATAATGTAATGTTGTTTTCAAACTTAAAGTGAACTGGTAGCCAGGCTATGGACAAGTATTTATATGTTCTTAACAAGCAGTACATGAGCTTTAAAACAACCCTTACTGACCTCTGTAATTGTAGACATTGTGGAGAAAAGTATCCTCAAAGTTCACAGTAGAAGAAGTGAAATTGTTCCCCTGCTCCCCTTTCTCAGAACTTCGACTCTGATATTAATAGAATGAGAATAGAATGCTATAAGTCTGTCAAATCAATGCTGGGGGGATAGCAGGTAAGTTATGCTGACAACAATTGAGTTGAATAATGTTAAACTGAAGTATTTTTTGTTGTTGTTGAAAAAATAAAAAACAATGTGTACCTACCTACTTTGTGCAGAGATGTTCTTTATGTCTTTTACTGGACGTCCCCTTCCAGTGCTGTCTCCTCCTCCATCCTCTTGGTGCCTCCTTAGGAAGCCAAGTGCTATGGAGGAACTCATGTGCTCGTACCAGGGGTGGACTGACCATTTGGAAACTCAGGCAGTGCCCGAGGGCCTGGGGTCAGTAGGGGGCCCCATGTGATGCCCCTGGTACCTTTTTCATAGGCTTTTTTGAGTTTGGGCAAGGACACAGGGGCCCCATGATCCCCTATTGCCTGGGGGCCCCATGAACTGTCAGTCCGCCCCTGGCTCGTACTCCCAAGTTGGGCTGTGTGTGAAAAACAAAACCATTCAAAGAAAATAGTGTTGATTTATGAAGGATTTTGAGGACAGATGACTAATCACAAAATATATAAAAAATAAAGAAATAGAAATACTTTCAAAACAAGCCTTGCTTGTCCAACATGTATTTTATTTTAGTTGCAAAATCTTTTTTTTTTTTTTTTTACAGGTATTATTTGCTTGATGAATATGTGCTTCAGTCTTTAAAATGCCCAGAGAATGCTTCTGGAAATGTTTAGCACAATAGCTAATGCAATTACTCTGCAATAAGAGGCACCTCAAATCAATACTTTGGAATAGAAAAAGTAGTTAAATGATTTATACTCTTGTCTTTTAAAGAATTCTTTAAGACTGTAGAAAACATAAATTGTCTCAGCTCTTTTTAAACTTTGGGAGTTTTTGCTATTAAATACTGACAATATAGGCTTTTTATTTAAATAAAATAAAAATATATTATTTGAAATTATAGTGTGTTTACTTGCGAGCCACCAGGGTATACTAACAGAGGAGCATATATATTTTTCTAGATCGCTTTTGGATTTTTTTGGACTTTATATATTATTTTTATCATGAATTATTATTTGATTTATTAATTGGCACATATATAGGAGTATTTACAATTTTTTAAAGGTATCATTAATTGTTGATTTATTTATATTATTTTTCAAGCACTGAGCACTTTTTTAATTAGTATTAGAGCGCGGTAATTATTGAATTAATTGATATTATTTGAAATACAACTATGATCAGTATTTATATTCTTTGCAGTTTTTTTAGTAGTAAATATGATTCATATTGTGATTTCTTTTTTATATATTCTGATTTTTATTATTTTATAGTTGTATCTTTTTTTTTTACTGGGATTCTTCTTCTTCTTCTATTATTATTATCATTACTGTTGTTATTATTATTATGATTATTATTTGTATTATTATCTTTTGGGTGAAAAGTCATATTCAACTTTCTTTTAAAGATTAAAACAAAATATATTAAATAAAATTTCAATTAGATTTTGGTGTAAAATTAACTCCATGATAATTAAGGAATCTTTGAAAACAATATAAAACAGACAAAAAACTATTTAGTTGGCTGTTGGAGTGATTAATTATTTTCTTGCAAGCTTGCAGAGTGTGCACTGGTTTTGTGATTGTGCTTGACACTACAATTACTCTTTCCTTTAGGGTTACAAACAATATAGGATTGCTTTCTCCAGCAGTTTTCCTTATGTTATAGTTTATTTTAGTCTCTGGGATGTATGTACATTGTGTGCCTTTTGAGGTAATGCCAAAATGTTGGGGCAACACTTTGGAAAACATAAAGTTGACTGAAAGTTAGAAAATGCCCCAGGATCTGTAATTGATTAGATTGCATTCTCTACTTTAGTTATATCATTAAACTGGTCCAAAATGTACTTGATTGTATTGAGTCCAATATAGGCCGGTAAACATTCAGTGGCTAAGAAAAAGAAAACACGTCTTTGCATTGTGTGCCCAACTTTTCCTTTTGTACATATTCCACTATATAAATAGACATGCAAAAGTAATTCCACTTTTCATCCCTCCTGAGATAGGTTTCTGCAGAGACTAAGGCAAATAGTTTTGTAGCTCCTCTGTAGTCAGTGGAGCGGTGTGTGATTACTTTTGGCTGTTCCAGGTTTTGCTGGCTGCAGGCGAAAATACTTTCCGCTGCTTTCTAGTGGATTCTAGAATGTTGTGGGTTGGAAGAGGCAGACCTTAGGCCTGGATATTCATGTGGCCTCCTCTGGGAGAGAGAATGCCCAGTAGGTGGTTGAGGAGTGCATAAATAGTCTGGGGCCTGGAACAGCAGGGAGAAGACCACAGCTTGAAGGGAACCTGCCTATCTTGGCAAATTACTTAAAGGAGCTCATCGAGGTCCCAGCTCAGGGAGAGTTGGGGGGGGGGTTTCTTTCTGAAAGCAGCTTGAGTCAATTTAGAAGGGGGTTCACTGAGGATCTGGCCTGGGAGTTCACAGGAGAAGTGTCTGGCCAGTTTTGGACGGAGGCACCCAAATACACCGGGACATTGTGAGTATAGGCCAAAGTGTGAGATCCTAGTGACTGTTGCTGCTTTAACCCTTTAAGCATCTGCTCCTCTGGTGTTGCTGACTTGAGACTACTCCTATACTTGGAGTCCCTGAGTTGCTTGTTCACTTATTGCTAGTCCAGAAGAGAGTTATTCTGAAGAGTCTAGCTAAGTCAGAGAGTGTTCTCTGATATGTTGTGCACTAAAATTGGATTATCCCAAGGCTCACCCTGCACCCCAACCAAGTTTAATGAGCATTAAACCCTAAAAAGACTCTCACTGCTTGGTTGTTGAATTATGGGACTGTGGAGCACCTGGCTGCTTTGCACTCAATTGGGAAGAGAACCTGGGGCAGATCTGTGGGGCTCGTCAGGGGTCTGCTCTACAATGCTAATAGATATAAACACAAAAAAAATAAAAATAATCATTCTACTTTTCTGCTTGGGTCTCTCCAATGATCCAATCCACTAGGTTTTATTTTTAAGTGTTTATTTACATTTTAATGAAAATAAAAGTGTGAGGTTTTTCCAGACTTATTCCAGCCCACCAGACATACAAGCATATATATCCCTGTGGCTGGAATGATACAAGTGATACAAAAAAAGAAAACCAAAGGATCCTGTCTAAGAAATTAGGGATAATTGTAGCGATTTGGGCTAAATTGACAATTTCACTGTTGGTGATTTTTGTTTCCAAAGCAGATCTCTCATTTTCCTTATTGAGGTTGATTTACTAAAGGTAAATAGGCTGTTGACTGTTCGAGGGAAGTTGCACTTTGCAAGGAAATTTGCTCCAGAGCTTAGTGAATGTGGTGAAGTTCACTTTGCAAAGAATACCCAATCACGTGCAAGAAAAAAAATTGCATTTTTGCTTGCACATGATTCACTACACTCTGGGAAAAATACCCTTGCAAAGCGTAACTTCTCTTTGCTTAAAAAATGAGTTTATTCAATTTAGTATTCTTTTTATTTTTGTGTTTTTGGAAGTTTTGATGGAGGAACGGAGGGATGCTCAATATATTAGTACTGAAACCAGAAAAGTGATGGGATCTAGTCTCTTCGGTTACATTCTAGTTAGGGGAGATCATTGAATAGATGTTTACTGCACTCCATCTACTATCCCTGCTGACATCTTCCATGGATGTCCCAGGCACCAAGGAATGATAGGTGAGGCCAGGATACATGAAGGAGAGGTCAGATGGGGAAGGGGGCGCCACTGAACTGCACTTATGGAAGTGATCAAAGTCTCATCAGAGCAAGGCTATAACACCAATAATATCTGTTGAATGCAAGGAGGGATACACTATCCCAGAATTCTGTGGGCTCAGGAGCTTTTCAGCAAAAAAGGTAGGAAAACAGTTTAGTTCCATCCACAATGAACAACTGACAGTTCACACCCCATGCAGTCCAGTGCATTTTTTTATCCACATAAAAAATGCATGGATAATAAGCTTTATGGTTTCCAATGGCATAGTTCACATCAGTGCGGTCAGTTCCAGTGCTTTCCAGTTTCGGAAAAAAAGTAGAGCATGCTGCATTTTTTCTGCACTGAACTGTACTGGAATGCGTTAAAATGCATTAAAAATGCACTAGAACACACCTAAATGCACCGGAACACAAATGTCATTATTTAAGGGGCAGGAAAAAAAAGAGGGGAAAATGCACCAGAATTAGTAAAAAAATCACCAAAAAAGTGTAGATATGAATCAAAAAAAGCATCAAAAATGCACATGCAGAACCGCACCTGGAACGTATCCGGACTGCATTTCTATAGTGTGAACTGGCGCTAACACTTGATCCTTGTAGCATTGAACCATGTGTGAAAATTAAACAGGTGCTCTGTGTAATGAGACTTTACTCTTCTCTTATTTCAATACCTGATTGCTTATGGCATAGGGCAGGGGTGGGCAAACTTTTTGACTTGAGGGCCGCAATGGGTTCATATATTGGACCCGGGGGCCGGACCAAGAGTAGATGAATGATGTGTATGTGTCATCCATAGTAAGTATAGTAATATTCCCCCATAGTAAGCATAGTAATTAATCCCCCATATAGTAATTCATCCCCCATAGTAATTCATCCCCCATATAGTAATTCATCCCCCATATAGTAATTCATCCCCCATAGTAATTCATCCCCCATAGTAATTCATCCCCCATATAGTAATTCATCCCCCATAGTAATTCATCCCCCATATAGTAATTCATCCCCCATATAGTAATTCATCCCCCATAGTAATTCATTCCCCATAGTAATTCATCCCCCATATAGTAATTCATCCCCCATAGTAATTTATCCCCCATATAGTAATTCATCCCCCATATAGTAATTCATCCCCCATAGTAATTCATCCCCCCTATAGTAATTCATCCCCCATATAGTAATTCATCCCCCATAGTAATTCATCCCCCATATAGTAATTCATCCCCCACATAGTAATTCATCCCCCATAGTAATTAATCCCCCATACTAATTCATCCCCCATAATAATTCATCCCCCATAGTAATTCATTCCCCATATTAATTCATCCCCCATATTAAGTCCCCAAATCCCCCCTGTGTCAATTCACTTACCTTTGCTCCACGCGTTCCTCTCGCCGTGTTCCCGCGCCGTTCCGGTGTAGCATGAAAATCTGTCTCCTATGAGGATCTGTCCCCCTCGACGTATCTGCGCATGTGCCAGTTTCAGGCATTAGCAGCCGATCGGCGATCTCCGGCACATGCGCAGATACGTCGAGGGGGACAGATCCTCACAGGAGACAGATTTTCATGCTACACCGGTCTTCAGGGCGGACTGTGAGAGGAGCCTAGCTCCGCGGGCCGGATTAAAAGGTCCGCCGGGCCGTATACGGCCCGCGGGCCATAGTTTGCCCATTGCTGGCATAGGGTCTATACAGGGCTGCTTTTGATGAACAGTTAATTCTCACTGAAACACATGCAGTAGGAGGTTTCGGGGATTCGTGTGCTATTAACATTGTCTTATTTTAATAGAACATTATTTTAAATAGTATTTAATAAGATGTTTTTCTATGTATATTGATCCCTGGATAGGCATGAGTTTGGGTTCAGTTTGGCCTTCAGAACAAACCCAATGTCACCCCCATCCCTGAGTTTCGGTATACAATTTCTGTCTCTTCTTTTTCATATACATTTTTTTTCTTTCTATAAACAGTGAAAATAATCTGCTCTTGGTATCTCCTAAAACAGTCGGTCAATAAAAAGTGCAAAGTGACAGCAGCTCAATAGTATTCAAATACAAAACATACCTATAACAAAATAATAATACCAAAAAAATATGTATACAAGCGCTTTGCTAACTGGACGATCAGCAGGCATGATTCTTTCTTAGATACACAGAATATAACTGGTTACTAACATTTAAAGGTAAAGTTGATCCAGGGAATATGCGATCTCTAGGGATCAGGAAGGAATTTTTTCCCCTGCAGGAGCAAATGGGATCATGCTTTGCTGGGTTTTTTTGCCTTCCTCTGGATCAACTGTGGGTGTAGGATTATAACTTTTTTTTTTATTTTTAATGGTTGAACTGAATGGACTTTTGTCTTTTTTCAGCCAGATTAACTATGTAACCATGATGATGTTACTGCTAAAGCTCTTCCCTACACATTTCATCTGCACAGGCATCATCAGTCTGTGCCCCTTGAGGATGTCTGTGTAGATGAAATGTGTAAGGAGGAGCTTTAGCAGTGACAACATCACACCCACTGGTTGGTCCGATCATCACGGCACTTATATGTCAATCCCTTGCGCACACTGTACTGTCTTTTATATTAATACATTAATTTCAAAGTGACTAATCTATGGACCCTGCCTTTATTTTCCTGTCAATAGATTTTTATTGAAAAAAAATGTTGTTTTTAAAAGATACAATTGCAACCACAGTCATGTATACAGGTAAATAAACAAAAAAATGGTGCAATAACTCCTCATTATAAATATAGAATTACAGGCAAATATTAAGTATTGCAATCCTCAATCAATCAAAAGTGGAGATATAATAGTTCAATCCAACATGCAAAAAAGTCCTAGTATTGTACTATCATCCAAATGTACTTAAAATTATTATTATTATACAGGATTTATATAGTGCCAACAGTTTGCGCAGCGCTTTACAATATAAGGGAGACAGTACAATTACAATACATTTCGGTACAGAAGGAATAGGAGGGCCCGGCTCATGGAGCTTACAATCTAAAGGAAGGGGGAGGTGATACAAAATATAACTGCGGTTGATTATCTGGTGGAGGTGATTCAAGTACAGTTCTTAGGTGGAGGTGGGGTAGGCTTCCCTGAAGAAGTGAGTTTTCAAAGATCGCCTAAAGGCAGACAGTGTGGGGGCTGACCGGACATGAAGTGGTAGGGAGTTCCATAGGATGGGAGAGGCTCTGGAGAAGTCCTGGAGTCGAGCGTGGGAGGAGGTGATGAGGGAGCTAGAGAGGAGGATATCATGGGAGAAGCGGAGTGGGCGATTTGGGCAGTATCTGTGGATGAGGTTGGTGATGTAGCTAGGGGCAGTGTTGTGGATAGCTTTGTAAGCTGTGGTTAGTATTAAATGGACTGTGTATCCTCCAAATTGTGATCCACATGATACTGCTTCCAGGCAATATATCTTCATTAAGTCTTGACTCCAAACTGTGCATAGGAAAACAAAATATATTCCATAGTGCAACACCGTTTTAAATAAACTACGCTCTAAATAAACTAAACATATGCACTCACATTAAAGAAAAAGTGAATGTGCTCCAAAATAAAGTGATCCAATATTCACATTTCTCCACCGTGCCTACTAATCCATGGTGTTTCCCATCACCGAAGAGGTGTACCATAAACTCACCTTCTTCCTTGACCTATAGGATAGGTCATAAGCAGGGTCGTATTTACCACAAGGCAAACAAGGCACTTGTCTAGGGCGGCATTTTTCAGGGGGGCAGCACCTCCTCCCAAAAGAAGGAATGAAAGTAGGAAAGCGCACACCATGGGATGCAGGTGGAATCCGAGAGAGGCTGCGGGCTGCTTGATGGTGTATGTAGAGCCTGGCTCTTGTTCCAGGGGATGTCCGGAGCTGTGAAGATGAGTGTCTCTCTATCGCGGGGGGGAGGTAGTGGAAGGCTCTCCCGGGTGGGGGGCAGGGATGTTGTTAGTCAATGTCTGACTCTCTCTGTGGGGGGGGGGGGGTTGTATTGGTCGGTGTCCATGGGGGCAGACAATTTTTGTGTTGCCTAGGGCAGCACAAAACCTAAATACACCACTGGTCATAAGCACTTAGAAACGATAATCGACTTCTGCTCATCCATTACTTTAGTGCCTGTTTCCTTGCTGCTGGCCCTTTAAGAGAACGGACTCTAGAATTCCCAATGGGATGGTGTGTACTAGTGATGGAGCATGAATGCAGAATCCATGTGGTTGACATAACACAGCCTGTGCCACTAGTAGTTTCGATAGCCCTGCAAGCGGTGGTGGGTTTGTCCAGATAACATCGGCCAACAAAGCAGCCAACAAGCATTAGATGTTAACTCCTCTATGTATGTATGTATGTATGGTGACAGCTCCTCTGCGTGGGAACTCTGACACCACCACTCATGGTGGGTTTGTCCAGATAACATCGGCCAACAAAGCAGCCAACAAGCATTAGATGTTAACTCATATATGAATGTATGGTGACAGCTCCTCTGTGTGGGAACTCTGACACCACCACTCCTGGTGGGTTTGTCCAGATAACATCGGCCAACAAAGCAGCCAACAAGCATTAGATGTTAACTCATATATGAATGTATGGTGACAGCTCCTCTGTGTGGGAACTCTGACACCACCACTCCTGGTGGGTTTGTCCAGATAACATCGGCTAACAAAGCAGCCAACAAGCATTACCGGTAGATGTTAACTCCTGCATGTATGTATGGTGACAGCTCCTCTGCGTGGGAACTCTGACACCACCACTCGTGGTGGGTTTGTCCAGATAACATCGGCCAACAAAGCAGCCAACAAGCATTACTGGTAGATGTTAACTCCTATATGCATGTATGTATGGTGACAGCTCCTCTCCTCTGACACCACCGTTCGTAACCCTCCTTCTTTCATTATATTTATGGTGTAGCAGTGCATGAGCTTATACTATTTCATGTATACAGGTAGAAGTATGAAATCAATGATTAACAAATTGAATGCGGCTGTGTATAAATCGGTAAAGCCGTAACAAAGGTCAAGATAATGGGCATTGCAGAAGATACGGTAAGCATGTCATAACAATGAGTCAATATGAATAACAGAAAGATAACCATACACCTATACCACGAGCTCAGGCGTTGGTGAGGGAGATATCTGTGTATAGAATGAACTAAGAATCAAACAAAGAAACATATAGGAACAAACCACATATTGCCCCTGCGGAAGAGCCAAAAAAAAGGAAAAAAACAGGGGGGGGGGGGGGGGACAGTTGAAGGAGCAAAAGATAGGAACAAGAGGAGGATGGGAGGATGTCTGGAGCACGTGAGCCCATGCTGTAGGGTCTCAGTGTTTATAACGATGTCAAACTAGCTGTTGATATAGTAGGGTGGCCATGTTGGATCCATGGAGTCCATATTTTAAGGAATGATCCTGCCTTTATTTTCATCCTTCTGAGCTGGATGGTATATTTAGCATTGGAGTACCCATGCTGAAAAAAGCTGATCATAGGGGCCGGTGTGATTTACTTCATCTTGAGGATGAGGATTTAACCCTTTGTTGGATTGTGTTTGGGACTTAATTCACTAAATTTAGCTTGTGGTTTATATTTAATAGTTTCTTTTGCACTTTCACTTTACCATATTATTTATATTTTGGTACATTTATGATGGTTTATTGTGTATCTGAACTGATGGAATAACTTTAGTGTTTATACATATATCACTCTGCTACAATGGAGTAGTGTCTGTGCATATATTGATTTCACTTTACCTTTAAATTGGTTGTAAACCTTACCATATACCCAATGAAGAGACTGTCCTCGGGTGATACACAGAGATGAAACAAATCCTCCTACATCAGTTGTACCTCTTTATTTATGGCTCTGAAAAGCAAGAGGTGGAGAGATGAAGTTACATCAGTGAGGAGAGCTCTGAGAGCTGATTGGAGGGAAGAGACACACCTCTATCCACATAGCTCACAGGAACAGAGCTGAGGCTGTCAATCATCTGGAGGTCCCTCCCCTGTCACCATTTTTCTCTTGGTGTCAGGAAAACTTGACAAAAGTGATTCATATTTACAGTAGAGGAAGCAGGCAGCAGACAGAAATGACAATGGACAAGTACACACTATAGAGGGATATGCTTTTTTTATATTTCATGTTTGAGTTTTACAACCACATAGCGTAACATATTTTTGTGTATACATAAGTTTTTATTTCTGTCTGCAGAGATTGTGTCTCATTTATTGCACCCCTAGATAACTGTAGGAGGTGAAGACAACAAAAACACTCCATTATTATACAGTATTTATATATTATTATTATTATACAGTATTTATAGATCGCTAAAAGGTTTGCTCAGCGCTGTACATTAAAATGTTTTTGTCTGTGTACCAGTTGGAGAGATGTTTCCATTACTTACTGTCCTGATAGGAATTAAAGTAAAATTTCCACAGTAGTGAAAAAGATGACAGAACCTCAAAATGATCAAAAAAGAGAAATAAAGTGAAGTCACGCATTGATGCTGTGTAGAAAAAAAAAACATATTGTAATTTATTAACAAGTACAATAAGTGATCTTTAATCTATTTAGTCTGACCTGTGTTCCAGGATTTCAGTTGTTTCCAGGAAGTCAAGAATTAAATAATTTCATTATCAAATTTAGCTAAATTCCCGATATCACCAGTCACATGAAATGGAACACATTAAGATTTCTGTAAAATTAATGACTCCACATGGCTGAAGAATATAAAGTGAAAATAAATAACATGTACTTTATAAAATTGAAGAGCTACTTTGTGAGTAATTTAATTAAGAATGAAGCTTTACAGTTTCAGGCTTCAAGCTATATTAGATTAGGTTTCTTTCATATTGAAATAAAAACTTTTTTTCATTTTGTTTTATAATAAAAGTCTATTTAATCATACATGTACCCACACATCCACATGAATCCCACTGCTATTTGCCACCTTCAAAATTGTGCCTAACAACAATCTTTCTAATTAATTATTATTATGATTATTATTATTATTTTATTACTAATACTATTGTTCTGTCTGTGTGTATTAAATTGTTTACTAATTCTTCAGAAAACCTAATTTAGGTTTAAATTGAATATTTATCTATTATTTCCTATATTTGAGAAATAATATTATAACAGCAATATTATTATTGTTATTATTATTATTAATAATAATAATAATAATATTAATAATATTAATAATAATAGCCATTACTTTACTCCGATGGTTTTCCATTCATTTCCATGGTGGCAGCTTAAAGTGATACTAAACACAATGTTTAACTGACATTGTTCCTTTTCTTTCTGTAAATGGATGATGGCACTGTCATTAACCACTTCCAGACCGGACACTTTTACCCCCTTCCTGTCCAGGGCAATTTTCAGCTTTCAGCGCTATCACATTTTGAATGACAATTGCGCGGTCATGCAACACTGTACCCAAATGAATTTACCATTTTTTTGAGACAGATAAAGCTTTATTTTGGTGGTATTTATTCACCGATGGGATTTTAATTTTTTTTGCTATGTAAATGAAAAAGTCCAAAAATTTTGAAAAAAAGTGTTTTAATAAAATTTAGCAAATAAATAATATTTCATCATAAATCTTGGCCAAAATATATTCCGTTATCTTTTTAGTAAAAAAAAAATCCAAATTAGTTTAGAACCAAAAATTATATTTTTTAAACATTTTTTTTACATTTTTATTTTATTTTTTTATATTATTATTATTATTTTTTTACATACTGTCACCCTAGCAGTACAGTGTCACCATGGTGACACTGTACTACTTGTGGGGGGTGATAAAATTTTTTTTTTTTTTTTTTACACTGATTGCTTTTACACCCATATAGGATGTAAAAGCAATCATTTCTCCTCTCTGGCTGCATTCTTGCACTCATTGAGATGTACTGAGTGAGCTGTGATTGGTCACAACTTGTCACATGGTACAAGGCTGTTGTGAATAGCCTTGTACCATGTGACCTCTGTGTTTATTCACAGATTTCACATGTAGTAAGCAATGATGTCACAAGTGACATCTTGCTTACTACTTTGCATGTGATCACTGATTGGCCAATCAGTGATCACATGATCAGGACCTCCTACAGAGGTCCCTTCCGATGATAAGTGTTTCACTGTGTCCGGAGGACACAGTGGGCACCAGATCGCGGTGCTGCGCGCTCCCAGGGAGCGTGCACAAGCAGGGTGCGGGGAGGCCATTTATAAATGACCACCCGACCCTGCACTGCCACTGTCCGGCCGTTTATATGCAACGGCCGGTCGGGAAGTGGGTAAATTAAAAAAAGTACCTTTTTCCTGGTTGATGTACAGCTGTCACATGACCCAGCTCTTTCCCAGCCTGTTTGTAGTAAAACATAAGTAGGAGGATCACGCTGTTGCTGATCACATGTTCAAAGTAAAAAAAAAGCATTTGGAATACAGATTAAAAATACCTAATTAATATCAATAAATATCAATTAATATCAATAAACTGTTTTACATCGACAATATATACAAGTAGGAAAAACAGAAAAGCAGGGTAAAACTGGAGGTGCAGGGAGCATATAGGAAAGGGGAACCAAAATCAGGAGCAAGGGGGAGAAGGAACAAGACAGCAGGGTTCTAAGTATAGATACAAGGCAAAGAGCTTAATAAAGAGTAGGAATGGGAACATCGGCTAGCAGTATCTGTTAACAAAGCAAAACACTGGAGCAAGGAAAAAATGTAGAGGAGGCACTAAATACTTTCCTAGCAGCCAGCATCAGGTGGTACCTATTAGGGCTCATGTACACTGCAGCTGATAAACTCACGTTTAAGAGCTGTTCAGCATTTTTTTCAGCAGCCCCTGAACTCTCCCTAATGTTTTCCTATGTGTCCATGTACACATCGTCGTTTACAGTCGTTTACAGGCATGTGAGTTTACAGTCGTTTTTTTGAACGCAGAAAACTTGTGTTCAGCAGTCGATTTTATTAGCGTTTCAAACACAAAACACTTGTAAACGCGGCTAAACATGGCAAATCGCATTTATAAGCGTTTGCTTTGAAAAATTTTTTTAATTCTTCCAGTTCCTGATGCTGTCCAGAGCCTTTTTTCATCATGAAAAATGCATGCAAAGCATTTTCAAGGTACTCAGATGGACTAAACACTGAACACAGGATGTTCCTACCAAGCTTGTCACACATTGATATGACCAAGTCACACCTCAGACCTCTCCCACCCTTGGAAACAGAAGATATGTTAATGACCTCAAATTCCCCATGAAGACCCCCTGCCAGGTGGCCTTAATGACTCCCTCCACCAGACACCTTTGCCACCCTTGGAAACAAAAGAAATGTTAATGAGCAACTCAGGTCTATACTAATCTCAACACATACTGCTGTATCTACTTCTACTCTCTGTATTTATCTGATGCAGTCTGAAATAGTTAAAAATGTACCACTTTTCAGTGCATTCTGTGCATTTGGGAGGTTCTCCTGTGCTTATCTTTAAAAAACGCTTCTAAACATAAATGTGCATAAACGTGTTATGCAAACGCGGCTAAACAGACGTTTTAACCTACGTTTTCCAGCAGTCAGTTTCCATCGTTCAGAAGTGTCCCATGTACATGGGGCCTTAATGGGATCTACTGGGAGACGCCTGCTGGTGGACTCCGGAACTACAACCTTCCACTCTGGGAAGATCAGTGCCACCAGCAAGTGATCCAGGTCCTGCCAACTAGTTGAAAATAAAGGAAAATAGACTGAAAAGAAAATGTATTTTATTTATTTCAGGTACTTATATAGCACCATCAATTTACGCAGCGCTTTACACATATATATTGTACATTCACATCAGTCCCTCAAGGGGCGTACAATCTAAGGTCCCTAACTCACATTCATACATATACATACTAGGGACAATTTAGACAGGAGCCAATTAACCTACCAGCATGTCTTTTTGGAGTGTGGGAGGAAACCGGAGTACCCGGAGGAAACCCACACAGGCACAGGGAGAACAGGCAAACTCCAGGCAGGAGGTGCAGTGGCTCGGATTTGAACCAACGATCCTAGTACTGCCAGGCAGAAGTGCTAACCATTTAGCCACTGAAAATGAATTCAATCACCACGGATAAGGACTGGTAAACTACAATATATTATATTTTCTTCGATTTAGATACACTTTAAGGCTGCACACCTCAATGCACGGAGACACCTGCTTTAACACAACACAATTGGTTTTGAGCCTTCAAAAGTTGCAGGGAAAAGCAAGTCTTAGAAAAGGTGAAAATGAAAAAAAAAGATTTAAGATGAGATAAAAAGAACAAAGAAAACATTTAACAGGGGAATGAGAAAAATGGTAGCCATACAGTTAAATGAGTATCACTAGCTCTACACGTGTCCACTTGTCCAGCGTACAGGGGTGGACTGACAACTCATGGGGCCCCCGGGCAATAGGTGATCATGGGGCCCCTGTATCTTTGCCCAAACTCAAAAAAGCCTATGAAAAAGGTACCAGGGGCATCTCATGGGGCCCCCTACTGACCTCAGGCCCTCGGGCAGTGCCCGAGTTTCCAAATGGTCAGTCCGCCCCTGTCAGCGTACAGTTATATACTGTACATTATAGACTCCAAAATGCTAACAGGGAACTACTGAGGTTAATTTTGTCTTCGGCACATTTAATGATTTGACAGTTTAAACTTGGGCAGAGATGATGAAGCTTTTTCTTGGACAAAGCATGTCACTTCATATAATGGGACTTCTATCCTAATAATTAATTTTCTTTATCAAACAATTGAAGCCCTGGCTAAACAAATGCGATGTTTAATCACGTCTAATCATTTTAGATAAGGGTAAAAAGGGTCTGATGGAGGTATTGTTGACCAAGTTTTCATACTGTTAAAAAGAGGATAAAAAAGAAGATTAATTTTAAATTTAAGTGCCAACATGATCCATTACTGGCAGAAACAACTGTTACCAGGCATTAGTGTTGAGCAGTGTTGCAGCAAGGACATTTTGTCCCTACGGAACTGTTCAGAAAGTAATAAAAAGTCAAGTGCTGTTGGGTAGACTGTATATGGCCTCTTTCGAGTATCTGAGTCAATAGACAGAGACAAGCAAAAACAAAACGTATATTCTTTATATCAAGAGGTTATGTGCGAAGCACAGAAATAAACAGAATATATTGCATTATTACCTGTTTTTAAATTATTATGCTGTGCTATATGGACATTCAGTCAAATTCAGTCAAATTTATGTGAACATTGCATTTTGGATAATTTGAGGAAGGGTAAAATCCTGAAATTTCACATAAAAAAGCATACTGTACAGCTCACCCTTCTGCAGGTCATTCACCCTTGGTAGTGCACTGAAGTTGTCATGATCCAGATCTGAAGCTGGAATCTCCGTGCCATCTGAGATGCTGGACGGCTCCCTACCTGATTTCTAGGACTTTGGGGTTTATTTATTAAAGCTGGAAAGTGTAAAATCAGGCTCACTTTTGTATAGAAACCATAGAAACCAATTAGCTTCCAGGATTTTTTTGACAACGCCTATCAGTTTCTTTTCAGAAGTGAGCCTGAATTTGCACTTTCCAGCTTTAGTAAATAAGCCCCTTAGTGTCTTGTTTCTGGTGAACCTTGAACCCTTTGCCGCTCTCATGAACTTCTTAATTTAAGCCATGCCTCTGCACTTCCTGTTTTCCAGACTATTGTGCTCCTCTCCAGCCAATATGTTGCTACTTTCGATCCTGCTGCCATCCGTATCTTCAGTACCACTCATTACTGACCTTTGGCTTGCTGCTTGACTATGCTTCCACTTGATCCCAACCTGCAGCTATCTGTTACTGACCTTTGGCTTGTTCTTCTACTACACGGGGGTCAAACTGGTGGTCCTCCAGCTGTTACCAAACTACAAGTCCCATGAGGCATTGCAAGACTGACAGTTACAAGCACGACTCCCAAAGGCAGAGGCATGATGGGACTTGTAGCTTCGCAACAGCTGGAGGGCCATTAGTTTGACACCCCTGTTCTATTATACTTTTGCTTGATCCCAACCTGCAACCACTTCTTACTAACCGTTTACTGTCTACGCTTCTGCTTGATCCCTAACATCTGCCACTGCTTGCTCACCTCCTGCTGGGATGATCCTGAGGACTGCAACCAGCCACTAGCACACAGCAAAACCCATCTCCACTATCAGGAGCTCTGGAGAAGACCAGTTAGTACTTAGACCCCGCATCTGCCAATCACCTTGTATACTTATTCTGTTGGTTGATTTGAATGTACTCTACTGCTATAACTACTGGTCTTCAAGCCTGAACCCTGAACATGAAAACAGCCTTCTTTGTTGGCAAGATACAATGCATGAAGCAGTTCTTTACGTGTTTCTGCCTCACAGTGCCTTAAGATGGCTATACAATTTTCTTGTTCAATTTCCTTTAGCTTTACCTTGAGCTATATGGTGCAAGGGCATGCTTGATTGCATATAAATTGAAAGGTTAGGTTTGACCTCATATTATATGGTTTTGGTAAATAAAAAGGAAAATTGTACAAGAAAATTATATAATGTAAGGCCAGCATTAGTTGTGACTGTGACTACGGTGATGTGAGGCAGATACACGTCAGTGGATGTTTTTTTAAGCGCTGTTTCAATAAAGTAAATATTGGAGGATTCACGCAGTGCTGGATATTTGTTTTTAAGCTATGTTTTAATTATTTTTAGTCTGTAAAGATATTACTGATAATGTGATGGGAGTCACTTTGGGTAGGTGGCCCATGGAACACAGCTCACTTTAGAGAGGTGGGGAGACCCCTGTCTCAGCTCCCCATATCCCTCTTATGTGTAAGTCACCCTGTGCCTGTTGTTAGGGGTACAGGGTGAAATGTCCTGATATTGTGTAGACATGTATAGGTGGGGTGTGGGGTTGTTCATTGTTTCCTGTCATGTGGTGCATCCCATTGTTCTATTGTGTGTCTTGCTTGGGAGCAAACTATTATGGGATGTATGTGTTTGTGTTTGTGTTTTGGCTTGCTGGGGAGTGTCTGCTGATGTGTCTCTGATTGCTATATTTGGTTTGCCCCGCCCTGTGTCCATATGCAGAGAGGTGGGTTGTTCCCTTGAATGTTTATATCTTGTGTCTGTGTTGAAATAAAGCAGTCTATCTCCTGGTTTCCTTCAAGTCTGGTGCTGCCTCGTCTTGTATGGCAAGCAGTGGTGTCCGTGGATCTGTGTTCAGACAGGGAAGCTGGAGTCTAACGGAAATACCCTAGTGCAGTCGGTTCTGTTACAGTTAATATTCACTCCGCTCTAAGTTGATTGAATATTTCTCTTTGAATAGCTCATCGGACACCTCTCCCCTCACGCAGTGGGAAGCTCATAAGTGTGTTATACGGGGTATCCTCATGGCTACTGCGTCGAGACGTAGGAGAGCCAAGCAGGAGCGCCTGAGACTCCTCACAGACAGGATTCACTCCTTGGAGAGAGCACATAAGCGGACTCTGGCTGCGTCGACCCTTGCAGACCTTACGAATACTCGCTCACAACTTCTTACGGAATTGGGTAAGGTTGTTAGGAAAAAATACATTCTTTCTCAAAAACTGTACTACGAATTCGCAAATAAGAGCGGGAAATTTCTAGCTAGAGCGCTTCGTGAGAAACGAGCCAGCATGACGGTACATAAAATCAAGGGCTCTGATGGCACCGAGGCTACATCTGACCCCGATATTGCCTCCCACTTTGAACGCTTCTATAGAGATTTATACAATCTTTCTCCGGAACGTCCCCCTATACATACAGACAGGTCCAGAACCTCCTTGATCTCCGAATTCCTTCGTCTTTACGGTCCTGCGGCCCTCTCCGAAGATCTGGTTCAGGCTATGGAAGGGGACCTGACCCTAACTGAGCTTCAGTCCGCGACAAAACAGATGAAACCGGGTAAGAGTCCGGGCCCTGATGGTTTTACAGTAGCTTACTATAAATCTTTCCTGGATATCCTGAGTGTCCCATTTCTTTTGGCTTTCAATACTCTCTCTCATCCTTCCCGATCGCAAAACCGCCTTTTGGAGGCTCACATCACAGTTATCCCTAAGAGTGGGAAAGATACCACACAGGTCTCTAATTACAGACCCATTTCCTTGCTGAATGTGGACATCAAGTTATTTGCGAAGATCATCGCTAATCGTCTTCTTCCCCTGCTCCCCTCCCTGATTGACCTAGACCAAGTGGGTTTTGTCCCTGGGAGAGAAGCAAGGGACAATACCATTAAGGCCCTTAACCTTAACCATTGGCTCCATAAGTCTAACTCTCCTGGTTTTTTTCTCTCCCTGGATGCAGAAAAGGCCTTCGATAGGATTGCGTGGGACTTCTTGAAGGCATCTCTAGTAGCACTGGGTTTAGGTGAGAAGATGCTTAACTTCATAATGGCCCTATACTCCGATCCGACAGCTCGAGTGAGGGTGAACGGTCATTTATCGAATTCCTTTCATCTAAGGAATGGCACACGGCAAGGATGCCCCCTCTCTCCGCTCCTGTTTGTTCTCTCCCTTGAACCTTTGCTACGGAAAATTCGCTCGAATTCCGATATCAAGGGGATTAGGGTAGCGGACAAAGACTACAAGCTCGCAGCCTACGCAGACGATATTCTCCTATTTCTTGCTGATCCTCACATCACCTTGCCCAACCTACTGAAGGATTTTGCCCTCTTCAGATTCTTATCGAATTTTAAAATTAACTTCTCCAAGTCGGCTGCCCTTAACATTACCCTGCCTGTTGAGCTTGTCTCCTCCTGTGAGCTCCAATTCCCATTCCATTGGGAAAAGGAATCCTTAACCTATCTCGGTATTCAGCTTACCCGTAATCTGGACGACCTCTATGTGAAAAATTTCCTTCCCGCTCTGCGCTCTCTGCAGGAAGACCTTAATAAATGGCATCGTCCTTCCTTCTCTTGGTTTGGAAGGGCAGCAATAATCAAAATGAATATACTTCCTCGCCTTCTATATCTCTTCCAAACATTGCCAATTCATTTACCCCTTGTCTTTTTTATATCGTGCAAAAGACTTTGCTCATCATTCCTATGGCATCATAAGCGTCCGCGCATTGCTTTCTCCCAAATGACCCTTCCTAAGCTTAGAGGTGGAATTGGCTTCCCTGACCTTCACCGCTACTACTGGGCATGTCACCTTTCCCGGGTAGTTGATTGGCACGTTCACACTGCCTCCAAGGACTGGATATATATAGAAGATGCGTGCTCACCCTTACCCCTGGCATCGATTCCTTGGCTTCTGCCGCAGCACACGCCTCATACCCTTCTCACTCACCCTTTGGTGGGGCCTACCTTAAAAACTTTTCGCTTGGCTTGTAAATTTGCATCCATCTCCGAAACACCCAACCCGTTAACCTCTATTCGTCTCAATCCTGCTTTCCCTCCAGGAATGCACAAGGACTTCTTACTGAAATTTTGGCCGCATAAACAGATCTTGGTGAAACATTTTCTCCACAAAGGCAAGGTGAAAACACTCAGAGAACTGACTGAAAGTCTTGGTGTCCGCGATTTCCCTTTTTGGGTATATTTTCAGATTAGACACTATCTGCTTTCACAGAAACCCCCGTTCGACTGGGGCCGTTCTCTTACCCCTTTTGAAACTATCTGCGCTAAAGCTGAACCACGAAAGCACCTGATCTCGGAGATCTATCCCCTCCTACTGGAGAATCGGACTTATGACTCCCTCCCATCATGTCGAGCGTGGAATAGAGATCTTGAAACTAACCTATTGGACTTAGACTGGGACCGGGTATTTAAGCATTCTCATAAATGCTCCCTCAACGTCTCGACTCAGGAAAATGGCTACAAAATAGCCTCGAGATGGTACCGAACCCCTTGGAAAATTCATCGGTTCAACCCCGCTTTCCCCAACAGTTGTTGGAGATGTGGGACCTCAGATGGATCATTCCTTCACATCTGGTGGTCTTGCTCTGTTCTGCAACCGTTTTGGCAAGAAGTACACAGGCTAGTGGTGTCTGTAACTACCTTGCCTGTGGATTTCTCTCCGGCTCAATTCCTCCTTCATCACTCTTCCCTTTCCGGGGGGCAGTATTTCAAATCCTTAGCTATGCACATGATCAATGCAGCCAGACTCTGCATCCCTGTTCTGTGGGGTTCCACACGCCCTCCTTCTATACGCGATTGGCTCACCCGAGTGGGTAAAACGGCAGTTATGGAAGAACTGATTGCGACTGCACTTGATACCCCTACGAAATTTTCCCACACTTGGGCCTGCTGGACTCATTTCCTGACCACCCCTGCATATCAGTCTCTTATGGACCAACCTGTTTGACTTGACTTAGGTTCCCTACTGTTGTAACTCAGTTGTATTTGACCCGATGGTGGTCAACATACTCCTCCTCCTTCGTGTACATCCCACATTTATTTGCAACTAATGTTAATTTAGACTTCTACCGCACCTGATATGACCCGTATTGATGATCCAATAATTTTTGCAGTCACCCCCTCCCTCACTCCCTTCTACCCATATGTTTCCCTCCCCCCCCCCCCCCTTTTTTTTTTTTTTTTTTTTTTTTTCTTCTCTTCCCCTTTTCTTTCTCTTTCTTTCCTTCGCGCTTCTCTCCTTCCTCTTTTTTTTCTCCTCTCTTATGCTTGTACAAGCTCCAGATAATTATTCCGCAGAGCATTAGGCATGATGTCAACATCTTATCTCCTTTCCCATTAGCGATTTCCATGACAATCTACTCCCATATACGCTCTCCGCCACCTCCACTATCTCAAACCTGTAGTTTGGACTTCTGCTTAGATATTGTACGCACCTTCCTTTCCTCCATAGCACCATACTTTGAGACATTACTGTGGAATGCCTGGTGCCTCCTTGCTCTATTCGTTTGACAAGCACACTGGAATATTGCAGGCACAACCTTGTCGTGGTTTTACTCATCCAATTTGTTCATTTCTGCATTGGATTTCATGCTCTTCTGTATGATATATGTTTTGCCACATGACCTATGTTCAACCCGTTTGAAATTTTATTCTGTCTTGTATCAATCTGTGTGTTTTGTTTTCAATAAACACCTCTTTTTTGGAAAAAAAATATTCACAACAATTTTAACAGTCTCTCACATCCCATCATACCAAGGTAATTGGTAGTTTATCAAAACAAGTACAATAATATCACAATTCCAGTATTCAAATTCAAGAGTGTGGTACATAAATTATATAGGGTTAACTCAAATACCTTGTTCTAGAGTAGTGTATGGGTAGATGTAGCCCACATACCCCCCAAATGTTTCAAATAGCTGTGGCTTTTTCCTGAGGTCATAAATAAGTTTGTATAGTGGTAGAATTGTATTGATCCATTTTTTCCAAGTATCAATGAATGGGGGGGGGGGGAGGTTTCCTTCCACTGTAGAAGGACTAACTTCCTAGCATAAAAATAGAGTATACACAGTAGCTGTAGTAGTTGTTTAGAATTTTGTGGCCCAATAATACCTGGTAGGCAGTTTTTAGGGTGAGAGATATTGGAAAGTCCCAGGGCTGATGAGATAAAGTCATTGACTGTTAAACAGAAGAAGTCTTGGACATGGTGACAGGTCCCAAAACAGTGAAGGAAACCAGCATTTTTTTCCACATCCCTGAAAACAAGCTGAGAAGGAACTTATTTTATAAAGTCTAGCAGGGGTATGGTGGGCATGATGGAATACATTTAGTTGTTTAATTCTGTCCTTAGGGGAAATCACTGAGCCCTTGTATGTGTCTTAAAATTCTGACCAGCCTGGGCCTGTTGCTGTCTGGTTTTTAGGTGGACTGACCATTTAGAAACTTGGCCACTGCCTGAGAGCTCGGGGTCAATAGGGGCCCCATGAGATGCCCCTGGTACCTTTTTCATAAGCTTTTTTGAGTTTGGGCAAGGACACAGGGGCCCCATGATCCATTATTGCCCGGGGGCCCCATGAGTTGTCAATCCACCCCTGACTGAGAGTAAAGAGTGGAGACTTTGTAGGTAGAATAGACATTCCGCTCAGGCACTAAATCTCTGGACTACCACCAAGAGCATGCTTTTTTTGCTCAAGCTGTGGCTGTTTTCTTGTTCAATATCTTCATTGGGTAAGTCACTTGAATAACAGAGAGCCAAAGTAAAGTAGCTGAAACCACGGATGTTTTCTAAAAAAAATAAAAACCTTTGCAAACCTTTTCTTTTGATGCACTTGGAATGTATTCAGCTAACTTAAACTGAAAGTTCAGTTGAGCTTGGAGGGCTCATTCACACCACCTGCACAGACCTGCATTTTTCTGCACAAGAAATCCGCAAGTCTGCAAGACGCACAGAGAACAATAGTTTCCTATGTGTCTCATTCACAACAAAATGCAGGTGTAATGTCTGGTGTGGAGCTGTGTGGGATTATGCAGCATGTCTGCAGTTCTCACAGCTCTGCATTGCCACGCAGGCAAAATGGACAGCATTGCTCTGCATTCACCGTGTGACAAGAAACTGGAGGGAAAGCAGAGCGGTGCTCTGTGTCTGTACTTCCTGCATACCTCACCACCTGTCAGATGCCGGCTGGGATCATGTGGCTGATGGGTCTGTAATGGTGAAAGGGGGGGATGTTGCTGACACTGATGACGGGGACAGATGAAAGGACACTGGCAGGTGAAAGATGAAAGGACAAGGATTGGAGGGGACAGATGAAAGGACACTAATGATGGGGGACAGATAAGGGGGCACTGATGGTGGGGGACACAGATGATGGGGGACAGATAAGAAGACATTGATGATGGGGGACAGATAAGGGGGCACTGGTGGTGGGGGACACTGATTATGGACAGATAAAGGATACTGAGAGTGGGGGACACAGATGATGGGGGACAGATAAGAGGAAATTGATGATGGGGGACAGATAAGGGGGCACTGGTGGTGGGGGACACTGATTATGGACAGATAAAGGATACTGAGAGTGGGGGACACAGATGATGGGGGACAGATAAGAGGACATTGATGATGGGGGGCAGATAAGGGGCAATGGTGTTGGGGGACACTGATTATGGACAGATATGGGACACAGAGTGGGGGACACAGATGATGGGGGACAGATAAGAGGACATTGATGATGGGGGACAGATAAGGGGGCACTGGTGGTCGTGGACACTGATTATGGATAGATAAGGGACACTGAGAGTGGGGGACACAGATGATGGGGGGCAGATAAGAGGACATTGATGATGGGGGACAGATAAGGGGGCACTGGTGGTGGGTGACACTGATTATGGACAGATAAGGGACACTGATAGTGGGGGACAGAGATGATGGAGGACAGATAAGAGGGCATTGATGATGGGGGACAGATAAAGGGGCACTGATGGTGGGGGACAGATAAGGGGGCACTGGTGGTGGGGGACACTGATGATGGACAGATAAGGGGACAATGATGGTGGGGGACACAAATGATGGGGCACAGATAAGAGGACATTGATGATGGGGGACAGATAAGGGGGCTCTGATGGTGGGGAACACTGATGATGGGGGACAGATAAAGAGGCACATATGGTGGGGTACACTGATGACAAGGGACAGATAAGAGGACACCGATGCTGGGGAACACTGATGATGGGGGACAGACAGGGGGGCACTGATGGTGGGGGACACTGATGACAAGGGACAGATAAGGAGGTACTAATAGTGTGGGACAGGTGAGGGGGACACTAATGATGGGAGACATCTAAGGGGGCACTAATGGGAGGGACACTGATGATGGGGGGCCGAAAAGCAGACACTGATGATAGGGGACAAATAAGGGGGCACAGATGGTGGGAGACACTGATGATGGGGGACAGATAAGGGGACACTTGTGGTGGGGGACACTGATGATGGGGGACAGATAAGGGGGCACTTGTGGTGGGGGACACTGATTATGGGGATAGAAAAGAGGACACTGATACGCTGATGATGGGGGACAGATAAGGTGGCACTGATGGTGGGGGGCACTGACAATGGGGGACATATAAGGGGGTACTAATAGTGGGGGACAGATGAGGGGGACACTGATGATGGGAAGCAGATAAGGGGGTACTAATGGTGGGAGACAGATGAGAAATCACTAATGGTGGGAGACAGATGAGCAGTCACTAACGGTGGGTGACAGATGAGGGGGACATAAAAAAAGACACGCATGAAAACTGATGTCAATGTGCATAAAAACGGACTGAAATGTGCAACTGATGTAAACTTGTGTCTCTGCAAATTAAATCTGCTTGGTTTTTCCATCAGTTTTTATGCACATATGGTGTGAATGAGTCCTAAATCCTTTTTGTGCTCCTGCAGGATAATGTAGGGCAATCTTTAGCAGATTATTCTCATGAGATGAACCCATAAGGTATATTTGAATTGGAAAAAATTGCACAAGAATCTCCTAAATGAGTGGCTGTTGGGCAATTAATCTCTGTTTCCACTAAAATCTCTGGAGGAGAATAAAGGGATTACATTCTAATAGTTTTTGCTGCATGATTAAATTAAGACATTGCACTATCATGGAAGATCGATCACTAAAATACACTACTGAAAATGTCTTGTGTAGCAGTTCACATTAAATGTAATGCAATACAAGCAAGGAGATCAATAGTATGAGATTTTAGTAGTGCAATTAAGCTACTAGAAATCAGATTTGGTCCTGTATCCAAAGTGGGCTGGTATGCTATATATGCCCTTTTGTATGTGTGATCTGCTTTTATTTATTATGGATCAATTACCACTTATCCCTTTGGGATTGGTGACACTGTGGTAACATGCAAGAGATGATTCATTGAAAGCACCCTTGGCGAGAAAAGTACTTATTATTTTTCTAAGACCAGCAATAGCATTGTGGCAGAAAGCTTCAAATTATATTGTTTGTATTAATTTTATTCCCAAGTCATGACAGCCCTGCCAAAACTTGAGGTCAGGGAAGCTTGAATAATGATTCATCTCACTTCACTATGCTGTGCAATTATGCTTTGACACAGGATTTATCTTTTGAAAATGCTGAATCAAAGAAAAATACATCAAACAGCAAATTGAAAGGAATTATAATTTTTTTTTTTCTTTTAACTAGCAAGGACAAAATAAAAATATTTAATGTTATGTTAAGGCACAATACAAGGTTTTCAGATACTTTAACATTAAAAAATATCTATAGGATGAAACCTAATTAATTCAAAGACTTTGTTGAAAGGATCAATTTATGTGAACCCGCGAGGAGAGAGAGCCGCCATTGTGGTTTGATGATTGACGGCTGTCATCCCGATTCTTCCTTTACTGGCTAGCCTGCCAGCAACCTGGAACAAGTTCAGATCTTTTAGCCTTTGGGGGAAGGTAGAATCAGGATGAAAGCCATGAGGTCTCCAGGTATAAATGGAAGTCAACAATGGCACAACCTGTATTTTTATTCTTTCAAGTTCACTTTAAATATAAATTTCAGTCTAATATAAAATGCAGCATGTACTTTGAAATAAGAGTTGCTGAAGAGGACTTGAACTGTTCGAGTTATACCTTCAAAAGCCAAGCAAAGGGTAAAGGTCTACAAAAAAGTAATGTCTGTAGACTGCTTGCAGCTGATCTTTACTCTATGAACATTTTATCATGACATGTTCTAGACAAGCCTTTTTCAACCGGGGTGCCCAAGCACCCTTGGGTACCTTCATGTTTCTTCAGGGAGGCATTAGCAAAATCCCAAAAATTGGATGCAAGCCAGCAGGTGAATGAAGCCTGCCTTTAGAGTTATACAAAGCCACAGATTTTCATTGTCTGCCATTACATCCTTACAGCCCCCTGTGTCCTAACAACCAATGATGTTGATAGGGAGGAAGTTGGGTGTCTGCACAGAACCCCCTCCTTCCTTTCCAGCCCTTCGCCATCAACACGGGGGTCATATTAACTGAGTAAGGGTGAGAAAATGAGGGAGAAACATTGGAGTATTAGTTAGCACTTATATGCAAAGATGTTTTTGCTTTGAAAGAATAAATTATTTCTAATGTTGGCTGTCCTGCATGTGTGGATGTTGCTGCATTATGTAAAACTGTTAATTTAGTTATTTACACTTTAGAATTGGGTGCCTCGAAATTGACAATTTTAAATTGTGCCTTGACTGACAAAAGGTTGAGAAACACTGTTCTGGACCATGAAATCAAAGGATGAGGACCATTCTCTTTTAAGTGTCCAACCTTGGTAATAGATGGGTGCTCATAATGGCTGCAGCAGATGGTACCACGCAAATTAGAGTAAAGTGGTGAGATGTCACCAGCAAACATACAGCATACACTCATTTTCTAGGGCTATGTTACATTTGTCAAATAAGCCAGCGTTCCTGGTCCGTGCAGGGTCCCTTCCTCAGGGTGATATAGTCACAATGTTGTGCTCTGTTGGCTCCTCCTAAGGCCTTTCGTGCAATGCACATCATCAGAGGGGAGACCAGAGGTTGGTCTCCCCTCTGATGATGTGCATTGCACGAAAGGCCTTAGGAGGAGCCAACAGAGCGTGACATCACTGCTGCCTGGAGCCACGAGGAGGCCCGGCGGCCATCTTTAATAAGAGGATATCCCACTACAATCCACTACCACCAGAGGGAGGGAGCCCTGTATCCAGTCTGTGCACCCATCCAACCTTAAGGGGACCTCTGGACCTGGCAGTTTTAATCACCACCAAGACAAGATTTCCTTCCTTTAGATGGATGCTCACCTAATCCGCCTTCCTAAGTGACCTGGTTGGATATTGATTACATGCGCAATATCTATGCGCGTCCGGTGAGTGTGCATTTCTGCCATCTGCTCCTATTATCACTTGGCTTGGTTTACTGCGACATCAAGTGGATTACCTTTATATTTACCTATTTTATGAACTATTTATTTATGCGTTTATAACGAACTATTTATTCATGCGTTTACAATAATTCTTTTTTTGGGACATTTTATTATATATTTGTTCATTCACATATAGCGCTGCACTTTTATTTATTCATTATCCTACGAGGTTTGCTGTGATTACCTTGAGTGCATTGGCCACTGATTTTAGAGCGCTCACTTTTCATTTATTTATTATAGTCACAATGTTGCCTTGAGGAAGGGACCCTGGATGTTCTGGACTGTGCTTCTATGTGGAGGTGGATTGGCAAAAGCACTGATGCCTGATGATCTGAAGACTAGTAGTACAGCGTACATGTAGATAATGATAAAGATATAAATAAAAGCATGTGAAATCAAAAGCGATTTTTTTTAACCACTTGCCTTCCTGAGGATTTACCCCTCTTCATGACCAGGCCATTTTTTGTGTTATGGCGCTGTGTTACTTTAACTGACAGTTGCACGGTCATGCAACACTGCACCCAAATTAAATTTGTGTTCTTTTTTTCCCACGAATTGAGCTTTCTTTTGGTGGTATTTGATCGTCTGTACATTTTTAGCAAAACCCCCCCCCACAATTTTGAGAAAAAAAACTATATTTTGGACTTTGTGCTATTAAACATGTCCAGAAAAAATTTAAAAAATCTAATTTCGTCATACATTTAGGCCAAAAAGTATTCTGCGACATCTCTGCTGAAAAAATCCCAATACATGTAAATTAATTGGTTTACGTGAAAGCTATAGCATTTACAAATGGAGATATAGATAATGGGATTTTTTTTCCTGCTAGTAATGGCGACGATCAGCGACTTTTAGCGAGATTGCAGCGGACATTCTGACACTGAAGGGGAACTAACTTGGTGTCACTGACACCCCAGTTACACCAATACAGTGATCAGTGCTAAAAAAGTGCTGACACTGTACTAATGGCATTGGGCAGGAAGGGGTTAATGTGAGGGGAGATCAAAGGGTTAACTGTGTGCTGGGAGTGTTTTACTAGGGGCGGGGTGTTTTTCACTGTAAGCACAGTGATCGGGATGGCTGTACTGTGCACAGCCATCCTGAGCAGTGTGCTCGAGCTAACAGGGAGGAAGATTGTTTGTTAACAAAACAGTCTTCCTCCCCATCAGAGATGCTCGGTAACCACCGGGTGCTGATGGGTAATTACCGGCTGGGATTGGTGATTGACAGCCACGGCCACGAATGGGCGCACAGGTAGGGCGTGCGCCTCCTACCCGGAAATGCAAAATGACATATATATAAGTGATTCTGCGGACAGCTGCCACCCTGTAGCAGTATATCTGTTATTGGGTGGTCCTTAAGCGGTTAATCTTCACTCCCTATATCTGATCCTTTCCCCAGTATCTGTGTCCCGCCTTCTGTCTTACCCCCAAGGATGGTGACATTCCTATATCATTCCAAACCACCAAGCTGTCCCTTTCATCAACCTTCTTTTCCCTTTTCTAATGAACAATCCACAGATTCAATTGCAGATTTGAGATTTCTTATCCAAAACCCATACCCCTATTTCAACATTTTTTTTTTTTTCCTGTATGTACTAAAATGCATAAATAAAAATTATAAAAAAAAGAAGAATTTACTGCTAAAAACAATAATTGCAGGCATTAACCTCACAAAATTATTAAACTACAATGGTATTTAGCAATTCTTTTACCTAGAAAGGTCATGCTAAAAAAGATGCATTGAGACAGATTTGAGGCAAATTATGATAATTGGGCATCTTCATTCTTAAATTCCTCCCTTTGCTGCCCTAAAGGGACACTATAACAGAATAAAACCTGACCCTGACCACTTCTTATATGTGTGTCTTTTTTGTGGTTAATCTCTAACAGACCTTTAAAATCTGTTGTGGTTGTCAGACCAGAATTGCGGATGCAGGAATTGCAAATATACACCAAGGCCTCATTCACAAGGGGGTACAGATCCATGGCCCCCTGTAATAGGCCTTTTTCAACTGCAGGGGATGCACGGGTGTTCTATGCAGTACACAGGGGCGGACTGACCATTTGGAAACTCGGGCACTGCCCGAGGGCCCAGGGTCAGTAGGGGGCCCCTTGAGATGCCCCTGGTAGCTTTTTCATAGGCTTTTTTGAGTTTGGGCAGGGACACAGGGGCCCCATGATCCCCTATTGCCCGGGGGCCCCATGAGTTGTCAGTCCGCCCCTGACAGTACGTTACATGCAGTCTGTTCAAATCAATGATAGCCAATGGTAGCCACTCCATACAACTGAATGGATCTCCAAGCACATCCTGAAATGTACATCCAAGTGGGTCTGATACACTCGTGACAGCATTTTTCTAGCTTTTTTTCCCTCTACATGTACTGTAGAAATGCTAATAAAACACGAATGCACCTAAACGCTACTAAAATGCTACTGAACGCTATTACTAGCATTTTTTATCCATTGTTCTTTCCAGCTGTTTTTGAGCTTAAAAAAATGCTAGTGTGTATGGGGCCTAACTAAAAGGGTTAGTTAACATATCCTAAGCTTCTCTCTACCTTACAATGGCTGAAAACCATATAAAGTAGTAGTCCACCCACAGCAAATTTTTACACCCTCAGCAAATATTTAACCAATCACAAATAACTGCAGTATTATGAAACTCACAGGGATGTTAACCGGACCCATGCTTTAGTTTAGTGACCCTTGGTGGCAAAAAGACTATGGAAGGTGGTAACTCACTCAAAAGTTATATATTGTGTTGGGTCACTCAAGAAAAAATGTTAATAGGGGCTAAACTGAAAAGTAGTACAGCTCTAATCAGGGGCGGATTGACCATTTGGGAACTCGGGCAGTGCCCGAGGGCCCGGGGTCAGTAGGGGGCCCCATGAGATGCC
The DNA here is from genome assembly GCF_062004578.1 of Staurois parvus. NCBI lineage: Eukaryota > Metazoa > Chordata > Amphibia > Anura > Ranidae > Staurois > Staurois parvus. The sequence continues at coordinate 6,282,757 of NW_028317965.1, read as the reverse complement.
CCTGGTACCTTTCATAGGCTTTTTTTGGTGTGGTTTGAGTGTAATAGAGGACATAGGGGCCCCATGATCCCCTATTGCCCGGGGGCCCCATGAGTTGTCAGTCCGCCCCGGCTCTAATCAGTGCCATCTTAATAGCATCATGGGCCGCTGAGTAAAGTAATACACTGGGGCACCTACCAGGAGATCGCAAACAGTGCATGTGGCTAAATTATGCTACATATTGGCCATAGATTTTTAGTCTGATTCAAAATTTTTATCAATTTTTTTTTTTTTTTACAATTTTTAAAAATAATTTTTTAACTTTTTATTTCATGACTCTGTTGGGGAGTCTTTGAGACAGAGAAAGGAAATGAGAGCACAGATTATTCAGTTATTTTCTCTGCAGCCTCAGCTGTACTGCAGATGAATGAACAGGAGACAAAGGCTGTGGTTCATTCATAAAGTGAAGCATAGTGAAAACAGGTTTACTATGCTTCTATTATGAACAAACACAGTGAGCGATCACTATCGATCACTAACTTTGTTTATTTACAAAAGGAAGAGGCTGGCAAATGGCATATTTATCAGCACCTACCAGTGCTGTCCATCATGAAGTTCCCCCTGCATGCTTGAGAGGGGAAGCCAGCTGAATTGCAAGGGGGGGGGGGCACACAGGCGGGGGGGGGAAATCCGATAGAGGACAGAGCAGGTGATCAGTGAGGTGAGTGGGGGAAGGAACAGCTCGTTTGAGGCTCTGTAGCAGTTGAAGGGTTCTCCACCCATAGAGGAACCAGCTCTATTGCATTTCACCAATAATGGGCCTAATCATATATGGCCTAGGATTAAGCCCCTTCAGTTTCCGCCCAGCAGAGGGAATCACATGCGGGGGGGAATCTGATAGTGGACAGATCGGGTGATCAGTGTGGCAGGAGGGGGAAGGAAACAATTTTTTGTGGAGGGAGGAGGAAACAACAGCTTTTATCTGCTGGAGGGGGAGCCACAAAAATTGTTTCCTTCCCCCTCCTGCCGCACTGATCACCCGCTCTGTCCACTATCATGTGATTCCCTCTGCTAGGCGGAAACTGAAGGGGCCCCCCCATTCACCTGGGGTGCCCGTGCAATAAGATGGCGCTTGCTCTAATGCTCCAGAAAAAAAATCCTGGTAACAATGAATACTGGTGCTGGTCAGGATTTAAGGCTTGTCAGGATCAACTAAAGAAAAATGGCACCCGGCCACACGCAGGATCAGTAGACTGTAAAGCTAAAATAGTAAAAGATGCTGAAAGCTTCAGCTTGGTTTTCCAGTCATAGAAGAATTACCCCTAATGCATTTTGCCCATGTGGGGCTTAATCATAGGCCATATATGATTAGGCCCATTATGGGTGAAATGCAAAGAGCAATGGTTCCTCTATGGGTGGAGAACCAAGCTCAAGTCAATTCTCATCATCTTTTACTATTTTAGATCGAGCAACTTAGTATGTGCTATATAAATCCTGTATAATAATAATAATAATAATTATTATTATTATACAGTATTTATAAAGCACCAATAGTTCGCTCAGCGCTGTACATTACAAAGAGGGACAGAACATGTGACAGAACAACAACAATACAATTCAAAACATGAGGGGATCGAGGGCCCTGCTCCTTGGAGCTTACAATCTAGGAGGGAGGGGATGGTGGTACAGGAGGAGATAGCTGTGGGGGATGGAGTGGTAGGAAGAGTGGAGGAGGTCGGCAAGTTAGCAGGGGGTGGGGTAGGCTTCCCTGAAGAGGTGGGTTTTCAGAGTGCGCCTAAAGGAGAGGAGAGTAGGTGATAATCTGATGAGTTGGGGCAGGGATTTCCAGAGGATGGGTGACACCCTGGAGAAGTCCTGGAGGCGGGCATGGGAGGAGGAGACCAGGGAACTAGAGAGAAGGAGGTCTTGTGAGGAGCGGAGTGTGCATGCTGGGTGGTACTTGGATATTAGGTCGGTGATGTAATTTGGGGCAGTATGGTGGACGGCTTTGTACGTCAGTGTTAGGATTTTGAATTTGATCCGTTGCGCAATCGGAAGCCAGTGGAGGGATTGGCAGAGGGGGGTGGTGGAGATGGAGCGGTTGGAAAGGTGAATGAGTCTGGCAGCCGTATTCAGGACCGACTGAAGTGGGGATAGCCAGCGGTGAGGCAGGCCAGTGAGGAGGGAGTTGCAGTAATCGAGTCGTGATATGATGAGGGAGTGGATGAGCTGTTTAGTGGTTTCTGGGGTTAGGAACTTGCGTATTTTGGCGATGTTGCGGAGGTTGAGTCTGCATGAGCTTGATAAAGATTGAATTTGGGGCTGGAAGGATAGGTTGGAGTCCAGAATGACACCAAGTACTCTGGCCTGCGGGGCGGGTTTGATGGTGGCGTTGTTGGATGTGATGGAGAAGTCAATGGGGGGTGGTGTGCGGGCTGGGGGGAAGACAATAATAATAATAATAATGTGCAGAGCAGGGTGAGACAGTCTATTACTGGATTTTAAAACAGCATAGGCACTTGTTTTTAATATTTTTTTATAGCTATACCTGCAAGGGGCCAGCCCGAAGTTATCTAGCAGGACTATTTAAGGCACAATACTAGTAATCAAGCCTTGTATAGCTGATCAGAGGTCTAAGTCTTCTAGGATGAGGTGAATTTAGACAAGTTGTCATTTTTCAAAGCAAATAAGCTTTCAAGTGCAAAATTGTGGTTCAGATCTCTAGATACAGTATATCAGACAGAGTAGGTATGTCCATACATCGCTAATGTCCTCTGCTTGTCTTTTTCAGGTACATCTTCCACAGTACAGATCCTCCAGGAACACTAAATGACTACATTCATTGACAGGACAGTTTTTTCAAGTTTATTTGAAGCATCTGCCTTGTGCCTACACAGGTTGGTATGGCAGCAGGAATGTACACTTGTTTAATGTTAAAAATAAAAAAAAGCAAACAAGAAAAAAAAATGTGGCAGATCAACTGAAGTTTGTGGAAATCTGCCATCCATTTTTTTAAATGGTTGAACTGGATGGACTTTTGTCTCTTTTCAGCCAGACTAACTATGTAACTATGAAGACAATCCAGTTTTTGTCAACCTTTTCAAACCAGAGGAACCCTTGAAATAATTTTCCAGTCTTGAGACTGGAAAGCCCTGCTAAAAATTACTATATCTATAACTCATGATAAATGAGTGTGATGGTCAGTGGGGAATTACCCCCTTACGGATAGCTAAAAAGATCAATGGTGTCAGTGGGAACTTATCTAAGAGGCAGAAATGTCTCATTGTTTAAGGAACCCTTAGCAACCTCTCAAGGAACCCTTGGGTTCCATAAAACCTTGGTTGGGAAACCCTGATCTAGGATCACAAACAAGGAGGATTGATTTGTTCATCTTTGCATATTATGGGTCATTATGTATTGTAAACTTTATCTTAAATGATCATTGGGTAAGAAACAGGGGCAGAAAACAAATCATGGGGCCCCCGGGCAATAGGGGATCATGGGGCCCCTGTGTCCTTGCCCAAATTCAAAAAAGCCTATGAAAAAGGTACCAGGGGCATCTCATGGGGCCCCCTACTGACCTCGTGCCCTCGGGCAGTGCCCCGAGTTTCCAAATGGTCAGTCTGCCCCTGGTAAGAAGAAATGTATGTCCCTTCCTCTGTAGTAATACTTAGGTTATCATCATTCTAACTTGGTCTCTGGGGTACCCACCTATAAACAGAGCATTGTCTAGGTGTCCTACTCCAACATGGGGCAGCACAGTGGCTAAATGGTTAGCACTTTGCCTGGCAGTACTAGGGTCATTGGTTCAAATCCCAGCCACGGCACCACCTGCCTGGAGTTTGCATGTTCTCCCTGTGACTGCGTGGGTTTACTCCGGGTACTCCAGTTTCCTCCCACACTCCGAAGACATGCTGGTAGGTTCATTGGCTTCTGTCTAAATTGTCCCTAGTATGTGTATGTATGGATGTGAGTTAGGGACTTTAGATTGCACGCCCCTTGAGGGTTAGGGACTGATGTGAATGTACAATATATGTATGTAAAGTGCTGCGTAAATTGACGGCGCTATATAATTACCAGGGGCGGACTGACCATTTGGAAACTCGGGCACTGCCTGAGGGCCCAGGGGTAGTGGGGGGCCCCATGAGATCCCCCTGGTACCTTTTTCATAGGCTTTTTTGAGTTTTGGCAAGGACACAGGGGCCCCATGATCCCCTATTGCCCGGGGGCCCCATGAGTTGTCAGTCCGCCCCTGATAAGTACCTGAAATAAATAAATAAATAAGATGGTACAGTTAGTTTCATGAGTTGCCCATGCAATGTCATGCTGGTGTTCTTGGCTCAACTGGTGTAATATTAACATTTTGGAAAACTCAATTTATGTAAAACTCATGTGAATCAGAACATAACTGTTCAATCAGGATTGTCTGCATAAAATACAAATTAACCAAGACAAAACTAAATATAAAAGAAAAGTTGTGACAGAACAATCTACAATAGGTAGACAGATTGCTTACCTTGTTTTCTGTTCAGGTACTTGGATGATGGAATTTATTGATCTAGGGATAAAAAAAGAGAGGAAAATCAGCTTGCGGACTATGGAAGCATGACATTATAGATCTCTCTCTTTAGAGAAAAAAATCGTAACTGTCTTCTGCATTTACATTCTCTTCTGCAGGGTGTTTTTGACCAAACAAAGCAGACTGTCAGCTCAAAAAAGAAGCTAAAATTGTAAGCGTCTAGAAATAGCATGCGCTTCCTTATACAATGTTGATGCATCATAGATTCACATGAATGATATTCTGTACACGAAAAACGATTCATTGTATATTACTAAAACCTACCATTTCAGAAAAAACTTGGCTTTCTTAATCATGTTAATGTTTGCTCACTATCATTAAAAATAAAGAAAAGAAAATGAGCTTTATAGTGGATATTGAGTCAATCAACAGCAAGTTAATTTAAATAAATTATTGGAAAAAACACAAGTCTATCCCCAGATAAAAATAATAAAAAAGGGCAGACTCAATGGACCACTGGATCTTTTTCTGTCATCCTGTCACTTTTATATTACTATATTTTTACATTTATAAATTATTTCTACTAAAGGAAAACTATAATCTGTCAATACTTTAAAGAAAATTATCTTATCAATGTGTGGTAGCCTCCCTGACGGTATTCCCGAGTGTAGCTCGGGGTAAAGTTTCAGTACCAAAAGCGGTAACCCCGAGCTACACTCGGGAATACCATGCGGCGCTGCTCCGGGATCCCTCGATCGCTTACCTTGTCCTGCGCTCCCGCGATGTTCCTCCTGCAGTGTCCCCGGCAATGTAATCCAGCGGATGCCGGCATCTGTCATCTGGTTTCCATCCCCTGCAAGTGTCGGGACGTACGGGGGACGAAACGGCGGGAAATTTGAAAATGACAAAAAGTGACATTCACTCAATACACTAAAATCACATAGTATAACATTCCTGTATCAAACCATTTCACATACATTTTGTCCCGAGTGCTTTGTCCTGCGCCTTTCCTGCATTTTTACTGTTCTTTCTGCCTGGAAACTGAGAAACGTCCATGGCGTCCAAAAAGCGTCCCTTTAGGTCAAAAGCGGTTTTAGACCGGCTAGAGAACAGCGATAGTAAATTAGAACCACTTGCAGAATTGAGTGATAATGATTTGTGGGGAAATTCGTCATCAGACACTGAAAACGATTTTGCGACAAAGCTCAGTGATGTGCGAACTTGGCGCTATATTTCAAATTTCAGTGTTTTTGGTTTGATTATATTATTGAATTAAATTTATTATTATATTATTATTTTTTATGATTATTTATTAAATTACAATTTATGATTTCGTGTTTCAAATTTTATCATACCCGGGATGTTTACTAGGCTCTTGTTCGGACAGATTTCAGTGAGTTATTCCTAAAAATTACAGGCCTACAATAAAAAAAATATCTATTTCCATGCAAACAAATGTACCGCTTTGAGCACAGAAATATGGACATAATCAGACCGCTAGGGAGGTTAAAAAAGACATAAGGGCTTATATAAAAAAAAAAAAAAACATTATACTCACCTAGGTGGATGCAGCATCGATCCGATGCTGCATCTGCCCCCCTGCCAGCTCTGCACTGAGAACTGAGAGATCAAAGACTGCTGATCGCTCAGTTCTCCCCTCCACTCTGAGCAGAGAATAGTGACTGTCAGTCACTGCTCATTGCAGAGCTGGGCTGTGGAGGGGCTAGGAATGGCTGGCTCAGGTTTGATGGATCACTGAGAGGCTGAACCAGCTGCCGGTTAAGGTTTTTAGGAGGATCCATATGGTCAGGAAATTTTCCCTGCTTTGCAGGGAATAAAAAACAGCAAGATCACTGGTCAGTGTAGGGAGCTTTGTGTTGTTTACCAACACAGAGCTCTCTCCCGTGAATCACTGAGCTGATCAGTAGGTCCCAGTGATCAATCATTGGCTGGGACCTTCTGATCTGCTTGTGCTGTAAAGAATCACAGCACAGCCAGGGTGGATTGCGCTCGTAGCAGGAAGCACTGCTCACGTACCAGATACAAGATCCAGTGCAGCATGGCCGCCCTTCAGCAGTATTTCTGCGTGTCACAGTCGGGAAGCGATTGATTATAAAGCTGTCCTTGAGCTTCAGTCAAGTGACTGTGCCTTGGCCAAGATAATATCATTAGCCTGCTGGAGGCAGGAGAAAGCAGTTTTTAATTTCCTCCCCCCCTTACTGATCAGACTGTAGCATTGTAATTTTGCAACCAGTAACAAGGTGAGAGGCTTCATTAGAGGCTGATCGGTGTCTGGCATTTGTGAACACCACCAAAAACATCTGTGAGCCAGCATCTCAGTCCAGAAAGAAGATACTATAGAAATCTAAAACAAAAAAAATGTTTTTACATGGTATTCTAATAAAAATACATTAAGATGAATTGTACACATTACATAACATGTATTCACTTATCATGAAACCATATCTAAAGCTAGGTCTACTTTAGAGCTGGTTCACACCAGTGGCTGTTGGTAGGATTACAGAAATTCCCATGCAGCAATTGTGGCACATCGCACCATTTCCTTTTTTGTTTTTTATAAACTTTATTGAAATGTCACACAGTGACATTTCATTGGGTTCTATTGGCTGCAGTGTGGTGCGAGGTGGTGGATTGCATTGCAATGCACTGCTCTGAAAAACGTAGCGCATGCAGTACTTGTTTCAGCGCACACCACTGCAACATGGTGGCATGAACTGGCCTGCTAGGAGACAAGGTATTTTGCCTTGTCTTGCAATGGGACTGAGCTGGAATATCTACACAATACACCTGCTGTGAATTGGCCCTTAAGGTGGAAGAAAAGCCTAATGCTAACTATTCTTAAAGTTCCCTTCCTCCCCTTCCCTACTTATCCTGCATACCCTGTACAAAAGATCTGCATACACACGCCTAGGTACATTCCAGAGGCGGACGGACAACTCATGGGGCCCCCAGGCAATAGGTGATCATGGGGCCCCTGTGTCCTTGCCCAAACTCAAAAAAGCCTATGAAAAAGGTACCAGGGGCATCTCATGGGGCCCCCTACTGACCCCAGGCCCTCGGGCAGTGCTTGAGTTTCCAAATGGTCAGTCCGCCCCTAGCACATACCTGTTTTTAATCTGCTCCAGTCTGGTCACTTGATCTTGCAGCTCTAGCTCCCCTGTGTCAGTGAATGGCTGCTGCAGGGGAGAGGTGGAAGCGCCGACTTGGGGTGGACCAAGAGAGCCTATGGGTGATGTCACTGCTCCCAGAATATACAACCGTTGTTGAACCCTCCCCTACGCAGAGTGGCAAGATCACAGGACCTGATTAAAAAAAGGTAAGAACACAGATCTTATTTTTATATGGGGTATGCATGCTAGGTAGGAAGAGGGGGAAGGGAACATTTTTAAGAATAGTTAGAGCTAGGCTTTACTAAAACTTTAATGGATTTTTTTTTAATTGAAAGTGTTCCCTGTTATAGAGGTGACAACCTATATTTTTGGAAGTCCGGTGAGCGATGTATCAGTACACCCCGCCGAAAGAATGGGTAGTGTGGGTGGAGTGATACTCCCACCCTGCCCAAGAGTACCGCAGGCAGCCAAGGGAGTCCTCTCTCAAGTCAGCCTCCTGGAGACCACAGATTGCTGGTTGATCTTTACTAAGAGAGGTGGCAATCATAGTTCTCTTCAAGGGGTTGTTAATTCCCCTGACATTCCAAGAAAGTAAAGGTACTTCCACCATGGTGGTTGCAAAATCCATACTGTCCAGGGGGATAATGGGGAAGCAAATGTCCAACAATATTGAGGACGTTGGTGGTGTCCACCGAGGGAGGTCTGTCGTCAGGTATTTGTGTGGAGTTTTGGTATGTTTGAAAAGCTCTTGCACTGGTGAAAACAAATTCCAAGGTGGAGAACACAGCATTTCTGACTGCTCTGGAAAGAAGGATTTTAACAGCAAACAGGTGTGAAGCACAACAGGACTTTTTTTTCTAATAGAATAGGTGTAGGTGATCCCCCTTCTGAGTCACCCCTTGTCTCCACCCCCATACCCACCTCTGACCACCGTCCCTTGATTCCACCCCCATACCCACCTCTGACCACCGTCCCTTGATTCCACCCACCTCTGACCACCGGGCCTTGATTCCACCCCCACACCCACCTCTGACCACCGTCCCTTGATTCCACCCCCATACCCACCTCTGACCGCCGTCTCTTGATTCCACCCCCATACCCACCTCTGACCACCGTCCCTTGATTCCACCCCCATACCCACCTCTGGCCACCATCCCTTGATTCCACCCCCTACCCACCACCCAGTACCTCCACTTTTATAGAATACAGAACCAAGTATCATTTTGTGGTGCTAAGTAATTTTTATGGCATTTGGTAATGATAACAAAAAGAGCCGTAAAATAGATCCCCTGCAGTCAGCAACAATAGACCCCTCCTCCACAACAATAGATCCCCAGCTACAATAGATCCCTCCTCCAAAACAATAGATCCCCAGCTACAATAGACCCCTCCTCCACAACAATAGATCCCCAGCTACAATAGACCCCTCCTCCACAACAATAGATCCCCAGCTACAATAGAACCCTCCTCCACAACAATAGATCCCCAGCTACAATAGACCCCTCCCTCAACAATAGCAACAATTGATCTCCCCCCAGCAAAACAGGACCCCTCAGCAACAATAGAAACCCCACCAGCAACAATAGATCTCCACAGCAACAAGAGAGTCAACTATAGTAATAGAACCTCCTGCTCACCCCACTACCTCTTGCCATTACATACATTCACTGCTTGAGATGCCAGAACTGTGTCACCCCCAGGGGCGGACTGACCATATGGAAACTCGGGCACTGCCCGAGGGCCCGGGGTTTGTAGGGGGCCCCATGAGATGCCCCTAGTACCCTTTTCACAGGCTTTTTTGAGTTTGGGCAAGGACACAGGGGCCCCATGATCCCCTATTGCCCGGTGGCCCCATGAGTTGTCAGTCCACCCCTGGTAACCCGCCACGTTCTCGCTGAAAAAAAGCCTCTTGGCCAACAACTGGGTTAAATATTGAAAATTTGGCCTGTCCATGCTGGCCGACAAATTTGGAGGAAATGACCTAAACTACCTATTTTCATGCACAATATATACTGTACATTACATTGTTTGTGACTCTACTATAAAGATTGTAAACTGATATATTACTGGTTTTGAATATTTCACTCCTTCATTTTCAGTGTGAGTATAAGTTTGCTTGAGGCAACAGTGTTATTGCTTGATATTTAAATGGAGGCATGTAGTTTGCCTCAGTTCATCCAGGTTTCGGCATACTGTGTGCATGATATAGATCTGGAATGAATATACAAATATATATACTGAATGTTTTCCAGTCACAGTCCTCCATTTCTCTGAGTTTATTTAAGCAGGCCCACTGGGTGGCAGGCTGTGTCCTAATATAAATTTGTAACAAACAAATATGTGGGAAGTGCACACATAGCAAATATATATATATATATATATATATATATATATATACTGTAAAAATACTTCAGATAGATTTACAATAATTTTGCACTTCTAACCACTTTGCTCATGATGATAGGTGCTTTGGCATTCTCATATACTATGAAAATCTATTTATTTATTTCAGGTACTTATATAGCGCCATCAATTTACAGAGCACTTTATATATATATTGTACATTCACATCAGTCCCTAACCCTCAAGGGGTGTACAATCTAAGGTCCCTAACTCACATTCATACATACACATACTAGGGGCCAATTTAGACAGGAGCCAATTAACCTACCATGTCTTTGGAGGGTGGGAGGAAACTGGAGTACCCGGAGGAAACCCACGCAGGAACAGGGAGAACATACAAACTCCAGGTAGGTGGTGCTGTGGTTGGGATTTGAACCAATGACCCTAGTACTGCCAAGTGGGAATGTTAACCATTTAGCTACTGTGCTGGCTAGAGGAACGCCAGGAAGAATTGGGGGTGGAACTGATAAAGATGGCACAATAATCAATAGAGACAGGCAAGAGCAGGGAACAGTACAAAATCATGTAAAAAGCTAGCAAATACTTCCTACTAACAAAGCACATTCACTCATCGGCCACTTTTTAGGTACACCTGTTCAATTGCTTGGTAACACAAATTGCTAATCAGCCAATCATATGGCAACAGTTCAATGCATTTATGCATCTAGATGTGGTGAAGTTGACTTCACCAAACCGAGCATCAGAATGGGGAAGAAAGGGGATTTAAGTGACTTTGAATGTGGCATGGTTGTTAGTGCCAGACGGGCTGGTCTGAGTATTTAGAATGTAAGTTAGCGTCTTGAATAACATTTAGTGTGAGACGTATATTATCTGTGATAAGTCTTTCTGGAATAAAACCTGATTGGTCAGGGGAGACCAAAGAGGAAATAATAGGGGCCAGTCTGTTTGCTAAAATACAACTAAATATTGTGTCAGTGCTTTTTATTAGCACTGATCCCTGTATTAGTGTCATTGGGGATGTCAGTGGCAGTTAGTCAGTTCCCACCCAGTGTGCCCGCTGCAGTCCTGCTATAAGTCACCAATCGCCGCCATTAAAAAAAAAAAATCCAGTATATATACCACCATTTACAAACTTTATAACTTTCACAAAAAACAATTAATTTACACTTATTGGGATTTTTTTGTAGCAAAGACATGTAGCAGAATACATTTTGATTTTAAAAATTAGATTTTTAGACTTTTTTTATTGGATGTGTTTTATAGCAAAAATACCACCGAAAGAAAGCTCTATTTGTGGGAAAAAAAATGACATCAATTTTATTTATATACAGTGTTGCATAACTGCGTAATTGACAGTTAAACTAACGCAGCATCATATCGCAAAAAATGGCCTGATCAGCAAGGGGGGGGGGGGGTAAATTCTCTGGAGGGCAAGTAGTTAAAAAAATGGCCTTGTTTACATTAGGCTGGAAGCAGAAGGCCATAGAGATGAGTGGAGGCCATTTTTCTTTTACTCATCTCAATGTCCAGCCGCTGCGATTGTCAGATTAGTTCTGGGCCTCATCGATCATCCAGGTAAGCCCGAAAACCACTGGGAAGCTGAGGGGGGGATGGACCACTCAAACCACTTCTAAAAGTGATCCAGCAGCAAATCCGCTGCTGGGATCACTTTTAACAGAAACAGAAAAACAAATACCGGGGGTGTGGAACATTGCTGCAGGGGTTACCCCAGTATTCCACTTCCAACTGAGGATGTCTTTTGACTATGGCCAATTGGGAAGTGGTTTTAAAACAGACATAAAAACACCTAAAACAGAAAAGTGCACTTTTTATTGAAAGTATCCTTTTGATTTCATTCTAATGGGCACTATGGCTTGCATACCCTGAAATATTGATTGTGTGGCTGGAGCTGCCTGGAGATGCGTTTGAGGCTGCATGCCCACCCTTGTACGCCTTTCACATTAGAGGGAGAGTGTGTGTCCATGCAGCTTCTGCATCCCCATTGAAAAGCAAGGGCTGCCGGCACACAGCTCCAGGCAGTTCCAGCTGTATATACAAGGCGTTCATTTATGCTTTAGGGGCCACAGTACCCCCGTGAACGCGCACTTAAGCATTATGCAGTCTTATAGCAAAAGTGGCGTTTTCCTTTAAAATGTAAATACTTTCTAGGTATTTTTTCTACTTTTTAAAAAATCTTTTTATATCTTCAAGCTGAACTCCAAGAAAGAAAACTATTTTTAGATATTTCCTTTGAAAAAATAAATCCCCTTTAATGACTTGTGTCCCATACTGTATGTGGGGGTGTTGCTGCTTTATGTACAAGTCTGTGTTTATTTTATTTAGCTTGTTTTGGAAATTAAATGGACATTATTCATTGTGGGCATTTTTTTAATTTATTTTTTACATTATATAATTCCTATTATGAATTTGTTCTTTTGTTTAATTTAAATTTTTTTTTGTAATATAGAGAAGACAGTAGAAAACAAAGCATGGATTTGTTTGTTTAATGTGGGAAGTATATATTTATTTCTGCATTTACTATATGGATATTATAATTCAATCACTGGAAACACTCTTTACCTTTATGGATGAATTTGGGTTTGTTCAAGATTACTAATTATTGAAGTATACTGTTTATTAAAGTGTTACTAAACCCAGGACCCTGCATTCACTATATCCGGTCTCCCCGGAGCCTGCATTCACTATATCCGGTCTCCCCGGACCCTGCATTCACTATATCTGGTCTCTCCGGACCCTGCATTCACTATATCCGGTCTCCCCGGACCCTGCATTCACTATATCCGGTCTCCCAGGACCCTGCATTCACTATATCCGGTCTCCCAGGACCCTGCATTTACTATATCTGCTCTCCCCGGACCCTGCATTCACTATATCTGGTCTCCCCGGACCCTGCATTCACTATATCTGGTCTCCCCGGACCCTGCATTCACTATATCCGGTTTCCCAGGACTCTGCATTCACTATATCCGCTCTCCCCGAACCCCGCATTCACTATATCCGGTCTCCCAGGACCCTGCATTCCCTATATCTGGTCTCCACGGACCCTGCGTTCCCTATATCTGGTCTCCCCAGACCCTGCATTCACTATATCTGTTCTCCCCAGACCCTGCATTCACTATATCTGCTCTCCCCGGACCCTGCATTCACTATATCTGGTCTCCCCGGACCCCGCATTCACTATATCTGGTTTCCCCAGGACCCTGCATTCACTATATCTGGTGTCCCCGGACCTTGCATGCACTATATCTGGTCTCCCCGGACCCTGCATTCACTATATCTGGTCTTCCCGGACCCTGCATTCACTATATCTGGTCTCCCCGGACCCTGCATTCACTATATCTGGTCTCCCCGGACCCTGCATTCACTATATTTGCTCTCCCCGGACCCTGCATTCACTATATCTGGTCTCCCCAGACCCTGCATTAACTATATCCGCTCTCCCCAGACCCTGCATTCACTATATCCGCTCTCCCCAGACCCTGCATTCACTATATCCGCTCTCCCCGGACCCTGCATTCACTATATCCGCTCTCCCCGGACCCTGCATTCACTATATCTGGTCTCCCCAGACCATGCATTCACTATATCTGGTCTCCCCGGACCCTGCATTCCCTATATCCGGTCTCCATGGACCCTGCATTCACTATATCTGGTCTCCCGGACCCTGCATTCACTATATCCGCTCTTCCCAGACCCTGCATTCACTATATCTGGTCTCCCCGGACCCTGCATTCACTATATCTGGTCTCCCCAGACCCTGCATTTACTATATCTGGTCTTCCCGGACCCCGCATTCACTATATCCGGTCTCCCAGGACCCTGCATTCACTATATCTGGTCTCCCCAGACCCTGAATTCACTATATCTGGTCTAAATAAATAAAGTGCAGCGCTAAAACATGTCAGAAAGTTCGTTCTTAAAAAATTCATTATCAAAAGTTCATGAGATATTTCAATCGATATAATGACAATCAGATGGTAGACACAGCTGTGATGGATCCAGTAGGAATGACAGAAATGCGCACTCACCGACCGCGCATAGGAAATGCGCATGTGTGTATTAAAATCCACAGGTATCGTTCTCCCTCAGGAAGGGGTGTCATCAGGCGATGATCTGCTGGACTCACAAGACCTCCTTAGGATCAGGATAAAGCGACCAGGTGAGGGCTCCCTCCTCTGGGTGTAGTGTGTAGCAAAAAATGGGAAAGTACCCATAGTGTAGTATGTCAAACTTTTATTAGTAACAGATTTAGTACAGAACAGGTCAGTGATGAAACTGGCAAAAGCCAGAAAGCACAAGGTAAAAAAATCATATTAGTGACCTAAAGTAAAATGGCCACCAGACCTCCTCGTGGTCTGGGCGGCAATGAGGCGTCACAAGCTGTCAGTTCCTCCTGAGGCCTTTCGTGCTAAGGCACATCTTCAGAGGGGAGGCTGACCAAGACCCTGCATTCACTATATCCGCTCTCCCCGGACCCTGCATTCCCTATATCTGGTCTCCCTGGACCCTGCATTCACTATATCCGCTCTCCCCGGACCCTGCATTCACTATATCTGGTCTCCCACAGTACACACAACATGGAAATGCAATTATTTTAGTAAATATAAACTGCTAAATACCTTCTCTTGTCAGCAATTAAAGCAGTCAGTGTTCAGCAGAGCACTGGTTACAGCTTGTAGGAGAAGTTTTCTTTCTGCTCTAGGAGGACATAGAACCCCTGACCCTCTGTCTGGACCTGTGCTGATCACATGCACTCTCCCAAGAAAAAAAAACCCTCTCTAGCAATACACACCAAACTGAGCTTGTGCAGAGTGTCTCCACACAATATGTCTTATCAGGAGATAAGAGGGGGCACTGGAAGAAGGGGAGAATCAGAGAAGACAGGATCAAACAGCATGTTTACACAATACGGAGGAGTAGCCCCTTAGGTTCCACAGTGAATATATCAAGCATGCTTTACTGCATATACAGACTGATTTTACTGTTGTGGGTTTGGTAATAATAAAAATAATTTATTTATTTTGCATTTTTTTGCACTTTAATCTGGTTAAGTTGTAATTGCATGAGTATAACTGGCGCAGCAAACAGACTTGTATACTTGTGTTGAGGGATCTGCATATATCGTTCTCATTGGTAGCGGCTGGTTACAATAGGGTTGAAAAAATTAAACTGGAAAATGGAAGTTGATTGGTTTCTATGCAAAGCTGTACCAGATTTTGCACTCTCGTTTTAGTAAATCAACTCCATTAATAATAAAAATGTGACAAATATACAAATCACAAATAATAGCGCAAACCAAATAAATATAACCACCACCAAATAAGTGCATATTAGTGCAAACAAAAAATCAATAAATAGGGAATCTCAATACAGTCCATTCAGGAAAGTCCATATAAACATGATCCTCATTAAATGAAGTAATGAGATCCTCCTTCATAAGCAATGTGGTATTCAGTGCTCAAAAACACCCCATCAAAATGCACACTCACCATGTGCTAGTAATTAACCAGCATGTTAGTATATATCCAGCATTCACCAAACAGACTTCTTCCCTCGGAAGAAGTCATTGGACGAAACACGTCAGAGTGTGACCTTCCTGTGACGTCACCACTCATGCTGATGCACGTGTCCGGATCACGTGATCGCACTTTTACCATCTTGAATGCGGGCTGGCTGGTGAGACACAGGATGCAGAGACTGGAGCTCTGATATAACAAAACGCCTTGTTTTTATTTGCCCATTGTGAGTGTGATTTTAAGGGGGGTTTGTTTGGCAATAAATTTGTTGGATGATACTGCACTATGGCGAGTATTTTCTTTGTGCTAATCTGGATATGAGAGGATCTTCTCTGGAGTTTGTTTGGTGATATGCTGGATACATAGTGGTATGCTGAGTAATTACCAACACATGAGGATCGTCCTTTGAAGTCTGTTTGGTGAATGCTGGATATATACTGACATGCTGGTTAATTACTAGCACATGGTGAGTGTGCATTTTGATGGGGTGTTTTTGAGCACTGAATACCACATTGCTTATGAAGGAGGATCTCATTACTTCATTTACTGAGGATCATGTTTATATGGACTTTCCTGAATGGACTGTATTGAGATTCCCTATTTATTGATTTTTTGTTTGCACTAATAATATGCACTTATTTGGTTGTGGTTATATTTATTTGGTTTGCACTATTATTTGTGATTTGTATATTTTTCATATTTTTATTATTATTTTGAGTTTTTTAATAATAGCAGCATCCAGGGAGTGTATTCCCTCTCTTTATTACATTGGCGCAATGATGTTGGTATCATAGAAGTGTTGTATTTATTGGAACTTTTTTTTGGTAACTAACTTTTTAGAAATCAACTCCATTGCCTGTTCTGGTTCTATATATAATTCTGTATCTGTATCTAAAAAGCACCTAATTTTTGGCGCTGAAATGTACATTTCTGACTCTCATACAGTGAAGGATAGTGGGTAACATGCCCTGCACCTGGTCCATTTACAAAACATTTCTCTTTACAGAAGGCATTTTGTAATTGGAAGAAGGGGGTCATAATGTGTATCCACCCCTCCTCTCCCCTAGTCCACACACAATCTAGTGCAGGTGTACATAGTAGCCAATCAGAGTGAGGGAAAAAAAAGGACCATTGAGTCTGCCCCCCCCCCCTTTTTTTTTATTAAATTGTCCTTGTTTTTGATTTGGTTAGAAAATACAAGCATTCTCATGCAGAAAATAATGTCATATTTAATAATAGCACTCTTTCTGCTGTACGGTAAGTTCATTATTTTTACACATATACTGATGAATACAATTAGAAGTAATAGCTCACAAGATTGGAATTACCGCGACGGCTTCAAGGACGGATACCTGGATCCATTCCTCCAAAATATTATTCAGTCACAGCCAGTAGGATGCGCCCTTGAACTTTATTAGTACAATGGACATACTAATTGGTTGATTGCCTAACAACAGATGTTGCCCAGTAGTGAGCAATACTCATTACCAGTGTTGTTGTATCTCCTGTAATTAATGTATCTAATTTACTTAATTGATTTTTCACTTTCACTGACAGGTTATGGGTTGGATTTAATACACAAAGGTAACATTTCTTTTGTTCTTTTACATAAAAAGAATTGGTGCCCAAACTGTAATATAGTTTAAAATGCATGGGGCTGGCCAGTTTGTTTTGTCATGAATTGGAAAGATGAATTAGGAATGTTGACTATTAGTATCAACATAAAATGTGATTCCAGAAAATGTAAATTCATTTTCAAAGTGTTTAAAAGTTCACGTGATAAAAATGTTCAGTTTAAGAGCTGGATCACACTGGAATGTTCATTTTCGAACACGCATGTTCCTGCGCAGTCCAGTTTTGACAGCCTATTGATTTTAATGGGCTGCCAGTCGCCCCTTAACATGCAAAAGGCAGGCACTACTTTTACAACTCTCACTGCACCAAATTGCTTGGAACTGTGGTACCATGTGGTTTGGTGGCTTGCGTTTGTGAGACGTGTTTGGGGTGCCAATAACAATTCTTTGTCTAGTGGAAACAGAAACGAAACCTCCTGTGCTCAGAGAACCAGATCAGAAATCAGCGGGTTGAACCATATATGAAAGTCCATCCAGTGGCAGACCAAAGGTTGTGCAGCTCTAACTCAAGACTGGGGAAGCCCAACAGCAGCTGTAACAAAGAACAAAAACAAAAGCGCACCAAGCTTGCACATTTCCTCAGTGAGTAAAGACTTCTGCAGGACTTCCCCCATCCTCTGGAACTCCCTACCCCAATCCATCAGACTGTCACCTACTCTCCTCTCCTTTAGGCGCACCCTGAAAACCTATCTCTTCAGGAAAGCCTACCCCGCCCTCAGCTAATTGCCGATCTCCTCCACTCTTCCTACCACTCCATCCCCCCACAGCTATTTCCTCCTGTACCACTATCCCCTCCCTCCTAGATTGTAAGCTCCAAGGAGCAGGGCCCTTGAACCCCTCGTGTATCGAATTGTATTGTTACTGTACTGCCTCGTGTACTGTCTCCCATTGTAATGTACAGCACTGAGCAAACTGTTGGCGCTATATAAATAATGTATAATAATATATATATATATGCAGAGCAGTACTAAGCAATGTGCTGGAGCTGACAGGGGAGATATCTGTATTGTTTACATACAGACCTCTCCTTTGTCACTGTTCCTTGGTGATCACTGGGTGCCGGAGGGGAATCTCCGGTCGGGACCCGATGATCAACAGCCGTACCCTCCAAAGGCTATTTCCTCCTGTACCACTATCCCCTCCCTCTTAGCTTGTAAGCTCCAAGGAGCAGGGCCCTCGAACCCCTCGTGTATCGTATTGTATTGTTACTGTACTGTCTTGTGTACTGTTTCCCATTGTAATGTACAGCGCTGAGCAAACTGTTGGCTCTATATAAATACTGTATAATAATAATAATAATATATATATATATATATATATATATATGTATATGCAGAGCAGTACAAAGCAGTGTGCTGGAGCTGACAGGGAAGAGATCTGTATTGTATACATACAGACCTCTCCTTTGTCACTGTTCCTTGGCGATCACTGGGTGCCGGCGGGAATCTCCGGCCGGGACCAGGTGATCAACAGCTGTACCCTCCATTGGCGCCCCCTACCCGGAAATACAAATCACTTATATATACGTGATTTTACGCAGTCCTGCCGCCCTGTAGGAGTAGTTCTGCCATAGGGTGGTCAGGAAGAGGTTAACAAACTTAAAGTCATCCGGTGAAGGTTTACAGCTATTTAATATAATTTTATAAAACATATCCAAAAATACTAGGGGGCCTTTCACACTGGAACTCTGTACGGGAAAGACGTGTTCAGTGTGAATTTTTTGAACCACACAAGAATGCGCTGCCCTTGGGAGACAAAGAATTGTTGAAACAAAGAACAAAAACAAAAGCGCACCAACCTTGCGCATTACCTCAGTGAGTAAAGGGTACATTTATTAAGTTATGATGTATACTCACAAAAGTAGCAATATAAAAAGCTGATGTTGGATTTTATATGCTTTTTATATTGCTACTTTTGTGAGTATACATCATCCATTACTAGTATAAAAAAAAATTCCAGTATATATGCCGCCATTTGTAGACACTATAGCATTCACATAAACCAATTAATTTACATGTATTGGGATTTTTTTTTAGCAAAGACATGTAGCAGAATACATTTTGGCCTAAATTTATGAGGAAATTTGATTTTTTAACTTATTTTACTGCATATGTTTTATAGCAAAAAGTAAAAAAAAAATATTTTTTTTAATTTAGTTTTTTTTTTATTTATAGCGCAAAAAAATAAAAAAAAAAATCAATTACCACCAAAGGAAAGCTCCATTTGTGGGAAAAAAAGGACATAAATTTAATTTTGGTGCAGCATTGCATGACTGTGCAATTGTCAGTTAAAGTAACACAGCCGTATCGCAAAAACATGGCCTGGTCAGGAAGGGGGGTAAACCCTCTGGAGGGCAAGTGGTTAAAGCCCCATATATCATAAACAATTGCCATTTTTTTTTTGTAAAATACATGTTTTCACCTTTTTTCATCATTTGCTGTATCTCAGTACTACAGATTTTCTGCAACATCTTTGTAATGGCTTACTGTTTACAGTTATAGACCCCATCAACTGCTGCTCTCATTTATCAGGGTGATGGTGACAACAGTGGGACATAATGGGGTTTATTTACTAAAGGCAAATAGGTTGTTCAGTTTGCAAATACATTTTGCCCAGAGCTAACTGAATGTGTGAAGAATACCAAATCACATGTAAGGAAAATAAAAAAAACAACATTTTTGCTTGCATATGATTGGTTGATGGAAGTCAGCACGGCTTCCCATCATTCACTAATTAACTTGCAAAGTGAATAGTCTATTTGACTTTAGTGAGTCAACCCTAATGTGTTAAGAAAATTTGTTTTAAAAATTGCGTTTTTGTTATAAAACTAATAAAATGCATCTACCACGACATGTGATATTCCTTAAAAATCATGTACAAAGTAAAGTGAAGCACTAATCCCAATACAAAACAAACAATCCCTAAAACAATGTGAAATACATCAACATGAATATAAAGTGAAAAGGTGAAAAAGTACTCATAAACAGTCCACCATATAAAAAAGTGCAACATTATGAAGATGAATCTATCCTATTGTGCTCTCCACATCACCTCTACATCACTACAGTGGTCAAATCAAAGGCTTATCAAAATGTAGTTACCCCCTACAAGAGTGGTCAAAAGTTCTTTTTGTAGTAGAAATGTTGACAGCTCTTCCACATTGAAAAGAGAACCAAGAAACTAATAACGTAAATACGCAAATCAATTTATTTAAAAAAAGTTTAAAAACTCTCACATGGGAACTATAGAAACAGTGCTGTACAAAAAACCTGATCTCAGGGACACAGTGATGTACTTCCAGTGTAGCACGGTGATGTCACAACGTAGCTCCACCCTACGGGTTTCGTCAAAACGGACGTCATTGGGGGCATAGAGACTGCTTTGCTTCACCACGTTTTATATACCCACTGGACGATCCTACTAGTGTGTTGGCACAGCCTATGTTGTCTTAATTGGGAGATCACCTGGCAGGGTGATGACAGAGTAGCACAGTTGAGTGACAGGAACAGTGCATTGTAAGCCTATAACAAAAAGCACCTAAACAAGGACCTTCATGGCAGAATCATTGGGTATTGTTAAAGCTGTAGATTTTAAAATATTGAAAATGCTTTTTGAAACAAGGTAAAGCTTACATGAAATTTCAGGGTGGCACAGTGGCTAAATGGTTAGCACTCCCACCTGGCAGTACTTGGTTCAAATCCCAACCTCAGCACCACCTGCCTGGAGTTAGCATGTTCTCCCTGTTCCTGCGTGGGTTTCCTCTGGGTACTCCCATTTCCTCCCACTCTCCAAAGACTTGCTGGTAGGTTAATTGGCTCCTGTCTAAATTGTCCCTAGTATGTGTATGTATGAATGTAAGTTAGGGACCTTAGATTGTACACCCCTTGAGGATTAGGGACTGATGTGAATGTACAATATATATGTAAAGTGCTGCGTAAATTGACAGCTCTATACAAGTATCTGAAATAAATAAAATAGTGATCCGGTTTTCATAAATGTTAAGAATTAAAGCCACATATTTGGGTAGACGGGGGTTCTTTTTCACTTTCCTGTGTCTCAGACAGTTATAAAGAAAGAACATACAGTGTATATCAAATCCTTATACCAGTCATGGCCAATAAATATTGGCATCCCTGCATTTCTGTCAGATAATTCGCCCAGAAAATTGTTGCAATTCCACATGTTTATGCATTTTCATGCTTATTTCTTTTGTTTGTATTAGAATACCTCAAAACAGTGGATAAAAAAAAGCCACATCTGACACATTCCACACAACACCCCAGAAATAGACTGGACAAAATAATTGGTCACCTTCTCAAAATTGTAAGAAATAATTGCATTCCACGTTTGTGATGCTCCTGTAATTTGTAATTAAATTCACCTGTATCAATTACCAGATCTTAATTTTCTTGTGTCCACTGTGCGCAACATTGTCAAGAAGTTTACAGCCCATGGCACTTTAGCTAATCTCCCTGGACATGAACGAAAGAGAAAAACACGATCAAATATTATAGCAAAGGATTGTTCGTATGGTGGATAAAGAACCACGATCAACTTCCAGACAAATTCAAGCTGACCTTCAGGCATAGGGTACAACTGCGTCAACTCGCACTATACATCGCCATCTGAATAAAAAGGGACTCTATGGTAGGAGACCAAGAGGACCCCACTGCTGACACAGAAACCTAAAAAAGCCAGATTGGAGTTTGCCAAAACTTACCTGGGGAAGCCAATATTATTTTGGGAGAATGTGCTGTGGACAGACGAAACAAAATGGCAGCTTTTTGGTAAAGCCCATCATTCTACTATTTTCAGAAAATGAAAAATGAGGCCTTTAAAGAAAAGAATACAGTCCCTACAGTCAAACATGGTGGAGGTTCACTGATGTTTTGGGTTTGCTTTGCTGCTTCAGGCACTGGATGTCTCGACTGTGTGCAATGTAGGGCCCAGAATTCTGGGGTGCAATGTAGGGCCCAGTGTCAGAAAGTTAGGTCTCTGTCAGAGGTCATGGATCTTACAGCAAGACAATGACCCAAATCACTCGTCAAAAAGCACCCAGAAATGGTTTTAAACAAAGCGCTGGAGTACTGCACTGGCCTGCAATGAGTCCAGATCTCAATCCCAATGAACACCTGTGGAGAGATCTCAAAACAGCAGATGGGAAAAAGAACCCTTCCAGTCTGAGAGACCGTGGGCAGTTGGTGAATGAAGAGTGGTCCAAAATTCCATTAGAGAGGTGTAAGAAACTCATTGATAGTTAAAGGAAGCGATTGAATTCAGTTATTTTTCTCCAAGGGTTGTTCTACCTAATATTAAATTGAGAGTGCCAATAATTTTGTTTAGTCCATTTTTGGGGTTTTGCGTGGATTGTGTCAGATTTGGCTTTTTGTCTCTGCACTTTTTTGTGTCATACCAATACAAACAAAAGAAATAAACTTGAGAATGCCTAAACATTTGTAATTGCAACAATTGTCTGGGCGAAGTGGTACATTATCTGACAGAAATACAGGGGTGCCAATATTTTTGGCCATGACTGTATATTAGCTTTAAGAGGTCACACAAATATACCCATAATGGTAAGCCTAGAAGAAAACCATCAAACTTTTTTGAGGGACTTGTTTACCTATATACTTCACAATGCCACAGCCAATGAAGACTCTTGGCTTCCTGATCTTTGAAGGGTTCACCTTCATGTGGTCTTTCCTTGTAAAGACCCCTATAGAAATGGAAAAGGACAAGACATCCTCCTCATTGCTGCCTGCAGACATTTGCTGGTAACTGTGACAATCGCGGCGTCAGACCCCAGCCCTTCTCACCAAACTCGTGACCAAAGGACTAGCCAATCTAAAACCACGCTGTCACGTGCGTAACAATGCCACGCCCAGCTGCACAGATTTTCCAGCTAATGGACCACAACCTGTGTACCTGCAGCCTGAGAGCGATTGTTACTGGGTCAGGTTAATTACGCAGTAACCCTTCACACTGCCACCACCTCCTTTTTGTACAGAGAAAGAGGAAACTCAGCAATATCAGCAATAACGCTATGATGGTTCAATAATCATCTGTATACCACTGTCACCGCTGGTAGGTTATACAGAGGTTTAAACACACACAGTAGCGCCCTTCAGAGGCAGGGATTCTTAGTTTGCATTAAAGAGCTTTAGAAACAGTTCAACACTTTAAGAAAGTAAGATTTATTACTAAAAGGTCAAAAGGGTGCAATAAAAATATTTACAGAAAAAGGTGTAGCCAATATATATATATATATATATATATATATATATATAAAAATATACAAATAGCAATAGCACAGCAAAGAGATAACAGAAAGAAGTTTAGAGGGATAAAGTACTTGCCGTCAGCCTTGGGTTAAGCAGATCAGGTTTCAGAGCCAAAAGGATGCCTCATCTCCCAAAGTTAGTTCTGATGTTAAAAGGGAGAATCTTCAACTTCACTTAACTCAGCTTAGCTCAGCTTTTCCTAGGAACTCAGCAGGGTGTCTCCTTAAAGCAGAGAGCCAATCGCCTCATTTGGGGAGGGGTGTTGGGGCGGAGACCCAAGCTAGAACCAAAAACTCTTGCAGTTGGTGTCATGGTTCATAACTTTTTCTGGGTGCATTTAGCAGCCTGGCCACTAGTAGATTAATATGCAGACTCATCTGCTGAATGGTTAGATATGAAATATGACATACCTGCTTGAATGGTTAAGGAGATATAATTTTCTTCTCTCCTGTATATGCCAGCTAGGGTGTGTAATATACCAGGTGACTTGTATTAGAGTGAGCCGTCCAAATATGTGCTCCATATTTATGTAATTATGTCCTATTTGAAGATATAAAATTATATGGAAAAGTGAGTTTTAAATGTAAGTCTGTTTTTACGACTACCTGGAATGTCTTTGAAGCTCCGTGAGGGCTTGGTTTATGGTTTTACGATCCCTTCTCCAGCAAGAGTCTTGCAGACATAGGGGCACCAGCTAGTGGGGTTTATAACCATGACGCCCTCCCAATGAGTTTGCTGCCTGTGATCTCTGTCATCATCCAGACCACATGTCACTCAAAAGAGAGGGAGGGGGGATATCGGATGAATCTGATTTGAAAGAGAGAGATGCAAGATGGAGAGGTTTGGAGCAAAATGGATGACCATGTCCATCTCTGTGTGCATGATTGCTACAGTAACTAACCAAGAATTACCAGCAGATGCATTTCCCCTTTCTTTGTTATTTCTTTTAAAGTGAACCTTTAGCCTTTCTAATTCAACTGTTACTCCATTTGTGGCCTGTGTAAGCTCCAAACCAACTTGATGGACCTAAGACTTGGAACTCCTAGCAACACTACTATCATATGGTAGTGAGAAAGTGAGTCACATCCTCGTGGCCTAGCCCATACTAAGGAGTGCTGAGTATTTACCCCAACTCATTGCAGCCAAGTAGAGTGATTTAGAGGGTGAATTTAGGATATGGTACCCCCTATGTAGCCCAAAACACTCCAATAGAATGATGTAAACGTAAGGGAGGGGTGGATGGTATAGAAATCGTTTGTTTAGCATGTTAGGAAACATTCTTAAAAAAGGAGAGATTTACTTTAAAGTGGTTCCAAAGTCAAAAAGTTTTTTTTCCCTTAGGGCAATATCTGCACTAAGGTTAAAAAAAAAAACCCTTCCACTAGATGATTCCCCCACCCGTCTCCACGGCGTATTTACCGCAAGGCAACCAAGGCATTTGCCTTGAGCAGCAATATTCAGAGAGGAAGAAATGGCAGGGAAGGGGACCTGGTGAGGAGGCTGCATGCTGCTGGAGAATGCAGGGGTAGCCGGCTGCTGCTTGTGTAAGTTAGTTCTTTTAATTGGCTGATCGGGTGTTGGCGGTGGTGGTGATGGGGGGGCAGGAAGGGTTGGTGGTGGTGGGCAGCAGTGGTGGAGGGTTGGGGTGATAGGGGGGAGGCACTGCTGGTGAGGGGCCAATGAATACACCACTGCCTCTTCCTAAATACTTACCTACAGTTGTGTTCAAAATAATAGCAGTGTGTTGAAAAAAGTGAATAAAGCTCAAAATCCTTCTAATAGCTTTTATTTCCATACACACAAATGCATTGGGAACACCACACATTCTATTCCAAATCAAAACATGAAGAAAAATATATCAAATTTGTGTTGTTCCTCTAAAAAAGATTTAAGAAAAGTGAATATTAGACGGTTCAAAAAATAGCAGTGTTTGTATTCTTCTTTACAAACTCAAACATTCACTATGTAGACTGAAAAATGTTTGAAGATTTTGCTTTCCTTTGAATCACTTCATGAATATTTGGTTGTAGTCGCACTGTTTGTGAGAACTGCTGTACATCTGTGTTGCATGGAGTCACCCAACTTCTGGCCCCTGTGATCTGGTATTCCAGCCCAGGATGATTGGACTACATTCCACAGTTCTTCTCTATTTCTTGGTTTTGCCTCAGAAACTGCATTTTTGATGTCACCCCACAAGTTTTCTATTGGATTAAGATCCGGGGATTGGGCTAGCCACTCCATAACGTCCATCTTGTTGGTCTGGAACCAAGATGTTGCACGTTTACTGGTGTGTTTGGGGTCGTTGTCTTGTTGGAACACCCATTTCAAGGGCATTTCCTCTTCAGCATAAGGCAGCATGACCTCTTCAAGTATTCTGATGGATTCAAACTGATCCATGATCCCTGGTATGCGATAAATAGGCCCAACACCGTAGTATGAGAAACATCCCCATATCATGATGCTTGCACCACCATGCTTCACTGTCTTCACAGTGTACTGTGGCTTGAATTCAGTGTTTGGGGGTCGTCTGACCAACTGTCTCCGGCCACTAGACCCAAAAAGAACAATCTTACTTTCATCAGTCCACAAAATGTTGCGCCATTTCTCTTTAGGCCAGTCAATGTGCTCTTTGGCAAATTGTAACCTCTTCAGCACATGTCTTTTTGTCAACAGTGGGACTTTGCGGGGGCTTCTTGCAGATAGCTTGGCTTCACATAGGGGTCTTCTAATTGTAACAGTCCTCACAGGGAACTTTACACCTTCTTTCATCTTCCTGGAGCTGTTTGCTGGCTGAGTCCTTGTCATTTTGGCTATTCTTCTATCCATTCGAATGGTAGTTTTTCGCTTTCTTCCACGTCTTTCATGTTTTGGTTGCCATTTTAAAGCATTTGCGATCATTTTAGCTGAGCAGCCGATCATTTTCTGCACTTCTTTTTATGTTTTCCCCTCTCCAATCAACTTTTTAATCAAGGTACGCTGTTCTTCTGAACAATGTCTGGAACGACCCATTTTCCTCAGAATTTCAGAGAGAGATGCACTGTAACCAGCATGTACAACATTTGCTGCCTTCCTTCCTTAAATAAGGGCAATAATTGGCACCTGTTTTTCAAAGAATGAATGACCTCACTAATAGAACTCCACACTGCTATTATTTTGAACATGCCCCTTTCAATTAGTGATTTAATTGCACAGAATCAGCAGCATGCATGTCATGACTGTTGGGTCTGTTGGATTTCTATTACTCTACTACACCTGCTAGTAAATTTATTTGCCATGTAGAAATATCATTTCTACCAAAAACAGTGATTGATCAGGTTAGTGATGTCTGACTGCTATTTATGTGAACACAACTGTATGTCCTGTATCGATCCAGCACTGTGCTCACCTGCAGCAGCACTGGTTCTCTCTCCCTGCTCTCAGAGGTACAGAGGCAGCAGTGGGAGATATTGACATCCTGCTGCTGTCAGTTAAATCCTGTGAGGAAGCAGGGGGCTGGGTCTCTATAAAAACCTACACATCCGTCCAAAAAGAGGGACAACTGAGGGTGTATGGGTTGTCGAGGGATTTGGTTCCAAAAGAGAAACAGTCCCTCCAAATGAGGAATACCTGGGAAGTATATAATACAACCAACACATTTAGGAATTAGTAAGCTGCAAAATATTTAATTGTGAGTTAAATACTGCTTTAATCACATTTAGCCAGCATTTTTTTTCTTTTAACAGGTAAGAGGACCTATTTAGTAATGGTAACAATATTCCACCACTTTTCTAATTAGCTTACATGTTTTATATAAACTCAGTTTTGCAAATAAATGTGCAATTCATGACAATGGATTCCCAAAACATTATAGGTTAAGCTATAAAGACAACAAAGCAGACAAAGCTTTCTTTCTATCTCCAATTGCATGGTTAAACCCTTCGACTAAGTAGGTTGAAATTGATGAGTTCTTGCTGTAATGACTCACTGAGTACTGTAAACAAAGGACTTCCATCAGCATTGTATGGGCAAAGATACAACGCTAAACATGAAATGTAACTAAAGTTTCACCTGATGGCTGCATAGAAGACTATGTAATATTAGTATTCTTTTTTTTTTTTATTTAACAATTTTTATTATGTTTTCAAATATAAGGTACTTAGTACAACTTTCAGTTTTACACAGATAAGTGATATACCAAACATGTAGATCAGCGCTGAGCGAACTATTGGCGCTTTATAAATACTGTATAATAATAATAATAATAATTACAGAGAATACAGCTAGAAGGCCCATTTATGGTGGGTTTTCCTTGAGGTGCTAAAACTCCCAGATCTTATTATGCTCATCCAAAGTATTTTGTAGGCAAATGGTGAGAGTCTTTATAATTTCCACCACTTTGATTCTACTGTGTAAATCAATGGGAGATGAAGGATCTCTTTTTTTCCAGTGTAGTGCCAAAAGGCACCACCACCACCATAAGTACGTAAGGGGTTAGTGGTGAGCAGGCCTAGCAGGAAAGTCTTGGGGGTAAAGAGGAAGGACAATTCAAATAAATACTGGCAGTATGAGTCGATATATTGACAATGCCAATATTCATAACAACGATCCTCATTCTATGAGACATCTCCTGCAACAGTCATTAATACCACATGCTGACCGCCCCATAGCAGATGTACTGGGAGGCCCGCGCTATGCAAAATCACGTAAATTTACCTTAACTTTGCATGTTTGGGTAGGGCACGTGTCGCCCTACCCTCACTATAATTGGCTTCTGGAGATGTTAATCACTGGGTCCCGGCCAGAGATTCATGGCCAGGATCCGGTGATTGGCGAAGCAGCTGACAAGGGAGAGATCTGTGTGTAAACAGCACAGATCTCTCTTCTGTCAGTGGGGATGTGCTGCTTTCTATTTCCCTGCAAAGCATGTTCCCTAGTATAACAGCACATAGTAAGCACAAAGCAGTACATAGTTTACCCTTTGATCACCCCTGATGTTAACCCCTTCCTGCACAGTGTCATTAGTACAGTGTCAACGCTTTTTAATAGCACTGATCACTGTATTGGTGTCGCTGGAGATGTCAGTGGCAGTTAGTCAGTTCCCACCCAGTGTCAGCTAGTGTCAGAATTCCCACCGCAGCCCCACAGTCCCGTTATAAGCCACTGATTGCTGCCATTACTAGTATAAAAAAAAAATTCTAGTATATATACTGCCATTTGTAGACACAATAACTTTCACATAAACCAATAATGTACAATTATCAGATTTTTTTTAACCAAAGACATGTAGGAGAATACATTTTGGCCTAAATTTATGAAGAACTTTTATTTTAATATTGGATATATTGTATAGCAAACAGTCAAAAATATTGTTTTTTTCATTTTCAAAAAAAATGAAACCTAATGGTGCAGTTCAAATTGACACCTTTAATCGCTATAAAGAAAGTCACTTATAAAATATAAGTAGATAAAAAGCCCATAAGTAATGCCGTGAGTTAAAAAACGATCCCTATGACGAAGTCGGATATGACGAAACGCGTCAGACGAGGCTGTGTGGTGACCCGAAGTGACAGAACCGGAAGTGACGCGGGAGTGCCACTGTTTGGGATCTGGTGGTGGTGAGAGCATTGCCTTGATACCCACCAGTGTTTTTGAACTTATTGCATTACTTATAGGCTTTTTATCTACTTATATTTTGTAAGTGGTTGTCTTTAGCTATAAAGGTGTCATTTTGTACTGAACCATTGGGTTTCATTTTTTTGTTTCCACATGACTACTAATCCTGAGTGAGAGGGATTAAGGAGGAGGAGAGTGCTGTCCATGTTGCTATTAGTATCCTTATTATTAGGAACTTGTTAACCTTTGAAGTGGTGTCAACTGGTCATGGAAACTGGAGGATGAGCAGAGAGGAGTGTGATAATATCCATTTTGACTGATCCCCTTCCCATTTGGATCCACTTTGTTTAGCCAACCATGAGAATCTGGAGAGTGCACACCCGAAAGGGGGAACGCCATCTTTATTATTATTATACAGCATTTATAAAGCGCCAATAGTTCGCTCAGCGCTGTACATTACAAAGGGGGACAGAATATGTGACAGAACAACAATAATACAATGCAAAACATGAGGGGATTGAGGGCCCTGCTCTTTCAAGCTTACAATCTAGGAGGGAGGGGATGGTGGCACAGGAGGAGATAGCTGTGGGGGATGGGGTGGTAGGAAGAGTGGAGGAGATCGTCAAGTTAGCAGGGGGTGGGGTAGGCTTCCCTGAAGAGGTGGGTTTTCAGGGTGTGCCTAAAGGAGAGGAGAGTAGGTGATAATCTGATGGGTTGGGGCAGGGAGTTCCAGAGGATGGGTGACACCCTGGAGAAGTCCTGGAGGCGGGCATGGGAGGAGGAGACCAGGGAACTAGAGAGAAGGAGGTCTTGTGAGGAGCGGAGTGTGCGTGCTGGGCGGTACTTGGATATTAGGTCAGTGATATAATTCGGGGCAGTATGGTGGACGGCTTTGTACGTCAGTGTTAAGATTTTGAATTTGATCCGATACCCACATTATTACACGTTGTGATCTTTTGGAAACTGGAAGATCCATTTAGTGGAAAAGATTTTTTATGGACTTTTAGTTTTTTCACATTTTTTGAAATCACTAATTAATTTATTTATTAATATGCACATATATATTTCATTGCGCTACTGAATCACTTTTTGTTCTTTTTGTTGATCATATTTATTTGTATAGAAGTGGCAGCATTTATTATAATTTATTACAAATAATATTTTTTATTTAGATTTCATCACTCATGTAGCGCAAAAGTTTTTGTTTTTTATATACAAGTGTTTAATATGCAATTTTACTTATCATATTTACTTGACTAAAAACATTTTTTTTGTCAATTTTATGATTAATCGCCATAAGCTGCTAACCTGGGTATGTGTGACATGGTGAGAATATTTTGAATATCACCTTCAGCCCCAAGTTTGGTGGAGCTTTATAATCTTCATGTAAATTATAGGATCCTGACTACCCCTCCTGTGACCAATCCTAAACCACCCTGACACGCTTGGGGAGGCTGATGTTGCGTTTTAGGTTTTGAGACTCAGCTTCTAGCTATTTTTGCTTTGATTGGTGTGGTACTTTATATCTCCTGAAGAAACCTTGATAGGAGAAACATGTTGCGATCACTACACAGTTAGAATCTATAGCAAAATGGTGCTGTGAATATTCCATCCGGATTGTCTGTATTGGAAAAACATTTTTAGTATTTGTATGGATACCCTGAGATTTTTTTTTATAATTAATAAAATTATATGATTTTGTATCTTATAAAGTAGTACATTTTTGGTACCAAGAAAAATAATATTTACAAAACCAATACATATTCCTTTGTTCCATTTGCATTGTGCCATTTCTTCCCTTTTTGCCCTGACTTGCTTGAAGTCCACCTACCCTGACCTCACTGTGACACCTGAGTTTGTCCCTGTTCCTTGTCCTGATTTTGACCCTGGCAATGACCCTCTCATCCTTTGATTCCATCAACTTCATGCTGGTTTTTACCCAAGTTCTTTTATTGAACACTCTCTGGGGTTGTTTTACTAAGAAAATAGACTAATCCATTTGCAAAGGAAGTTGCACTTTGCAAGTGAATTTTGCCCAGAGCTTAGTGAATGTGGTGAAGCTCTGCTGACTTCCATCATTCAAGCAAGCACATAATTAGGTGCTTTGCAGGTGATTGGGTGTTCCTTGCAAACTGAAATTACACCAAATTCACTAACACCTGAGAATTCAATCTCCACCGCATACACCGGTAGGAGTCTCACTGGCTAATGCAGGCCATAGACGGGGAGAAAACTGGCAGGTTTTTTAACAAAAAAAAGGAAAAAATCGGTCGTTCAATAGGCCGACGTTACCACCCACAGTAAAACAAATCGGCCAATTTACTTCCCGTCTACGGCCTGCATTTAATTACTTCTGTCCCTGCAGAGAGCCCCGCTATTATATTTGACATGAAAAAGTATAGCGGTTGCAACATTGTATCTATTTGTATCTATTTCGAAAATGGAGGTGAGCATTTAATCTCAACACGAGGTGGATGCACAAATGGCACAATAGATGCATGTCTTTTGGAAGATATTTGAACTATATAAATGTTGCTGGTTAGAAATACAGATTTTTTTATGGCCTTTGTTATATGGACATTGGGTGTTTTAAAAGATTGAAATAGCACTTTATATGAAGTTGTGCTACATCAATTTGCATATTTATTCAACATTGCATGGCCACCTGTGTCCCAACAACCAAAGATGCTTGCAGCTCACTCAGCATGTTTGGTTGCTAGGGTTAAGATGACTGAGGTCAAACAGTGCCATTGGTTGTTATGGTGCAGGCAGCTTCCAGCAAGTAGACATTTTTTTGGTAACAGCAGTGATGCCATCAACAAATTAATAACTTCCTGCTGCAGAAACTGTAGGTTTGGGCAGGTGGTCTGGCCAAATATGGCCCATTTACTTTTCTTGTGATCTGGCTACTGAGGGGTTGACCCCAGAAGGAGCAGATAAAATACTCCTCCGTTTCCAGGGTATCACTCTCTCAGATAAGTGAGATGTCACTCTTTTGCTGACTGAAATGGTGTAGAATCTCTCTTGCCAGCAAGGGAGAGATGCTTTGCTTATTCAACCAGTGAGGAAGCAACATCATGGGAATTGGGGAGTAAGGTCCTTTTCACACTGTGAACTCCATGTTGATCAGCAGGAGAACCATCTGCTTAAGCCCTGCTGATCACAGCAGAATGGGAGAATGACAGGTCAGTGTCCACTCAATTTCTGCAGAGCAGACACAGACAGAGCCCGCTCTGTTCTATGGGCGGCCTGGTGTAAACAGACTCCTCCGTCCATTTACAACTGAATGCCCTTCAATCCACCTAGATGGAAGAGGATGGATCCCATTCTGTTATTTTTAGTGGACCAGATCGGACTAGAGGTAGGCAAGTGTAAATGGACACAAGTCTATGGGGTGAATGGATCATCCGATCAGGTCCACCTAAAAACTGACAGGTGAACATGATTTTACCCTTTGTGTAAAAAAGGGCTAATTCTCTATTACATAAAGCAATCCTTCAACTGGTGTGTTGTTGCTAGTGATGGGACTGGCCTTTAGCTCTTGTGGGTACCTAACTAGAGGCCATGCACATAAAGCACTCCAGAAAGCTGCTGAAGGTAAACAGAACAGTGGTAACCAAGACAAAGCTAGTACCTACTGTATATGTAGATTTCATTTTTTTAGTTTAGGTATGTTGGGCCTTAAATCCACAGCTAATGTTTTTCACTTTCAATACACTTTAATTGAATTTTTCAAGATACAAGGTGTAACATACAGAAACATGTGAGTATAAGCAACACATCCTAGTTTCCAGAACTGTAGCCAGCAATGACGTGACTTTATGTTTAACCATACCAAAAGTCCATAAATGTTCTGAATAATAATCTAGTGATGCATGGCGTTTACCTCTTGTGAGCACCTAAACACAAGGGCATGCACATAAAGAACTCCAGATAGCTGCTAATATTAAACCGTGTTCACCAAGACAAAGCTAGTACCTATACCTAGCACATAGATTTATTTTATTATTTTAGGTATGTTGAGACTTTAATCCACAGCTAATGTTTTTCACTTTCAATACATTTTTTTTGGATCCTTCAAAATACAAGTTGTAACGTAAAAAAACATATGGATATAAAGCAATTCACTACTACTAGCTGTGACAAACACGGCATCAGACCCCTGACCTTCTCGCCAAACTCGTGACCGAAGGACCAGCCAATCTAAAACTGTGATGTCACGTGCGTAACAATGCCACGCCCAGCTGCACCCTGCACAGCGATTTTCCAGCTAATTGGACCACAATCTATGTACCAGCAGCCTGGGAGCGATTGTTACTGGGTCAGGTTAATTACACAATTAACCCTTCACACTGCCACCACCTCCTTTTTGTACAGAAAAAGAGGAAACTCGGCGATATCAGCTATAACACTATAATGGTTGAGACAATCGGCTGTATAGCACTGTCACCGCAGACCGGTTATACAGAGGGTTAAACAAACACAGTAGCGCTCTTTTTAGAGGCAGGAATGTGTAAATTTCAATAAAGAGCTATAGTTAACAGTTCAACACTTTCA
Organism: Staurois parvus; assembly: GCF_062004578.1. Lineage (NCBI taxonomy): Eukaryota > Metazoa > Chordata > Amphibia > Anura > Ranidae > Staurois > Staurois parvus. The sequence goes on along the minus strand of NW_028317965.1, from coordinate 6,249,163 downwards.
GAAGGAAATATTTATTACTAAAAGGTCAAAAGGGTGCAATAAAAATATTTACAGAAAAAAGATGTAACCAATATATATATAAATATACAAAGAACAACAGCACAGCAAAGAGATAACAGGGAGAAGTTAGAGGGTTAAAGTACTTGCCAAAGTCCTGGGTTAGCAGATCAAGTTTCAGAGCGAAAGGGCATGGGTCTCCCCAGGTGGTTCTGATGTTAAAAGGGAGAATTGTTCAACTTCCTTCTCTTAGGCCTGACAGCCCATTTTGTAGTTCCCTAGCAGGGGGTGTCTCTGAAGTCAATTATTATGAAGACGCATCTGAGGAATGATTAGATATGAAATATGAAATTATACACTGAATGGTTCAAGAGATCTACTTTTCTGCTTTCCTATGTATCCCAGCCAAGGAGAGTGACATACCAAACTGTTGGTCTCCTCGTGGCCAATCTGAAGTTATGCCTGGTTTTTATGTAAGTCTCTCATATTCCAAGATATGAGACATAGGGGAAAAATGGATTTTAAAAGTGTTATCTGGGTTGTGCTTCTCTGGAATGTCTTTGAACTCTTGGGAAGGCTTGCATTATCTTTTACAATGTGCTAGATTGCACAGTTCTCTTAGACAACCAGGCGCTTCAGCTCAAAACTGTTTTATAGCTCTGGGGCTCCCTGCTGTGCCCAGGCAGGCCTGTGACACTCCTAACACACAGGCCATATGTCAATGTGTATGAGAGGAAGGGGGGAGAATGAGGGGGAAATATGTTTGTCAAGATGGTTGACCCTTTGCCAAGATGGAGGTTGAAGACAAAATGGTTGAACCGCGTCCATCTCTGGGTGTATGCTTGCTATACTAGCAGTCAACGGTATGAGTCTGTGTTTAACCATTGCAAAAGTTCAGAAATGTTCTGAAAGATAAGCTGCAGATGCAAGATCTGTAGCTATCTTGAAAGGATTCAATTGGCCAGCAAGACACTAGCCAGTATGTACTGTTGAATCCAGTTGAGAAGATAAATTGGTTTCAAGATGGAGATGAAGGGAAAAGCAATGGAAACTTCACAGTAGAAAGAGATGAGGAGGTATCAAAAGGGGGTGGAAAAGGAATAAGGTGGAAGGGAGGGGCATTGAAGATGCCCAAGCCAGCCTTAAGGCTTGGGCTCCTACATAGATGAAGAACTTGTTATGGGCATCAAAGGATGGGAATACCTTGTGCACAAGGAATTTCTTATGAGTGTCTAAACACAGCTGCTGTTTCTATACAGGCATTTACATACACAATATTGAAGAATTTCCTAAGCCCAGCCTGTATAATAAATAATGATTATTATTTTCCTAAAGCATTTCTGCAGTAATTCCTATAAATTGTTTCATTTAAGTATATTTTGTTATAGTGTTATTTGTATAGACTTCAGTAAGTCATTACTCTTCCACAGGAACCTGCAAGTTTATTCAATTTTACCTGAGCTCTTTCTCCTACTAAAAAGAAACTGTGAATCCAGCTGAATTAATTAGAAAACAAATAATTATCTGGCCTAAAGTCACAGGCTGTGACCTATTTTCCAGGCGTGGAATTTCATTAGCCAGAGCTGTGAAGAAAACCCAGCTGTAATGTGAAATATTAAGATGAATGCTATGAACTGTCTCCAGTCTTGGTGATGCAATGCACCTCGGTGAGATTTAGTGGGCTTCTGCAATAATAAATCATGAATGATCTTAAAGATCTTAAAGGGAAAGTAATGCATATTTTCAGTATGAATGTTTAATGAGTTATTACCCTAGATACTTGAGTAGGAGTATCTACAGCAAGCATAGCAAATGCTATAAAGTATGACTTGGTTGAATGGGATTCTAAACTATTCAGGCAATGAAGGTTTTGCAGGGATGACCAGATAAAAATTAAACACATGTTCAGGGATTGCTTCAAAGCCAAAGTTTGTGGTCTATAATTGTGATTATGGATGCATTATACACTCATCGGCCACTTTATTAAGTACACCTGTTTTATTTATTTATTTCAGGTACTTAAATAGCACTGTCAATTTACAAAGTGCTTTACATATATGTTGTACATTCACATCATTTATACATACACATGCTGGGGCCAATTTAGACAGAAGCCAATTAACCTACCAGCATGTCTTTGGAGTGTGGGAGGAAACCTATGCAGGCACAAGTAAAACATACAAACTCCAGGCAGATGGTGCTGTGGTTGGGATTTGAACCAATGACCCTAGTACTGCCAGACAGAAGTGCTAACCATTTAGCCACAGTGCTGTTTTATTGCTTGGTAACACAAATTGTAATTAGCCAATCACATGGCAGCAACTCAATGCATTTAGGCATCTAGATGTGGTGAAGACGACTTGTTGAATTTCAAATTGAGCATCAGAAATAGGAAGGAGGAGGATTTAAGTGACTTTGAAAGTGTCATGGTTGTTGGTGCCAGACGGGCTGGTCTGAGTATTTTAAAAATTGCCGATCTACTGGGATTTTAATGCACAACCATCTCTAGGATTTACAGTGAATGGTCCAAAAAAGAGAAAATATCCAGTGAGTGGCAGTTGTGTGGATAAAAATACCTTATTGATATCAGAGGTCAGAGGAGAATGGGCAGACCGGTTCGAGGTGATAGAAAGGCAACAATAACTCATGTCAATATGGACCAAAAACTCTGAGGAATGTTTCCAACACTCTGTTGAATTTATACAACCAAGAATTAAGGCAGTTCTGAAGGCAAAAGGGGGTCCAACCCGGTACTAGCAAGGTGTACCTAATAAATTGGCCAGTGGGTGTACTTCAAGAGCCATTACACATTATAGCAGAAAGACAAGTAACTGAGAAGGTGTTTATGTGGTTTATCTCATTCAGTAGCACAAAATGCTTCAGAATTTGTTCATGCTGGCAATTGAATTTTAGCCCCCTCCTAGGCTGCTGATATGTAAATTATTTTTTGGATCCTCTGTAACCATTAGGGCAGCTATTGATTCCTTTAGGTTGTTCTAGATTTAACTGGCTGCAGGTTTCATTGCCCCCCTCCCTGCAATCTGGAGGCTTCCAGAACATAGGGGGCACAGAGAGGCAAATGGGAAGCTTGAATATTTAGTATGCTGCAGCCAATCCCTGGGAAGTTGTGCCCTGTAGGTGGCTAGTGAACAGTCTGGGGTCTGGAACAGTCCTCGTTCTTGTCCTGCTGGAGAGGTTCCATAGTCTCAGGGGCTCTGCCCCTCTGATGCAGCTTTGGCTGAGATTTGATGATGTTCGTTGAGGTCCCAGCTAATGATCTTTGGAGCTAACTAAGCAGTCTCTCCTAAGGATCTGGTCTTGAGGACTCACTAAAGAGTGCTGGGTGGAATCTGAGAAGTGTGTAGCTGTCCTGTGGCACTGGGAGAATTAACACCCCTCAGGTGGAAGCTAGGAACTGAACAGTTGACTTGAGAGATAACTGGAACAAACTGGGGTTGTTCAGCTGTCCTGGAGAGACATTGTGAGTATTGACCTGAGCTCAGGATCCTGGTGACTGTGCGCTGTTTTATTTTTGGGGTGCCAGTGGTAGTTCTCCCTTTGAGACAGCTCTCATAGAGTCTCATATTTTGACCATTCCCCTGTCCTCAGCAAGATTTGGGACTGTAAGCTTTGTGAAGGATGCTTTCCTGTACTGTGCAGTGTTCCTGAGGTTCTGCTTATCTACAGCAGTGCAATTGGGCAGGGTAACCAGGTGCCAAAGAGACTTGCCTCATAGTCCCCAGTTGTGAGACTTTAAGACTGTTTGAAATGATACCTCATGGTACCACTGCCCTTTTCACCAACTTGTGACAGATGACTGATCAACCCCACATTGCTCTGTCTCAGATATTTAACAATAATACTCTCAGCCTCACCCTGTACAAAGATTTTCCAGGTTGTGGGACCACAATCTGAGTGCCAACTGACTGAGCAGCGATTGTTGGTGGGTTTACTTGACTAAGCAATTAACTCTTTAAACTGCCACCAACTACTTTTATCGAGAAGTAGTAAACATTCACAAGACTAACAATAGCAACTATGGTTTTAGAATACACATCCGTAACACACACTGTCACCACAGACAGGTATATTCAGAGATTACACTACAGCAGGGGCGGACTGACCATTTGAGCACTCGGGCACTGCCCGAGGGCCCGAGGTCAATAGGGGGCCCCATGAGATGCCCCTGGTACCTTTCATTGGCTTTTTCATAGGCTTTTTTGGGTGTGGGCGAGGACACAGGGGCCCCATTATCCCCTATTGCCCGGGGGCCCCATGTGTTGTCAGTCCACCGCTGCACTACAGTAGTGCTCTTCAAGAGACAGGGATTCTTTGGGCTCTGCATTAGGGCATTAGAGACATTTTCGCAGTTTTCAAAATATTGTATAATAATGAATAGGTAAAGAATGGCTGAAAGAAAATATTTACAGAAAAAAAGGTATTACAAAGGTAACAAAGAGACAACAAGGCAACTGCAAAACAAAAAGGGTTGAAAAAAGTGACATTATTTATCAAGTCCTGGTTCTACAGTCTCCACTCAAGATGCAAGGTGGTCTAATGGCTCTCATATGACTTGACTTGACAGGTATTCCTTGGTCTGATGACAAAGCAACGCTCAACAGAGGCGGCTGCTGCAAGTCTCTGTCAGCCAAAATTCTAATTTTTGGCACAGGGTTTCTTTCTTCAACATAATGTAGTAGAAAATAAAACACACCTACTTCCTTGCAGAGAGCAGACCAGGGAATCCTCAGAAAAACTGTAGCTGAAACAGAATGCACTGGCATAGTATAATACCCTTAAAAAAATCTATATTGGTTAAAGAAAACAAATTGTACTCACAAAATTGGTATAATTCTCACACACTTCTCACTAAATTTCCATAAGGAACGTCTAATCTGTCCATTAGTGCTTCATTTGAAGACCGACCACTAACGTGTTTTGCAGCAGCACTTCATCAAAGCCAGAGATCCATCTTCAAATGAGGCACTAATGAATTGAAGAGATGCTCATGAGAAGCGTATCTTTATACCATTTTTGTGAGTACAATATGTTTATTTTAACCAATAAAAGATTTTTTGAGGATCTTACAGTACATTCCATTGTTTCATTTGCAGCTTTTAAAGTTCATAAATGGGCTTTAGTGTATCTAAAGCCAAAACTTTTTTCTTAATTTTAGAATAGGAAATAGTCAAACAGCCTTCTCTGCTATCTATGCCCCAGTGAAAACATTTTCCTTTATTTCCTATCCTGTAGACAAAACAGGAATTGGGAGGAAATCAGGAAAACCCCATTTTAGACGGTGTTACCACTTGATTCACTCATCACTAGTCAGCAGCAACCCTTTAAAGTCAGCAGCTCTACACCTTTTTTTTTGCAGTGAGGGCACTTTTTCCTCTCTTGTCCGGTCTAAGCCCACTCAAGTTACATAGCTTGTGGGTGTGGAACTCAATTCACCTCTCCGGTCATTTGATGTCTCCCTTCCGTTATTCCTTTTCTTAGCACCCCGTTGTTTCTGCCTGAACCAACTTAGGGCTTTTACCTCATGTTCTGAATATGGCTTTACCCATGTCCATCATTTTATGACCTCCAGCTTTTTTTCACCTGTGCCTCAATTTAATATTTACTTGGAATATTTTTGTTATTTGCAAATTAGACACTGGGTGGGGTCACTACATCAATTAGGGAAGTTTCCATACACCAAATATATATCAGAACATACCTGCCTGCATTCATCAGGGGCACATGGACTCATCTTACTTATTTATCTCACTCTGAACACCAGGGGAGCTCCTTTCTCTTTTTCGTATGTGGCGAATTGGGAAAGATACCTCTCAGTAGCATCAGACTTGGAAGACTAGAGCAAGTCATGGGCATGCATAGTTAAGTGTTCTTTCAAAGTTCTTTTTTGGTGGTACCAGTTCTTTTCCAGTACTGGCTCAGATTGCTTGTGCCAACCCAATATATGATGACAGATGTTTTAGAGAATGTGGTCTGCAAGGTGAGGTAGTCCATGTGTGGTGGTTCCACCTCAAATTGGTAGCATTTTGGTCCAGAATCTTCAACCTCCTCAAAACCTTTTTTGATCTTATTGTTCCTAAAGATTCCTGGCTGGCCCTCCTTCATTTTCCTGTCCCAGGCCTCCAAGGGCAGCAACAAAGACTGGCTGAGTATTTGTTCCTGGTCCCCAAACAAACAATAGACACAGCCTGGAAGAAATCCACAGCTCCATTGTAAGAAGTGAAAGCTCAAATGAACCAAATGTTTAGAAAATGAAAAAAAAAGGCTAGCATTTTTAATGACTCCCAATCCAAATTTTTAATTACTTGGGATTGTTGTTGTTTTTCTGTGAGAGTTAGACACCACTCTTCTCTTGTCTTTTCTTCTCTTTTTCTCCTCCGTACCTTTTCTTTTCTTCCAGCTCTTCTTTTATATAATTTGGAAACCCCCTCTGCACACCTCCCGGTCATTGGCTCTACAGCCAACTACTTCTCTCTCCTGGGATGTTGCTTTGTGGGTGTGTTTTCCACCTGAACTTTTTAATATGGTCATTCCTATATATATCTTCTATCAGTGATGCTGCCCCTGCATGGGAGAACTGTTTATATGACTTTGTACCACGTTAACTAACCCCCCCCCACCTCCCTCTGTAATATTTTCAGAGTAAAAAAAAAATCCAACACTACCGGCAAATTAGCCATCTGGTTTCAATAGTGATATGAGTGCTGAGACATACTTGTAAATTTGGCAAGTTTACCCTCCATAAGCTGTAAATTCAATTCTGTCAGCCCTTAAGCTGCCGGGCAGCATACAGCAACTTCTGCATCAGATGGGGAGTATTTTTTTGCAAAAATGATAGAAGGTAGGGAGGGAGCATATTTATTTTTTATGAGTTTTTTTTTGTTTAGTTTATTTCAAACATGTAACATTAAAAATGTAATAAATAATCAGACAGTATTACACAGTCACAAAATAACTAGTTACTAGAGAAGACTAACAGCTAAATAATTTTTTTTAGTCTACATATCTGAAAAGGAGTGGGAAGAAATACAAATTTATTTAATCCCACCTCTTCTCCATAATTAATAATAAAATATTATATGAGTCCCATCACTATAAAGTTGTACAATAATTAATAATTCAAATATAATATACCAATTTCCAATAATCTTGCTGTACAATCATACATACAGACAAACACACATACACACATATATGCATACATGCACCTATACACCCAGACAAAACTGAAGATAATACAAGAAATAAATCAATAAAGCAAACAGTAAACACACAATAATAATTCAAACACCTATATTCTCATAACTTGTAAAATCATCTCTTTATACTTCTTTTTAAACTGGTTTATGCTTAGATATTTTTTAAGCTCCAAATGGAAACTGTTCCACAATTTTACTCCACAAATTGAAATACAGAAGCTTTTCCTAGTTGTCCTCGCAGCCAGAGTCTTAAAATGTAATGTTGACCTTAGATTATAATCCCCCTCCTTTACAATAAATATTTTTTTAATATTTCCTGGTAATAAATAGCTTTTTGCTTTAAATATTATTTGCGCAGTCTGTAATTGCACCATATCTTTATATTCTAGGAGTTTTACTGTATGAATAATGAGTTTGTGTGTGTTCCCTATATCCTGCCCCATTAATAATCCATATTGCTTTGTTTGGATATATTCTAGGTTTATAATTATTGCCCCAAACCTCTGCACAATAATTATTATATTATTTTTTATGAGTTAACATTGCTGTTTGTCCCTGGCTATACATAGCACAGCCAGGCTAAATTTCTGCATTTCAGCCAATATAAATCATGACCTGGAGTGCAAAGGCTGCAAGGGGGGAAAGCTGCCACCCAGGGGCGGACTGACCATTTGGAAACTCGGGCACTGCCCAAGGGCCCAGGGTCAGTAGGGGGCCCCATGAGATGCCCCTGGTACATTTTTCATAGGCTTTTTTGAGTTTGGGCAAGGACACAGGGACCCCATGATCCCCTATTGCCCGGGGGCCCCATGAGTTGTCAGTCCGCCCTTGCTGCCACCCACAAATTATGTGGATGACCGTGGCCCTGCCTACCTTTGTCCCATTACACATTCATTTCTTTCCCAGCAAAATAGTGCTGCTGCCTTGACTGCCAAGATCTTGCCCGTACGGTGCGGTTGATTTACTAAACTCAAATAGACTGTGCACTTTGCAAGAGAAGTTGCATTTCGTTTGGGACTTTCCCCCCAAAGGTTAGTGAATGAGGTGAAGCCCTGCTGACTTCCATCATCCATTAATGTGAGCAAATATGCAGTCTTTTATTTTCTATACAAGTAATTGTGTATTCCCTTTAAAAAGTGCAATTTCACTTGCAAAGTAAACAGGGTAAAAAGGAAAAAAATAATACTGAAGCATTGTAGGATAAGTTTGGGTAATGCCTGAACATACACTTTAAGAGCAAATAAATGTAGTTCTTTTCATAATGAAATATGCATAGGGCAAGTGGAATGGAGCATCTCACAAAAGGACCAAAAGCTGTTCAAAATTTGGGAGAAAAAAATCTTGTTTTACCCTTTAAGCATTTTACCAATAATGGGCTCTTGTTCCGCATAATTGCCAGCGTGTTTCCTGTGCACAGGCAGTGCAGGGCAGAGTACAGCCTGTCATTGAGATGAATGATGTACCTGTGCATAGAGTGTTGCTGTCTTAAACATGAGTATAGCATATGGGCATAGGTAATGATGGACGCCGCTCAAACTGATCCCCAGGAGTCAGAGAGGAACAAGATGTAGTAGGATGGCCTCAGCCGTCACTCTGGCCACGCCCTGTGATGTGTTTAGCCCCGCCCATAGGGGGGCTTGGTCACAGAGGCATATGGATATATGCAAAAAATAGAAAATGTACTCATGCTGACAATAGCACCGCTGTATATGTACACAAGTCTAGCAACGCACAGCCAACCATGCCAATGATAGGCTGTATGCAGCATCTGTCATCTGCCAAATGCTATCAAATACAGTGAAGGAAATAAGTATTCGATCCCCTGATAATTTTGAATGTTTGCCCACTCACAAAGAAACGATCAGTCTAAAAATCGAATGTTCGGTGTATTGTAACACTGAGAGACAGAATAGCAACAAAAAATTCACAAGAAATGCATGTCTAACAAATGATGACTGATTTGCTTGTTCATGAGGGAAATAAGTATTTGATCCCCTTCACAAAACATGACTTAGTACTTGGTGGCAAATCCCTTGTTGGCAATCACAGAGGTCAGACGTTTCCTGTAGTTGGCCCCCAGGTTTGCACACATCTCAGAAGGGATTTTGGCCCACTCCTCTTGGCAGATCCTCTCCACGTCATTAAGGTTTGGTGGCTGATGTTTGGCAACTCAAACTTTTGGCTCCCTCCACAGATTTTCAATCGGATTAAGGTCTGAAGATCAAATACTTATTTCCTTTACTGTATGAGTGTGGACATTTACATCAGAGCAGGGGCGGACTGACATCTCATGGGGCCCCCGGGCAAGAGGGGATCATGGGGCCCCTGTGTCCTTGCCCAAACTCAAAAAAGCCTATGAAAAAGGTACCAGGGGCATCTCATGGGGCCCCCTACTGACCCCAGGCCCTCGGGCAGTGCCCGAGTTTCCAAATGGTCAGTCCGCCCCTGCATCAGAGATATTTGATATCCTAGAGCAAGAACAATCATTCTAGGGCCATCATTCCCAGCTAACTCTAAAATAATGTTTTGTAAAGTCTTTTGAAGTGTTGTTTGTGGACAATTTTGGGTACAGAGGTTTTTTTGCCTCTTTGCATGCAATTTGCGGGTTGATATATTTGGTATTTAATTACTCGACATACCCTCATTATTTAGATTTTGCAAAAAAAATCGGGATTATGCTGTGTTTGAGTGCACTAAAATTAATCTAAGTGTATTTTTTATACATAGTAAACCAAACTGATAATACTTTTTTATACATATAATATAGGTTTTATAAATGGTAGCACAAATATCATGTGATAAAAAAAAATCCAACTAAAAGTGTTTTATTTCACATGGTCTATGACAGTGGTCTCCAAACAGTGGCCCGAGGGCCAGATGCGGCCCTTTGCTTTCTTTTATTTAGCCGCTGGAGCACTTTCATCCACTGAAACCAACAATGGGGCTTAATTCCCTCCACTGACACCAATGAAGGGGTGCAATTCCCTCCAATGACACCAATGATAGGACACAATTCCTCCCAATGACACCAACTATGAGGCACAGTTCCGTTCAATGACACAACAATGGGGCCCAATAACATCAATGATGGAGTACAATTCCTCTCAATGACACCAACGATGGGGCATGATTCCCCAATGACATCCATGAAGGTGCACAATTCCTCTCACTGACACCAAAGATAGGGCATTGTTTACTCCCACTGGTGCTGGGACATTTTCTACTCCCAATATCCACAATTTGGCCCCCCTAGAGTCTGAAGAACAGCAAACTGGCCCTTTGTATTTAAAGTTTGGAGACCCTTGGTCTATGATTGTAGAAAATATATAATATTTCGGAGTTTTAAAGACATTTTCATTTATGAAATGGGCATTTAGGAATTGAGTAAAAAATAAAAATGGCTCTGGCAACAAAAAGCTTTAGAAACAGAGGACTACTGACTCAGGCCTGGTCAACAAACTGCTCTCTGCAATAGAATAATAGAAAAGAGGGAGCCCCTGATGTCCAAAAGAATGCACTTTTGATGGTAGATTAGGAGGCATTTATTGAGAGTAATGACAAGTACATCAAGCCAATGCGTTTTGGGAGAAAAGACTCTCCCTTCTTTAAGGCTGTTGCTGCACGCTATTAAATGGGAACAATTTACACGCCAGTTATATATTTTCCACGTTTCGGAGGAAAAAATGGAGTGGCTGCTGTCATTCAAGGAGCAGCAAAATGGTCACTGCGTCAGTTTTTCCTCCAAAACCTGGAAAATATATAAGTGGTGTGGGAATGTTGCCCATCTAATAGCATGCCTTGAAGAAGGGAAAGTCTTTTCACCCAAAACACATTGGCTTGATGTACTTGTCATTACTCTAAAAAAAAGTCTCTTAATCCACCATCAAAAGTGCATTTTTTGGACATCGGGCGCTCCGTCTTTTTTATTATTCCAAGTATACTTGTGGAAACGAACTTAAGGCCGTACCAGAAAATCAGCAGCCCAAACCCTAAGAGGGTTTACCACCAGAATCCACCATTGGGTACAACTGACTGGAGGGACTTCTCCCTACCCACCAAAGCAACCACCCACCTATAACCAGTGACTGATCTAGTCAGTCCAGCGCCGTCTTCAGCACAAACAAAGATACTGCAATAGAACTCCTCAATGGTTTAATTTTTTTTCTAATATTGGTTCTATATGTCTATTAAAGCATGTTATGAGCAAACAGCTTTTTAACATTTTGCACAATAAATAGAGACTTGCCAAAAATGGATCACTTTGACAAAGTTGATTAGCGTGAACATGTTTGGAATGAGGTTCAGGTTCACTGTCACCATAGGTCTCTAAAGTGGAACTAAACTCACTCAATCAACATGAATTAATCCTTATGCAGTTAGCATTAGTACATAGATAGAAAGGTATATTATATTTACTTGTAGTAAACATTTTTTTTATCCATCCATCCATCTTCCTGGTTTGTGGCCTAGGTCAAAATGATGTCATACATCCCAGGAGTCTTCATGAGCATTTTTTTTTTCATCTAGAGTAGGGGAGGAGGGTTTTTTTTCATCCAAGCACATCCTTCTGCCTGCATAACTGAGCTAAGGACAGATGGATTCCAGATAGTAAATGCCACATAAATCATCCGCCCTTACTCAAGATAGCTGCAGCTAGAAATCCTAGGGAGGTGTTTTTCAAAGTGATTTCTCAAAAAATAAAGCATGGGGACATGGATGGATGGGGGAGTTTACTTTGAATATTAAAAATCAATTAAATAGTGTTTTCAGTTTGTGGTGCTCAGATACAGTCAAAAGGGGAAGTTCCACTTTAAAGCCTCGTCCTCCACTCTCCGTTAAGGACTGGTACATTTGGGGAGTGGTGGGTTGGAGCGGGTACCCGATTTTGACAGGTACCCGCTCACACTTCCACGGCGATCGTCTATGCAATCAGAAGCAAAAGTTGTCCTCCCCATTCCCTCCCTGTAGTCTTCTGGGACACATGACAGGTCCCAGAAGACTACTAGACCATTCACAATGTGCAGCACTGCTCGCTCATGCGCAGTGGGCACCCGGCTGTGAAGCCATAAGCTGTCATAGCCCAGTGCCCATATTTAAGATGCTGGCGCCGGGGAGAGAGGACAGCTGGTGAGACCAGCTGAGGTGAGTACAATGCTGGATCCTGGTAGAAATGAGTGTCTGTTTTTTTAAAAGTCAGCAGCTACAGTTTTTGTAGCTGTGGACTTTTATTTTTTCTTACATATTTTTAATTATATATAATCACTCCTATATCACAGCAAAAAAACTTCCAAAGGTTCATTTCAGCTATTTAATAAAATGGAGTATAATTTCTTCTTTTTATATCCCTTTTGAAATACAATATGACGTGATATTCTCCAACAAGCTATCTAAACAATAACCTTGCTAAACAATCAATAGAACAGGAAGTTAATATAACAGCCACTCAGTTGTCTAGGAAAAAACAGCTAAATGACTCTTTCATGTTAACATTTAATGCAGAAATAAACTGTGAAGATATATATATATATATATATATATACTGATCAGCCGTACATTTTTAGATAAATTGATTATCTTGTTACAATGGCATCTGAAAGTGGGTGGGAATATATTATGCATCAATTAAATATGTTGTCTCTGAAGTTGTGTTGAAATCAGAAAATGGGTATCACAGTTTGTGTATGGAGCTGCGTAGCCGCAGCCCGGTCAGGGTGCCCATGCTAACCCATTGCCACAGCCAAAAGCACCTACAATGGGCACGTGAGCATCAGAACTGGACCATAGAGCAATGGAAGAAAGAGGTCTTGTTTAATGAATCACATTTTTTTTATCATGTGGATGCATGTGCTTCGCTTACCTGGGGAAGATATGGCACCAGGATACAGTATGGGAAGAAGGCAAGATACCAGAGGCAGTGTGATACTGTGGGAGATCTTCTGCTGGGAAACCTTGGTCCTGCCATTCATGTGGATGTAACTTTGACATGTGCCACCTACCTAAACAAGTATACACCTACATAGAAACCGTATTCCCTGATGGCAGGAACACAACAACGAGTTTGAAGTGTTGACTTGGCCTCCAATTCTCCATATCACCAATTGAGCATCTGTGGGATGTGCTGGAAAAGCAAGTCCAATCCATGGAGGCCCCACCTCTCTAATTTCCAGGACAAGGATCTGCTACTGACAGCTTGGTGCCAGATACCACAGCATACCTTCAGAGGTCTAGTGGAGTCCATGCCTCGATGGGTCAGGGCTGTTAGGTCCCTCTACTCAATATTAGGTAAGTGGTCATAAAGGTATGGGTAACAAGTATATATATTTTCAGTGGTGTATTTAGTTCACGTGCTGCGCTATGCAACACGAAAATCGGGCTCCTCCCACCCCACCAGAATCCACCCCCCTGCCACCTCCACCGCATCCCATCACTGCAACCCCCCCCCCCATATCCCCACCACCCTCACCCACCACGACCACCCGATTCATGGAGCAGCTAGCCATCCCTGCACCCTTCAGCAGTGCGCAGCTCCACTCCCCTGAAAATTGACGCCCAAGGCAAACGCTTTGTTTGCCTAATGGTAAATACGCCGCTGTATAAAGTGTATATATATATATATATATATATATATATATATATATACTGTATATGTAAAACTCATGTTTAACCTCCTTAGCGGTATTCTCGAGTGTAGCTCGGGGTAAAATTTGAGTACCAAGAGCGGTAACCCCGAGCTACACTCGGGCTTACCATGCGGCGCTGCTCTGGGGGTCCCTGCAGCACTTACCTTGTCCTTCGCTCCCGCGATGTGTCCCCTGCAGTGTCCCCGGCCATCTCCTCCGGCCGATGCCGGCATCCGGCTTCTGTGTTCCGGTCCCTGTGACGTCGGGACATACGGCGGGAAATTTGAAATTTTTAAAAAATGTCATTTTTTAAAAAATGATTATTACATAGTAAAACATTACTGTTTCAATGCATTTCACATACATTTTGTCCCTACTGCTTTGTCCTGCGCCCTGCCTGCATTTTGACTGTTCTTTCTGCCTGGAAACTTAGAAAAGTCCATGGCGTCCAAAAAGCGTCCCTTTAGGTCAAAAGCGGTTTTAGACCGGCTAGAGAACAGCGATAGTAAATCAGAACCACTTGCAGAATTGAGTGATAATGATTCGTGGGGGAAATTTGTCATCAGACACTGAAAACGATTTTGCGAATTTGCTCAGCGATGTGTGAATTTGCCTCTGTATTTCAAATTTCAGTGTTTTTGGTTTGATTATATTATTGAATTAAATTTATTATTATTATATTATTATTTTTTATGATTATTTATTAAATTATAATTTATGATTTTGTGTTTCTAATTTTATCCTACCCGGGATGTTTACTAGATTTAAGGGAGTTATTCCTAAACATTACAGCCTACAATAAAAAACTACATATTTCCATGCAAAAAAAGTACCGCTTTCAGCACAAAAAAATCGGAAATAATCATACCGCCGCGGAGGTTAAGTTTACATGACTTCTTCAAACTATCTTTAACATAGTCACATGTTGATGTTTCCCAGGGACACCAGTGGTAACAATTTGAGTTCCTGTGTCTACAAACTACCCGCTGTTGCCATTTTAAATTGGTCCCATTTTTCTAGTTAAATATTTAAATGTTTGTACTACAGAAGGAGAGGAAGAAAATAAGGTAAGTAGGAACACAGTAAATTCAAGAGGGACATGAACAGTGCCAGATAGTGTGACAGGTAAACCTTGTAATAAAAAACCAACGAGAAAAAAGCCATCAACTCTCTTATCCACCAGACTCTACCTGAAATATCACTTCTGGGAACACAGATTCTTAAATATTTATAATAGCCAAAATGATGAGTATAAATCAGTACGTTTGAGAAGTAACACCTTGGACAAAGTCTAATACCAAGGAATACCGATAGGAAATACAAAACTCGTTTTTTATTTGTTTTATTCAGTAGTTGGCAATAGTCCCCATCAAAGAGATTTTAATTCAGTAGAAATCTTTCCAACATAGACAAAGTCAAATGCTACGGTTTTTTTTCTTTAGGCGGGGGGGGGGGGAATGTTGAAAGTTCTGTTTTATTTTTGTATGGGTCTCTATTGGGGAAACTGCCCTTCACTTCCTGTGTTGTCACCAGAATATAAAATAAAATCTTTCTAGTGGGACACAAATCCTTCCCTAGTCTATAAAAAAGAGTTTTGGCTGGAATTTAACTTTAAATAGGAATATTGTGGAACTGGAGAAAGTGTAGAGAAGGGCAACCAAACTGATATGAGTCATGTAGGAGCTCAGCTATGAGGAAAGATTAGAGGAAATTAATTTATTCTCTCTTGAGTAGAGGAGATTAAGGGGGTATATGATCTCCATGTATAATACATAAGGGGGGGATATGATCTCCATGTATAATACATAAGGGGGGGATATGATCTCCATGTATAATACATAAGGGGGGATATGATCTCCAAGTATAATACATAAGGGGGGATATGATCTCCATGTATAATACATAAGGGGGGATATGATCTCCATGTATAATACATAAGGGGGATATGATCTCCATGTATAATACATAAGGGGGGATATGATCTCCATGTGTAATACATAAGGGGGATATGATCTCCATGTATAATACATAAGGGGGATATGATTACCATGTATAATACATAAGGGGGGATATGATTTCCATGTATAAATACATATGGGGGGATATGACCACCATGTATAATACATAAGGGGGGATATGATTTCCATTTATAAATACATAAGGGGGTATGATCTCCATGCATAATACATAAGGGGGGATATGATCACCATGTATAATACATAAGGGGGGATATGATTTCCATGTATAATACATAATGGGGGATATAATCTCCATGTATAATACATAAGGGGGGATATGACCACCATGTATAATACATAAGGGGGATATGACCACCATGTATAATACATAAGGGGGGATATGACCATCATGTATAATACATAAGGGGGGATATGATCACCATGTATAATGCATAAGGGGGATATGATCACCATTTATAATGCATAAGGGGGGATATGATCTCCATGTATAATACATAAGAGGGATATGATCTCCATGTATAATACATAAGGGGGATATGATCACCATGTATAATACATAAGGGGGGATATGATCTCCATGTATAATACAAAGGGGGATATGATCTCCATGTATAATACCTAAGGGGGGGATATGATCTCCATGTATAATACATAAGGGGGGGTATGATCACCATGTATAATACATAAGGGGGATATGATCTCCATGTATAATACATAAGGGGGGATATGATCGCCATGTATAATACATAAGGGCGGATATGATCTCCATGTATAATACATAAGGGGTATATGATCACCATTTATAATACGTAAGGGGGGATATGATCTCCATGTATAATACATAAGGGGGATATGATCTCCATGTATAATACATAAGGGGGGATATGATCTCCATGTATAATGCATAAGGGGGGATATGATCACCATGTATAATACATAAGGGGGGATATGATCTCCATGTATAATACATAAGGGGGGATATGATCTCCATGTATAATACATAAGGGGGATATGATCTCCATGTATAATACATAAGGGGGGTATGATCTCCATGTATAATACATAAGGGGGATATGATCTCCATGTATAATACATAAGGGGGATATGATCTCCATGTATAATACATAAGGGGGGATATGATCTCCATGTATAATACATAAGGGGGGATATGATCACCATGTATAATACATAAGGGGGGATATAATCTCCATGTATAATACATAAGCGGGGATATGATCACCATGCATAATACATAAGGGGGGATATGATCACCATGTATAATACATAAGGGGATATGATCTCCATGTATAATACATAAGGGGGATATGATATCCATGTATAATACATAAGGGGGGGTATGATCTCCATGTATAATACATAAGGGGGGGTATGATCTCCATGTATAATACATAAGGGGGGATGTGATCACCATGCATAATACATAAGGGGGATATGATCTCCATGCATAATACATAAGGGGGGATGTGATCACCATGTATTATACATAAGGGGGGATATGATCTCCATGTATGATACATAAGGGGGGATATGATCTCCATGTATAATACATAAGGGGGGATATGATCACCATGTATAATACATAAGGGGGATATGATCTCCATGTATAAATACATCAGTGGTTCATATAGTGAACTCTGTGTAGAGTTATTCACCCTGAGGTCATCACAGAGGACAAGGGGGCACTCTTTACATCTGGAGGAAAAGAAATTTAATCTCCAAACACAGAAAGGTTTCTTCACAGTGAGAGCTGTGAAAATGTGGAATAGAATCCCTCAAGAGTTGGCTCTGGCCAGCTCAGTGGATTGCTTCAAAAAAGTCCTGGATTCTTTCTTATTGTTTCCCCCTGCAGGAGCAAATTGGATCATGCTTTGCCGGGGTTTTGTTTGCCTTCCTCTGGATCAACTGGAGGTATAGGATTATAACTTTTTTTGGACTTTTGTGTTTTTTCAGCCAGACTAACTATGTGAGACAATAAAAGAAAAAGAAAAAAAGAACTATAAACATACAGTGTATGATACCACAGATAATGTTCAAAAAGAATAAAACACTGAAATTGTCCATTATCAGTAATTGCAGCATTGTTTAGAAAATCTGCTCTCACAAAATGACTTGTTCAAATTTTAAAATATCAGAGCATTTTCTCCATCTTAAATTGTCTTTTCTATTTTAAATAGAATGAAAAAATATTACACCACAGCTAAAGTCTTTCATTTGATTCTGCAATCAACAGCAGCCCTTAAAGTTAATGATTTTGAATAGAGGATCAATTTAAAAGAACTGGTATTCCTAAACCTTCAATTTTCATTGTGTGCAAAAGAGACACTTTAGCAAGAAAGCTGGTTCATAAGGAAAATGAACATGGACTGCATGTAGAGAAAGATATTGTGTACGGTGGATCAAATGTATGACTTTAAGAATAGTTAATCCATTTAATGAAATGGATAGAGAGCATAATGCATTTTTATGCTTAAAATGTTGGACATTCTTAAGTAGAGAGGCTATGGGTAGCACAGTGGTTAAATGGTTAGCACTTTTGCCTGGCAGTACTAGGGTTGTTGGTTCAAATCCCAGCCATGGCACATCCTGCCTGGAGTATGCACGTTCTCCCTGTGCCTGCATGGGTTTCCTCTGGGTACTCCAGTTTCCTCCCACACTCCAAAGACATGCTGGTAGGTTAATTGGCTCCTGTCTAAATTGGCCCTAGTATGTGTATGTATGAATGTGACTTAGGGACCTTAGATTGTACACCCCTTGAGGGTTAGGGACTTATGTGAATGTACAATATATATGTAAAGTGCTGTGTAAATTGACAGCACTATATAAGTATCTGTAATAATAATAATAATTTACAAGGCTTTGCTAAAATAATGTAATTTCCACCCCTGTTGATGCAAACTTTCAAATTAGCACGGTGTTCATGGAACATGGATCCTCACATTCTAAGTCAGCACTATGGTAAAATGTACTAAACTGGTTACACCTGGTCTCCTCCCTCCCACACTCCACTAACGCGTTTCACCCTTCCAAAAGCTTAGTCATAGAGGTTTTCTACCTCTACAACCATGCCTGTGGAAGGGTAAAATGCATTACAGGGGCTTACCTGGTCTAATACATTTCAGCACAGTGCTGATTTAGATTACATGGCTCCATGCTCCATCACTATTATGTTTTTGTATCGAGCTTTATGAGCCCCTAAGATGCCTGCACCTCAAGTGGTTCGAGTCTCTAGGTGGGCATGCACGGGTGCTTCAAGCATCACAGTGCCTTGAAAAAATATTCATACCCCTTGAAATTTTCCATATTTTGTCATGTTACAACCAAAAACGTCAGTGTATTTTATTTGGATTTTATGTGATAGACCAACACAAAGTGGCACGTAATTGTAAAGTGGAAGGAAAATGATAAATGGTTTTCAAATTAAAAATCTGAAAAGTGTGGCGTGCATTTGTATTCAGCCTCCTTTACTCTGATTCCCCTAACTAATATCTAGTAGAACCAATTGCCGTCAGAAGTCGCCTAATAAGTAGAGTCCACCTGTGTGTGATTTAATCTCAGTATAAATACAGCTGTTCTGTGAAGCCCTCAGGGGTTTGTTAGAGAATATTAGTGAACAAACAGCATAATGAAGGCCAAGGAACACACTAGAGAGGTCAGGGATAAAGTTGTGGAGAAGTTCAAAGCAGGGTTAGGTTTTAAAAAAATATCCCAAGCTTTGAACATCTCACGGTGCACTGTTCAATTCATCATCACCCGAAAATGGAAAGAGTATGGCACAACTGAAAACCTACTAAGACATGGCCGTCCACCTAAACTGACAGGCTGGGAAAGGAAAACATTAATCAGAGAAGCAGCCAAGAGGCCCATGGGAACTCTGGAGGAGCTGTAGAGATCCATAGTTCAGGTGGGAGAATCTGTCCACAGGACAACTATTAGTCGTGCACTCCACAAATCTGGCCTTTATGGAAGAGAAGCAAGAAGAAAGCCATTGTTGAAAGAAAGCCATAAGAAGTCCCTTTTGCAGTTTGCTAGAAACCATGCGGGCAACACAGCAAGCATGCGGAAGAAGGTGCTATGGTCAGATGTGATCAAAATTTAACTTTCTGACCTAAAAGCAAAATGCTATGTGCAGCTGAAAACTAACGCTGCACATCACTCTGAACACACCATCCCGACCTTGAAACATGGTGGTGGCAGCATCATGTTTTGGGGATGCTTTTCTTCGGTAGGGACAGGGAAGTTGGTCAGAGTTGATGGGAAGATAGATGGAGCCAAATATAGGGCAATCTTGGAAGAAAACCTGTTAGAGTCTGCAAAAGACTTGAGACCGGGGCAGAGGTTCACCTTCCAGCAGGACAACAACCTGAAACATCCAGCCAGAGCTACAATGCAATGATTTAGATCAAAGCATATTCATGTGTTAGAATGGCCCAGTCAAAGCATTTATGGGCAGAAATCTGAATATACCAAAACCGCATTCAGGAGAGGAGCGTTTAGGCAGAGAAAATGCCTGACATGGGTAAACTAATAAATTAATATTCTGGCCAATGAAATGAATGAATACACAAATGCCTGAAACGCCTCAATGCATCAAAACGCATTTGAAAAACACTGCTTTAGGCTTGTTTATAACACTGCTTTTTTCTGCCAGGAATAAGGTGTTCACAAACCTGATTAAATTTCGGGGGCTAAACCCAAACCCAATTGTTTGGGGAGCTGAATTTTAAAAAACACCAATAGCCTTCTTTTAGGCCAAGGACTGTCAAGCTAGGCACTGCTCTGGGGCCTTTTGAGGGCAACCATAATGCTGATGCAACCCAGAAGTTAAGAGTCCCTAACCCTTCCTTACATCACAGTGCACCCCTTTTACCTTGCTGCTGCTGGGAGAAAGCTGGTAGCGTAACTGGGAGGCAGAAAGTGCAGAATCTAGAGGAAGACCAGAGGAGGGCTAGAGTCAGCTGCTGAGATGTTGAGATCAGGGGAGGGGTGAGGAGTGCTGCAACTGTACAGAGAGCTGCAGGATCTGTAGAAGGAGTCCTGTCCTCCTCTATACTACTGACTTCTGAGATGGGAGGGCAGAGGCAATCTTCTCTGCGGCTGCATGGAAAAGCGCAGGATTTGAGTTGGGAGGGGGGGGTCAGAGATGAACTCCTCCTCGACTGCACTGAGAGGCGCAGGATCTGGCGGAGTTCTATGCTTCTCTCTGCTGTCAACTGCTGAGACAAGGTGGGGGGCAGAGACAAGGGAGTGCTGCAGATACATGATAAGGGTAGAATATACGCCTTCCAACCTAACCAAGCCTGCTAGGCCATACCCTCCACCATTCCAGCTATACAAAATACAAAAAACAAGTTTTTGGAGTCAAAATGGCCATAGCAGTCTTTTATTAACCAATAAATTATTTCAACATAAATAACATAACATTCCAAAAATTAAAAACAGAGGAAAAACGTGGTGGTCATTTGACGGCCATAAACCCAAGTTAACTGTTGCGGAAAACATTCCTTCAACTTATAACTAAACTCTTCTTTGAATATAAGTACATCTATCTCAATATATATAATACATACATAAATTAATTAGATACAAAAATAAATAAATAATAAAGTAAAAAATATATACCAAAATTATATCAACCTAAATAACCCAAAACAATATCCCAAAAAATGTCTAAAGTGTCTCTGTAAAAAAGTCTTCCAAATTCTCAAGCAAACTCGTATCCCTCTTTAATCATCCAGAATGGAATATCCAAAATTCTTTGTGAACCTCAAAGAAATAAACTTATAATAGTGTATTACCTATTATTAAACTGAGCAAACATGCAAACTTGTGAAAACCGTGTATCATGCCAACTGCATAACGTGTACTCACACATGAAAGAAAAAAATATATAATATATATATAAATATAATATATCAATCTCTCAATAAGTAAATATACTTGTGATGATAATCAAAATCGTGACCATTCCAACTTCAAACTATGAGACATAAGTGATCACTCCAAATAGTGAAATAATAATATCCCAAAACTCTAATAGTGAGCACTACACACTCAATAACAGTGAGACATAAAAGTGATCTCCTCCAACTGGTGCAGCAATGGATAATTACCCTCTGGAAATAAATTACAGGTTTTAAAGCAGTGGATATAAACCCTCTCCAGGCTTCCTAATGTTCCTGTTGCCACTCTTCCATAATCCTCATAAGGTGAGATGGGAGATAATCAGTGGTATATAGTAAAATATACAAATCTTTATTAAATATCTTACATTAAAATTGAAGACTATCAGCTTCCAACATATGAAACAACTCTGGTGTAGTCCTGTGTATAGAGAACTGCATGTTCCCACTTCAAAAATGGCCGCGTCTGCACTTCAGGTTTGCACTCAGTGTCACATGGTCCGACGCGTTTCGTCACTTCCTGGACTTTTTCACAAGGCTTTTCAAGGGTGAAAGTTTACTTTTCTTTTGGGTATAGTAGATTTATTTTGGTAGGTGATAGTGTGCGGAATTTTGTTAATTGATTCCTTCAACTTAGGTCCCCAGCCACAACCCACCAGCTCGGAGATAACCCTACTTATCTGCAGTGACCACTATTTTACCTATTCCAAGTTAACCCCTTGTTAACCAGAATGTACCAAGGTCTCCATATCACTGATGGGTCCCGAATCTGTCTCCATACAGAATTCCTTTTGTCCTCCAAAGACCAACCACCGCCAAGGCCGCCGTGACAATCCAAACCAAAGCATGAAGGGGAGGGAGGATGGGAAGCTTCTTCTTCTTCCAACTTCCCCACTGGACTTCCTGAGATTGGACACTCCTTTTCCTCCCTGTGAGCCCTCCCCAACATCCCCATCCAATCAGGTAAGCCATACTCCCAAACCTTCCTATCCTTCTTTTAACCATATATGTTATCCCTCTATTCCCCCCAGTCATGTCGTCCCTGTGCTTAATTTTGTTTTTTGCACTGGGAATCCCTGGAGTGGTGCAAGGGTCCCATGAAATGGCCTGGCGGGATGGATTTGGCTCATTGGCCTTATGCTTGACACATGTGTGTTACATGAAACTGCTAGCAATCACAGCTATTAAAAGACCCATTGCAAATCAAAGCTCCCACTGCTTACCGTTGGGTCTGAGAGCCGCACTGCAAACACCAGATGGCAGCATGTGGCCCTCAGGCTGTAGATTGGGCACCAAGGCTCTAGTGCAATCTAGCTCTGCCTATATATGAAAGCTGTGTGCAGGTTAGAATTTGGGAGAACTTTGTCGCTTTCTTTGTTGCTGAGAAGCTGAGTGACAATTTATCACATTTAAACTCCACTGCATCCCCGACGCTGTCATGGTAACAGACAGACATCATGGGGGCACCTAATACTGGATTAAGCCAAAACCATGACACTTCTACTGTGAAGAATGAGGGCAATTAGACAATGTAATCAATTCTTTCTTCTTCATTCCAAAAAAGACAATGAACACTTTTTTCAGACTTCCTCTCTTTATATTCCAACTGCTAAGCTACAGGTGCTCTTCAAAGGGCTGTTAGATATCATTATCTACAAATGCCCTGGCTTTTTTGACAGCATGTCAGTCACTGAAAGGCATTTTTTATTGAATTTCTTCCTTAAAGCCTCTGATCATTTTAATTATTCAGCACAAAATTAATCGGATTGCCTGGATCACAAAGGTGTCAGTTGCATAAGTCTTTCATCTATCTCCAGTCACTGGCGAGACTCCAGAGATATGCCTGGAGATGAATTGCATTCCAATATGGCTTCCTTCCAGCAAGAAGCACAATCCTATTTTGGAGATTTATACTTGTTTATAACACTTCAAACGCCTCTATTTTATTATTCTTGTGTCCTCTGTGTCGCTAATTTCTGAATATGTTCTTCCTCCAAAATTAAAAGTGGGGACTATTTAAAGGAACACAAAAAAGTTAAACTATACTGAAAGTGGAATGGCATCTGTCTTTACCCTTAGATTCACAGTTGCTATTATTATTCTATGTGTCATGACCATTAACGAGTCTTCAGAATATTAATACATGCAGGAACAATTGCAAAGCAGTGCAATCTCATGACATGAAATAGGAATATTTTTTACAACACACATTCCAAATTGAGTAAAAATTACCATAATCTGAGGAAGGCTAGGCCTCCTTAAAGTATATGTTACAGGATTATCGGTGATCTGAGTGCAAGAGATGACAAAGATGCAACCTGCAGTATCTGTATTCAAAGAGGATACAGAAAACACGTGTTGCTCACTAGCTTTGCAAGTTTTATGTGAGCTTGTTGGTTGTTAGTCTCCTGAAATCACATTATAAATCATTAGAGCTCCCTCTAGCTGCAGTCTAGTAATAGCATTACTGGTAAGTTTATTCATTTGCTTGCTACATATAACTACAGGCAAAACTTTTTTTTAGTTTTGGACAGAATGGAGATTGATTAGGACACCTGTCGGGTTTTTAATGCAGTATGTGTCCCCCATTAGGGAAATTCACCCTCTCTAATTGTCTCTGTTGTCACGAGAACAGGATTAGAGGAGAAATGTTCCAATGGGGAAGCTACCTCTGGTGAAAACAAGGGATTTCCTGGCTTTGGAGGGATTTCCTCCAAATTCCTGGTTTGGCTATGGGAGAGGAAGTGAAAGCAAATCTCCCCAATGGGACACAGATGACAAGCAAACCTTATCAGGGGTTATAACCCTCCTTTACTCTATCCCAAGGGTCTCCAGTGCAGATTTTACCTGGTCTGCAACAATTCTGATGTGATTGGATTCTGCTATAAAGTGGAAATCTGATGTGAAGTGGGCTCTGATGTGATGGAGGTGGCTTCTGATGTGAAAAGGGGGACTTTTGATGTGAAAGGGGACTGATTATTTCAGTGAGAGAATAAAATATACAATGTTTCAGAAAACATTCAGGGTCCCTGTACAAGAAACCATAAAGGAACCCCTGACCCCCAGCTTGGCCCCCCTGCACCACCAGAGCCTGGTCACCTGTGTGACCTTTGCGACCCTAGTAGTTCAGCCACTGGTGTCAATATTTTTAAAATTTTGTTATTTTAATTTTTTAATTATTTTTTACCATTTTATTTTTTTACCCTTTTTAGGATCCCCTTTTGGAGGCTTTGGTGAAATATCAAGGGTTTAAACAGACCTCTGATGCTTCACCTTTGCGACCCTAGTAGTTTAGCCACTGGTGTCAATATTTTGACAGAGAAAGGAGATTAGGACACACCCCTCAATCTCCATCTCTGCAGCTTCAGCAGCACTGGATGAATGGATGGAAATACAGTAGCTCTGTACAGTGCTTCCCGATTCTTCACAAACTGAAGCATAGTAAATACAGTTCCCTATTCCTCATTTATGAATGAACAAGGAAGGGCCGGCAAATTACACATTTACCAGCCCCTTCCCCAGTCTCCATACTGAGAGATTCTACGCAGCAGCTGGGAGAGTGGAATGAGGAACTCAGCAGCACTGCAGGGGATGAGGTGGGGCCGGGGAGTACACAGAAGCCCAGGGCAGCAGTAGGTGGATAGGAGGGGTGGTGGGGCAGTATGTAGAGCAGTGGTTCTCAACCTGTGGGTCACGACCCCCTTGGGGGTCGAACGACCCTTTCACAGGGGTCACCTAAGACCATCGAACAACACATTTCCAATGTGTAAAGAGTAAATAATTTTATGGTTGGGGGTCACCACAACATGAAGAACTGTATTAAGGGGTCACGGCATTAGGAAGGTTGAGAACCACTGATGTAGAGGAACCAATCCCTTCCATTTTCCTCCTACAGCCTTTCAATGGACTGGATCGGTTCCTCTATATGTCGCTTCCGCCACCCCTCCTATCCAAGTGAACAGGTTGCTGCACATGCCTCTGAAGCATGGGGCTGGGTCACAATTGCGACCCCTGTACTAACGCCCCTGCAATGTTGTCCTCATACTGAAAAGATCCTGGACCCCAGCTCTATCCAAAATGAAAAAATAATTTAAATCTTTTTTTGTAAAATAAGAATTTTGGGCAAGAAATAAAACCATACAATTAGGTTTGTTTTATAAATCATCAAAACCCATTTCAATTTACCTTTAAACAATCATAAAAGTGTATACAAACTTCATAAAGAGCCTGGCATTTGGGTGTAATGTTAACTGCCTGTACTTCATCTGACAGGTTCACTTTAGGTTCTCACTAGCATTTTAACTGCTTACTAAGGACTAAGACGTAAGCACAGTGGCTAAATGGTTAGCACTTCTGCCTGGCAGTACTAGGGTCATTGGTTGGAAATCCCAAAATCCCAACCACAGCACCACCTCCCTAGAGTTTGAATGTTCTCCCTGTGCCTGCGTGTTTCCTCCCACACCACTGGTAGGTTAATTGGATCCTGTCTAAATTATTCCTAGTATATGAATGTAGGTTAGGAACCATAGACTGTACTGAGTGTTAGGGATTGATGTGAATGCCCAATATATATGTAAAGCGCTACATAAATTGATGGCGCTATATAAGTACCTGTAATAAAAAATTGGGGAAAACTTCAAATATGACTCTTACCAGTCAGATGCTGTTGGACACATGGCTGAGCCCTTCTTGTTTTATTGGAAAATGACAGGAACACAGAGACAGGAAATGACTTCAGTACTATGTATTTCCACTAGGAAGAACATTACATTATACAAGCATTAAACAACACTGCTGCCTAAGGATTTTTATCATTTTGAGATGAGACAGCTTTCTTTTGGTGGTATTTAATGAGCATTGGGATTTTTCTTTTTTTGAAAAAGTCTATTTTTTAATTTATACAACACAAAAACAAAACATGTTTTACTTTGTTTCTGTTATAAAATTTTGCTTGGCCACAGCTATCACGTGGTGCAGGTCTGCAGTGGTTGGCTCATGTGATCACTTTGAACAATCACAGTGCCACTGTGTACTGATTGTTGTGATTGGTCACAGTAAACACATGGTACCAGGGCTGGCACGGTACAAAGATCTGTGGTTTTAGATCCCTTTGCTACGTAGCCATTGGGGCACAGAAGAGACTTGCGAGTGGGAGGATGTCATTTAATGTCCACCTGAGAAAATGGTGGTTAAACTGAATAGGTTGTGACTACATGTAACCTGCATGCACATTTCATACATGTTGGAATTTGATGACACACATACACAACCTATTACCTTGTGAGTTGCTATTTGTGTGCTTTGCCTATTTACTCTAATATTCTGCACTTGGTGTCTGGCACCCTCAGGTGTTCTCTTGGTCCACAGACCATACAGCTGCCAGTTCTGAGCATGTTCTCCTTTCCTCCCCCCCCAATTGGATGATTGTGCCTGGCTCACTTGAGAATCCACTTCATGAGGCTGCTTCCTGTAGATACACTCTTCTACTGTTTTGCCTGTAAGTTGCCATTTGTCTTTTTGGGTAATTTTCACCAAAGAAATGTAGCAGAATACATCTCGGCCTAAATTTATGAAAAATAATTATTTATTTTCAAACTTTTATTACAGAAACAAAGAAAAATGTGGTTTTTTTTTTTCAAACATTTCGGTATTTTTTTTGTTAATTTAGCAAAAACTAAAAATACCATTGGTGATTAAATACCACCAAAAGAAAGCTCTAGTTGTGTGAAGAAAATTATTAAATTTTAGTTTGTGTACAGTGTTGTATGACCGCGCAATTTTCATTCAAAGTGTGAGAGCGCTGAAACCTGAAAATTGGCCTGGACAGGAGGGGGTAAAAGTGCCCGGTATGGAAGTGGCTAAATTTGCTACTTTACAAAGTGAATCAATAATGCAACAAATTCAAAAATAATTATCTCTGGTTCGTAGACAATGAAACTGAGGTGATTAAGGCCAGCTTTAACTTGGTGTACAGAGGCGTAACTTGCCTCTCTCTGTATGCAATGTAGTAGAGTGGCATATTTCCTGCTACTTCCCTCTACCTGTCACTGGTAGTTGAGGACGCTGTCAGATTCACAGTCAACAGTCCCCGAGCAACCAGTGATGTCGCAGTTGGTGGAGCCTGATGGGGAAGGTGACCAATGTTGGTGTCACCTTCTCCAGCCTGATAGAGATTCACAGACACCAGTTCCCCATCAGGTTTGCCCTAGCCTTGTAATTGACAATAGGCAGTGGGTGGACTCTGTAGCCATTAGTCGGCTGTCCGCCCATTGCCTGCTGTCAATCACAAGTGGAACAGACCTGATGAAGAACTGGTGTCTGTGAATCCCCATCAGGCTGTGCCCCACCAGGTACAAAACTCCCCATATGGATACTCCAGTCTCAGTTCACCTCCACAGTCAGAGCGTGCCCCAGATTCATGGACCTGGTGTAGAATCTATCACCTGCACCAACATTTGGAGTTCTTATACACATTTTAGGAATACCCCACATTGCATTAAAAATCTAAATGTTTTTTAGCTAGGAATTACATAGACCAGTAAAAACGTACTGTTTTTTGTATAATTACAATATAATCACTGTATATGTGGCCATTTTAGTCCTTATGGGGTTAATTTACTAAACTGGGCACCGGGTAGCACAGTGGCTGAATGGTTAGCAATTCCACCTGGCAGTACTAGGGTCATTGGTTCAAATCCCAACCACAGCACCACCTGCCTGTAGCTTGCATGTTCTCCCTGTGCCTGTGTGGGTTTCCTCCAGTTTCCTCCCACACTCCAAAGACATGCTGATAGGTTAATTGGATCCGGTCCAAATTGTCCCTAGTATGTGTATGTATGAATATAAGTTATGG
The DNA here is from genome assembly GCF_062004578.1 of Staurois parvus. Classification (NCBI taxonomy): domain Eukaryota; kingdom Metazoa; phylum Chordata; class Amphibia; order Anura; family Ranidae; genus Staurois; species Staurois parvus. Next base: position 6,220,576 of record NW_028317965.1, on the reverse strand, counting down.
ACCTTAGATTGTACTCCCCTTGAGGGTCAGGGACTGATGTGAATGTACAATATAGATATGTAAGGCGCTGTGTAAATTGACAGTGCTATATAAGTACCTGAAATAAAAGTAAAATAAACCCAGGTGGACACTGGTGAAGTCACAAGAGAAATAAAAACCTATTAATTTAAATGGTTTCCATTCCAATTGATGCAACTCAAGTTGCAGCGACTTTTAAAAAGGTTCTTGCTCTACTTTGATACGACTATAATGTGACTTGGAGTCCCTTAGACTGTAAAGTTGCATGAAAGTTGCAAGCAGGGGCGGACTGACAACTCATGGGGCAATAGGGGATCATGGGGCCCCTGTGTCCTTGCCCAGACTCAAAAAAGCCTATGAAAAAGGTACCAGGGGCATCTCATGGTGCCCCCTACTGACCCCGGGCCCTCGGGCAGTGCCCGAGTTTCCAAATGGTCAGTCCGCCCCTGGTTGCAAGTAAGTCACACTGATATGTTGCACGTGAAATTGTTCTACAAAGGGGGTGGCAGCAGCCTGAACCGAGGCTAAAGCCAAATAAGTTGCTCAGGGAGGTTGCAAACTGCAAAGGATTTTTTTCCCTGAACGTAGTCAGTACCAGGGGCGGACTGACCATTTGGAAACTCGGGCACTGCCCGAGGGCCCGGGACAGTAGGGGGCCCCATGAGAAGCCCCTGGTACCTTTTTCATAGGCTTCATGGGCCCCATGATCCCCTATTGCCCGGGGGCCCCATGAGTTGTCAGTCCGCCCCTGGTCAGTACGGTGAAAATTGATTTTGCAAAGAATACCAAATCAGGTGCAAAGAAAGTCATTTGAAAAACAAAAACTTTTTTTTCTTTTTTTTTCCTTACACACAATTGGAGAGCTTTGCCTCATTCATTAACCCCTTTGCGCCGGCCGAACACAAATGTGCGGCCTCCCGGAGGCTGGGCCTAGACGCCGAGTGGCCGCACATTTGTGTCCATGTAACTAAATACATATGTGCTGAGAGCGCGCGCCCTGCGCGCTCCCAGCACACATGTGTGGTACTCGCGGAAAGGTCCCGGTCCGCTCTTTCGATCGGGACCTTTCCCGATCATGTGACCGCCGTGACGCGTCATCACGGTGGTCACATGGTTCCTAAACCACGCCCCAACCTCCCCGCCTCACGGCGTCTGAATCTCTTAAAGGGCTGGGAGGAGTCGGCGGGAAGGGGTTAATCTCCAGAGGAAATTTCCTTGTAAAGTGAACAGCCTTTTATTAAATCAAACTCTATGAATTCTAAGTGAAGTTCTTTACGCCTAAATCTTGTGTTTACAATGTAAATAGCTAAGCTAACTAGAATATCCTCGGCTGGGAAAACAAAGGTGACTGATTAGAGATAAGGTGAAATGTTAAAGCGTGGAGTAAATCCCACTCTTTTTAACTTCTGACACATATCCAGTTAATTTGCTGTCTTGGCGTACTACATATCAGCAGCCAACAACTTTAATGACATGTCGAAAAGTAGAGGCCGAGCATACAGAGTTGGAGAGTGAACTGGAAATAGGACACAGGGGTGCTGGTGAGAGTCAGTGGAGCATCACCGCTCTGCACATCACGTCTCCCTTCAGTATATGTGGGGATGGCAGACCTCTGGGGTGCAGCCAGATGAGTTATTTTCGGAAAACCATGCACCGTGTTTTAGGACTGTTGGATTATATTGTTAGGCAACACTAACCACAGATCATCGACAGCCATGAAGGATGAGATCTACTCCACACTAATATGAATGATGTACTGTTACTCCACAACTTTTAAAGCTCAATTGTTGCTTTGTGGATTACAGATTCTAAAAGGAGAAGATGGATACAAAAAAAATAACCTCTTACATTTTTTTCTTAGCCCGGGTTCACACTGATGCGTCGCAGAATACGCAGCGGTTCCTGTGCGAATTCCGCACCGCATCACAATCGCACCCCGTTCATGCGAACCGCTGCGGGTGTGTATGTTGAGTTAACAACACCCAGAAATCGGTCCACAAAACGCGGTGCGATGTGCAGAATGGGATCGCATGATGGGTGTGAATACCTATGAGAGCCAATTCTAGTACGGACCAAAAAAAGGGTCCTGCACCTTTTTAGTGTAGATGTGGTGCGATTAGAGCCATACAAACTGGCTCCAATCGCACCGCACAGAATTTGCATGTGATTTGCACAGGAATGCGGTGCGGTTCCTGTGCAAATCACATGCGATATGCCGCACCGCACTAGTATGAAACCGGGCTAAAGGTTCACTTTTTTTTCATTATACTTACCTACTGTGTGCAGTGGTTTTGCACAGAGCAGCCCGGATCCTCCTCTTCTCAGGTCCCCCGCAGGCTCTCCTGGCCCCTCCCTCCTGTTGGGTGCCCCCACAGAAAACAGCTTGCATTGGGGGCACCTACTGCTCCATGTGTCTGTTCCCACCCCCTCTGTCTCCTCATTGACTCACTAGCTGAGACTGACAGCAGAGTGAGCCATTGGCTCCCAATGAGGAGGCAGAGATTTGGTACAGCTGAGGTTCTTGTTCACATTGCAATGGGGCTCAGGTAAGTATTAGGGGGGGTTGGAGGGACTGCTGCACGCAGACATTTTTTTACCTTCATGGAAAGAATGCATAAAGGTAAAACAACCTTCAGCCTTTACAACCACTTTAAGAGGGTCCACTTACCTGATTGGTGTCTCAGGTAGGAGGCGAAATCTGAGCAGTCAGGAAGAGCAGAGTAGTGGCATTCCCAAGCTGACCGGTGGCCAATGAGCTTCCCACCCTTCCACCCTAAAATTTGTTTTCTGTTATGTATTCTTCTTTAGTCTGTCATGGCAGCAAGTGTGCAGTTTGAGGGTCCTTGAAGAGGTTCATTTGCGTATAAAGGGGGTGAGGACCTGTTTAAGGTATAGCATCCTGTTTTAGTGTGGTTCAGTTGTTGAGACCCAAGATCAGTGTACAGATAGGTATTCCAAAGTAAGTTTCTGCATTAGTCCCCTAGGTAGTGTGGTGGAACTGGAGATCCCCCAAGATGCAGAATTTGGCCTGCAGATATAATGTTCTGATTGGATGTTTTTTCTTTCTGGTGCCTTCAAAACTGTCAACCCATCCTTCTTGTTACTTAGTATTATTTATTGGACTGGCTTTGTAATGAAGGACTGCTATAGCCATCAAATACCATTTGATGTGGGCAGCACAGTGGCTAAATGGTTAGCACTTCCGCCTGGCAGTACTAAGGTTGTTGGTTCAAATCCCAACCACAGCACCACCTGCCTGGAGTTTGCATGTTCTCCCTGTGCCTGCATGGGTTTCCTCCCAGACTTTAAAGACATGCTGGTAGGTTAAATGGATCCTGTCTAAATTGGTCTTAGTATGTGTATGTATGAATGTGAGTTAGGGACCTTAGATTGTACACCCTTTGAGGGTTAGGGACTGATGTGAATATACAATATATATGTGAACCACAGCACCACCTGCCTGGAGTTTGCATGTTCTCCCTGTGCCTGCATGGGTTTCCTCCCACACTTTAAAGACATGCTGGTAGGTTAATTGGCTCCTGTCTAAATTGGCCCTAATATGTGTATGTATGACTGTGAGTTAGGGACCTTAGATTGTACACCCCTTGAGGGTTAGGGACTGATGTGAATGTACAATATATATGTGAAACACTGCATAAATTGACAGTGCTATATAGGTACCTGAAATAAACAATAAATAAATACATTTTTGTATGGCCTCATTTCTGGGTTGTAAAGGGATCATATGGCCTAAGGGTTGTAGTGTCAAGCTCTCTCTGAAATACCTTTGTCAGGAGTACTTTGGCCTTACACCTTCAAATGCAGAGGGAAACCAGGGGCGGACTGAAACTGGGGGCCAAAGGGGCACCTGCACTGAGACACTGGAGGCCAAAGGGGCACCTCCAGAGAGACACTGGAGGCCAAAGGGGCACCTCCAGAGAGACAGTGAAGGCCAAAGGGGCACCTCCAGATAGACGCTGGAGGCCAAAGGGGCACCTCCAGGGAGACAGTGAAGACCAAAGGGGCACCTCCAGAGAGACACTGGAGGCCAAAGGGCACCTCCAGAGTGACACTGGAGGCCAAAGGGGCACCTCCAGGGAGACAGTGAAGACCAAAGGGGCACCTCTAGAGAGAGACTGGAGGCCAAAGGGGCACCTCCAGGGAGACAGTGAAGGCCAAAGGGGCACCTCCAGATAGACACTGGAGGCCAAAGGAGCACCTCCAGAGAGACACTGGGGGCCAAAGGGGCACCTCCAGAGAGACACTGGAGGCCAAAGGGGCACCTCCAGATTGATACTGGAGGCCAAAGGGGCACCTTCAGAGCAGGGGTGGACTGACATCTCATGGGGTCCCTGGGCAATAGGGAATCATAGGGCCCCTGTGTCCTTGCCCAAACTCAAAAAAGCCTATGAAAAAGGTACCAGGGGCATCTCATGGGGCCCCCTACTGAGTTGCAGTGTCCGCATTTCCAAATGGTCAGCCCACCCCTGGGGGAAACATAAGCATTTGGCTTACCTGGAAGTCTTCGATGCTAATGATTCTACAGACAGGTGTAGTCCTACAGAAAAATGAAGATTCAATCGACCTGTGGAGAGACTGGCTCAGCACACTCATTCTGGCCTGCAACCAAGGAAGCATTTGGCAGTTGAGAGGATCCTAAATACACCTTATTTGTTTAATACCAGCCTACTGAAAAGTGATATACCAGAGAAAATGGTAGGACCCACTTAAAATAACAGCAAATGACTCATTCTTATTTTGTGAGCATTTTAGAGCAAAATATTCTTCTATCAGAAATCATTCACAGCTATCAGATTTCACAAAAGAAAGCCTACGTTTTTGGGAAATTAAAGGAATGCAAGATTGTACTGTAAAAACGACCTAGAAAAAAATGTCATGTTATCTTTTTCAGCACTAGTAATATTTTAAATGTGATATGATCTTACTCGTGAATTGGATGGCTAGAACAGTACTTTGGAAAATGTCAGCTGCATTCAGTTACTGCTAAAACCACCTTCCCTAAAATTCCACTACAGTTTCAGCACAGCATTACAAGTGTTACCTTTCAAACAGGTTTAGTTTGCAATGACAGCAAGATTCTTTTTCTTATCTCCCATAATTATATAGCTCTGACAAATTATATGGAGCTTTACAGAGTTAATAGAGCCATCTACCGCGTTCTGTGACCCAGAAGGAGCATACAGTTTAATGTCCCACTCATACAAGCACTCACATGCGCACTCTACAATCAATTTAGTGTGAAGTGTTGATGAGCAAATTAGTTTGAAAAATGGGCAAATTAGGATTTGTTTTTTAATTTTCCTGAATATATGCAGATTTGTCCAGTCTACAGAGAATCACATAATTTTGGTAAAATGCAACTGCTTCTTATGCTATTTCTGAGAATCAATGTGTTGCATTGGTAATTCTCATTTTTCCATCATTTCAAAGCAAAATTCCAGCAAAAAGATGTTTACCGGTGTTAGGCTTTAAAAAGTATAAAAATATAAAAACCTGTTTCTTTTTTTGGGGGAGGGGGAATGGAATTGCCAAAGCACCTGTCAGGTTTTTATTACTTGTAAATATTATGTATCAAAAGAGCTTCAGGTGCCTCTCCAAAAATATAAAATTATATATATATAACTACACATAATGCAACAATGCTAAAAAGCCAAAATAATATGTTAAAAAAAAGCATTTTTTAAGTGTATGACCCAAAAGTAAGTGCTTAGAAGCCCCTACATTTTAAAACCATTGAAACCCATTTGGCCACTGGGTCAAATGACCGTAAGGGGTTGATTTACTAATGCAGGCCATAGACGGGTCGAAAATCGGCCGATTTTTCTTTAAAAAAATGAAAAATCGGTCATTCAAGCGGCCGACGTTACCAGCAACGGTAAAAAAAATCGGCCGATTTTCATCCCGTCTACAGCCGGCAAAAAGTGTCCCTGCAGAGAGCTCCGCTATTTCTTTGACAGTTCCTTGACATTTATAGTGGTTGCAACAATGTATCTATTTGTATCCATTTAGGATACAGATGTTTTTATTCGGAAACAAATAGATACATTGTTGCAACCGCTATAAATGTCAAGGAACTGTCAAAGAAATAGCGGAGCTCTCTGCAGGGACACTTTTTGCCGGACTGGAATTCCTCTTCTTCTTCATCCTCTTCTTCTTCATCCTCTTCTTCTTCCTCTTCTTCTTCTTCTTCCTCTTCTTCTTCTTCATCCTCTTCTTCATCTTCTTCATCCTCTTCTTCATCTTCTTCATCTTCCTCTTCTTCATCTCTCCTTCTTCTTCATCCTCTTCTTCTTCTTCATCCTCTTCTTCTTCTTCTTCATCCTCTTCTTCTTCTTCATCCTCTTCTTCTTCTACTTCTTCTTCTTCATCCTCTTCTTCTTCATCCTCATCCTCTTCTTCATCCTCTTCTTCATCCTCTTCTTCATCTTCCTCTTCTTCTTCATCCTCTTCTTCTTCTTAATCTTCTTCTTCTCCATCCTCTTCTTCTTCTTCATCCTCTTCTTCTCTTCCCCTTCTCCTTCTTCCTCTTCTTCTTCATCCTCTTCTTCATCCTCTTCCTGTTCTTCTTCATCCTCTTCTTCTTTTTCCTCTTCTTTTTGTCTTCCTCTTGCAGGTCACTGCTCATGCGCAGATTTTTTTAACAGTAAAAGATCGGCCGATTTGCCCATCATTGCCACGAAAATCGGCCGATCGGCAAAATCGGCCGATTTTTTTCCAACTTTACCGATAAAAAAAATCTTTTAAAATACCGAAAAACGGCCGAACATTTAGCCCACTAACAATCCAAAAATCGGCCGATTTTATTTTTGGCCGAAAAATCGGCCGATTTTCGACCCATCTATGGCCTGCATAAAACTGGAGCTTGGAAAATCTGGTGCAGCTGTGCATAGTAATCAATCAGCTTCCAGTTTTTTTTTTATCAAAGCTTAATTGAACAAGCTGAAGTTAGAAGCTGATTGGCTACCATGCTCAGCTGCACCAGATTTTGCACTCTTCAAATTTAGTAAATCAACCCCTTAAGTTACAAAACAACCATTTGCTTTGCACATTTAGAGCTATTTGGTCTAGTGGCTGCTTCTTGTAATTGGTTTTAAAATGTAGGGGCTTCTAAGCACTTGCCTTTGGGTCATCAAACAAATAAGATTTTTTTTTGCATATATTATTTTGGTCTTTTTTCTAAATTTTTGTAGTATGTATAGTTTTATATATATATATATATATATATATATATATAGTATATTATTTTATGATTTTTGGAGATGCATCTGAAGCTCTTTTGATACTGGGGGAGATTTACTAAAACTGGAGCACGCAGAATCTGTTTCAGCTGTGCACAGTGACCAATCATCTTCTAACTTCAGCTTGTTCAATTAGGCATTGACAATAAAACCTAGAAGCTGATTGGTCACCATGCACAGCTGCACCAGATTCTGCGTGCTCCAGTTTCAGTAAATCGCCTCCATTACATACTAGTTTGAGTTTTGGAAGCAAGGTGCTTTCCTTCCTTCCCCTTTCCTTGCTGTTTGTGAGCTCACAGGGGATATCAATCTATACTATTGTCCTGATAACCACTACCACCAATGGCGGCCATAGATGCTTCCATTTTAATATTTTCAATGTACGATTTGTTTAAACTGATTGAATCTTCAAACAAATAGCCATAACTTCCATTCCAATTTATTGAGACGATTTAGATCAGATTTGATCAAACTTGATTAGCCAGAGTGTAAAATCATAGATTGTTTTGCATTGCTCAGCAAAACTGAGATACTTTGTGAATACGATTGCATTTTCTTTTAAAAGAGAAGCATGGACTTAGAAAAAAACATTAGTACTCACCTAGTTGGATGCAGCATTGATCCTACACTAAATCTGCCCCCCACTGGCTCTGCTTTGAGAATTGAGCGATCAAACACAGTTAAATGCTCAGTTCTCCCCCTCTGCTCTGAACAGAAATCGGTGACTGTCTCTCTGTTCTGCTTCTCCAGCGCTCACTGGAGCACTAGACTGTGGAAGGGCAGCAGGGGTTCGCTCATATCTCAACAGATCGTTGAGAGGCTGAACCAGGTGATGGTCAAGGCATCTGGGTGGATCCAACCATATGGTCAGGATCTTTCTTGAACCTGGACCAGCTGAGTGACATCAGCCGACAGCGGACTTTAGCCCACTTTTGTCTGAAAATGGATCACATGAGTGCAGAAGGAACTGCACTCCTGTGACCTACAGCCAAGAATGCTTTGGTCCTACTTCTCCTTTAATCAAATCTACTATAGAATACATTCTATAGTAGAAACATCATGATTAAAGTAGAAATAAACCTCTGTTCAGGGGCGGACTGACCATTTGGAAACTCGGGCACTGCCCGAGGGCCCGGGGTCAGTAGAGGGCCCCATGAGATGCCCCCGGTACCTTTTTCATAGGCTTTTTTGAGTTTGGGCAAGGACACAGGGGTCCCATGATCCCCTATTTCCCGGGGGCCCCATGAGTTATCAGTCTGCCCCTGCCTCTGTTGTTATTATCTTTTTTTTCCCAAAGGAGCTGTTAGCCATAATTTGTTAGTATGTACAGCATATTGGCACATTTGGCAGACTTACCTGTCAAGCACGCCTCTGCAGTGCTGCCCTTAGTCATGGATGCTACCATATTCTCCCAGGCTCTCTTCCAGGTTGACTCTTTGACCACTTGGTTGGCCCTGCCACGATGATGTCACTACAGCGTATGAGCATGGGAGTTACATCATCACAGAGTGGTGGCATAAAGGTACGTGGAGCTGCTCATGTGCTGATCACTGTTCATAAACCCAGGATGGCAGGGAGAAGGGTTTAAGACAGAAGAGACCAATAGGGTAAAATAAAAATTCTACCTTCCAGCAGTTTTTTCTTTTTAGGTTTAATTCCCCCTTAAAGGATACGTTCACCTTTTGTAACATGTTACATGTTACATTCATATTCAGGGTGTAACATGTTATGAATAGACAGGCTCCCGCTCCACACCAATCCCTGTTCTGACAGCTAGCGGTGGATCTTCTCCCTCCTGCTAGCTGTCATAAAATACGTGGCCAAGCGGAGCTCCACCCGCCTGGCTGTATCACTCATTCAGAATATTCTGTGAATGAGAACACAACAAGTTCTGACAGCCTTTGCTGCTGTCAGCTTGTAGTTCCTAATGAACTACCGCAGTGCTGTGGAGTGCTGTGGTAGCTCATTGAGTCTTCCTGTCAGTAAGTATCTGCCTGCTCATACGAGGTACGGGCACACAGATAGACTGACAAATCTGCAGGAGACTTGCATGGCACCAGCAATCTTCTGATTGCTGGTGCAATGCTTTAGGCCCCATGTACTCGGGACACTTCTGAATGATGGAAACTGACTGCTGGAAAACTTAGGTTAAAAAACATGTTTAGCGCGTTTGCATACTGCGTTCTGTTGCATTTGTGTTTAGAAGAGTTTTTTAAAGATAAGCACAGGAGCAGGGGCGGACTGACAACTCATGGGGACCCCGGGCAATAGGGGATCATGGGGCCCCTGTGTCCTTGCCCAAACTCAAAAAAGCCTATGACAAAGGTACCAGGGGCATCTCATGGGGCCCCCTACTGACCCCGGGCCCTCGGGCAGTGCCTGAGTTTCCAAATGGTCAGTCCGCCCCTGCACAGGAGAACCTCCCAAATGCCCAGAATGCACTGAAAAGTGGTAAATTATTAACTATTTCAGACGGTTTCAGAGAAATACAGAGAGTAGAAGCAGAGACAGCAGTATGTGTTGAGATTAGTTAGGTGTGAGTTGCTCATTAACATTTCTTTTGTTTCCAAGAGTGGGAAAGGTGTCTGCTGGAGGGAGTCATTAAGGCCACCTGGCAGGGGGTCTTCATGAGGAATTTGAGGTGTGACTGGTCATTAACATATCTTTTGTTTCCAAGGGTGGGAGAGGTCTGAGGTGTGAATTGGTCATTACAATGTGTGACAAGCTTGGTAGGAACATCCTGCGTTCAGTGTTTTGTCCATCTGAGCACCTTGAAAATGCTTTGCATGCATTTTTCATGATGAAAAAAGGCTTTGGACAGCACCCGGAACTGGAAGAATTAAAAAAAAATTCAAATGCAAACGCTTATAAACTCGAATTTGCTGCGTTTATCCGCGTTTACAAGCGTTTGGTTTTGAAATGCTGGTAAAAACGACTGTAAACTCAAATGTCTGTAAACAACAATGTGTACATGGACACATAGGAAAACATTAGGGAGAGTTCAGGGGTTGCTGAAAAAAATGCTGAACAGCTCCTAAACGTGCGTTTATCAACTGCAGTGTACATGAGCCCTTGCAGGCTCCAGAAACAAAAAATAACACATACACATTTTTTTACCTGCAAAAAAATGTGCATTTATTATTTTTTGTTAAAAGGTGAACTTATCCTTGAACTATTGATTGAATTCCACCTTTCCATGTGTGTATAGATCATTCATCAATAGATTAATCAGAAATTAAATATTTTTTGAAGCATGTATGGTCACCATTAGAAATAAAGTGATGGGAAATCTGAATGTTTACAGTTGTCACTGAAACAGGAGACAAGGTAAAAACTTCCAATGGAGACACTTGTTCAGGTGACAACTGTTTAAAGGCCAGTTCACACCTGAACCCAGTGCAGGAAAGGAGTGTTTTGTGTACAGGGGCGGACTGACCATTTGGGAACTCGGGCACTGCCTGAGGGCCCTGGGTCAGTAGGGGGCCCCATGAGATGCCCCTGGCACCTTTTAATAGGCTTTCTTGGGTGTGGGGGCCCCATGAGTTGTCAGTCCGCCCCTGTTTGTGTACTTTTCCTGCTCTGTGTTCATAATGCACTTGGTCTGCCGGTGTCAATAGATTCTTATTGATACCCCAAATGCAGATTGCAAACAGTGGGGGATATTTACCAAAACTGTACAGTGCCAAATCTGGTGCAGCTCTGTTTAGAAACCAATCAGCTTCCAGGGTTTATAGCCAAAGCTTAGATGAAGAAGCTGAAGTTAGAAGCTGATTGGCTACCATGCACAAATGCATCAGATTCTGAGTACACCAGTTTTAGCAAATCTCCCCCAGTGTTTGCCTGCACCAGATCGCATGGTAATATGATATCATGTGACTTGGCATGGTGCATTTTTGCACAAACTACTTTTTGTGAGATCCACTACCATTTCAAACCATTCAAATGAATGGTTTGAAAATTGTGCCACATCCTGTGATATTCAGGGGTGAAACGGCTTTAAAAGATCACTGATGAGAATTTTTTTCTCAATCTCTGTTGTATCCCCAAGACAAGAAATGAAAGAGCATAAACAGCAGCATTGCCCCAACTGTCACACAGCAGCAGGAAAGTGCCCTCTTCTGTTCATGCTCTAGCAGAACAGTGCCAGCAGCACCAGCGGCCCTGCTGTGCATGTATCCCAGAAATTGTACAAGGCGGTAAGAGAGACACTGGAGGCCAAAAGAGGCACTTCCAGAGAGACACTGGAAGCCAAAGGGGCACCTCCAGGGAGACACTGGAGGCCAAAGGGGCACCTCCAGGGAGACACTGGAGGCCAAAGGGGCACCTCCAGAGAGACACTGAAGGCCAAAGGGGCACCTCCAGGGAGACACTGGAGGCCAAAGGGGCACCTCCAGAGAGACACTGGAAGCCAAAGGGGCACCTCCAGGGAGACACTGGAGGCCAAAGGGGCACGTCCAGAGAGACACTGGAGGCCAAAGGGGCACCTCCAGACAGACAGTGAAGGCCAAAAGGGCACCTCCAGATAGACACTGGAGGCCAAAGGGGCACCTCCAGAGAGACACTGGAGACCAAAGGGGCACCTCCAGAGAGACAGTGAAGAGCAAAGAGGCACCTCCAGAGAGACAGTGAAGACCAAATGGGCACCTCCAGAGAGAAACTGGAGGCCAAAGGGGCACCTCCAGGGAGACAGTGAAGGCCAAAGGGGCACCTCCAGATAGACACTGGAGGCCAAAGGGGCACCTCCAGAGAGACACTGGAGGCCAAAGGGGCACCTCCAGATTGACACTGGAGGCCAAAGGGGCACCTCCAGAGAGACAGTGAAGACCAAAGGGGCACCTCCAGAGCAGGGGTGGACTGACATCTCATGGGGCCCTGGGCAATAGGGGATCATGGGGCCCCTGTGTCCTTGCCCAAACTCAAAAAAGCCTATGAAAAAGGTACCAGGGGCATCTCATGGGGCCCTCTACTGACCCCGGGCCCTCGGGCAGTGCCCGAGTTCCCAAATGGTCAGTCCGCCCCTGCTCCAGAGAGACACTGGAGGTCAAAGGGGCACTTCCAGAGAGATGCTGGAGGCCAAAGGGGCACCTCCAGAGAGACAGTGAAGACCAAAGGGGCACCTCCAGAGAGACACTGGAGGCCAAAGGGGCACCTTCAGAGAGACACTGGAGGCCAAAGGGGCACCTCCAGAGAGACACTGGAGGGCAAAGGATCACCCTATAGGTGAAAACAGCCCACTACGACTTTCAGAAGCTGATAACACTGCAAAGACTGCACCAAAAAGGGAAGAGGAGGCAATGGTGTGCAAAGGAATGCAGATACATTCATTCTTTGATTTTTAAGAGGCGGGTTTAATATCACTTTCATTTTAAGCGATTTTAGTGAATGGGTTTATATCTACTTTAAGATAATTAAGTTCTCATGCATATATACACAATATTGAAGTCATATTCCACATTTACTTCTTTCTTGTATTGTACACATGTTGAGCCTCACTTATTTTTTCTGCTAGGCAGAGTTGGGCTATAGTTTCCTATTACAACACTAACCTATTTATCCTGATAATGATCAAACTATATCTGCACTTTAACATGCTTAAGTATAATTGTGAAATGGTAAGTAGCAGGATACAATTTCTTTTTCATAAAGGACAATTCTTTTTCGAATGTAATACTGCAGCAAATTTCAAAGATAATGAACTAATTATGTTGGGTTGTATATAGTATCCCATTATTTCAATTGCCTCACTTGAAAATTAATCCAGTTTCTATGGGTCTAATCTTTTATGTAAGAAATGGGCAAACATAATGAGGAGGCAGAAAGGGCACAGAATATGTATTTGTCTGCACAAAGGGATAAACATTAAACAAAGAGATTTTTTTTTATGTTTTCAGCATCAGTTTATCCACTGTACAAATACTTATACACTTAACGTGACTCTGTGGGGTTGATTTACTAAAGTCAAATAGCCTATTCAATTTGCAAAGGAGATTTCTCTAGAGTGTAGTGAATGCGGTGACATTTCACTTTGCAAAGAATACCTAATCACAGCACAGTGGCTAAATGGTTAGCACTTCCGCCTAGCAGTACTAGGGTTGTTGGTTCGAATCCCAGCCATGGCACCACCTGCCTGGAGTTTGTGTGTTCTCTCTGTGCCTGCGTGGGTTTCCTCCGGTTACCTCCCACACTCCAAAGACACGCTGGTTAGTTAATTGGCTCCTGTCTAAATTGTCCCTAGTATGTGTATGTATGAATGTGAGTTAGGGACCTTAGATTGTACACCCCTTGAGGGTTAGGGACTGATGTGAATGTTCAATATATATATGTGTAAAGCACTGTGTAAAATTGACAGCCCTATATGCTGTAAGTATCTGAAATAAATAAATCATGTGCAAGGAATTTTTTTAAAAAAGTACATTTTTGCCTGCACATGATTGGATGATGAAAGTGATAACATGATACCCCCCCATCCCTTCCCCCAGCAAGGTATACTCACCTTGTTCTCTGCTACATTACTCTAAAAAAGACTCAGCTCCATTAGGCTTCCAGGTATGTGACATCCTCCATGTGGCAATGCTCAGATTTCCCAGCACACATAGGGCTTGTTCACACTTGACTAAATTTCTAACTCTTCAAAAATGCTCCTATAGTGTTAATATAGGTATTAGACAGGCCTTAATGAGCTTTAGTATGGGCATTTTACAAGCATTAAAAACACTCCCCAAATGCCTATAATAAACTGTAATATTATTAACCACTTCCAGTCCGGACACTTTCACCCCCTTCCAGTCCGGACACTTTCCCCCCCCCTTCCAGTCCGGACACTTTCACCCCCTTCCAGTCCGGACACTTTCACCCCCTTCCAGTCCGGACACTTTCACCCCCTTCCAGTCCGGACACTTTCACCCCCTTCCTGCCCAGGCCAATTTTCAGCTTTCAGTGCTATCACACTTTAAATGACAATTGGGCGGTAATGCAACACTGTACCCATATTAATTTTTTTGCATTTTTTTTGAGACAGATAAAACTTTTATTTTGGTGGTATCTATTCACTGCTGGGATTTTTATTTTTTTTCTATATAAATGAAAAAGTCCAAAAATTTTGAAAAAAGTTAATAAAAGCAAATAAATAATATTTCTTCATAAATCTTGGCCAAAATTTTTTCAGTTATATGTTTAGTAAAAAAATAATAACCCAAATTAGTTTATAACCAAAAATTATAATTTTTCAAAAAATGTTTTTTACATTTTTATTTTATTTTTGTATATTATTATTTATTTATTTTTTTAAACATACTGTCACCCTAGCAGTACAGTGTCACCATAGTGACACTGTACTACTTGTGGGGGGGTGATGAAGATTCTTTTTTTTTTTTTTTACACTGATTGCTTTTACACCCATAAAGGCTATAAAAGCAATCATTTCTCCTTTTCCATTCTTGCAGCCATTGAGAAATACTGTGTGAGCTGTGATTGGTCACAGCTTGTCACATGGTACAAGGCTGTTGTGAATACCTGACCTTGGCTTGATATCAAGAGAACCCCAAACTTTCCACTTCTTAAGAGGTGATTTAACAGTACTGATTGGCATATTCAAGGCTTTGGACATCTTTGTATGTCCTTTTCCATCTTTATAAAGTTCCATTACCTTGATACGCAGGACTTTTGACAGTTCTTTTCTGATCCCCATGGCTCAGTATCTAGCCTAGTCAGTGCTTCCAAGTAAGAGCTAACAAACTCATTGACTATTTATATACTGACACTAATTGCAATTTAAAAAGCCACAGATGTGGGACATTAACTTCTAATTGGCATTGTAACCCGTGTGTGTCACCCTGTGTGTCTGTACCAAGGCTGAACATTCCAGGGGAGGGAAACTTCTGATCCAGTCCATTTGGGTGATTTCTGTTATCATTATGATTTAAAAAGGAACCAAACAACTATGTGATAATAAATGGCTTCCTATGATCATCATTAGAGATGAGCGAATTATTCAAAAATTCGATTCGGCTGATTCGCCGAATTTGCGGAATAAATTCGATTCGATGCGAATTTATTCGCTGCAAATTTAACTTATTAAAAGGGTGTTTCTAGGCTTCAGAGAGCCTTTATATTAGTGCAGAACACTGTACCTTTAATTTAAATGCCCTTGGAGTCTGCTGGGGAAGAGAAATAATACTGTCAGGCAGTATGACATGCAGATGAGTGCCGTCAATCTTAGAATCACCGCACACTTCACTCATTTGGGCAGTCACGGGGCCAAAACCAGAGTGTGGAGCCACAGTGTGGCGGTGGAGGCAGCAGCAATGGGAGGCCATACAGCACCCTATGACAAAATGGAACCCACCAGCAGTGTGAGGAGACCTGAAAGTGGCACATGGCAGAGTGTGGCGATGGAGACAGCAGCAATGGGAGGCCGTACAGGGACCCATGACACACTCTGGACCTGGCAGCAGCATGAGGAGGCGGTACAGGGGCCCATGACAGATTACGGGCCTGGCAGCAGCATGAGGAGGCGGTACAGGGGCCCATGACAGATTACGGGCCTGGCAGCAGCATGAGGAGGCGGTACAGCGGCCCATGGCAGAGTGGCGAAGCGTAATCAGCTTAAATTGAAGGCCATACAGAGGCCTATGTTAAAAAGTCCCCCCAGCAGCAGTGTGGGGAGACGACTATCAAGAGTCCAATGGCAGAGTGGCGGAGCAGAAGCAGCTTCAATTGAAGAAGAAGAGGATGAGGATGAAGAAGAAGAAGAAGAAGAAGAAGAGGATGAGGATGATGAAGAAGAAGAGGATAAGGATGAGGATGAAGAAGAAGAAGAAGAGGATGAGGAAGAAGAAGAGGATGAGGATGAAGAAGAAGAAGAAGAAGAAGAAGAAGAGGATGAGGATGAAGAAGATGAGGATGAAGAAGAAGAAGAAGAAGAGGATGAGGATGAGGATGAAGAAGAAGAAGAAGAGGATGAGGATGAAGAAGAAGAAGAAGAGGATGAGGAAGAAGAAGAAGAAGAAGAGGATGAGGATGATGATGATGAAGAAGAAGAAGAAGAAGAAGAGGATGAGGATGAAGAAGAAGAAGAAGAAGAAGAAGAAGAGGATGAGGATGAAGAAGAAGAAGAGGATGAGGAAGAAGAAGAAGAAGAAGAAGAAGAAGAAGAGGAGGAGGATGAAGAAGAAGAAGAAGAAGAAGAAGAAGAAGAGGATGAGGATGATGATGAAGAAGAAGAAGAAGAAGAAGAAGAAGAAGAGGATGAGGATGAAGAAGAAGATGAGGATGAAGAAGAATAAGAAGAAGAAGAAGAGGATGAGGATGAAGAAGAAGAAGAAGAAGAAGAGGATGAGGATGATGATGAAGAAGAAGATGTGGAAGAAGAAGAAGAAGAAGAGGATGAGGATGATGAAGAAGAAGAAGAAGAGGATGAGGAAGAAGAAGAAGAGGATGAGGATGAAGAAGAAGAAGAAGAAGAAGAGGATGAGGATGAAGAAGAAGAAGAAGAGGATGAGGATGAAGAAGAAGAAGAAGAGGATGAGGATGAAGAAGAAGAAGAAGAAGAAGAGGATGAGGATGAAGAAGAAGAAGAAGAAGAAGAGGATGAGGATGAAGAAGAAGAAGAAGAAGAAGAAGAGGATGAAGAAGAAGAAGAAGAAGAAGAGGATGAGGATGAAGAAGAAGAAGAAGAAGAGGATGATGATGAAGAAGAAGAGGATGAGGATGAAGAAGAAGAAGAAGAGGATGAGGATGAAGAAGAAGAAGAGGATGAGGAAGAAGAAGAAGAAGAAGAAGAGGAGGAGGAGGAGGATGAAGAAGAAGAAGAAGAGGATGATGAAGAAGAAGAAGATGAGGATGAAGAAGAAGAAGAAGAAGAGGATGAGGATGAAGAAGAAGATGAGGATGATGAAGAAGAAGAAGAAGAAGAAGAAGAAGAGGATGAGGATGATGAAGAAGAAGAAGAAGAAGAAGAAGAGGATGAGGATGATGATGAAGAAGAAGATGTGGAAGAAGAAGAGGATGATGAAGAAGAAGAAGAGGATGAGGAAGAAGAAGAAGAAGAAGAAGAAGAAGAGGATGAGGATGAAGAAGAAGAAGAAGAGGATGAGGATGAAGAAGAAGATGAGGAAGAAGAAGAAGAAGAAGAAGAAGAAGAGGATGAGGATGAGGATGAAGAAGCAGAAGAAGAGGATGAGGAAGAAGAAGAAGAAGAAGAAGAGGATGAGGATGAAGAAGAAGAAGAAGAGGATGAGGATGAAGAAGAAGAAGATGAGGAAGAAGAAGAAGAAGAAGAAGAGGATGAGGATGAAGAAGAAGAAGAAGATGAGGATGAAGAAGAAGAAGAAGAAGAAGAAGAAGAAGAAGAAGAAGAGGATGAGGATGAAGAAGAAGAAGAAGAAGAAGAGGATGAGGATGAAGAAGAAGAAGAGGATGAGGATGAAGATGAAGAAGAAGAAGAAGAGGATGAGGATGAAGATGAAGAAGAAGAAGAGGATGAGGAAGAAGAAGAAGAGGATGAGGATGAAGATGAAGAAGAAGAAGAAGAAGAAGATGAGGATGAAGAAGAAGAAGAAGAAAAGGATGAGGATGAGGAAGAAGAAGAAGAGGATGAGGATGAGGATGAGGAAGAAGAAGAAGAGGATGAGGATGAGGATGAAGAAGAAGAAGAAGAAGAAGAGGATGAGGATGAAGAAGAAGAAGAAGAAGAAGAGGACGATGGTGAGGAAGAAGAAGAAGAAGAAGAAGAAGAAGAAGAAGAAGAGGATGAGGATGAATAAGAAGAAGAGGATGAGGATGAAGAAGAAGATGAGGATGAAGAAGAAGAAGAAGAATAGGATGAGGATGAGGATGAAGAAGCAGAAGAAGAAGAGGATGAGGAAGAAGAAGAAGAAGAAGAAGAAGAAGAAGAGGATGAGGATGAAGAAGAAGAAGAAGAAGAAGAAGAGATGAGGATGAAGAAGAAGAAGAAGAAGAAGATGAGGAAGAAGAAGAAGAGGATGAGGATGAAGAAGAAGAAGAAGAAGAGGAAGAAGAAGATGAGGATGAAGAAGAAGAAGAAGAAGAGGATGAGGATGAAGAAGAAGAAGAGGATGAGGATGAAGAAGAAGAGGATGAGGATGAAGATGAAGAAGAGGATGAGGATGAGGAAGAAGAAGAGGATGAGGATGAAGAAGAAGAAGAAGAAGAAGAAGAAGAGGATGAGGATGAAGAAGAAGAAGAAGAGGATGAGGATGAGGAAGAAGAAGAAGAGGATGAGGATGAAGAAGAAGAAGAAGAAGAAGAAGAAGAAGAAGAGGATGAAGAAGAGGATGAGGATGAAGAAGAAGAAGAAGAAGAGGATGATGGTGAGGAAGAAGAAGAAGAAGAAGAGGAGGATGAGGATGAAGAAGAAGAAGAAGAAGAGGATGAGGATGAAGAAGAAGAAGAGGATGAGGATGAAGAAGAAGAGGATGAGGATGAGAAGAAGAGAATGAGGATGAAGAAGAGGATGAGGATGAAGAAGAAGAAGAAAAAGAGGAAGAGGATGAGGATGAAGAAGAAGAGGATGAGGATGAAGAAGAAGAAGAAGAAGAAGAAGAGGATGAGGATGAGGATGAAGAAGAAGAAGTAGGATGAAAATAAGAAGAATTCCAGTACAGCAAAAAGTGTCCCTGCAGAGAGCTCCGCTATTTCTGACAGTTCTCTGACAGTTCCTTCACATTTACAGCGGTTGAAACATTGTATCTATTTGTTTCCGAATAAAAACATCTGTATCCTAAATGGAAACAAATAGATACAATGTTTCAACCGCTGTAAATGTGAAGGAACTGTCAGAGAACTGTCAGAAATAGCGGAGCTCTCTGCAGGGACACTTTTTGCCGGCTGTAGAAAGGATGAAAATCGGCCGATGGGGGAAAATTTGATTCGCGCATCCGAAGTTTGCTAATTTTCGGATTCGGCGCGAATCGAATTTTTCCTAATATTCGAAACGAATTCCACTTCGCCAAGTTTGATTCGCTCATCTCTAATCATCATCCTTCAATAAAAGAGCATTTTTTAGCATGATCAGTCATATTTTCAATATCAATGCCCAAATTCCTGCCAGGGTATGTAAACTTTTGAGTACAACTGTACTTACATTTTCAAACTTACCACTTCATCTCGCAGAAAAACAAAATGTAATACATGGTACTTTCAGGTATGTGGAAGCACACGAGTAACTCCTGTTCCTCCACATAGTGGCGCTTATGCTTGGTAATTGACCACTCGGGCAACAGTGCCATCACATGGGATGGATAAAAAGCACTAAGCCTATATGGGAAAAACACAGGTTCATTGTGCATAAATTAAATTGTTACGCACTACTTTACATATTGAACATTCACATCAGTCCCTACCCTCAAGGAGACTGAAATCTAAGGTCCCTTGCTCACATACAGTTGTGTCCAAAATTATTCAACCCCCACTGAAATTGAGTGTTTTGGCCAGTTTGACATTGCTTTTGATCATTCAGTCATCTTGCTTACATTTACATTAAAGAGGCACTTGTAGGTCAGACAAATATAACATAACAGTTATAATGAAATAACCACAAATGTCTTTTCTGTGCTCACAGCATTATCAGTTTTATTCAACCCCCAAGTGACATTCAATCTTAGTACTTAGTACAGCATCCTTTTACAGTTATAACAGCTTTTAAACGTGAAGCATAGCTTGACACAAGTGTCTTGCAGCGATCTACGGGTATCTTCGCCCATTCTTCATGGGCAAAGGCCTCCAGTTCAGTCACATTCTTAGGCTTGCGCACTGCAACTGCTTTCTTTAAGTCCCACCAGAGGTTCTCAATCGGATTTAAGTCTGGTGACTGCGATGGCCACTCCAAAATGTTCCAGCCTTTCCTCTGCAACCATGCTCTAGTGGACTTGGAGGTATGCTTGGGATCATTGTCCTGTTGAAAGGTCCAACGTCTCCCAAGCCTCAGGTGTGTGACGGACTGCATCACGTTTCCATCCAATATCTCCTGGTACTGAAGAGAATTCATGGTACCTTGCACACGCTGAAGCTTCCCTGTACCTGCAGAAGCAAAACAGCCCCAAAGCATGATTGACCCTCCACCATGCTTCACAGTAGGCAAGGTGTTCTTTTCATCATAGGCCTTGTTCTTCCTCCTCCAAACATAGCGTTGATCCATGGGCCCAAACAGTTCTAATTTTGTTTCATCAGTCCACAGAACACTATCCCACAACTTTTGTGGTTTGTCCACATGGCTTTTGGCATACTGCAGTCGACTCTTCTTATTCTTTGGAGACAGCAAGGGGGTACGCCTGGGAGTTCTGGCACGGAGGCCTTCATTACGCAGTGTGCGTCTTATTGTCTGGGCTGAAACTTCTGTACCCACATCTGACAAATCTTTTCTCAGTTCCTCAGCAGTCACACGGGGACTTCTCTCCACTCTACGCTTCAGGTAGCGCACAGCAGTCGAAGTCAGCATCTTCTTTCTGCCACGACCAGGTAGCGTTTCAACAGTGCCCTTTGCCTTGAATTTGCGAATGATGCTTCCTAAGGTGTCTCTTGGTATGTTTAACATCTTTGCAATCTTCTTATAGCCATTGCCCTTCCTGTGAAGAGAAATCACCTCTTCTCTTGTCTTCCTGGACCATTCTCTTGCCTTCACCATGTTTGTAACCACACCAGTAAATGTCTAGAAGGAGCTGAGTATCACAGTCATTTTAAAGCTGCCTAATTGGTGCTTATTATGCTTGATTGCTGCTCGGTGACATCCACAGGTGTTTTCAATACCTGATGGAAAGCACCTGTATGAACCTCTGTTCTTCAGAGTGGTAGTCTTTAAGGGGTTGAATAATTGTGGCAATGAAGAAACCACATAAGAACCATTTACTACTGTATTACATAAACAATTGATGTCATTTTAGTTGCATTTGGGTAGTTACAACGTCCTTGTAGGATTTGATTCTGAATACAATTCCAAATGTACACTATAGTCCCTAAACCCCTTTACAGCATTGGGGGTTGAATAATTTTGGACACAACTGTACATGCAAACACATACTAGGACCTATATAAACAGGTGGCAGTTAACCTACCAGTATGTCTACAAAGTGTGGGAGAAAACTGGAATACCAGAGGAAACCCAACAAGCTCATAGAGCACATGAAAACTCCTTGTAGGTGGTGTCTTGGTTGGATTTGAAATTGAAAACCCTGTTTCTGTATGGCAGAAGCACTAAACACCAAGCCAGTGGTCTCCAAACTTAGGCCCTTTGCTTGCCTTTATCTTGCCCTTGGTGGACTATTCCTCCCACTAACACCAATTATAGGGTGTTATTCCTCCCGCTAACACCAACAGTGGGGCACTTTTACTCCCAGTGACACCAGCAATGGGTTACAATTCCTCCCAGTGACACCATAAATTTCACCCATTGACACTAATAATGGGCCACTATTCCTCCCAGTGACACTAACAATGGGGCATTATTCCTTCCACTGACACCAACGATGGGGCATTATTTTTCACATTGACACTCACCACGGGGCACTATTCTTCACACAGACACCAACAATGGGATACTCTTCCTCCCTTTGACACCGATGATGGAGCACTATTTCCCCCTAAATACCAAAGATGATGCAAGGACATTTTTATAGTCCCACTGACTACAATTTGTCTCCCACTGAAGTTTGAATGACAGTAAACCGGTCCTTTGTTTAGAAAGTTTGGAAACCCCTGCACTAAGCCCATGTGTTGCCCATCTGTATTATTATCGTAGTCTGGAGAATACTTCTTGCTACTACTATCCATGATATATAAGCCCTGCAGAACCTTATCTGGCAACAGCTATTCTGAAAGTATAAAAATTAATTCTAGGTCTGAACGTCAAAGGATAGAAAGCCTGTGTGGGATTTCACATTTTTTTTATATAAACATTGTTATGCATTTTATCTGTTGAACAATTAAGAAACTTTCAAAAGTTTCCTTATTCATTAATTTAGGCCATCATGACTCATGGTAATGAATTTTGCAGGCCAGCTGAGTGGCATCTAGCTAGGCAAGCCTTCTGCTCCTTTCCAGAAGCACTTGTGTGTGAGCTGTCAGTAGGTCCTAGTGCTGGATGGCACATGTATTTCATTATACATAGAACTTTTTGGCTGCATAGGACAGCCATAGGGAGATGGTCAAACCGGAGCACTGCATTGTATAAAACGTATGTATGGGCTTAGGTATCTGTTAAGGAGCTGACTACAAGTGAGATAATAAAAACCCATATGCTGTTTCAGTTAGAGGTGGCAAAAAATGAATTAAAAGAGCAGAAGAAAGCAAAAGGGATAAAGTGATGCCAGAAAAGGCAAAACTGATAGAGGGAAAACATTGAAAGAGCAGTAAAAAAAAAGGGAGAAAACAGAAATCTGAAAATGGGACTGTAGGAGGGTGGCAGTTTAACTCAATCGTGGCCATAGCAGGAAGCTGGAACACCCCCATCTAAGTACTGATAAACTGACCTCCTGGTCATATCAGATTTTGACCTGTAGCTATCACTTCCTTCCTCTCTGGTGGGGGCCAGTGACTGGATCCTCTGCCAACACTCCTGGTTTTGCAACTGTTCCCCCTCACAGGGCTATCAGGACACTGACCCAGCTTCTCCCAGGATCTGACAGCCAGGTGGCCAGGTATTACTCTATCACTTCATCTAAAGCATTACCTGAGGAACTCACACAGAGCCTGCATGTAGACAAACCTCTTTTTTACTGAAGAACTGCAGCGTACAACAGTCAATCAGACCTTGGGCCAAGCACAGTTCAACACAAGTTCTAGGCACATTTGCTGTTGTGAGTTTCACTGAGGCAGGTGATGTGCATTTAGACCCAGAAAAGGGGAACCCCCTCCAGGGGGTACCCAGAAAAGTGCAGTCCTTAGGAGACCATTCTCCTCATGGCAATCCTTAACATGGCCAAGACTCTATCCTTTCAAGTAGCTCCTCTCACTCTATACGAGGGGATCCTGCCTGGAAGGAAGTAAACTCACTCTGCTTACTGGAAGAGAGAGACATTTGTGGGCCCAACCTTGACCTGCCTACGAGGCAGGAAAAAGAGTAGATACACAGAGAGTAAAATTAGAATCTGGTGAGACTGGTGCGAAAATATTTGAGTAATGGGAAAACAGTATACATCTTTGTTTTTTTCACTTCTCCCTCCACTACATAAAGAACCCTAGCACAAAAATATTACTCCAAGTGTTTTGGAAATGTCATGTAATAAACAATGCCAATTTAAAGCACAAAGCAAAGTACCCCAAAGAAATCAATTACCATTCCGGATACTCGATTTCCTAGCATGAAATGGATTATGTTTGATTGCTGTGGATTTTGCCTCTAGCATTTTCACTTTTTTCATGCATTTTTTTGAGTATGTCTCTACATATATTGTTTTCAAAGGATTGCCCAATTAGCAAGTTTTGTCTGAAGATGTTAATTCACAAAAATATTATACAAGGGCTGCTTAAATAGGCATACTTTTTTGTCTCTAGATTTGAGTTTGTGGAAAAAAGTCTCCCAAAAGTGGAATCAAACAATGTGTATAGATGCAGCAAGGTTTTGGTATGAACACAGGGAACCGAATGTCATGTATAATAGTGGTATTAATTCTGTTATTACACGTGACCACTTCCTGCTATCAATTGGCTGCTGAGGACATTGGCAGGTGTAGGTACCACCAAGTCCTTAACAACCAGCATTGTCATCAGACCCAGTCACTTACATGGCCGGGATAATTCAATTAAAGAAAAGGCGGGTTCCCTTCTTTTTCATACCAGACCCTTTGAGTCTGATATTGCTTTAAGGGGGACCACACTCATAAAAAGCTTGGTGGATAGCCAGGATGGGGGGGGGGGGTGTTGAGCATGTACCCCCTCCTCTTAAACCGTACCACCAAATCCTTAACAACCAGCATTGTCATCAGACCCAGTCACTTACATGGCTGGGATAATTAAATTTAAAAAAAAGGGGGGTTCCCTTCTTTTTCATACCAGACCCTTTGAGTCTGATATTGATTTAAGGGGGTGAAGTGAAACAACAAGAAGCGCACCAACCTTGTGCATTACCTCAGTAACCAAAATTTATTTAGTAAAAGAATGGTACTCACAAACAGCGAATAAAAACAGGCATGTAAGTCCTCCAAGGGACTTCAAAGGCAAGGGGCCAGCGCGAATCCCATCATGGGGGTAGGCACTCAGTACTGCTGACGCGTTTCGAAGGTCATGCCTCCTGAGCTCTGAGGAAGAAGGCATGAACTTTGAAACACGTCAGCTGTACTGAGTGGCTACCCCCATGATGGGATTCGCGCTGACCTCTTGCCTTTGAAGTCCCTTGGAGGACTTACATGCCTGTTTTTATTCGCTGTTTGTGAGTACCATTCTTTTACTAAATAAATTTTGGTTACTGAGGTAATGCACAAGGTTGGTGCGCTTCTTGTTGTTTCACTTCACAGTTCTGTTCGGGCTTCCCCAGCCTTGGTTTGGAGCTGCACGACCTTGTATACTCCGGTGGTTGCTTTTTTGGAGTTTTGATTTCATCTACTCACCACCGGCCTGAATCCCGGAGCGCAGGAGAAATCGCATTTGGTTCATTGATTTAAGGGGGACCACACTCAAAAAAAGCTTGGTGGATAGCCAGGATGGGGGGGGGGGGTGAGCATGTACCCCCTCCTCCTAAACCATACCAGGCCCCTTGTCCTTTACATGGAGGGAGGGTACCATGCCCAGGGGGACCATGTTGCTGAGGACCCCACAACCCTGACCCAGTGGTTAAGGGGGTCTGCAGGTGTGGGGCTCTATAATAAATAGTTTTAAATTCACACAATCCTATCCAATTTAAATTTTTTTTAAAAACATTTAACATTTAAAGAAACTTATCTGAATCTATTGTTGCATAATCCTTCATAGTGACTGGTAATTGAAAGGTGCACTTTGTTCTCTGATGTTTAGTCTTGTGTCCACACCTTGCACAGTGAGAGCTTGCATGTACACTTAAGGACCCTGTGAGTAGCCTGTGATGGACTCTTCAAATAGCTAAAGGGTATTTCCCATCAGGGAGTGATGTAGGCACTGCAGACCAGGCCCTTCCACACTACAGAACCGAAAAACAGAGACCTGGATCCCAGCCTGATTTTATCATTGAATAAGTAATCAGGGCTTAATGGTATTTGTTCTTGTAATAAATAAATATAAATTAGATGCAGGGTAGTTTTTTCCCTGGTAGAGCAGCTTTAAGTTTTGTTTTTCCCCATCCACTTGAGACAGAATATTGATGTTCCATGCAGAAACATGATATGTCTGAGCAGCTGCAAGAACTCTTGGGAAGCTCTGAGCGAACATAACTGATGAAGTGAGATGGCATGCAAGCCTGAATCCTACAAAAAACTGGTACCTCTTTAACGTGTACATTTATCTTTCAGGAAGATTTTCAGAAAACCACCCTATGCAGGTATACATTGCATGACCAGAACATATCATAGCTCCTCTTGCTGAAAACAGAGAAGGTTCCCCCATTCCAGCTGTAGCACCCTCCTAGAATAGGTTGCTACAGTGGTTCAGGTAACTCTACTTTCTTAGCTCCTTTGTAATCATTGGAACATTGTTTGATTATTTTTGGCTGTTCTGGGTCCCACTGACTGGAGGCTCAGCTGCTTCCATTGACTTCTGATGGATTCTAGAATGGAGTGGGTTAGAAGCAGTGGCGGACTGACCATTTGGAAACTCGGGCACTGCCCGAGGGCCCGGGGTCAGTGGGGGGCCCCATGAGATGCCCCTGGTACCTTTTTCATAGGCTTTTTGAGTTTGGGCAAGGACACAGGAGCCCTATGATCCCCTATTGCCTGGGGGCCCCATGAGTTGTCAGTCCGCCCCTGGTTAGAAGAGGCGGACCCTTTGTCTGAATATTTATGAGGTCTCAGACAATTTCTGAACCGAGAGGGTGTTGTGGTGGGGGATGCGTAGGCGGTTGAGGGGTGCATAAATAGTCTAGGGCCTGGAGCAGCAGGCTGCTGCCATTCTGGGCAGTGTGGCTGAAGTTTGTAGGTGTTCATTGCGGTCCAAACTCAGTGGGAGCTGGGGGGGGGAGTGGCTATTATCTGAAAATAGATGAAGCCAAATAAAGGGATTTCACTGAGGATATGATCTGGGAATTCACTGGAGAAGTGTCAGACTGGTGCTGGACGGAGGCATCTAAGTATCTGGAGATATTAGGAGTACACGCCTGAGTATAGGATCCTAGTGACTGTCTGCTGCTACTTTGAGCATTTGCTCCAGTGCTGGCTCAGGACCTTTCCTTTTTCCCTTTATGTCCCAAAGTGGCTTGCTGTCCTAGTGTTTGCTAAGTGGGGACTATCCTTAGAAGTGTAGATAAGGAAAAGTGTGTCCTCTGATTCTCAAGCATCATATTTTGGAGTATCTCAAAGCTCCTTGCACCTCAACCAAGTTCAACTAGCATTAAAAGCACAAAAAGACACCCAAGTCTGTGCATTTAGCTGTAAGACTGTCCATGTTGCTGTGTGCCTGGCTACTGGTATATCCAATTGGGAAGAGAACCCGGGACAAACTAGCGGGTCTGTTTAGGGCTAGCGCTACACAGATAAAGGTGTTTTGGGTCCTCTCCAGAAAAAGCACTAGCTGCTATACTTCTCCATTCTTCCTTTTTCAGGACGGGCTGAATTTCACTATATTGCACTCCCTTGTGGCTACAAACTTGCGCCGCATCTTATCCTGGCTCCACCTAACCATGGTAACGGTTGCTGTAGGCCGTTCAAACTCTATGCACACGCAGTGTGCTCACCTAGAACCAGTGACCGCTTGCAGTATGATTGTTCCAGAGAGGCCTTTAGGAGGTGCAATATAGTGAAATTCTGCCTGTTCTGCAAACAGAAAGGAGAGGTATAAGGGGCCAGTCCTTTTTTTGGAGAGGATCCAAAACAGCTACATCTAGAATGGGAGGACTTCCACCATTTCCAGCAGGAAAAGCTTTTAGTATGTATTATTCGTTAGATGTAGAATTGCATAGGGGAATTTTTTCCAGTTCTTCCTGAAAGGTGAACTTACACATTAAACAGTTAATCATTTTTAAAAGCTAATAAATATAACTACGGATAATGTATTTGAACAAAAATATCTTTATGTAGATAATATCTATATGTTTCACTGCTTTTTTAAAATCTGAATATTCTCTCTCACTGTGGTGGGGCCCGTGTGGGACAGCAAGCTATTTTCTAGACCATGAAGCTCAATGCAGACTTCTATGTTTCTATGGAAACCCTACATACAGATGAATCCTCCATTATTTACCACATGATGCGTGAAGGCATACCGAAATTGATGAGATGTGTGATGTGCTTCAAAACAAAGGCAAACAAGCTGCACCAGACTCAAACAGAAAAAATAACCCGGTGACAAGACGTCTAATGTATTTAGCTAGTGATATATCTTTAAAGAACAGACACCTTGTCATAACTACTGAGTCATATACTTTCTTAAGAATATATGTAAAGAAAGCAAGCTTCCTCTGAGGAAATCCACTGAGGACACAGCACTCAACTAAACAGGACCTGAGTGAATGGGCAAGGTTGATGGGAAATGAATATGTCCAGATGGTGCAGT
The DNA here is from genome assembly GCF_062004578.1 of Staurois parvus. Taxonomy (NCBI): domain Eukaryota; kingdom Metazoa; phylum Chordata; class Amphibia; order Anura; family Ranidae; genus Staurois; species Staurois parvus. The sequence continues at coordinate 6,192,674 of NW_028317965.1, read as the reverse complement.
GTTTACTGTGTAATAGTAACCAAAAACCCAGTAATGAAAAATGATGATGTAAAAGATATGATGTATTATAAAGTATAGGCAACCCAATATTTGAAAACTAAATGGGTAGCTAGGACTAGACAATGAACTGAGAGCTAGGTGGATTCTGCAGCCCGTGGGTTCAGGAGGGGATGCTATGTCTGTAGTGCACACAAAAAGAGAAAACAAACAGGCGCAAAAGCCACCATAGTGTAGTAAATTAAAAAAGTTAATTTATTGGAAAGATAACATTGCATTCACAAGAATATGACAGGTGCAGGGGCGGACTGACAACTCATGGGGCCCCTGGGCAATAGGGGATCATGGGGCCCCTGTGTCCTTGCCCAAACTCAACAAAGCCTATGAAGAAGGTACCAGGGGTATCTCATGGGGCCCCCTACTGACCCCGGGCCCTCGGGCAGTTGCTGAGTTTCCAAATGGTCATTCCGCCCCTGGACAGGTGCAGAGGTAACAAATAGGAGGATATAACTCGACCACCTGGGAAGGGGGACAACCAGCATCTGACATAGGCCACACGATGGAGAAGGGACCAGGTAATGTGGTTTGAAGTCCGGGACTCATCCTTCTACAGCCCCAATGATAGGATCCACCTACGTCTGAAGAGCATGCACAGTCAGGAACCTGTTCTGAGGTGTATGCGCCTCTTTGTTAGCAGTATAAATAAGCTATTAAAGAGGCACGCACTCCTCAAAAAGTGACCCACTCATTTTATATATATATATTGTATACACACTCACCAGCTCAATTGCATGGTAATAAATAAATTGCTAATCAGCCTGCTACATGGCAGCAACTCAATGCATTTATACATGTAGACGTGATGAAGACGACTTGCTGACGTTCAAACACCAGAGCATCAGAATGGGGAAGAAAGGAGATTTTAGTGACTTTGAATGTGGCATGGTTGTTGGTGCCAGAGAAGCTGGTCAAAGTATTTCAAAAACTGCTGATCTACTGGGATTTTGATCTACTGGGACTTTCATGCACAACCATCTCTAGGGTTTGCAGAGAATGGTCCGAAAAAGGGAAAATATCCAGTGATTGGCAGTTGTGTGGATGAAAATGTCTTGTTGATGTCAGAGGTCAGGGGAGAATGGGCAGACTGGTTGTTGTGATATTCAGATGGTAGGGTCAGAATTTGGTCTAAACAAGGTGAAAGCATGGATCCATCCTTGTATCTATGGTTCAGGCTGGTGGTGGTGGTGTAATGGTGCAGGGGGTATGTTCTTGACACTAGCAAGGTGAACCTAATAAGTGAGTGTGTATGTATGTATATATATATATATATATATATTTCTTTATTATTATTATTTTTATTATTTATTTATGTTTTTATTTTCATACTTTTCTTCTTCATGGGGAATTTGGATCTGGCCAGTAGGAAATGTATCCGGATCTCCCATGCAGCTCTGCAGCAACAGATCACTTCTAATAGTGATCCATCATTTGCTACCTTCAGGAAGAGGCTGGATAGAGATGCAGTAGCTTAGCAATAGTCCCTGTAATAACAGAAAGTGTCATGATGTCACCCAATGCAAGCAAAAAAAAGAAGTATTGTGTGTACATTAGCTTCTACAGCATACACCTACATAGCAATCTGTAGAAGGATAAGAAGCCCTTCCTTCAGGGATGATGTCAGGAGGGTGTGCTTAGCTGCGAAAGCCCCTGCTCCCCTCCTGGAGACTCCTGGGATGTATGACATTATTTGCCTAGGCATGGAAACCAGGAAGTAACTGAAGAATTGGAAAAAAAATATAAAACAAGTAAAAATTATATACTTTTCTATCATTTAGTAATGTTAGCAACATAAGAATTCCAAATAGTCATTGCTGATTGAGGGTGAAGTTTCACTTTATTGACACCCAATGGTCCAGTGCTAGTGTTGGCAGAGACCCACTGAAGCCAATGGATTTTGATTTACTAAAGCCAGAGAGTGCAAAATCTGGTGCAGCTGTGCATGGTAGCCAATCAGTTTCTAAATTCAGCTTGTTCAATTAAGCTTTGACAAAAAAAAAACCTGGAAGCTGATTGGTTTCCATGTAGAGCTGCCACAAATTTTGCACTCTCCAGTTTTAGTAAATCAACCCCAATTAGTTTAAGTGTTGTTTTAAAATGGTGCTGGAACAAATAGGCCCTGTCCCTGGGCCATTTATTCAATTTAGTTTTTTTGTTTTAGTTTTTGTCTTTTTGCTTTCTTGTGTATTTGATCAGAATTCACATTTTTTATTCCACTTTTTTCACTGTCTGATCATTAAAGGTCATGACTCCTTAAAAACCACCAAAAAAACGCTTAATGTTGTCTTCCCTGTACAATTCATGGAGAAATTTCACCAAAATCTCCAGGTCATGACTCCTTAAAAACCACAAAAAAAAACCCTTAATGTTGTCGGCCATTTATTCCATTTAGTTTTTTTTTTGTTTTTGTCTTTTTGCTTTCTTGTGTATTTGATCATAATTTGTGAGCTGTCACATTTTTTATTCCACTTTTTTCACTGTCTAATCATTAAAGGTCATTGACTCCTTAAAAACCACCAAAAAAACCCTTAATGTCGTCTTCCCTGTACAATTCATGGAGAAATTTCACCAAAATCTCCAGGTTTCCCCAAATTTTTGGGAAAATCAACACTTTTAATTTTAGCCATCCCCACTAATCAGTATAAATCATTTTTTTCTTCTGACAAAATATTAATATTCAATGAAGTTTGAAAATCCAATTAGGTGTTCAATTCTATTTGCCATTTTGTTTACTATATAATGTTACTGTGACATTTTGGTGGGTTTCTCCATAACAATTAATTTGTACTATCAAAAAATATCTAGGTATGCTTAAACAAAGAAACAACACAGTATATTATTTTTGTAACTCTTGAAAATATAACTACCTGTGCTGCCTACGTGTGTCGTCAGTCATATTTTTTTATTGGGTACATGTATGTAAAAATGTCTTTCTTTATGCCAAGGTAAGCAGATTCTTTAAGCTGTACTTTTCAGAAAATAAATATGACATTTAATATAGAGTGTGGTAAGCAAAATACAATACTGTGGTAATTTATCAAATAAAGTCTACATGAAATTTTACAAGTGCCAACCATGGCTAAATTAGAAATAAATACAGCAAAATAGTTTTTATCTCTACTTAAAGGCAACATGTCACCAATCAGCATCTGCAACCATTTAACTCTCCACTCTCTATTTACTGCAAACTGGTGATTTTATTTCTCAGTAATTATGATGTAAAATCTGGATGGCCAACACCACCCTTAAAGGTTTATGGCCTCCAACGGAAGCAATGTGTCAGGGATCTCGTACAATAAGTGCTCATTCCTGTGCAGTAAGTGCACAATGGCCTTGGCACTCAGCGGTCTACCTGGCCTCAGTGCTGCAATGTCTTCAGCTCTGGATCAGGGGTGGACTGACAACTCATGGGGCCCCTGGGCAATAGGGGATCATGGGGCCCATGTCCTTGCCGAAACTTAAAAAAGCCTATGAAAAAGGTACCAGGGGCATCTCATGGGGCCCCCTACTGACCCCGGGCCCTCGGGCAGTGCCCGAGTTTCCAAATGGCCAGCCCGCCCCTGCTCTGGATCTTTCATTCCTAGCTCCTGAAAGTCTGCTTACATTGTCCCTGACCTGGCTATGCTCGCTTGTGTTACCAACCTTGGCTTGGACTTCTGACCTCGATTCCAACTCCTGACTTGGTACCTCGCACCCAGCACGTTACCGACTCCTTTCTGTTCCTGACCTTGAACTTGATCCTGACCCTGCACCTCTTTGCCTGGCTGCTACTGAGCATAGTTTGTGACCAGACTTAATACTGCCACTAGAAGGACTCCTGTGTTTCCAAGCTCAAGTTCACTACCTCAGCTACCTGGCACCTGTGCCCTACCACTGCTCTAGCAGTCCCTGACTCCACTACCAGGAGTGCTTGGACAGGAATTACACAAGAGGCCACCCTCGTCATCTCAGGGTCCACAGTCAGCTGTGTAACACAATACCTTTACAATTTGATGCCAGCCCTGTGACAGCCTCTAGGAGGGCTTTACAACCTGATTCTAAGCAAGGGCGGACTGACCATTCGAGCACTCGGGCACTGCCCGAGGGCCCAGGGTCAGTAGGGGGCCCCATGAAATTCCCATGGTACCTTTTTACAGTCTTTTTGAGTGTGGGCAAGGACAAAGGGGCCCCATGATCCCCTATTGCCCAGGGGCCCCATGAGTTTCCAGTCTGCTCCTGATTCTAAATTAACTTTTTCTGAAAGACAGAAAATAAAAGTGAATAACAGCAAATACACCTATCTCTAAGAGGTAGGGCTGAACGTTTATAGCAACCTAACAGTAGAAAGTCAGATTCTTTCAAGTGTTCATTCCCTAATGTTTTCTTTTACTACAGGATAATGGGCTAATGAGGATTCCTGCAGGGTACCTGGTTTGATAATTTTTCTTAATTCAGCCCACCAATAGACCATCCCACATTTTCAAGAAGTGTATTCTCAGATAATTAATATTATTATTATTTAGGATTTATATAGCTCCAACATTTTATGCGGAGGAGATGTAGATTGAGAATAGGAGGGGTCCAAGAAGAGAACCTTTGGAAACCCCAACAAAGAAAGGAAGAGGAAGGAGGAGAGGAAGCAGAATTGTAAGTGACACTGAAGGTGTGGTGGGAAAGGTAAGATGAGAACCAGCAAAGAGTGGTACACTGTGTCAAAGTCAGCAGAGAGGTCCGGGAGTAGGAGTACAGAACAGTGTCCATTGGTTTTAGCCATTAGTAGATTGTTTGTGAGTTTGAGAGTAGATTCCGTGGAGTGTTGAGGGTGAAATCCGGACTAAAGGGCATCAAGAAAATCATTCTTAGTGTCAGGGATCTCCTCGATCCCTGCCGCGATGGTCCCGGCGCAGGCGCACTGCTCCGCCCTGTACACGGGCACTAGGTCCGGGCCGGCCGCGGCGTTCGAGTTCGCGCATGCGCAGTAGAAGCCGCGGCCGCCCGCTGGGCACCAATGGCAGCGCAGGGCGGGATATTTAAAGGTCCCTGAGCTGTCATTTCTTTGCCTTCTGGTCTTACCTGCTCCCTGTGATCCTGTACCTGTGCCTAGTAAGTTTATTGACCCGGATTGTTTATTGACCTGCTGATTTCTCCTGCCCAGACCCTTGCTTGCTTGACCTCTCTCCCTGGATGCCCCCCATTAGATCTGACCTCCTGTTGCTGACCTGGCGTGTGACCCGACGATTCTCTGCCTGCTCCCTTGTACCTTACCGTCCTCTACTTTACCGACTCGGCCTGTCTGACTACGCACTTGCTCAGCCATCCATCCATCCATCCCATCGGGGTCACCCGACCTCCTCACATCTGGCTCTCCCTGGTTGGAGCCCCTGGCGAACACCCCTACCACTGACAGGTGTGCTCAGTAGAGGCGACCTGGTCTCGAGGTTCCAGTTCCACATCACATACAGGCCCGGCTCGAAAAACACGAAGCCTGACGCGTTGTCGCGCATGTACGAGGACACCAAGGAGATCCCAGTACCCGACACTATTCTTCCTGCAGGAAATTTCTTGGCCCTCCAGACGAACCTTTGCTCCGAGATCCTGAGAGCGTCCACAGCGATGTCTACCTCCGATGGGGCCCCCCTCCAGAACAAGGAGGGACTCCTATGGAGGGAGGACCGGATTGTGGTGCCGGAGGATGCCCGAACCTTAGTCTTGGGACATTGCCATGACCATCCACTGGCAGGACATTTTGGGCCGGTCAAGACCCTGGAACTTCTCCGACGTTCCTTCTGGTGGCCGGACATGGCCAAGGATTGTAAGAACTACGTGGGCTCCTGTGACATCTGCCAGCGGAACAAGCCTTCAAGAAATAAGGCGTGGGGCCTGCTACGTCCATTGCCCATCCCTGAACGGCCCTGGCAGAAAATCTCTATGGACTTCATAGTCGAGCTTCCACCCTCACTGGACCACACAGCAATTCTCGTGGTCGTGGACCGCTTATCCAAGATGGCCCATTTCATCCCTTTACGGAAGACTCCATCAGCAGCCGAGACGGCGCAAGTCTTTATTCGAGAGATCGTTAGACTGCATGGGGTTCCCGAAGACATCGTCTCGGACCGAGGGGTGCAGTTTACCTTGCGGTTTTGGAGGGCGTTGTGCAAAGCCCTGGATATCAAGCTGTCCCTTTCCTCGGCATTTCACCCTCAGACCAATGGTCAGACCGAAAGGACCAATCAGACCCTGGAGCAATACCTGCGATGCTACACATCATTCTCTCAGGACGACTGGGTGCCACTGCTCCCTTTGGCAGAATTCGCGTACAACAACGCTTGCCATTCAGCAACTGGGCAGTCCCCGTTCTTCGCCAACTATGGGTTTCATCCTGTCTTCCTCCCGGACTTAGTCCCGGAATGCCCGATTCCAGCGACACAGGATGCACTGACCTTCTTCACCTCCAACAATAAGAAACTACAGGAAGCCATCCTTCAGGCCCAAGAAGACTATAAGAGGGCTTTTAATAGGAAGCGAAGAGGGGACCTGGTGTTGCAGCCCGGAGAGAAGGTTTGGCTGGCTACGTCAAACTTGAAGATGCTCTGCCCGTCAAAAAAGTTGGGACCTAAATTTATAGGCCCTTTTTGCATCAAACGGATGGTCAATGAAGTGGCCTATGAACTTGTTCTCCCTGAGACACTCAAGATCCACCCTGTCTTCCACGTGTCCCTGTTGAAACCAGTAGCCCCTGATGCCTTCCCGGAACGGGAATCCAGGCCCCCGGAGGCCGTAACGGTTGAAGAGGAAGAAGAATTCGAGGTGGAGGCAATCTTGAAGTGCCGACGAAGGGGGGGCCAGACCCAATTTCTCATCAAGTGGAAGGGCTACGGCCCTGAGGACAATTCGTGGGAACCAGCCCATAATGTCCATGCACCTAGACTTGTCCGGAGGTTTCTTTGTGATCACCCGTGGTGGAGAGATCGGGTGGGCATCCGGAGGTTGCCCGTAGGGGGGGGGGCAATGTCAGGGATCTCCTCGATCCCTGCCGCGATGGTCCCGGCACAGGCGCACTGCTCCGCCCTGTACACGGGCACTAGGTCCGGGCCGGCCGCGGCGTTCGAGTTCGCGCATGCGCAGTAGAAGCCGCGGCCGCCCGCTGGGCACCAATGGCAGCGCAGGGCGGGATATTTAAAGGTCCCTGAGCTGTCATTTCTTTGCCTTCTGGTCTTACCTGCTCCCTGTGATCCTGTACCTGTGCCTAGTAAGTTTATTGACCCGGATTGTTTATTGACCTGCTGATTTCTCCTGCCCAGACCCTTGCTTGCCTGACCTCTCTCCCTGGATGCCCCCCATTAGATCTGACCTCCTGTTGCTGACCTGGCGTGTGACCCGACGATTCTCTGCCTGCTCCCTTGTACCTTACCGTCCTCTACTTTACCGACTCGGCCTGTCTGACTACGCACTTGCTCAGCCATCCATCCATCCCATCGGGGTCACCCGACCTCCTCACATCTGGCTCTCCCTGGTTGGAGCCCCTGGCGAACACCCCTACCACTGACAGGTGTGCTCAGTAGAGGCGACCTGGTCTCGGGGTACTACAAGTCCATCCCCACCATCAGGGGCCCTGGTGAACAAGTACCCTGGGGCTTAGACTCCGCGCTCTGGGCACGCCTGACCAGTGGAGTGCTAGTGGTGCCGCTCGGCGGTCCCTCACACTTAGTGAGATGGTTGCTCAGTTAGTTGTAGACCAGGTGTTCAAGGACTTTAGAGGAAAAGGGGATTAAAGAGATGGGTTGTAGGTTGTTAAGATTGTTGGGGTCTAGTGTGGGCTTTTTAAGTATGGGGATGACTAGTGCATGTTTTAGAGAGTTGGGGAGGATGCTAGAAGAGGGGGAGAGATTGAAGATGGGAGTTAGAGAGTGTCGGACAAAGTCAGAAAGTGATCATAGCATTTGTGATGGAACAGGGTCCAGTGGGCAGGTGGTTAGGTGGGCATTAGAAAAACATTTAGCAACCTCAACTATAGTAGTGGTGTTGAATTCTGGAAGTAGTGATTGTACCTGTGGACATGAAGTGTTAGGTGGGGGAGTGGGGGGTATGTGCACATCAGAGATCTCTTGGCGAATTTTAATTATTCACTTGTAGTTACTAAGTTACTATAGACCTGTTATTTTAACTTCAATAGTTGGGAAGATACTGGAGAGTTTAACCACTTGCCTCCTGGGCACTTTTACCCCCTTCCTGCCCAGTCCAATTTTCAGCTTTAGGTGCTGTCACACTTTGAATGACAATTGCGTGGTCATGCAACACTGTATCCATATGAAAGTTTTATAATTTTTTCCACACAAATAGATCTTGCTTTTGGTGGTATTCAATTGCCACTGGGGTCTTTATTTTTTGCACTGTAAATGAAAAAAGAGAAAAAAATTGGAAAAAAGTTTTCTTTGTTTCTATTATAAAATTTTGCAAACAGGTAATTTTTCTCCTTCACTGATGTGCATTGATGAGGCTGCTCTGATAGGCAGCACTGATGGGCAATGATAGGCAATACTGATGGGCACTGATGAGGCAGCACTGATAGCACTGATGAGGTGGCACTGATGAAGTGGCACTGGTGGACATTGATGAGGAGGCACTGATGATGCACTGATATGCAGCAATGATGGGCACTGATAGGCGGCACTTATGGGCACTGATAGGCGGCAGTGATTGGTTGGGACTGATGGGCACTAACTGAAGGCACTGACAGATGGCACTGATTGGCAGCACTGCTGGGCATTGACATGCGGCACTGCTAGGCACTGATGGGTGGCACTGCTGGGCACTGACAGGCAGCGCTGCTGGACACTGATGGGTGTCACTGCTGGGCACTGATGGGTGGCACTGCCAGGTGGAATTGCTGGGCACTGCTAGGCGGCACTGATAATCAGTGCCCTGATTATCAGTGCAGATCTCACCTGTCACATTTGCCGGTTATCGGCAGTATTTTCCTCACGCTGTGACAAGAAAAGTGAGGAAAGTGCAGCCGATAACGGCAACTGTATTTACATTTTGATTTGCTGCGTCAATGGACACAACTGATCACATGGTAAAAGGCTGTGATTGGCCTTTTACCTTATCACCGACAGCACTGGGTGCATGCCGCTGTTAGCAAGTTCTGGGAGGACGTCCATGGACGCCCTCCCAGAACTGGACAACTGAGCTGTAGCTGTCTTTCGGCTATGGCGAAGTGGTTAAGCGGTTAATAAAGACCACATAGATGTTACAAAAAAAAAATTAGGCAATAGTCAGTCTGAATTCATGAAAGACAGAAGTTGTCAAACAAATCTGATTTCACTCTATGAGGAGGTAAGCAAAAAGTGGCTGCGGACGTAATATACAATAGAAAAGCGTTTGACACAGTTCCCCACACCCACAATTAGAGATGAGTGAATCGAACCAGGCGAAGTGGAATTCGTTTCGAATTTCAGGAAAAATTCGATTCGCGTCGAATCCGAATATTTGCATAATTCGGGTGCGCGAATCGGATTTTTCCCGATCAGCCGGCAAAAGTGTCCCTGCAGAGAGCTCCGCTATTTCTGACAGTTCTCTGACAGTTCCTTCACATGTACAGCGGTTGAAACATTGTATCTATTTGTTTCCATTTAGGATACAGATGTTTTTATTCGGAAATAAATAGATACAATGTTTCAACCGCTGTACATGTGAAGGAACTGTCAGAGAACTGTCAGAAATAGCGGAGCTCTCTGCAGATACACTTTTTGCTGTACTGGAATACTTCTTCTTTTCATTCTTCTTTTCATTCTTCTCATTCTTCTTTTCATTCTTCTTCTCATTCTTCTTTTCATTCTTCTTCTTTTCATTCTTCTTTTCATTCTTCTCATTCTTCTTTTCTTCTTCATGAAAAGAAGAATGAGAAGAAGAATGAAAAGAAGAATGAAAAGAAGAATGAGAAGAATGAAAAGAAGAATGAAAAGAAGAAGAATGAAAAGAAGAATGAGAAGAAGAATGAAAAGAAGAATGAGAAGAAGAATGAGAAGAATGAAAAGAAGAATGAGAAGAATGAAAAGAAGAATGAAAAGAAGAAGAAGAATGAAAAGAAGAAGAAGAATGAAAAGAAGAAGAAGAAGAATCTTTTCATTCTTCTCATTCTTCTTTTCATTCTTCTTCTTCTTTTCATTCTTCTTCTTCTTTTCATTCTTCTTTTCATTCTTCTTCTTCTTTTCATTCTTCTTCTTCTTCTTTTCATTCTTCTTCTTCTTCTTCTTTTCATTCTTCTTTTCATTCTTCTCATTCTTCTTTTCATTCTTCTTTTCATTCTTCTTCTCATTCTTCTTTTCATTCTTCTTCTTCTTTTCATTCTTCTTTTCATTCTTCTCATTCTTCTTTTCTTCTTCATGAAAAGAAGAATGAGAAGAAGAATGAAAAGAAGAATGAAAAGAAGAAGAAGAATGAAAAGAAGAATGAGAAGAAGAATGAAAAGAAGAATGAAAAGAAGAAGAAGAATGAAAAGAAGAATGAGAAGAAGAATGAAAAGAAGAATGAGAAGAAGAATGAGAAGAATGAAAAGAAGAATGAGAAGAATGAAAAGAAGAATGAAAAGAAGAAGAAGAAGAATGAAAAGAAGAAGAATGAAAAGAAGAATGAAAAGAAGAAGAAGAAGAATCTTTTCATTCTTCTCATTCTTCTTTTCGTTCTTCTTCTTCTTCTTTTCATTCTTCTTCTTCTTTTCATTCTTCTTTTCATTCTTCTTCTTTTCATTCTTCTTCTTTTCATTCTTCTTTTCATTCTTCTTCTTCTTCTTTTCATTCTTCTTCTTCTTTTCATTCTTCTTCTTCTCTGACAGTTCCTTCACATGTACAGCGGTTGAAACATTGTATCTATTTGTTTCCATTTAGGATACAGATGTTTTTATTCGGAAATAAATAGATACAATGTTTCAACCGCTGTACATGTGAAGGAACTGTCAGAGAACTGTCAGAAATAGCGGAGCTCTCTGCAGATACACTTTTTGCTGTACTGGAATACTTCTTCTTTTCATTCTTCTTTTCATTCTTCTCATTCTTCTTTTCATTCTTCTTCTCATTCTTCTTTTCATTCTTCTTCTTCTTTTCATTCTTCTTTTCATTCTTCTCATTCTTCTTTTCTTCTTCATGAAAAGAAGAATGAGAAGAAGAATGAAAAGAAGAATGAAAAGAAGAATGAGAAGAATGAAAAGAAGAATGAAAAGAAGAAGAATGAAAAGAAGAATGAGAAGAAGAATGAAAAGAAGAATGAGAAGAAGAATGAGAAGAATGAAAAGAAGAATGAGAAGAATGAAAAGAAGAATGAAAAGAAGAAGAAGAATGAAAAGAAGAAGAAGAATGAAAAGAAGAAGAAGAAGAATCTTTTCATTCTTCTCATTCTTCTTTTCATTCTTCTTCTTCTTTTCATTCTTCTTCTTCTTTTCATTCTTCTTTTCATTCTTCTTCTTCTTTTCATTCTTCTTCTTCTTCTTTTCATTCTTCTTCTTCTTCTTCTTTTCATTCTTCTTTTCATTCTTCTCATTCTTCTTTTCATTCTTCTTTTCATTCTTCTTCTCATTCTTCTTTTCATTCTTCTTCTTCTTTTCATTCTTCTTTTCATTCTTCTCATTCTTCTTTTCTTCTTCATGAAAAGAAGAATGAGAAGAAGAATGAAAAGAAGAATGAAAAGAAGAAGAAGAATGAAAAGAAGAATGAGAAGAAGAATGAAAAGAAGAATGAAAAGAAGAAGAAGAATGAAAAGAAGAATGAGAAGAAGAATGAAAAGAAGAATGAGAAGAAGAATGAGAAGAATGAAAAGAAGAATGAGAAGAATGAAAAGAAGAATGAAAAGAAGAAGAAGAAGAATGAAAAGAAGAAGAATGAAAAGAAGAATGAAAAGAAGAAGAAGAAGAATCTTTTCATTCTTCTCATTCTTCTTTTCGTTCTTCTTCTTCTTCTTTTCATTCTTCTTCTTCTTTTCATTCTTCTTTTCATTCTTCTTCTTTTCATTCTTCTTCTTTTCATTCTTCTTTTCATTCTTCTTCTTCTTCTTTTCATTCTTCTTCTTCTTTTCATTCTTCTTCTTCTTCTTCTCTGACAGTTCCTTCACATGTACAGCGGTTGAAACATTGTATCTATTTGTTTCCATTTAGGATACAGATGTTTTTATTCGGAAATAAATAGATACAATGTTTCAACCGCTGTACATGTGAAGGAACTGTCAGAGAACTGTCAGAAATAGCGGAGCTCTCTGCAGATACACTTTTTGCTGTACTGGAATACTTCTTCTTTTCATTCTTCTTTTCATTCTTCTCATTCTTCTTTTCATTCTTCTTCTCATTCTTCTTTTCATTCTTCTTCTTCTTTTCATTCTTCTTTTCATTCTTCTCATTCTTCTTTTCTTCTTCATGAAAAGAAGAATGAGAAGAAGAATGAAAAGAAGAATGAGAAGAATGAAAAGAAGAATGAAAAGAAGAAGAATGAAAAGAAGAATGAGAAGAAGAATGAAAAGAAGAATGAGAAGAATGAAAAGAAGAATGAAAAGAAGAAGAAGAATGAAAAGAAGAAGAAGAATGAAAAGAAGAAGAATCTTTTCATTCTTCTCATTCTTCTTTTCATTCTTCTTTTCATTCTTCTTCTTCTTTTCATTCTTCTTTTCATTCTTCTTCTTCTTCTTTTCATTCTTCTTCTTCTTTTCATTCTTCTTTTCATTCTTCTTCTTCTTTTCATTCTTCTTCTTCTTCTTTTCATTCTTCTTTTCATTCTTCTTCTTCTTTTCATTCTTCTTTTCATTCTTCTCATTCTTCTTTTCATTCTTCTTTTCATTCTTCTTCTCATTCTTCTTTTCATTCTTCTTCTTCTTTTCATTCTTCTCATTCTTCTTTTCTTCTTCATGAAAAGAAGAATGAGAAGAAGAATGAAAAGAAGAAGAAGAATGAAAAGAAGAATGAGAAGAAGAATGAAAAGAAGAATGAAAAGAAGAATGAGAAGAATGAAAAGAAGAATGAAAAGAAGAAGAATGAAAAGAAGAATGAGAAGAAGAATGAAAAGAAGAATGAGAAGAAGAATGAGAAGAATGAAAAGAAGAATGAGAAGAAGAAGAAGAAGAATGAAAAGAAGAAGAAGAAGAATGAAAAGAAGAAGAAGAATGAAAAGAAGAATGAAAAGAAGAAGAAGAATAATCTTTTCATTCTTCTCATTCTTCTTTTCATTCTTCTTCTTCTTCTTTTCATTCTTCTTCTTCTTTTCATTCTTCTTTTCATTCCTCTTCTTTTCATTCTTCTTCTTCTTTTCATTCTTCTTCTTCTTCTTTTCATTCTTCTTCTTCTTTTCATTCTTCTTCTTCTTCTTTTCATTCTTCTTTTCATTCTTCTCATTCTTCTTTTCATTCTTCTCATTCTTCTTTTCATTCTTCTTTTCATTCTTCTTCTCATTCTTCTTTTCATTCTTCTTTTCATTCTTCTCATTCTTCTTTTCTTCTTCATGAAAAGAAGAATGAAAAGAAGAATGAAAAGAAGAAGAAGAATGAGAAGAAGAATGAAAAGAAGAATGAGAAGAAGAATGAGAAGAATAAAAAGAAGAATGAGAAGAATGAAAAGAAGAATGAAAAGAAGAAGAAGAAGAATGAAAAGAAGAAGAATGAATGAAAAGAAGAATGAAAAGAAGAAGAATGAAAAGAAGAAAGAGAAGAAGAATGAAAAGAAGAATGAAAAGAAGAATGAGAAGAATGAAAAGAAGAATGAAAAGAAGAAGAAGAATGAAAAGAAGAATGAAAAGAAGAATGAGAAGAAGAATGAAAAGAAGAATGAGAAGAATGAAAAGAAGAATGAAAAGAAGAAGAAGAAGAATGAAAAGAAGAAGAAGAATGAAAAGAAGAATGAAAAGAAGAAGAAGAATCTTTTCATTCTTCTCATTCTTCTTTTCATTCTTCTTCTTCTTTTCATTCTTCTTTTCATCCTACTTCTTCTTCTTCTTCTTCATCCTCATCCTCTTCTTCTTCTTCTGAGGATGAGGATGAAGAAGAAGAAGTAGGATGAAAATAAGAAGAATTCCAAGCCGGCAAAAAGTGTATCTGCAGAGCTCCTCTATTCTGCAGATACACTTAGAGGAGCTCTGCAGATACACTTTTTTGCCGGTTTGGAATTCTTCTTATTTTCATCCTACTTCTTCTTCTTCTTCTTCATCCTCATCCTCGGAAGAAGAAGAAGAGGATGAGGATGAGGATGATGAAGAAGAAGAAGTAGGATGAAAATAAGAAGAATTCCAAGCCGGCAAAAAGTGTATCTGCAGAGCTCCTCTATTTCTGACAGTTCTCTGACATAGAACTGTCAGAAATAGAGGAGCTCTGCAGATACACTTTTTGCCGGCTTGGAATTCTTCTTATTTTCATCCTACTTCTTCTTCTTCTTCATCCTCATCCTCATCCTCTTCTTCTTCTTCTGAGGATGAGGATGAAGAAGAAGAAGAAGAAAAAGAAGAAGAAGAAGAAGTAGGATGAAAATAAGAAGAATTCCAAGCCGGCAAAAAGTGTGTCTGCAGAGCTCCTCTAAGTGTATCTGCAGAATAGAGGAGCTCTGCAGATACACTTTTTGACGGCTTGGAATTCTTCTTCTTTTCATCCTACTTCTTCTTCTTCTTCATCCTCATCCTCAGAAGAAGAAGAAGAGGATGAGGATGAAGAAGAAGAAGAAGTAGGATGAAAATAAGAAGAATTCCAAGCCGGCAAAAAGTGTATCTGCAGAGCTCCTCTAAGTGTATCTGCAGAATAGAGGAGCTCTGCAGATACACTTTTTGCCGGCTTGGAATTCTTCTTATTTTCATCCTACTTCTTCTTCTTCTTCATCCTCATCCTCTTCTTCTTCTTCTGAGGATGAGGATGAAGAAGAAGAAGAAAAAGAAGAAGAAGTAGGATGAAAATAAGAAGAATTCCAAGCCGGCATAAAGTGTATCTGCAGAGCTCCTCTAAGTGTATCTGCAGAATAGAGGAGCTCTGCAGATACACTTTTTGCCGGCTTGGAATTCTTCTTATTTTCATCCTACTTCTTCTTCTTCTTCCTCTTCATCCTCATCCTCTTCTTCTTCTTCTGAGGATGAGGATGAGGATGAAGAAGAAGAAGTAGGATGAAAATAAGAAGAATTCCAAGCCGGCAAAAAGTGTATCTGCAGAGCTCCGCTAAGTGTATCTGCAGAGCACCGCTAAGTGTATCTGCAGAGCTCAGCGGTTGAAACATTGTATCTATTTGTTTCCATTTATGGAAACAAATAGATACAATGTTTCAACCGCTGTATGGAGTGAATGTCAGAGAACTGTCAGAAATAGCGGAGCTCTGCAGATACACTTTTTGCCGGCTTGGAATTCTTCTTATTTTCATCCTACTTCTTCTTCTTCTTCTTCATCCTCATCCTCATCTTCTTCTTCTTCTGAGGATGAGGATGAAGAAGAAGAAGAAGTAGGATGAAAATAAGAAGAATTCCAAGCCGGCAAAAAGTGTATCTGCAGAGCTCCTCTAAGTGTATCTGCAGAATAGAGGAGCTCTGCAGATACACTTTTTGCCGGCTTGGAATTCTTCTTATTTTCATCCTACTTCTTCTTCTTCTTCATCCTCATCCTCATCCTCTTCTTCTTCTTCTGAGGATGAGGATGAAGAAGAAGAAGAAGAAAAAGAAGAAGAAGAAGAAGTAGGATGAAAATAAGAAGAATTCCAAGCCGGCAAAAAGTGTGTCTGCAGAGCTCCTCTAAGTGTATCTGCAGAATAGAGGAGCTCTGCAGATACACTTTTTGACGGCTTGGAATTCTTCTTCTTTTCATCCTACTTCTTCTTCTTCTTCATCCTCATCCTCAGAAGAAGAAGAAGAGGATGAGGATGAAGAAGAAGAAGAAGTAGGATGAAAATAAGAAGAATTCCAAGCCGGCAAAAAGTGTATCTGCAGAGCTCCTCTAAGTGTATCTGCAGAATAGAGGAGCTCTGCAGATACACTTTTTGCCGGCTTGGAATTCTTCTTATTTTCATCCTACTTCTTCTTCTTCTTCATCCTCATCCTCTTCTTCTTCTTCTGAGGATGAGGATGAAGAAGAAGAAGAAAAAGAAGAAGAAGTAGGATGAAAATAAGAAGAATTCCAAGCCGGCATAAAGTGTATCTGCAGAGCTCCTCTAAGTGTATCTGCAGAATAGAGGAGCTCTGCAGATACACTTTTTGCCGGCTTGGAATTCTTCTTATTTTCATCCTACTTCTTCTTCTTCTTCCTCTTCATCCTCATCCTCTTCTTCTTCTTCTGAGGATGAGGATGAGGATGAAGAAGAAGAAGTAGGATGAAAATAAGAAGAATTCCAAGCCGGCAAAAAGTGTATCTGCAGAGCTCCGCTAAGT
This sequence comes from Staurois parvus, assembly GCF_062004578.1. NCBI lineage: Eukaryota > Metazoa > Chordata > Amphibia > Anura > Ranidae > Staurois > Staurois parvus. The sequence continues at coordinate 6,176,280 of NW_028317965.1, read as the reverse complement.
GTATCTGCAGAGCACCGCTAAGTGTATCTGCAGAGCTCAGCGGTTGAAACATTGTATCTATTTGTTTCCATTTATGGAAACAAATAGATACAATGTTTCAACCGCTGTATGGAGTGAATGTCAGAGAACTGTCAGAAATAGAGGAGCTCTGCAGATACACTTTTTGCCGGCTTGGAATTCTTCTTATTTTCATCCTACTTCTTCTTCTTCTTCTTCATCCTCATCCTCATCTTCTTCTTCTTCTGAGGATGAGGATGAAGAAGAAGAAGAAGAAGAAGTAGGATGAAAATAAGAAGAATTCCAAGCCGGCAAAAAGTGTATCTGCAGAGCTCCGCTAAGTGTATCTGCAGAGCTCCGCTAAGTGTATCTGCAGAGCTCCGCTAAGAAATAGCGGAGCTCTGCAGATACACTTTTTGCCGGCTTGGAATTCTCCTTCTTCTCATCCTTCTTCTTCTTCTTCTCATCCTTCTTCTTCTTCTCATCCTTCTCCTTCTTCTCATCCTTCTTCTTCTTCTCATCCTTCTCCTTCTTCTCATCCTTCTTCTTCTTCTCATCCTTCTCCTTTTTCTCATCCTTCTTCTTCTTCTCATCCTTCTTCTTCTTCTCATCCTTCTTCTTCTTCTCATCCTTCTCCTTCTTCTCATCCTTCTTCTTCTTCTCATCCTTCTTCTTCTCATCCTTCTCCTTCTTCTCATCCTTCTTCTCATCCTTCTCCTTCTTCTCATCCTTCTTCTCATCCTTCTCCTTCTTCTCATCCTTCTCCTTCTTCTCATCCTTCTCCTTCTTCTCATCCTTCTCCTTCTTCTCATCCTTCTCCTTCTTCTCATCCTCCTCCTTCTCCTTCTTCTCATCCTTCTCCTTCTTCTCATCCTTCTCCTTCTCCTTCTTCTCATCCTTCTCCTTCTTCTCATCCTTCTCCTTCTCCTTCTCCTTCTTCTCATCCTTCTCCTTCTTCTCATCCTTCTCCTTCTCCTTCTTCTCATCCTTCTCCTTCTCCTTCTCCTTCCTCATCTCCAAGGGCATTTAAATTAAAGGTACAGTGTTCTGCACTAATTTAAAGGCTCTCTGAAGCCTAGAAACCCTTTTTATAAGTTAAATTCGTAGCGAATAAATTTGCATCGAATCGAATTTCTTCCTCAAATTCGGCGAATCAGTCGAATCGAATTTTTGAATAATTCGCTCATCTCTACCCACAATGAATAAGGTATAGTCTACAGCAGTGTTTTTCAACCTTTGTTTAGTCAAGGCACTCTTTAAAACTACGGACAGTCCTGAGGCACCTTTTAAAATTATGGACAGTCTTGAGGCACCCCATTGTAAAATGTGAAAAACTATTCTAATATTTTTATATAACGCAGCAACATGTAGGACACCCAACATTAGAGGGGATTTATTCTTCCAACGCAAATACACTTCTGCACACTGGTACTGACTAGTATTCCAATGTTTCTCTTCTCCCTCAGTTTTTCTCCATCACTGAGCTAATGTGACCCCATCACTGATGGAGAGGGGCAAGGGAGGGTCAAACTAGGATGCTGTGCAGGCAGCTGACATCCTCCTTATCAACGGATGATGTCACTGGTTGTCAGGACGCCATCAACTAGAAGGTCGTAATGGTGCACAATGAAAACCTGTGGCTTTTGTAACTAAAATGCAGGCTTGTTCCACCCACTGGCTTGTATACACGTTTTGGGCAATTTTTGGACATTTTGCCAAGGCACCCCCGAAGAAACCTCAAGGCACCCCAAGGTGCCTGGGCACCCTGGTTCTGAAAGGCTGGTCTACAGGCTTAGAAAATTAAGTTTGTAAATGGATAGAAAACTGGCTGAAAGACCATATTCAGAGAGTAGTGATGACTGATTCATACTCTGAATGGTCTAAGGCAGGGTTTCTCAACCAGGACCCCTAGGGTTACTCCAGGGGTTGCTAGTGGTTCCTTGAGCAATGAGAAATGTTTGCCTCTCAGAAAAGTTTCCACTGATACCATTGATTTTTTTACTTATCTCTAAGAGGGTATTTCTTCCAATGACCACAAGTGTACGGGGCATTCTTCCCACTGACTATCACACTAATGTATCATGAGTTGTAAATACAGTCATTTTTAGCAGGGGTCCCCTGAAACGGGAAAGCTATTTCCTGTGGATATAGAAAAGGGACAGTGGACCAGGGCTGGGGGTTCCTCTGCAGGAGTCTGAGAGCTATGCTTGCTGATGGTCTTTCAGCCATGCTCTGTGAGGGGTACAGCCACTTAGGAGCCTGAAAGATGTGAGAGCCTTCTAACCTGGAGTTCACCCCAAAGACACCAGCCACTGTGGAATGTCAAAAATGGACCTTTATTCATGCCGGGGCAGCACATAGCCTGAGTAGGTATAAGGATTTAGGAAAAAGACTGTTCTCTTGTTGGACTTTGTAACATTTTGCACTTCATTCCGTAAAGGAGTGATGGACCGAACACCCCTGTGTTCAGTTCGCGGTCGAACATTCGAACCTAATGAATGTTCGACCGCGAACGTCGAACTTAATGTAAGTCTATGGGACTCAAACTTGTAAATTAAAAAGTGCCCATTTTGAAGGCTTATATGCAAGTTATTGGCCATAAAAGGGGTATGGGGACTCAGGTACTTGCCCTGAGGGACATGGATCAGTGAAAAAATTATTTACAAAAGTACCGTTTTTAAATGGGCAGTCATTTTTCATTGCTTAACCTCCCTAGCAGTCTGATTAAGTCAGTATTTCTGTGCTCAAAGCGGTATTTTTTTTGCATGGAAATATTGTTTTTTTATTGTAGGCCTGTAATTCTTAGGAATAACTCACTGAAATCTGTCCGAACAAGAGTCTAGTAAACATCCCGGGTATGATAAAATTTGAAACACAAAATTATAAATTATTATATAATAAATAATCATAAAAAATAATAATATAATAATAAATTAAATTCAATAATATACTCAAACCAAAAACACTGAAATTTGAAATATAGCGCCAAGTTCGCACATCACTGAGCAAAGTCGCAGAATCGTTTTCAGTGTCTGATGACGAATTTCCCCCACGAATCATTATCACTCAATTCTGCAAGTGGTTCTGATTTACTATCGCTGTTCTCTAGCCGGTCTAAAACCGCTTTTGACCTAAGGGGACGCTTTTTGGACGCCATGGACGTTTCTCAGTTTCCAGGCAGAAAGAACGGTAAAATTTCAGGCAGGGCGCCGGACAAAGCAGTAGGGACAAAATGTATGTGAAATGGATTGATACAGGAATGTTATACTATGTGATTTTAGTGTATTGAGTGAATGTCACTTTTAAAATTTTTGAATATCCCGCCGGTTCCATCATCCGTACCTCCCGACGCTTGCAGGGAATGGAACCCAGAAGACGGATGCTGGCATCGGCTGGAGGAGATGGCCGGGGACGCTGCAGGGGGGACATCGCGGGAGCGCAGGACAAGGTAAGTGCAAGTGGGAATCCCTGAGCAACGCTGCAGGGTAATCCCGAGTGTAGCTTGGGGTTACCGCTTCTGGTACTGAAAGTTAACCCCGAGCTACACTCAGGAATACCGCCAGGGGTGTTAAAGTAAAAAAAAAAGGAAAAATTCCTTTAAATATCATGCTTGGGGGGGGGTCCCCTAACTACCTGTAAAGTTGCACATCTGTACAATATATAGAACCTGCTGCAGCAGGTTTGACATTTAAAAGAAAAAGACTTATGTTCGACTCGAATATCCAGCCCATCACTACAGTAAAGCATTACAACTTTGCCTTCTGCCTGGTCTGAAGTGCTTTAAAGGAGTGTAATGCAAGTAACTGGCACCTATGGTCTAATGTTTGGGTCACTAGCATATGGGGTATGAATAGAAATGAATTTGGAAGTTTTGAAGCCATTTGAAAAAACAAATGTTTTCCTGTTTTTTTCCCGAAAAAATTGAAATTTTCCAAAAAATTTAAAAAAATTAATTGAGGAGTCATTTTACAAATTGAAAGTCATTTTGTTACACTGGACACCTGAAATGCATTGTATATTAAAGTATTTTGCTTGAAATAAAAGTACAACTTATTCAGTAAATAAAATAAACTTGCTTTTTAAATTTGTTATAATCCAGGAGCAGCAGAAAAAGTGTTTTTGGAATCAGAACTCTGGAGGGAAAAGCTACTTGCACTTTTACTACGGTCCTCATCATTTAATTCCATAAAATCTTTTCAATTTCTTTGGGGCACCTGTGTCATGCCAGCATGTGTTTTGTTATCCTTTAAGCATTTGGAAAATCATATTTTTTCTCACAATATTTGCAAATTGCAGCTTTGCTCTCAGCAGAAATTGTGCTGTGGAAATGTTTCCAAACTGTAGATGTTGGTCTCAGCATTTTACTGAGAGGAAGAACAGAAAAAAACGATTTACTGACCAGACCATAGGCAAACATTATGCTGTGATGGTGGTGAACATGAACAGGAATTATTTAAAGGTTAACCCCTTCATGCCGACGTAACACAAATATGGGGCCTCACAGAACTGGGCTTTTTTCCGTGGGGCTGAATATTTGTGTACCAGTCTTTGTGCGCACTCCCAGCACAAAGACTGGGGTGTCACTGAGAACCTCGGGGGCCGTTCTAACGATCGGGACCCGCGACTCCCGATTCCAGGTCACATGATCGCTGTGATAGCCTCTGATTTGCTGTCACTGTACACCCCGACACTCCTTGTTTTGTTTTTCTCTATGACTGGAGGAGAGAGATACATTGTATCTCTCTCTCTCCTTGCACAGAGGGGAAAAAAAACTATTTGTTAAAATAAATAAATAAATACATATTTTAAAATAAAATAAAAAATAAAGAATAAATTCCTAGATCAAGGTTTGATCTAGTTCAGTGCCAGGGTTAGTGTTTGGGTAAAGGTCAGGGTCAATGGTCAAGGTCAAAAGTTGGGGTCAAAGGTCAGGTTTTTTTTGTCATAGATTGGTATCAGTGTCAGTTAGGGGTTTATTTACTAAAGCTGGAGAGTCCAAAATCAGACTCCCTTCTGCATAGAAACCAATCAGCTTCTAACCTCAGCTTGTTCAATGAAGCTTTGGCAATGAAACCTGGAAGCTGATTGGTTTCTATGCAGAAGGGAGTCTGATTTTGGACTCTCCAGCTTTAGTAAATAAACCCCTTAGTGTCAGTATCATTGTGTTTTAGGGAAAAAAAAATAAAAAACAAAATGCACACTATGTTTCTGGGCTGTACTACGGTTACAAACAACAAATAACACACATATATGTTATCGCTGCGATCGTCAAGAGCTGGAAAATTTATTTTGGGTTGTTCTTTGGTGGTAGGTCATGATAGTAACAAGAGACAAACAGCTAAGTTAAAAAAAAGATTTTTTTTTTTACTATTTTGGACCAGTTTTCCTTTGATAATAAAAAAAAAATCAGGAGATATCCATTACCATTTACCACCAAATGAAAGCCCAATTTGTCCTGAAAAAACGCGGCATAATCCACCTGGATGTACAAAGTAGTTGTGATAATATGCACGGCTTTACTAACACATGTCAAAGTTTCAAGATTGTGCTTAGGCATTTAGATTTGTTTTACCCTTAGGCGTGAAGGGGTTAAACTAATTTTTCAGACAAATGTATCCTCTTACCAGTCAATTAGGCCCGAGATGATAAAAACTATCTACTGTTTCCCAACAACCACCCAGCCTTAGGATGTACAAGATGAAGACCACAAGCAAACTAAACTGGAGTCTTTCCCCTGCAGTTCTCTGTAGTGGCAGAAATGCAAATTTCTCTTGTTTGAGAACTGCATTGAAAAGTACAGTGTTACTTGAATTGTATTTCTGGATTTACTTGTCCTCAGGTGAAAGTACTTGCAATAATTTAAGACTTTACATAAAGTCTCAGAAGTCTTTCATTAAGGTGTTCATATTATATAGTTTGAATACCATGTCATAGATTTATTATTTATCATTGTAAAAGAACATATTCTACACTCTTTTTTTTTGAGACATAAACAAAAACAGCTTTGGGGATTTTTTTTTCCAAGGCCTTTCCATCTCTAGGTAGTCATCCTAGTGCAAGTTCTATGAGTGGTTGCCAAGGACAACAGAGGTACAGTCAGCAGGCAGCGTGTCGGAAATATATACCTGTTATAGGTGAAACTATCTCTAGCCACAAGGGAGATGCTGCATTCTGTCTCCCATAGTAACCAGAGCGGAACTGCATTGCAGAGGTTCCCACCCTGTACAGAGATATGGAGGTTCAAGAGTTAAAGTCAAGTGCTCTTTGTAGCCTGTGCTATGTGCACGGTGGGGTTCCACGCTGCTACCAGGATCAGTAATGGAAGAAGCTGGACAGGTGGCTGTGGTCAATGTTCGGCACGGCCCACCTAACTGCAAGCTACAGCGGCAAGATGTACATTTATATGGGATTTACTGGAGAACAGTTATGGTGCAGATGTACATGGTGTACGTTCATCTCTAAAAGTAGAGGCCCGCCTTAACGTCGAGTATTCCCCCATGGCAGCCTCAGCCTTATCCTAGAACATTGGTGAAAATGGCACAAATGTAAAGGTATCCCATATGTGTGAAGTAGAGTGATCCTGTAACAGGTGCCAAGTGTAGCCCAGAAAAACCCACCCCAGGGGTAGTCCTCGCATGTGACCCACTCTTGGTGCCCAACGAGTTAATGGGGGACACAGAAGAAGGTCCTTCATCAGCTGTCCTCCTGCTCCACATACAAACTATGTACAGAATGCCTCCAGGTTGCCATATTGTATTGCATTTTACAGAAAATTACATTAAGTGCAGATTGAAAAGAAAAAGTATTTTTTAATAACATTCAATTACAATATGGCTAGTGTAGCAATTATATATGCTATATTATAATTTTTAGAAATAGAATTAGATGTAGATTATTATTATTTGAAGTAGTAGATAATGTATTATTATTAATATTATTATTATTAGTAGTAGTAGAAATAGAAGTAGTAGTATATTATTTTTATTATTATTATTAGTAGTAGTAGTAGTACGACAGTATCCTTCCACTGTCATGCCCTGACCTGGCCACTACTGCGTACAACGACTCACTGTCTGCCGCCCTCGACTCCCTGGCACCCCTAACCACGCGTAACATCAGACTCCGACCGCTCCAACCCTGGCAGAACGACCATACAAAATGTCTCAGTCGCGCGCTGGAGCGATTATGGTGCAAAACCAGATCCCCTCGTGCGTTCTCCCTCTACAAATCCACCTTCCTCACCTACACCACCTCCCTCCATGCCACCAAGCAAGCCTATTTCGTAACCCTCATCAACACCCTCTCCACCTGTCCTCCCTTCTCCACTTTCAAATCCCTGTTCTCCCCCCCCCCCCACCTCCACTCAGTACCTCACTCACCGCCCACGAGATTGCCAATCATTTCCAAAACAAGATTGACGCAATCCGTAAGGACATTGTCAACTCGCCATCTACCTCTCCACCTAGCCCCTCTCCCTCCATCACCCCCTCAACTCTCCCCTCCTCTGACCTTGTAACCGCACTGCCCCCCACCATACCTAACGCCCCTCACACTATCACCTCCCCAACGCTCTGCTCCTTCAGCCCTGCTACCACTGAGGAGGTCACTAAGGTCTTCACTGAAGCCCGCCTCACCACTTGCCCCCTGGACCCCATCCCCTCACTACTACTCCATCATTCGCTCCCTCACCAACATCTTCAATCTCTCCCTCTCTACTGGCACATTCCCCTCCCCCCTAAAGCACACACGCATCACCCCCATACTCAAAAAACCCTCCCTTGACCCCACTGACCTAAACAACTTTAGACCCATCTCCCTGCTACCATTCACTTCCAAGCTCCTTGAGCGCTTAGCCTACAATCACCTAAGCACCCACCTCACTGATAACAACCTCCTTGATCCACTACAGTTTGGCTTCCGTCCCCTACACTCCACCGAAACTGCCCTACTTAAAATCACTAACGACCTGCTAACCGCCAAAGCCAATGGCCACTACTCAGTCCTCCTGCTCCTCGACCTCTCCGTTGCCTTTGACACATAGTCGACCACCCCCTCCTCCTTACCAAACTGCACTCCTTTGGCATCAGGGACTCTGCTCTCTCCTGGTTCTCCTCCTACCTATCCCAATGCTCCTTCAGCATCACCTATAACGCTGCCACCTCTCCCTCTCTCCCCCTCTTTGTTGGAGTCCCCCAGGGCTCTGTCCTTGGACCCCTCCTCTTCTCCATCTACACCTCCTCCCTTGGCAAACTGATACACTCCCACGGCTTCAACTATCACCTCTATGCCGACAACACACAAATTTACCTCTCCACCCCTCACCTCACGCCCTCACTCTCCGCCCGCATCTCCCACCTCCTGAACGACATATCAGACTGGATGTCGCTCCATTTCCTGAAGTTAAACCTGTCCAAAACCGAGCTCCTGGTTTTCCCCCCAGCCCGCGCCCCCCCCATCCTCTCCATCACGACTAGCAACATCACCATCAATCCCACCCCACACACCAAAGTCCTGGGTGTCACCCTGCACTCAAACCTTTCCTTCCAACCTCATGTCCAATCACTATCAAAGTCTTGCAGGCTCCAGTTCCGCAACATCTCCAAGATACGTACGTTCCTCACCCCAGACACTACAAAACAACTCGTACACTCCCTCATCATCTCACGCCTGGACTACTGCAACTCCCTTCTCACTGGCCTACCCAAGCAAACGCTATCCCCACTCCAGTTTATCCTGAACTCAGCGGCTAGACTCATCCACCTCACCAACCGCTCCACATCTGCCACCCCCCTCTGCCAATCCCTTCACTGGCTCCCGATTGCTTAATGCATTAAATTCAAACTACTAACTCTGACATACAAAGCCATTCACAATGCTGCCCCAAACTACCTAACTGACCTGATACCCAAATACCACCCCACCCGTGCCCTTTGCTCCTCACAGGACCTCCTACTCTCCAGCTCCCTGGTCTCCTCCTCCCACGCCCGACTGCAGGACTTCTCCAGGACTTCCCCCATCCTCTGGAACTCCCTACCCCAATCCATCAGACTATCACCTACCCTCCTCACCTTCAGGCGCACCCTGAAAACCCATCTCTTCAGGGAAGCCTACCCCACCCTCACCTAACAACCGATCTCCTCCACTCCTCCTACCACTCCATCCCCCACAGCCACTTCCTCCTGTACCACTATCCCCTCCCTCCTAGATTGTAAGCTCATAAGAGCAGGGCCCTCAAACTCCTTGTGTATTGTATTGTACTGTTTTGTCTCATGTTCTGTCCCCCTGCTATTGTACAGCGCTGAGCAAACCCTTTGGCGCTATATAAATATTGTATAATAATAATATAATAATAATAGTAGTAGTAGTAGCAGTATTAGTGGATTATTAATATTATTGCTATTATTATTATTATTTTCTTCAGGATTTATATAGCGTCAACAGTAACAAACATACTCCTTGTTGTGCAGCTATTAATAATATAAGAGCCTTAATCGCAGGAAAATGGGGAAAAAAACATTGCATTTAAATTGTTGACTGTCATCTAATGGTATTTAGGCTTAACTGACCTTGTAGAAGTACATTTTATCATGTAAAACACCATACAACATTGATTACTTTCAGCCAATGAATTGCCTTATTAAGCCTTGTGTTATTTTTCCATCATGGAAGATAATTGGATCATACTAATAGTGGTTACTGTGCTTAAAAGGCACATTGCTGTCTCACATTGAGGGAACTTCAGATTTTAGCTTGTGGTACACTGAGCCATTTTGTTGTAATTACAACAGATTATGCTGTAATGTTAGACTTTAATTTAAATTTATTTTGAGCCGGACTTGTAATGGCTGCACAAGCTTAAGATGTTATTCAAATAAGAAGTTTTTTTTTTTCTTTCTCAAGTCTAACTATCAACAGCTGTGTTAGTTTATTATAAACTGCCCCATTTAATTAGGAATATTGATGTATGAAGAACATGTTGTGTTTTTGAAAATTAGAGAAACATAATAGCCTGAAATGAGACATAAGTGTTTTAATTTGTAGTAAAATGTTATTATTTCACAAGTGAAAAAACTGAAACTACAACTCAAAGGAGAAGAACAAGAAAAGGAAGAAGAAATAAAAAAAATAAAAAGAAGCACAGATCACAGTTTACTTTCTCATTATTTAGAAATTATAACTTACCACTTACATATCATTTTAGGTTTATCAGTGATGAAATGGTGGCCGCTTATTTACTGGATAAAACACTGCTAACTGGCCTTTACGCTCATTAATATAAAAACATGCACTAATGCAATGAGAACCAGACCAACGGATAAAAGAGTCCAAATTAATTTATTATTTTTACAAAAAATCAGCCAACCTGTTTCAGGGGTCATAAAAACAATCGTACCATATACTGTAATAATGACTCTCCTGGAAAATAACTCCCCAGCAGGGGCGGACTGACCATTTGGAAACTCGGGCACTGCCCGAGGGCCCGGGGTCAGTAGGGGGCCCCATGAGTACCTTTTTCATAGGCTTTTTTGAGTTTAGGCAAGGACACAGGGGCCCCATGATCCCCTATTGCCTGGGTGCCCCATGAGTTGTCAGTCCGCCCCTGCTCCCCAGTCATTATTATATATATTATAATAACTCTCCAGTTATTTTTATATACAGTATGAAATAATTCCCCAGTCATTTTTATATATGTAATAATAACTCTCTCTATGTAATAATAACTCCCAAACAGAAAAAGGCGCATGTTATCTAAAATAAATGATCTAAAATAAATAAAATATTTGAATTAAATGTTTATTATTAAACAAATGAGGCTAACAATGTTTTTTTTTAAGTTTTTACATTGTAGATTTTTATTAAAGTAAACAAAAATGACACGTAGAATTGAAAAATATCAACATACATGTAACGTACATAGTTAAGCACATTTAAAATGTTAGTAATGTTCACAAATCTAAATGTATCTTCGTCAGTTTGCGTTTTCTTCCTCTAAATTTCTTTTCAGATCTTGGAAATGGATGCATGTCACTCTTACGTATATACAGTTGCACGAAAAAGTATGTGAACCCATTGGGATTACGTGGAGTTTTGCATGAATTGGGCATAAAATGTGCTCTGAACGTCATCTAAGTCACAACAATAGAAGAACACAGTCTGCTGAACATAATACTACACAAACATTAGATGTTGCCATGGTTTAATTGCACATAACATGTAAACATTCACAGTGCAGGGAGGAAAAAGTATGTGAGGCCCTAGCTTAATGACTTCTCCCAGAGCTAATTGGAGCCAGGAGTGAGCCAACCTTGACTCCAATCAGTGTGATGATATTGGATGTGTTGCTGACAGCTGTCCTGCCCTTAAAAAACACACACCTGTTTTGGGTTTACTGGTTTCAAGAAGCACTGTCTGATGTGAACCATGCCTCGCAGAAAAGAGCTCTCAGAAGACCTACGATCAAGAATTGTTGACTTGCATGAAGCTGGAAAGGGTTACAAAAGTATCTCCAAAATCCTTGATGTTCATGTGTCCACGGTAAGACAGACTGTCTACAAATGGAGAAAGTTTAGCACTGTTGCTACTCTCCCTCGGCGTTGTCGTCTTGTAAAAATGACTGCAAGAGCACAGCGCAGAATGCTGCATGAGGTAAAGAAGAATCCCAGAGTGTCAGCTAAAGACCTACAGAAATCTCTGGCACATGCTAACATTTTTGTTGACACATCTACAATAAGGAAAACATTAAACAAGAATGGAGTACATGGGAGGACACCACGGAGGAAGCCATTGCTGTCCAAAAAGAATATTGCAGCACGTTTGCAGTTTGCAAAAGAGCACCTGGATGTTCCACAGCACTACTGGCAAAATATACTGTGGACAGATGAAACCAAGATTGAGTTGTTTGGGAAGAACACACAACACTATGTGTGGAGAAAAAAAGGCACATCACACCAACATCAAAACCTCAGTCCAACTGTAAAACATGGCGGAGGGAGCATCATGGTTTGGGGCTGCTTTGCTGCCTCAGGGCCTGGACGGATTGTTGTCATTGATGGAAAAATGAATTCCAGAGTTTATCAAGACATTTTGCAGGAAAACGTACGACCATCTGTCCGCCAACTGAAGCTCCGCAGAGGATGGGTGATGCAACAGGACAATGACCCAAAGCATACAAGTAGTTCAACAAAACAATGGCTGCAACAGCACAGAATACGCCTTCTGGAGTGGCCCAGTCAGAGTCCTGACCTCAACCCGATTGAAATGCTGTGGCATGACCTTAAGAGAGCGATTCACACCAGACATCCCAAGAATATTGCTACACTGAAACAGTTTTGTGAAGAGGAGTGGTCCAAAATGACTCCAGATTGTTGTGCAGGTCTGATCTGCAACTACAGGAAACTTTTGGTTGAGGTTATTGCTGCCAAAGGAGGGTCAACCAGTTATTAAGTCCAAAGGTTCACATACTTTTTCCTCCCTGCACTGTGAATGTTTACATGTTATGTGCAATTAAACCATGGCAACATCTAATGTTTGTGTAGTATTATGTTCAGCAGACTGTGTTCTTCTATTGTTGTGACTTGGATGACGTTCAAAACTCCACGTAATCCCAAGGGGTTCACATACTTTTTCTTGCAACTGTATTAACAGATAAGGCATATCACATTAAGCTCTTACTTTCAACTTTTATGTCATTTAGCTTCTTCAAAACTAGGGGAGTTATTATTACATAGAGAGAGTTATTATTACATATATAAAAATGACTGGGGAGTTATTATTTGGGAGTTAATATAACATACTACACCCCTTCATTAGGGCTTCAGAGAACCTTGAATGGACCCAAAGTGGTATTAAACCCCAAACTAAAAATGTATTATATTGCAGCTTACCAATCAGATGTGGTGGCTGCATTCGTTTTCTTTTCTTTGGCTTTTTACCCTCTGTTTTCACCTGTGGATCTGGTCAGTAACACACCTCTAGTATTACTGAGGCACAATTCTGGAGAAATGAGTACTGGAAACAGCAGTGGGTCTTGGGAAAGCTAGATACTGACAGTGTTTTTGGGAGGCAGGACCCAACCAAGGACTTGGAGGTGCCTAGCACTAGCAAACAATTTTAGGAGTGCAGAGTACAGCAGTCTCACATTCAGGCAGGGCAACTTTATGAATGTAAAGCATTACAACATACAGTAAGTGATATTACATTCAAATGAGACTGGCTCAAATACAGGAGATGGGCACTCAGGAGAGGAAGACTCCAAAAAGTGAACTCATACTCAGAAGAAGCAGACTCTGAAGTTGGGAACACAGAACCAGAAGTAGCGACCACCAACTCAGAAGTGGGAGTCAGACTGAAGACACAGTAGAGAGACTAACACATACAGCTTTTATTTGAGAAGAGATAAGCCTAGAGTTAAAATCATTGATAGACTCAAGGTGCCAAGTCTAAGGAATACGCTCAGGATGCTAGTCTTCAGAGGCAAAAATGGGGTGCTATCTAAAATCAAATTAAAAAATTACTTAAATATATGCTTTAAGTCTTTCATCGATGGGGCTATTTCATACCATTGTGACCAGAACAAATTATCTTATTAGGAGCTGTGTATCCCAGGTACAGCTGTGCCAGGGGTGCTTTAGGACTGCAAGGACCACCTCAAGCAGATCCGTCAGACCTCAGATACATAGGTAGTACAAGGGCTGTGGGAAGCACTCCAAAGCTACTCCTCAGCTCTGAAATGTCACATCAAATAGCCGAGGGGAAGTTTAGGAGGACTTACTTCACTCTGACAAGCAACACTGTGTCTGAGGTCTGGTAAGGGTTTGAACAGAAGGAGAGGGTTTGGTCTGCAAGGACCACCTCAAGCAGACCCCTCAGACCTCAAATACAAAGGTAGTACCTAAGACTGTGTCTGAGGTCTGGTAAGTGTTTGAACAGAAGGAGGGGGTTTGGTGAGAAAAGACAGGTTGCTGGGGGAGGCTTTGTTTGCATATTGTCAAGATTGCCTGATTATTTGCATATTGTTACAATTTTCACTTTGTTGCTCCCACATAATTTCAATTAGCCATTTGTTGCCCCCATATAGTCACAACTGCCCATTTGTTGTCTGCTTATTGTCACAAGTTGTTGTTTTCTACCCATATATTGAAGTAATTGCCTATTGATGGCCTGCACATTGTAACAACGGACTGATTGTTGACTGTGTATTGTGTACAGTTGCCCATTCAAGGCCCATATACTGTGAGGATAGGCATTTTTGCCTATGTATTTGAAGTTACAGTTGATAAAGTGGTTGTAAAGGCTCAATGTTTTTTTACCTTCATGCATTCTATGTATGAAGGTAAAAAACCTTCTTTGTGCAGCAGCCCCCCCCAGCCCTCCCCCAAATACTTACCTGAGCCCCATCACAATTTAGTGATGTGCATGAGAGCCTCGGCTCTGCAGGGACTCTCACTCTTCATTGGCTAAAACAGCAGCAGGTGCCATTGGCTCCCACTGCTGTCAGTCACAGCCAGTGAGCCAATGAAGAGAGAGAGGGGTTGGGGCCAAGCCATGCTCTGTGTGTGAATGGACATGTAAAGCAGTGGCTCAGAAGTGAGCCTGCTTGAGTGCCCCCATAACAAGCTGCTTGCTCTGGGGGGACTCGGCAGAAGGGAGGGGGCAGGAGTGCCAACTGGGAACCTGAGAAGAGGAGGATCAGGGCTGCTCTGTGCAAAGACACTGCACACGCAGGTAAGTATAACATGTTTATTATTTTAAAAAAAACCTTCAGTTTTATTTTAGGTAGCACATCACTATAATCTCAATGTTTTTCCACTGTTAATAACTTGGATTTTATTTTATTCACGAGCACATTTATTTGTAGCAGCACACATAGTGTGCAATTAATATACCTTCAATTTTATTGATTTTTTTACCAACATGATTATATATAATACAATGCAGATAAAGAAAATCTTCACTGCCTCCAATTTTGTTTTGCCCATTATTAGTATTCTGATTGTTATAGAAAATTATTGTGAAATTGTAACATCAGCATGGAGAAACGGGGGGGAGTTTAAACAATCTGCTCTGGGTGTCAGCTATGCTAGGTATGCCACTAATTTAATGTGAATGCTGCGCTAGGCATTTATGAATGATCAATTTTTTCATATATGCTCCAGCTGTTTTCTCACATACAATGCTTTGCATTGTATTCTCAAAAGGCAAACCAAAAAAATATAATTGAAAAGAGGTTTCCTGGTCTACCATTGTAAACCCTGCAGAGAAAGGGGACATTGTTTCCTCCTCCACAGACCTCTGTGACGCTTTGATGCAACCCCCATACCCCCCATCCTGCTAACTCTGTCGCTTGGTTTACCCAGTTGCGTGTGGCCACAGAAAATAATATTTTTGTTGTTATTATACAGGACTTCTATAGAGCCAATAGTTTGTGCAGCACAAAGTAAAGGGAGACAGTGAAGTTACAGAACAATTCAATACAAGAGAATTAGGAAGGCCCTCTAAGTTTAAAAAGGAGGGGCATACAAAAGGTAAAAACTATGAGGGACAAGCTGCTGGAGAAAGTAGAAGTATAGTTTATTAGGTGGAGGCACAATAGGCTTCCCTGATGAGAGTTTCCAAGGATTGTTCAAAGGTGGACAGGGTAGAAGACAGCCAGAAAGACAAGGGTAGGCACAGGAGTGTATTTACCAGAAGGCAAACAAGGCATTTGCTTGGGGCGGCACTTTTCAGGGGGGCAGCTGCATTTTTCAGGGGGGGGGGGCAGCATGCCATCCCCCGAAAGAAGGGATGGAAGAAGGGACACAAGCAGCATGGGGACCAGGTGGGATCTGAGAGAGGTTGCGGGCTGCTTGATGGTGTATGCAGAGCCTGACTCTTGTTCCCGGGGATGTCCGGAGCTGTGAAGGTCAGCGTCTTCTCTCTCGCCGGGGGGGTTGCCACTGTATGGGGGCAGTGGTGGTGGAAGGCTCTTTTGGATGAGGGTGGGTGGCTGGGTGTTGTTGGTCAATGTCAGGCTCTATTCGTGGGGGAGGGGGATGTCGGTCGGTGTCAGGGTCTCTCCGTGGGGGGGCGATGTTTGTGTTGCCTAGGACAGCACAAAACCTAAATACACCACTGGGTAGGCAGTAAAAGAGGATCTGGAAGGCTCTGGAGAAGTCCTGGAGGCAAGCATTGGAGGGAGTAACAAAGGAAATAGAGAACAGGAGGTCCCGAGAGAAGCGGAATATACGGTTTGGTTGATATTTTGAGATGACTAAGGATTACTAAGCTTGTGTTTATAATTTTTTGGTAAGGGTATTTAATTTGCACACTCTAGAAGTGGACACGTTTTTCACAGTGTTTTATCACTAGATTGTTTCATGGGCACGTGTTTACACAGCTTACCATATAGTGATCACGAGTGTTTTTGTGTGAATCACATGCGGTTTTTTTTTAGGTTTTTTTTGGTTTCAGAAATCACTTTGGAGGCTGTCTTCACCTGGAGGTTGATTTTGAGATTTTGAATGACTTTGATATTTTGAAGGACTATTTTATTATTTTGGGACTTGTGTGGCTTTTGTTTTTGTTCAGAGCACTTATTATATTTGTATTTATATTTGGGATACTAAGCATACTTCATAAGATTATCACACATTTTGGGGTTTAAGTCTATATGCGTTTTGGGGAAGTTTGTTAATAAGGGAAGGGTACACTGTATTTGATTGTCATTATTTTGCACTAGGGGGGTTTATTTGTATTTATATACTTGGGATACTAAGCATACTTCATAAGAGTAGTTTGAGTGTGGGCAAGGACACAGGGGCCCCATGATCCCCTATTGCCTGGGGGTCCCATGAGTTGTCAGTCCTCCCCTGCTGAAGACTGGTTCCCAATAATTTCACACCAGCACCAATATGATTTCCTTCAATCACTCCTAACCTATACTGGTTACTCTGATTTTAATAGACTTGATGCATCTACAAGTTCCCTTACTGTGTTCTGATCTCCAACTCTAAATCCAATCAGGTAAGTAACCATTCTCTAATTTATATATACTCTTTGAAAGAATTTTGTAGTGCTGTGACCATAAATATAAAGCAAAAACTATAATACAAAAAACAATTATATACAATCAAAGCTATAATAGATGCATCCACCAAAGTGCTTGAAGTAAATAAAAGTTTAGATAAAGCCAATAAATGAATTCTGAGAAGTGAATCCACCAGATGCTTAAAGTGAATGCAGTTCAAAATAATATATCCTTACAGTATTAGTCAAAACCAACTTCTCAAATCTTCCTTTGTGTGACACCATGTGCTTCAGTGCTCCACCTCTCCTAACACACTGAAACTCACCAAAAAGATATGCCTCTCCTCAGGGGCAGGGTGGCAATTGTCCCATGGGCTGTTCTGATACCACTGTGGGGCCTATAAGGCTAGATTGTGGCTCCCCAGTGGCTGTAGGGCTCTGAGCTGAGAGAGTCTCTCTCTCACAGCTCAGAGCCAGCACTGACAGTTCCTCCCTCTCCCCTGCATGAATGGGAGAGAAAAGAGAGAGCTAGTTCTGTTCTTCCTCATCCTGCCCTGTTAGGGATCCGGGTATGACCAGAAATATGTGGACTGACACAGGGAAACACAGGCTCCAGGTATAGTATAAACAATACAATTTATTAAAGACTAAACAATACATAAACGCAGTGCAAGACTAACTATAAACACATTGCAACCAAACCTCCAACAGATAACAATAAGAACAATACTAAACGTAGTCGGGCAGGCCGGGTCGGTAGCAAACGGGCAGGCAAGGTACAAGGAGCAGGCGGAAGCGTAGTCAGGAATAACCGAGGTCAGGACAGGCAGAGTTCATGCAGAGTCAGGATTAAAGCAGAATCAGGATCAGGCAGGAAGCAGACAGGATGCAGGTACAGGGGCTCATGGGAAACATACACCAAGGCCCTGATCACAGGCCTGGTCATTCCTTAAATACACCTCCTGCAATCAGCCCCAGGTGTTGGCTGACTACAGGAGTGAGCTTCTGGCTGCTGAGAGCACCCGCTGGTCAGCCCTGGTACTGCAGCCCACACGGCAGGTGAGTCCCACCACCAGTGCTGAGTCCATTCCTGACATGCCCTCTCCTTCTGTGTCTACCCCACTCACACTCCCCTTCAGATGAGTCGACAGGGAGTTTGAACCCCAGCAGTCAGAAGAGGAAAGGTACAGCCTGCCGATCAATCCATCCATCCACTGTGAGTATAGTCTCCCACCTCCCTTTCTTTCTTTCTTTCTTTCTTTTTTTCTTTTTCTTTCTGCAGGCTGGTTGTACTGAAGTCAATTGATCAATCAGCTTCAGTACAACCAGCCTGTTGGGTTTTTTCAGTGCAATCACTATCTACAACTATAGCTACCAGTAGTGATCATTGTATTCTGCGTACACATATGCCTAAAGGCTTCCTGGTACAGAGGAGTACAAAATCCCCACTGCAGCCCCCAGCCGCCCCCTGCTGGCCAGTTCAAGAGCCCAGAGTCAGTGCAGCAGGCGCTGTTCAGCATGACTCGCCCAGTGAGCAGAGAGTACCTCTCAGCTTGGAATGGGGGTTGGGAGAAGCAGGGAAGAAGGAAAGCCGGAGCGGGGATTATACTAGCCCCCCTGGGCAAAAATTTGCCAGTCAGCCTCTGCCTCTCCTATTACAGGTCGGCACACTGCGCTCTATGTATCAAAATATGCAAACCATTCAATGCACCATTTTTGTGCTCCACGTTTCCTATATATAAAAGCCATTATCCAATAAGTTTGTTTTCAATCAGGCAGGACCCCCTGCCACATACTTGTTGGCAGATCTAAACGATATTGCACAATAAGATTTTAACATGCATGATGAGCCTAAAATCGAATTCCTACCGGTGTCCGCACCCCTCGCTTACTGGGAATCCTCACACCAATATGCATATAATTACCAATATACATACAGTATAGTTTATACCAATATATATATTTTACATATAACATTCAACCTCTTAGCTACCTGTCTTCCCCTTCAGCCCACTATGTAGGCTCTCCCATTTGGTTTGCTCTGAGCCTATCTGGATTACAAAAGTAATTAAAAACTAAGCAAGGCTGTAATCCTTCCTTACTTTATAAAATACAAAAATGGTAAAAATAATGTTTTGGTTGAAATTCCACTTTAAGATATTATGTACTGTATATTAAGGTATTATTTTTTAAAGAATATAATGTACTAAATATAAAACAGGAGATTTTCATACATAGCAGTTTTAGCACAGCTTTTTAATTTGCATTGGCACCACTACTGCAACTTATTCAGAATGGCAAATATATGATAACACATGCTAATTAGAATATGTTTGCTTTTTGACTAGGCTTTCTGCAACAGATGATTCATATTATTCAAGTTTGCTGAATAAAACAATGATCATTTAACACTCTCTGTCCCCGTTTCAAATTGGTAGCAAGAAAGCAAATCTTTAAAAAACAGATTCAGATTTACAATGGTAAGGTGAAAATGACAGTGGTATTAAATCTGTACCTTAAACCAAACTACTACGATCAAATATTAAAGAGTAGGTCAAACCAAAATCGTTTTCTTTATTTTGAATAATGTTGTAGGTCTGCTTTTGCTAAGTTTAATCTAAGCTCAGTTTTATTGTTTGTCTCTGCCTGCTGTTGGGGACCTCCGGGAATAGTATGGGAATATACAATGGCTCAGAATTATGAATATTTCTGTCTTTCTGGCCAACCATTAGTAAGTAGCTACTGCTTCATGCTATGGAAATATAAAAATATTTGGGGAGACTTTGCAAAAGGGCTTTTGCCTCCTTGGCAGTTGTCAGGAGAGGATTCTGTGTGTTGGAGGTCTGTGCCTCTTTCACCTGCTACATGGGTGAGGCCTATAAAAGAGAAGAGAGGGGCGCCAGACTAAGTGCAGCATTAATCGTGGTAAATTTATTGCAAGGTAAAAATTAGCAACTCACTAGAAGTAAAAACATAGAGAACATGTCACCCTAGATGTCGCCCTGTGGCTATCCCAGGAGCCGGTGGAGGACAAACGGGAGTCCTTGCGTCCAACTAGCTGCTGGAACAAATCTCCTTGAACTTTTCAGTAAGATCCATTTACCCCTCTAGAGCCAAATATTCACCTATGGGTGAGGCCTATGGCTGGCATAGAGACCTGGTCTGTGGCCTGGAAGAGATCTGAGCTACCTTGCTGGAATGAAGTGTCCTCCTGAAGAGTGTCCTAAACAACTACACTCTTAGGCCACTTTATTAGGTACACGTGCTCAATTGCGTATTAACACAAAATCAGCCAATCACATGGCAATAACTCAATGCATTTAGGTATGTAGACATGATGAAGATGACTTGCTGAAGTTAAAACCGAGCATCAGAATGGGGAAGAAAGGGGATTTAAGTGACTTTGAATTTGGCTGATCTGAGTATTTCAAAAACTGCTGATTTACTGGGATTTTCAAGCACAACCATCTCTGGAGTTTACAGAGAATGGTCCAAAAAAGAGAAGATATCCAGTGAGCGGCAGTTGTGTGGAAAAAAATGCCTTGTTCAGGTCAGAGGAGAATGAGCAGACTGGTTGCTGTGAGAGTCAGATGGTAGGGTTAGAATTTGGTGTAAACATCATGAAAGCATGGATCCATTATGTCTTGTGTCATCGGTTCAGACTGGTGGTGGTGTAATGGTGTGGGGGATATTTTCTTGGCACTAGTAAGATGTACCTAAGAAAGAGGCTGGTGAGTGAAAGAACAAACTGCTCCAAGAGGACATTACAGAGAAATTCCTGTCTATTTGCTCCTGCTGTTGACAACCGGGTGCCATGATGACATGAGTTTCCATTGCACTAGTGACTTGGCCATCCAGCGTTCTCAGTTTCATGGTGTGGGCATTCTCGGTTCTCATGCATTAACTGCACATCATGCTTCTATTGGTTGGCACTCTGGTAACCTGGCCCCAGTGATGTCAAACTTGGAGGAGAACTTGCCTCAATCAGGCTCATATACAGTAAGTGCCCGATATTTGCCCGATTTGCACATTTATTAAAATTAAAACTGCTCACAAGATTACTACTTGGTTTTTATTCACTCTTGTGAGCAGTTTTAATTTTAATAAATTGCAAAGTTTTTCTACTTACTACACTATGAGAGTCCCTATTGTTTCTACTTACTTTTATTGATATCCTTGAGATGCTACATCGGGAGGAACCTTGTCATTCAAGAGATATATCCCAAGTGTGGATTGTTTTGAAGCGTGTATAACCATACCCTAACCGGTGGTCTTATCATCTGGTAAGGATGGACTCACATGCATAGTGGTGGATTGGTGGAAGCGTCTTGTTCTTTTTGCTTTGATTCACACTAACCTGGGAGAACTCTTTCTATTTTTTCCCATGAGAACGGCACTGAACTTTTTATGTATTATTTTATATGGTGGACTTTTTATGGGAATGCTTTGTTTGTATTACATTTGTTTGTATATCAGTTTGCACAGATTTGCACTATATAATATCTGGTATTTATAAGCACTTCACTTTTATTACAATTTTATTCGAGTTTGTATCATTACTCTTGGTGCTAGCTGCTATTAATAATTGTTGCCCCTGAGCGCAGAATTTAAATATATAATTTTTGATAAATGGCAAACTTTTTTTTGAAAAACGCTATGCACTATTTTACTGCTAACTCTAAAGTAGTAAATACCATTCCATGAATTGAACCCAATGTCACACCTGCAAGCATCCACCTTACTACTGAGGGCCCACAATTGTTAGTCATAATGTTGGCATAATGTGAAATTGTGATTAAGAAGAGTTATCATATGATGTCAGAGATCAGTTGGTGGCCCCTTACCCTGTTTGTTTGATTAGTGCGTGGCACTTCAAATATGCTTGCTTTACATTATGTACCTAGCACATGCATGAAGAAGGAGTTTTGTGTGGCCCCAAAATGTGGCACCTTAGCACTGTTATGTGCAATTTTAATAAACGTTTGAACATTATCTTGAAGATTGATAGTGTACTGGTAATGTATGCTTCAAAGTGCCAATTTCAGGTCCAAAGACCTTTCTTTTGTATTGACCGTGATGAGCAAAGGCCTGGAATCTGAGGTTTTGGTCACTTTTGAGCATCCTGTGCCCTAACCCCCGTCTTCCTGAGTTTTGTTTTGTTAAATAATCTTCCTAAAGCCCCCAATTTAAAGTCTTGAGGTTTTGAGATGCTAGCTCACCAAGCTACATGGTGGGTCCTTAACTGCCTACCAGAGGTAAGGGGGCTACAGAATTAAATATCAAGATATTGCAATAGCTTTCCAATTCAAATCTTTTAATTTGTAGGTTGCTGTTTTTTCTATCGTCATTTGTAAAATTAAATATCAAGAGAAAGAAAGGAGGGATACAAAGAAAGATAAAAGAGGAGGAGAATTAACTCCTCACTGTTGAACAGAGAATGAACGGGACTTTGAGGGTGCCATAAAGAATGACAAAGATATAACTTAAAAATTATAAAAAACAGTGCAGCGCTGAAGATATTAATAAAAAATCCGAAATAAGTCCACTGCAAGTCCAGTTCATAGAAACATGTCAGATGACAAGTGGAAATTCAATGTTGGTGATCCGTGAGGAAGTAGCAGAAATACGCACTCACCAGAAAGAAGATATATATAAGCAGTATATATCAAAAGCCCATGGATCCTCAATCCAGAAGGAACAAAGCTGGTCTGGTCACAGTAGGTGGGTCCCTTCTTTAAGGATGCAGCAAAAGGTCTTCCTCCTCCCAGTTGGATATTTGGATTCCAAAGTCAGGATTCTGCAAACAAAGTGCTCCTCCTCTGCTGCCACTTCCACCAATGGCTCCTCTCTACTTCCTGTCTGTACCTGACGTCACTTCCTGGCTGTACATCACAATAATTACATTTTCCACAAGGCGATAAACCCCTTGGTTTGAGTGTGGGTAAATCTTTTCTAACATAATGACTCTGTACCAATTGATCCTTCAGGGATCTAGATCTACGAAACATAAACTGGGGTGAAGGGCCAATATATTTGGAGACCATGGCATCTTCTTGCAGTAAATACCAAAATTTGCCTAGAATATCCTGCACTAGATGCTCTTGACCTGTAAAGCGAGTGATAACTTTGGTAGTCAAGGGAGTTGATCGAATTTTAGATTGATGAATTAATTGGAACCAGATTAAGTTTTTAACTCAGTTGTAAACTTTCTTTAAACAGGACCTACTATAGCCACTCTGTAAAAGGCATGTCTGTAAAGCTTTAGCTTCATTAGCAAAATCCATAGAATTTGTACAATTACGTTTAATTCTGAGGTACTGGCTATAAGGAATACTCGATATCAATGGTTTAGGATGTGAGCTTGTGGTGTGGAGAATCGTATTACCTGCCGTAGGTTTCCTGTATAGCAAGGAACCAATACTTCTGTCAATGTGATCAAAAATTGTAACATCAAGAAATGTGATGGCTTTTTGATCACAATTAGTGGTAGATTTCAAATTAAATTGGTTATTGGTCATTTTGAACAGAAATGATTGTAGTTCGGAATAGGTGCCTTCCCAAATAAACAAGACATCAAGGATGCCAAGTAATTATATGGCCCACATCATCTTGTAGGTTCTCCTGTGATAAAAGTTGATGCTCCCACCCCCCCAGGTACAAGTTTGCATATGAGGGAGCACAACGGGTCCCGATGGCGACACCCTGCACCTGGAGGTAGTGGGAGCATTTGAACAGGAAAGTGTTGTGAATCAAAAAAATTTAATTTTCACTTTTGGTTATATAAAATATCCAATAAACTCATAGTTAGTCATAAATTTAGGCTAAAATGTATTCTGCTACATGTCTTTGGTAAAAAAAAATCTCAAAACATGTATATTAATTGGTTTGTGTGATAACGTTATACAAGTTATAACGTTTACAAACTATAGTATATACAGGTGAAATGCAAAAAATTAGAATATCGTGCAAAAGTTCATTTATTTCAGTAATGCAACTTAAAAGGTGAAACTAATCCATGAGATAGACTCATTACATGCAAAGCAAGATAGTTCAAGCCGTGATTTGTCATAATTGTGATTAGAGATGAGCGAATCGAACCAGGCGAACCGGAATTCGATACGAATTTCAGGAAAAATTTGATTCGCGGCGAATCCGAATATTAGCCTACTTCGGGTGCGCGAATCGGATTTTTCCCGATCAGCCGGCAAAAGTGTCCCTGCAGAGAGCTCCGCTATTTCTGACAGTTCTCTGACAGTTCCTTCACATGTACAGCAGTTGAAACATTGTATCTATTTGTTTCCATTTAGGATACAGATGTTTCAACCGCTGTAAATGTGAAAATCAGAGAACTGTCAGAAATAGAGGAGCTCTGCAGATACACTTAGCGGAGCTCTGCAGATACACTTCTTGCCGGTTTGGAATTCTTCTTATTTTCATCCTACTTCTTCTTCTTCTTCTTCTTCTTCATCCTCATCCTCAGAAGAAGAAGAAGAGGATGAGGATGAGGATGAAGAAGAAGAAGAAGAAGTAGGATGAAAATAAGAAGAATTCCAAGCCGGCAAAAAGTGTATCTGCAGAGCTCCTCTAAGTGTATCTGCAGAATAGAGGAGCTCTGCAGATACACTTTTTTGCCGGCTTGGAATTCTTCTTATTTTCATCCTACTTCTTCTTCTTCTTCTTCCTCTTCATCCTCATCCTCATCCTCTTCTTCTTCTTCTGAGGATGAGGATGAAGAAGAAGAAGTAGGATGAAAATAAGAAGAATTCCAAGCCGGCAAAAAGTGTATCTGCAGAGCTCCTCTAAGTGTATCTGCAGAATAGAGGAGCTCTGCAGATACACTTTTTGCCGGCTTGGAATTTTTCTTATTTTCATCCTACTTCTTCTTCTTCTTCTTCCTCTTCATCCTCATCCTCATCTTCTTCTTCTTCTGAGGATGAGGATGAAGAAGAAGAAGAAGTAGGATGAAAATAAGAAGAATTCCAAGCCGGCAAAAAGTGTATCTGCAGAGCTCCTCTATTCTGCAGATACACTTAGAGGAGCTCTGCAGATACACTTTTTGCCGGCTTGGAATTCTTCTTATTTTCATCCTACTTCTTCTTCTTCTTCTTCTTCATCCTCATCCTCATCCTCAGAAGAAGAAGAGGATGAGGATGAAGAAGAAGAAGAAGTAGGATGAAAATAAGAAGAATTCCAAGCCGGCAAAAAGTGTATCTGCAGAGCTCCGCTAAGTGTATCTGCAGAGCTCCGCTATTTCTGACAGTTCTGTGACATTCACAGAAACCGCTGTATGGAGTGAATGTCACAGAACTGTCAGAAATAGGCTATTTCTGACAGTTCTGGGACATTCACTCCATACAGCGGTTGAAACATTGTATCTATTTGTTTCCATAAATGGATCCATTTATGGAAACAAATAGATACAATGTTTCAACCGCTGTATGGAGTGAATGTCACAGAACTGTCAGAAATAGGCTATTTCTGACAGTTCTCTGACATTCACTCCATACAGCGGTTGAAACATAGCCTATGTTTCAACCGCTGTATCTATCTGCAGAGCTCCGCTAAGTGTATCTGCAGAGCTCTGCTATTTCTGACAGTTCTGTGACATTCCCTCCATACAGCGGTTGAAACATTGTATCTATTTGTTTCCATAAATGGAAACAAATAGATACAATGTTTCAACCGCTGTATGGAGGGAATGTCACAGAACTGTCAGAAATAGCAGAGCTCTGCAGATACACTTAGCGGAGCTCTGCAGATACACTTTTTTGCCGGCTTGGAATTCTTCTTATTTTCATCCTACTTCTTCTTCTTCTTCTTCATCCTCATCCTCATCCTCAGAAGAAGAAGAAGAGGATGAGGATGAAGAAGAAGAAGAAGAAGAAGTAGGATGAAAATAAGAAGAATTCCAAGCCGGCAAAAAGTGTATCTGCAGAGCTCCGCTAAGAATAGCGGAGCTCTGCAGATACACTTGTGCCCGGCTTGGAATTCTCCTTCTTCTCATCCTTCTTCTTCTTCTTCTTCTCATCCTTCTTCTTCTCATCCTTCTCCCTTCTTCTCATCCTTCTCCTTCTTCTCATCCTTCTCCTTCCTCATCCTTCTTCTTCTCATCCTTCTCCTTCTTCTCATCCTTCTTCTCATCCTTCTCCTTCTTCTCATCCTTCTCCTTCTTCTCATCCTTCTCCTTCTTCTCATCCTTCTCCTTCTTCTCATCCTTCTTCTTCTTCTCATCCTTCTCCTTCTCCTTCTTCTCATCCTTCTCCTTCTCCTTCTTCTCATCCTTCTTCTCATCCTTCTTCCTTCTTCTCATCCTTCTCCTTCTCCTTCTTCTCATCCTTCTCCTTCTTCTCATCCTTCTCCTTCTTCTCATCCTTCTTCTCCATCCTTTCCTTCTTCTCATCCCTCTCATCCTTCTCCTTCTTCTCATCCTTCTCCCTTCTTCTCATCCTTCTTCTCATCCTTCTCTCATCCTTCTCCTTCTTCTCATCCTTCTCCTTCTTTCTCCTTCTTCTCATCCTTCTCCTTCTTCTCATCCTTCTCCTTCTTCTCATCCTTCTCCTTCTTCTCATCCTTCTTCTCATCCTTCTCATCCTTCTCCTTCTTCTCATCCCTCTTCTCATCCTTCTCCTTCTTCTCATCCTTCTTCTCATCCTTCTCCTTCTCCTTCTTCTCATCCTTCTCCTTCTCTCATCCTTCTCTTTCTCCTTCTTCTCATCCTTCCTCTTCTCCCTTCTTCTCATCCTTCTCTTCTCCTTCTTCTCTCCTTCTCCTTCTCCTTCTTCTCATCCTTCTCCTTCTTCTCATCCTTCCTTCTCATCCTTCTCCTTCTTCTCATCCTTCCTCCTTCTTCTCATCCTTCTCCTTCTTCTCATCCTTCTCCTTCTCCTTCTTCTCATCCTTCTCCTTCCTCTCATCCTTCTTCTCATCCTTCTCCTTCTTCTCATCCTTCTTCTCATCCTTCTCCTTCTCCTTCTTCTCATCCTTCTCCTTCTTCTCATCCTTCTCTTTCTCCTTCTTCTCATCCTTCTCCTTCTTCTCATCCTTCTCCTTCTCCTTCTTCTCATCCTTCTCCTTCTTCTCATCCTTCTTCTCATCCTTCTCCTTCTTCTCATCCTTCTTCTCATCCTTCTCCTTCTTCTCATCCTTCTCCTTCTTCTCATCCTTCTCCTTCTTCTCATCCTTCTCCTTCTTCTCTTCCTTCTTCTTCTTCTCATCCTTCTCCTTCTCCTTCTTCTCATCCTTCTCCTTCTCCTTCCTTCTCATCCGTCTCCTTCTCCTTCTTCTCATCCTTCTCCTTCTTCTCATCCTTCTCCTTCTTCTCATCCCTTCCTCCTTCTTCTCATCCTTCTTCTCATCCTTCTCCTTCTTCTCATCCTTCTTCTCATCCTTCTCCTTTCTCATCCTTCTCCTTCTTCTCCTTCTTCTCATCCTCTCCTTCTTCTCATCCTTCTCCTTCTTCTCATCCTCTCCTTCTTCTCTCCTTCTTCTCATCCTTCTCCTTCTTCTCATCCTTCCCCTTCTTCTCATCCATCTTCTCATCCTTCTCCTTCTTCTCATCCTTCTCCTTCTCCTTCTTCTCATCCTTCTCCTCCTTCCTCCTCCTTCTCTTCTCCTTCTTCTCATCCTTCTCTTTCTCCTTCTTCTCATCCTTCTCTTTCTCCTTCTTCTCATCCTTCTCCTTCTCCTTCTTCTCATCCTTCTCCTTCTTCTCATCCTTCTTCTCATCCTTCTCCTTCTTCTCATCCTTCTTCTCATCCTTCTCCTTCTTCTCATCCTTCTCCTTCTTCTCATCCTTCTCCTTCTTCTCATCCTTCTCCTTCTCCTTCTTCTCATCCTTCTCCTTCTTCTCATCCTTCTTCTCATCCTTCTCCTTCTTCTCATCCTTCTTCTCATCCTTCTCCTTCTCCTTCTCCTTCTTCTCATCCTTCTCCTTCTTCTCATCCTTCTCTTTCTCCTTCTTCTCATCCTTCTCATCCTTCTCCTTCTTCTCATCCTTCTCCTTCTTCTCATCCTTCTCCTTCTTCTCATCCTTCTTCTCATCCTTCTCATCCTTCTCCTTCTTCTCATCCTTCTTCTCATCCTTCTCCTTCTTCTCATCCTTCTCCTTCTTCTCATCCTTCTCCTTCTTCTCATCCTTCTCCTTCTCCTTCTTCTCATCCTTCTCCTTCTTCTCATCCTTCTCCTTCTTCTCATCCTTCTCCTTCTTCTCATCCTTCTCCTTCTTCTCATCCTTCTCCTTCTCCATCTTCTCATCCTTCTCCTTCTCCTTCTTCTCATCCTTCTCCTTCTCCTTCTTCTCATCCTTCTCCTTCTTCTCATCCTTCTCCTTCTTCTCATCCTTCTCTTTCTCCTTCTTCTCATCCTTCTCCTTCTCCTTCTTCTCATCCTTCTCCTTCTCCTTCTTCTCATCCTTCTCCTTCTTCTCATCCTTCTTCTCATCCTTCTCCTTCTTCTCATCCTTCTCCTTCTTCTCATCCTTCTTCTCATCCCTTCTTCTCATCCTTCTTCTCATCCTTCTCCTTCTTCTCATCCTTCTCCTTCTCCTTCTTCTCATCCTTCTCCTTCTCCTTCTCCTTCTCATCCTTCTCCTTCTCCTTCTCATCCTTCTCCTTCTCATCCTTCTCCTTCTTCTCATCCTTCTCCTTCTTCTCATCCTTCTCCTTCTCCTTCTCATCCTTCTCCTTCTTCTCATCCTTCTCTTTTCTCCTTCTTCTCATCCTTCTTCTTCTCCTTCTTCTCATCCTTCTCCTTCTCCATCTTCTCATCCTTCTCCTTCTTCTCATCCTTCTCCTTCTCCTTCTTCTCATCCTTCTCCTTCTTCTCATCCTTCTCCTTCTCCTTCTTCTCATCCTTCTCCTTCTTCTCATCCTTCTCCTTCTCCTTCTTCTCATCCTTCTCCATCTTCTCATCCTTCTCCTTCTTCTCATCCTTATCCTTCTCCTTCTTCTCATCCTTCTCATCTCCTTCTTCTCATCCTTCTCCTTCTTCTCATCCTTCTCCTTCTCCTTCTTCTCATCCTTCTCCTTCTCCTTCTTCTCATCCTTCTCCTTCTCCTTCTCCTTCCTCATCTCCAAGGGCATTTAAATTAAAGGTACAGTGTTCTGCACTAATTTAAAGGCTCTCTGAAGCCTAGAAACCCTTTTTATAAGTTAACTTCGTAGCGAATAAATTCGCATCAAATCAAATTTCTTCCTGAAATTCGGCGAATCAGCCGAATCGAATTTTTTGAATAATTCGCTCATCTCTAATTGTGATGATTATGGCTTACAGCTCATGAAAACCCAAAATCCACAATCTCAGGAAAAATAGAATATTGTGAAAACGTGCAATATTCTCGGCTCAATGTGTCCCACTCTAATCAGCAAATTACGCCAGAACACTTGCAAAGGGTTCCTGAGCCTGTAAATGGTCTCTCAGTCTGGTTCAGTAGGAATCACAATCATGGGAAAGACTGCTGACCTGACAGTTGTGCAGAAAACCATCATTGACACCCTCCATAAGGAGGGAAAGCCTCAAAAGGTAATTGCAAAAGAAGTTGGATGTTCCCAAAGTGCTGTATCAAAGCACATTAATAGAAAGTTATGTGGAAGGTAAAAGTGTGGAAGAAAAAGGTGCACAAGCAGCAGGGATGACCGCAGCCTGGAGAGGATTGTCAGGAAAAGGCCATTCAAAACTGTTGGGGACTTTCAGAAGGAGTGGACTGAGGCTGGAGTCAGTGCATCAAGAGCCACCACACACAGACGGATCCTGGACATGGGCTTCAAATGTCGTTTTCCTCTTGTCAAGCCGCTCCTGAACAACAAACAACATCAGAAGCGTCTTACATGAGCTAAAGAAAAACAGACCTCAGTGGTCCAAAGTCCTCTTTTTTGATGAGAGCAACTTTTGCATCTCATTTGGAAACCAAGGACCCAGAGTATGGAGGAAGAATGGAGAGGTCCAAGGAGCCCGAGTATGAAGGAAGAATGGAGAGGCATACACTGCAAGATGCTTGAAGTCCAGTGTGAAGTTTCCACAGTCTGTGTTAATTTGGGAAGCCATGTCATCTGCTGGTGTTGGTCCACCGTGCTTCATTAAGTCCAGGGCCGTCTACCAGGAGATTTTTGGAGCACTTCATGCTTCCTTCTGCAGACAAGCTTTATGGGAATGCTGACTTCATTTTCCAGCAGGACTTGGCACCTGCCCACACTGCCAAAAGCACCAAAACCTGGTTCAATGACCGTGGGATTACTGTGCTTGATTGGCCAGCAAACTCGCCTGACCTGAACCCCATAGAGAATCTATGCCAAGAGAAAGATGAGAGACATGAGACCGAACAATGCAGAAGAGCGGAAGGCCGCTATTGAAGCATCCTGGTCTTCCATAAGTCCTCAGCAGTGCCACAGGCTGATAGCTGTCATGCCACGCTGCATTGAGGCAGTAATTGCTGCAAAAGGGGCCCAAACCAAGTACTGAGTACATATGCATGCTTATACTTTTCAGAGGTCCGATATTGTTCTATGTACAATCCTTGTTTTATTGATTACATGAAATATTCTAACTTTCTGAGATTGTGGATTTGGGGTTTTCATGAGCTGTAAGCCATAATCATCACAATTATGACAAATCACGGCTTGAACTATCTTGCTTTGCATGTAATGAGTCTATCTCATATATTAGTTTCACCTTTTAAGTTGCATTACTGAAATAAATGAACTTTTGCACGATATTCTAATTTTTTGATTTTCACCTGTATAGTATATTGGACTTTAAGCAGCTTTTACTTTCTGACTGCCTATCACATTTCTTGAGGTGCTAAAATGCCAGTACAGTACAACCCATCCCCCCCCCAAAGGACCCCTTTTTGGAAAGTAGACACCCCAAGGATTTTTCAAAGAGACATGTTGAGTCCATGGAACATTTTATTTTTTGCCACAAATTTTTTGAATATGACAATTTTTTTTTTGTTTACACCTAGTTGTCACTTTATTGATATATTGCTCATGCGTGCCATGGGTATATGTGGAATAACACTTCAAAACACATTCTCCTACTTATTCCAAGTAACATTGTAGTACTGTATGTGTGGGGGGTGATCAGGGATTTTGTTTGTTTTTTTTTTTATACATTTTGCTTTGCAGAAGAAATAAAGATAATTTCTCCTACAATGCCTTGATGTCAGAACCAAACTCATTCATGTATTGTCATGAAGGAGTTAAGTTTTGACAGCTCAGGATAGTGATCTGTGATTGGCCGGACTGGTCACATGGTACAGGGTGCTGTGATTGGCCCCATGTATCATGTGACAGTTGTGGGCCAATCACAGCTCACTAGGAAGAGAAGCAGAGCTGTTATGAATGAGACTGATTCATAACAGCATTGCTTAGTGATCATGTGATCGCACAGCGATCACATGATCACCAGGTCCAGTTCTCCGGGATCTTCATTCCGCTGTGTCCACTGGACACAGCAGTCACGGGGGGGGGGAAAGCGCTGCATGCCCTCTCGGGCACACAGCGCCCCCTTGTGTTAGTACAGCCAGAGCAAAATACGGGTACGTTGCTTTCCCTGTAGCTGCTGCTTTGCCGCAGTACATTGCGGGCGGGCGAGCGAGCGGGAAGCCGTTAATATCTCCTGAAGAAGCCTTAAATAGGCGAAACATGTTGAGAAATAGTGCACCGGATATTCATTACTGAACAAGTATCATCATCACGTTTTGGATACGCAAATGTATTTCTTTTATATGAGACTTTTTAACGATTGAAAAAAATTTAATTTTTAAGTTGTATCTTTTCATTATTTATGGCACCCTCAACGTCCCGTTCATTCTCGTTTCATCAGTGAGAAGTTCATTCTCCTCCTCTTTTATCTTTCTTTGTATCCCTTTCTTTCCCTTGATATTTGGTTGTCATTTGGGATGTGGTGCCCTTGAGCTCCTCACTGAACTCCAAAATTCTTGCCCATTTGTAAAATTAGTTTCTGGTACCTTAACTCTGACCTATGAATTTGGTGTATCTTATGGATTGTCTTCACTGTAGTCCTTATTTTGTATCTCAAAATATTGTTTGCTTTTGATAATTTGTCTTCTTTTGATCAGCTGCTTTAAAGACAATGTCATTCTCATTTCATCAGGTAAGATCTTTGAACTTTCCATTTCAAAGATACATGGCTTGGCAGCCATGTTTCTCTGAGTTTTCCAAACCTGAACTGATCTCCATTCTGTAAGACAGATAACGTCATTGAAGCTCTGTTGTAGTATTGAGCTGTTATTTGTTGATTAATCCTCCTATTTGTGTCTGTATAGGGCAGGTGGAATGACCCATAGATGATGTTGCTTATTATAGACAGAGTAGGCTGAAATTTCTGATACAGGAGTAGCTGAGTTGGCAATCCTATGTTATCTGTAGGTGCATTCTTGTACTTCAACCTAGGAGTATATGGATCTCTTCCACTTTGTTTTGCCTATGAAAGCAAATGTTACGCAATACTGTCCATCTCACCATGGATATTTAAAACTAGCAGTTGTACGCTTAAAACCAGAGGTTTTAGAAAACCTTTAAATTCTATTGAAGCAAACTGATGGATATTAACTGATACAAAAAAAGCTTTCACATTTTCAAGGTACTGTTTAAAAAAACTGCTTTAATAATCCACCTCTATAATATAGATTGATGTGCCCATCACAAATAAGATTGCATGTGTAGCACCCTCCTAGAATAGAAATGAAACACAAATGATGCAGCGCTACTACCATAAAAATTCTTCACACATAAATGAATAAGTGAAACAGTGCAAAATTAGTGACACAAATAACATAAAGACACAATATTAAATAGTGCCAAAAAACTCCTAAGTAATCACGTGTGACAAGTGTCAATACGAGGTCCTAAAAATGGTGCCCCAAGTAATCCAATGGGATCCAGTAGTGCTCCAAATCAAACAAGTAAGTCACAACAGGACTCAATTTCCTAAAAAACCTCCCACTGGAACTAAAAATCAGTTCCTACCATATAACACAAAACACACGTGCATCCCAATAAACGCATAAACTAAGAACTGATCATGCAAACAAACATGAATAAATGAATAAATATATAAAGTCCCGTGAGGTGTAAAACACCTGACAATATACAAAAAACCACATATAAAGTCCACAGCGAAGAAAAAAAAAAAAAGTGCTGATAAATGTGCAGAGATATCCAAAAATAGCTGAATTGCCCGCTCACCTCCCTCTTGCGACCCGCACAGGGTCAAAAGGCCTTCAGGATCACTAACACATGGACCCTTAATAGTAGGTAATCCTCCACAGCTCTCCCCACTGACCTCCCCTCATATACAGATTCCAGCACAGGGTCACAGGGCAGCAGATCTCCTCTTCAAGCACATAAGGTGGCTGCAGCCACTTGATCCCTCAGATCAGATGTACTTGCATGGGTGTCCAATGTAAATAAAGAAGGTGTCCGACCGGAAGTGCGTCACAGCCAACACGTATCGTCACGCTTAACATGTGACTTCATCAGGGCAAACTTGGTTGGTATTAATTTTTAGGTAGGAGCGCAGGAGTTTGTCATATTGATTTACCCTCCTAGAATAGGTTGCTAGAGAGGCTCACATAAATTTAGTTTTTTAGCTCCTTTGTAATCATTGGAACAGTGTGTGGTTATGTTTAGCTGTTCTGGGTCTCACTGGCTGTAGGTTCAACTGCTTCTTCCTGCCTTCTGGTGGATTCTAGGATATAGTGGGCTGGAAGAGGCAGACCCTTGTCCTGAATATTTATGTGGTATCAACCAATCCCTGGTTGAGAGGATTCTCTTTTTTCAATTTTCCATGTGACCAGCTATCATGTGGTCTTAAGATGTACCATGGAGCAATGCCTATTGTTTCATCTTATTGTGTGCATAGTCATGGGTTCAAGACTGAACAGCCCTGACTCCACTTATTATTCTTATGGTTGGCATGCATACACTATATTGCCAAAAGTATTGGGATGACTGCCTTTACATGCACATTAACTTTAATGGCATCCCAGTCTTAGTCCGTAGGGTTCAATATTTAGTTGGCTCACCCTTTGCAGCTATAACAGCTTCAACTCTTCTGGGAAGGCTGTCTACAAGGTTGAGGAGTGTGTATATGGGAATGTTTGACCATTCTTCCAGAAGCACATTTGTGAGGTCAGGCAGTGATGTCAGAAGAGAAGGCCTGGCTCTCAGGCTCCTCTATAATTAATCCCCTTAGTGAATTGTCCCCTCTGTTTGAAGTTTGTGGTCCAACTTTCGTTATGATGAAATGTTCGACCACGTACCGAACAGGGGGGTGTTTGGTCCATCACTAGAGAACATGTCTCCACTGCTTTAGAGTCCAGTGGCGGTGTGCTTTACACCACTACATCTGACGCTTTACATTGCACTTCGTGATGTAAGGCTTGGATGCAGCTGCTCGGCCATGGAAACTCATTCCATAAAGCTCTCTATACACTGTTGTTGTGCTAATATAAAGGCCACATGAAGTTTAGAGGTCTTTAGCTATTGACTCTGCAGACAGTTGGTGACTTCTGCGCACTGTGCGCTTCAGCATGTGCTGACCCCGCTCTGTCATGTTACGTGGCCTACCACTTGGTGGCCGAGTTGCTGTTGTGCCCAGTTGGTTCTACTTTGTTATAATACCACTGACAGTTGAGCGTGGAATATTTATTAGCCAGGAAATGTCACGGATGGACTTATTGCACAAATGGCAACCTATCACGGTACCACGCTTGGAGTCACTGAGCTCCTGAGAGCCAGACATTTTTTAACAAATGTTTGTAGAAGCAGTCTGCATGCCTAGGTGCTTGATTTTATACACCTGTGGCCATGGAGGTGATTGGAACAATGATTCCAATGATTTGGAGGGATGTTCCAATACTTTTGCCAGTATAGTGTACTTAGTATATATGTTTCATCAATTAAATCGTCATGGATTAGTGTAAACGAAACCTTTTACTTTTGTCAGATCAGGTTGCCTATAATAACCAACCTTTAAGTGCCATTTAATTCAGTTATATTAACTTTGAGTTTGAATTCTTTAGGAAAGTCTCCTATTCCATGCAGAACATCATTGTATTTATAAAAATGAACCTGTGGGCTCAATATCACATAGTTACATAGTTAGTCTGAAAAAGACAAAAGTCCATCCAGTTCAACCAAAGAAAAAAATAAAGTTATAATCCTACACCAACAGTTGATCCAGAAGGCAAAATAAAAAACAAACCAGCAAAGCACGATCCAATTTGCTCCTGCTGGGAAAAAAAAATCCTTTCTGATCCCCCAAGAGGCAATCGGATATTCCCTGGATCAACTTTACCTATAAATGTTAGTATCCAGTTATATTCTGTGTATCCAAGAAAGAATCCAGGACTTTTTTTGAAGCAATCCATTGAGCTGGCCAAAACCAACTCTTGAGGGAGTCTATTCCACATTTTCACAGCTCAATGTATCTAGAAAGGAGACCCTGAGCCTGTACCCCAGTTGCTGTCCTAGCATATCCAAAACCCAAGTGTTCTATGCAAACATTAATCACAACTTTCTGATCAATATTTGATCCATCTCTTCCACCGTTTGTCCTTCCTATTCACCCATTGTATTTTAATGGTTATAAAAAGTTCAGGAAGGACAAATATTGGCCAAGAATGCTCTAGCTAATAATTGTATAAAAACTTGGGGAATACTATGGCTTTGTGAAAATAAAGCGAGTATTTCAGAAGGCATCTAGAGGTGCTTGATGTGTGGAACTGGAAAATCCTTTTTGGGGTGTGTTGCCTATTTTATGGTCTTACCTAGTAATTAACCATGAGTTTTATTTGTGCTTGAGCAGCCTCATGGGTTTATGGAATATAGGGCAGCACAGTGGCTAAATGGTTAGCATTTCCACCTGGTAGTCCTAGGGTTGTTGGTTCGAATCCCAGCCATGGCACCACCTGCCTAGAGTTTGCGTGTTCTCCCTGTGCCTGCATGGGTTTCCTTCAGGTACTCCAGTTTTCTTCCACACTCCAAAGACATGCTGGTAGGTGAATTGGCTCCTGTCTAAATTGTCCCTACTATGTGAATGTGAGTTAGGGACCTTAGATTGTACACCCCTTGAGGATTAGGGACTGATGTGACTGTACAATATATATGTAAAGCACTGTGTACATTGACAGTGATATATAAGTACCTGAAATAAATAAATAATATCAATGGGCTTGCATAGGATATGATCAGCACCTTGACTGACTAATTTCTCTTGTATTTTTCTGGAGTTTGTTCCAAACACAAATCTGTCATGAAGTATTACATCAATATCAGCAAATTCACAGTATCTAGTTGATAGTTTCAGGTCTGCCTCAAACTGTTCATTTAATTCACTTGCACTCTATATTTTACTTTTTATCTAGCACAAATACTATTACGTTCATGGTCACGCAATCATTGCATCTTTTCTAATATGTACTCAACTGCTTGATCTTCTCTGCAGACATGTCTTCTATGAGCTGTTAAAATTACTGCTATTCTTTCCAAAACACAAAAGCAAACACTTTTCTTGCCCTTTCATTTCTTCAAGACAACATTCTAAGATGAGATCATTCTAAGATGAGATCAGCGTTTTGTTTAAAATTGCTGCAGTCTCAATTTATACTGACTGATTGTAAGTCAACTCTGTTTTCAGGCTAAGAGCTTGCTTTATCTATGGGCTTGGGTTCTATGGACAGGACACAGGCAGGAGAGAGCCTAAAGTAGAACAATAGTCAAACCATAAGATCACATATGTAGCATAGGCTGTCCATACTAGTAAGACCAGCCTCTCTGTTATTCTCCCTAGAACATATGTGTCAAACACAAGGCCTGCAGTACAAATCTGGCCGTCCAGGCCATTTCATATGGCCCTTGAGCCTCTCTTGCTGCTGAGGCACTCACCTTGTCTCCGCCCCCACTTTGTCTCAGCATTTAGCAGCAGATAGGAGGCCAGAACCTCTCTTTGGCTGCACTTCTCCATGTAGTCATGAACAGGCTTGTCTCTGTCCTCCCCCACCATCTCAGACATTAGAGAGTAGACAGAACTCCTCCTACAGATCCTATGCCTCTCTATGCAGCTGCAGCTCCCCCTCATCTCCACCTCCCCTGGTCTCAGCATTCAGCAGACTCCGGCAGCTGACTCCAGCCCTCCTCTGGTCCTCCTCCAAACTCTAAACTTTCTGCTCCCCAGCTCCTCTCCCAGCTTTTAACCAGCAGCAGCACAAGGTAAGGGTGGTGCACTGTGATGTAAGAGAGGGTGGGGGGACTCTTGACTTCTAATGGTGGTGGGGGGGCTCTTGACATCTGGTGTAAGGGGATGGGGTGCTCTGGACATCTAGTCTTACATATACAACTAGATTCTTGAGGGCAACCATAATGCTGATGCTCCCCGCAATGAGATTGAGTTTGACACCCGTGCCCTAGAACATGTTGGGAATACAACAGCATGTACTATATACAGTATTGTGTGTTAATATCACTTGACCAGTAGATGGCACTGTACACTGTTACCAGTTGTGCATATCTGAAAACTTGTTGGTTCTCTCTCTTCTCTCTTCTCTCTCTTCAAAACCAAGATGTCTGCTGAAATGTGCTCTGTATGTTTGCAACTTAAGCCACACAAGTAAAACAGTGTTCTGCCTCATCACAAGCCACCAGTGTCTTCTCTAACACATAACCAACAGAACATGCTGTAAATACTCTCACCAGTATTACCATTGGAGAGGCACTTCCTTTAATAATAACACTCTTCAATGTACAGTATTACCAACCTTTTTGCTGCTGTGGATGCTTACATGTTGGCCTCATAGACAGCCCTATTAGCAAATAGACTTGGCTTCTCTAGATTTCAGCACTGTCCAGCAGGTTGCAAAAAATAAAGTAAAAAAGAACATTTCATTTATTTTAAAGGGTTAGTTCACCTTTATTGACTCTTTGCCAAAAAAGTCCCTATGCATTACAGTGTCTTCAGTACATTAACATGCAATGCTCCATTTTGTAAAATAATTCATTTTATGTTGGTTATATCCCCTCTGCATCCTAAAGATGGCAAAATTCACCGAGTGGTAAATGCGCAGTCCAGGACCATGTACTGAGGATGCTGTAATGCACAGGAATGTGTTTGGCAAAATCCATTAAAGATGAACTAACCCTACTTATCATTCTAATAGAAAAAAATCTAGAGACTTTAGACTGTACTGTATCTGAACACCAGAAACTGAAAACCTACCTAATTCATGTTTAATATTCAAAACAAACTCCCCCACCTATCCATGTCTCCTCGCTTTATTTTGTTGACAATTCTCTTTGAAAAACACCCCCCCCCCCCTCAGCATTTCTGACCGTGGCCCTCTTAACCTCTCTAGTGGTCTGATTATGTCAGTATTTCTGTGCTCAAAGTGGTAAATTTTTTTGCATGGAAATATGTTGTTTTTTTATTGTAGGCCTGTGATTTTTAGGAATAACTCACTGAAATCTGTCCGAACAACAGTCTAGTAAACATCTTGGGTATGATAAAACTTGAAACACGAAATCATAAATTATAATATAATAAATAATGATAAAAAATAATAATATACTAATAAATTTAATTCATTAATATAATCACACTGAAATCTGAAATATAGCGCCAAGTTTGCACATCACTGAGCTTTGTCGCAAAATCGTTTTCAGTGTCTGATGACGAATTTCCCCCAGAAATCATTATCACTCAATTCTGCAAGTGGTTCTGATTTACTATCGCTGTTCTCTAGCCGGTCTAAAACTGCTTTTGACCTAAAGGGACGCTTTTTGGACGTCATGGACCTTTCTCAGTTTCCAGGCAGAAAGAACAGTAAAAATGCAGGCAGGGCGCCGGACAAAGCACTCGGGACAAAATGTATGTGAAATGGTTTGATACAGGAATGTTATACTATGTGATTTTAGTGTATTTAGTGAATGTCACTTTTTAACATTTTAAAATTTCCCACTGGTTCCGTTCCCGTGCGTCCTGTACGTTCCGACGCTCTCAGGGAACGGAACCCAAAAGAAGGATGCCGGCATCAGCTGGAGAAGATGGCCAGGGACGCTGCAGGGGGAACATCGCAGGAGTGAAGGACAAGGTAATTGCAAGAGGGATCCCGGAGCAACGCTGCAGGGTATTCCCGTGTAGCTCGGGGTTACCGCTTGTGGTGCTGAAACTTAACCCCGAGCTACACTCAGGAATACCTCCAGGGAGGTTAAATAAAGGGAGATGATTCATGTAATATTTACTTCCTGGAATCCATCTGTCATTAGCTCAGGCAAGCAGGCAGGTAAATATAATATACCTTTCCATCTATTTACTAACGATAGCAGCATAAGGATTATAAATAGGTAAAGTCGATTGAGAGAGTTTACTTCCACTTTAAGCAGTTGCAACGCCACCTACTGTTCACGGCGGTATGTTAAACTGTCAACTGCCTCATCTCTGGAATGTGGATTTGTGGTTTTGCAGTGTTTTTATGCACTCTCCTTATTAAACCTTTTACACAATACAGAGTACTATTAACCACTTGCCGCCCAGCCACCGCATATAAACGGCGGCAGGGCGGCACTCGTAGGAAAAAGCACGTTTTAAAACGGCTGCCTTCAAAACAGGTAGGGGGCGCTCGCGAGGCACACACCCGCCCTAACTGTCTCGCGGGTGTCAGCAGCGGGTGTCAGCCGCTGGGTCACGGCCGGTTTTTACCGGCCGTTTTCCCGCGATTGACGGTGATTGCTGACACAGAGCAGGGCTGCATTGTTTACACACAGCCCTGTTCTGTGTCAGTTCTCTGACAGCTTGTGAGAAGCTGCAGAGTTTCTCTCCCTCGATCAGCTCCCCCCTCCCTCCCCCATCCAGTACACACCCCCGCCCCCTAGTAAAACACTCCCCTTACACAGCAAATTCTAAAAATGTTAACCCCTTCCCCCCCAGTGACATTAGTACAGTTTCAGTGGTTTTCTTTCACTGATCACTGTATTGGTGTCACTGGGGATGTCAGTGACCCCAAGTCAGTTCCCCCCCCCAGTGTCAAAATGTCCGCCGCAGTCCCGCAGTCCCGCCAGAAGTCACTGATTGCTGCCATAAGTCGCTGATCGCTGCCATAAGTCGCTGATCGGCGCCATTATTAGTATAAATAAAAATAAAAATCCCAGTATCTTTCCTGCCATTTGTAAACGCTATAACTTTCACGTAAACCAATTAATTTACACGTATTGGGATTTTTGTTAGCAAAGACATGTCGCAGAATGCATTTTGGCAGAAATTTATGACTAAATTTGATTTTTGCATTTTTTTTTTACTGGACATGTTTTATAGCAAAAAGTCCAAAATATTGTTTTTTTTTCCTCAAAATTGTCAGCCTTTTTTTTTTATAGCGCAAAAAATAAAAACCGCACAGGCGATCAAATACCACCGAAAGAAAGTTCAATTTGTGGGGA
The DNA here is from genome assembly GCF_062004578.1 of Staurois parvus. NCBI lineage: Eukaryota > Metazoa > Chordata > Amphibia > Anura > Ranidae > Staurois > Staurois parvus. Next base: position 6,135,832 of record NW_028317965.1, on the reverse strand, counting down.
AAAAAAGGATGTAAATTTAATTTATGTACTGTATTGCATGATATTGTCCATTAAACTAGCGCAGCGCTGTATAGCAGAAAAATGGCGTAAATTGCAGTATCTATACCATAGTTTGTAGATGCTATAACTTTTACACAAAGCAATCAATATACACTTATTGGGATTTTTTTTACCAAAAACATGGAGCAGAATAAATTTTGGCCTAAATTTATAACCAACTTTGAGTTTACTATATATTTTTTATAGCTGAAAGTAAAAAATATTGTTTTTCTTCAAAATTTTTGGCCTTTTTTTGTTTATAGCGTGAAAAATAAAAAGCGCACAGGTGATCAAATTCCACCGAAAGAAAGCTCTATTTGTGTGAAAAAAAGGACGTAAATTTCGTTTGGGTGCAGCATTGCATGACCGCGCAATTATCAATTGAATTAGTGCAGCGCCGAGTAGCAAAAAGAGGCCTGGTCATTAAGGGGGGTAAATCCTCAGGAGCTCAAGTGGTTAAAGAGATCACAAGCTATGCTATGTTTTGCCACTGTTTGGCAATATGTCAGTTGAAGTTGACAGTTTTATTTTTTTTCTGGTAGCTATTAGATCTATTGTGCCTGTTCCTTCCACTGTTCACTTCTGGTCTGTTATTGCTACATAATTTTCATGTATTTTCAATGTTTGGTACCAAGCTACAGAATTTGGTGAATGAAATAAAATGTGAAAGGGAACCACATCCTGGGATATATAACTAAAGAAGTACAAAATGAAATATGGACTTTATAGGTACCCAAGAAACACACAAAATATGTTGCAAATACAGTTAAACAGTTAACACAATTTATTAAATATCATAGGATAAGAAAGCGTCAATGCAATACCGATTTATCCGGGGGAGGGGGGGGGGGGGAATTCTAGTCCTGTTAATGATCTTGGGATGTACAAGTATTTGGTCTGATGCAGACTAGGCTGCATGGTTGCTTTTTAATCCTATGATATTGAATACATTCTGTTAATTTTTCACTATATTTTTGTTAGTTCCCTGGGTAACTATAAAGTTAATTTTTCACTTTGTACTTCTTTAGTTATTTTCATGCCCTTTAGGCTACATGAAATGATGAAATCATCCTTTCCCCATTGAATGGTATTATTTTTTCTTTTTGCATTGGTACACATGCCTCTGGCAGTGCCCAGCTTCTCTTGCCCTTTGTTTGACAATGGCTTTCCTATTATTATGTCCTGAACAGGGGCGGAATGACCATTTGGAAACTCAGGCACTGCCCGAGGGCCCGTGGTCAGTAGGGGGCCCCATGAGATGCCCCTGGTACTTTTTTCACAGGCTTTTTTTAGTTTGGGCATGGACACAGGGGCCCCATGATCCCCTATTGCCCGGGGGTCCCATGAGTTGTCAGTCCGCCCCTGGTCCTGAAATGTTTTTTTTTTTAAAGATTTGATCATCGCTAACTCCAATGGGGCTCAGAATAACATTTAAAATATGGAACGCTTTGGTCAACGCCCTGCGAACTAAACCGAGTTACATTTGGTTCATCACTACAAATAAACTGATTGCTAGATAGTTTTGGTTGTCATCTAGGTCCTAATTTGTGTATCTTGCTGCCATGACCACTAAGTGCCTATTGCTGCCAATATCCCTGCGTGGATTCTAAGCCTTCAAAAAACCATCTTTTTCTATGATTTGCCCTTTATAATTCTCAAATGCAAAGATTTCAATGCAGAGTCATGTAACAAGAGATTGCACTTCTGCCCAGAAGCACACTAAAATTCTGGTCCAACACACGCAAATGAATTAAAAACAAAATTGCAGATGAAAGGTAGCAATAATGCTCATAAATGTTATTACTAGTTTACTGGATTTGCCCGTTATAACAAACATGTTATATTTACCTGTTTTGTGTAATGGTTTTCCTCCTTTTCTTGGGTCCCCTGCAAACACCCCTGGCTTCTTTCCCCTGACAAGTGGCTCCGTAGAAAGCTGCTTGTTATGGGGGCACTCGTGTGGACTCAATCCTGTGCTGTGCTATGTGTCTATTGACACACAGAGCTCAGCTCAGTTTCACCTCCAGCTCTCTGTTCACTGGCTGTGATTGACAGCAGCAGGAGCCAATGGCACCTCCTGCTTTCTCTGAGCCTATGAGGAGGGAGAGAGCTGAGACAGCCTCTGCTCACCTGCACATCACTGGATTGAGATTGAACTAAGTATACAGGGAGAGTACACAGAAGATTTTTTTTACCTTAATGAGAAAATGCATTGAGATAAAACTCCTTCAGTCTTTATAACCACTTTAACCACTTAAGCTCCAGAAGGTTTTACCTCCTCCACAACCAGGGCATTTTTTGCTATTCAGCAGTGCACTACTTTAGCTGGCAGTTGTGTGGTCATGCAATACTGTACGCAAATTACATTTATATCATATTTTCACTCAAATAGATCTCTCTTTTGGTGGTATATAATCACTGCTGGATTTTTTTTTAAATAATATATATTTTCTACTCTGTTACAAAACATATCCAATAAAATAAAATGTTGTCAAAAATTTGGGTCAAAATGTACTCTGCTACATGTCTTTAGTAAAAAAAAAAAAATTCCAATAAGTGTATATTGATTGGTTTGTGTGGAAGTTATAGAGTCTACAATCTATGGTCTAGATATCTAAAAATTGATCAATCCTGATGTACTGATGGCCTATCTCATTTCTTGAGGCCCTAAAATGCCAGGACAGTGCAGATACCTAAATGACCCCATTTTGGAAAGCAGACAGTCTAAGGTGTTTATTAAGAGGAATGGTACCTTTTTTAAGTGGTAATTTGTCACAATTTGTTGAAATTGAATAAAACTAGTTTTTTTCATATTTTTTTTTTTACATACTGTCTCCTATATAGTACAGTATCATCATGTGCCTGGTGTGGCTGTGATCAGGGACACTGGCTGATGTTAATATGTAAAAAAAAAAAACTTAAATACATTTTAATTCAATTTTCTAAACTTTTTAAAAAACATTTTAAAATTCTTTTCCACTTTTTACTATATTTTTTACATACTTTCATCAGAGTAGTTCAGTGTCACCATCGTAGTAATTTGAGGGAGTGATCGGGAATTTTCTTTGTACATTTTGTCTGCTGTTACAATAAAGAACATTGTAACAGCAAAGTTTTCAGCTGTCATGAATGAGTTACATTTATAACAGCTGTAATCACTAGTGATCTGTGATTGGCTACAGCCAATCCCATGGTACAGGGTGCTGTGATTGGATCAGGTACCATGTGATAGCTGTGGGCCAATCACAGCTTAGGAAACACAGCTGTTATGAATGAACTAATTGTTAAAAAATGTGATCATGTGATCGCATAGTATCAGGGCTGGGCTCATGCTACTTAATGAACTAATGAACTAATTGTTAAAAAATGTGATCATGTGATCGCATAGTATCAGGGCTGGGCTCCTGCTACTTAATGAGCAGCTCTTTTCTCTCAGTGCTCAGAAGCTGCTCAGCTGTCGGTTAATTACCAGCCACTCATTGCCTCCACAGTGACTCACCTGGATACCATTACCTGCCTCATTAGTTCAGCCTACGGCCAACCCTTTTTGCTATTTTAGCAGTTTAGCTCATTTCCTCCTTACCCTTGCGTGGTCTATGATCTCCAGTGTGTTCCTGCCTGTGTTCCTGTGTACAACTGTGTCTGGCTGATTTCTCTTCCAACTCCTGTTCCTGATTTTTGGCTCCTGACTATGCTGATTTCTGGTTTCCTGACCCCGGCTCGTCTGATTACCAGCTCTGGCATCCAAACCCTGGCTTCTGTTTTGACTACGTACCTGAACTGTTATTTTTGCTATTTCATTAAAGGTGTGATTTTAACTGCACTTTCTGTCTCTGCCTGGTTTATGGTTCCTGACACATAGTGATCACATGATCAAAGGGCCCAAAGTATTTGGATCCGAAATCCACTGTGTCCACTGGACACAGTGATCGCAGGAGTAGCACGTCATGTGCCCAGGGGCGAACTGACCATTTGGAAACTTGGGCACTGCCTGAGGGCCCGGGGTCAGTAGGGGGCCCCATGAGATGCCCTTGGTACCTTTTTCATAGGCTTTTTTGAGTTTGGGCATGGACACAGGGGCCCCATGATCCCCTATTGCCCCATAAGTTGTCAGTCCGCCCCTGCAGGTGCCCCTAACCAGGAGCAGGCTGGATGACGTACAGGTATGTGATTTGGCCTGCCAGTGCAGCCCACGGTAATGTCAGTAAGTGGTTAATATTTTTGGATGTTGTCTAGCTATAGTACTGAGAAGTATCAAACTAAGAAATTTAATGTAGTCTATTGTTTCTGAGAGTTCTTTCTCTTATACGTAACCTCCTGATCCAGCAGTAATAGGATCTAGGTATCATTTATATATTCACAACCTATTCCACTCTCTTTATTAGAGACAATAGGTCTCTGTGTGCATCATACAGTCTAGGAGAAGAACAGAGAAAGTGAGAGGATTTATGAGCCCTCCTAACAGCTATGGCTGTCAAGATACTAGTTTTATGCAAAAGGAGTTTGACACATTGTCAGTCCGGCTCATATGACATGGCTCTAGAGAAGCTGTGTTCAGCTGAAAGGTAAATAACCAGAGTTGGTTGAAAAGGCAGTGAAATATTTAATGCTGTAAATCATTCAGTACATTTGTAAGGAAATGGAGTGGATTCTGCGTCATACATCAAAATTCACAGGTGTATCATTCCAGTGCAATGATTACTGAAAGCTGCACGATTCACCCTTCCTAGAATATTTCATCAGTTTAAATGAGGAATTTAGGAATTTAGTTATAACCTCTTAAAAGAGAAGTGTGGCCAAAGCTTTTTTGGCTATACCTCTCTTCTGGATCATAGGCTGGAAGGATCCCCACAATAATGTCGGGATCCACGCAGATGCCTGACCAGAAGCTAGCTCAGCTTCTCAGCGCACCATTGAGAGCTTGAGCCAGTTTCGCCTGTCCCCTCTCCTGCCTGGCACTCCAGTGAGCATTAGAGGGGCAGAGCGGAGTGACAGTCACCGCTCTCTGCTCAGTGCGGACTGAGAACTGAGCATTAGCAGTCATGTGATCACTCATGGGCTTAGAGCCGATGGGGGACAGCTGCAGTCAGTGGCATCCCTAGGGGGGTGCGGGCCGCACCGGGTGACACCATCACGGGGGGTGCAGGAGCAGAGCTTCTGGGCTCTGTGAAGGTCCTGGCCAGTTATTGGGGTGATCCCGGTTTCCCGGCACAGTGACAGCTGCCCCCCGGTGTAGTGGTAAAATGAGTATCCCGTGACTGTGTGGCAGCATGGTGGCTAAATGGTTAGCACTTCTGCCTGGCAATACTAGGGTTGTTGGTTCAAATCCCAGCCACAGCACCTCCTACCTGGAGTTTGCATGTTCTCCCTGTGTCTGCGTGGGTTTCCTCTGGGTACTCCAGTTTCCTCCCACACTCCAAAGACTCGCTGGTAAGTTAATTGGCTCCTGTCTAAATTGGCCCTATTATGTGTATGTATGAATGTAAGTTAGGGACCTTAGATTGTAAGCCCCTTGAGGGTTAGGGACTGATGTGAATGTACAATATATATGTAAAGCTCTTCATAAATTGACAGTGCTATATAAGTACCTGAAATAAAAAAAAGAGATGTATTCCCTAAAACAAATGCGCATGTGCTGGTTTCAGGCTGAAGAAACCGATTGTCACTCTCTGACTTTGACACAGAGCTGCCATAGTTAACCTCTTACAGGCTGCAAACCGCTGAAGCTGATCCCGCAGATCACTATGGGTTGCAAGATCAGTTAACCCCATATAGGTTCAACTGATCTTGCAACCCATAGTGATCAGCTTCAGCGGTTTGCAGCATGTAAGAGGTTAACTGTGGCAGCTCTGTGCTAAAGTCGGAGATCGGCTTTTTCGGCCTGAAACCAGCACATGCGCAGTTGCTTCAGGGGATACATATCTTCATGGGATACTCATTTTACCGCTACACCGACACTGCTCCTTCCTCTCTGGATGGGTGACACCACGTGTTACTGTACCGGGTGACACCAACCCTAGGGACACCTCTGGCTGCAGTAACACAGCGATGCTGCAGCCATTAAGGTGAGATTTAATGTTTTTTTTTGCAATCCCACACTTCTATTTACATCCTCTAGCCACTTGAGCTCCAGAGGATTTACCCCCCTTAATGACCAGGCCTCTTTTTGCTACTCGGTGCTGCACTAATTCAACTGATAATTGCGCGGTCATGCAATGCTGCACCCAAACGAAATTTACGTCCTTTTTTTCACACAAATAGAGCTTTCTTTTGGTGTAATTTGATCACCTGTGTGCTCTTTATTTTTCACGCTATAAACAAAAAAAGGCCAAAAATTTTGAAGAAAAACAATATTTTTTACTTTCTGCTATAAAAAATATATAGTAAACTCAAAGTTGGTTATAAATTTAGGCCAAAATGTATTCTGCTCCATGTTTTTGGTAAAAAAAATCCCAATAAGTGTATATTGTTTGCTTTGTGTGGAAGTTATAGCGTCTACAAACTATGGTATAAATACTGCAATTTACGCCATTTTTCTGCTATACAGCGCTGCGCTAGTTTAACGGACAATTGCGTGGTCATGCAATACGGTACATAAATGAAATTTACATCCTTTTTTTCCCCACAAATTGAGCTTGGTATTTGATCGCCTGTGCGGTTTTTATTTTTTGCGCTATAAAAAAAAAAGGCTGACAATTTTGAGGAAAAAAAAACAAAATTTTGGACTTTTTGCTATAAAACATGTCCAGTAAAAAAAAATTTAAAATCAAATTTAGTCATAAATTTCTGCCAAAATGTATTCTGAGACATGTCTTTGCTAAAAAAAAACCCAATACGTGTAAATTAATTGGTTTACGTGAAAGTTATAGCGTTTACAAATGGCGGGAAAGATACTGGGATTTTTAGTTTTTTTTTTATACTAATAATGGCGGCGATCACCGAATTATGGCGGCGATCAGGGACTTATGGCAGCGACTTATGGCGGGACTGCGGGACTGCGGCGGACATTTTGACATTGGGGGCTACTGACTTGGGGTCACTGACATCCCCAAAAACACTAATACAGTGATCAGTGCAAAAAAAAAAAACTGACACTGTATTAATGGCAATGGGGAGGAAGGGGTTAACTTTATTTTGCAGGGAAGGGTTATAGGAGTGAGGGGAGTGTTTTACTAGGGGGCTGGGTGTGTACTGGGCGGGACAAGGCTGATCGAGAAAGAGAAACTGTTCTTTCTCGATCAGCTCATCCTCGAGCTGACAGGGAAGTGACAGACAGCACAGCTACTGCAGCTGTGCTCTCTGTCACTGTTTGCCGCTGATCGCCGGGACATAGCCGCTAAGGAGCGGCTGTGACCCGGCGACTGACATCTGCGGTGGTGAACCGTGGGACAAATAGGGCGGCGGCGCGCCTCACGCGCGCCCCCTATTTGTTTACAAAACACACGTTTTAAAACGTGGTTTTGCCTGTGAGTACCGCCCTGCCGCCGTATATGTACAGTGGCTGGGCGGCATGCGGCTAGTTACCATTGTGATTGTTTTTTTTCATTAATATGTATAGGTGATTACAGCAAACCTTCCGTTAGGAGCCATTTGTAAAGAACATAGGAACCCGAAGGTGCGTATTTTGACTAGTATCCAAACCCACATGTGCAAGCCTGCCAGGAAGCTTTCACCTGTACAAACCAATAGTCTGTGGCCAGGACCCCACCCCAGAGTTGCAAGTATACACGCTTTTTGTACTCATATGGTTTTCTGCAGGGCAGGGAATGCCCAAGCTTTAGATTGTTGGCCCCATTCTCTTTATTAAACATGGCAGGAGGGATTGTTTTTGCTGCAATGTATGGTGCAATGTGCTTAACCCTGTATGACTACCTTTACAGCTTGGGGGGATGGTAAAAAACAAGCCTTAACCTTTTTTCTGCCCCCCAATCACAAGTGTAAATTAGTCCTTACAGAGCTAGAGGAAGACCAATTATCTGCAAGTGTAGTGACATCACCAATCTTCTGCTCCAATAGTGATAAGCTTGGGAACAGGGGTGGACTGACAACTCATGGGGCCCCCGGGCAATAGGGGATCATGGGGCCCCTGTGATCTTGCCCACACTCAAACCACACCCAAAAAAGCCTATGAAAGGTACCAGGGGCATCTCATGGGGCCCCCTACTGACCCCGGGCCCTCGGGCAGTGCCCGAGTTCGCCAATGGTCAGTCTGCCCCTGCTTGGGAATGTTTGGACCCATGTGTATGAGCCCACCAAGAATCTGTCACCAGTAGGGGTCAATCATTTGCAGCTGGGGCATGACTAGTGTAGAAGAGATGTGCTAGTTAAGACCATAGCTACTGAACCATCCCCTACACATCTCTCTCTCTCTCTCTCTCTCTTTCACTCCATATCCCCCACCCCGCCCAACTCTAAATATACCAATGAAGGAGACCAAACCACCGTTGGAGTAAAATGGCCATCACGGTCTTTTATTAACAATTCAACTTAAATAACACAAAAACATTCTTCAAAACAGAAACATAACAGTAAAAGTTGTTGGTCTTAGAAGGCAAAAAACAATACCGATATCCCCATTTGGAACCTTAACCATAATATTAATGCTAAGCCTCCAGCCGCAACGCACTGGCTCAGAGGAAAAACACAGCATCCGCAGTGCACAACCTCCACCTTCCAGTTAAACCTCAGTTAACTGGAATGCACCTGGGTACACCATACCACCAATGGGTCCCAACCATTCACTTTAGCATAAAATAATTTGCTGCCTCCAAAGACCAACAACCGCCCCAAAGCCATAACAAACTAGGAACTAAAATACCCAAACAACCCCAATGGAGTTAACAAATTGGAACGAGCGCAACTTGATATGACAACTTAATACTTGCCAGACGAAAATTAGTAGAAAAGCTGCTAGCATAAAAGGTATTCCAATTCCTCCCACCCTCCATTGGGGTTAAAAGTCTTAGTAATGCAGCGCTTGAAATTAATGTTGTGGCAATAACCATATAGAACAAAACTTAAGATATGTTCATTAAGAGTGTTCATATGTGGTACACATAAGTCCGCACAACAGAAGGTATTCCAATACGGTAGAAATCACATGGTGCAAAAAAAATCCTGGATGCTCCGTGAAGAGATAATGTGCACCCCTTTGATAACGTGCAATTCGCACTAAACATGTCAGGGGAATCCCTCAATTTGACGCCATTTTTCTGATCTATTGCTTTCCATGGGGATATACCTTAAGCCAATGCTGTGTTACATGTGGAGCAGTTGCAGGAGTCTGGACGGCGTTGGACCCTCTGGTGGGTTTGATGTGGTCCCCAAGCGTGAGTGACACCATTCCTGGGAATCCACTACAGCCCTAGATGAAGCCATACCAGTGACCAGACCTTGATGACCTCACGGATTATTTACATACAACGCTCAGCTTGTATGTACTTCTGGTAAGTGCATCATTGTACTATCTCTTCACGGAGCATCCAGGATTTTTTTTGCACCATGTGATTTCTACCGTATTGGAATACCTTCTGTTGTGCGGACTTATGTGTACCACATATGAACACTCTTTATGAACATATCTTAAGTTTTGTTCTATATGGTTATTGCCACAACATTAATTTCAAGCGCTGCATTACTAAGACTTTTAACCCCAATGGAGGGTGGGAGGGAAGTTTCTTCTTCTGCTGCCACTCCTGTACTGGATCGTCCGACCCTCCACCACTCCCAAAGGTGCCAAAGACCCACCCCACACTACCAATCACCAATCAGGTAAACCTACATGTTCTACAATCTTCCCAGCTTTTTCTTTGCCCTGTACTGTCTTTCCAACCCTCTTCACCTAGTCATGTCTGCCCTCCGCTATATATTTTTTTCTTCACTACAGGCACCGCTTTACCCTTGTTTGCGGGTGACTTTAGGGTGAGGAATGACCCAGCCGAAGATGATTAGCCCATACCGGGGACAGCTCACACATGTATTTTCAGATCCTACTTCGAAACACACCCAAGTTCATTACTAAATGGTACCATAGGGTTCCTCGCCCTTACAAAGCTAAGGGATATACAACTGACTAAAGGTATGGTGACATCATCACACTTGTGCTCTACTGAGAATAGCGATGAGCTCAGGAGTGTTTGGACTAGGATCAGAACCCAAGTGTATAAGCGCACCAGGGAGCTGTCACTTGTAGAGTGCAAGGCTAGGTTCACATCTGTGCGGGCGGTGCAGCTGCGGATCCACAAGAAAATCCATGCAGCCGCACCACCTGCACGGAGGAATGCGGACCCATGGGTGGGTGCCATTAGCTCTAATGGCATGCCACCTGCACTGGAAAACGCAACCATACTGGGAACGAGGTTCCTGTGCGAGCTGGGTTTTCAGAAGTGCAGGGACTTCTTCACTGCGTGTCACGGGGCACAAGAGAATGAATGGGCTCTTATGCCCGTGCAAAACGCATGCCGGCACGGTCGCATGTATGTGAACCAGGGGTTATACAGTGATCAGTGATAATACTGTCACTGTACTAATGACACTGGCCGGGAAAAGGTTACATTCCTGGGGTGATCAAGTGGGTAAGTGTGCCTAACAATGTGTAAATGTGTGTAGTATGTGCTGCTTCTCGCAACAGATCGATTCTTTTTTTTTTTTCTCTCTTTGCAGCAAAAAGCAACAATTTCCAGCCATGAATCATCGGCAAAGACCTGATGACAAACTCCCGCTATGTCAAATTACAGGGGAGTAAGCAGGTGGGGGCGCATGCGGGCACCCCAACCCAGAAACCACTTTCGGGTTTATAGGTATGTTATTGTGCCTAAACGGTCCGCACCGTCGCTGTAAATGTGCTGCAGCGGGTTCGAGAGTGATTAAAAAATAAAAAAAGACACAGAAAGCTGCCACATATTACACCTTTTGTTCTTGGGCCAAGATATCCTTTAAAAATATCTTAAAAATACGGAGAATGTCGTTGCTGAAAATTATAGTCATTTGTCTGTCTGACCTGCTTCAGCACTTTGATTCCCTTGAACCTAAGCTAAATAATAAAAAACAAAGAAAGAAACAAAAAAACAACAAAATAAACAGTACCCTGTAGTATTTTATTTATTTCAGGTACTTATATAGCGCCATCAATTTACACAGCACTTTACATATATATTGTACATTCACATCAGTCCCTAACCCTCAAGGGGTGTACAATCCAAGGTCCCTAACTCACATTCATACATACACACACTAGGGCCAATTTAGACAGGAGTCAATTAACCTGCCAGCATGTCCTTGGAGTGTGAGAGGAAACCCACACAGGCACAGAGAGAACATGCAAACTCCAGGCTGGAGGTGCCGTGGCTGGGATTTGAACCAACAACCCTAGTACTGCCAGGATGGAAGTGCTAGCCATTTAGCCACTGTGCTGCATGTAGAAGTTAGAATAAAGAGAGCAGCTTTGTCCTCTGCAGAATTACTTCTTTGCAACTTTACAGATGTGATGTCAAGAATATTTGCTTTTTCTTTTAAAGTGGCAATAATTCTTTCTTAACCACTTCAAGTCAGGACACTTTTACCCCCTTCCTGCCCAGGCCAATTTTCAGCTTTCAGCTCTGTCACACTTTGAATGATAATTGCGCGGTCATGCAACACTGTACCCATATGACATTTTTAGCATTTTTTTGAGACTGATAAAACTTTGTTTTGGTGGTATTTATTCACCACTGGGATTTTTATTTTTTTTTGCTATATAAATGAAAATGTCCAAAAATTTGGAAAAAAAAGTGTTTTTCTTATAGAATTTTGCAAATAAATAATCTTTCTTCATAAATCTTGGCCAAAATGTATTCAGTTATCTTTTTAGTAAAAAAAAAATAACCCAAATTAGTTTATAATCAAAAGTTATAATTTTTTCAAAATTGTTTCTACATTTTTATTTTATATTTTTATATTATTTATGTTTTTTTTTTTAACATACTGTCACCCTAGCAGTACAGTGTCACCATAGTGACACTGCACTACTTGTGGGGGGTGATGAAGATTTAAAAGCAATCATTTCTTCTCTCTGGCTGCATTCTTGCAGCCATTGAGAAATACTGTGAGAGCTGTGATTGGTCACAGCTTGTCACATGGTACAAGGCTGTTGTGAATAGCCCTGTACCATGTGACCTCTGTGATCATTCACAGATTTCACACATAGTAAGCAATGTCAGAAGTGATATCTTGCTTACTACTATTCATATGATCACAGATTGGCCAAGAAGTCCCGTACAGCGACCAGTATTCCGCTGTGCTCCCAAGGAGCGTGCGCAGTACAAAATGGCAGGCGCCGTTTATGAACGGCAACCCGCTCCTGCACTGCTCCCCTCCGGACGTTTATATACATGGGCCGGACGGGAAGTGGTCAACAGCTTCCCGTCCGCCCTATAGCAGTAATGCTGCTAAAGGGCGGCAGCGGTGCGCAAAATCTTGTATATATACATGTTTCTGCATGTCCTGGTATGGGACGCGTGCGAGCCCTACCCACGCTGCTATTCGCGGCCTCGGTTGTCAATCACTGGGTCCCTCGCTGGCACCTGGTGATTGAGGAGCATTAACAGAGGGAGAGACCTGTATATAAACAATACAGATCTCTCTACTGTCAGCTTCAGCACACTGCTTTGTATGGCTCTGCATAGCAGTGTGCTTACAGTGGAAGACACAGAACACAGAACAAAGTAATACAGCACACAATTAACCCTTTGATTGCCCCACATGTTAATCCTTCCTGCCCAGTGCCATTTTACAGTGTCAGTGCTTTTTATTAGCACTGATCACTGTATATGTGTCACAGGGGATGTCAGTGACACCAAGTCAGTTCCCCCCCAATGCCTGCCACAGTCCCGCAGTCGCTGATCGCTGCCATTATTAGTAAAAAAAAATGAAAAAAATCCCAGTATATTTCCCTCCATATTTAGAAGCTATAACTTTCACATAAATCAATTAATTTACACGTATTGGGATTTTTTTTTTAGCAAAGACATGGAGCAGAATACATTTTGGCCTACATTTATGACGAAATTTGATTTTTAAATTTTTTTACTGGACATGTATTTTTGATGCGATTTTTGATGCTTTCTGGTTAATTTTTTCCCCCTCTCTTTTTCTTCAATCTAAATTATAGAGCTTTCTTTTGGTGGCATTTGATCACCTCTGTGTTTTTTATTTTTTGTGCTCTAAAAAAAAAAAAGACCAAAAATTTTAAAACAATATTTTTGACTTATGCAAGATATACATATTCACATTTGAGTTGCAGGAAGGCACCCAACATGAGATGAATGTCAAGTACAAAACAAAGGAAATTTGTGAGAACAGGGGAACAAGAAAGGAAGAGCAGAGAAAAGGTGCAAACAAAGAAAAAAATTAAACCTCTGTAGGTCACCAAAGTATCATATGATAGCATATCATAGTGGTATGGTCAGGGGCGGACAACTCATGGGGCCCCCGGGCAATAGAGGATCATGGGGCCCCTGTGTCCCTGCCCACACTCAAAGCACACCCAAAAAAGCCTATAAAATGGTACCAGGGGCATTTCATGGGGCCCCATACTGACCCTGGTGCTTGAATGGTCAGTCCACCCCTGGGTATGGCATATAGTATATAGTATAGTAGTCACCAGGTTAAGATCTTGAACCAACATCACAATGCATAACTATCAACCAAAACTTTCCAGTTTTTATTGAAAGAGTTACAAGAGGATGACCTAATAGCCAAAAGTATAAAAGGGCAGGGGTGGACTGACAACTCATGGGGCCCCCGGGCAATAGGGGATCATGGGGCCCCTGTGTCCTTGCCCAAACTCAAAAATGCCTATGAAAAAAGGTACCAGGGGCATCTCATGGGGCCCCCTACTGACCCCGGGCCCTTGGGCCGTGCCCGAGTTTCCAAATGGTCAGTCCGTCCCTGTAAAAGGGCGTTGCTTAACAAAGAAAACCCCTTCCCATTTCATGATGTCAGCAATGGCACCACATGGAAGAGAGAGATGTAAAAAGGCCGGGGAAAGAAAATAATTTCTTTACACAAGAAAGGTGAAGGCTACAAGAAGATCAGCAAAGCTTTACCTATTAGTCAGAATACCGTAGCAAAAGCGATACAAAAATTTAACAAAGATGGAACTGTAACCATTTCACAGGGCCGTCCAGGCCATCCACGGAAGTTAACACCTTGACAAGAGCGTCTTCTGATGAGAAGGGTTGGAGAAAATCACCATGCAAGTTCACTGCAGTTAGCTAAAGAAGTAGAATGCCACACTGCGATGATTGTTTCTTGTGACATAATATGGTGTACACTGCAGAGGATTGGCATGCATGGGTGTCGTCCACGAAGGAAGTCTCTCCTAAACCCACCTAAAAGTTGCCAGGGCCCATGCTGCAAAAGAAGAATACTACTGGGACTCTGTACTCTGGAGTGATGAGATCAAGATAAATGTTTTTGGAACTGATGGCTTCAAAATTGTATGGCATCGCAATGGTGAGGAGTACAAGGAAAAATGCATGGTGCCTACAGTGAAACCTGGTGGTGGCAGTGTCCTTCTGTGGGGCTGCATGAGTGCTGCTGGTGTCAGGGAGCTGCATTTCATTGATGGTATCATGAATTCACAGATGGACTGCTTTACATTGAAAGAGAAGATGTTACCATCACTTTGTGCCCTTGGTGCACTTTTCCAACATGACACTGATCCAACACACACATCTAAGGCCACTGCTGCATTTCTGAAGAAGAACCGGGTGAAAGTGATTCAGTGGCCAAGTATGTCTCCTGCTCTGAACCCAATCAAACACTTATGTGGAATTCTGAAGAGACAAGTTGAGCATCAATTCTCCATCCAGCATCCAGGCTCTAAAAGAGGTCGTTCTTGAAGAATGGAAAAAGATCAATGATGCAATATGTCGCCAACTTGTTCATTCCATGCCTAGAAGACTTGGTGCTGTCCTTACAAATCATGGAGGTCATACAAAATACTGTATGTAGTAGTTTTTGTTGTGGGGTGTGTTCATTTTTTCATCAACTAATTTGAGTAAAACTGAAGATTTAGTAATCTAAGTTATTTTATCAACCTTACTTTCATGTAATGAGCTAAACAAATGTTCTATAAAACTCAGTTTTGTAAAAATTTTGGAAATTGTTCTCGTGCTCATTGAGATGTCGATTAAAATCTAACTTCTCAAAAGGGGTGTACTCATTTGTGTTGAGCACTGTATATATATATATATATATATATATGTATATATATATTGTGGGGTTAGCTCAGGTGGGGGATCTCCTTCCCTGGGACAAAGGTAGACCGCACAGCAGGCTTTCATCAAAATCTGACTGGTTGTCAGCTTTATTTAAAAGGTTCGCAGAAAATAAACAAAACATGAAAATAAACCCTTGCCATCCAGGCACTAACTAAACAAAAGGCGTTTCCTCTCTCAGAGGTGAAGGGCTTCTCCCTGTCACCGAAATAAAACAAAAGCAAACCTTTTCTTGTAGGTATAGTACACACACAGCTCTCTCAGAACACCTCTCTGAGTCCCAGGCCACGAGCGACTCCTTGCTCCAGCCCTGCCCTTTTTATATCACCTGTGGGTGGACATCAGTGGAGTCCAAACTCTGGTCCGGAACCACCTCTGCCATTGTGGCCCCGAAAACCCGGAGTGGACTCTACCTTACACCTCACCGTATGACCTCATGCGAGGTGACACATATCGTCCATCCAACACTTTGCCGTTCATACTGTCACAATATATATATATATACAGTTGTGTTCAAAATAATTAGAGATGAGCGAATTATTCAAAAATTCGATTCGGCTGATTCGCCGAATTTGAGGAAGAAATTAGATTCGATGCGAATTTATTCGCTACGAATTCAACTTATAAAAAGGGTTTCTAGGCTTCAGAGAGCCTTTAAATTAGTGCAGAACACTGTACCTTTAATTTAAATGCCCTTGGAGATGAGGAAGGAGAAGGAGAAGGATGAGAAGAAGGAGAAGGAGAAGGATGAGAAGAAGGAGAAGGATGAGAAGAAGGAGAAGGATGAGAAGAAGGAGAAGGAGAAGGATGAGAAGAAGGAGAAGGATGAGAAGAAGGAGAAGGATGAGAAGAAGGATGAGAAGAAGGAGAAGGATGAGAAGAAGAAGGATGAGAAGAAGAAGAAGGATGAGAAGAAGAAGAAGGATGAGAAGAAGAAGAAGGATGAGAAGAAGGAGAAGGATGAGAAGAAGAAGAAGGATGAGAAGAAGGAGAAGGATGAGAAGAAGGAGAAGGATGAGAAGAAGGAGAATTCCAAGCCGGCAAAAAGTGTATCTGCAGAGCTCCGCTATTTCTTAGCGGAGCTCTGCAGATACACTTAGCGGAGCTCTGCAGATACACTTTTTGCCGGCTTGGAATTCTTCTTATTTTCATCCTACTTCTTCTTCTTCTTCTTCTTCTTCTTCATCCTCATCCTCATCCTCAGAAGAAGAAGAATGAAAAGAAGAATGAAAAGAAGAAGAATGAAAAGAAGAAGAAGAAGAATGAAAAGAAGAATGAGAAGAATGAAAAGATTCTTCTTCTTCTTCTTTTCATTCTTCTTTTCATTCTTCTTTTCATTCTTCTCATTCTTCTTTTCATTCTTCTCATTCTTCTTCTCATTCTTCTTTTCATTCTTCTTCTCATTCTTCTTTTCATTCTTCTTCTTTTCATTCTTCTTTTCATGCTTCTCATTCTTCTTTTCATTCTTCTTTTCATTCTTCTTCTCATTCTTCTTTTCATTCTTCTTTTCATTCTTCTTCTTCTTCTTTTCATTCTTCTTCTTCTTCTTTTCATTCTTCTTTTCATTCTTCTCATTCTTCTTTTCATTCTTCTCATTCTTCTTCTCATTCTTCTTTTCATTCTTCTTCTTCTTTTCATTCTACTTTTCATTCTTCTCATTCTTCTTTTCATTCTTCTTTTCATTCTTCTTCTCATTCTTCTTTTCATGAAGAAGAAAAGAAGAATGAGAAGAATGAAAAGAAGAATGAAAAGAAGAAGAATGAAAAGAAGAATGAGAAGAAGAATGAAAAGAAGAATGAAAAGAAGAATGAGAAGAATGAAAAGAAGAATGAAAAGAAGAAGAAGAAGAATGAAAAGAAGAAGAAGAATGAAAAGAAGAATGAAAAGAAGAAGAATGAAAAGAAGAAGAAGAAGAATGAGAAGAAGAATGAAAAGAAGAAGAAGAATGAAAAGAAGAAGAAGAAGAATGAAAAGAAGAATGAAAAGAAGAAGAAGAATGAAAAGAAGAAGAAGAATGAAAAGAAGAATGAAAAGAAGAATGAGAAGAATGAAAAGATTCTTCTTCTTTTCATTCTTCTTTTCATTCTTCTTCTTCTTTTCATTCTTCTTCTTCTTCTTTTCATTCTTCTTCTTCTTCTTTTCATTCTTCTTTTCATTCTTCTCATTCTTCTTTTCATTCTTCTCATTCTTCTTTTCATTCTTCTCATTCTTCTTCTCATTCTTCTCATTCTTCTTCTCATTCTTCTTTTCATTCTTCTTCTCATTCTTCTTTTCATTCTTCTTTTCATTCTTCTCATTCTTCTTTTCATTCTTCTTTTCATTCTTCTTCTCATTCTTCTTTTCATTCTTCTTCTTCTTTTCATTCTTCTTCTCATTCTTCTTTTCATGAAGAAGAAAAGAAGAATGAGAAGAATGAAAAGAAGAATAAAAAGAAGAAGAATGAAAAGAAGAATGAGAAGAAGAATGAAAAGAAGAATGAAAAGAAGAATGAGAAGAATGAAAAGAAGAATGAAAAGAAGAAGAATGAAAAGAAGAAGAAGAATGAAAAGAAGAATGAAAAGAAGAAGAATGAAAAGAAGAAGAAGAAGAATGAAAAGAAGAATGGAAAGAAGAAGAAGAAGAATGAAAAGAAGAATGAAAAGAAGAAGAAGAAGAATGAAAAGAAGAATGAAAAGAAGAAGAAGAATGAAAAGAAGAAGAAGAAGAATGAAAAGAAGAATGAAAAGTAGAATGAGAAGAATGAAAAGATTCTTCTTCTTCCTCTTTTCATTCTTCTTTTCATTCTTTTTCTTCTTTTCATTCTTCTTCTTCTTCTTCTTTTCATTCTTCTCATTCTTCTTTTCATTCTTCTCATTCTTCTTCTCATTCTTCTTTTCATTCTTCTTCTCATTCTTCTTTTCATTCTTCTTTTCATTCTTCTCATTCTTCTTTTCATTCTTCTTTTCATTCTTCTTCTCATTCTTCTTTTCATGAAGAAGAAAAGAAGAATGAGAAGAATGAAAAGAAGAATGAAAAGAAGAAGAAGAATGAAAAGAAGAATGAGAAGAAGAATGAAAAAAAGAATGAAAAGAAGAATGAGAAGAATGAAAAGAAGAATGAAAAGAAGTATTCCAGTACAGCAAAAAGTGTATCTGCAGAGAGCTCCGCTATTTCTGACAGTTCTCTGACAGTTCCTTCACATTTACAGCGGTTGAAACATTGTATCTGTTTCAGAATAAAAACATCTGTATCCTAAATGGAAACAAATAGATACAATGTTTCAACCGCTGTACATGTGAAGGAACTGTCAGAGAACTGTCAGAAATAGCGGAGCTCTCTGCAGGGACACTTTTGCCGGCTGATCGGGAAAAATCCGATTCGCGCACCCGAATTATGCTAATATTCAGATTCGACGCGAATCTAATTTTTCCTGAAATTCGAAACGAATTCCACTTCGCCTGGTTCGATTCGCTCATCTCTAAAAATAATAGCAGTCAGACATCACTAACCTGATCAATCACTGTTTTTGGTAGAAATGATATTTCTACATGGCAAATAATTTACTAGCAGGTGTAGTAGAGTAATAGAAATCCAACAGACCCAACAGTCATGACATGCATGCTGCTGATTCTGTGTAATTGAATCACTAAGTGAAGGGGGCATGTTCAAAATAATAGCAGTGTGGAGTTCTATTAGTGAGGTCATTCATTCTTTGAAAAACAGGTGGCAATTATTGCCCTTATTTAAGGAAGGAAGGCTGCAAATGTTGGACATGCTGGTTACAGTGCATTTCTCTCTGAAATTCTGAGGAAAATGGGTCGTTCCAGACATTGTTCAGAAGAACAGCGTACCTTAATTAAAAAGTTGATTGGAGAGGGGAAAACATATAAAGAAGTGCAGAAAATGATAGGCTGCTCAGCTAAAATGATTGCAAATGCTTTAAAATGGCAACCAAAACCTGAAAGACGTGGAAGAAAGCGAAAAACTACCATTCAAATGGATAGAAGAATAGCCAAAATGGCAAGAACTCAGCCAACAATCAGCTCCAGGAAGATGAAAGAAAGTGTAAAGTTCCCTGTGAGGACTGTTACAATTAGAAGACACCTATGTGAAGCCAAGCTATCTGCAAGAAGCCCCCGCAAAGTCCCACTATTGGAAAAAAAGACGTGCTGAAGAGGTTACAATTTGCCATAGAGCACATTGACTGGCCTAAAGAGAATTGGCGCAACATTTTGTGGACTGATGAAAGTAAGATTGTTCTTTTTGGGTCTAGTGGGCGGAGACAGTTTGTCAGACGACCCCCAAACACTGAATTCAAACCACAGTAAACTGTGAAGACAGTGAAGCATGGTGGTGCAAGCATCATGATATGGGGATGTTTCTCATACTACGGTGTTGGGCCTATTTATCGCATACCAGGGATCATGGATCAGTTTGAATACATCAGAATACTTGAAGAGGTCATGCTGCCTTATGCTGAAGAGGAAATGCCCTTGAAATGGGTGTTCCAACAAGACAACAACCCCAAACACACCAGTAAACGTGCAACATCTTGGTTCCAGACCAACAAGATTGACGTTATGGAGTGGCCAGCCCAATCAACAGATCTTAATCCAATAGAAAACTTGTGGGGTGACATCAAAAATGCAGTTTCTGAGGCAAAACCAAAAAATAGAGAAGAACTGTGGAATGTAGTCCAATCATCCTGGGCTGGAATACCTGATCACAGGGGCCAGAAGTTGGGTGACTCCATGCAACACAGATGTACAGCAGTTCTCAGAAACAGTGCGACTACAACCAAATATTCATGAAGTCATTCCAAGGAAAGCAAAATCTTCAAACATTTCTCAGTTTATATAGTGAATGTTTGAGTCTGTAAAGAAGAATACAAACACTGCTATTTTTTTGAACAGTCTAATATTCACTTTTCTTCAATTTTTTTAGAGGAACAACACAAATTTGATCTATTTTTCTTCATGTTTTGATTTGTAATAGAATGTGTCGTGTTCCCAATGCATTTGTGTGGATGGAAATAAAAGCTATTAGAAGGATTTTCAGCTTTATTCACTTTTTTCAACACACTGCTATTATTTTGAACACAACTGTATATATATTTAAAATTTTAGAATCTAGGAAATACAAATAACAAAGGCATTATTTTCTAAAAAAGTACTTGTTTATGACTAGCATTGTAATTTAGGTATCAGCTAAATATAGAGTGCATTTGATTCAGTTTGGCATGCTTTACGAAACTGTTAATTTCAAAGCAGAAAAATGTATGCTGAGCACTGTATTTTTTTTAACTGTACTTTATTTACATCATCATTTACATTTCCAGGCCAAAACAGGATCTATAGACCTATAGATGGCAATAATCATCACAATTTGCAAGTCTTTTGAGTTGGGTAGAATACGAGATCTGTCCAGGCAGAGGGCTGTCCGATCATTTCTGTAGTATACTTTTGTATTTACAATGAAACGATTTACTTCAGCAAAGACAAGGTAAAATGTACTTTTTCTTCAGAGGACTATTGATGTAATTTTTGCCACTTCATTGGTTATGATGACAAGATTATGTCTGTTGTTAAATTAAATACAGCTCTTGCTATAACCATGTAATTTAGACAGTGCTATGCTTTATGCCATCCTACTGCCATCTGCTGCCTGTTTGCAGGGCCTGCCGTCTAGGCTCATGATATACTGTTATTCTTCTGCAGAAAAAGGAAACCTGCATTGTCATGCACTTGTACTGTCATAAGCAGCAAACACGGAGAGGAATAGCTTGCTTTTACTGGAATATGATAGGAACAAATGAAGCTAGATTCTGCAATAAAGACTGTTATTTCTGCTTGGCATTACTGCTGTCGGTTTGAATCACATGCTGCCTTCTTTTATGGTTCTCCAGGATTTCAGGGAAAAGCGAACCCCACCAGAATTTCCAATTCCATCCGTCTGCTTATTCCACCTAATCGCTGCTATAAAGGCAAATTATGATGTTGAGATTTTGGATTCACACTAGAGGATTAACCCGTCCATGGCCATGGTCAATGACGCTTAGATGTTCAGACCAATATTTTAATAAACACCCAGCTCATATTTTTTATTTTAGGTTGACAAAGTAACGAAAAATGAAAAAAAAAACCCATTGTACTGTCTTCATTAAATGGAAAGTTCACCTTTTCATGGAAAAAAATTGAAAATGGTTAGCTAAGGCAAGACATAGATTATTCGGTTTTCATTCCTTTTGTCAGGGGTGGGAGGAAAGAAAAGCACTTGTATCCCTTCCATTGGAGGGAAGAAAAGTGATTGTATCCCTCCCGCAGTGCTATTTTGTTCTGCTGGTGGGGGGGAAGCCTTCCCAGCCAGCAGAACACAATAAATACTGGGTCTATGGAGCAACTTGGGTACAATCAGTCTGCCCATAGGTGGATCGAATCGCATCCAGTCCCTACAGAACTGGCCGAGACTCACTCCATCTATGGCTGGCTTAACTCCAAATATCCTGTCCACCCCTCCAGACCCTTCTGTAGATACAGTAGCGGGTGTTATGCTCCATGCTGACAGTGTAGCAGCTTGAACATTGCACACATCAATGCACTACCCTAGAGTGAGTATCCATCATAATGCTTGGAATGGCAAGCATTCATTGGTCAGTACAACTATGTTTCCACACTGACCAATGAGCAGCACATCTAAAGTTGGCCTTGGATAATTAGGATTTCAAATGAATATTTTTGGAAAAAGTCTTAGGAGAATTTGTTAAAAAAACTAAGAACATTCTCAGAAAATGTATTTGTCATAAGATTTTATTTGCTTTTTAACATTTGATTTTGGAATAAATGGACATTACAGAACATACACTGTTAGAAATTTGTTTGTTCAGGAAAAATGTTCCAACCTGCTTCTTCAAATTTTCTCATCACTGCAGTCAAAAACAAATCCTGATTTGACACCATTAATGATTAGAAAAAGAAATCAGCTTTCATAGAATCTTATTTTCCCAATAATTTTCATTCAAAATTCTACCCATCTATGGCCAGCTTAAGGTGCCTTTTTCAGTAAGAGTGTCCCAGAAGAAAGAGACTCTTCTCATTGGCCAGCTTGGTCACAAGATCATGGTTACCAATGAGCCATAAAGAGAATTATGATGGAAACTCACTCCGGGGTTATGTATTGTGTTGTACAGTAATTGGAATGGTACACCGACAGCATGGGGCATCACAGGTGCTATGTGCAATGGGGTCAGGAGGGATGGCCAAGATACTTGGAGCTAGTCCACCTTTTCATTTTTCATGAAAAGGTGAAGTTACCTTTTTAGAAAGCTAATTTTTTTTCTGTGCATAGCATATGAACAAAAAAAACATCTACTGGCATCTGTCAGTGACTTAGCTCCATTGCTGTGAGATGTTCCTCTAAAGTCCAGTGGGAAACCAACACTTTCAGGAACTTCAATCTGCTGGGTAGAGATGAGCTCAGGCATATTGTTTGACCTTTTATGATTAGCTCTGTGCAGTGACAACTTTCTGGTCGGACAGCTCAGACGGGTTCAGACTAGGATCCAAGCTTGCCTGAGCTCATCTCTACTCCTGGGCCCATTGTAGCTTTTTAGTGGTTCATATATCTGACCTCCAAGCATTGCAGGACATGGCAGTGACATCAAGGTCAAAAGGAAGAAAGAAGAGTATCCATGGATAATATGACTCCTAAATAAGACAAAACAAAGTGCAGATAAACACCTAGGATCAGACACTGGCTGAATGTACTGAAGTCCATTTAAGCTCTCCTGATTGAGGGCAGGTGTGTGCTGTAGTGCTGAGTGATGACCAGCAGGTGGCACAAGTTCAAGAATAAACCACAAATATATATCTCAGCTCCAAAAAAAGAAAGAAAAAACTATATGATTATGCAACTGTGCACCAGTGAAAAACACCAATAATAAACAACACAAAAACAGCGCAAAATCTAAAATTAAAATAACACAAATAAATAAACCCTAATTTAATAATAAGTGTCCGTGAAAAAACAATATATATATAAGTCCTTATTCCCATCAAAACTAATAAAAAAAATCAAAAAAATTCAAAATATTCCAAATGTGCTTCCACCTATCCACCACGTGAGAAATAATGTTGACCGCACTCACCAGATGGAGGTGAGTAGTGAGCCTTATAGGATATAAGGGATCCTATAACCCCTCCAAAGGAACTAAAATCTCCTTCTTCACCCTGCTATGGTATATCACTCGTCTCCACTGTATTCCTCCATGGATTCCTCAATAGTGTGCAGAGAAAAAAACTACATAGTGTAATACTGCCACTCCATATAGAATATAAAGATAGAATAAGGCCACTCACATGTTTAAATAAAATTAAAAGCCTTGTTTAATAGCCTCAATGGCTTCAAGATAACCAATTTCCAGAATGTAGATATAGGGATCTCACGCTTATATAGTCACTGCAGAAGATGAACAGCCTTCCCCCTCCAAGATGGCCGCTTGGGTGGGTGAGTGAGGCGAAACGCGTTGACGCACTTCCGGTCCTCCGTCATTCTGGTTAACGTCACTTCCGGTGTTTGGAACGCACGCTGGCTTATGCGGTTCAAGCGGCCATCTTGGAGGTGGAAGGCTGTTCATCCTCTGCAGTGACTATATAAGCGTGAGATCCCTATATCTACAATCTGGAAATTGGTTATCTTGAAGCCATTGAGCTATTAAACAAGGCTTTTAATTTTATTTAAACATGTGAGTGGCCTTATTCTATCTTTATATTCTATATGGAGTGGCAGTATTATACTATGTAGTTTTTTTCTCTGTACACTATTGAAGAATCCATGGAGAAATAGAGTGGAGACGATTGCTATACCATAGCAGGGTGAAGAAGGAGATTTGAGTTCCTTTGGAGGGGTTATAGGATCCCTTATATCCTATAAGGCTCACTACTCACCTCCATCTGGTGGGTGCGGTCAACATTATTTCTCACGTGGTGGATAGGTGGAAGCACATTTGGAATATTTTTTATTTTTTTTATTTTTTTTATTGGTTTTGATGGGAATAAGGACTTATATATATATATTTTTTTTCACGGACACTTATTATTAATTTAGAGTTTATTTATTTGTGTTATTTTAATTTAAGATTTTGCGCTGTTTTTGTGTTGTTTATTACAAGTTCAAGAATGATCATTACAACTTTAACTGATCATTACAACCCTGCAAATAGCACATGATCAACTGTTTTAGTCCTCATTTACAATTGCGGTTCAGCCATGTTTTACTGCCCTTTAAGCTGCAAAGGCAGTGGATAGGGAATACACATTCATCAGCTGTGATGCTTTGCATCAAGGTGTGGGAAAAATGATCCCTCTTGTTGCATTTGGCAGGCAGTACCACCCACCATCCTTTGAAAAGCATTCCATTGTGGAACTCTCTTCGGAAGGTGATGCTAATGTAATTACCTCCTATAGCTTATATGACACCCCCCCTCAAAAAATAAATAAATAAATGTAATTGCTTTTGAGCAGTTCTTAAATTGAACTTGTACAGTTTCCATTTTGCTCTCCCTCTATTCTAAATGAAGACTGTACAATACATCAAACTTGTGACCTCATTGGGTGCTAATCTCAATAGTCAAACTTTATATTGTGAAACAGAACTATCTGCCAAACTGCTTCAGCACCTCGGTATAACAAGGTCCACATCATTCCATGGTCCAAGACATGGCCCAAGGTGTGGAATAACTGCTTCAGCACCCCAACATAACAAGGTCCACATCATGGCATGGTCCAAGGTATGGTCCAACTGCTTCAGCACCCTATTATAACAAGGTGCACATCATTCCATGATCCAAAGTATGGTCCATCTACTGTACATCCCCACCCAAATGTAACAAGGTCCACATCATTCCATGGTCCAAGATATGGGTCAACTGCTTCATGGCCCAAATATAACATGGATCATATCATTCTACGGTCCAAGGTATGGTCCAACTACATTCTCACCCTAATATAACAAGGTCCACAGCATTCCAAGGTATGGCCCAACTACTTGTTCATCCAAATATGACAAGATCCACATCATTCCATCATCCAAGTAATGGAGCTACTGCTTCAGCACCCATATATAACAAGGTCCACACCATGCCATGGTCTAAGGTATGGACAAATTTCTTCCACACCAAAATATAACAAGGTCCATATCATTCCATGGTCCAAAGTATGGGTCAACTACTTCCGCTCCCAAATGTAACAAGGTCCACATCATTCCATGGTCCAAGGTATGGGTCAACTGCTTCATGGCCCAAATATAACATGGTTCATATCATTCTACGGTCCAAGGTATGGTCCAACTACATCCTCACCCTAATATAACAAGGTCCACAGCATTCCAAGGTATGGACCAACTACTTGTTCATCCAAATATGACAAGATCCACATCATTCCATCATCCAAGTAATGGAGCTACTACATCAGCACCCATATATAACAAGGTCCACACCATTCCATGGTCTAAGGTATGGACAAATTCTTTCCACACCAAAATATAACAAGGTCCATATCATTCCATGGTCCAAAGTATGGGTCAACTACTTCCGCTCCCAAATATAACAAGGTCCACATCATTCCATTGTCCAAGGCATTGACCAACTACTTCTACACCCAAATATAACCATGTCCACATAATTTCATGGTCCAAAGTATGGACCATATGTTCTGAACACTCAGAAAGATGTGACCTTCCAGGAAGGTTATTCATGTTCATTACTACATTTGCTTTTTCCCTGAACTGACATGCCTGAGCCAATATTCATCTACCTTTTATAAAGTGATGGTAGACTTGCTCCCTGCATGTATGAATATGCCCCACTGATTTGTTTTTCTATACTGATCTCTCACCTCCTGTTATTCTTAGTGGAAGAACTGCTCATTTCAGAAATTCTTTGAAGCACAGCACACCATATCATAATAATGGTCACAGCATCAGGGAACTTCAGCTCCATTATCCTGCTGCAGGAATACTGGGGACATATAAGCAGACAGCAAGCCCATTATTATCGATCCAGTACTAAATGATTATTCCTGGATAAACCAACACAGGTCATAGTTGTCAGCTATCCCTGATTTCCCAGGAGAGTCCTGAACTTAGTTTCTCCATGGTAATTTTTGTCCTCGGAATTGTTCCTGAATTTAAACATTGACACCTTCATATTAAAATCACTGTCAACTGGAACATTGCCTGCTATTCATTCTAGGCATTGCTTTCTTATAAATATTTCTATAAAAAGCATTACTTAAAAAGTAACTCCACTTTTGTTGAAAAAAAAACCCAAAACAATCCCCTCTGGGTGATCAACGTACATTGCAGGGATATTGATAAACTTTGAAGCAGATTCCTACCTTGCTGCTCTGAAGAAATAGCCGCTTGTGTTACCATATCCTGGGCAGACTGATTCTGAATGGGAGGGTCTGGTTCATTATAAT
This sequence comes from Staurois parvus, assembly GCF_062004578.1. NCBI lineage: Eukaryota > Metazoa > Chordata > Amphibia > Anura > Ranidae > Staurois > Staurois parvus. Next base: position 6,109,080 of record NW_028317965.1, on the reverse strand, counting down.
CACCTGGTGCTCTCCATGTGTTCTGAAGAGAAGAGTTGCAGAGTCTGCATCCCTTTAGAGCAGTGGTTCTCAACCTTCCTAATGCCGCGACCCTTTAATACAGTTCCTCATGTTGTGGTGACCCCCAACCATAAAATTATTTACCCAGTAATTCTAATTCATGAAGTGTCGTTTTACCTCCAATACTGCTGCTTTCAACACAGTAGCTGCTTTCAACACAGTAGCTGCTTTCTACACAGTAGCTGCTCTTTACACATTGGAAATATATGTTTTCCAATGGTCTTAGGTGACCCCTGTGAAAGGGTCGTTCGACCCCCAAAGGGGTCGCGACCCACAGGTTGAGAACCACTGCTTTAGAGGTTTTTACCATTGCAGAATAGTTCACCAAAACTAAAATCTCTATTGCAGGGGTCCCTAAAATATGACTCCTATCTTAGCGCAGACTTCTGGGAAAATCAGTGAACCAATCACACAAGCGGGAAATTACATTTTGGTTTTAGAGAACATTGCAGTGACTGCAGATTGAAAAAAAAATTTAGTTTTCAATAACATTAAAAACTTCCGTTTGTTTTTCGTTTTTAAAAGTCAGCATCTGTGCAACACTTGGGAATATCCTCCTGCGCTTAATATGAATTAGATCCCTATAATAACAGCTGCTGTCACTCTGCCTTAACCATTAAGTCATATAGTACCACACCTTAGAATAGTGAAGCGCTGAAATTAATACCCTATGTACACATATTGAGGTACCATCAAAACTATAATATTAAAATACCATCTAAAAAAACAAAAAAGCTTTAGTCTATCAGTGAAATATCATAAATGATAAATATAATAAAAAAGTGACATATATAACTCATAATAATATAAATCCGTGATCAAAAATTAATATGTGACAAAATTTATATTCCCTTAATTATTTCATCCTTCAGATTAATCAGTGATATTTAATCAAAATCAGTGATTATGATATTCAATAATACAAAAAATATATATATATATCCGTGATAAATAGTGACAAACCTATATAATTATAATTATTAAAAACGGTGATTATTAATCAAAATAAGTGATTATTAACCGCATGCCGCCCAGCCACTGTACATATACGGCGGCAGGGCGGCACTCACAGGCAAAACCACGTTTTAAAACGTGTGTTTTGTAAACAAATAGGGGGCGCGCCTCCGCCCTATTTGTCCTGTGGATCACCGCCGCAGATGTCAGTTGCCGGGTCACAGCCGCTCGTTAGTGGCTATCTCCCGGCGATCAGCGGTAAACGGTGACAGAGAGCACAGCTGCAGTAGCTGTGCTGTCTGTCACCTCTCTGTCAGTTCGAGGACGAGCTGATCGAGAAAGAATAGTTTCACTTTCTCGATCAGCCTTGTCCCGCCCAGTACACCCCCCGCCCCCTAGTAAAACACTCCCCTCACTCCTATAACCCTTCCCTGCTAAATAAAGTTAACCCCTTCCTCCCCATTGCCATTAGTACAGTGTCAGTTTTTTTTTTTTTTGCACTGATCACTGTATTAGTGTTTTTGGGGATGTCAGTGACCCCAAGTCAGTAGCCCCCAATGTATGAATGTCCGCCGCAGTCCCACAGTCCCGCCATAAGTCGCTGGTCGCCGCCATAATTCGCTGATCGCCGCCATTATTAGTATAAAAAAAACCCTAAAAATCCCAGTATCTTTCCCGCCATTTGTAAACGCTATAACTTTCACGTAAACCAATTCATTTACACGTATTGGGTTTTTTTTTAGCAAAGACATGTCGCAGAATGCATTTTGGCAGAAATTTATGACTAAATTTGATTTTTGCATTTTTTTTTACTGGACATGTTTTATAGCAAAAAGTCCAAAATATTGTTTTTTTTTCCTCAAAATTGTCAGCCTTTTTTTTTTATAGCGCAAAAAATAAAAACCACACAGGTGATCAAATACCACCGAAAGAAAGCTCAATTTGTGGGTAAAAAAAGGATGTAAATTTCATTTATGTACCATATTGCATGACCGCGCAATTCTCCGTTAAACTAGCGCAGCGCTGTATAGCAGAAAAATGGCGTAAATTGCAGTATTTATACCATAGTTTGTAGACGCAATAACTTCCACACAAAGCAATCAATATACACTTATTGGGATTTTTTTACCAAAAACATGGAGCAGGATACATTTTGGCCTAAATTTATAACCAACTTTGAGTTTACTATATATTTTTTATAGCTGAAAATAAAAAATATTGTTTTTCTTCAAAATTTTTGGCGTTTTTTTGTTTATAGCGTGAAAAATAAAAAGCGCACAGGTGATCAAATTACACCGAAAGAAAGCTCTATTTGTGTGAAAAAAAGGACGTAAATTTCGTTTGGGTGCAGCATTGCATGACCGCGCAATTATCAGTTGAATTAGTGCAGCGCCAAGTAGCAAAAAGAGGCGTGGTCATTAAGGGGGGTAAATCCTCGGGAGCTCAAGTGGTTAATTTCTGTGACAAACCATATATCAAAATATTCCATAAAAAAAAATTATTATATATTAAATCCACTGCTTCTTGTGATATATACATAAAAAAATGACACTGTGCCTAAAATAAGCAAAAAAAAAGTCCATGCAATAATGTGAAAAAACACTCAGTGATCTTCACTTCTAGTGCTCAAAAGGAATCCTCCAATGGCAGTAATTCCTGCTCACCTCCCCACCTTGACCCACACAGGGCCACAAGGCTATAGCTCTCCTCAAAGGCAATCCTTTAATCCAGGCAGCTCAGCAAGGGACCACAGGACTTCCACTCCACCTTCACTCAAACGTCATATAGGACACAAACAGAACTTCCCATAGTGCAGTGTTTCTCAACTCCAGTCCTCATGGACCCCCAACAGGTCATGTTTTCAGGATTTCCATTATTTTGCACAGATGATTTGATCAGTTTCACTGCCTTAGTAATTACCACAGCTGTTTCATCTGAGGGAAATCCTGAAAACATGACCTGTTGGGGGTCCATGAGGACTGGAGTTGAGAAACACTGCCATAGTGTAAAACTGTTTAATTGGACACTTAGTACAATATATTGTTTCCACTCACATTTGTTTCCTGTTACAAAAACGCTTTCCACCTCATTCCATGGGTGCATTCATCACCCTGATGAAGTCACGACGTACGTGACGCAACGCGTCGGAATGCTATTCCCAGTTTAGAGATACGTCAGTCCCGGTCACGTGGGGACGCATGTCCGGACGCAGCGGCCATATTGGTTTCCCTTCCTACATGTGAATACACCCATGGAATGAGGTGGAAAGCTTTTTTGTAACAGGAAACAAATGTGAGTGGAAACAATATATTGTACTAAGTGTGCAACACTTACCAACTTTTCTTCAGCGGGAACGCAGGGGAAAGCAGTTCCGGACCTCCAGCACTGAATGTATGGAACGGCAAGGGGTGTGCTGAAGGTTCTATTGTTGCTGGCTGCTAAGGGAGCTAGAGGGGATCTATTTTTGCATGGGCTGCTATTGTTGCTGAGCAGGTCTGTTGTTGCTGGTGAGAGATCTATTGTTGCTGGGGGGTTGGGGGTCAATTGCTGCTGAAAGTGATCTACTGTTGAGGGGGTCTATTGTTGCTGGAGGTCTATTGTTGGTAGCTGCTGGGAGATCTGTTGTTGCTGCTGTGGAGTTTATTGCTGTTGGGGTTGTATTTTGTTGCAGGAGTTCATTGTTGCTGGGTGGTCTATTTTGCTGTTTTTTTTTGTTATCGTTAACAATATTCCATACAAATTACCTAGCACCACAAAATGATACTTGGTTCTATATTATCTGTAAGGAGTGGTACTTCTGGCACCTTCAGCATTGAATGTATGTAATGGTAAGGGGTGTTGGGGTGTGCTGGAGGCAGTGGTGTATTTAGGTTTTATTCTGCCCTAGGCAACACAAATATTGGAGCCCCACCCCGACATTGACCAAGAGCACCCCTGCCCTCCACCCGAGCCTTCCACTACCACTGCCCCCCACACCATCCCCCATGGTGAGAGAGAGAAACACACTCATCTTCACAGATCCAAACATCCCCAGGAACGAGAGTCGGGCATGAAAACTCACCAGGTTCCCATGCCGTGTGTGTCCCTTCTTCCAAGGGGCAGTGCTGCCCCCCCCTGAAAAATGCCGCCCTACTCAAATGCCTTGTTTGCCTTGTGGTAAATACACCCCTGGCTGGAGGTTCTATTGTTCCTGGCTGCTAAGGGAGCTATTGCCATTAGAGGGGACCTATTTTTGCGTGGGGTTCTATTGCTGCTCAGGAGGTCTATTGATGCTGGCGGGAGATCTATTTTTGCTGGTGGGAGATCTATTGTTGTGGGGTGTCAATTGCTATTGGAAGTGATCTACTGTTGGGGGGGTCTATTGTTGCTGGAGAGTCTATTGTTGCTAGCTGCTAGGAGGGCTGTTGTTGCTTCTGTGGAGTTTATTGTTGTTGGGGTTGCATTTTGTTGAAGGGGTTCTTTGTTGTTGGGGGAGTCTATTGTTGCTGGGTGGTCTATTTTGCTGCTTTTTTTGATAGCACCACATAAGGCTACTTGGTTCTGTATTATTTATAAGGAGTGGTACTTCCGGTACCTCTAGCACTGGATGTATGTAATGGCAAGGGGTGTTGGGGTGCGCTGAAGGCTCTATTGATGCTGGCTGCTGGGAGATCGATTGTCACTGAAGGGGATCTACTGTATTTTTGTGTGGTGGTCTAGTGTTGCTGGGGAAGTTTATAATTGCTGGTGGGGGATCTATTGTTGATGGGGGTCAATTGTTGCTGGAAGGGATCTACTGTTGAGGGAAGGGTCTATTGTTGCTGGCTGCTGGAGAGTTTATTGATGCTGACTGCTGGAGAGTCTATTGATGCTGGTTGCTGAGTGATCTGTTGTAGCTGCTGCTCTATTGTTGCTAGATTGGTATTTTGTTTTGCGGGTCCATTGTTGCTGGAGGAATCTAACGCTGCTGGCTGCAGGGGATCTTTTTTTCTGTGTTTCTTGTTATCATTAACAAATTCCATACAAATTATTTAGCACCACAAAATGATACTTGGCTCTGTATTCTCTAAAAGGAGTGGTACTGGGAGGTGGGTAGGGGGGCAGAAACAAGAAGTGACTCAAAAGGGGAGTTCCTGAAGCTATCTTATGAGAAAAAAAGCTCTGCTTACCAGCACCTGGGGTCCAGCACTAGCCCCCTGCAGCTGGTTCTCCTTACCACTGTGGGTCCCCAGTGCCACCATCTTGGTTACGGAAGCCTGCTGTGGCTTCCTAAGGAAGCACATCTGGCTCCCCACTGAGCATGTGTGAGATCGCACAGCACTTTGTGAATGGCCCTGCAGCCTCCTGGGACAAGTGACTTAGGATGTAGGAGGGAACTTCATTCTCACTTAGGCGAGGATTGTAGAAGTGGGGGTGGGTACCTTTTTGAATGAAGTTCCACTTTAAATCACATCATTGCTTGTGGAGCAATTGTACATGCTGTATTTTTTTTTTTTAGCTTGTTAGCCCCAGTTAACCCTTTGAGGACCAAGGGACGTATTTGTCCCATGTTTTTGATTGCGTGTATCATCTGATTAAGAACTTAAAACTCTTCTTTTTTTTTTTGGTTTGAGTCAAAATATTAGTTCTTATCAACAAACAACAAATGGATCTAGCTTTTTGCCAATTATTTCATGAAATGGCTTAGTTACAGCAACTGAAGTGTACGAACTTTAAAAACAAAAAAATTGATTCTTTTGGTGTTCCAAAATCTTACGGTCCTCAAAGGGTTAAAGCGCAAATTCACCCGAAAGAGGAAATTTTGATTTATGCCCCCTTGTCCCCTCCTCTTCTTTTTTTGGGGAAGAGTGGGTACCTGGTTTTGACAGGTGCCTCCGCTCACTGCAATTAAATTGCTGCAGCGATCCACTGAAAGTTCTTCTCCCCTGCAACCTTTTGGAACATGTCACAGGTCCCAGAATGCTGCGGGACCATTCACAAAGCCAAGCGCAGCTCGGTATATGCGCAGGGGGCAGCAGGTTGTGAAGCCGCAAGGAGCCAAAGGCACATGCTGGCACAAGGGACCTGAAGACTGGTGAAGAACTGGTATGGGTGAGCCCGGTGCTGGATCCCTGGACAGCTAAGTGTCCCTTTATTAAAAGTCAGCAGCTACAGTATTTGTAACTGCTGGCTCTTAATTTCTTTTAATACAGGGCGAAAAACCACTTTAAGTTGAATTAAGAAAAGTGAAAGAAACTTAAATATACATAAATATATAAAAATAATAAAAACATTAAAAGCACCCATCCCAGATATCACTAGACATGTGCAGAACGAAAACCTTTGTTTCAGACCGATTCATTAAGTTTCGAATTTCGTTTTGTTTATTTGTTTTCAAAGGAAATCAAATTTTTCCCAAAAGATTTGAAGTATTTGAATCGAATTTGAATTGAAAATATCAAATCTATCCAAATTCATTGTGAATAATAGCTGGTTATATTCTATTCAAAATTCGAATTTCGGAAGACAGTTATATTCTTTCTATTTTATTCTATTCTAGTCTATTCTATTTTTTTTCTATTCCATTATTTTCTATTCTCTTTTCTTCTTTTCTATTATATCCTATTTTTTATATTCTTTTATTTTCTATATGTTTCTATTCTATTCTATTTATTTCTGGTTGGCCAGCACTACAGAGGAAAAGGATTTAGGGGTATTCAGTTCAAAGGATTGCAAAATGAGCAGTGTGGCCAGGCAGTGGGGGAAGCAAGAGGGGTCACCAGAAGGAGGAAGGAGGTCCTGATTCTCCTATATAGATCTTTAGTTAGACCTCATTCAGAATATTGTGTCCAGTTCTGGGGACCTCCCTTACAAAAAGATATTGATACGACAGAAGGAGTTCAGAGACGAGTAACAAAAATGGTGAAAGGCCTGGGAGATAAAACATATCAGGAGAGACCGCAGGAACTTATTATGTACAGTCTGGAGGAAAGAAGGGAAAGGGGAGACATGACTGAATCCTTTAAATACATCAAGGGGGTGAATAGTATTCAGGAGGGCAAGATTTTCAACATGAAACAAAATCAAGAACACGAGGACATGACCTTAAACTAACTGGAGAAAAGTTCAACTAACCAGAGGACAGTTGATGCTTGGAATATACTTCCAGCTGAGGTAGGGGTCTAGTCAACAGTAAATAGCTTCAAACATGCTTGGGACAAGCATATACAGGTGAAACTCGAAAAATTAGAATATCGTGCAAAAGTTCATTTATTTCAGTAATGCAACTTAAAAGGTGAAATATGAGATAGACTCATTACATGCAAAGCAAGATAGTTCAAGCCAAGATTTGTCATAATTGTGATGATTATGGCTTACAGCTCATGAAAACCCCAAATCCACAATCTCAAAAAATTAGAATATTACATGCAATCAATAAAACAAGGATTGTACATAGAACAATATCGGACCTCTGAAAAGTATAAGCATGCATATGTACTCAGTACTTGGTTTGGGCCCCTTTTGCAGCAATTACTGCCTCAATGCGGCGTGGCATGGAAGCTATCAGCCTGTGGCACTGCTGAGGTGTTATGGAAGACCAGGATGCTTCAATAGCGGCCTTCAGCTCTTCTGCATTGTTCGGTCTCATGTCTCTCATCTTTCTCTTGGCAATGCCCCGCCGATCGCCGCACTGCGTGCTCCCGGAGCTTGCGCATGCGCGGTGAGAATGAGAGGACGTCATATGACGTCCTCCCAGAATGAGAGAACCACCTTGCGTCCATCATATTACTATATGGCGGGTGAGAGGTGGTTAATGTCCATCTCCCTTCGACCCAGCACTGATACCCGGTTCTCAAGCTATACTGACAAACAGTATTCTGTCAATTGTGTATTGTTCTACTGGCTAAATGTTCTGGTCATTTTTATTGTTAAAGTGGAAGTTTAGTCAGAAAATTAAGTCCTGCTAGATCACTTCAAGTTGGCCTCTTTTGCAGGTATACTGTAGCTATGTAAAACATTAAAATCCAATAATACACTGTCTCACCCTGCTCTACACATGCTCAGTTGCTCTCTATTTTTAGACATTTTAGGGCACTGCTGAATTTGTAGATGCCGATCTGCTGACAGCCTTAAACCCTCCTATCCTTTACAGCCAAAGACATGCTTGTGTTTGATCTGCAACTGTCATTGCGCTGCACATGTGAACAGTTATGACAGCAGCCATCTGATGGTTTGACAGTTTGGTTGAGGACACAAGCAAATGTGACAGTTGGCAATCCCGGGACTCCAGGAATCGATGGGTTTAGTTCCGCTTTATGATTTAACTGCTGTTCAGGGGCTCTGGGCTTCAACAAAATGGCAGCCTCCAGCAAGAAGAAACAAGAACAATGCTGGAGGCAATTTATAGCACACACTAATTTTAGTAGCATAATTATTAATAAGGAATGTATGTTCCTTGCTAAAGAACATTATTTTTTATCAAGTTCAAATCTTAAAATAAAAAATTAAATTAAACTAAATTTAGATTAAACTTTCAAAGATTAGTTTTGAACTTTCCTCCTGTTAGAAGAAGGTTGTGTCCCCATGTTCTAGATCATGGCTTCATAATGAAAATACTACCCTCTAGAACCGTATTCACCTCCCTAATGTATTAGGCTTTATTCACGTTTCTCCCCAAAAATTGCAACACACATGCAAGGAAGAAAGGATACGTGACAAGGTAGGCTAGAAGGCAGGAGAATGATTTAGAATGGGTGGGGAATGGTTTAAGGATATGACTTAGGAAAAGAGGAAGGTGTGGTCATAGCTTAGGGAAACATCAAGGAGGAAGTGTGGTGAGCAGTTTGGTTCACCCGCCGACTCTTTTGGCAAATGAGTGGGTATGGCTATGATTTAAACTGTATAAGTTTGGGGAACTGAGGTATGAGAATGGCAGACTTGTGGGGCATATTGTACTTTTGTCACAGCATTGGCGGGTCCTTCATGGTGCCAAAAAAGTAAGATCATTGGTAATGTTTGGATGAGTGGTTTAACCTTAGTGGTCACAAATATTTATGGTTATATGGTGTTCCTGAAGGAAGCACTTACTAAGGTTTATTCCAAGTGAATAATGGTGTAAAAATTACAGATATGTACCCACCAAGCTTGTTGTAGATGGCTAGTGGCCGGTATGGGTTTACAACAGAACATGATTTTCCAGGTGAATAATGGTGTAAAAATTACAGATATGTACCCACCAAGCTGGTTGTAGATGGCTAGTGGCCGGTATGGGTTTACAACAGAACATGATTTTCCAGGTGAATAATGGTGTAAAAATTACAGATATGTACCCACCAAGCTGGTTGTAGATGGCTAGTGGCCGGTATGGGCTTACAACAGAACATGATTTTCCAGGTGAATAATGGTGTAAAAATTACAGATATGTACCCACCAAGCTGGTTGTAGATGGCTAGTGGCCGGTATGGGTTTACAACAGAACATGATTTTCCAGGTGAATAATGGTGTAAAAATTACAGATATGTACCCACCAAGCTGGTTGTAGATGGCTAGTGGCCGGTATGGGTTTACAACAGAACATGATTTTCCAGGTGAATAATGGTGTAAAAATTACAGATATGTACCCACCAAGCTGGTTGTAGATGGCTAGTGGCCGGTATGGGCTTACAACAGAACATGATTTTCCAGGTGAATAATGGTGTAAAAATTACAGATATGTACCCACCAAGCTGGTTGTAGATGGCTAGTGGCCGGTATGGGTTTACAACAGAACATGATTTTCCAGGTGATTAATGGTGTAAAAATTACAGATATGTACCCACCAAGCTGGTTGTAGATGGCTAGTGGCCGGTATGGGTTTACAACAGAACATGATTTTCCAGGTGAATAATGGTGTAAAAATTACAGATATGTACCCACCAAGCTGGTTGTAGATGGCTAGTGGCCGGTATGGGTTTACAACAGAACATGATTTTCCAGGTGAATAATGGTGTAAAAATTACAGATATGTACCCACCAAGCTGGTTGTAGATGGCTAGTGGCCGGTATGGGCTTACAACAGAACATGATTTTCCAGGTGAATAATGGTGTAAAAATTACAGATATGTACCCACCAAGCTGGTTGTAGATGGCTAGTGGCCGGTATGGGTTTACAACAGAACATGATTTTCCAGGTGAATAATGGTGTAAAAATTACAGATATATACCCACCAAGCTGGTTGTAGATGGCTAGTGGCCGGTATGGGCTTACAACAGAACATGATTTTCCAGGTGATTAATGGTGTAAAAATTACAGATATGTACCCACCAAGCTGGTTGTAGATGGCTAGTGGCCGGTATGGGTTTACAACAGAACATGATTTTCCAGGTGAATAATGGTGTAAAAATTACAGATATGTACCCACCAAGCTGGTTGTAGATGGCTAGTGGCCGGTATGGGTTTACAACAGAACATGATTTTCCAGGTGAATAATGGTGTAAAAATTATTGGTGTGTCCCCATCAAGCTTGTTATAGATGGCTGGTGGCTGGTAAGGGTTTACAACAGAACATGCTATTGGGTGGCACTGTCAATTACCTGGCTTTAATGGTTGTATCAGAATTCTTGTATGTTTTTGAATAACTGGCGTTTAATCATGTTATTGTTGTTATGTTGTTTTTTATTAAAAACTGGTCATAAAACTCCAATGAAAATAATTGTGTCATATTGTACAGTTGCAAGAAAAAGTATGTGAACCCCTTGGGATTACGTGGAGTTTTGCATGAATTGGGCATAAATTGTGCTCTGAACGTCATCTAAGTCACAACAATAGAAGAACACAGTCTGCTGAACATAATACTACACAAACATTAGATGTTACCATGGTTTAATTGCACATAACATGTAAACATTCACAGTGCAGGGAGGAAAAAGTATGTGAACCTTTGGACTTAATAACTGGTTGACCCTCCTTTGGCAGCAATAACCTCAACCAAACGTTTCCTGTAGTTGCAGATCAGACCTGCACAACGATCTGGAGTAATTTTGGGCCCCTCCTCTTCACAAAACTGTTTCAGTGTAGCAATATTCTTGGGATGTCTGGTGTGAATCGCTCTCTTAAGGTCATGCCACAGCATTTCAATCGGGTTGAGGTCAGGACTCTGACTGGGCCACTCCAGAAGGCGTATTCTGTGCTGTTGCAGCCATTGTTTTGTTGAATTACTTGTATGCTTTGGGTCATTGTCCTGTTGCATCACCCATCCTCTGCGGAGCTTCAGTTGGCGGACAGATGGTCGTACGTTTTCCTGCAAAATGTCTTGATAAACTCTGGAATTCATTTTCCTATCAATGACAACAATCCGTCCAGGCCCTGAGGCAGCAAAGCAGCCCCAAACCATGATGCTCCCTCCGCCATGTTTCACAGTGGGGATGAGGTTTTGATGTTGGTGTGCTGTGCCTTTTTTTCTCCACACATAATGTTGTGTGTTCTTCCCAAACAACTCAATCTTGGTTTCATCTGTCCACAGTATATTTTGCCAGTAGTGCTGTGGAACATCCAGGTGCTCTTTTGCAAACTTCAAACGTGCTGCAATATTCTTTTTGGACAGCAATGGCTTCCTCCGTGGTGTCCTCCCATGTACTGCATTCTTGTTTAATGTTTTCCTTATTGTAGATGTGTCAACAAAAATGTTAGCATGTGCCAGAGATTTCTGTAGGTCTTTAGCTGACACTCTGGGATTCTTCTTTACCTCATGCAGCATTCTGCGCTGTGCTCTTGCAGTCATTTTTACAGGACAACCACGCCTAGGGAGAATAGCAACAGTGCTAAACTTTCTCCATTTGTAGACAGTCTGTCTTACCATGGACACATGAACATCAAGGCTTTTGGAGATACTTGTGTAACCCTTTCCAGCTTCATGCAAGTCAACAATTCTTGATCGTAGGTCTTCTGAGAGCTCTTTTCTGCGAGGCATGGTTCACATCAGACACTGCTTCTTGAAACCAGTAAACCCAAAACAGGTGTGTGTTTTTTAAGGGCAGGACAGCTGTCAGCAACACATCCAATATCATCACACTGATTGGAGTCAAGGTTGGCTCACTCCTGGCTCCAATTAGCTCTGGGAGAAGTCATTAAGCTAGGGCCTCACATACTTTTTCCTCCCTGCACTGTGAATGTTTACATGTTATGTGCAATTAAACCATGGCAACATCTAATGTTTGTGTAGTATTATGTTCAGCAGACTGTGTTCTTCTATTGTTGTGACTTAGATAAGTTCAGAGCACATTTTATGCCCAATTCATGCAAAACTCCACGTAATCCCAAGGGGTTCACATACTTTTTCTTGCAACTGTATTATTTATGAGGTTTAATGTGTTTGGTTTTAATGTTCAATATCTCTCCGTCCCCCCAGCCCTACCTGGGTCATGTGTGTGGCAACGTTTTTAAGCAATGTGGAAATGTCAGCAGCCATTTGAATATGTCTTATCTGTACAATAGGTCTAATTACAATCTTATTGAGCGATTTAAAAGCACCATAAGGCTTATCACATGATAGCTGACTCACTATTTAGCAAAAGAAAAGCCTGACACATTTGTGTGGGCTTTTTACACCTGTAACCACATAGCAGATAATACATGCATATATACAAAAAGATGTATACTATGATTCACTATAAAGCAACAAACAATAAAACAGTTGCACTATGTGGAAAACAATAACTATTTAACCCTAGATACTACAAACACAAGAAAAGATAAAGCTGCCTCTACAAGTAAATGGGGACATGAGATAAATTTGATGAACCCGAATGACATTGACTTAATCCTCAGGAATCAATGTCAAGTGAAGAGGGAGTGAAGATGGGTGAGTTTATTTTAATATAATTAAACCTGGAACTTGGACGTCATGTGCCTGTATGAGGAGCTTGAGATGATGAGGGTGTCCACTTGTACAATATAGGTAAGAGCATCCCTGAAAAGTAATACAGGACTTGGAATGCTGGTGTCAGGTAAGCAGAAGCACAGCGATGAGGGCATTCCAATTTTACCCAGACCAGTGGAGACAAGAACTGGGTCACAAGCCAACTTCAATAATTGTTGATCAGAAAGACACCAAATGATGAGCTGGATCACAGTCAGAGATAAGCAGAGTTTGCCAATGTGCAGAAATCGAGGTATAGAATCGATAGGCAAAACATCTTAGTCATGAGTCCATTTAAGGTCAGTAATACAGGTAGGCAGCAGATCAGGGGTGGACTTACAACTCATGGGACCCCCAGGCAATAGGGGATCATGGGGCCCCTGTGTCCTCGCCCACACTCAAACCACACCCAAAAAAAGCCTATGAAAGGTACCAGGGGCATCTCATGGGGCCCTCTACTGACCCCAGGCCCTCGGGTAGTGCCCAAGTACCCAAATGGTCAGTCCGCCCCTGCAGCAGATATAAACAGACAGGGGTAATCCAGAAGCAAGAAAGATGGAAGCCAAATCAATAAAAGAGTCTAGCCAATTCAAGATCAAGGATAACAGAGATACAAGCTGAAAGACCATCCAGCAATGATCCCATGCAGGGCCAAAGTTGAAATAGGCCACTGGCCACCAACATTTATAGTGCATGCTCCCATATGGCCATGTGCTTGCAGTTGTGGCCATGCATTCTTGCATGCTTAGTTAGGCTTCCACACCTGAAAAACATGTGCCTATTTATGCGTGCCTTAGGGCTGGCACGATCTCTCTGATGACTGACATGATGTTCCTGACATTGGATCTCTATGGAACTGTAATATATATATGTGTTTTCTCAGCTACATCCAAAGGTGAGCAGTATCCATGATGGATATCCAAAGGATGCTGTATTGATATTTTTTTTCTTGTGTTGCAGTATCTTCTGACCTGTGTGGGATGCCTTGGAGATGGGCAAACCCAGGACTGAATTGCTATGCTCCCCTGTAATCCCAGGGGTTTTAATGTATATATATTTATAACTAGATGATCAGGCTCAGGTGTGACAATGCTCCAAATAATTGTTTGATACTCGGCTATGTTCAGAAGGCATATGAATACAGAGGAACATCTATTTTCAATGCTATTTGGCTAGCATTTAACCAACATTCCCTATTGGGCAGGGAATGGTCAGAAAGGGAAGCTATGAAATTTGGTGACCCAGCACAAGTCAATGGTGCAAGTTCTCCAAAATTCTCGCTCGAAAGAAGTCATTCATTAGATTAACATCTGTTGAGTGGGATTGGCTATAAATGAATCAAAATTCATCCAGTCCCTGCTAAACTGGTCAAATTTCCATCCATCTTAAGAGATGTAGATTAGTTTAGTCCTCTCTCCAAGACTCAAAATGTGTAAGGTTTTTACGCTATCCAGTCCAGTAGAAACATTGTGCCAAGTAAATCTCCTGCCTAAGAAGAGATACCCTGAGAAGCTTGCTAATACTTTCAAATCTAGATTATTCTTAGCTGTATGCATTTCTGAAATAATTTTCACTTTTTTTTTTTCCTTGATCTCAGTTATGTTCACTTAAAATGCCCTAAGTGACCCCTGGTGATAAAGTGAAACAAGCTTCAGAGAGGCACACAGAAGAGGAGTTTCTGGCTAACAAAGAAAATAAGCAGAACTTTGTGAAGTCTATGCTTGGGCAAGGTTTCAAATTTTTTATAATGTAAAATGACTGAAAGGTCAGTTAGCTCTCCAATGAGTTGTTTTTACTAAATACATTTGGCATTAATGTTACTGAAAAGCTTTCTAAACAAATGAGATAATAGGTTCAGATGAATAGTTCAGTCACCACATACCTTACAGATATATGAAAAACAAACCACAAAAGAAAAGAAAAATTGCATTTCATGTGGTGCTGATACTTTTCTTAGAACAAATTGAACAAACTCAGAAGAAAAAATTAATCAGAATTTTATTACAAAATTACATTTAAAAAACATATTGGGGTGTGTAAAAACCCCTAAATATTTGGGTAGAGATTAGAGAAAGCCATATCCCCTAACCAGCCCCACAAAATGACACCTCCCCTCCTCAAGCATTTGTGATCAAAAAGTATATAAATACAGAATCAAAATTAATATAAGCCAGGAAGGGGGTGTACAAAATCCAAATACGTTTCACACTTTTTGCTTCTTCAGGAACTCATGGGGTGCAGTTGGGTATGGCTGTCAAGAAAAACATAACAACTTATAATGGAAATATAAGATACAGTCTTTAAAGAGCATAATATGTCAAAGTAATAATCATAAACTTACAAAAATACCATCAGATAGTCTCACCAAAAGGATATTAGTCCAATCTGGTAAAGAATCTCACAAAGTATGGCTATAGACGTGGAGGACAGTTGATGGAACTAATGTGTAAGTAATAGCCAGAAGATCGAAACCACAGGCCTAAGGGCAGGGGCGGACTGACAACTCATGGGGGCCCCGAGCAATAGGAAATTATGGGGCCCCTGTGTCCTCGCCCACACTCAAACCACACCCAAAAAAGCCTATGAAAGGTACCAGGGGCATCTCATGGGGCCCCCTACTGACCCTGGGCCCTCGGGCAGTGCCGAGTGGCTAAATGGTCAGTCCGCCCCTGCCTAAGGGACAATGCACAGGAGGAAGAAGTAATGTCCTTCAAATAGATGGTTAAAAGGTACACAGATCCTGGGATAACGAAAAAGATAGATACAACTCTGTAGGGAACTGTCAGAGCAATGCAAATAAAATATAGATAGGTGCTACATTTGCTCAAACAATATACTTCATATAGTGCAATAAGTACAAAATTAGTACCACCTGAGGGTTATCTCAGTTTTGGTCCATGCAAAAAATTTTAGCCTACAGCACCTGATATTCCCAGGTTGTCTCTCATCCGGGTACAAACAAGGTCTGACCCTGCTTAGCTTCTGAGATCAGACAATATAAGGCGCATTCAGGGTGATGTGGCTGTGGGTGGTCAAATGTGCTTAGACCAAAAAAATATTGTAACCCCTCCGTATAGCTATTGAACTAATAGTGAAAATGTGAAGTAAATAATAATAAAAAAACACAAATATAATGACAACTCTTAGAACTGTCCCAAAATAGAGTAATAGAAAATTCCAAAGAGGGCCAAAAAAAATAAAAAAAATGTGAAAAAAATAAAAAAAAATTAAAATATATATAAAAATATATAAAGAATATTAAATAATAAATGTGACTGTGATCTTCACCATGCGTTCATAAGTGTAGATGACTCACTCACCAGATCCTTTGATCCCAGTTATGGTGGTCAAATGCGCCATTGGTTATATAGGGAACCACCCTTTCTTGTTGGATTCTCCATTTTTCTCCCTCTAAATCTCCATGGATTATAGCCAGATATTAAGGGATTCCAATAGGTTTTCCAGTAATATACTTTAGGTTGGTTTTAGATATTCCTCCGACGTGAATGCAGCCGGCCAATTAATGAATCAGACAAGTGAATAGCTTATCTAAGTGTAGTACTTTAATAGGAATCAAAATCACATAGACAAAAATGCTCCACTCACTTGTACAGGCGCTTGTAAACCAGCACCAGTGTTTCAGGCATATATGTTTTTAAAGATGGCCGATTTGCACTTCAAGCCTCACTTTCACTTAGCTATTCCCGGACTCGGAAGTGACATAATGCCAATATATGTTGCTACAGTTGGGCTGAACAAAGCTATACAATATACAACATCTACCTGCATCAATTTAAGCATTCAGCAGACGAATGATATGTTTTGGGCACTGTCTCTTAGGACTGCGTTGGCTACATCTTTTAATGGGGTATTTTTCCCTTGGTGCATTTAAGTATGTGCATCAGAACACAATACAGGATGGTGAAGTCTCTACAACAGTGGTTCTCAACCTGTGGGTCACGACCCCTTTGGGGGTCGAACGACCCTTTCACAGGGGTCACCTAAGACCATTGGAAAACACATATTTCCAATGTGTAAAGAGCAGCTACTGTGTAGAAAGCAGCTACTGTGTTGAAAGCAGCTACTGTGTTGAAAGCAGCAGTATTGGAGGTAAAACAACACTTCATGAACTATAATTACTGGGTAAATAATTTTATGGTTGGGGGTCACCACAACATGAGGAACTGTATTAAAGGGTCGCGGCATTAGGAAGGTTGAGAACCACTGCTCTACAGGCAATGGATGGCGTTTAAGAGAAGTCTGTTGGATGCCCAATGACGCATGTGTGGTGTGTGGGCGTTAAGAGATCAACAGTCATGTGATCGCTGAGTTCTCACCCTTAAAGCCAGTGGGGGACAGATGCTGCATCCACCTAGGTAAGTAAACTTTTGGGGAAAAAAACCCAAACTTCTCTTTTAAGAATGTAAATGTCAGGGTGCGTGTCTGAGCACGTGCATTGGGAAGGTGGAACAACATATTTGAATGTCTAATTGCCTCCTATCAAATCCCCTGATATGATGGATCATAAAGGTTCAGCTTTCAGACAAAGAAAATAAATGCTACTGAATGCTTTCAATGGCATATAAAAGGTTCTATAGTCCTATCATTGTATAATACAAGAGTGTATTATGCCAGACAGAATCACAGCAATTCCCATACGCTAATATAGCAGAGCACGGATTTCTACTTTAGCATGAAGGAAGCGCTAAGAAGCTGCTGGCAGCAACTTTTGTAACAAACAACTTGCCAACGTGATTGCTTGACAGTGTATTGGCAGATCTAATGTAATGTAATGTGCAAGGAATAAAAGACATGGTAATTGTCAATTAAATAGATACGACTATAAAAGCTCCTTCTCACAGCTCTCTGAATGAAGCAACGTTCATTCATTAAAATTCTTAAATATCACAATTGCCTGTATTTGAATAAGGTATGTTTATTGGAATTTTTCTTTTCACCAAAATTCTAACATGATGCAATTTACATATAATGCTACAATATTGTATTTATATAACCACACACATTTATTACAAATTAGTGTTGTTATGAAACAGTTGTGACCTTATCATTTATATAATAAAAACTATTTGTTTAGGTAAATGTTCCCCATGGCAATATCCAGCTCCCCATGCCCTCTTTTTGGGAATAATTTGCCTATTAGCCCACAAAATGGCCAGAATTTAACAGTAGGATCAGGGGCGCACTGACAACTCATGGGGCCCCCGGGCAATAGGGGATCATGGGGCCCCTGTGTCCTTGCCCAAACTCAAAAAAGCCTATGAAAAAGGTACCAGGGGCATCTCATGGGGCCACCTACTGACCCCGGGCCCTCAGGCAGTGCCCGAGTTTCCAAATGGTCAGTCCGCCCCTGAGTAGGATTCATCCCGCAATGGACTTCCATGGGATTTGTTGCAAAATTCAGGATCATCAAACTTTAACCAGATTTGTTTAATGCTTGGTGAATCAAACCTGGGAAGATTAATCCGCTATTATTAAAATATACTTTAAATACCTATTTTTTAGTCAGACAAATATGTTGCACTTTAATATTTTATATTTGCATCTTCAGATAGTGGGTGAGGCTAAAGGCTCCTTTTTCCATGGTTAGTCATCTATTCTCATGGACTTCCATGGGCTTTGTTGCAAAATTTGTTTCTGCCAAACTTTGAACCAGATTTTCCTAATCCTTGGTGAATAAAACCTGGATTTTGCCCTTCGCTATTTAAATATACTTTAAACATTTATTTTTCAGTCAGGCAAATATGAAATGTTAATAGAAAAGGGAGTGAGCGCCTAAGAGAGAGTGAAAGCAGCTATGCACAAAAAGGGTAACCACTAACCCAATAAAATATGGTAATAAACATAAAAACATGTAGCGCTAAGGTAAGTATATGTATATATGATAACCAAAAAATGCAATGAAGGAAATACAACAAAAAACTGAGTATATATCAATATTCAGAGATATCTCAATAAAATATAAAGTTCCAATATGGTGACTTCAGTGCATCTAGGTCCGGTAAATAGTGCCAAGGTGGTGTAAAAAATGCGCACTCACCGGACACGCATATTAATAGCGCTATAGTAAGTTAAATCCAGATGTCATGTGGAGCCACATCACGCCATGACGTCACGCCGCCGGAGCAACGTGGAGCTCCGGCAGCCATCTTTAAATACCTGACGGTCAGTCTCATCACTGTCTGGATTTACCCATTATTTTATCCTTGTCATTTTGATGCATCATTAATAAAGTAATTCTATCAAACCTACTACACTATGGGAGTGTTCCTGTTTCCACTCCTCGGGGGAGTATTTTAAATCCTTAGACCCATCACTCCAGGACAGGCAGATACCCCTCTTAGAGGCTTGATGATACCTACCCCGGGCAGGAATAAGGATCCATAGCGTTTGGCACATCACCTGATGACCCATCCCATAGAGGGAAGATCTGTCAGCATCAGGTTCCAATAGATGACATCTGAATTTAACTTACTATAGCGCTATTAATATGTGCGTCCGGTGAGTGCGCATTTTTTACACCACCTTGGCACTACTTACCGGACCTAGATGCACTGAAGTCACCATATTGGAACTTTATATTTTATTGAGATATCTCTGAATATTGATATATACTCAGTTTTTTGTTGTATTTCCTTCATTGCATTTTTTGGTTATCATATATACATATACTTACCTTAGCGCTGCACGTTTTTATAAATATAAAATGTTGCACAGAAATATTTTATAATTGCACTTTCAAGTGGGTGATGTTAAATACTTTTTTTACATGCTTGGCCATCTATTCTTAACAGATTAAAAGCCTGTTGTTTACAGAACCCAATAGCTCTAGCTGTTTTTATTTTTTTTTTTTTTTTTTAACAAAGAAGTAATGTAATTAAAAGATCTACAAGACAGCAAGGTTAGTGGGATTTTCTTGGTACCAACAAAGACACAGAAATTTAAAGAATAAAACGTCATATTTTTATTACAGAAAGATATACTGTAATATTAAAACAACATTGCTTGTTTAAAAGTCTCTCTGAATAAGCTGTACTACAATCACACCAATGGTGCTATCTCACACCCACAAGCTGTTATTCCAATGTAAAAGTGAGTCTGTAGTCAGCCAACCTCAACATGTTTTGCAGTTTCCTGCTTCTTCAGGAGTATATTAAGGCAACCCTCAAAATTTCCATTCGCCCACTCACATTGAGTGAGTGGAAATAAGGTTGGGACGAGCAGCGCCGGCACTAGGGGTGCATGGGAGGGTCGGCATTAGGGGCAGTTACAAGCAGCGATCTTCTGTATGACATTCAATGAAAATGTATATTATATAGGGCGGGTTAGAGCCCAACCTCTGTAGCTGTAGGATAAAGGTGCCAGATGGATATCTGGGATGTATGGATGGGGCAGTAACACTGAGGCAACTCTTCTTAGAGTGGAAGCAAGGCTCTAATGCAGTAAACATGAAAAAGAGAGGAAGGCGCCTCTAAGTGCAGTATAGACAATTTATTAGTGAAGAATAGATAAATTGTACTTACAAGATAAATAGTTAAAAAGACTCATCGTGTGGTTTAATAAGATCCAGGTGAGACATCCAGCCATCCAGCAGCAAACTCTGTCTATAGGATCAGGATCTGATCCTATAGACAGAGTTTTCTGCTGAACTGGTTGTTAAATCAAGGAGTTCAAAGAATGAAAACATACCACTGCATCTGCAAAAGGTACCATATTTACACCCAGGGATTTTTTTCCCAGAGAACAGGTGCAGGAACTCCCCCCTTGTCTTCGCCCCCTATGCACCTCTGAGCACCTTTCCTTGGTTTCATCCCCATTCACCTCCCAGTACCACCCCTTTTAGACCCCCCTTCAACAACAATGGACCCCAAAACAAAATACCACCCCAGCAACACTGGACCCCCTGAAGCAACAACACATCTCACAGCAGCCAGCATTAATAGATCCCCAAGGAGCCAACAACAGAAGACTTCTTCTTCAACAGTAGATCCCTCTCAGTAATAATTGATCTCAAGCAACATAAGACCCCCCCCCCCCCAGGAACAATATACCATCATGCAAAAAATAGATCCCCTCCAATAAGAATAGATCCCCTAGCAGCCAGCATCAATAGACCCTCCCAGCACCCCTTGCCATTACATACATTCAGTGCTGGAGGTGCCAGAACTGTGTTCCCCTGCACAGTATACATAGCATAACTATATTCATTTTCAACTCAGAATAATAGGAAAAAGTATAAAAAAAAAAAAAGAAAGAAAAAAAACAAAACATACCAGGCATGTAACAGCACCACACTTCCAGACTTAGGCTGAACAGCACGTGGTGCACATCCCTCAGATCACCAGGTGTATAATGATGCGATCTGAGCAATATGGTTGTTAAGTCAAAAAGATCAAAAGGTGAAAGCACAACGTTGTATCTGCAAAAGATAACATATTGTCACTTACCTGGTTGTGGAGCCTGACGTGTAGAGGAGGGCGTCCTCTTACTACTCCCGCTCAAAGCCCCTGATAGTGGGGACAGAGGGCACCGAGCCAGGAGTGGCATGAGTGCCTGGTGGATCTTGAGATGACTGTTAGCAGGTGATGACCCTGGAGACCAGGATGCAGGCCAGGTGCGGATGCAGGAACGTAGGTGCAGCAGCAGGTAGGTATGGCGGCAACCAGGATACAGTCCAGGTGCAGATGCAGGAACGTAGGTGCAGCAGCAGGTAGGTATGGTGGCAACCAGGATACAGTCCAGGTGCAGATGCAGGAACGTAGGTGCAGCAGCAGGTAGGTATGGCGGCAACAAGAATACAGGCCAGGTGCAGATGCAGAACGTAGGTGCAGCAGCAGGTAGGTATGGTGGCAACAAGGATACAGGCCAGGTGCAGATGCAGGAACGTAGGTGCAGCAGCAGGTAGGTATGGTGGCAACAAGGATACAGGCTAGGTGCAGATGCAGGAACGTAGGTGCAGCAGCAGGTAGGTATGGTGGCAACCAGGATACAGTCCAGGTGCAGATGCAGGAACGTAGGTGCAGCAGCAGGTAGGTATGGTGGCAACAAGAATACAGGACAGGTGCAGATGCAGGAACGTAGGTGCAGCAGCAGGTAGGTATGGCGGCAACAAGAATACAGGCCAGGTGCAGATGCAGGAACGTAGGTGCAGCAGCAGGTAGGTATGGTGGCAACAAGGATACAGGCTAGGTGCAGATGCAGGAACGTAGGTGCAGCAGCAGGTAGGTATGGTGGCAACAAGAATACAGGACAGGTGCAGATGCAGGAACGTAGGTGCAGCAGCAGGTAGGTATGGCGGCAACAAGAATACAGGCCAGGTGCAGATGCAGGAACGTAGGTGCAGCAGCAGGTAGGTATGGTGGCAACAAGGATACAGGCTAGGTGCAGATGCAGGAACGTAGGTGCAGCAGCAGGTAGGTATGGTGGCAACAAGGATACAGGCCAGGTGTAGGCTAAAGAGTATTGGTGATTTAAATAGCCCGCTTTGTCACGCTGGTGCGCATTCATGTAACCGCGTGATCCCGCGCATGTGCATGCGCTCTGCCACGGCTGACAGGGATCTGACTCCGGAGCATAGGTGTGCACCGGCGAGTGGATGATCCCTGACACATATATACACACACACACACACATATATATATATAGTGTATATTTATATCTGTGACTATGTGGTATGAAACATGCTTAAAGTTTATCCCCAAAACAAGGCAACTCACCTCAATAACCAGAGCAGCTTAGTAGAAGGTCCAGCAACCGACTTGTGCACCGCCAGCTACAAGAGATGGGAGACCAAACTGGGTAGTGGTTCATAAGTGTCCTGTCCTTCTTGTCCTGTTTCGCTTGGGGATGATGACAGGGTATAACAGGGCACAGAGTAGTATGGGTGCCTGCAGGAGATCTGGTTCAGAATATCTTGGCAGCAGATGCGGAGCTGAAGCAGACCAGCTGGCAGGAGGCAGATACTGAATCTTGGATGCATAGTAGAATGGGCAGAGGTTGGCAACAACCAGGCAGCAGGAGTACAGAGTAAGGTACCAGGAACAGAGTTGGAGGCAGGCCAAGGTCAGTGTTAAGTGGTCAGAAGTACCAGAACAGAAGGCAGGTAGAAAGGTCAGGTCACAAGCCAGAGTCAGCAAGAAAGGCTCAGGAACAAGCAGAATCAACAAGCTGGGATACAGGTGAACACAGGATCAGAAGGAGCTGATGACAACTCAGCAATGAACATCCGTCAAAGGCTTTAATAGGCCTCTGGGCATCAAAGTCTATCAAACAAGCATGCTCACACACAGGAGCATGCACGGACCCTTATGCTCACGCACACGTGTAGACGAGCACAGGGTCCTAAGGCAGTGCACAGTTCTATGGATCGTTCTGAACACATGCATGTTCCTTTGAGCTTGGGAAGTCCTTTGAACATGAGTATTCCCTTGAGCATGGGCATTCTTTTGAGCATGGACTTGAGCATGACTTTCCTGACAGAAGAGACTGTGTGTGTAACTGGGCAGGATTCTGAGCAGTCCAAGGTGGACACAGTTGTGATAGCCAGGCGGCTGAAGAATTCATGTTCTGGTGTGATGCTGAAAACCCTTGTGAGGGTAACTGTGGGAGTTTGTAAAACTTTTTAAATAACAAATGAACTTCCCTGGCCCGTGCAAAGTTGATAACAAGCACTACATATGAGTTAACCCCTCACTATACAGTACATATATATTGTGACAGTGTGGTGACCTGTCACAGTGTAGAGAGGATATTTCACCTGGGATTCTCAACAAGGCAGGTTGAGGGACTCCAGGGCACTTCTTTAATACAGAGGAAACTGGCTTTTCACTTTCCTCATTTGTTTGTAAAGTCCATTTTGGGACCTGGAGCCTGGAGATTTCAAAGTGATTTGGGAGGGATGAAATCTCCAATCCACAGACCAGGTTTTTGGGAATGGCCAGGAGACTAATTGGTCAGGTGTGTGTGGGCTTCTTCTAGAGTCAGGACTAGGGTTCTGGGCTCCTCCCTCCCGAGGAGTCCATGTGGGTGCAAGGGAGCAGCCACAAGTGTGCATGGTGGCACAGAGAAGTCTGAGAGTAGACAGGGCCCAAGTCTGTGGGCTGGATAAACAGGAGTGCTGGGAAAGGGCACTAACACAGGTGCAGTGTGTTGCACATGAATGGTCAAGAGGACCGAGGCATGAAGCCTGAGCAGTGGTGCTGCTAAAGAAAGCCAAGAGGCTGAATCTTTGTTTCGTTTGTATTGATGGTGGATACCCCTGCATGGGAAACCTATGTTGTATGGAGCTTTCTTTTAAATAAAATTGAGCAAAAATGGCCTTTAAAAAGAAGGAAGTGAGTGACTGTGTGCTTCAACAGCTCTACCCTTGGTGCTAGAACCCACTATATATATATATATATATATATATATATATATATATATATACAGTATATATATATATATATATATATATATATATATACTGTATATATATATATATAGTAAGGAATGTATAAACACAGGAAAAAAATCCCCAAACTATTCCCTTTAAGGGTTTTGTATTTTGGAATAGAACCTTCAGATATGTTCCTTACTGTATGTTATGGGGAGGCACTGCAGAAAATGACTGTGAGGAGCAGAGATGATGAAATGGGAGGAGAGGTGGATGAGAAGAACTTCAGCATTTCTAGCCATGACCTTATAGTAATGATTCTATCTGAAAGAAGAACCTTGATAATATTTTTTCTGTAGGTTCTGGGGAAAAAAAAAAGAAATATTACATAGCACAGATAATAAAGTCATACAAACATCCGGCCAAATATTTTCTCTGTCGCTTGTCTTATTAGAGAGTCGACCTGATCTCAAAATGTAACTTTTTTTTTTAAATATTTTTTACCAATATTTTTAATTATGCATAACAGAGAAGAGAGAAAAATTAGAAGAGTAAAGGCTGCACATCATGCAGAATATAGCAACATAGCTCAGGGCTACATATACATTTGTATAATGTAACACCTGTGCTTAGAAAATGCCAATTATAATCAGACAGTGACAAATCAAGTTCACACCCAGCAGTTGCTACAATAGAATCCCCTTATGATACTTTAAACAAAATACTTTACAAGTAGTAAGAGCACTCTTTAAAAAAAAGTGCAATCGGTATAGTGCAAATCCTGCTACATAATACATTTAAATATATCTCTTAGATTGTAAGCTCCAAGGAGCAGATCCCTCCTAACCCTTTATATTGTAAAGCGCTGAGCAAACTGTTGGCGCTATATAAATCCTGTATAATAATAATAAATATAAAGGGTACCAGTTTAGTTGTATACAATTTAGAATTGTTCATCGATATTACCGTACTCCAGCCAGGGCAGGGAAGTTTTCGGCTACTCAGTCTACAAAGTGTTGGAGATGTTCTCCTCTCAGTGCAGAGTTCCTCCACATTTTTTGGACTTGTCCAGCTATTCATGACTATTGGGTGCGGATCGTGTGCTCCATTTATAGTCATCGCAGTCAGGGTGCCTCAGAAAATTGGTTGTTGTCTGTTTGGCCTTGTAGACTCCTTAGGTGCTGAGAAAGCAACCAAAATAGAGTTGTACACAATTGAAAAAGTTGGTTAGTTTCAAATGTGTTCGTTAAGTTATTAATTTTATTTCTTCATATTCCTTATTATAGAATGACTTTTTTTCAGAATTAATTTCATTAATTAGGATTTGGTTATTTCCATTTTATTTGATATTTGTTATTTTTAAATTGATTCAAAATTCAATTTTCAAAATTTAAATTTTGAATTTTGACATTCGAATTCCAGAAGATGGCTATATTCTTTTTTATTCTATTATATTCTAATCTATTCTATTTTTCTATCCTATTCTATTCTTTTATTTTATATTCTATTCTTTACAATTCCTTTATTTTCTATACTATTCTTTTCAATTCTATTTTTTTCAATTCTGTTTTAGTCTCTTCTTTTCTAATCTATTCTTTTATTTTCCATTCTATATTATTCTATTCTGTTTTATTCTATCCTGTTCTATTTTTTCCTATTCTATTCTATTCAGTTTATTTTATTATTTTCTATTCTGTTCTATTCTATGCTGTTTTGTTCTATTTTATCCTATTCATCAGCCTCAGCAGGAATCGTCATATTATTTCACATTTATATCTTACTGTATTTATTGCAATATGTTTCCATTTTCAAATTCAAATTCATTTTTTAATTCACATTTTTTCACAATTAATTTCATTATAATTTTTTGGAATTCACTGAAATTTACATCTGAATCTCTAAATAATGAAAATTGTGTCTGAATTTTGTTTTCATAATGAAAGGAATTGCACATGTCTAAACCAGATCCTTGCTAGGTATTTTACTTCTTTCCACCAGAAAACAATTGTTCTTCACTGGAAATCCCCTATATAACCAACTGTAGATAAATGCAAGTTGATAGTTTATTTATTTCAGGTACTTATATAGCACTGTCAATTTACACAGCACTTTACATATATATTGTACATTCACATCAGTCCCTAACCCTCAAGGGGTGTACAATCTAAGGTCCCTAACTCACATTCATACACATACTAGGGACAATTTAGACAGGAGCCAATACACCTACCAGCATGTCTTTGGAGTGTGGGAGGAAACCCACACAGGCACAGGGAGAACATGCAAACTCCAGGCAGGTGGTGTCATGGCTGGGATTTGAACCAACAACCCCAGTACTGCCAGGCAGAAGTGCTAACCATTTAGCCACTGTGCTAAAGTTAAAGTTAACAAAGCTCTTCCATTGTATAGAGTTACGTACAACAGTAAAGGATGCCCTTCCAAATTTGATAAAGTATTGTCCCCATGGATTTAAAACCCCAATACTGCAACTGTGACTTGTCTTCCTCTTACATCCTGATTTAGAGGTGGGGCATGGCTCTACTGTATATATTGGGGTCGTTCTCTTTATGTTCCCATTTCTAAACTACATTGAATTTCATTAGATCTCCCACTGGAGGCTTCCATTGAGACTTGTCCTCTGCTGTTGGGGGCAGACTTGATGTTTGCTCTGTGGTGTTGCCATCTCTGTGTGATTACATGTTGCCTAGATTATATAGCTCTCTGTTTTGTGTGAGGTCTAGGGGAGTAATGTTTCATCTTTTACCCCTAGGATTAGCCTGTCAAGGGTACGGGGTGGAGTACTATATTTTGTTTCTTTCTCTGTCTTTTGTAGATGGACTTGGTTAGTAGTTTTATATTGAAAACTCAAAAAAACCCATAGAATTTATATAAATGAGGCTCATGGATAGAAAAAAAAACGGATTGTGAAATGTCACAGTCTTATATTCTCTTTCCTTTTAAATGCCTTTAATGGCCTTCAGAGTTTTAATTGTCTAGATAAATGGTTCTAAAGTTGAAATAAATATAACGGGGGACAGGGAACATCCTTGTCGGGTGCCATTGAAAATATGAAAAGGCTCAGACAGGAGACCATTATTTTAACTCTGGCTGTTGGCTGATCTCAATATTTCAACACCACCAGATACGTCCTAGAAATAATAACAAGTAAAAAAGCCCTTTACCCTCACAAACAAAATATAAACTTTCAGAAAATTAACACTTTCAATTTATCACTTAAAATTTGTTAGATTTGCCAGGGGTTTACTCTGCTGATAAAAGCTGTAAATTCTATAATTTTGTAAAATTACATTCTTTAATACTCTAGCAATATATTTCTATTCCTGTATACTACCTGTAACCAGCTGGTATTTGTGGTCTGTAGATTAACATTACCAGGCATGAGTCCCTGATGGAACATTAAACTATGTTCCCTATTTGAAAGCTGGGAGATGTGTACGCCTAGATGTTAGACTACACTGTCTCTAAATTCTGGTCACAAGTAGGTATCAATAAATCAATCAGTGTGATCCTTAATTATGTGATACCCAGGACAACTCTAAAAAGGCAATCACATGCGATTTCTTAGTAAACAAAGCTTTCATTGCTCCAGTAAGTCCAGCTCTTTTTTTTTTAAATTGTTGTCTATTTATCAACCAATAATGAAAAGCAGGAGCATAGTACTTACTAGAGTATGGTATGAAATAAACACCTTAAACCATTTCCAACCCACTGTGAGAGCTATTGAATTCCGATTCAGACATTTTTTGTTATCGTATGTGTATGTATGTTCACTATCACTTATCACATATTGCATGGTTTTGAGAACACTAAATATTTGTGATTTATGGACTTATAAGTGTTTGGTTTAGAGGTTTTTTTTATTACGAATAAGGACACTTAACGCGAGTTTGTTTATTGGATATTCTGTGTGTTTATCACCAATTTAGGTCATCAAGGTGACCCTTACATCAGTGTTGTTCACTTTTATTTGTGTTATCACATTTATAGCACTTTATTATTTTAATATATTATATGTTTAGTTATTTGTATTAGCTAGCGCTGCACCATTTACTTTATTACTTTTTATTTGGTTGATTGGTTATCGATATAGGGTGTTGGCCGCTATTAAGTAGGGTTTATTTCTATATCAGCGCAGGAGGATTTTTTTCATTTTTTTCTTACAGCTGAAGACTAAAATGCACTTCATTGTCTTGTGGAAAAATTGGGATCCAGAGTTGAGAAGTTCTGCTCTCTGTATGCTTTTCAAGGCTAATTTTTCCTCTTTTTTTTTTTTTAATAAAATAGTTTTTATTTAGTTTTAGCCATAAAAGATATTGAACAGCGACTGCATGCAGAATTTCCAATAGGTGACATGCAGTAGTGATAAGAAACAAAACAACAAAAACAGCAGTAGACAAAACAATAGTTTTTGAGGTCTTGAGAACGCCCTGTGGGAGGGGCGAAATGCGTCGACGCACTTCCGGTCTGCCATCTTTACGCGCTGTATCACTTCCGGTGAGTGGAATGTACACTGAGCGGTGCGTTCCAAGTATGTACTGTATTCCCGGAACAGAGGGAATGTACCATACAGTGGGATCTAAGAAGGGTCTGGTGGAGAAGAAGCTGGCGGCCTGTGTGAACATTATACCGCAGATCACCTCAATACTGCATTAAATACTACACTATGGAGGATCTTTTTTATTACTCTCTGGTGTTGTGAGTAATACACCCCACAGAACACCTGATTAAGGGCAGAGGAGGAAGTATTGGAGGAGGAACAGGAGATCGTTTATAATCCTTGGCTTTCTGGAGAGTGATCAGCCGGTGATGTAAAGGATCCAGAGTGATCCTGAATGCTTGTTTGGCCCTTAGGGGTCAAGTATAGGAGGTGAGGAGGCACTGCAGCTGGAGTGGATTTAAAGTGTGCTGGCACTTGCACGAAGCTATCACTTATCACATATTGCATGGTTTTGAGAACACTAAATATTTGTGATTTATGGACTTATAAGTGTTTGGTTTATAGGTTTTTTTTTATTACGAATAAGGACACTTAACACGAGTTTATTTATTGGATATTCTGTGTGTTTATCACCAATTTAGGTCATCAAGGTGACCCTTACACCAGTGTTGTTCACTTTTATTTGTGTTATCACATTTATGGCATTTTATTATTTTAATATATTATATATTATATGTTTAGTTATTTGTATTAGTTAGCGCTGCACCATTTATTTTATTATTAGTCTTCAGATGGACTCCTGTAATATACAACCATAATTCCAAAACAGTTGGGACACTGTGTTAGATCTTCATAAAAACAGAATAAAATGATTTGCAAATCTTATAAACCCATATTTTGTTCACAATAGAAAATAGAATATCAAATGTTTAAACTAAGAAAATATACCGCTTTACGAAAAAAATAAGGTAATTTTGAAATTGATGGCATCCTGCTTTGTTAAGAAAGCAGTGCTTCTGCTTAGAATACATTATGTACCTGCAATGAAAAAGAAAAAAGGAAGAGTTACTCTACCAACATTTGAAATTTGAAATAATGTAAGCTAACAAAGAATGTATGCCCACTTTTGCATCACATTCGGTACGGTCCAATTTTTCAACAAGGCAATGGCAGAGTGCTGAAGAATACCCCATTCCACTCTCTAATCTAGTGATTTGGGAACTATGTTTGGTTACTTCTTTGTGTTTCTATAAGACATTTAATGTCAGTATTACGATTTTTTATTAAGTGCAAAAATGTATTCAATAGAAACTTATGTGCTTAGTCAACAAGGTTGTTCACAAAGTATTGCTTTAGCTTTTCAAAACAAAATGTCATGAAGTTTGACTTTATCTACATTGCATTCTAAAAAAAAGCCAACTATATTATTTTTTTTCAGTGCAAAAACTTGCAGAACAATACTGGGTTTATTGAGTCTGTAAATAGAAATCGGAATTAGACAGCAAGTCTAAAGCGCAGAAAATATAATTTCAGTCTTTCAGCGAACAACTATTATAATCATCTGGGATTTGTATTGAACGTAATGGCAATTTTGATAATTATGCCGTTGAAAGAATTCAATCTATTGGTGGGAACGTGTTACGTAAAATCAAACAACTATCAATAGAAAAGTTTTGAATACTATGTCATTAAGACATTACTTACATTTCGATTCCCAACGTTCTTCAACAATAATCCTTCATAGAGCTAAATCTGGTCTATTGTTCCCATTAAATACACTCATGACTAAAATTAAAACTCCTAGTATAGTTGCCCATCCTATATCCGCCAATTAATTCCTCCCAAAAAATGGTAAAAACAGTTGACAGAAATGATTTATTAGCTTTCAAACAGCACATATTTAAAACTTTTAAACTAAGATTGTGGAAATATTAGTTCTTAGCAAATTTTTCAAACAAACAATACTAATAAAAATATATTTTCAATCATATATTACAGTGGACCTTATTCATGATTTTTTTTTTTAATAAGGATAATTGAAAAAACTGTTGGAGAATAAACATTTTTCTGCTGTGAGGCACTATTAACAGTTCTTTTTTTAAGAGACCCACTTGGGTCTATACACAAACCAAAATAATTCATCCTTCACATAATATAGATTAAATGTGTAGGCTTACTTATTTCTTGGCCCCTGTATTACATTTTTCCTACTTTCTTGAGTAGGAACAGTTTCAGAATTAAGATGGCCTCTAAGGTCTGCCTTACCAAATGCCTGTCCTCATGTTAATATATGCAATCATGTTTTATGCATTGGCATGCCTTCTTAGACCCAGTCTATCTGGACATTTTGGTCACCTGTTGACATGGCATCATCCACAGGCAGCTAAACTCTTTGAGAAGATCCAAAAGTTGAATCCAAAGCAATTTTACATTGACTGATTGCAGTACAAAAGATATTTTTCCATTCTTTTCTAGTGTGAGAAGACAGTGACTTTTCTGAGCTTGTCTCTGTGAACTGACTGGGATAACATTGAAGAAGTGGGGACGGTTTAGCTAAGAATAAGTAGCCCTAAACAGGAGGGGGAAACAGACGAATATACATCACATGTTTGTAAAACATTTAAAAATTGCCCTAGACACAAAGTGGTTAACCCATTACTACCCAGCACCAGCTGGTCTGTACACCCAGGGGGTGGGAAGGATCGATGATCACTGACCACTGGCTGTCTCAGAGGTCGCATGATCGACAGCCAGTCCTGCTAACTACCAATCATTAGTGAAGACCAAGAGTTGTCTGTGACAGCTGGGCAGCAACAGGCAGGGGCGGACTGACCATTCGCGCACTCGGGCACTGCCCGAGGGCCCAGGGTCAGTAGGGGCCCCATGAGATGCCCCTGGTACCTTTTTCATAGGCTTTTTTGGGTGTGGGCAAGGACACAAGGGCCCCATGATCCCCTATTGCCCAGGGGCCCTATGAGTTGTCAGTCCACCCCTGGCAACAGGTTACAGTAAAGTAATTCCCACAATACAATGCCTGGTGCATGAGCAACCAATCAGTAGGCTCTGACATTATCACATGGACAGTAACTACAATAAAAGGACTTCTGCCCATGAAGGCTTCTTCGCAGTAAGAGCTGTGGAAATCTGAAATAGGCTGCCTTTAGGATATAGTTCTAGTTAGCTCAGGAGATTGTTTGAAAAAGAGTTAAATACTAACTGGATATTACCATTTATATGTAATATTATCAGAGATTGTTGATCCAGGGAATATCCCATTGCCGTCTAGGGGATCAAAAAAACACATTTCCCCCCCCGCAAAGAAAACTGAACCATGCTTTATCGTTTGGGGTTTTCTTTGCTTCTTTTAGGTCATGTATAGGATTGTGTATATGGAGGTTTTTATTTATTTATTCTATTTATTTATTTTTTCTATTAGTTGAACAAGATGTACTTGTTTTTTTTTTCAATCTGGCTAGCTATGTAACAACCAATCAGATTTGCGCTCACCTTTTCACAGTAGCGCTAGAGCAATGAACGCCTTCCCATCTGAGCATAAGATGTGCTGTCAATCAGCATGATGTGGTCATTTTCTACTCACTGGCAAAGCTTCATTTTATAGAATGTTGTGTTGTGCAGTTCATGCAGGGATTCACATTCTCCAAAAAATAAAATCGATTTTATTTTGATAAATGGCACGCTTGTCAAATGCAGCTTTGAGTTTCGCAAATGTTTGAAAGCATTTTCTTTGACCAAAAGCTCAGTGTTTTCTAGATTAATGGTCCAGGGGAGATAATAGCCAACATTAAGTTTAATTCTCAAAGGATTCATTGGCTTTTATGTGCCATGGTCCCCATAGAATGTCTTTTCTAGATGCTAAAAGATGAATGCAACACTGATATACTTAAATGCCAGAAATGTATTTTTTCAGCACAAATGAAAAAGTTGATATAACAAAGCAATCACATAGCATTTTGGTAAACAAAGCATTTATAACAATCAATTGTGTTTGCAAATGTCACTGTATTAATTAATAAAAATAAATATCCACTGTCTTATTTAATAAAGTTGTGCAAAGAGCAAGGACAATGTGTTATATGTAACAACTCATTGCAATCAGACTCTATTTATTTTCAGCTTAGTGGAATCAGAGCAATGGGGCTGATTTACTAAAAGTGGAGAGTGCCAAATCTGATGCATCTGTGCATGGTAGCCAATCAGCTTCTAACTTCAGCTTGTTCAATTAAGCTTTGACAATAAAACCTGGAAGCTGATTGGCTCCTGTGCAGAGCTGCACCAGACTTTGCACTCTCTGGTTTAAGTAAATCAACCCAACTGTGCGCTGATTTTTGATTGGTTGATATGAGTTTTGACGCTTAAAGCCCAACTCTGGGAAACAACTGAAAGTTAGAGAAAGGTCCCACATCCCACATCCTCAATAGTACATGTAGAACTCCAAGAATTTTCTAGTAAAGGACTTTGTAGGGCATATAGTAAACGGTACAAACCATAAAGTTTATTGTACATTGAGAAGCCTACCCCGCCCTCACCTAAATGCTGACCTCCTCCTCTCTTCCCACCACTACATCCCCCACAGCTATCTCCTCTCCCCTCCCTCCTAGATTGTAAGCTCCAAGGAGCAGGGCCCCCGAACCCCTCGTGTATTATATTGTATTGTTACTGTACTGTCTTGTGTACTGTCTCCCATTATAATGTACAGCACTGAGCAAACTATTGGCGCTATATAAATACTGTATAATAATACACATACTATGAACATGTATAGCACCACATCCGGCATTTTCAACATTTTCATCCACATGTCATTCCAATGATTTTTGAATGTTTGAACATTTTTATCAGAAGCAACAATATGTGAACAATATCTGAAATATGGGTAATGAGACTTTTATACATGAATAAGGCTCATGTTATCATTATTATTATTATACAGGATTTATATAGTGCCAGCAGTTTGCGCAGCACTTTACAATATTACAGAGACAGTACAATTACAATACATTTAAGTACAGAAGGAATAGGAGTGCCCTGTTTGTGGTGCTTACTATGTAATGGAAGGGGGAGGTAGTACAAAAGGTGATAGCTGTAGGCGATGTTCTGATAGAGGTGGCTCAAGTACAGTTCTTAGGTGGTGGTGGGGTAGGCTTCCCTGAATAAGTGAGTTTTCAAAGATCGCCTAAAGGCAGACAGGGTGGGTACTGACCGAATATACTGCGGTAGGGAGTTCCAGAGGATGGGAGAGGCTCTCGAGAAGTCCTGGAGGCGAGCGTGGGAGGAGGTGATGAGCTAGAGAGCAAGATGTTTTGGGTGGAGCGGAGAGGGCGATTTGGACGATATCTGTGGATGAGGTTGGTGATGTAGCTAGGGGCAGTGTTGTGGATGGCTTTGTATGCTGCGGTTAGTATTTTGAATTTTATACATTGGGTTAGTGGAAGCCAATGAAGGGATTGGCAGAGAGGGGCAACAGTCACTAATTAGTTGGTGAGGTTTATGAGTCTAGCAGCAGCATTCATAATAGACTGAAGGGGGGATAACCTGTGTAACGGTAGACCAGTGAGGAGGGAGTTGCAGTAATCAAGGCAAGATAAAACCCTGGAAAACCGTAAAAAGGCGTGGATAAGTTGTTTTATGGTGTCATTGGTGAGAAAAGGGGCGGATTTTGGAAATGTTCCAAAGGTTGAGGCGGCAGGATTTACCCAGTGATTGAATGTGGAGCCTGAAGGAGAGGTCTAGGATTACACCTAGCACCCTGGCATGTGGGGAGGGACCAATGGTTGTGTTGTTGATTTTAATGGTAAAGTCATGAGTGGGGGATTGGGGAGGAGGAAATATTACAAGCCCAGTTTTGGAAAGATTGCGTTTGAGGTAGTGATGTGACATCCATGGTGATATGTCGCTTAGTACATTTGTGATACGTGAGGAGATTGAGGGGGTGAGCTGGGGAGTGGAGAAATATATCTGGGTGTCATCAGCATAGAGGTGGTATTGGAAGCCATGGAAGGGTATCAATTTGCCCAGGGAGGAGGTGTAGAGAGAGAAAAGGAGGGGCCCAAGGACAGAGCCTTGGGGTACCCCAATGGAAAGAAGTAGAGGAGAGGATAGGAGTTGTTGTGTGTGATGCTGGAATTGCATTGAGGAAGGTAAGAGGAGAACCAGGAGAACCAGAGTCACAGAGCTCAATGGAGTGGAGTTTACTGAGGAGGAGCGGGTGATCGACTGTGTCAAAAGCAGCAGAAAGGTCTAGGAGTATAAGTATGGAGTAATGGCCATTGGTTTTAGCAGTTAGTAGGTTGTTTTAATAGAGTTTTAGTAGGGCAGTTTCAGTGGAATGTTGTGGGCGGAAGCCAGACTGTAGGGGATCAAGAAGCTTGCTGTCAGAGAGGTAGCAGTTCATACGGTTGTGAACAAGGTGCTCGAGAAGCTAGGAGGCAAACAGGAGCAGGGAGATGGGTCTTAAGTTATTCAAACAGGTGGGGTTCAGTGTGGCTTTTTACGTATAGGGGTAATCAGTGCATGTTTGAGTGGGGAGAGAAAGGTGCCCATGGAGAGTGAGAGGTTGAAGATGTGGGTTAGAGAATTTAGGATAGAGCAGGAAGGAGGCTGCAATAATCGGGAGGGGAAAGGGTCTAGGGAACAGGTAGTGAAGTGAGCTTTGGAAAGGAGTTCGGTAACTTCCTCAGTGGTAACAGAGTTGAAGGAGGAGAGTGTTGAGTGTGATGTTGGGCCTGGTATGTTGGTTGGAGGAGGAAGCTTGACACTGGAGATATCATCACAAATTGTGTCGATCTTGTTCTTGAAATGACTGGCAATCTCCTGTGCAGTAAGTAAGTTGGCGGGTGGAGGCAGTGGGGGGCGGAGTAAGGAATTAAGGGTAGAAAAGAGTTGACAAGGATTGGATAAGAGGGTCTTGGTGAGAGTGTTGTGAGTAGGTTTGTTTAGCAGCGTGGAGGCCGGAGTTGTAGTTGAGAAGGGTGTATTTTTAGAGGGTAAAGTCTTGCAGGGATTTAGTTTTACACCATGCTCGCTCAAGAACACGGCTGAGTTTCTTGAGAGTTCTGGTGTCATCTGTTTGCCAGGGTTGTGACAGGCAAGGCCCAGTTCTGTGTGTAGAGAGGTGAGCATTGAGTCCAGGGAGGATGATAGATAGCTGTTGTAGGCAGATGTGACCAGGTCTGGGCAGGACAGGGGCTCAATTTTATCATAAAGGCACTCAGTAACAGAGTGAATAAGGTCAGGGCTGAGGTGGTGGAGGTTTCTACAGGTAACGGTTTGCTGGTTGGAGGCATGGGAGGTAGGAGATAGGGAGAGTGTGAAGATGATAAAGCTGTGATCATACAGAGGAAAAGGGGTATTAGCGAGGTTACAGGGAGTGCATAGGTGGGAGATTACAAGGTCGAGGGTGTTGCTGTTAGAGTGAGAAGTGGATTGCGTCCATTGTGTCAGGATAACAGAGGAAGTTAGGTTGAGTAGTTGAGAAGTGGCTGAGGTGTTAACTTTGAATGGGATGTGAAAGTCACCGAGGATGATGGCAGGCACCTCAGAGGAGAAAAAGTATGGTAGCCATGCCGAGAAGTCATCAAGAAAGTGAGAAACTGGGCCAGGAGGCAGGTAGATGACTGCGATCCTCAGACAAACAGGAGAAAAGAGACAAATACAGTGCACTTCAAAAAAGCAGAGGAACAGAGAGGGAGGTGTAGGAAGAACCTGGAATGTGGTTTGTGGGGAAAGAAGAAGTCCAACTCCGCCCCCTTTTCACCCACTGGGTCTGGGCGAGTGAGTCCAGAGGAAGCCACCATGGGAGAGTGCAGCTGAGGAGGCGGAATCCTGGAGCCAGGTTTTGGTAGTAGCAAGTAGGTTGAATGAGTGGGAAAGGAAGAGGTCATTGATAGTAGAAAGTTTGTTAGAGGGCACATAAGAGGAAGGGGCCGGCAAGTGGAAGCAGGGGAATTGAGGTAAGAGAGTGAAGGTTGCGTCTGAAGCCAGAGAAGGGATGCTGCTGCTTCTATGGGTTGGAGTTTGATGGTGGAGGGTCAGGGTTTGGGGCGATGTCTCCAGAAGTTAGTAGTAGTGGGAGGATGAGGGAGGTGAGGTGGGAGACGGATTTATATGAGGGCAAATGTTTGTTATAGCATCTGTAATCATGTTATATTCTCATATTGTTCACGTGTTTTCAAACTTTGAACATCTTTATCAGGAGCGTATGTGAACAATATCTGAAAGTATAACATATGATTACAGAAGCTACAACAAACTTACTCATGTATAAAAGTCTCATTACCCATATTTCAGATATTGTTCGCATATTGTTGCTTCTGATAAAAATGTTCCACTTGAAATGTCTTGGGGTTCTACATGTGGACATATAGGACATAGAACCTCTATCTAACTTTCTGTTGTTTCACAGAGTTGGGCTTTAAGTGTCAAAACTTGTATCAGACAATCAAAAATCAGCACACATTGCTCTGATTCCACTAAGCTGATAATACATGTCTGATTGCTGTAGGTTGTTACATTTAGCAAATTGTCTATACCCTTTATACAACTTTGTTAAATAGGAGAGTGGGTTTGTACAAAGTCCTTTGCTACAAATTAATTGACGTTCCAAAACTCTGGGAAATGTGGGGCTACACCTGCACTGCAAGGGTTAATGGCTTGTTTAGGTCTAGAGAGCATAGAAAATAAGATCCTCTGCTCCTCCATGCTACAAGCGTCCCTTCAGTGTCTTCTTCTCCATGTTTTGGTCTAAGGTCCTGGCATCATTAAGAACATTGCAGGGTCTGTAGCCATTCACTGGATGTGATTGTGTCATGGGACAATCCACCACTGGAGCATCTGCCGGGGAAGCAGAGGATCAGGTAAGATAAAGTGCTCTAGACTAAATGAACAGGTAACCCCTGCAGCGTGGGTGCAGTCCAACTGCAAGGGTGTCAAGGTCCTACCTTTTCCCAGAGGTTATGCTGCTCCATGTGCTGGCATCCATCTTGGGTTTCTGTAGAGCATGGTGGGAGTCTTTTATGCCTTCAGGCCTCTGCGGTCCATCCCCCAGAGGGGTGTGGTTGATCACATATAAGCCTGTTGTCCGCACATGCTCTTTGCATTCGTGTCTTGTGTGTTAGTGTTTAGCTCTGTTTATACTCTCGTGACTCTCCTGGAATCTGACTCAGCTTTTGACTAGACCATTCTCTGCGTTTTCCTTTGATCTGAACCCGGCCTGTGACCTGTTATTCTTGTCCACTGTTCTGTACCGTTTGTCCTGTTGTTGTTGACCTGGCCTGCCCGACTACGCTATTGTCTGATCTGGTTCCTATCAGCTACACGCCATTGGCGGTGGCCATTACCGCAGCTGGGGTGTCTCGGGGGCCACGACCTGGTTCCTGGCTGCGTCAAGTCCATCCCCACCATCAGGGGCCCTGGTGAAGGGCAGCCTGGGACTTAGACTCCGCACCCTGAGTGACTCCGGTCTGTGGGTGGTGGTTGTCGTCAGTCAGTGTGTGACCCTGCCACCAGGCCTGCCTGTCCGTTCAACAGCTCCTGCCCTGACAAAGGGATAATTTTTAGATTTTCCGGGGTTGGACTTTAAAGTGCACTTGAATTCCGAAAGTTTTACTATGTTATAGGGAACATTTATAAATGTTAATTGTGCCTAAGCTTTACTCTGAAAGATTTACCTTTTGTCTTGGATTCTGGAAAAACAGCAGTGCATGTCCTGGTGTGTAAGTCTGCCTAGGCACTTCTTTGCCTGCAGTCTCACAGCTGTATATCCAGAGGGTGAAAACTAAGGTACTGTTGTTTTTTGTGACTGTTTTCTTACACAAAGAAGCATCAGATTTTCATTGGTCGAAAGAGATTATTATTTTTTCATTTTGTGGGGATTTTAGGAAAAAAGAAGAAGCAGAATTTAATCAGGTGGACATAAGAACATATCTCATAGCCTACATCAAGTGCACTCAAGGGTAGAGATCCAACTCTAGTTTATTTGTATTCTCTGGACCTAACAAAGGCAAGAGAGCCTCAAAAAAATACTAGTGTAAGGTGGATGAAATCCACAAACATAGAAGCTTATCTGACACTCCCATTCCTCTAGGGCAGTGTCTACTTCATGGGCAGAAAGAGCCAAAGCCTCACCACTCTGCAAAGCTGCAACCTGGTCCAGATTCCAAACCTTTGTGAAGCATTACTGGTTGGATCTGCTCTAGAACAGGCCTTCAGGAGAAAAGTGCTTCAAGCCATGGCCCCGCCATCAGGTAGTTCTATTTTGTCCTCTCTCGTGAGCTGTCCAGGAAGATGACCCAAGAAAACAAAGTTATTACTTGTTAACAAGTAATAACTTTTTTTAATAGAGCCCAATAGTATAGAATTGCAGAGAAATACTTCAGCTCCAGCGACATAGCGGCACCTCACTGGAATTTGAAGCATTGTATCTGCAGGCATCATCCTGGTTGCGTTATTTACAGTCGATGGTCGACTATCTTGTAATAGCAATCGAAGCGGCTGTCTAGCTGCTCGTTTGCTATTAAAAGCAGTGGAAAGGGATGACCCCCCCTCCACCTTCCGTGGCTTTAACACCACCTTCCGTAGCTTTAACAGGACCTCCTGTCCCACCAGGAGTCCCAATCGATCAGCTGATATTACCAAATGGCTAGTCACAGAGCCAAAGACTGAATTGGCTTTGTGCAGCTCTGTAATATAGTAAACCGGAAGTGATGACCTGATGTCTCTTCCGGTTTACGCTGAACTAAACAGCGCCATTTTTTTAAAAAAACAAAAGCATTCAATCACACTGATATTGGTGTAATTGAATACTTTTAACCACTTCCTGTCCGGACACTTTTACCCCCTTCCTGTCCAGGGCAATTTTCAGCTTTCAGCGCTATCACACTTTGAATGACAATTGCGCGGTCATGTAACACTGTACCCATATGAATTTTTTACCATTTTTTTGAGACAGATAAAGCTTTATTTTGGTGGTATTTATTCACCGCTGCGATTTTAATTTTTTTTACTATGTAAATGAAAATGTCCAAAAATTTTGAAAAAAAGTGTTTTTTTTTTATAAAATTTTGCAAATAAATAATATTTCATCATAAATCTTGGCCAAAATTTATTCCATTTTTTTTAGTAAAAAAAAAGATCCAAATTAGTTTATAACCAAAAATTATAATTTTTAAACATTTTTTTTTACATTTTTTTTATATTATTTTTTATTTTATTTTTACATACTGTCACCCTAGCAGTACAGTGTCACCATGGTGACACTGTACTACTTGGGGGGGGTGATGAAGATTTTTTTTTTTTTTTTACACTGATTGCTTTTACAGCCATATAGGATGTAAAAGCAATCATTTCACTTTCTCTGTCTGCATTCTTGCAGTCATTGAGAAGTACTGAGTGAGCTGTGATTGGTCACAGCTTGTCACATGGTACCATGTGACCTCTGTGATCATTCACAGATTTCACACATAGTAAGCAATGATGTCACAAGTGACATCTTGCTTACTACTTTGCATGTGATCACTGATTCGCCAATCAGTGATCACATGATCGGGACCTCGTACAGAGGTCCCGTCCAACGATTGGTGTTTCAAGGTGTTCGGAGGACACAGCGGGCACCGGATCGCGGTGGTGCACGCTCCCAGGGAGCGCGCACAGCTAGAAAAGGCGGGTGCCGTTTAGGAACGGCATCCCGCCCCTGGACTGCCACCGCCCTGCCGTTTATAAACAGCAGGCGGACGGCAAAAGGTTAAGGGCAGAGGAAGGATCTGGGGTCTCATTGACCCCAGATCCCTCCATAAAGAGTATGTCACATGCCTATTGCTGTCATAAGGGTTGCTTACTTTCCTTGTGACAGCAATAAAAGTGCTAAAAAAAATTAGAGGGACAGTGTAAAAATTAAAAAAATCCTGAAAATAAATGATTAAAAAAAAAATTAAAGTGCCCCCGCCCCCCATGCAAAGGCGAATGCATGCATCAGTCCTGCAGAAATGAAATAGTGATCGATTCACACATGTGAGGTATCGCTGCGAACGTCATATCATGGGCAGTAATTCTAGCACCAGTCCTCCTCTGTTTTAAGTGGTAACCTGTAAAGGCTTATAAAACGTCACCTGTGGGTGCAATTTTAAAGCATGACATGTTTGGTATCTATTTACTCGACATAGCATCATCTTTTATATTTTACAAAATATTCGGTTATGTATTATGTTTTTTTGCATTCAAATTAAAAAAATATGTTTTTTCCCCAAAAATTGTGCTGCGTAAATACCCTGTGACATACAAAAATTGCAAAACCCACCAATTTTTCTCTGAGGTCTCTGTCCTTGAGAATGTTTATGGATTCAAAGTAATTATCTAGCAAAAAATACTCATTGTCACATGTAAACAAAAAAAGCCAGAAAGGGCCTGGTCTGGAAGGGGTTACATAAAATAACATATGAACATCTAAAGAGGTTCTTTATCCCCCCCCCAAAAAAAAAAATATGTCAGCTGCTGTAAGCACTGTGGCTGCTGACTTTCTTTTAATAAAAGGACACTTACCTGTCCAAGAATCCAGTACTGCCACACTAACTGTGGGTCTCCAATGCGGCCATACTAACTGTGGGATGCTGGCTGTGACTCCTTCAGCTTCATTGCCAGCTCCTCGCTGTGCATTTGCAAGCCATGGTGCATCCTGTGAATGTTCCCCCAGCCTCTTGGGACTTGTGACATGTCCCTAGCGGCTGCAGGCAGGGGGGTGAGGGTGTGGGTCTTGAAGTTCTACTGGTTTTGACAGGTACCTATACCCCCAACAAAATGTGTCAAAAAGTTGAAGAGGAGGTGGGGAAAAGGCAGAAAAGTAGAACTTCCCTTTAGGTTCTGAATAAAGGCTGAACTGCTGGCAGTTATAATACATTAAAAAAACAACAACAACAACTAAAGCCCAATTCCAGCCAAAAATGTTTTATTTTTCTTTGGATAAAATGGAGAAGAGTTAGAACCCCTACCACCTTTTAATTGCTCTCTGTGTCCCATTTGTGGATATTTTCCCCCACAGTGACACAGCCATAAACCAAAATACATTTTCAGAAGAGAATACTTAAAGTGTTACTAAACCCACAACAGTAAAATCAGTCTGTGTATGCAGTAAAGCATGCTTGTTATACTCACTGTGGAACCTAAGGGGTTAATCCTCTACATTGTGTAAAAACGCTGTTTGATCCTGGCATCTATGATCCTCTCCTTCTTCCACTGTCCCCCTCTTATCTCCTGATAAGACATAATGTGTGGAGTCACTCTGTATGGTGTGTATTCCAAAAAAGATTTTCTTTCTCTGGAGAGTGCATGTGATCACCACAGGGCCAATCAGCACTGTCCAGACAGAGGTCAGGGGTTCTGCATCATACTAGATTAGAAAAAAAAATCCTCCCACAAGCTTTAACCAGTGCACAGCTGGATACTGATAGAAGTCACAAGACTGCTATATACTGCTTATGAGAAAAGGTATTTAGCAGTTTATATTTACTAAAATAATTGCTCTTCCATGTTCTGTGTACTGTGGGAGACCAGATATAGTGAATGTGGGGTCCGAGGAGACCGGATATAGTGAATGTGGGATCCGGGGAGACCGGATAAAGTGAATGCAGGGTCTGGGGAGGCCAGATATAGTGAAGGCAGGGTCCGGGGAGACCAGATATAGTGAATGCAGGGTCCGGGGAGACCAGATATAGTGAATGCAGGGTCCGGGGAGACCAGATATAGTGAATGCAGGGTCCGGGGAGACCAGATACAGTGAATGCGGGGTCCAGGGAGACCAGATATAGTGAATGCAGGGTCCGGGGAGACCAGATATAGTGAATGCAGGGTCCGGGGAGACCGGATATAGTGAATGAGGGGTCCAGGAAGACCCGATACAGTAAATGCAGGGTCCGGGGAGACCAGATATAGTGAATGCAGGGTCCAGGGAGACCAGATTTAGTGAATGCAGGGTCCAGGGAGACCAGATATAGTGAATGCAGGGTCCTGGGAGACCAGATATAGTGAATGCAGGGTCCGGGGAGACCAGATTTAGTGAATGCAGGGTCCTGGAATTAGTAAACTTTAAATAAAATGCACTAAGGTGCGCAAGGATTACAGACTAATGGTTAAAAGTATATACAATTTTATTACATTCAGTTCTAAAACCACATACGTTCAACAGTACATTTTAAATCACAATACAGTTATCATGACTCCCTCCTTGTTGGGAGGGGGGGGGATTCCCGTATCTAGCATCAAAGCAGTTTTAAATCACATTGCAATAGCCTGTTTGTCAGTACAGCGGGTGTCTCCTTTATCAAGGGATTATCTTTTGCCTCAATGCGTTTCATGGGATAAAGATCTACTTCCTCAGGAGGATTTGGGAGAACATACTATCTGCTCAGAGACACATAAACATAAAAAAGAGAAAATATAGTAACATTATTTATACATTATGTTAACTCAATCTTTATTCGTAATATAAACTGCATGTTTGAATGGCAGTACTCACTGTACAGCAACCTACAGACCTACAGGGCGCACGCTCTCAGCACATTTTTCTTAATTGCATGCAAATGTGTGGCCGCTCGGCATCAAGGCCCAGACGCCAGGAGGCCGCACATTTGCGTGCGGCCGGCGCCAAGAGGTTAATGCCATCCCAGTCTTAGTCTGTAGGGTTGAATATTGAGTTGGTCCACCCTTTGCAGCTATAACAGCTTCAACTCTTCTGGGAAGGCCGTCCACAAGGGTTAGGAGGGTGTCTATGGGAATGTTTGACCATTCTTCCAGAAGCACATTTGTCAGGTCAGGCACTGATGTCGGACGAGAAGGCCTGGCTTACAGTCTCCGCTCTAATTCATCCCAAAGGTGTTCTATGGGGTTGAGGTCAGGACTCTGCATAGGCCAGTCAAGTTCCTCCACCCCAAACTCGCTCATCCATGTCTTTATGGACCTTGCTTTGTGCACTGGTGCGCAGTCATGTTGGAACAGGAAGGGGTCATCCCTAAACTGTTCCCACAGAGTTGGAAGCATGAAATTGCCCAAAATATCTTGGTATGTTGATGCCTTAAGTGTTCCCTTCATTGGAACTAAGGGGCCAAGCCCAACCCCTGAAAAACAGCCCCACACCATAACCCCCCTCCACCAAACTGTAAGCTTGGTACAATGCAGTCAGCCAAGTGCCGGTCTCCTGGCAACCACCAAACCCAGACATGTCCACTGGATTGCCAGACAGAGAACTGTGATTTGTCACTCCAGAGGACGTGTCTTCACTG
The DNA here is from genome assembly GCF_062004578.1 of Staurois parvus. Taxonomy (NCBI): domain Eukaryota; kingdom Metazoa; phylum Chordata; class Amphibia; order Anura; family Ranidae; genus Staurois; species Staurois parvus. Next base: position 6,065,079 of record NW_028317965.1, on the reverse strand, counting down.
ATCTAGAATCCAGTGCATACTTTACTCCACTGCATCCGACGCTTTGCATTGCACTTGGTGATGGAAGGCTTGGATTCAGCTGCTTGGCCATGGAAACCCATTCCATGAAGCTCTCTACACACTGTTGTTGTGCTAATCTGAAGGCCACATGAAGTTTGGAGGTTTTTAGCTATTGACCCTGCAGACAGTTGGTGACTTCTGTGCACTTCAGCATGTGCTGACCCCGCTCTATCATTTTACGTGGCCTACCACTTGGTGGCTGAGTGGCTGTTGTTCCCAGTTGCTTCCACTTTGTTATAATACCACTAACAGTGAAGCGCGGAATATTTAGTAGCCCGGAAATGTCATGGATGGACTTATTGCACAGGTGGCCACCTATCACAGTACAACTCTTGACTTCACTGAGCTCCTGAGAGCGACCCATTCTTTCATAAATGTTTGTAGAAGCAGTCTGCATGCCTAGGTGCTTGATTAGATACACCTGTGTCCATGGAGGGGATTGGAACATCTGAATCCAATGATTCGGAGGGGTGTCCAAATACTTTTTTGCAGTTGCTGCAGATTTGCACATCCATGATGCAAATCTGTTCCACCACATCCTAAAGGTGCTCTATTGGATGGTGATCTGGTGACTGTGGAGGCCATTGGAGTACAGGGAACTCATTGTCATGTTAAAGAAACCAGTTTGAAGTGATTTGAGCTTTGTGACAGGGGCATTATCCTGCTGGAAGTAGCCATCAGAAGATGGGTATACTGGAGTCAGAAAGGGATAGACATTGTCAGCAGCAATACTCAGGTAGGCCGTGGCATTTAAACAATGCTCAATTGGTACTAAGGGGCTCAAGGTGTGCCAAGAAAATATCTTGCACACCATTACACAACCACTAGTGATGGGCCGAACACCCCCATGATCAGTTTGTTCGACCATGAACATCAAACTCAATGCAAGTCTATAGGACTTGAACTGTCCATTTTGAAGGCTTATATGCAAGTATTGGTCATAAAAGGGGTATGGGGACGTTTTCAAAAGGGCAGAATTTTTTTTCTAATTCCTTTAAATACCATGCCTGGGAGGGGGGTCCCCTTAAACTACCTGCAAAGTTGCACATCTGTACAATGTATAAAACCTGCTGCAGCAGGAGTGCCCCACCCCACAAAAATGGGTATGGGGTCCCCCCTATATTCCTACCAGACCCTTGATCCGAGCACACACTTGGCAGTGCAGGAAAGGGGGGGGCAATCGAGCCTCCCCCCCCCCCTGTGTCTTACCAGTCCATGTGTCTTTGGGGACAAGGGCCTCTTACCGACAACCCTGGCCCGGTGGTTGAGGGGGTCTGAGGGCAGGGGAGCTCATTAGCATCAGGGTACACATTAAATAAGGGGATACAGAGTATGCATATTAACAATTATGTCACAATGCATATTTTTCTTCTTTCACTTTCTGTGCATTCAAAAGGCTTTCTAAGCTGTGCAGTATATGGCCTTGAATGCTAGCTACAGATAAGGATACCAGCTACAAGCTGGAACACATTACTTCACAGGAAATAAGGGAGGATGAAGTGAGCTGGTGACCTTGCTTTTGGAGGCTGCTAGAAGTGTTAAAGTTTAAAGGGAAACTCTGCAATATCTGGGTGCTGCCACATTATTACAGTGCTGATGTTATAAAATAAAGTATACGCTGTGACCAGAGATCTCCTTTAACCACTTGCTGACCACCTAGGACGTAGAAGTTCGGTGGCAGAACGGCTCTACTGTGCTGTACCAAGTATCTAGTATGTGATCTGGCACTTCTGGGTAGGGGGCGCGCATGTGCACTTGGGGCGTGCATGTGCGCCGCTGGCACACCTACTATGCTGTGATTAGCCACAGCACAAGCCGATCAGCAGTTGCTAAGCAATAATTGACTGCTGGCACTTGCTGATCAGTGAGGAGGAAGACAGTACAGAACTCTGTTAATATAAACAATACAGAGCTCTGCCCTGTCAGCAGAAACATGCTTGTTTTTGTTTCCCTGCAAAGCAGGGAATATAAACGGGAACATCCCTTAGTGAAAGCACCTCATAGTACACACATAAACACTAGTTAGGCACTCATTTAACCCTTTGATCGCCCTAGATGTTTAACCCCTTTTAACCCCTTGTCATTTGTATGGTGACAATGTATATTTTTAGCACTGATCACTGCATTAGTGTCACTGGTTCCCACAAAGTGTCAGTTAGTGTCAAGATTGCCTGCCGTACTAATGCAGTCCCGCTGATCGCTGCCATTACTAGTATAAAAGAAAAGTAAATAAAAATTCCAGTATATATATCATAGTTTGTAAACATTACAACTTTTGCGCAAAACAATCATTATACGCTTATTGGGATTTTTTTTTTACCAAAGACAAGCAGAATACATATTGTTCTAAATTTATGAAAAATTAGATTTTTTGGGGGGATATGTTCCATAGCAGAAAGTAAAAAAATACAGGTTTTTGAGGTCTTTTTTAGTTTATAGCACAAAAGATTAAAAACCCAGTGGTGAAATCTCTATTTGTGTTATGAAAATGATATAAATTTGTGTACAGTATTGCATGATCGCACAATTCTCAGTTAACTGCTTCCGCGCAGCCCTATAGCAATAATACTGCTACAGGGCGGCACGGGTGTGCAAAATCACATATATATATAAGATTTTGCAGCGCTGGGTAGGGAACTCGCGTGCGCCGCCATTTGCGGCCTTGGCTGTCAATCAACATGTTCCGGCGATTGTCGATCTCTCTCCTGTCAGCTCCTGCACATTGCTTTGTATGGCTCTGCTTAGCAGAGCCATACAAAGTAGTGTGGTTACAGTGTAAAGCACACACACAGCACACATAGTAAAACACACACAGCACACAGTTAACCCTTTGATTGTCCCAGATGTTAATCCCTTCCTGCCCAGTGTCATCAGTACAGTGTCAGTGCTTTTTTATTAGCACTTATCACTGAATTAGTGTCAGTGACACCAAGTCAGTTCCCCCCAGTGTCAGAATGCCCACTGCAGTCCCGCTATAAGCCGCTGATCGCTGACATTACTAGTTAAAAAAAAATTCCAGTATATATACCGCCATTTGTAGATGCTATAACTTTCACGTAAACCAATTAATTTACATGTATTGGGATTTAACCACTTGCTGACCAGCCACAATACATTTACTGTGGCAGGTCGACACTGTTGCGTAAAATCACATACAGTGAGGAACAGAAGTATTTGAACTCCCTGCGTTTATGCAAGTTCTCCCACTTAGATCTCATGGAGGGGTCTGAAATTCACATTGTAGGTGCATTCCCACTCTGAGAGACAGAACTAAAAAAAAAATTCAGGAACTCCCATTGTATGATTTTTAAAGAATGTATTTTTCTTGCACTGCTGAACATAAGTATTTGAACACCTGAGAAAATCAGTGTTAATATTTGGTACAGAAGCCTTTGTCTGCAATTACAGAGGTCAGACGTTTCCTGTAGTTCTTGACCAGGTTTGCACTGCAACAGGGATTTTGGCCCACTCCTCCACACAGATCTCCTCTAGATCTGTCAGGTTTGGGGCTGTCGCTGAGCAACACGGAGTTTCAGCTCCCTCCAAAGATGTTCTATTGGATTTAGGTCTGAAGACTGGCTAGGCCACTCCAGAACCTTGATATGCTTCTTACGGAGCCACTCCTTGGTTATCCTGGCTGTGTGCTTCGGGTCGTTGTCATGTTGGAAGACCCAGCCACGACCCATCTTCAATGCTCTGACTGAGGGAAGGAGGTTGTTGCTCAAAATCTCACAATAAATGGCCCCATTCATCCTCTCCTTAATACAGTGCAGTCGTCCTGTCCCCTTCGCAGAAAAGCACCCCCAAAGCATGATGTTACCACCCCCATGCTTCACAGTAGGGATGGTGTTCTTGGGATGCAACTCATCCCTCTTTTTCCTCCAAACACGACGAGTGAAGTTTAGACCAAAAAGTTCTACTTTGGTCTCATCTGCCCACATGACTTTCTCCCATGCCTCCTCTGGATCATCCAGATGGTAATTGGCAAACTTCAGAAGGGCCTGGACATGTGATGACTTGAGCAGGGGAACCTTCCGTGCAATGCATGATTTGAAACCATGACGACGTAGTGTTCTACCGACAGTGACCTTTGAAACTGTGGTCCCAGCTCTCTTCATGTCATTGACCAGCTCCTCCCTTGTAGTTCTGGGCTGACTCCTCACCTTTCTTATCATCAGTGATACCCCACGAGGTGAGATCTTGCATGGAGCCCCAGTCCGAGGGAGACTGATAGTCATCTTTAGCCTCTTCCATTTTCTAACAATTGCTCCAACAGTTGATCTATTTTCACCAAGCTGCTTGGCAATTGCTCCGTAGCCCTTTCCAGCCTTGTGGAGGTCCACAATTTTGTCTCTGGTGTCTTTTGACAGCTCTTTGGTCTTGCCCATGGTAGTAATTGGCGTCTGACTGACTGTGGGGTGGACAGGTGTCTTTAAAGAGCTCAGACAGGTGCTACTAAGTTAGATTAATGAGTGGAGTAGAGGTGGACTTTTTAAAGGCACAGTAACAGGTCTTTGAGAGCCAGAATTCTTACTGTTTCTTAGGTGTTCAAATACTTATGTTCAGCAGTGCAAGACAAATACATTCTTTAAAAATCATACAATGTGATTTCCTGCATTTTTTTAAATTCTGTCTCTCAGAGTGGGAATGCACCTACAATGTGAATTTCAGACGCCTCCATGATTTCTAAGTGGGAGAACTTGCAAAATCGCAGGGTGTTCAAATACTTCCGTTCCTCACTGTATATACAGTGTACTGCACGAGGAGATAATCGCCAGTGATTACCCACGGGAGCCCAGCGATTACCTGCTGGAACCCAGCAATTACCGGCACCCAGCAATTACCGGCAAGCACTGACAGGGAGCATGGCTGCAGTGTTTACACTGCAGCTTTCCTCCCTGTCAATTTGAGCACACTGGTCCAGAATGCTGAGCAGAGCTGTCCGAATCAGTGTGTTACAGTGAAGCACCCCCCCCGCCCCCTAGTAAAACACTTCCCTCACACAGTTAACCCTTTGATTGCCTTCAAATGTTATCCCCTTCCTGCCCAGTGCCAATAGTACAGTGTCAGTACTTTTTTTTAGCACTGCTCACTGAAATGGTGTCACTGGGGATGTCAGTGACACCAAGTCAGTTCCCCCCAGTGTCAGAATGCCCACCGCAGTCCCACTATAAGTCACTGATAGCCACCATTACTAGTTAAAAAAAATTCCAGTATGTATACCACCATTTGTAGACGCTATAACTTTCACATAAACCAATTTGTTTACATGTATTGGGATTTTTTTTAGCAAAGACATGGAGCAGAATGCATTTTGGCCTAAATTTATGACAAAATTTGATTTTTTAAAATTATTTTACTGAACATGTTTAATAGCAAAAATATAAGTTTTTTTAAAAAATTGTGGGTCTTTTTTTGTTTATAGCGCAAAAAAAAAAAACACAGAGACGATCAAATACCACCAACAGACAGCTCCATTTATGGGGAAAAAAGGACATAAAGTTTATTTGGGCACTGTGTTGCATGACTGCGCAATTGTCAGTTAAAGTAACGCAGCGCCGTAACGCAAAGCATGGCCTAGGCAGGAAGGGGGGGGGGGAATCCTCTGGAGGGCAAGTGGTTAAAGTAGCACAGTGCCAGGGGCGGACTTACAACTCATAGGGCCCCCGGGCAATAGGGGATCATGGGGCCCCTGTGTCCTTGCCCAAACTCAAAAAAGCCTATGAAAAAAGTACCAGGGGCATCTCATGGGGCCCCCTACTGACCCCAGGCCCTCAGGCAGTGCCCGAGTTTCCAAATGGTCAATCCGCCCCTGCACAGTGCCAAAAAAGCAAAACATGGCCTGGTAATGAAGCTGGGGGGGGGGGGGGTAAATCTTTTGGGGGTCAAGTGGTTAATGCAAAGCACATAAACATGTACAATTCTGCACATTAATGCACAATCAATGGTGTGACACAATGGGCCACAAAAGTCAGAAGGGGCCCTAAATACAAAGCTTTGATGATGTGAGGAAACGAATAATATTTTCTTGCGTTCTACTTAATGGCTGACAGTATTAGGAAAAAAATCTCATATATTAAACCGCCTTTTATTTAACCTTGAAATAATAATTTAATTAAACATCTTGTGGCTTCCCACTGATACTGGTAAAGTAAACAGCCTCGACAAGTAAGTAACTGCATTGTGTTAACCCCAGACAATGGGAGTATTACGGCTCATGATGTTTTAGAATGTCCTGAAGCGTCAGTAACCAATTAATTTCTTGCTGGGCTTGATTTCCTTGTATTTCAGTAAGCTACCCGTTTGCCAATTCCGATATCTTTCATCCTGGGTAAGTAAAATCATATTTATATAGCAGTGACCTTGAATAAAGTGAGTTATAATGTAGGCAGAACGATGAAATATTAACTTTGCCTCTCAAATTCTGTGTAAAAGTACAAAGTATAGTAACAATACGGTAGAATTCTATTTAATTTAATCTCTTGATGCTACAAGACGGTGAAAATGTATCGGAGCCCCACAAACTAAAAACACTTTTTAATTCATCTTTAATATTCAAAGCAAACTCATCTCTCCATCCATGTCTCCATGCTTTATTTTGTTGAGAATTCACTTTAAAAAGCACCTCCTTAGTATTTCTAGCCACGGCCATCTTGAGTAAGGGCAGATGATTCAATGCTACAAGATGGTGAAACTGTATAGAGCCCCACAAACTAAAAACACTTTTTAATTCATCTTTAATATTCAAAGCAAACTCATCTCTCCATCCATGTCTCCATGCTTTATTTTGTTGAGAAATCACTTTAAAAAGCACCTCCTTAGTATTTCTAGCCACGGCCATCTTGAGTAAGGGCAGATGAGTAACCACCTACCGTCTCGCCATTGTATAAAAACGGCCAGACGGTGGCAGTGCAGGGTCAGGTGGCCGTTTATAAACAGCCTCCCAGCACCCTGCTTGTGTGCGCTCCCCGTGATCTGGTGCCCGCTGTGTAATCTGGAAACAGTAGAACACCGATCGTCAGACGGGACCTCTGTGCGAGGTCTCAATCATGTGATCACTGATTTGCCAATCAGTGATCACATGCAGAGTAGTAAGCAATGATGTCACTTCTGACATCATTGCTTACTACGTGTGAAATCTGTGAATGATCACAGAGGTCACATGGTACAAGCCTATTCACAACAGCCTTGTACCATGTGACAAGATGTGACCAATCACAGCTCACACAGTAGTTCTCAATGGCTGCAAGAATGCAGACAGAGAGAAGGAGGAATGATTGCTTTTACAGCTTCTATGGGTGTAAAAGCAATCAGTGTAAAAAAAAATAAAAAAATCTTCATCACCCCCCACAAGTAGTACAGTGTCACCATGGTGACACTGTACTGCTAGGGTGACAGTATGTAAAAAAACAAATAAATAAATAAATAATAATATAAAAAAAGTAAAAAACAATGTTTAAAAATTATAATTTTGGTTATAAACTAATTTGGGTTATTTTTCTTTTTACTAAAAAGATAACAGAATAAATTTTGGCCAAGATTTATGATGAAATACTATTTATTTGCAAAATTTTTATAAGAAAAACACTTTTTTTTCAAAATTTTGGGACTTTTTCATTTACATAGCAAAAAAAATAAAAATCCCAGCGGTGAATAAATACCACCAAAATAAAGCTTTATCTGTCTCAAAAAAATGCTAAAAAAAGTCATATGGGTACAGTGTTGCATGACAGCGCAATTGTCATTCGAAGTGTGATAGCACTGAAAGCTGAAAATTGGCCTGGACAGGAAGGGGGTAAAAGTGTCTGGACTGGAAGTGGTTAAAGTATAATTTACTTCCCTAATTCCATCTACCCTTAGCTCAGACATGAAGGCAGGAGGGTGTACTTATCTGAGAAAGCCCATCCTCCCATGAAGACTCCTGTGATGTGTGACATCATTTTGATCTTGGCCAGAAACCAGGAAGCAGTACTGGGGCAAGGTCATCCAGCGCCCTGGGCAAAGAAGCCAAAACTCAATGCTACAAGACGATGAAAATGTATCGGAGCCCCACAAACTAAAAACACTTTTTAATTCATCTTTAACCGTTTCAATACCGTGCAATTTTACCCCTTCCTGCCCAGGCCATTTTTCAGGTTTCAGCGCTCTCACACTTTGAATGACAATTGCGCGGTCATACAACACTGTACCCAAACTAAAATTTTATCATTTTCTTCACACAACTAGAGCTTTCTTTTGGTGGTATTTAATCACCGCTGGGGTTTTTATTTTTTGCTAAATTAACAAAAAAAGACCAAAAATTTTGAAAAAAAACCCACATTTTTCTTTGTTTCTGTTATAAAAGTTTACAAATAAATAATTGTTCTTCATATATTTAGGCCGAGATGTATTCTGCTACATGTCTTTGGTGAAAATAACCCAAATTAGGATGTATTTTTTAGTTTGTAGGAAAGTTATAGAGTTAACAAACTATGGTATAGATCTGAATATTGATCAATCCTGAAGTACTGACAGCCAATCTAATTTCTTGAGGTCCAAGAATGTCAGAATAGTACAGATATCCCCCAAATGACCCCTTTTTGCAGAGTAGACAGTCCGACGTATTTCATAAGAGGCATGGCGAGTTTTTTGAAGTTGTATTTTTTTGTCATAATTTTTCGGAAAATTAAAAAAATTATTTTCACTATTTTTTTTTTTACATACTGTCACCAGTGCAGTACAGCGTCATCATATAACTGGCATGGCGGTGAACAGGGACACTGACTGGTGACAGTATGAAAAAAAATATATATATATTTTTTTTAATTTTTTTTATTTTTTTATTATATTTAATTTTTTATTACATTTTTTTTATTTTTTTTAAGATTTTTTTTTCATATTTTACTATGACCAAAGTAGTACAATGTTACCATATTAACATTGTACTACTTTGGAGAAGTGATCATTTTTTTTTTTTTTTTTACACAATTTGCTTATAGCAAAGAATTACTTTGCTATAAGCAAGCATTTACCTGAATGAAATCGATTCATTCAGCTTTTTTTTTTTTTTTTTGTGCTTAGCTGTGATTTGGTCACAGCTAATCACATGACATGTGCATGTGATTAGCTGTGACCATTCACAGCTAGGCACTAGTATACAATGGATGGCATCATGAATGAAGCCATCCATTGTATACAACTGTCATGTGACCTGCTGTGATTGGTCACAGCAGGTCACATGGTACCAGCAACGGGAGCCGGTACTCGGATCTGTCATCGGCCGTGTCCGAGGTGCATTGTCTGTCATTTTTATGCGTCTTATGGAGGCTCAGGAGCAAGCATGCACCAGTGTCCCCATAGCAAGCCGCTTGCTTTTGAGTTCACTGGTTAAGGGGGAGGAGCGCCAACAGAGAACTTGAGAAGAGGAGGATCAGGGCTGCTCTGTGCAAAACCATTACACAGAGCAGGTAAGTATGTCATGTTTGTTAAAAAGAAAAAAAAAAAGAAAAGAAACAAACCTTTACAATCATTTTAAGCAATAGTAATGCAAATTCTCTAGGCCAGGGGTCTCCAGACTTTCGAAACAAAGGGTCAGTTTACTGGCTTTCAGTCTATAGGGGGCTGGACTGTGGCAATTGGAAGCAGAAATTGTCCTGCCTCAATGGGAGTAAACAATGTATCTTTTGTATCAGGAGGAGGAATAGCACCCCATTCTTGGTGTAAGTGGTAGAAATAGTGCCCCATCGTTGGTGTCAATGGGAAGAATAGTGACCTATTGTTGGTGTCAATGGGAAAAATAGTGCCCCATCATTGGTGTCAATGGGAAGAATAGTGCCCCATCGTTGGTGTCAATGAGAAGAATAGTGCTGAATCGTTGGTGTCAATGGGAAGAATAGTGCGGCATCGTTGGTGTCAATAAGAAGAATAGTGCTGAATCGTTGGTGTCAATGGGAAGAATAGTGCCGAATCGTTGGTGTCAATGGGAAGAATAGTGCCCCATCGGTGGTGTCAATGGGAAGAATAGTGCCGCATCGTTGGTGTCAATGGGAAGAATAGTGCCCCATCGGTGGTGTCAATGGGAAGAATAGGGCTCTGTCATTGGTGTCAATAGGAAGAATAGTGCGGCATCGTTGGTGTCAATGGGAAGAATAGTGCCTCATCGTTGGTGTCAATGGGAAGAATAGTGACTCATCGATGGTGTCAATGGGAAGAATAGTGCCGCGTCTTTGGTGTTAATGGGAAGAATAGTGCCCCATCGTTGGTGCCAATGGGAAGCATAGTGCAGCATCGTTGGTGTCAATGGGAAGAATAGTGCCGAATCGTTGGTGTCAATGGGAAGAATAGTGCCCCATCGTTGGTGTCAATGAGAAGAATAGTGCTGAATCGTTGGTGTCAATGGGAAGAATAGTGCGGCATCGTTGGTGTCAATGAGAAGAATAGTGCTGAATCGTTGGTGTCAATGGGAAGAATAGTGCCGAATCGTTGGTGTCAATGGGAAGAATAGTGCCGCATCGTTGGTGTCAATGGGAAGAATAGTGCCGCATCGTTGGTGTCAATGGGAAGAATAGTGCCCCATCGGTGGTGTCAATGGGAAGAATAGTGCTCTGTCATTGGTGTCAATGGGAAGAATAGTGCGGCATCGTTGGTGTCAATGGGAAGAATAGTGCCTCATCGTTGGTGTCAATGGGAAGAATAGTGACTCATCGATGGTGTCAATGGGAAGAATAGTGCCGCGTCGTTGGTGTTAATGGGAAGAATAGTGCCCCATCGTTGGTGCCAATGGGAAGCATAGTGCAGCATCGTTGGTGTCAATGGGAAGAATAGTGCCGAATCGTTGGTGTCAATGGGAAGAATAGTGCCTCATTATTCGTGTCAGTGGGAGTAATAATGCGCCAAGGTTTGCTTCAGTGGGAGGAATAGTACCCAATCATCAGTGTGAATGGGAGGAATAGTGCCCCATTGTTGATGTCAGAAGCAGAAATCATTCCCCATTGTTGTTGTCAGTGGGAGAAATAGTGTCTTGTATCAGTGGGAGAAAAAGTGCCCCAAGGGCTGGATGAGGGCAAGCAACGGGCCCTGTCTGGCCCCTGAGATGCAGTTTGGAGACCACTACTCTAGGCTAACAGGCAAGGTGTTCTGGGACACTTATTGTGTATCCATCACCTTTGCTCAGGATTATGTTATGTAATGTATAAATATTTTTGTGCTGACATCTAGTGGCAACCCAGTGTAACTACAATTTGTTATTACTGTATTTTTAAAATGGTATATTCTAGTTTACCTGCATGTTGAAGCTAGTTGGTTTAATCCTTAAACTTCCTCCCTTCTTCCTCATTTTTCCTCAGTTATGCTCAAAAGCGCATATGTGTTTTTGCCGTGTTTTTATCACGCTTTTGCCATGCTTTCTGTGCATTTTTTAAAGGACACGTGATTTAAAAACTGTGCCAAAACGCTTCTCGGATGTATTTGTAATGCATTTTTAAGGCGTTTTCATTGATTTCAATAGGAAGAGGTGTTTCTGGGGCATTTTTCTTTAACTGAACAAGCATGCTCCAAAGATGATGCAAGCTGGATTTTTTTACACTGCAACAAAAGAGCACTGCCTTAATGTGGAAACATACATAGATATACATACACATACATAGGGAAGCATTTTTCTTGAGCTTTTCAGGCACTTTTTTTAATCAAAAGTGCTTCAAAAACTCAGTGTGACAGTAGCCTTAGTTACCAGCCTTCATAGTGGGCACAGAAGATCATAGAAGATCTTCTGTGCCCACATAGACGATAGAAGGCATAGAAGATCATTGTCTCTTTACAGTATACTTTGAAGTAAAACTATGTTGGATTAAACTGCTGTCTTTTATAGGAGAGTTGAGTTGTCTGTGAAGAACGCCTCAGCAGGTGACCATACTGGCCAAATGAACCGAAATCTAAAGGTGCTTAAAACAGAACACGAGGAATTGTCAAACAAATGACATGGAGGCAGAACGCAGCCCTGGGAAACGTACCAAAGTGAGAAATAAAATTATAAAAATTCTGGGGGATTTTAACCACTTCCAGTCCGGACACTTTCACCCCCTTCCTGACCAGGGCAATTTTCAGCTTTCAGCGCTATCACACTTTGAATGACAATTGCGGGGTCATGCAACACTGTACCCATAGGAATTTTTTACCATTTTTTTGAGACAGATAAAGCTTTATTTTGGTGGTATTTATTCACCGCTGGGATTTTTATTTTTTTTGCTATGTAAATGAAAATGTCCAAAAATTTTGAAAAAAAGTGTTTTTCTTATAAAATTTTGTAAATAAATAATATTTCATCATAAATCTTGGCCAAAATTTATTCCGTTATCTTTTTAGTAAAAAAAAATAAGCCAAATTAGTTTATAACCGAAAATTATAATTTTTAAACATTTTTTTTTACATTTTTTTTTTTTTTATATAATTATTTATTTATATTTTTTTTTTACATACTGTCACCCTAGCAGTACAGTGTCACCATGGTGACACTGTACTACTTTTGGGGGGTGATGAAGATTTTTTTTTTCTTTTTTACACTGATTGCTTTTACACCCATATAGGATGTAAAAGCAATCATTTCTCTTTCTCTCTGTCTGCATTCTTGCAGCCATTGAGAACTACTGAGTGAGCTGTGATTGGTCACAGCTTGTCACATGGAACAAGGCTGTTGTGAATGGCCCTGTACCATGTGACCTTTGTGATCATTCACAGATTTCACACATAGTAAACAATGATGTCAGAAGTGACATTTTGCTTACTACTTTGCGTGTGATCACTGATTGGCCAATCAGTGATCACATGATCGGGACTTCGTACAGAGCTCCCATCCGACGATCGGTGTTTCACTGTGTCCGTAGGACACAGCGGGCACCGGATCGCAGTGCTGCGTGCTCCCGGGGAGCGCACACAAGCAGGGTGCGGGGAGGCCGTTTATAAACGGCCACCCGACCCTGCAGTGCCACCGTCCAGCCGTTTATATACAACGGCCGGTGGGGAAGTGGTTAATAATGCTTGAATGAAAACTTTAAAATGCAAAAAGTGCAGCTCGGTGCTGCCCCCTCTAACCCTAAGAACTGGACCACAGGTGCCATTATGATAAATAAATGCCTTGATAGAGTTATGACCTGTAATGATTTTATCTACTTTAGATTGTAATTTAATGCCCTGATGGCAAAGGATGATAGGGTATAAAAAAGGCATTTTCAGGTTCTTTCACACAAGATTCAGATTGGTATTGTACCTGAAATGTCTATAAAACCAATCATGGACAGGTATGGTTTGTTTTCTCCACAGCAGGTGGCACTCATTACGATTGGCATCTCAGCCTGGAGAGGAGGTCCAAGAGAAACAATGTTTCTCTATGGTTTCCTGGGTCAATGAAGCAGTGTTGCGGTTTGCTACACTGCCCCCATGTGACCCTCGTTCGCCATCTTGGGTCAGCAGGGTCTATTTAAGTCTCTTTTAAGTTTTTAAGTTTTGATGCACTTCTGGTCTGTGGCTAGTCTAGGCAGAGACACCGCTTGTTAGGGAAAGTAACTAGCAGTAGGGAAAGGTTTCTGGCGAGGAAGGAAAGAATAGGGACTCTCTATCCTGGAAAGGAGCTTCCCTCTTGGGACTGGACTGGCCAGGTTGCGCTTCACCCTCTGAAACAGACACTGTTGACACCTCTTCTTCTCAACTTCTGGCTACATTGAACTGTAAGTTATTTCCCTAGCTGTGCTCTCCCACCAGGGTATTTGTAATGTTGGCATTCTGTTTAATACAAGTTTAAAGTTTTACTACAACTGGAATCTGTGTATTTAGTACCAGCACCACGCTGCACCTCCCCACAGACTGTCCTGAGAAAACTTTTACAAATCTAAGATGGCTAATGGAACACCATGCTCTATTTTCATAAAGCTCATTCTGAACTTAAATGTTTCAACTTTTTACCAGTTTCTATATATGATATGAATTTCACATTTTAAGGCATCCCATGAGGTATAAGCTATTGCAACCCGAAAGGACATCACTGGTTTCAGAAGTTGTCCACACCAAGGCCACTAGTATACCAAATGTACCACTTACAGGCTAAATGTTGGTCTGGGTTGTGTAATCTAGATCCCCTGTAGTATATGATTCGCTATACATGTAGCTTGGACTCTGGCCACCTTTACTCCACAGGACGTTCTTCCACTGCAGATTTTTACCCCCCTCTTCATCGTTTGTTAGCTGTGCCTCAACACAAGGCGTGGACATTTTAAAAGGGGCCAGAAATTTACTGGGATGGATAGTGATTGTCTGCAAGAGCAGGCAGATTGCATGTATGCATGCAAGAAGACAGAGGAGTGGAGGCTGAAGGGAAATGTATGGAGAGAGATAGATAATACAAATCCCGGAGTGTCAAAGGGAGAAATAGGAGAGAACTGAGAGTCCAGGCAAGGGCTGCTACTTGGAAGGACACTGGGAGGCTGCATGCTGCTTCTCTGGTGCTGAGAGGAAAATGTCATGCTCATTTGGTTGCTGTGTATGAAAGTCCACCTGCCAGGGCTGCCATTGTTAATCCAAAGTGCGACTGAGGCTGCTTACAGAACCATGGAAAGACCATACTATTGCAACCCTTATTGAGAAGGACACTTACAACTGCTACTGCTTCCAGGATAACTGTTGCTACCAGGGGCAGACTGACAACTCATGGGGCCCCCGGGCAATAGGGGATCATGGGGCCCCTGTGTCCTCGCCCACACCCGAAAAAGCCTATGAAAAAGCCAAAGAAAGGTACCAGGAGCATCTAATTAGGCCCCCTACTGACCCCGGGCCCTCGGGCAGTGCCCGAGTGCTCAAATGGTCAGTCCGTCCCTGGTTGCTACATCCGGAACTCCTGCTTCAACATCTAGGGACTGGCACAGCCAGTCTGCAGTTACCTTGAAAGACACAATTCCAGATTTCTAACAGGGAAAGAGACCACCAAACAAAACTGCCAGAGTGAGAGGCCTCTTGGGAAGACAGGTGAGAGGCCTCTTGACTTTTTTTCCTTCCTATTTAAATAGATAGTGCTGCCCTCTTACCAAGACATTCGGGACTCATTTCTTAGGGGGATCCTTCCTCTTTTTCTGGGAGACAATCATTTATATAAAGCACTCTACCAAAGATGTTGGGTCCTAATGCCAGCCAACAATAGATAAGTGAGCACTGGCCAGTGGAGGTAGGAAGAGACTGTATCTCTGACAGGTCCCAAAAGCACTAGGAACAGAGGGACCCAAACTTCCAGCGGCTCCTTGACAAATAACTGTACATACAATACTTGGTTGAGCTAACAGATAGGTATGGGTGTGCCGTCCCTGCTAGCTCCATAGAGCACTGCAAGACATCTAAATTCAGCTATTCCTATGCATTTCCCTAGGAAAATAGAATGAATTTACTTGTTTAAATAATTTATTTGGTCCCTTAACTGCAGCATGCTAAAACACTTGATACAACCTGAGACCTGAGAGTCCCAATTTTTACTAGTCTATGTATATCCCTGTGCAAGATGAACATTGTTATTAGAGATGAGCGAATCGAAGTATCCGAAGTGGAATTCGAGTCGAATATCGGAAAAATTTCGATTCGTGCCGAATCCGAAAAACAGCCTAATTCGGACGCGCGAATCGAAATTTTTCCGAAAATGGCGGCTGACATGTGCGGCGACGGAGCGGGGATGTCGGGGAAGGCGCGCAGACAAGGCGCGCTGCCCTATAATGCATTCCTCAACGACATGTGATCGCATCAGCCAATCAGCAGCCAGCCAGCCAGCACTGTGTAATGGTCGAGGTATATATAGCGGCCATTTTGGAAATCTTCATTTGCCTGCAGTCATTGAACAGAGGCAGACCGCTCTGTACTAGGGACAGGGACAGAGTTAGGGCCACAGAAACGAGAATTGGGGACAGAGAGAAGTTACTTAGGGACAGAGAACCATTACTCAGGGACACAGACTTGTTAATGAGGGCCACAGAATCGTTATTTAGGGACAAAGAAACGCTAGTTAGGGCCACAGAATTCATACTCAGGGACAGACAGAATTTTCACTCAGTGCCAGAGAATTGTTACTTAGGGCCACAGAAACGTTATTGAGGCCACAGAATTTTTACTCAGGGACAGACAGAATTGTTACTGAGTGCCAGAGAATTGTTACTCAGGGACAGACAGAATTGTTACTGAGTGCCAGAGAATTCTTACTCAGGGCCACAGAATTCATTCTCAGGGACAGACAGAATTGTTACTCAGGGACAGACAGAATTGTTACTGAGTGCCAGAGAATTGTTACTCAGGGACAGACAGAATTGTTACTGAGTGCCAGAGAATTGTTACTCAGGGACAGACAGAATTGTTACTGAGTGCCAGAGAATTGTTACTCAGGGACAGACAGAATTGTTACTGAGTGCCAGAGAATTGTTACTCGCACAGACACAAAATTGTTACTTGCACAGACACAGAATTGTTACTCGCACAGACACAGAATTGTTACTCAGGGCCACAGAATTCATACTCAGGGACAGACAGAATTGTTACTGAGTGCCAGAGAATTGTTACTCAGGGACAGACAGAATTGTTACTGAGTGCCAGAGAATTGTTACTCAGGGACAGACAGAATTGTTACTGAGTGCCAGAGAATTGTTACTCGCACAGACACAAAATTGTTACTTGCACAGACACAGAATTGTTACTCGCACAGACACAGAATTATTACTCAGGGCCACAGAATTCATACTCAGGGACAGACAGAATTGTTACTGAGTGCCAGAGAATTGTTACTCAGGGACAGACAGAATTGTTACTGAGTGCCAGAGAATTGTTACTCAGGGACAGACAGAATTGTTACTGAGTGCCAGAGAATTGTTACTCGCACAGACACAAAATTGTTACTTGCACAGACACAGAATTGTTACTCGCACAGACACAGAATTGTTACTGAGTGCCAGAGAATTGTTACTCAGGGACAGACAGAATTGTTACTGAGTGCCAGAGAATTGTTACTCAGGGACAGACAGAATTGTTACTGAGTGCCAGAGAATTGTTACTCAGGGACAGACAGAATTGTTACTGAGTGCCAGAGA
Organism: Staurois parvus; assembly: GCF_062004578.1. Classification (NCBI taxonomy): domain Eukaryota; kingdom Metazoa; phylum Chordata; class Amphibia; order Anura; family Ranidae; genus Staurois; species Staurois parvus. The sequence continues at coordinate 6,047,941 of NW_028317965.1, read as the reverse complement.
ATTGTTACTCGCACAGACACAAAATTGTTACTTGCACAGACACAGAATTGTTACTCGCACAGACACAGAATTGTTACTCAGGGCCACAGAATTCATACTCAGGGACAGACAGAATTGTTACTGAGTGCCAGAGAATTGTTACTCAGGGACAGACAGAATTGTTACTGAGTGCCAGAGAATTGTTACTCAGGGACAGACAGAATTGTTACTGAGTGCCAGAGAATTGTTACTCAGGGACAGACAGAATTGTTACTGAGTGCCAGAGAATTGTTACTCAGGGACAGACAGAATTGTTACTGAGTGCCAGAGAATTGTTACTCGCACAGACACAAAATTGTTACTTGCACAGACACAGAATTGTTACTCGCACAGACACAGAATTGTTACTGAGTGCCAGAGAATTGTTACTCAGGGACAGACAGAATTGTTACTGAGTGCCAGAGAATTGTTACTCAGGGACAGACAGAATTGTTACTGAGTGCCAGAGAATTGTTACTCAGGGACAGACAGAATTGTTACTGAGTGCCAGAGAATTGTTACTCGCACAGACACAAAATTGTTACTTGCACAGACACAGAATTGTTACTCGCACAGACACAGAATTGTTACTCAGGGCCACAGAATTCATACTCAGGGACAGACAGAATTGTTACTGAGTGCCAGAGAATTGTTACTCAGGGACAGACAGAATTGTTACTGAGTGCCAGAGAATTGTTACTCAGGGACAGACAGAATTGTTACTGAGTGCCAGAGAATTGTTACTCGCACAGACACAAAATTGTTATTGCACAGACACAGAATTGTTACTCGCACAGACAGAATTGTTACTCAGGGCCACAGAATTCATACTCAGGGACAGACAGAATTGTTACTGAGTGCCAGAGAATTGTTACTCAGGGACAGACAGAATTGTTACTGAGTGCCAGAGAATTGTTACTCAGGGACAGACAGAATTGTTACTGAGTGCCAGAGAATTGTTACTCAGGGACAGACAGAATTGTTACTGAGTGCCAGAGAATTGTTACTCGCACAGACACAAAATTGTTACTTGCACAGACACAGAATTGTTACTCGCACAGAAACAGAATTGTTACTCAGGGCCACAGAATTCATACTCAGGGACAGACAGAATTGTTACTGAGTGCCAGAGAATTGTTACTCAGGGACAGACAGAATTGTTACTGAGTGCCAGAGAATTGTTACTCAGGGACAGACAGAATTGTTACTGAGTGCCAGAGAATTGTTACTCGCACAGACACAAAATTGTTACTTGCACAGACACAGAATTGTTACTCGCACAGACACAGAATTATTACTCAGGGCCACAGAATTCATACTCAGGGACAGACAGAATTGTTACTGAGTGCCAGAGAATTGTTACTCAGGGACAGACAGAATTGTTACTGAGTGCCAGAGAATTGTTACTCAGGGACAGACAGAATTGTTACTGAGTGCCAGAGAATTGTTACTCGCACAGACACAAAATTGTTACTTGCACAGACACAGAATTGTTACTCGCACAGACACAGAATTGTTACTGAGTGCCAGAGAATTGTTACTCAGGGACAGACAGAATTGTTACTGAGTGCCAGAGAATTGTTACTCAGGGACAGACAGAATTGTTACTGAGTGCCAGAGAATTGTTACTCAGGGACAGACAGAATTGTTACTGAGTGCCAGAGAATTGTTACTCGCACAGACACAAAATTGTTACTTGCACAGACACAGAATTGTTACTCGCACAGACACAGAATTGTTACTCAGGGCCACAGAATTCATACTCAGGGACAGACAGAATTGTTACTGAGTGCCAGAGAATTGTTACTCAGGGACAGACAGAATTGTTACTGAGTGCCAGAGAATTGTTACTCAGGGACAGACAGAATTGTTACTGAGTGCCAGAGAATTGTTACTCAGGGACAGACAGAATTGTTACTGAGTGCCAGAGAATTGTTACTCAGGGACAGACAGAATTGTTACTGAGTGCCAGAGAATTGTTACTCGCACAGACACAAAATTGTTACTTGCACAGACACAGAATTGTTACTCGCACAGACACAGAATTGTTACTCAGGGCCACAGAATTCATACTCAGGGACAGACAGAATTGTTACTGAGTGCCAGAGAATTGTTACTCAGGGACAGACAGAATTGTTACTGAGTGCCAGAGAATTGTTACTCAGGGACAGACAGAATTGTTACTGAGTGCCAGAGAATTGTTACTCGCACAGACACAAAATTGTTACTTGCACAGACACAGAATTGTTACTCGCACAGACACAGAATTGTTACTGAGTGCCAGAGAATTGTTACTCAGGGACAGACAGAATTGTTACTGAGTGCCAGAGAATTGTTACTCAGGGACAGACAGAATTGTTACTGAGTGCCAGAGAATTGTTACTCAGGGACAGACAGAATTGTTACTGAGTGCCAGAGAATTGTTACTCGCACAGACACAAAATTGTTACTTGCACAGACACAGAATTGTTACTCGCACAGACACAGAATTGTTACTCAGGGCCACAGAATTCATACTCAGGGACAGACAGAATTGTTACTGAGTGCCAGAGAATTGTTACTCAGGGACAGACAGAATTGTTACTGAGTGCCAGAGAATTGTTACTCGCACAGACACAAAATTGTTACTTGCACAGACACAGAATTGTTACTCGCACAGACACAGAATTGTTACTCAGGGCCACAGAATTCATACTCAGGGACAGACAGAATTGTTACTGAGTGCCAGAGAATTGTTACTCAGGGACAGACAGAATTGTTACTGAGTGCCAGAGAATTGTTACTCAGGGACAGACAGAATTGTTACTGAGTGCCAGAGAATTGTTACTCAGGGACAGACAGAATTGTTACTGAGTGCCAGAGAATTGTTACTCAGGGACAGACAGAATTGTTACTGAGTGCCAGAGAATTGTTACTCGCACAGACACAAAATTGTTACTTGCACAGACACAGAATTGTTACTCGCACAGACACAGAATTGTTACTCAGGGCCACAGAATTCATACTCAGGGACAGACAGAATTGTTACTGAGTGCCAGAGAATTGTTACTCAGGGACAGACAGAATTGTTACTGAGTGCCAGAGAATTGTTACTCAGGGACAGACAGAATTGTTACTGAGTGCCAGAGAATTGTTACTCGCACAGACACAAAATTGTTACTTGCACAGACACAGAATTGTTACTCGCACAGACACAGAATTGTTACTGAGTGCCAGAGAATTGTTACTCAGGGACAGACAGAATTGTTACTGAGTGCCAGAGAATTGTTACTCAGGGACAGACAGAATTGTTACTGAGTGCCAGAGAATTGTTACTCAGGGACAGACAGAATTGTTACTGAGTGCCAGAGAATTGTTACTCGCACAGACACAAAATTGTTACTTGCACAGACACAGAATTGTTACTCGCACAGACACAGAATTGTTACTCAGGGCCACAGAATTCATACTCAGGGACAGACAGAATTGTTACTGAGTGCCAGAGAATTGTTACTCAGGGACAGACAGAATTGTTACTGAGTGCCAGAGAATTGTTACTCGCACAGACACAAAATTGTTACTTGCACAGACACAGAATTGTTACTCGCACAGACACAGAATTGTTACTCAGGGCCACAGAATTCATACTCAGGGACAGACAGAATTGTTACTGAGTGCCAGAGAATTGTTACTCAGGGACAGACAGAATTGTTACTGAGTGCCAGAGAATTGTTACTCAGGGACAGACAGAATTGTTACTGAGTGCCAGAGAATTGTTACTCGCACAGACACAAAATTGTTACTTGCACAGACACAGAATTGTTACTCGCACAGACACAGAATTGTTACTCGCACAGACACAGAATTGTTACTCAGGGCCACAGAATTCATACTCAGGGACAGACAGAATTGTTACTGAGTGCCAGAGAATTGTTACTCAGGGACACCTAATCGTTGAATTAAATAGTATGTCAGACAACATGCAGAGGAGTGGCAGAGGAGGCAATGTTTTAGGAGCGAGCAGACGTGGCAGCAGAGGAAGGGGTCGAGGCAGCAGTATTCGCAGCCAGAGGCCAGTGCTCCCGGTGTCATCCAGCGGTCGTGTCTCCACCGACAACCCTGCCGTCATTGATTGGTTGGCTCGGTCGTCTTCCTCTTCCCAGGTCACCTCTGACACCTACAGCCAACGGTCGGTGGGTACGTCAGACACAACCGTTAGTTGGCATGGCCCGGGAGCAAGCCCACTGAAATCACGTGTCCTCTACCTGCCCCTGTCCTTTGCTGTTCCCTCACCAAGCGAAGTATCGCATGCTGTGGGCTCAGCCCCACTGTACAGTGAGGAAGAGCTAACAGAGGGCGGTCAGGAACGGGGGGAGACATCGGCCTTTTCAGCAGCCAAGCGAACAAGTACTGGCGAGGAGAGTGGCTCGGTAGCCGGTCTAGAGACAGGTCTGTCTCCTGACCCAGACGCAGCCGAGGGGGCTAGTAGTGAGGCGGAGACCCTACTTGATGATGAGGAGGTTGATCGCACTTGGCAGCCTCATCGTCATCAGGCAATTTCTTCCGCATCATCAGGAGAAGAGGGTGGCAGCTTGGCAGCGAGCAAAACAGTCGGTGGGTTGCCCAGGAGACAGCAGCAGGGTCGCATCAGTGTCAGTGGAGCCAAACGTCCACGGAGTAGAGCACCAGCTCCACTGCAGCCTACCACCACGGCCAGTAGTGGTGACGGTGCGCACGGAGGAAGTAGCAGTCAGCCAGTGAAGAGTAGCGGGGGCAAAGTTTCCTACTCGGTGGTGTGGCAATTTTTCCTCAAGCCGCCCGAGGAAGTAAACGTAGCCGTATGTCGACTATGTGGCCAGAAATGCAAGCGTGGCCAGGGGGCCCATGTTGGGACTACAGCGTTGCGTCAGCATATGCAGCGTCACCATTCGGTGGCCTGGGAAAACCGTGATAAACATACGGCGGTTCTGCCTGCCCCAGCCCCCGCTCCATCACCCGCTCCGTTACTTGCTCCGTCACCCGACGTCGTCAATCGCCCTCTATCAGCCAGTCAAGGCTCCAACACCTCTGCTGAGGGGAGTTGTCGCTCGTTGGCATCTTCCGCTCGTTCAGATGCTCCTTCTCCTGCTACTCCTCTTCTCGGATTCCGTCAACAGTCTTTCTTGGAATCCGTATCCAAGAGACAACAGTTTGCGAGCACGCACCCGACGGTGCAAAAGCTGAACGTCCTCCTGTCCAAGTTGCTGGTGCTGCAGTCCCTCCCTTTCCAACTGGTGGACTCAGCACCTTTCCGAGAAATGATGGCTTGTGCCGCGCCGCGGTGGAGAGTGCCAAGCCGTCATTTCTTTGCCCAAAAGGCAGTGCCAGCCCTGCATTCACATGTAGAAGAGATGGTGGGCCAGTCTTTGAGCATGTCGGTCTCTGCCAAAGTGCACGGCAGCGCCGACGTGTGGAGCTGTAACTACGGTCAGGGACAGTACATGTCATTTACGGCCCACTGGGTGAACGTGGTGCCGGCACAGCCGCACCAGCAACTTGGACAGGTCACGACGCTTTTGCCTCCACGTTTGCACGTCCTTGGTCCAGCAAGCATGTCTGCCTCTACCACCTCTTTTTCCGCCGTGTCCTCAGCCGCCACCCCCGTGCCAAGTCCCATTACCCGACCGGCATATCACATGTGCAGGGCGCAACGGTGTCACGCTGTGCTGCACCTGGTATGCCTTGGCGAACGTAGTCACACAGGGGAGGAACTGCTGAGTGTAATGAACAGAGAAATCGACAGATGGCTGTCTCCGCGCAAACTAAAAATCGGAACCATGTTGACTGACAACGGAAAGAACATGGTGTCTGCTCTGCGTCAAGGAAGGTTGTGCCATGCGCCATGCATGGCTCACGTGTTCAATCTGGTTGTCAAGCGGTTCCTAAAATCCACCATCCCACTGCAAGACATCCTTAAAATGTCACGTAAACTGTGCATGCATTTCAGCCATTCCTACACCGCAAAGAACACCCTCATTGAGCTGCAGCGGCAGAACGGAATTCCACAGCATCGCCTGATCTGCGACGTTGCAACAAGGTGGAATTCAACCCTACACATGTTAGACCGCCTTTACGAGCAGCGAAAGGCCATCACCGATTTCCTGATGTTACAAGCGGATAAAGGTACTCCCCTGTGTAACTTAGATGTCAGCCATTGGCAGCTCATGCGTGACACCTGCCGCTTGCTCAGGCCCTTTGAGGAGGCCACGCTATTCGTGAGTCGGCAGGACTATGGGATGAACGACGTCATTCCTCTGTTGCACGTCCTGGAACAAATGCTGTTAACAATGGCTGGTCAGGGTGCGGTAGACGTGGCGCACAGATCTCAACGCCACATGACCCCTGTGGGGGCAGGACAGGAAGAAGAGGAGGAGGTAGAGGAGGACATTTGTGCTCAGGAATTATTGAGTGAAATGGGTGGTTTTTCCACTCAGCGGACAGGAGTGGAGGAGCAGGAGCATCTGGTAGAGGAGGAGGAGGAGGAGACAGAGGACCCAGACGCACCGTGGCAGTATGCTGTGGAGATGGAGGCAGGGAGTCCCTCGCATTCCTTGGCACAAATGGCCCATAGCATGCTCGGTTGCTTGCGTAGCGACAGCCGAATAATAACCATCAGACAGAGGGATGACTTTTGGCTGTCCACCTTGTTGGACCCTCGCTACCGGTCCAAAATGGTGGCCTTTTTCACACCTGCTGAGAGGGAGGCCAAAATTACGTACTATAAAAACCACCTATGTAGTCAGTTGGTCTCTGCCTTTGTGCGCCAACGTCCATCCTCAGACACTGTGGGCCCTGTGCGCTCGCGTTCCGCTGGCATGGCAGCAGGGGAGGGGTGGGGTGGTAGGAGCAGTGGCAGCTCCACCAGCAGTGGCTGCCTCAGTCTGCAGTCGATGATGAGTAGCTTTCTTCACCAGCGCAGTGAGGAAACTACTAACCAGCCGCAGCAGCAGCAGCAGCATCAGGTGGACCTGGAGCAGGAGCTCAAACAACAGGCTTGGGCCTACTTGGACAGCACCCTGCCAACCGAGGTAGACAATCCCCTTGACTACTGGGCAACGAAACTTGACCTTTGGCCCCAACTAGCTGAATTTGCCCTTGAAAGGCTGTCATGCCCGGCCAGTAGCGTGGCATCGGAGCGCGTGTTTAGTGCGGCAGGAGGTATTGTAACTCCGCGGAGGACACGACTGTCCACCCAAAGTGTGGAGAGACTCACGTTTGTGAAAATGAATCAGGCGTGGATTAGTCTGGATTTCAAACCACCAGTTCCTGACACAACTGACTAAATCCGCCATGAATCATGCCTCAAACATGTGCCACTTTCAGGTCTCCTCACACTGCTGGTGTGTTTAATTTTTTGACATAGGGTGCTGGCAGATTACGGGCCTCCTATAGCTGCTGCCAGGCCCCTAATCTGCCATAGGCCCCTATATACCGCCTCCTCATGCTGCTGCTAGGTCCAGAGTCTCTCATGGGTCCCTGTACGGCCTCCCATTGCTGCTGTCTCCATCGCCACACTCTGCTGCCATGTGCCACTTTCAGGTCTCTTCACACTGCTGGTGTGTTTAATTTTTTGACATAGGGTGCAGGCAGATTACGGGCCTCACATAGCTGCTGCCAGGCCCCTAATCTGCCATGGGCCCCTATATACCGCCTCCTCATGCTGCTGCCAAGTCCAGAGTCTCTCATGGGTCCCTGTACGGCCTCCCATTGCTGCTGTCTCCATCGCCACACTCTGCTGCCATGTGCCACTTTCAGGTCTCTTCACACTGCTGGTGTGTTAAATTTTTTGACATAGGGTGCAGGCAGATTACGGGCCTCACATAGCTGCTGCCAGGCCCCTAATCTGCCATGGGCCCCTATAAACCGCCTCCTCATGCTGCTGCCAAGTCTAGAGTCTCTCATGGGTCCCTGTACGGCCTCCCATTGCTGCTGTCTCCATCGCCACACTCTGCTGCCATGTGCCACTTTCAGGTCTCTTCACACTGCTGGTGTGTTAAATTTTTTGACATAGGGTGCAGGCAGATTACGGGCCTCACATAGCTGCTGCCAGGCCCCTAATCTGCCATGGGCCCCTATATACCGCCTCCTCATGCTGCTGCCAAGTCTAGAGTCTCTCATGGGTCCCTGTACGGCCTCCCATTGCTGCTGTCTCCATCGCCACACTCTGCTGCCATGTGCCACTTTCAGGTCTCTTCACACTGCTGGTGTGTTTAATTTTTTGACATAGGGTGCAGGCAGATTACGGGCCTCACATAGCTGCTGCCAGGCCCCTAATCTGCCATGGGCCCCTATATACCGCCTCCTCATGCTGCTGCCAAGTCTAGAGTCTCTCATGGGTCCCTGTACGGCCTCCCATTGCTGCTGTCTCCATCGCCACACTCTGCTGCCATGTGCCACTTTCAGGTCTCTTCACACTGCTGGTGTGTTAAATTTTTTGACATAGGGTGCAGGCAGATTACGGGCCTCACATAGCTGCTGCCAGGCCCCTAATCTGCCATGGGCCCCTATAAACCGCCTCCTCATGCTGCTGCCAAGTCTAGAGTCTGTCATGGGTCCCTGTACGGCCTCCCATTGCTGCTGTCTCCATCGCCACACTCTGCCATGTGCCACTTTCAGGTCTCTTCACACTGCTGGTGTGTTTAATTTTTTGACATAGGGTGCAGGCAGATTACGGGCCTCACATAGCTGCTGCCAGGCCCCTAATCTGCCATGGGCCCCTATATACCGCCTCCTCATGCTGCTGCCAAGTCCAGAGTCTCTCATGGGTCCCTGTACGGCCTCCCATTGCTGCTGTCTCCATCGCCACACTCTGCTGCCATGTGCCACTTTCAGGTCTCTTCACACTGCTGGTGTGTTTAATTTTTTGACATAGGGTGCAGGCAGATTACGGGCCTCACATAGCTGCTGCCAGGCCCCTAATCTGCCATGGGCCCCTATATACCGCCTCCTCATGCTGCTGCCAAGTCTAGAGTCTCTCATGGGTCCCTGTACGGCCTCCCATTGCTGCTGTCTCCATCGCCACACTCTGCTGCCATGTGCCACTTTCAGGTCTCTTCACACTGCTGGTGTGTTTAATTTTTTGACATAGGGTGCAGGCAGATTACGGGCCTCACATAGCTGCTGCCAGGCCCCTAATCTGCCATGGGCCCCTATATACCGCCTCCTCATGCTGCTGCCAAGTCCAGAGTCTCTCATGGGTCCCTGTACGGCCTCCCATTGCTGCTGTCTCCATCGCCACACTCTGCTGCCATGTGCCACTTTCAGGTCTCTTCACACTGCTGGTGTGTTAAATTTTTTGACATAGGGTGCAGGCAGATTACGGGCCTCACATAGCTGCTGCCAGGCCCCTAATCTGCCATGGGCCCCTATATACCGCCTCCTCATGCTGCTGCCAAGTCTAGAGTCTCTCATGGGTCCCTGTACGGCCTCCCATTGCTGCTGTCTCCATCGCCACACTCTGCTGCCATGTGCCACTTTCAGGTCTCTTCACACTGCTGGTGTGTTTAATTTTTTGACATAGGGTGCAGGCAGATTACGGGCCTCACATAGCTGCTGCCAGGCCCCTAATCTGCCATGGGCCCCTATATACCGCCTCCTCATGCTGCTGCCAAGTCTAGAGTCTGTCATGGGTCCCTGTACGGCCTCCCATTGCTGCTGTCTCCATCGCCACACTCTGCTGCCATGTGCCACTTTCAGGTCTCTTCACACTGCTGGTGTGTTAAATTTTTTGACATAGGGTGCAGGCAGATTACGGGCCTCACATAGCTGCTGCCAGGCCCCTAATCTGCCATGGGCCCCTATATACCGCCTCCTCATGCTGCTGCCAAGTCCAGAGTCTCTCATGGGTCCCTGTACGGCCTCCCATTGTTGCTGTCTCCATCGCCACACTCTGCTGCCATGTGCCACTTTCAGGTCTCTTCACACTGCTGGTGTGTTTAATTTTTTGACATAGGGTGCAGGCAGATTACGGGCCTCACATAGCTGCTGCCAGGCCCCTAATCTGCCATGGGCCCCTATATACCGCCTCCTCATGCTGCTGCCAAGTCTAGAGTCTCTCATGGGTCCCTGTACGGCCTCCCATTGCTGCTGTCTCCATCGCCACACTCTGCTGCCATGTGCCACTTTCAGGTCTCTTCACACTGCTGGTGTGTTTAATTTTTTGACATAGGGTGCTGCAAGATAACGGGCCTCACATAGCTGCTGCCAGGCCCCTAATCTGCCATGGGCCCCTATATACCGCCTCCTCATGCTGCTGCCAAGTCCAGAGTCTCTCATGGGTCCCTGTACGGCCTCCCATTGCTGCTGTCTCCATCGCCACACTCTGCTGCCATGTGCCACTTTCAGGTCTCTTCACACTGCTGGTGTGTTAAATTTTTTGACATAGGGTGCAGGCAGATTACGGGCCTCACATAGCTGCTGCCAGGCCCCTAATCTGCCATGGGCCCCTATAAACCGCCTCCTCATGCTGCTGCCAAGTCTAGAGTCTGTCATGGGTCCCTGTACGGCCTCCCATTGCTGCTGTCTCCATCGCCACACTCTGCCATGTGCCACTTTCAGGTCTCTTCACACTGCTGGTGTGTTTAATTTTTTGACATAGGGTGCAGGCAGATTACGGGCCTCACATAGCTGCTGCCAGGCCCCTAATCTGCCATGGGCCCCTATATACCGCCTCCTCATGCTGCTGCCAAGTCCAGAGTCTCTCATGGGTCCCTGTACGGCCTCCCATTGCTGCTGTCTCCATCGCCACACTCTGCTGCCATGTGCCACTTTCAGGTCTCTTCACACTGCTGGTGTGTTTAATTTTTTGACATAGGGTGCAGGCAGATTACGGGCCTCACATAGCTGCTGCCAGGCCCCTAATCTGCCATGGGCCCCTATATACCGCCTCCTCATGCTGCTGCCAAGTCTAGAGTCTCTCATGGGTCCCTGTACGGCCTCCCATTGCTGCTGTCTCCATCGCCACACTCTGCTGCCATGTGCCACTTTCAGGTCTCTTCACACTGCTGGTGTGTTTAATTTTTTGACATAGGGTGCAGGCAGATTACGGGCCTCACATAGCTGCTGCCAGGCCCCTAATCTGCCATGGGCCCCTATATACCGCCTCCTCATGCTGCTGCCAAGTCCAGAGTCTCTCATGGGTCCCTGTACGGCCTCCCATTGCTGCTGTCTCCATCGCCACACTCTGCTGCCATGTGCCACTTTCAGGTCTCTTCACACTGCTGGTGTGTTAAATTTTTTGACATAGGGTGCAGGCAGATTACGGGCCTCACATAGCTGCTGCCAGGCCCCTAATCTGCCATGGGCCCCTATATACCGCCTCCTCATGCTGCTGCCAAGTCTAGAGTCTCTCATGGGTCCCTGTACGGCCTCCCATTGCTGCTGTCTCCATCGCCACACTCTGCTGCCATGTGCCACTTTCAGGTCTCTTCACACTGCTGGTGTGTTTAATTTTTTGACATAGGGTGCAGGCAGATTACGGGCCTCACATAGCTGCTGCCAGGCCCCTAATCTGCCATGGGCCCCTATATACCGCCTCCTCATGCTGCTGCCAAGTCTAGAGTCTGTCATGGGTCCCTGTACGGCCTCCCATTGCTGCTGTCTCCATCGCCACACTCTGCTGCCATGTGCCACTTTCAGGTCTCTTCACACTGCTGGTGTGTTAAATTTTTTGACATAGGGTGCAGGCAGATTACGGGCCTCACATAGCTGCTGCCAGGCCCCTAATCTGCCATGGGCCCCTATATACCGCCTCCTCATGCTGCTGCCAAGTCCAGAGTCTCTCATGGGTCCCTGTACGGCCTCCCATTGTTGCTGTCTCCATCGCCACACTCTGCTGCCATGTGCCACTTTCAGGTCTCTTCACACTGCTGGTGTGTTTAATTTTTTGACATAGGGTGCAGGCAGATTACGGGCCTCACATAGCTGCTGCCAGGCCCCTAATCTGCCATGGGCCCCTATATACCGCCTCCTCATGCTGCTGCCAAGTCTAGAGTCTCTCATGGGTCCCTGTACGGCCTCCCATTGCTGCTGTCTCCATCGCCACACTCTGCTGCCATGTGCCACTTTCAGGTCTCTTCACACTGCTGGTGTGTTTAATTTTTTGACATAGGGTGCTGCAAGATAACGGGCCTCACATAGCTGCTGCCAGGCCCCTAATCTGCCATGGGCCCCTATATACCGCCTCCTCATGCTGCTGCCAAGTCCAGAGTCTCTCATGGGTCCCTGTACGGCCTCCCATTGCTGCTGTCTCCATCGCCACACTCTGCTGCCATGTGCCACTTTCAGGTCTCTTCACACTGCTGGTGTGTTAAATTTTTTGACATAGGGTGCAGGCAGATTACGGGCCTCACATAGCTGCTGCCAGGCCCCTAATCTGCCATGGGCCCCTATAAACCGCCTCCTCATGCTGCTGCCAAGTCTAGAGTCTGTCATGGGTCCCTGTACGGCCTCCCATTGCTGCTGTCTCCATCGCCACACTCTGCCATGTGCCACTTTCAGGTCTCTTCACACTGCTGGTGTGTTTAATTTTTTGACATAGGGTGCAGGCAGATTACGGGCCTCACATAGCTGCTGCCAGGCCCCTAATCTGCCATGGGCCCCTATATACCGCCTCCTCATGCTGCTGCCAAGTCTAGAGTCTCTCATGGGTCCCTGTACGGCCTCCCATTGCTGCTGTCTCCATCGCCACACTCTGCTGCCATGTGCCACTTTCAGGTCTCTTCACACTGCTGGTGTGTTTAATTTTTTGACATAGGGTGCAGGCAGATTACGGGCCTCACATAGCTGCTGCCAGGCCCCTAATCTGCCATGGGCCCCTATATACCGCCTCCTCATGCTGCTGCCAAGTCCAGAGTCTCTCATGGGTCCCTGTACGGCCTCCCATTGCTGCTGTCTCCATCGCCACACTCTGCTGCCATGTGCCACTTTCAGGTCTCTTCACACTGCTGGTGTGTTAAATTTTTTGACATAGGGTGCAGGCAGATTACGGGCCTCACATAGCTGCTGCCAGGCCCCTAATCTGCCATGGGCCCCTATATACCGCCTCCTCATGCTGCTGCCAAGTCTAGAGTCTCTCATGGGTCCCTGTACGGCCTCCCATTGCTGCTGTCTCCATCGCCACACTCTGCTGCCATGTGCCACTTTCAGGTCTCTTCACACTGCTGGTGTGTTTAATTTTTTGACATAGGGTGCAGGCAGATTACGGGCCTCACATAGCTGCTGCCAGGCCCCTAATCTGCCATGGGCCCCTATATACCGCCTCCTCATGCTGCTGCCAAGTCTAGAGTCTCTCATGGGTCCCTGTACGGCCTCCCATTGCTGCTGTCTCCATCGCCACACTCTGCTGCCATGTGCCACTTTCAGGTCTCTTCACACTGCTGGTGTGTTAAATTTTTTGACATAGGGTGCAGGCAGATTACGGGCCTCACATAGCTGCTGCCAGGCCCCTAATCTGCCATGGGCCCCTATATACCGCCTCCTCATGCTGCTGCCAAGTCCAGAGTCTCTCATGGGTCCCTGTACGGCCTCCCATTGCTGCTGTCTCCATCGCCACACTCTGCTGCCATGTGCCACTTTCAGGTCTCTTCACACTGCTGGTGTGTTAAATTTTTTGACATAGGGTGCAGGCAGATTACGGGCCTCACATAGCTGCTGCCAGGCCCCTAATCTGCCATGGGCCCCTATATACCGCCTCCTCATGCTGCTGCCAAGTCTAGAGTCTGTCATGGGTCCCTGTACGGCCTCCCATTGCTGCTGTCTCCATCGCCACACTCTGCCATGTGCCACTTTCAGGTCTCTTCACACTGCTGGTGTGTTTAATTTTTTGACATAGGGTGCAGGCAGATTACGGGCCTCACATAGCTGCTGCCAGGCCCCTAATCTGCCATGGGCCCCTATATACCGCCTCCTCATGCTGCTGCCAAGTCCAGAGTCTCTCATGGGTCCCTGTACGGCCTCCCATTGCTGCTGTCTCCATCGCCACACTCTGCTGCCATGTGCCACTTTCAGGTCTCTTCACACTGCTGGTGTGTTTAATTTTTTGACATAGGGTGCTGCAAGATAACGGGCCTCACATAGCTGCTGCCAGGCCCCTAATCTGCCATGGGCCCCTATATACCGCCTCCTCATGCTGCTGCCAAGTCCAGAGTCTCTCATGGGTCCCTGTACGGCCTCCCATTGCTGCTGTCTCCATCGCCACACTCTGCCATGTGCCACTTTCAGGTCTCTTCACACTGCTGGTGTGTTTAATTTTTTGACATAGGGTGCAGGCAGATTACGGGCCTCACATAGCTGCTGCCAGGCCCCTAATCTGCCACGGGCCCCTATATACCGCCTCCTCATGCTGCTGCCAAGTCTAGAGTCTCTCATGGGTCCCTGTACGGCCTCCCATTGCTGCTGTCTCCATCGCCACACTCTGCTGCCATGTGCCACTTTCAGGTCTCTTCACACTGCTGGTGTGTTAAATTTTTTGACATAGGGTGCAGGCAGATTACGGGCCTCACATAGCTGCTGCCAGGCCCCTAATCTGCCATGGGCCCCTATATACCGCCTCCTCATGCTGCTGCCAAGTCCAGAGTCTCTCATGGGTCCCTGTACGGCCTCCCATTGCTGCTGTCTCCATCGCCACACTCTGCTGCCATGTGCCACTTTCAGGTCTCTTCACACTGCTGGTGTGTTAAATTTTTTGACATAGGGTGCAGGCAGATTACGGGCCTCACATAGCTGCTGCCAGGCCCCTAATCTGCCATGGGCCCCTATATACCGCCTCCTCATGCTGCTGCCAAGTCTAGAGTCTCTCATGGGTCCCTGTACGGCCTCCCATTGCTGCTGTCTCCATCGCCACACTCTGCTGCCATGTGCCACTTTCAGGTCTCTTCACACTGCTGGTGTGTTTAATTTTTTGACATAGGGTGCAGGCAGATTACGGGCCTCACATAGCTGCTGCCAGGCCCCTAATCTGCCATGGGCCCCTATATACCGCCTCCTCATGCTGCTGCCAAGTCTAGAGTCTCTCATGGGTCCCTGTACGGCCTCCCATTGCTGCTGTCTCCATCGCCACACTCTGCTGCCATGTGCCACTTTCAGGTCTCTTCACACTGCTGGTGTGTTTAATTTTTTGACATAGGGTGCAGGCAGATTACGGGCCTCACATAGCTGCTGCCAGGCCCCTAATCTGCCATGGGCCCCTATATACCGCCTCCTCATGCTGCTGCCAAGTCTAGAGTCTCTCATGGGTCCCTGTACGGCCTCCCATTGCTGCTGTCTCCATCGCCACACTCTGCTGCCATGTGCCACTTTCAGGTCTCTTCACACTGCTGGTGTGTTAAATTTTTTGACATAGGGTGCAGGCAGATTACGGGCCTCACATAGCTGCTGCCAGGCCCCTAATCTGCCATGGGCCCCTATATACCGCCTCCTCATGCTGCTGCCAAGTCCAGAGTCTCTCATGGGTCCCTGTACGGCCTCCCATTGCTGCTGTCTCCATCGCCACACTCTGCTGCCATGTGCCACTTTCAGGTCTCTTCACACTGCTGGTGTGTTAAATTTTTTGACATAGGGTGCAGGCAGATTACGGGCCTCACATAGCTGCTGCCAGGCCCCTAATCTGCCATGGGCCCCTATATACCGCCTCCTCATGCTGCTGCCAAGTCTAGAGTCTCTCATGGGTCCCTGTACGGCCTCCCATTGCTGCTGTCTCCATCGCCACACTCTGCTGCCATGTGCCACTTTCAGGTCTCTTCACACTGCTGGTGTGTTTAATTTTTTGACATAGGGTGCAGGCAGATTACGGGCCTCACATAGCTGCTGCCAGGCCCCTAATCTGCCATGGGCCCCTATATACCGCCTCCTCATGCTGCTGCCAAGTCCAGAGTCTCTCATGGGTCCCTGTACGGCCTCCCATTGCTGCTGTCTCCATCGCCACACTCTGCTGCCATGTGCCACTTTCAGGTCTCTTCACACTGCTGGTGTGTTAAATTTTTTGACATAGGGTGCTGGCAGATTACGGGCCTCCCATTGCTGCTGCCAGACATGTAATCTGCCATGGGCCCCCGTACCGACTCCTCATGCTGTGACGTTGCAACAAGGTGTAATTCAACCCTACATATGTTAGACCGCCTTTACGAACAGCTAAAGGCCATCACAGATTTCCTGATGTTAAAAGCGGATAAAGGTACTCCCTGTGTAACTTAGATGTCAGCCATTGTCAGCTCATGTGTGACACCTGCGCTTGCTCAGGCCCTTTGAGGAGGCCACGCTATTCGTGAGTCGGCAGGACTATGGGATGAATGAGGTCAAATCGGCCATGGGCCCCCGTACCGCCTGTTCACGCTGATGCTGGTCCCACAGTGTGACCTGGGTCCCTGTACGGCCTCCCATTGCTTCCACTCTGCCATGTGCCACTTTGAAATCTCCTCACACTCCTGCGGTTGTCCATTTTGTCATAGGTTGCTGGCAGATTACAGGCCTTCCATAGGTGCCACCAAGCCCCATATCGGCCATGGGCCCCCGTACCGCCTGGTCACGCTGCTGCTGGGCCCACAGTGTGACCTGGGTCCCTGTACCGCCTCCCATTGCTCCCACTCTGCCATGTGCCACTTTCAGGTCTCCTCACGCTCCTGCTGGTTTCCATTTTGTCATAGGTTGCTGTATGGCCTCCCATTGCTGCTGCCTCCACCGCCACACTGTGGCTCCAAACACTGGTTTTGGCCCCGTGACTGGCCAAAGGAGTGAAGTGTGCAGTGATTCTAAGATCGACGGCACTCATCTGCATGTCATACTGACAGACAGTATTATTTCTCTTCCCCAGCAGACTCCAAGGGCATTTAAATTAAAGGTACAGTGTTCTGCACTAATATTAAGTCTCTCTGAAGCCTAGAAACACCCTTTTTTAAGTTAAATTCACAGCGAATTTATTCGACTCGAATCGAATATTGTCCACGAATTCGCCGAATCAGTCGAATCGAATTTTTCATTTCTTCGCTCATCTCTAATTGTTATATCACTGTGCTGTTTAAAGGTACACTGAAGTCAAAATAAAAAAAGAAACCTTGACATGCATATAGAAGGCATTGGAGAGATTTACTAAAACTTATGCACTCAGAATCTAGTGTAGCTGTGTATGGTACCCAATCAGCTTCTAACTTCAGCTGTATTTAGGCCTTGACAATAAAACCTGAAAGCTGATTGTTTTCTATGTAGAGCTGAACCAGATTTTGCACCATGGAGTTTTAGTAAATAACCCCCGTAGTCTAGCTGAGTAGTTTGTTCTTTCAACCAGACATTGATTTGCTGCATCAGTCCACCTCATTCCTTTTTAGATGTAATGATGATGAACCTGGAACACACCTGTTGGTGATGCTGGAACACTCTTTGCTCTTGCTGCCTCTCACGTGACAGATTTCATACAGCCACCAATCAGATTTCTAAATCTAAGGTCTAAATTTATAGTATTGATGCAGAAGTATCAAAAGAGGATGCTGCATACCACAGGTTTCCAGAAGTGCAATTCTAATGCCCAACATATTACTCAAAACTCAGATTTAGGAAAGAAGTTCATTTTCTAGTTATGTACATTTGCAACAATTGCAGGATTAGTCCCTCATTTAATGGTTTCACTTGTTAAAAGTTGCTATTAACTCAGAATCCAACAGCTAATTTGAAACTAGATACAGATGTAGCACTACTGCAGGAGCCGCTGGATTTGTTTTGGGTCCCCCTAAGCTCTGTACAGCCAGGCAACACAAATTTTTCCACACATGTAAACTTGAGGACAAACTTGTTAGCAACCTGTACACTGTACAAAAAAGCGTGGATCCAGAAATTAGCAATTATAGCACTCTTTTAGGAGCACTGGTGTCCCCCTTGGTGTACCTCTTCAGACCCCAGATGATTTCTTCCTCTTCACCTGGCTGCACTGAGGGTATCCCTGGGCAAGGGATTCCAAGATGTAGCAATGAAGAAGTTCCACATGAGAACTACTTGAGTCTTGCACCTGACCGACCCTCTCCCTTTATCTAGCCTAGGGCATGTAGGAGTACTCACACTGTCCTGTCCTGTTAGCGTGGTGGGTTGGTAGTTGCTTTCAGGCCTTTTGCTGGGCTGGCTCCTTCCCTGCTGCTCAACATGTTCTCCCTAAGAGACGGTGAAGCAATGAAGATCCTCCTGTCCAGCAAGCATCCTAAAGGTAGCCTCCCCTCACTGGGGCCCCCTCCCAGGCTCCACACTCCAGTCTTCTCTCAGTCCATCTTCCTCCTGACTTCCCTGCTGCTCAGGCTAGACCACATTTAAGGATTGTCCTTGGTCACCATGCCTTGCCTCCTTCCTGGGGATTGGCCAAGGTCCTTCAAACATGCAGATCTGGAGGATCCTCCCCTCTTCTGCCCCTCTTCCAGAAAGTTATCTGAGTTTATGGAAGGGTGGGAGGGCTCCACAAGCCCTGACCTGTAGAGCCTCCCAGCCTGTCCTGAGATGAACTCACTACCTTACTACCAGGCTGACTCATCCCAGGCTGCTGCCCATCCTCTAACTACATAATAATAATAAACATATCTACCTAGAGGGCATTACATAGATACATCCGTCCCATTCTGAACCGTCATAAGAAGCTGCAGATAGGGGAGGATGGATTAGCCATGCAGGACACTGCTGCAATAATTAGTGAGTTCCCTATGTCCTCCCATGCCCAGAATAAATGGGTATTTTATGAAGGCAGAAGCCATAGCGAAGGTGAGTCTACGTGGATTGTTCAGTGATCACAACCATACGCTACCAAGAGCACCTCTGCCATACAAGCTTTTGACAGTTTTTTTCTTCTACTGATGAGTTCTGCTCACCATCCTGATGTCCCCTCTGAGGACCTAGGGTTGGGTTCCCAAAGGCATCAAGCATTACTACCTGCTTCCTGCATGGAAATAAGGGTATTCTGTATATGCTTCATTGGAAAGTTGCATTTTGGGTGTATTTTGTTGCAGGAGGGTCTGTTGTTGTTCGAGGGTGATCTTTTGTTGCTAGAGGGGTATTTTGTTTCAGGAGGGTTTATTGCTGCTGGAGGGGGAACCTATTGGTGCTCAGGGGAGTATTTTGTTGCAGGAGGGTCTATTATTGCCTGAGGAGGGAATCTATTGTTTCTTTCTGGTTCTGTATTCTCTAAAAGAGTACCAGGAGGTGGGTAGGGTTAGAGACTTGGGAGGGGTGGGGGGTGGGGTTCCTGCATCTTTTCTCTGAGAAAAAAGTCCTGCCAATAACATTATCAACTTACTACGCTAGAGGCTCTCTGCCTCTCTTCTTATGTTCTTATTTCTTCTCCTCCACAACTCATACTGAGTACTATGTAAAAAGAAAATGAGCGAGTGCCTAGGAGAGAATGATTAAATAAAAGCAGCTATGCACACCGAGGGTAACCAATAGCCCAATAAATTGAAATATTAAACATAAAATCGTGCAGCGCTAAGATCAATAAATATATATATAATGTCCAAAGGGGCAATAAAATACCAATAAAAGTGACTAATATCTCAATGAAATAAAAAAGTTCCAATATGGTGACTTTAGTACATCTTGGTCCAGCGAGTAGTGCTATGGTGGTGTAAAAAATGCGCACTCACCGGACGCGCATAATGATAGCGCTTTGATATAATAAATCCAGATGTCATCTATTGGAACTTGACGTTGAAAGATCTTCCCACTATGGGATGGGTCATCAGATAATGTGCCAAAAACAACGGATCCTTGTTCCTTCCCGGGGTAGTATCACCAAGTATCCGTGAGGAATATCAGCCTGTCCAGGGATGATGGGTCTATGGATTTAAAGTACACACAGACCCACAGACACAGGATGAAACACGTCTTATAAAGCCACTCCTATATGTAGACCTAGAGAAACCAGTTATCCCACTAGTAGGACTGTCTTACCTACTACTCATACTTCCCAGTATGAGTAGAAGTATGAGTAGTAGGTAAGACAGTCCTACTAGTGGGATAACTGGTTTCTCGAGGTCTACATATAGGAGTGGCTTTATAAGACGTGTTTCATCCTGTGTCTGCGGGTCTATGTGTACTTTAAATCCATAGACCCATCATCCCTGGACAGGCTGATATTCCTCACGGATACTTGGTGATACTACCCCGGGAAGGAACAAGGATCCATAGTGTTTGGCACATTATCTGATGACCCATCCCATAGAGGGAAGATCTTTCAACGTCAAGTTCCAATAGATGACATCTGGATTTATTATATCAAAGCGCTATCATTATGCGCGTCCGGTGAGTGCGCATTTTTTACACCACCATAGCACTACTCACTGGACCAAGATGTACTAAAGTCACCATATTGGAACTTTTTTATTTCATTGAGATATTAGTCACTTTTATTGGTATTTTATTGCCCTTTTGGACATTATATACATACTGAGTACTACCACCCAACATCCATCATACCTGGATTGGTGGGAACTTTGCAAAAAGTGGGCAAGGTAACAGGATCTATTAAAAGGAACCTTTACTAAAAATATGGAGGCTGTCACTATTGGGTAGCCCAACACTAAGCCAACCACTTACCTAAGCATTAACACTGTTTAACCAATGTTGTGCTTCTTGGTGACCTGTGAACTCTACACCAAAGCATGCAGGTCCACTGCCAAAACTATGTCGTACCAAGAACCTGCTGTTAGAGCATACTAATCTGGGAAAACAAACTGAGGCATTATAAATGATTCCAGGAAATGATTAATATGTTTTTTTAAAATAAACTGAATCATAAGAAAGATACATTTGATCTAAAAATACATTCATTCTGATCCTCGTGTTCCTAGCCCTGCTCCAGAGACTGCTGCTCAGATTGGAGAGGCATTGTATACTTTGACGTCTTATAAATAACATGTTTCAACTTCCACTTGATTTGCTGTCTGTTACTAAAAAGGCACGGATGATTTATATTTTGTCGTTTTTCCAACCTATGATAGCTGGGCCGCTACACACTGGCAGATAGATAAAATTATCCTCTAAGACTCCTGAGTCCTGTACCTGTCATTCTGGCCGGTATACCTGATGGGCAACCAGAGCTCTACAAACTCATCGAAAAACAGACAGATACTCATTACAGCAGCTTAACATAATTTACATAAATTGTATATTGTGAATAAATTGTATATAATTTGCTGGAGACAGGTTGTTATTTTCATATCTTCTCACAGTCAACTTGTGAAAAGGTAAAGGACCTGGAAATTATAGAGTTGGATGAGTTCCTTTTAATGTAAACATGCAGATCACTTCACAGCTGCAGTCATTTTACGTTCTTGTTTGTTCTCAATTTTAATAGGTAAAATTTGCATGTAAGTGCGGTCACATGCATGCTTGACCTACCACATGCAGATACTGCTGAAGTACATTATGGCTTTACAGATGATCTCCAATAAAAACAGTCAAAATATGGTTTCAAATAGGTAAGTGGCTTTAGCCAACCTGGAGGATCTTCTTTGCAGCTAGTTCTTGAATCTATCCAGCTTTGTTATATGTCTGCTTCACTTACAAGTCAGAGGCTCTATAGCCAATGTATCAGATGTCTGTAGTCAATATATCAGTTAAGATACTTTCATGTGTAGTAACCTCCTAATAGGTGCTAGGTTAGGTAAATGTACTTATTTGCTGTACTGTAATCAGTTGAGCAGCTTGTGATTATTTTGGGCTGTTCTGTGTCTCACTGATTGCAGGATTGACTGTTTCCCTCTGCCTTCTGGAGGGTTCTAGAAAGTAGTGAGCTGGGAGAGTCAAATCAGCAGATGAATATTTACGCAATCCCAGCCAATCACTGGGGGAGAGTGCCCAGATGGTGGCTGGGTGTAAGAGACCGCCTGACAGCACCTCTAGTAACCCACTGGCCAGGCTTCCCCGAAGCGCGGAGTCTAAGTTCCGGAGCACTTGTTCACCAGGGCCCCTGATGGTGGGGATGGACTTGGAGCGCTCCGAGACCAGGTCGCGACTACCGGGTATACCCGCCAGTGGCAGAGGGGACTGCCAGGGGCTTCCGCAAGGTAAGAGTCTGATGTGAGGAGACCGGAGGGTCCCAATGAGAGGGATGGACGGATGGATGGATGAGCAAGGTCAGACAAGCCGAGTCGGTATCCGGGGGGTCGGTGCGGTATAAAGCAGCAGGCAGAGAATGGTCGGGTCACACGCCAGGTCAGTAACAGGAGGTCAGATCTATAATGGAGCATTCAGGAGCAAGGTCAGACAAGCCAAGGGTCAGGACAGGAGAAGGCAGCAATGGGTCAGGCAATCCGGGTCAAGTACTCACAATCACAGGTTTAGAACGACAGGATACTCAGAAGACCATTCGGCAAAGAGTGACAGCACAGGGCGGTTTAAATACCGCGCCCTGCGCTGTCATTGGTGCCAGGCGCGCGCCCGGGATCGCCAGTGCGCATGCGCAAACTCCCTCGCCGCGGCGGGTCGGGACCTAGTGCCTGCATTCCTATATGAGGAGGTCTAGTGCGCATGCGCCGAGACCAGCGCCGCGGTGATCCCTGACACTGGGAGGGGGCATACATAGTTTGAGGTTTGGAACGGAGGATTTCTTGTCCAGGAGGAGGAAATCCCAGCGTGAAAGGCTACTGCACTTCTGGACAGGCCAGCTGTGCTTTTCTACTGTGCCTAGAGGTCCCAGCTATGCTAGCCAGGGGGCCTATTCCACTAAACATTGCTGGAGCACTGAGGGACTTTTTTGGGGATCTGGTCTGCAGAAATCACAGGACAGGTATCTGGGATATATTGGAAGGAGGAATCCAACTGGATTTAGAAAGGACCTCGCCCTGATTTTGCCTGAGCTCTCAGTAAGTATGAAACAAAAATAGTGCTTGACAACTGATCATCTGAGTTCACTTCAGCGGTGGGAACTCCTCAACTCGTTTGTGCACCATCTTCTGCAGTGTGAAATTATCCAATAACCTAGAGTGCTGTGGGGATCCTTTGCCATACGTTACATTTGCTTACTAAGTGTTCTTGCATAGCAAGACCACTTCCTGTTATCTCACATATAGATTCGTATTATTATAGCCAAATTTACCACCCTAACTCCTCCCACAGTTTTTACACTACATAGAGAGTAATATACCGAAACGTGCGGATTGTTCCCGATTGGTGTGCTATTACTTTGTGGAACATTTCGCCAAATGGTTCACAAAATATTGGCGTTTCTGTGGTGAAATTGGTCCCATAGGAATGAATGGCGGAATGTTCAAAACTAGAGTGGGAGCTGACAAAACCTTTTCACAGTTACTCCAGCCACTCCAACCACACAACAGTTACTCCAGCCACTCCAACCACACAACAGTTACTCTGCCCACTCCAACCACACAACAGTTACTCAAGCCACTCCAACCACACAACAGTTACTCCAGCCACTCCAACCACACAACAGTTACTCCAGCCACTCCAACCACACAACAGTTACTCAAGCCACTCCAACCACACAACAGTTACTCCAGCCACTCCAACCACACAACAGTTACTCAAGCCACTCCAACCACACAACAGTTACTCCAGCCACTCCAACCACACAACAGTTACTCAAGCCACTCCAACCACACAACAGTTACTCAGGCCACTCCACCCAGCTACTCCGCCAACTCAAGTTGTAGACTACTGGTGGAGGCAAGAACACTTCACACAATTTCCCCAAAAATTGTAGCTTTTCTAGTTAATAGTTTTGGGCTATATGTTTGAGTCAAGTGTTAGTTCGACTGGAACATCGGACGTTCACACAAACAGTAAAGGTGTTTGGCGGACTGTTCACTTGCCATACACCACAATGCACTGAACCCTGATTATGATTGGCCAACAAAATGCACCAATGCTATGGCCAATCACAGCGCATGATGATGTCACAAGGGGGCGGGAGTGACCCCATCACAGTATTTAAGAACTGTCATCCTGGTGCAGCTGTCAGATGGCGGGAGCCAGCATCGAGAGCAGAGGGTTTTTTTTTTCTTTTTTCAGGTCAGCGGTGGCAGCTGGCATTGTGATTGAGGTTGGATCTACTCTTTTTTATTTTTGTTTTTAATAAAGGACTTGTCAAAGACTGTCTACTGCCATTTTTTACAGTGCACTTTCTTTTATTTTGTAAATGAGTAGCGGTACCATGTACCCCATACTCATTCACATGAGGGGGTTGGGATCTGGGGGCCCCCTTGTTAAAGGAGGCTTCCAGATTCCAATAATCTGGAAGACCCCCCACAACCACCGGCAATGGAGCCCCCCCTGCCCCAAAGCACCCCCTATGTTGAGGGCATGTGGCCTGGTATGGTTCAGGAGAGGGGCGCTCACCAGGAAGCCCCGCTGACAGCTGAAATGTTAAAGAATGTTTTTAGTAGCTGTGTGGTATCTTATCACATACTCATATGTGGTAAGATACTGCTTAGTGAATTGTCCCCTCTGTTCGAAGTTTGGTTTCGTTCAAATGTTTGACCGCAAACCGAACAGGGGAGTGTTCGACCTATCACTACTTATTAAAGATATTGTACCTTGACTTAGGTGGGGGAAAGTTTTAACGTACTATGATTGTAAACTGCCTTTCTACCAAGGCCTTGGTAGACACAGGTGTAAGCAGGTGGGTAGAGCAGGTCCCCTTTAAGGTGCCTCCAACCCCTGGAAGAAGGATGGGAGTTTAGGTAGGACCAGGAAGGGAGGAGAGTTAGAGTGGAGAGATAGAAGCAAAATCAGTCTGTTGTGCTCCTGCTCTTCTCCATTGTAGGGGAGGGCAGAGTGCCCGGGGAGCCCCTTCATAGACCTGTGCAGAGAGACAGAGCACTCTAGTTTTACATTCCAGACTTAGGAGAAGGTTTTAGGAGTTGGTCTAGCCCTCAGTCCCTCATTCTCCATACTAGGAAGGAAGAGATGGAGTAGTGAAGCTACAGGGAGTGAGAAGTGTGTTGACTATTGAAGTAGACATGAGCAGCCTCCCATAGGGCCCAAATCAAGTATCTCTGACATGCTGCCTATGGAACTGTGTGGAGATCTGAGACGCAAATGAGCTTTGTCATTGTTCAAGGTTATGCAGTAAAGAACTTAATCTACATACAGCCTCTGTGTGCCTTTGTTTGGTTACTATCACTGATCTGGATAGAGTGAAGGAGTCCTGCCAATGTCAATCTGGCTGTCAAGCCTGAGAAAGGTGAGTGCCAGTGATACCCCTGGGAATGAGGAGGTGAAGCCGCGCAGCCAGGAGGGTGGAGAGGGGGTCTGGTCTCCGACCCCACTGACATATTAGGAAGAGTTGTTGGGCAAATGTTTTGTATTGCCCAGAAGGTCAGTTACGCTGGGGGTCAGCTCGGCAGCTTGATAAGGCCACATGCAAGGCAGCCTGCCACCCACCAACACAGGCAGTATGGTAAAGTTTGCATGAATTGCTGAGCAGCACAGGTCTTGACCTAAAGAGTGAACTACTTCCCTGCCAAGGCATTGCTGGACAAAGGCAGCATAATAAAGCTAATCCCCACACAGGGCTGACTGACAACTCATGGGGCCCCTGGAAAATAGGGGATCATGGGGCCCCTGTGTCCTTGCTCAAAATCAAAAAATCCTATGAAAAAGGTACCAGGCGCATCTCATGGGGCCCCCTACTGACCCCGGGCCCTCGGGCAGTGCCCGAGTTTCCAAATGGTCAGTCCGCTCCTGTCCCCACAGCTTACTATCCTCTCCTTGCAGGGAGGACAGTACAAAATAGACAGCTTCTGATTGGTCAGCACCATGATGGTGCTGACTAATCAAAAGCTGTCTAGCCTGTATTGTCATCCCTGCACCGAGAGGTTCCCGGACCTGTGAAGTGGCTTTCTCTGACAGGTATGACAGTATGGGCTAGACGGCTTCTGATTGGTCATCAGTGAGGCAGTACTAACCAATCAAAAGCTCTCTAGCCTGTACTGTCACCCCTGTACTGAGAGGAGAGAAATCCCAAGTTTTTCCTTCTGTGACAGTATGGGATCGGTGCAGAGAGGCTTCCTGCACCGCTCCTGTGTGACATGCCTGGGATCTCATAGGAACAGTGGGGAAACCGCATGAGATTAGGACAGGAATCGCATTCCTGTTAAAATTGCATGCTATTCTTTGCGGTGCAATTTGCTTCTATACATTTTGTATTGACACAAAGCACGCCACAGAGTATCGGTTTTAAGGAATCGGGAGCATTTTCACAAAGTACAAGTACTTATGAAAATACTCGGTATCGGCACTGATCTCGATACAGCTTTCAGTATCGATACATCCCTAAAAACTGCATTTTTGCTTGCACATGATTGGATGATGGAAATCAGCAGAGCTTCACCAGATTCACTAAGCTTTGTAACCTCACTTGTAAAGCTCACAGTCTATAGTCTTTAGTAAATCTACCCCAATATCTTGTTTTATTTGTGCTGAAGACAAGTTGACTTTGTTTTGCTGTTGTGCTGAAGAAAAGCGATTTATCCACTTTACCGCATTAAGCATTATTTTGTTTGTCTTTGGAATAGGACTTTTTTTCCGTATCACATGTCTGCACTTTTGAGCCCTGAACTTTACATTTTGTGCTTGGATGCGGGCAATCTCGCTGCAGACGGGAAAAGTAATTTGTAGTAACTTGTGAAAACAGACTTTTAAAGGGGCCAAGTGCAATAGAGGAGATAGGGCTTGTTTACACTAGAGGTTGGGGGGGGTTAAACTTCATGGTTGAGCTGTGGCTTTACTGCTCTCTAAAAGAGTATAAACTTTCCACAGCTATGATGATTTGCATCACGGTGCAGAAAAATTATCCTGCTTGTTGTGTTTGGTGGGCAGTGCTGCCTGCTGACCATAACCCTATCAAGTAAATGGGGCCACGTCTGCATTGCACGTGGTTGTGGCGCAGTGGTTCAGGGTTTTGTAGGTTAAAGCAGGCAGTAAGGACGTGACAATACCTTCTCACCACCCGTCAAATGCCTTTTGAAAGCGATCCACCGGAGAAGTGCAAATGAGCCTTACCTTGGTATGGACCCAAGCTGGAGGAACGGTCTGCAGGAGCATCGCACCAACATTATACTATTTTGGTTGCAATGCTTTGCAGGCTCCAATGCAAAAAAAAAAATACATGCATGTTTAATCTTTTTGCAATATGGGTGCATTTCATTTTTTTCTACCGTACTGGGCATATGGTCCTGGGCAGGGGCGGACTGACAACTCATGGGGCCCCCGGGCAATAGGGGATCATGGGGCCCCTGTGTCCTTGCCCAAACTCAAAAAAGCCTATGAGAAAGGTACCAGGGGCATCTCATGGGGCCCCCTACTGACCCCGGGCCCTCAGGCAGTGCCCGAGTTTCCAAATGATCAGTCCACCCCTGGTCCTGGGTACAGTGCATAGAGGTTTATCACCCAGGGAGACAGGTGCCCCTTCTCTTGATGGACTGAGATGTAAGTGGCTCAGGTCTATACCAAATGGCATGTGTTTACGCAGGGTTGGTGCTACCAGTAGGCAAACTAGGCAGCCACCTAGGGAGCACTGCCACCTAGGGTGCAGCCATGGTGCTGGTTTCCCTACTCTCTGCCATGGCTGGAAGTGGGGGGGGGGGGTGCTAGGGGAAGGGGGATTGGGGATGATTTGTGCTAAAAGGGAAGAGGGGGTTTGATAATGTTGGAGGATTTTATCCTGGGAAGGGTAAGCTGGAGGAGTTTTAGCTAGAAAAGGGATTTGAGGAAATTTGTCCTAGGTGGGAGGATTGAAAGTAGAGGATTGGTGCTAGGAGAGGGGATTGGGGGGATTTGTGCTAGGAGGGGGGGTTTGTGGGGAATTTGTGCTAGGAGAGGGGATTGGGGGGGATCTGTGCTAGGAGAGGGAATTTGTGATAGGAGGGGGGATTGGGGGGATTTTTACAAGGAGAGTGGAATGGGGGGATTTGTGCTAGGAGGAGGGTTGGAGGGATTTGTGCTAGGAGGTGGGGTTGGGGGGAAATTTGTGCTAGGAAGGGGGATTTGTGCTAGGAGGGGAGATGGGGGGATTTGTGGTAGGAGGGGGGGTTGTGGGGAATTTGTGCTAGGAGAGGGGATTGGGGTGATTTGTGCTAGGAAGAGGCTTGGGGGGATTTGTGCTAGGAGAGGGGGTTGGGGAGAAATTTGTGCTAGGAGAGGGTGGGGGGATTTGTGCTAGGAGGAGGGATTGGGGGGATTTGCACTAGAAGAGAGGATTGGGGGGATTTGTGTTAGGAGGGGGGATTGGGGGGATTTGTGCTAGGAGAGAGGATTGGGGGGATTTGTGTTAGGAGGGAGGATTGTGGGGGGGGGGGGTTGTGCTAGGAGGGAGGATTGGGGGGATTTGTGCAAGGAGCAGAGATCAGGGTGGTTGTGAAAGGAGCGGGGAATTGGGAGGGGACTTGTGCTAGGAGAGGGGGTTGGGGAGGTTGTGCTAGGAGGGAGGATTGGGAGGGGGGGATTTTTGTTAGGAGGGGGGATGGGGGGGTTGTGCTAGAAGGGGGGATTTGTGCTAGGAGAGGGGATTGGGGGGTTGTGCTAAGAGGGAGGATAGGGGGGATTTGTGCCAAGAGAGGGGATTGGGGCACATTTGTGCTAGGTGAGGGGGATGGGGGGGAAGTTGTGCTAGGAGGGGGGATTTGTGCTAGGAGAGGGGATTGGGGAGGTTGTGCTAAGAGGGAGGATGGGGGGGATTTGTGCTATGAGAGGGGATTGGGGGGTGTTAGGAGGGGGGATTTGTGCTAGGACAGTAGATTGGGGAAAATTTGTGCTAGGAGAGGGGGATGGGGGGGATTTTAGGAGGGGGATGGGGGGGGGGGATTGTGCTAGGAGGGGGGACTGGGAGGCATTGTGCTAGAAGATGGGAATTTGTGCTTGGAAGGGTAATTTGGAGGGGGTTGTGCTATGGGGAAGGATTTATGGGGAATTTGTGATAGGAGGCGGGATTGGGAGGATTTATTCTAGAAGGGGGGATTTGGAAGAGAGGATTTGTGCTAGGGTGGAAAATGTGAGAGGGAAAAGGATGTGAGCTATGAAGAGGGATTGGGGGGGGGGGGATTTATGCTAGGAGCGGAGTTTGGGGGGGGTTGTGCTAGGAGGAAGGATTGGGGGGGATTTGTGGTAGGAGGAAGGATCAGGGGGTTATGAAAGAAAAGGGTATTGGGAGGGATTTGTGCTAGGAGAGGGGGTTTGGGGGAAGGGATTTGTGTTAGGAGGGGGATTGGGGGAGAAAATTGTGCTAGGAGGGGGGATTGGGGGGGGTGGGGTTTGTGCTAGGAAAGGGGATTGGGGTGGTTGTGCTAGGAGGGAGGATTGGGGGGGATTTGTGCTGGGGGGAGGATCGAGGGGGTGTTAGGAGGGAAGATTGGAGAGGAATTTGTGCTAGGAGAGGAGATTGGGGCTCATTTGTGCTAGGAGAGAGGAGAGGGGGATTGGGGAAGGGGGGTTGTTAGGAGAGGGGATGGGGGGAGAAATTGTGCTAGGAGGGGGGATTTGGGGGGTTTGTGCTAGGAGCGAGGATTGGGGTGTTGTGCTAGGAGCGAGGATTGGAGGAGTTGTGCTAGGAGGGAGGATTGGGGGGGATTTGTGCTGGGGGGAGGATCGGGGGGGTGTTAGGAGGGAAGATTGGAGAGGAATTTGTGCTAGAAGAAGAGATTGGGGGGGTTAGGAGGGGGGAGTTGTGCTAGGAGAGGGGGATTAGGGAGAGATTGTTGTTAGGAAACTGGGATTTGTGCTGGGATGGATAGTTTGGAGTGGGTTGTGCTATGAGGAAGGATTTATGGGCATTTGAGCTAGCAGGCAGGATTGGGGGGATTTATGCTAGGAGGGGGGATTTGGAGGAGAGGATTTGTGCTAGAAAATTTGAGGGGGAAAAGGATTTGTGCTGTTAGGGGTGAAATGGAACTACAGGTGAAGTTTTTTCTTTTTAGGGTGGGGGGGGGGGAGTGCAAGAAGCTAGTCCTGCCTAGAACCCACCCTGGGTTTATGTCCATTTTAAGTGATTGTAGGACATTTTTATTTGTATTGTTATAGTTATTAGTGTTATTATGTATGTCTGCTAAAGATGAATGAAAGATACAATGTGCAATGGGGTTATCCTCATCCTGAAGTGGGCTAGACCCAGGAAATGCGTAGACATATGGAACACCCTATACCAGGGGTGGGCAAACTTTTTGACTTGAGGGCCGCAATGGGTTCATACATTGGACCCGGGGGCCGGAGCAAGAGTAGATGAATGATGTGTATGTGTCATCCATAGTAAGTATAGTAATATTCCCCCATAGTAAGCATAGTAATTAATCCCCCATATAGTAATTAATCCCCCATATAGTAATTCATCCCCCATAGTAATTCATTCCCCATAGTAATTAATCCCCCATATAGTCATTCATTCCCCATATTAATTCATCCCCCATATAGTAATTCATCCCCCATATAGTAATTCATCCCCCCTATAGTAATTCATTCCCCATATTAATTCATCCCCCATATAGTAATTCATCCCCCATATAGTAATTCATCCCCCCTATAGTAATTCATTCCCCATATTAATTCATCCCCCATATTAAGCCCCCAAGTCCCCCCTGTGTCAATTCACTTACCTTTGCTCCGCGTGTTCCTCTCGCCGTGTTCCCGCTCCGTTCCGGTCTTCAGGGCGGACTGTGAGAGGAGCCTAGCTCCCCTCACGTTCGTCACGCTGCCCCACCTACACACATCCTGACAGCCATCCTGACAGTATCACGCTCCACGGGCCGGATTAAAAGGTCCGCCGGGCCGTAGTTTGCCCATTGCTGCCCTATACAAATACTGTACATTATTGATTGTTAATGTTAATTGTTAATAACTGGGGTTGCACTGATACCGTTTTTTATGGACAAGTACAAGAACCGATACTTGTGATCAAGTACTGGCCAATACCAATTACTGATAACTTTGCTGTGCGATTTGAGCCCATACAAAATGTATTGCTCAAATCACACTGCAAATCACATCCACAGGGAAACCGCATGTGATTTGGACAGGAATCGTACCGCATTCCTGTTCAAATCACATGCGATTCTTTGCAGTGCCATTCAGGGGCGGACTGACAACTCATGGGGCCCCCGGGCAATAGGGGATCATGGGGCCCCTGTGTCCCTGCCCACACTCAAAGCGCACCCAAAAAGTCTATAAAAAAGGTGCGAGGGGCATTTCATGGGGCCCCCTACTGACCCGAGCCCTCGGGCAGTGCCCAAGTGCTCGAATGGTCAGTCCGCCCCTGGTACCATTTGAGCCCATTCATTTTGTATGGGCTCAAATCACACTGCAAATGTATTGGTTTCAGGTATCGGAGCATTTGCATGAGTACGAGTTCATGCGCAAATGTTTAGTATCAGCACCAATACTGGTATCCGTGCAGCCCTATTAACCGCTTCCCCGCCGCCCTTTAGCACAAATACTGCTACAGGGTGGCAGGACTGCGCAAAATCACATATACGTGATTTTGTATTTCCGGGTAGCATGCTTACACAGTAAATCACACAAAGCACACACAGTAAAACAGCACACAGTTAACCCTTTGATTGCCTCACATGTTAACCCCTTCCTGCCCAGTGTCATTAGTACAGTGTCAGTGCTTTTTTTTGGCACTGATCACTGTATTAGTGTCACTAGGGATGTCAGTGCCAGTTAGTGTCAGTTAGTGTCAGAATGCCTGCTGCAGTCCAGTAGTCCCACTGTAGGTTGCTGATCGCTGCCATTACTATAATATATATATATATATATATATATATATATATATATATAAATTCCAGTATCTACACCGCCATATGTAAACGCTATAACTTTCCCGTAAACCAGTTAATTTACACATATTGGGATTTTTTTTTCATCTTTTTTTTTTCCATAAAGCTTTTATTGAAAATGGAAAAGTAGCATAACATACCGTATTTTTCTCTCTCCATAAGACGCACGTTTTTCCCCCCAAAAAAGGGAGGAAAATGTCAGTGTGTCTTATGCAGCGAATGTAAAGCACTCGGTCCGGTATTTCTGCCGCCACCATGTCAGAATATTGGGCCGGCCACTCAGCTCTTCTCTCCTGCAGGACCTTACCTGTTCCTCGCTCCAGCGCTGCAGTCTTCCCACGGCGGCTTCTGTGACAGCCAGGTGCCCACTGCGCATGCGCGAGAAGCGTTGCGCTTTGTGAATGGTCCGGCGTCTTCTGGGACACATGAAGGTCCCAGAAGGCTCTGGGCCATTCACAAAGCACAGCGCTTCTAGCGCATGTGCAGTGGGCACCCGGCTGTCACAGAAGCCGCCACGGGAAGAAGGAAGGAAGGACAACTCTGCGGAAGTGGGAGTGGGTACCTGTAAAATTCAGGTACCTGTTCCCCCTCACTCCCCAAAGGCCAGCAGTCTCTGGTCATCCCCTGCACTGTCTGCAGTCTCTGGTCATCTCCTGTACTGTGTCTGCAGTCTCTGGTCCATCTCCTGTACTATGTCCGCAGTCTCTGGTCATCTCCTGTACTGTGTCTGCAGTCTATGGTCCATCTCCTGTACTGTGTCCGCAGTCTCTGGTCATCTCCTGTACTGTGTCCGCAGTCTCTGGTCATCTCCTGTACTGTGTCCGCAGTCTCTGGTCATCTCCTGTACTGTGTCCGCAGTCTCTGGTCATCTCCTGTACTGTGTCCGCAGTCTCTGGTCATCCCCTGTACTGTGTCCTCAGTCTCTGGTCATCCCCTGTACTGTGTCCTCAGTCTCTGGTCATCCCCTGTACTGTGTCCACAGTCTCTGGTCATCCCCTGTACTGTGTCCACAGTCTCTGGTCATCCCCTGTACTGTGTCCACAGTCTCTGGTCATCTCCTGTACTGTGTCCGCAGTCTCTGGTCATCCCTTGCACTGTGTCTGCAGTCTCTGGTCATCTCCTGTACTATGTCCGCAGTCTCTGGTCCATCTCCTGTACTGTGTCTGCAGTCTCTGGTCATCTCCTGTACTGTGTCCGCAGTCTCTGGTCATCCCCTGTACTGTATCCGCAGTCTCTGGTCATCCCCTGTACTGTGTCCGCAGTCTCTGGTCATCTCCTGTATTGTGTCTGCAGTCTCTGGTCATCTCCTGTGTTGTGTCCGCAGTCTCTGGTCATCCCCTGTACTGTGTCCGCAGTCTCTGGTCATCTCCTGTACTGTATCCGCAGTCTCTGGTCATCTCCTGTACTGTGTCCGCAGTCTCTGGTCATCTCCTGTACTATGTCCGCAGTCCATTGGTTCAGAATATTTTTTTTCTTGTTGTTCTCCTCTAAAACCTAGGTGCGTCTTATGGAGCGAAAAATACGGTAATCAGTAAAACACAACCAAAGCTTTATAGCAAAAAGTCAAATATATATTTTTTTTCTCCAAATTGCCGGCCTTTTTTTCTTAGCACAAAAAAATAAAAACCACACAAGTGATCAAATACCACCATTCATGGGGGAAAAAGGACGTAACTGTCATTTGGGTGCAAAAAAATTACGTAACTGTCATTTGGGTGACCGTACAATTGTCAGTTAAAGTAACGCAGTGCCGTAACGCAAAAATGACCTGGTCAGGAGGGGGATCCTTTTTTGCAAAAGGTGGAATTCCCCTTTAACATTAACCACCCCCCGGCGGTATTCCCGAATGTAGCTCGGGGTAAACTTTCAGTACCAGAAGTGGTAACCCCGAGCTACACGGGATTACCCTGCAGCATTGTTCAGGGATTCCCTCCAGCACTTACCTTGTCCTGCGCTCCTGTGATGTCCCCCCTGCAGCGCCCCCGGCCATCTCCTCCGTCCGATGCCAGCATCCGTCTTACAGGCTCCGTTCTGTGCGAGTGTGGGGCGTATGGGGACGGAACGGCGGGAAATTCAAAAATGTTAAAAAGTGACATTCCCTAAAATCACTAAAATCACATAGTATAACATTCCTGTATCAAACCATTTCACATACATTTTGTCCCGAGTGCTTTGTCCGGCGCCCTGCCTGCATTTTGTCTGTTCTTTCTGCCTGGAAACTGAGAAACATCCATGGCGTCCAAAAAGCGTCCCTTTAGGTCAAAAGCGGTTTTAGACCGGCTAGAGAACAGCGATAGTAAATCAGAACCACTTGCAGAATTGAGTGATAATGATTTGTGGGGGAAATTCCTCATCAGACACTGAAAACGATTCTGCGACTTTGCTTAGTGATGTGCGAACTTGGCGCTCTATTTCAAATTTCAGTGTTTTTGGTTTGATTATATTATTGAATTAAATGTATTATTATATTATTATTTTTTATGATTATTAATTATATTATAATTTATGATTTTGTGTTTCAAATTTTATCATACCCGGGATCATGGGCGGACTGACAACTCATGGGGCCCCCGGGCAATAGGGGATCATGGGGCCCCTGTGTCCCTGCCCAAACTCAAAAAAGCCTATGAAAAAGGTACCAGCGGCATCTCATGGGGCCACCTACTGACCCAAGTTTCCAAATGGTCAGTCCGCCCCTACCCGGGATGTTTACTAGACTCTTGTTCGGACAGATTTCAGTGAGTTATTCCTAAGAATTACAGGCCTACAATAAAAAAACAACATATTTCCATGCAAAAAAATGTACCGCTTTGAGCACAGAAATACTGACATAATCAGACCGCTAGGGAGGTTAAAAAATAAATATTTCTGAGGCCGGGTCAATTTACAGATTTCAATTCTATAGTTTGCCTCTTCTCTGTTTTTTTTCTTTAAAGGCATGAATGCACAAGACAGGATTTTTTATTAAGGACTGGAAATAGACGCTCCAATAAAAAAATAGACAAACAGAAGGCGAAGCGCGCATATTGACATCACAGGTGAATTGCTGGCAATTTCCAGTGCGTTGCCGTCTCCTCCGTTCTGACAGCAGGATGTCTCACTCCGACTGGAGAATGAAGGGATTTATGTAGAAGACTTGAGGCAAGAGGTAGAATCTGTTCTAACTGCTGGAAGATTGGTTTGTCTAATTCACGCTGCTTCTGCTCATCCTTCTCCACCTGCTACTCCTCATTGTCCAGCTGTTTCCCTTCCAAAACAAATTTTCATTTTCGGCTTTCCGAAATGCTGCGCTATTTTATTTTGGGTGAATCCAGTCAAGGTCCTAATCGCAGCAAATAAAACACAGCCTTGTTTGAATCATGCAATAGGATTTAGGCGTCTCTCTTTTTTGAAACGTAAGATTGCCGTGGCCATTGTTTAGGTCTGAAAGA
Organism: Staurois parvus; assembly: GCF_062004578.1. Lineage (NCBI taxonomy): Eukaryota > Metazoa > Chordata > Amphibia > Anura > Ranidae > Staurois > Staurois parvus. The sequence goes on along the minus strand of NW_028317965.1, from coordinate 6,012,726 downwards.
AATCTGTGAGCTGCTGATGGTCTGTATTAGAGGCAGAGAGACCACTGAATTCATCTTAAAGTGACACGAAAGGCTTGTTTAGACTTGCAGTTGGGGTTGGTAAAATAACCCCGTTTTTACCGCCCTTTTAAGCTGCAAAAGCAGCAGACTATGTTTTTTACATGCCATGGCTGCAATGCTTTGCTGCATCAAAAACGACTTCCCCTGTTGCCAGGGGTGTATTTACCACAAGGCAAGCAAGGCATTTGCCTAGGGCGGCATTTTTCAGGGGGGAGCAGCACTGCCCCTTGGAAGAAGGGACGGAAGAAGGGTCAGACGTGGCATGGGGACCTGGTGGGTTCTGAGCGATGCTGTGGGTTTCATGATGGTGTATGCACAGCCCGACTCGTTCCTGGGGATGTCCGGAGCTGTGAAGGTGAATGTCTTTCTCTCGCCATGGGGGATGGTGGCTGGTGTACGGGAGGCAGTGGTAATGGAAGGCTCAGGTAGAGGGCAGGGGTGCTCTTGGTCAAGCTCTTTCTTTGGGGGGGGTGCCAATTTTTGTGTTGAATAGGGCAGCAAAAACCTAAATACACCACTGCATGTTGCTGTCAGTAGTGGTAGCAGCAAGCAAATGAGGCCATGCGCAACCTTGTCCAATGCACACAGTTGCAGAGCAGACATGTGGCATTCATTACTGGCCTGATTGCCTCCTAACAGCATGCCAAATGTCTAACCCTAGGGTCACACCTAAGCGTTTTCTGCAGCTGTTGCATTTTGCAGAAACGCACTACAGTCCATTGAACATGATTTCCTATGGGACACGTTCACATCTCTGCGTTTTCACCCAGTGCGTTTTTTGGAAAGGGTCAGGGACTTTTTTAAAAGCAAAAAGTTGCGTTTGGGTTCTATAAACTTCAATAGAAACGCTGCGGAAAAGCATGCATTGCGTTTTAGCTGTGTTTTTGCCTTGTTTTTGATGCGTTTTGTGTTTTAAATCTGCCTAGCAACGAGAAAAAAATGAAAAAAACACAAAACATATCAAGAACGCTGCAAAAGCGCAGGTTCAAAAATGCAAAACGTAATGCAGAAACGGCTCAAACGCAACCTGCATAGGTGTGAACCTAGCCTTAAGGTGGGAATATACGATTAGAAAATCGACTGATCTGTCATCCGACGATCGAGAGACGTTCGTTCGTTGGTCGAAATTGCGCCCACATTAAAAATCGTTCGTCGGGCAATACGTAGTGTTGACGTCTTCCGTACAAGTGGAAGTGATGCGGTGTGCGTGTGACCTTGTAGCCACGCCTTTCCGACCAGAACGAGCGATATACACAACGATTACCAGCAATGAGTATAATATCGTTTATTACATGACCTATATACATAAATAGTGATACATAAAATATAATCTGCAGAATTCTGCTTTCATCATCTCATTAGGCCGATCTACTTTTAACATTTGGATTTTTCGTTCGTGTTTACGAAGATTCCTTGGACATAAACATCCGGGTCATCTTCTGTTTCCGCTCATGTGTGATGGCGCTTGATAGATTGTTTTCGTACGACCGTCATACCACCGCATAGAAAATCGGTCGTTCGTATGTGAAACAACAACATTTTTCACTGTTGTTCAACTGGATTTTTTTGTTCCCAATATTGTTATCGGTTAAAGCATCCTGCTCATCAACGAAGAGAAAATCGTTCGATCGGTGGTTCCGCAAACTTTTTCGTGCGATTTTCATATCGTGTGTACGGGGCATAAGTCTCCAACAGTAATCCATACACATCCACTGCTTAGTGACCCTGTAGTCTATTGTTCATGAAATTGCTTCTTAAGGTCCTTTTACATGAGCGTTTTTTTCATCAGTTGAGTCACGTTTTTTTCAAAGAAAAAACGTAACAATTTTCATTTGTTTTTCAGCAGTTTACATCAGTTTTTTCATCTGTTCTTGATCCTTTTACATCCATTTTACATCCGTTTTCATCCATTTTTCATCGGTTTTTCATCTGTTTACATCCTTTTTACATCCGTTTTCATCCATTTTTCATCAGTTTTTCATCTGTTTACATCCTTTTTACATCCGTTTTCGTCCATTTTCATCCGTTTATATCAGTTTACATCTGTTTTCATCCATTTTTCATCCATTTTTGCATTAGTGTAGATCCATTTTACATGTTTTAATCCTTTTCTCATCTGTTTTCATCAGTTTTAATCCGTTTACATCCATTTTCATCCGTTTATATCAGTTTACATCCGTTTTCATTCATTTTCATCAGTTTTTTTTTTTTGGGAATATCAGGAGGAAGCTTCTGGCATGGAGTGTGGCACAAGATGGCAGAGAGTTAAAGCCTCAGCTGGAGGGTCACTGTTCTAACAGGAGAGGAGTTGGGCAGAGACCATTTTCAGCCATTCACAAGCCCCTCTTACAATTGCCTGAACCTCTCTTTTTCTCTCTCACTTCCATTTGTTTGGAATGAGCAGTGAAGGCTAGTAGACATCATGGGCATTACTCTGTACATACAACAAATTCCATAGTCCAACTAGTAGTGAGCAAAAGAGGATGGCTATTTTCCTACATACTAATCTGGAGGTCAACATAAGGAACAGGTAAGATGTGCAAGAGACCTAGAAGATTGGAATAGAGTTGGAAATCTGAAGCTCTGAGCAGATATCCGGTGTGCCCTATGCCAAATTCCCACGAGAGTTCAGAGGTGGCCTTTAAATAGGGAATCCCACGTCATTTATGAACACTTTGAGTGACTGGCTGATTAGAGAAAGAAACCTGTTGGTTATGGACAGTTCTTAGCATAGGTAAAGGTTCCTGGTGACTAGGGACAGTGTAAGGAAAATAATCTGATATCACAAGAACTTTCCTCCTTAGAGAGTCAATTCGGTGTAATTATACCAGGTACCACCACCCCTCCAGCAGAGGCTATCCTCTGGTAACATTGCAGTGAATTACAATACTGAGAGCTGTACTGAAATGGTTTTGTTTTAGTGTGCCCAACGTTCATCTATTGTGAGTGTTACAGCTTTGAACAACTATTATGAAGCTTCTATATTCTCTCTGTTGGGGTCCCTCAAGGCTCTGTCCTTGGGCCCCTTCTCTTCTCCATCTACACCTCCTCCCTTGGCCAACTCATACACTCTCACGGCTTCAACTACCACCTCTACGCCGACGACACACAAATCTATCTCTCAACCCCCCACCTCACCCCCTCAGTCTCTGCCCGAATCACACACCTACTGAGCGACATATCAGACTGGATGTCGCTCCACTTCCTTAAACTGAACCTCTCCAAAACTGAGTTTCTTGTCTTCCCCCCCAGCCTGGACACCACCCCCCATTGACTTCTCCGTCACATCCAACAATGCCACCATCAAACCCGCCCTGCAGGCCAGAGTACTTGGTGTCATTCTGGACTCCAACCTATCCTTCCAGCCCCAAGTCCAATCTTTAACAAACTCGTGCAGACTCCACCTCCGCAACATCGCCAAAATCCGCAAGTTCCTAACCCCAGAAACCACTAAACAGCTCATCCACTCCCTCATCATATCACAACTCGACTACTGCAACTCCTTCCTCACTGGCCTGCCTCGCCGCTGGCTATCCCCGCTTCAGTCCATCCTGAATACGGCTGCCAGACTCATTCACCTTTCCAACCACTCCATCTCTGCCACCCCCCTCTGCCAATCCCTCCTCTGGCTTCTGATTGCGCAACGGATCAAATTCAAAATCCTAACACTGACGTACACAGCTGTCCACCATACTGCCCCGAACTACATCACTGACCTAATATCCAAGTAGCGCCCAGCACGCACACTCCGCTCCTCACAAGACCTCCTTCTCTCTAGTTCCCTGGTCTCCTCCTCCCATGCCCGCCTCCAGGACTTCTCCAGGGTATCACCCATCCTCTGGAACTCCCTGCTCCAACCAATCAGATTATCACTACCCCACCTATCCCACCCCCTGCTAACCTGCCGACCTCCTCCACTCTTCTTACCACTCCATCCCCCACAGCTATCTCCTCCTGTACCACTATCCCCTCCCTCCTAGATTGTAAGCTCCAAGGAGCAGGGCCCTCGATCCCCTCATGTTTTGCATTGTATTGGTATTGTTCTGTCACATGTTCTGTCCCCCTTTGTAATGTACAGCGCTGAGCGAACTATTGGCGGTTTATAAATACTGTATAATAATAATAATATATTGTTAAGGCCTGTCTGTGTGAGTAGTACGGGTACCTTGTTCGATGCCCTGCATACAGGGTCATCTATTTTTCTACTTTCAAACTAAACAAAAATCTCTTTGTTAAAAACACTATCCATACACTGTGCCTATTTTGCTATATAGACTTAAAATAAAGTGCACTTGGTGAACCGTGCTTGCTAAACCATGGAGCTTATAGGAAGCCATGCCGATAATTTGCCGCAGTGCCTGTTGCTTTGTTGTGGGCCTTCCTTCTTGCTTCTTCTGGTTGGCTTGCCCCAGGTCCCCAATCAGACTCTATATATCAGCCTATATCCTATTGAGAATCTCACCATTATTTCATGAGTATATCCATCTCAAAGAGATGAGCACAATGTAATAGAGCACCAAGGTCTTCCACACCTGATATCCTCTAAGAGACACAGAAATCTTAACAGTAAGCTGCTATGGTAACGATGTGAATTCCTGATACAATCAGTAATACATAAAAGCAACAAGGGCAAACAAAAACAGACTCCACATATATAAACAATCTTTATACGAAATGAAATAAATCATCTTCAGGCTAATCACCAGCCGTCCACTCGAATCCATCAAAGACTTTTTGCTCTTTAACCCCCTTGTCACCTTCTTTCATGCTTGACTTGGTCTTCTCCAGAGCTTCTCCCATCTTCTGGAACTTTGTACTTGTAAGCAGGGCCGTGGATAAGGGGGCACCACCAGTCCTCCTGTATGGGGCCCAGGCCAGCAGGGGGGCCCAAGCAACTAGGTGAATGGGATGTGGGCAGGGAGGGTGATCAGCACAGCATGGAGGGCATTTACTGGAACTGATCCCCTGTATGGCTCTCTCTACAGCAGCTTAAAGCTTGCTTCTTCTCCTCTCCCTCCCGCTGCCATTCACCTGCTGTAGAGAGAGCCATACAGGGGATCGGTTCCAGCAATTGCCCCTCCCCCATCTTCCTCCCTGTGCACCATACCTTTCCCCCTTCTGCCCAAGCCCCCCTGTGTGCCCCCCCCACACGGCTGCTGGCTTCCCTCCCCTCCTTCCCACCGCCATCTGCAAGCACACAATAGGATCATTCAGGATGGAGAGTGGGGGAAGGGTCCAGTAAATATGTCACATTTGCCAGCCCTTTCTTTTCCTGAATGAACACAATGAGTGATCAGTACCTATCACTCACTGTGTTCATTCATAACTGAAGCACAGATTATTGTCACACCCGCCCTTATTAGAATGTTGCAGAAAACCATATGCGCATGTGCAAGCGCACACGTATGGGCACTGGCGCCAAACGGCCTATTTAAGCTGCACTCTGACATGGATTGCTGAGTGGTCTTCAGCTAGTTCCTGCTTTACCTAAGCCTTAACCTGCCACAATTGCTTATCTGTGTACAGCTCAGCTTGCCTCTGACCTGTCCTTGGATTTCTGCCTGCCTACTGTGACCTCGGCTTGTATTCTGACTCTCCTCCTGTCTTGCATTCCTGTACCTTGCTCCTCTGCTGTGTACTGATCCTGGTTTGTATCCTGACTCTGTCTCTGCCTGATGTTCCTGCACTTTGCTGCCCAGCTGTTGATTACCTTTTGGGTTGTGTCCTGGCTACACTCCTGTCTGCCAAGCAAGTGTCATCGTGTTCCAGTTCCGGGTTCCTGCCTGGTGATCTGTGGTCAACTGCTTCCTGCAAACCCCAGCCGGCACTACCTCCTACACTGGCTCTCATGCCACTCTGTCCAGATATTCCCTGTCATCACTACCAGGGGTGTTGGACATGTAGCACACTCCTAGTTTAGCTAGGGGGAGCTAGAGGTTAATTGGTAGTGATCAGGGCTGAGTAACAGCCTGGGTGTAATAGCCAGAAGGTCAAATCATGGTCAGGATCTGAGAGGCTCTGCAGGCCAGCCCCTCTAGAATATCTCTTTACCGTGAGGCAAACAAGGCGTTTGCCTAGGGCGACAATTTTTAGGGTGGCAGCACCACCCCCCTTCCCCCCGAAGAGGGGACCCCTTGAACAGTGAGCAGTGGCGGACAGCAGGAAGAATGATGTGGGGGAGGGCAGTTGCAGAGGGACGATTGTGCACCTCTCCCTCCAGCAGCTGACAAGCCAGGACCAGGGAAATGCCTGGAGCAGGGAGAGGGAGAAAAGCGATGAAAGAGCCCGGAAGAGGTGAGCTGTGTTGTCTTCTGTGGGCTCTCCCTCCTGTCATCCATCCTGCAGATTACACTGACACTGATCACTGACAGATCGTATGGAACTGCACACACCTTCCCCCCCTTCCTGCTGCATGGAGATCAGCAGCCCTTGGAGAGGGGGGAGGGGTGTGTGTGTGTGTGTGTGTGGTCCCATACGATCTGAGGGAGAGGGAGGAAAGAGAGAGGGGGGGGGAGAGAGAGAGAGAAATAAAGAGGGAGGGGGAGGGGCAAGGGGGGGAGGGGAGAAGGAGAGGGGGGGGGAGAAGGAGAGAGGGGGGGGAGGGTGTCAGGGCTCCAGGTATGACCATAGGGGTGTGGACTGACACAGGGAAACGTAGGCTTCAGATATGGTATAAACAATATAATTAATTAAGACTAACAATACAAAACGCAGTGCAAAACTAAACATAAACACAGTGCAAACAAACCAAACCACCCACCGATAACAATACATACAATACAAAGAGTAGTCAGGCAGGCCGGATCAGTAGCAAATGGGCAAACGGAGTACCAGGAACAGGCGGGAGAGTGGTCGGGGTCACAAGCTGGGTTCAGTAACTCACGGGCAGCGCGGTACAGAGGGTCAGCCAGAGAATGGTCAGGGTCACAAGCCAGGGATCGAGCAGGAGAAGTCAGCAGAGGTCAGGATCAGGCAGGGTTGGCAACAAGTCAGACAGGAACAGCAACACAGGATACAAGATACAGGGGCCCATGGAAAAACACACACCAAAGCCCTGACTGTGAGTCTGGCCATTCCTTAAATACAACCCCTGCAATCAGCTTCAGGTGTTTGGCTGATTGCAGGGGTGAGTCTCTGTCAGGAATGGACTGGCCAGCAATGGTGGGACTCACCTGCCTTTTGATCTGCAGTACCAGGGCTGGCCAGCGGGTGCTCCCAGCAATCAGAGACTCAACTTTGCAGCCAGCTAACACCTGGAACTGATTATGCTGGGGTATTTAAGGGATGGCCAGACCCACAGACTCTGCCTTGGTGTGTGTTTGTCCTGGGCCCTGTATCTGTCCTGCATCCTGTTTCTGTTCCTTTGCTGACCCTCTGTACTACGCTGCTTGCTACCTGTTCTGATCCCTGGCTTGTGACCCTGACCATCCCTCTGCTTGACCCTCTGTACTACGCTGCTTGCTACCTGCTGAACCTGGCCTGTGACCCCGACCATTCTCCGCTTGCTCCCCCTGTACCTACCTGCCCAATTGATATTGACCCGGCCTGCCTGACGACGCTTGCTTGTATGTACTGTTATCTGTGGGTGGTTGGTTTGGTTTGTTTGCACTGTATTATGTTTAGTATTGCACTGCGTTTATGTTTGTATTGTTAGTGTTAATAAATTATATTGTTTATCCCATATCTGAAGTCTGCGTTTCCCTGCGTCAGTCACACATCTCTGGTCATACCTGGGAGCCCTGACATTACACCAAGGCCAGTCCTGACCAGAAGTGGCTGCACAGGGAAGCCATCTTAGTTTGTTGATGGGAAGGATGGATCTGGATGAGGTTGAGTATTTATCTCTGCTAGTGTTTGATGACAGGGAGTATGCTTATCAAACTCTGAAGGAGTATCCCCGGGATGAACTGCTAGAATGTATACGGCTCGCTCATGTTCTAGTAGATCAGGGCACAGAGTTCTCTGAGGTGCAGCCTTTGATTGAGGTTTGTGCAGAGTTGGTTTCATCTGGTTCCCCCGAATGCAGGGATGAATTTTTGCCACCATTTAGTGCAGACCAGGTAGAGTCCCTGGTGTGGTTATTAGAGGATGATGTGGGTTACCTTTTGGAGCGTTATTCCACATGTTCACCACAGACACTAAGAGATTGTATAAACGCAGTGCAGTCATTGACCAGACAGGCTTTGTGTAAGCTCAGCTTTGTTCAACCCCTACTGCAGACATGGACAGACTTGTTGCACCCAGCCTCAGTCAGCTTACAAAAACCCAGTCCTGCTTCTAACTCTTCTCCTGTATTCCCACCAGCTCCTCCAGTTACAGCCCAGTATACTTGGCTATCTACCGCATGTCAGTACCCTGTTCCCACTCGCTGCACCTATCCTGCCTTTAACCCTGTAAAAAAGCCCTCTGTAGCAACTGCTCCCTCTCCTGTTCCATCCTCCAGTTCTTCTCTGTCTCCAGCTGCTCCATTCGTTTGCAGACCTGCGTTTACTTGCAGTGCTCCAGTAGTTAAAACCAGAAAAAAGCGAAAATTCTTTCCAACCAATACCATCCTGCCAGTATCCAAACTGGTGAACCTGCCTTCCGTGGTTCAGCCTGAAGCCTCTACTCTGCCCGATGTGCCTCTGCCCGGAGTCCAGCCCGATGTGCCTCTGCCCGGAGTCCAGCCCGATGTGCCTCTGCCCGGAGTCCAGCCCGATGTGCCTCTGCCCGGAGTCCAGCCCGATGTGCCTCTGCCCGGAGTCCAGCCCGATGTGCCTCTGCCCGGAGTCCAGCCCGATGTGCCTCTGCCCGGAGTCCAGCCCGATGTGCCTCTGCCCGGAGTCCAGCCCGATGTGCCTCTGCCCGGAGTCCAGCCCGATGTGCCTCTGCCCGGAGTCCAGCCCGGTGTGCCTCTGCCCGATGTGCTTCTGCCCGGAGTCCAGCCCAATGTGCCTCTGCCTGGTGTACCGCTGCCCGGAGTCCTGCCAGGTGTGCCAGTCTTTGATATCCCGCCAGTTACCAGACCCGGGTGGTGGAACATTTTTCCCAGCTAGGACTGTTTGGAGCGTCCTGAGGCCGCTCCTTGAGGGGGGGGGGTACTGTCAGGAATGGACTGGCCAGCAATGGTGGGACTCACCTGCCTTTTGATCTGCAGTACCAGGGCTGGCCAGCGGGTGCTCCCAGCAATCAGAGACTCAACTTTGCAGCCAGCTAACACCTGGAACTGATTATGCTGGGGTATTTAAGGGATGGCCAGACCCACAGACTCTGCCTTGGTGTGTGTTTGTCCTGGGCCCTGTATCTGTCCTGCATCCTGTTTCTGTTCCTTTGCTGACCCTCTGTACTACGCTGCTTGCTACCTGTTCTGATCCCTGGCTTGTGACCCTGACCATCCCTCTGCTTGACCCTCTGTACTACGCTGCTTGCTACCTGCTGAACCTGGCCTGTGACCCCGACCATTCTCCGCTTGCTCCCCCTGTACCTACCTGCCCAATTGATATTGACCCGGCCTGCCTGACGACGCTTGCTTGTATGTACTGTTATCTGTGGGTGGTTGGTTTGGTTTGTTTGCACTGTATTATGTTTAGTATTGCACTGCGTTTATGTTTGTATTGTTAGTGTTAATAAATTATATTGTTTATCCCATATCTGAAGTCTGCGTTTCCCTGCGTCAGTCACACATCTCTGGTCATACCTGGGAGCCCTGACAGTCTCTGATTGCTGAGAGCACCCGCTGGCCAGCCCTGGTACTGCAGCGCACAAGGCAGGTGAGTCCCACCATTATTGGCAAGTCCATTCCTGACAGAGGGGGAGGAGAGGGGGGGAGAGAGAAAAAGGGAAGAGAGAGAGAACAGAAATAAAGGGAGAGAGAATCATATATACATATACACACTTATTGAACTCTCTCACTCTCTCATTGGGGGGGGGGCACAAAATTTTTGTGTTGCCTGGGGCAGCACAAAATCTAAATACACTACTGCTCCCTGCTATAGGGCTTTAGAGGAAGACCCTGGAGGCAGTGGGTGCATTTGAGGAGTTGCTGGCTGCACTCTCGGGGGACCACTTGCCAATCTCCAACAGAAGACTTGGCAAGGAGCTGGGACACTTAAAAGTTTTGGAACCTGCTTAGTTGCAGGAGAGTTTGGGTGGATGATAGTGAGGAAGATGTGAGGCTGTGAAGAGGTTGTGAGGAGGCCCAGTGGAGTTGGGATTACCTGCAGGCCTGGAGCTGGAAAGGAGGAAAACTCAGAGCTCACCGGCCCCCTACGAGAGGACCTCCTGTATGGCAGGGAAGAAGCTGCCCAGCTGATAGACCTGGTAGCAGCCACCAACCAACAAGCAGTACAGGAGAGGATCTGAGTACACCTGCACCCCCTGGATGGATAGGGGAAGGAGCACTCTGGTGGAAAATCAGATTAGCCACTTACCAGTGACTGTTCATCTCTTAAAGTGACAGGAACCAGATTCCCTGTTCAGGGATACCTCCAGATTGCTGGGAGAAGAGGAGAAGTTCATCTGGGGTCTGGGGTGGTACACTAAGGAGAGGCTGGTTAGCTTACCAACAAAGACTGTGCTGCAGTAAAGTCTTGTAAATAGTTCCAGGAAGTTATCCTTAGTTTATCAGTACCCTTGGGCATCCTGTACACCCCTAACCCTATCCCAGTTCAAATCCCCTAAATAAAACAACAAAACCGAAGCTCAGGGACTGATTTCTGACTCCGGATGCAAGTCTTAGTGAAGATGTGTGATGTCTGGCTGTGCAGGACTATAGGGGACCCAAATCCTTTAGTGACTCCTAAAGGGGGTAGTGCTACAGACCAGAGGTGCAAGAGAAGCACCTTTTTCAGATCAATCTCCACCAGGTACATGACAGTACCCCAACTTGTCCAACTATCTCCTACTCTGTCCATCTTAGGTCGATCCCTAAAAACTCATCTCTTCTTGAAATCCTATCTCGTTTACCTAAAAATTGAACTTCTACATGCTCCATAAAGTCATCCCTTACAGTTATTACCTTTTTTGTATCACTTGTGGCTCCTTTGCAAAGCGTAAGCAGGGCCCTCCTCATCCTCTTGTATTTATAGGTATTGTAACTGTACAGTTTCCCTAAATCCTGTATAATTAAAATAATGATGATTATCCACCTCTGCCACCCCCCTCTGCCAATCCCTCCACTGGCTTCCGATTGCGCAATGGATCAAATTCAAAATCCTAACACTGACGTACAAAGTCGTCCACCATACTGCCCCGAACTACATCACTGACCTAATATCCAAGTACCGCCCAGCACACACACTCCACTCCTCACAAGACCTCCTTCTCTCTAGTTCCCTGGTCTCCTCCTCCCATGCTTGCCTCCAGGACTTCTCCAGGGTATCACCCATCCTCTGGAACTCCCTGCTCCAACCCATCAGATTATCACCTACTCTCCTCTCCTTTAGGCGAAAACCCATCTCTTCAGGGAAGCCTACCCCAGCCCCTGCTAACTTGCCGACCTCCTCCACTCTTCCTACCACCCCCATCCCCCACAGCTATCTCCTCCTGTACCACCATCCCCTCCCTCCTAGATTGTAAGCTCGAAAGAGCAGGGCCCTCGATCCCCTCAAGTTTTGCATTGTATTGGTATTCTTCTGTCACATGTTCTGTCCCCCTTTGTAATGTACAGCGCTGAGCGAACTATTGGCGCTTTATAAATACTGTATAATAATAATAATAATAAAATGAATACATGCACTCAAACTAGTTAAAATTAGTTGGGGGAAGAAAGCATGCCTGTCCTGTATGGATTTTTTTTGGCAGCCTAGGAATTTAGATATCTTCTTGTGTCTATAAACTGTACATCTTTACTGCTGTTCAACTCCTTAACCCTGCCATCCACAATCCCTATATTAACATTTCTCAGCATGATGCCCTGTGCTACAGATACATTAATAGATGTCCTCAAGCAGATATAACAGCCGCTCCACCGGTTCGAATCACTAGTTCTGTGACAACGCCATATCTGACAGAGGCCCCGTGAGATACAGCAGTCGGGAACCAATGCAGGGACATCGGCATGGTTCTCTATAGTCAAATAATAAAATGAAGATTTGTTCGCAGTCATGCTGGTAATAATACATTAAGAATAATAGGTGGGCTGAGGTACTTAGCTTTCCTAGAAAAAATATTCTCTTTAGTGATTCATTGGGATTTATGTTTCAGCACATCAATAATGGGATTTCAAAACTTCTTCCAATTCCTTACAGCTAAGGGTATACAAAGCTCTAACCGCTAAAGGATGGTGCAGGAACATTTGGTCCAGGATGTTGATCCAACTTTCATTTATGAAGCAAGCAGCAGAGGCATATCGAGGCGATTTGCCAGTGCATAGGACCCCCATGGTTCCCCTAATCCCACTCAGAGGGTTCATTTCAATATACAGTCCTTGGCCACCGCTCACAACCATCCACTTTATAGTACATTCCCAACAAGTGTGCCACTTACCTCTACCCAGGGGCGGACTGACCATTTGGGAACTCGGGCACTGCCCGAGGGCCTGGGGTCAGTGAGGGGGCCCCATGAGATGCCCCTGGTACCTTTCATAGACTTTTTTGGGTGTGGTTTGAGTGTGGGCGAGGACACAGGGGCCCCATTATCCCCTATTGCCCGGGGCCCCATGAGTTGTCAGTCCACCCCTGCCTCTACCCCTTCTTTGTGAGTAGAATATTTTAAAACCAGCTAGGCTGTACTTTGTGTATAAGCTCTGCCTCTTCTGCTTTCATCATTAGAGAGCTCAAAACCAAACTTGAGAAAATCTGGAAGCTGCCATTGGTGACCATTATGAAAATTCCATATGCCCAGCTTTCTTGCCAACACAATGGCTCTAATCTCTGGGGCACTGACCTGGAGTAAGTGTGTGAATTAGGAATGATAACTTTATTTTCACTTTCTAGTCTGCATGCTTCTTCCATTTCAATGATTTAAAGAGTATTGAAGACAGGAACAACCAGGCAAGTAGTACTTTTAAGTCATTAAAGGAAGCTTCTGTATTACTTTTAATTAATGTTTTGCTTAAAATAAAAAAAAAATTACTTGTAGTTGATTCGGTGATATAATTCTGCCTCCTCTGACAGCTTCTCAAACAATACATGTAAAGCGGAGTTCCAGTCATTTTTGTGTTTATTAAAAGTCAGCAGCTTCAAAAACTGTAGCTGCTGACTTTTAATAAACACACATTCACCCACCTGTTCCAGGGTCCAGCGATGATCTCCCCCGTGCCGTCCCTTCTCTTCCTCTTCTCTCCCTGACACCAGCATCTCCACTGTGGGCACCAGGCTGCAACAGCTATCAGCTTCATAGCTGGGTGCCCACTGCGCATGCACAAGTCATGCTGCCCGTCTTGACTGGTCTGGCAGTCTTCTGGGACCTGTGAAAGGTCCCAGAAGACTGCTGGAGGAAGGAGGGGGCCAAACTTCTGGCTCACTTCCCCATGGCGAACTGAGCAAGAAGTGGGAGTGGGTATTGTCAAATCCAGGTATCCGCTCCCCCCAAAAAAGTACCAAATATGGCAGTGAAGGAGAGGAGGCAAACAAGTAGAGCTTCCACTTTTGGGTGGAACTCTGCTTTAAGATTTCTCTGTTGTTTGCTTCTCTAAGTCCATTCAAACACTGGCAAACATTACTGAGCTCTGATGAAGAGGGAACATGTTTTGTCCCCAAAACGTGTTGGAGGTCTTGTAAATCATTAAAGTTGTCTTAGACTCCTATATGAAATGAATTTCATCTGGTGCTCCTTATTTTGGTTTAAAGCAGGGCTTTTCAACTCGGGTTCCTCTAGATATGTTTCCACTGACACCAATGATCTTTTTAGCTATTTGTAATTCTTCCCAATGACCACAAGTGTAAGGGGCATTCTTCCTGCTGACTCTCACGTTAAGGATAAGTTCACCATTTAGACAAAAATAATAAATGCACATATTTTTGCAGGTAAAAAAATGTGCATTTATTATTTTTGTCTGTAGGAGTCTGGAAAGAATTGCACCAGTGATCAGTAGATTGCTGATGCCATGAAGGTCTCCTGCAGACCTGTCAGAATATCTGCTTGCGATACAGGATGTATGGGATGTGAGGAATGTATGGGATGTATGGGATGTGAGGGATGTATGGGATGTGAGGGATGTATGGGATGTATGGGATGTATGGGATGTGAGGGATGTATGGGATGTGAGAAATGTATGGGATGTGAGGGATGTATGGGATGTGAGGGATGTACAATCAAGCAGATATACTGACAGGAAGCTTCAATGAACTATCACGGCGCTTTACAGTGCAGTGGTAGTTCATTGAAAACTACAAGCCAACAGCCACTAAGGCTGTCGGGACTTGTGGTTCATTCATTCACGGAAGTCCATGAATGAATGATGCTGCTGTGTGGGTGGAGCCCCGCATGGCCACGCTATTTTTAAATTTGACAGATAGTACGGGGAGGCTTCTCCCCGTACTATCTGTCAGAGGAATGTGGGGGGGCAGTGGGCGGCGGCTGCGGCAACGGGAACATGTTACATGTTCCACCCTAAAAATGGGTGGAACATGTAATATGTTCAAAATGGTGAGCTTATCCTTTTACCACTTGCCCTCCAGAGGATCCCCCCCCCCCTCCTGACCAGGCCATGTTTTTGCTCTGCATTACTTTAGCTGATAATTGCACGGTCATGCAACGCTGCACCCAAATGAACTTTGTGTCCTCTTTTTCCACAAATAGAGCTTTATTTCGCTGCTATTTGATCACCTCAGAAGTTTTTACTTTTTGAGCTATAAACAAAAAAAGACCCACAATTTTGAAAAAAAAAAACAATATTTTTGACTTTTTGCTATTAAACACATCCAGTAAAAAAGTTGAAAAAAATCAAATTTCATCATAAATTTAGACCAAAATGTATTCTGCGACATGTCTTTGCTAAGAAAAAATCCCAATACATGTAAATTAATTGGTTTAAGTGAAAGTTAAAGTGTTTACAAATGGCGGTATATATACTAGATTTTTTTTTTTAATCCTAGTAATGGAGTTGATCAGCGACTTAAAGCGGGACTGAGGGACTGCAGAGGGCATTCTGACACTGGGGGGGGGGGGGGGGGGCTGACTAACTGCCACTGACATCCCAATGACACCAATACAGTGATCAGTGCTAATAAAAAGCACTGACACTGTACTGATGACACTGGGCAGGAATGGGTCAACATGTGGGGCGATCAAAGGGTAAACTGTGTGCTGTGTGTGTTTTACTAGGGAAACATGCTACTGTGTATTTCTCTGCTGTGCTGTGCAGAGAAATACACAGCAGCATGTTAATAAATGAAAAAATGTAAATGCAGCGTACAAATAATGCTCTAATATACTAGTTTTATAAGTAGATGTATACCATAAACATATATCATTGTGCATAGTAAACAGATGTACTCCAATAAATACCAAATATGCATATAAAAACATGCAAATCCTTGTGTCATAAGCAGGGGTGGACTGACAGCTCATGGGGCCCCTGGGCAATAGGGGATCATGGGGCCTCTGTGTCCACACCCAAATGAAAGTTACTAAGGGCATCTCATGGGGCCCCCTACTGACTTCGGGCCCTCGGGCAGTGCCCGAGTTCCCAAATGGTCAGTCCGCCCCTGGTCATAAGTGACAAATGCATGTGCCCAAACGTGCGTTGAAAATATCCAAAATTAAACATATGTCCATCAAAAAAATTTAGAACATATTAAGATCCAAATTCATGATTAATCACACATACATCCACATGGTGAACTTGGTGAACAAACAGTTTTTATAGTGAATTGTGCCTTTAATACTGCCGTGCTTCATGTGATATTCAAATCCAACTGAAGTTCAATAGTGTCCCTCTTCAGTGTCACTGTTCTGGAACACATCAGAACACAGAATGCATCCGGAGGCTTTACACGCATTACAGCACTATGTAGCTCCTCCCACAGTGCCAAGCATGTTTCACAAGCCACTTTTGCTACAGTTGCAACACCCATCAGAACATACAGCTATTGTGAAAAATCCATAAACCGAAATGCAGTTTCCCATAGGAATGCATTGAAAACCAATTAATGCATTCTGGAGGTCAGAAAAAAGTTTTTAAAAAGTCGCTGTCACTATAGGTCAGTGCTAGGTGTGGACTGACCATTCGAGCATTCGGGCACTGCCCAAGGGCCCGGGGCAGTAGGGGGTCGCATGAAATGCCCCTGGTACCTTTTTTATAGGCTTTTTTGAGTGTGGGCAAGGACGCAGGGGCCCCATGATCCCCTATTGCCCGGGGGCCCCATGAGTTGTCAGTCCGCCTCTGGTCAGTGCTGGATTTTAAATGTAATTACCGTCTTTTTTTTTTCTTCAGTAGAGCTCAGAGACTCAGCTGTCACTTTCCCCCCAGCTACAAGAAAGAAAGTTTCCTTTTAGTTTATTTCCTCCAGTTAAAAGAAACAATGTTTCCTTTTAGTTTATTTATAGAGATAAAAGAAACAAAGTTTCTTTTAGCTCCAGGGGGAAAGTGACAGCTAATTCTGTGAGCTATAGTGAAAAAAAAAAAAAAAAAAGCCGGCAATTGCATTTAAAAATCAGCACTGACGTATACTTCGTATTGTGAGAAAATTTTTTAAAAAATTTATAAATCAGAGGTATTATTTTCAATGGATTTTCATTTGTAAACCGAAAATTACGTTAACCGAGGCGTTGATAAACTGAGGTAGATCTATAGTGCTCTCTCTGCTTCTGCTCTCTCTATTTCTCCCAAAATGTCTGAAATTGGTAATTATTTACTATTTTTCAGTGCATTCTGGGCATTTGGGAGGGTCCCCTGAGGTTATCTTTTAAAAACGCTTCTAAACATAAACGCGGTAGGTAAACGCAGCTAAACTGACGTTTCTAATCTACGTTTTCTAGCAGTCAGTTTCCAGCGATCAGAAACGTTTTTCAAATGCCCGTGTACATGAGCTCTTCCAGTTGCTAGCATTAATGTATATTTGCTGGATAAATGTACATCATACTGCCCTCCGTGGAACGTATTTGTGTTGAAGGTGGTTTGATTTCTGTATAAAAAGCCAACCCTGCCCCGTTCTGTCCGCAGCCTCAGTATGCGGTTTGTAGTTATGTGACAAAACTGACACTGCCTTAGTCATACACATACCAGCTGTTCAATTTGGCTACAGTGGCTCAAGTTGCAACAAATAACAAAATTACCCACATGAGAAAAAAAAAAATAGACACAACCGCAAAATGGAAAAGCAAGCTCACTAGAAAACCTACAGATTGCCAAATAAAACATCCTAATATCTTCCTCCTGAGAACTGCGCTGATTGCAAAATCTTCACATGTAAGCATGTGCTATTGTCCAGAGACATAAGCATCTCCAAGCTTCTGATATAACGTTCGAGAGAGGTGTGGATTGCTTTGTCTTTGTAAGAAACAGAGCTAAGTACGCCTAGACATCAGCACATGTGTACCAGCCAATGGCCAAATCACACACAGCAGCAGAATTCTGCACGGCATTAGCAAATTTTACAGTCTTGCAAAATCCCCTTAGTTGCATGGCCTGAGGGTTACAATGGTTTAATGTGTGAGAATGTTAGAAAACATAACTAAAACTGTGAATGATGATAAATCTTTAATTTGCCCATGTTGGGCAAATTAAAAGGACCATATTTATTTATTACGGGTATTTACATAGTGCCATCAATTTATGCAGCACCGCTGCAACCCCCAAAATGTGTGCGCATCACTGTAGACCTCATATTTATCTCTCTGAAGGCCTGTCATATCAATCTGATCATTCAGTTGAATTAAGCTAACATCAAATATTCTTTCTCCCTTCCCTCTGAGTGTAGTGGATCCACAAACTGCAAACCCACATACCATATGGTCCTAATTACCAATGGGATATGGATTAATACTTTAAATAACCCTTTCCCTTCCTTGAGTAAGGTTTTATTTATTACAGGTACTTACATTATAGGTACTGTCCATTTAAGCAGGTACATATATATGTACCTTTACATTTATATTGTACATTCACATCAGTCCCTAACCCTCAAGGGGTGTACAATCTAAGGTCCCTAACTCATATTCATACATCCACATACTAGGGCCAATTTAGACAGGAGCCAATACACCTACCAGCATGTCTTTGGAATGTGGGAGGAAATCAGAGTACCTGAAGGAGACCCACGCTGGCACAGGGAGAACATGCAAACTCCAGGCAGGTGGTGCTGTGGTTGGGATTCAAACCAATGACCCTAGTACTGCAAGGCTGAAGTGCTAACCATTTAGCCACTGTGCTGCCCTAACTACAAACCCCCATCCACATATAATCACATTTTCTTCACTCCTCTGTTGCTCTGTTCCACGGCCAAGAAAGAAGTGAAATATTTATGCAGCAAATAGGTTGCTAGAGAAGTTCAGGTACATTTAGTCTTTTTTGGCTCCTTTGTAAACATTGGCAAGGTGTGTGATTATTTTTGGTTGTTCTGGGTCTAACAGGCTTCAGGCTCAATTACATCTCCCTACCTTCTAGTAGGTTTTAGAATGTAGTAGGCTGAAAGAGGCAGACCCTGGGCCTGCATATGTATGTAGTTTCAGCCAATCCCTGGGAGGGGGAGTACCCAGTAAATGGCTGAGAAAGTGATAAATAGTTTGAGGCCTGAAGCAGCAGGATTCTTGTCCAGGAGGAGAAGACCCCAGCCTTAACTGCTTGCCTATAGCAGAACTATTGCTACAGGGGGCAGGGCTGTGCAAAATCATGTATACCGTATATACTCGAGTATAAGCCGACCCGAATATAAGCCGAGGTACCTAATTTTACCACAAAAAACTGGGAAAAACTATTGACTCGAGTATAAGCCGGTGGTGTCAGTGGGGGGAGGAATAGTGCCCCATCGTTGGTGTCAGTGGGGGGAGGAATAGTGCCCCATCGTTGGTGTCAGTGGTGGGAGGAATAGTACCCCATCGTTGGTGTCAGTGGGGGGAGGAATAGTGCCCCATCGTTGGTGTCAGTGGGGGGAGGAATAGTGCTCCATCATTGGTGTCAGTGGGGGGAGGAATAGTGCCCCATCGTTGGTGTCAGTGGGGGGAGGAATAGTGCCCCATCGTTGGTATTAGTGACACCAATGATTGGGCACTATTCCTCCCACTGACACCAATGATACTTACCTTGCTGACCCCTGCTCCAGCCTGGGCTCGCTCGCTCCCTCCCTCCCTCTCCCATGGCACACACTTACCGGTCAGATGCCTTCCTTCTCCGGCCGCTCTCCTCCTCTTCACTCGCTCGATCTTCGCGGTGCCGCTCGGCTCCTCCTCTCCAAGCTCCACCTCCTCGCCGGTGATTGGGCGCCTGTGTGCCTCTCCTGAGCTACAGTTCCGGCGGCCAATCACCGGCGAGGATTGATCCCGGGGGTGTGTCCAGATGACAGGGACGGCATGTCATCCCGCCCACACCTGGAGACGTTGACTCGAGTATAAGCCGAGGGGGCCGTTTTTCAGCACAAAAAATGTGCTGAAAAACTCGGCTTATACTCGAGTATATACGGTATATACGTGATTTTGTATTTCCGGGTAGAGGCAGCTTCAGCTATCGATCACCGGGTCCCGGACGGTGATTCCCTGCTGGCACACGGCAATTGCTGAGTATCACTGGCGGAGGACAGGTCTGTATGTAAACAATACAGTTCTCTCCCCTGTCAGTTCCTGCACACTGCTTTGTATTGCTCTGCGCACACAAACAACACACATAGTAAAACAGCACATAGTTAACCCTTTGATCTACTCAGATGTTAACCCCTTCCTGCCCAGTGTCATTAGTACAGTGTCAGTGCTTTTTATTAGCACTGATCACTGTATTAGTGTCACTGGAGATGTCAGTGGCAGTTAGTGAGTTCCCCCCTCAGTGTCAGAATGCCGGCCGCAGTTCCGCAGTCCCGCCCTCCCGCTATAAGTCGCTGATCGCCGCCATTGCTAATATAGAAAACAAATTCCACTATATATACTGCCATTTGTAAATGTATTGCAAAAGTATTGTTTTTTTTTTTCAAAATTGTCGGCCTTTTTTTGTTTATAACGCAAAAAAATAAAAACCGCAGAGGCGATCAAACAGCACCGAAAGAAAGCTCTATTTGTGGGGGAAAAGGACATAAATTTCATTTGGATGCAGTGTTGCATGACTGTGCAATTGTCAGTAAAGTAACACAGCGCCGTATCACAAAAAATGGTCAGGAAGGGGGGTAAATCCTCTGGAGGGCAAGGGGTTAAAAAAGATACTTACAAATGTTTATTGATTTGTGAGACTGTTCATACTGCTGTGTGCCTGGCTGCCCTTCACCCACATGGGAAGAGAGCCCAGGACTAATAATGAAGGACCCGTCAGGGGTCTGCGCTACATTTGTAATTTACAGGCATGTGACTCATTCTTGCTTTCCCATAAGATAATGCTGATGCTATTGAGGTGGAAGAGGAATTCAGTGATGCTTATAGTTTGCTCTACATAGAGCTGCCAAATAAGAAAACGGGAGTATTCACATATGCAACTTATTGGATTGTGTATAGATTTCTACTTAATGCCTATTTCCACTTTCGCAGTCAAATTTGAGAAAATCCCACCATATGTTTATGATGTCTTCCCATTCACACAACATACTGTACCTAAAAAAAGCTGATAATAAACTGGAAAGATAGTACACACTGGGTTAATTATGTTAAATATTACTCCACAGCCCCCTCTAAAATGTTACAAAACAAGGAGAGCTTGTAAAGATTTTTAAGCAAGAAAAAAGCATTTAAAAAGGTAACCATCAATTTTAATTTTTTTACATTAACCGCTTCTGCGCCACCCTGTAGCAGAAATACTGCTACAGGGTGGCACAGGTGCATAAAATCACGTATACGTGATTAATGCAGTTTCGGTTTGGGGGTGCACACACATGGCCTCAGCTGTCAATCACTGGGACCCGGCCGGTGATTCCCTGCCGGCACCCGGTGATCTCCGAGGATTTATGTATGGAAACAATTCAGATCTCTTCCCTCTCAGCTCCAGCACACTGCTTTGTATGGCTCTGCATAGCATACAGGCTACATGGGGCGGGGTCAGTGGAGCTCCGGACATGGCCCGCCCATGTTGTCTGGCCCGGTATTCTAACACGGTGGGGGAGGGGGGGGCTGGTCAATATTCATTCCATAAGACACACAGACATTTCCCCCCATTTTCTTCTTATGGAGCGAAAAATACGGTCGATGGGATACTCCAAAAACAAGAACTATGTACAGTTGTGGACTTAGATATTCTTCAGGATGAGCTATGACAAGCTATGACTATGACCTATGACAAGCTATGACTATGACCTATGACTGACTATGACCTATGACAAGCTATGACTATGACTGACTATGACCTATGACAAGCTATGACTATGACCTATGACTGACTATGACCTATGACAAGCTATGACTATGACCTATGACTGACTATGACTTATGACAAGCTATGACTATGACCTATGACTGACTATGACCTATGACAAGCTATGACTATGACTGACTATGACCTATGACAAGCTATGACCTATGACAAGCTATGACTATGATTTATGACAAGCTATGACTATGACCTATGACAAGCTATGACTATGACCTATGGATGACTATGACCTATGACAAGCTATGACTATGACCTATGATTGACTATGACTCTATGACTTATGACAAGCTATGACTATGACCTATGACAAGCTATGACTATGACCTATGACAAGCTATGACTATGACCTATGGCAAGCTATGACTATGACCTATGGCAAGCTATGACTATGACCTATGATTGACTATGACTCTATGACTTATGACAAGCTATGACTATGACCTATGACAAGCTATGACTATGACCTATGACAAGCTATGACTATGGCCTATGGCAAGCTATGACTATGACCTATGATTGACTATGACTCTATGATTTATGACAAGCTATGACTATGACCTATGACAAGCTATGACTATGACCTATGACAAGCTATGACTATGACCTATGACAAACTTATGACTATGAATTATGACTGACTATGACCTATGACAAGCTATGACTATGACCTCTGACTGACTATGACCTATGACAAGCTTATGACTATGACCTTAGACAAGCTATGACTATGACCTATGACTATGACCTATGACTGACTATGACAAGCTATGACTATGACTGGCTATGACCTATGACAAGCTATGACCATGACCTATGACAAGCTATGACCTGTGACAAGCTTATGACTATGACCTATGGATGACTATGACCTATGACAAGCTATGACTATGACCTATGATTGACTATGACTCTATGACTTATGACAAGCTATGACTATGACCTATGACAAGCTATGACTATGACCTATGACAAGCTATGACTATGACCTATGAAAAACTTATGACTATGACTTATGACTGACTATGACCTATGACAAGCTATGACTATGACCTCTGACTGACTATGACCTATGACAAGCTTATGACTATGACCTTAGACAAGCTATGACTATGACCTATGACTATGACCTATGACTGACTATGACAAGCTATGACTATGACTGGCTATGACAAGCTATGACCATGACCTATGACAAGCTATGACTATACAACAAACAGTGGACTTCAGCTTTAAGGCACTAGTAGACATAGTAGTAATAGTAGTAGTAGTAGTAAGCTAGACAGAATACCTTCAAGTAGGAGATTAAATGGAGAAAGCTCTTCAAAACACCAGCCAGCACCCCTTTAACCAAACCCTCAGCTAACTTCCTAGCACCAGAGGGGTTTTAGCAGCACAAAGTTTCTAAGATCCTATCGAAGGTGTCTATACTCGCAAGGCCCAAGAACAACTGGTTGACTTCCTTCATGATACCAGACCAGATCTTCAGTAGACAGCCCCTCAGTCAGCTCCAGCACAACCTGGGTCTCAGCACTCAGGCCATCAGGTCGCCCACCTGAGGCCCATGGTAATAGATACAGTAGCATTGCCTGGAATGGCAGCATGCCCTCTGAAGATTGGACCAACCCTTTACAGGAAAAGGCCTAGAGCTCAGTGTGCTCACGGAATATATACAGTTACCCAACATGCCATCAGAGCCAGCCTCTCTGGGATAGGCTATGGCTGTGTCAATATTTATCCTGCCATCTGCATAACTCCACCCCTATCATCCAGAAACTTATCAAGCCTTCTAGGTGCTGAGGGAGCAATCAGGCTGGCAGCAGCTGAGCAAACTGAGCAGACCTAACTAGCAGATGACAGCAGCACTGATTACAGTGTGTAAGTTATGCTTTTACCTAACAACAATTACAATCACACGGACTACACTGGGGGAACTAAATTTAGATATCAGAACATAAACTACGGCTCCATGCACACAGGGCATTTTAATAACGCTGGTAGCGTTAGCTGTGTAAAGTCACGTTAAAAATGTGAGTTTTTTGGCATTTTTTAGTGTTTTTGTATTAACGTTTAGCCGCGGTTTTTCACATTTGCATATTTTAGAGGTTTTTTTAAGTTAAAAACTGTCCAAAAACGCTGATTTACCGCATTTTACCGCGTTTTACAGCGTTAGAGCATTTTTACAGCTAAAAAAAACCTCTAGAAACCCACTAGTTCTGGGGTTTTTTCCAGCCAATAAACGTTGATTGCAGTCTATGTGTGCATGAACACATAGGATAACATGCTGTGGGGTTTACTGGCTGTAGAAAAAAACATCAAAAGCAAAAAACAGCTGCTGTAAAAACATCCCGTGTGCATGAGGACTAAATCTTATGCATCTAAACCTAGCACCTGTCTAGGGTACTACACGTTTCAGCTTTTCTCCCAGACCCCTCTGAACAATGTTTAACACCATAGTCCCAAGCTAGAATATGGCAGGCAAAGCCATTGGCAGTGCCTGTGATATTCTTAATAAACTGTAGTAAACTACAAACTTTAAAAGGGATGTTGTGTAAAATCTTGTGCGAAAATGCGTCTTTTTAAAGTACTTCTACAAAGACTTCCAGCTGTCAGAATGGATGACTAGTCCAATCATTCATTTACAAGTTCAGGGTTCAACATAAAAGGAAATGTTTTACCTTATACACTGGGCAAATGTGCTGATTTGATGAACACGGCAGGATAAGAGCTAATAATAAATTAGTTGCGGCATCCATAAGAGGAATTTTCATGCATTCTTCATCCTACACTGGTCTACTGTGATCTGTTGCCTAATGATAGAAAGTCAAATCTTATATCTGAAATTGCAGGTTTTCAGACTCACTTTATTATTATTATACAGGATTTAAATAGCGCCAGCAGTTTGCGCAGGGCTTTACAATATAAAGGGAGACAGTAAGTTACAATATCATAAAAAACTAGAGGTTTAAGAACAGGGGCGGACTGACAACTCATGGGGCCCCCGGGTAATAGGGGATAATGGAGCCCCTGTGTCCTCGCCCACACTCAAACCACACCCAAAAAGTCTATGAAAGGTACCAGGGGCATCTAATGGGGCCCCCTACTGACCCCAGGCCCTCGGGCAGTGCCCGAGTTCCCAAATGGTCAGTCTGCCCCTGGGTAGAGGTAAGTGGCACACTTGTTGGGAATATACTATAAATAAAGTGGATGGTTGTGAGCGGTGGCCAAGGACTGTATATTGAAATGAACCCTCTGAGTGGGATTAGGGGAACCATGGGGGTCCTATGCACTGGCAAATCGCCTCGATATGCCTCTGCTGCTTGCTTCATAAATGAAAGTTGGATCAACATCCTGGACCAAATGTTCCTGCACCATCCTTTAGCGGTTAGAGTTTTGTATACCCTTAGCTGTAAGGAGTTGGATGAAGTTTTGAAATTCCATTATTGATGTGCTGAAACATAAATCCCAATGAATCACTAAAGAGAATATTTTCTCTTTAGTGATTCATTAAAGCATTCCCTAAATCTGGTCTCCCCAGACCCTGCATTTACTATATCCGGTCCCCCCAGGCCCTGCATTCACTATATCTGGTCTCCCGGGACCCCGCATTCACTATATCCGGCCTCCCCAGACCCTGCATTCACTATATCTGGTCTCCCAGGACCCTGCATTCACTATATCAGGTCTCCCCGGACCCTGCATTCACTATATCTGGTCTCCCAGGACCCTGCATTCACTATATCCGGTCTCCCAGGACCCTGCATTCACTATATCTGGTCTCCCCGGACCCTGCATTCACTATATCTGGTCTCCCAGGACCCTGCATTCACTATATCTGGTCTCCCTGGACCCTGCATTCACTATATCCGGTCTCCCCGGACCCTGCAATCCCTATATCTGGTCTCCCCAGACCCTGCATTTACTATATCCGGTCCCCCCAGACCCTGCATTTACTATATCCGGTCCCCCCAGAGCCTGCATTCATGATATCTGTTCACGAAATTGTTACAGCAGCTCAGTGGGTGATCAGTGAATAAATACTTGAATTGTTAAAAAACTGGAGGCCCATCTTGGGTCCACAGGGTTATTGGCGGTTCTCCCAAGAGCTAGGTCCCCGTGGGAAAAAAGTAAAAACATGTAATCTTGTAATGTCTTCGAGTCGGCTGGACTGTGGCTGAGGACATGGGCGATTCTAGGTATAAATTGGGCCTTTTAAGGACAACCAAAGTCCCCCACCTGGCTGCATTGTTGAAATTGTTTCTTGTTTGTTGTTATGAACTTGCACATAGCAGAAGCAAGTAAATCTACTCTGGGACACAGCGCACCACTGATCGCCGCTCTGCGTGCCCCTGGAGTCGGGCACACGTGGTTAGAGTGGGAGGACGTCATATGACATCCTCCCAGAATGAGAGAACCACCGCGCTCCCGTCATTTCCCACTAACCACGGGAGGCGGTTAGAGAACCTGTAAAGGTCATCAGTTTGAAGGTAACTGTGAATAATGGGCCTAGAATTATTGATCTCACTCTGGTGTGCTTGCTGCACGTGTTTACTTTCATATGTGTGTGCATGTGATCTCACTCTGGTGTGTTTACTTTCATATGTGTGTGAATGTGAAAGTTTCATCTTGTTACAATAGTATTAAGGTTGTCTTATTAAAATGTCTGCAGTGAGATCACTCTGTAGAATAGAATAGAATAGAATAGTAAAACGTTACTTCTCCTGCTGCCTGTGCCACTGAACTCTGCTCTGCAGTTCTCCTCTGAAATGTCCTATAAAACTGACACTTCCAGGAGTGTCGATTTTTTGCATCCCCTGCAGCTCTCAGTGGTTCCTCTTGTGTTTTTGCATGGAGGTCAGCTGAAAGAACCACAGAGTGCTGTAGAAGGCATGTCAAAGTGACACACCTGGAAGAGTCAGTTTCAGAAGACACTTAAGGGAATTCCTTAACAAAGGAGAAGAGTACAACAGCGAAAAGCAAGTATTCACTTAACTCTTTTGAAGGACATTTCAGCAACAGTTTTAGCATATTTAAAGCATGAGGGGCGTTCAAATCAAACAGGGACTTTTAATTTTGCAGGTATAAAAAGGGATGCTAGTGTGGTGGTACTACATGCAGTAGTAAGTAGCATGTATGTCCTATTACCAGGGGCAGACTGACAATTCATGGGACCCCCCGGGAATAGGGGATCATGGGGCCCCTGTGTCCTTGCCTAAACTCTAAAAAGCCTATGAAAAAGGTACCAGGACATCTCATGGGGCCCCCTACTGACCCTGGGCCCTTTGGCAGTGCCCGAGTTTCCAAATGGTCAGTCCGCCCCTGCCTATTACTGATAGGCGGTGCAAATGTCATGGGCCAGTCCAGAGACCATTAATCAAGATGGCAGACAACAGTGTTAGTGCATGTATGGAACAGTGATGACATTTCTTGTGAACGAAGGCATAAAACCTGCGGATATATCTACAAAAGACTTCAAGCACAGTAGGGTGATAAGATGCTTGAATAAGACATTTGAATGGCATAAATGTTTCAAAGATGGCTGTACGTCTGTCATTGATGATCCCGGCGATGGTGGTTTCCAGCCCAAAGCAGTCATTTCTGTGAGCTCGTGGAACACCTGATCCTGGATAATCGACGTATAACCTGTTATGATATTGCACAAAAGACAAATCTTTCTGTGGGAACGGTGAACACAATGATGATGAAGTGAAGCCGGCTGTCCTAGGATGGTTCAAGCGTACTGACAAATCTTTCTATGCCGAAGCTTTCCAGGCATTAGTTAAACACTGGGATAAATGTATAAATGTAGCAGGGGAGAATGTCGAAAAAGTGCAGTTTCCACTCCTTGAAATTTGTTCTTTTATTATATAAACTCAAAAGTCGTGGTTTGACTTGAACGTCCCTCATATAACTGAAGGCAAATTTTTCTTTTTAGTTTTGGATGGAGTGGAGAGGGATTAGAACACCTATCAGTTCTTATTGCTGTCTGCGCCCCCGTTAGGGAGATTCTATTTGTCCTGTTTACCATCATCAAAACTGAAAGTAAAAGAAAATCGCATATTTTAGGTCGTCCCCAGAAAAGCAATAGATGGTAAATCTTCCAATGGGGACACTAGCTCTGGTGACCTGGGGGACCCCAATGGAACACAGGAAGCAAAAAAAAAACTGACAGGGGTTATAACTCTCCCTTACTCTACTCAAAATTAAAAAAAAGTGTTTTGCTACTTTAAATTACACTATGGTAGTTTTTATTGCATGATTATACTGTATAATGTTTAATTTGAAGGATTTATTTTGTTATACTCACTTTAACATTTAGGGCTCATGTTTGGAAAACTCTTCTGAACGACGGAAACTGACTGCTGGAAAACGTAGGTTAAAAAAAGTCAGTTTAGCCGTGTTTGCATACCGCGTTTATGCGCATTTATGTGCAATTGCTTTTAGAAGCCTTTTAAAAAGATAACCTCAGGAGATCTTCCCAAATGCCCAGAATGCACTGAAAAACAGTAAAAAATTAACTATTTCAGACATTTTGAGATAAATTTAGAGAGCAGAAGCAGAGAGAGCAGTATGTGTTGAGATGACCTGTCTTTTCTGGTTGTATTAACTATGGATCCCATCATGAGCATAATGCGACGCGTTCCACCATTTTTTCCTTCACGCAAAACCTGGAACTGACTGCGCTGGCGTACTGAGTCCATTTGAGTACCTGGAAAACGCTTTGCATGCATTTCTGATGATGAAAAAAGTATCTGGACATGGAACAGTTAAAAAACACTTCTAAACGCAAACGCTTATAAACATGGTTAACCGCATTTACACGCGTTTACAAGCACTTAGCGTTTGAAATGCCAGTAAAATCTACTGCTAAATGCAAGTTTGGTGAATTAAAAAAAAATACTGTAAACTCAACTGCCTGTAAACGACTGTAAACGACTATGTGTCCATGTACACATAGTCGTTTACAGGCAGTTGAGTTTACAGTATTTTTTTTTAATTCACCAAACTTGCATTTAGCAGTGAATTTTACTGGCATTTCAAACGCTAAGCGCTTGTAAACGCGTGTAAATGCGGTTAACCATGTTTATAAGCGTTTGCGTTTAGAAGTGTTTTTTAACTGTTCCATGTCCAGATACTTTTTTCATCATCAGAAATGCATGCAAAGCGTTTTCCAGGTACTCAAATGTAGAGAGTTCAGGGGCAGCTGAAAAAAAAATGCAAAAAAGCTCCTGAACGTCAGTTTAGCAGCTGCAGTGTACATGAGTCCTTGGGCCCCATGTACACGGGACACTTCTGAACGATGGAAACTGACTGCTGGAAAACGTAGGGTAAAAAACTTCTGTTTAACCGAATTTGCACAACGCGTTTATGCGCGTTTATATGCACATTTATGTGTGTTTGCATTTAGAAGCGTTGTTAAAAGATAAGCACAGGAGATCCCAAATGCCCAGAATGCACTGAAAAGTGGTAAATTATTAACTATTTCAGACTGTTTCAGAGAAATACAGAGAGTAGAAGCAGAGACAGCAGTATGTGTTGAGATTAGCTTAGGTGTGAGTTGCTCATTAACATTTCTTTTGTTTCCAAGGGTGGGAAAGGTGTCTGGTCATTAAGGCCACCTGGCAGGGGGTCTTCATGAGGAATTTGAGGTGTGGATGATCATTAACATATCTTCTGTTTCCAAGGGTGGGAGAGGTCTGAGGTGTGCATTGGTCATTACAATGTGTGACAAGCTTGGTGGAAACATCCTGTGTTCAGTGTTTTGTCCATCTGAGCACCTTGAAAATGCTTTGAATGCATTTTTCATGATGAAAAAAGGCTCTGGGCAGCATTGGAAACTGGAAGAGCTAAAAAAAATTTTCAAACGCAAATGCTTATAAATGTGATTTGCCGTGTTTAGCTGAATTTACACACGTTTACAAGCATTTCGCTGAATGCAAGTTTTCTGTGTTCAAAAAAAGAATGTAAACTTAAATGCCTGTAAATGACTGTAAACGACGATGTGTACATGGACACATAGGAAAACATTAGGGAGAGTTCAGGGGCTGCTGAAAAAAACGCTGAACAGCTACTAAATGTGACTTTATCAGCTGCAGTGTACATGGAGCCCTTACAAATAACAAAGATATTGGTTGAACACAGGCCCTACTGAGTATCTGGATTGCATGTCTGAATCTTGTTTACTGAAGTAGTCATCATTTCCTAAACAAAGATTTGTCTTAATATTGAATAAATTACGTACTGTAGACATTTTGTTGGTGTCCAGGGAGTGTACAGAAAATAGCAAAAGTATTTTTTTTTAAAGAAATGCGTGCACCCTGATATTGAGAGTCTATAGTCTATAAATTTTGCTGAGATCTGTCAGATGGTATTGACACCTTGACAAAATCATACTCCAAAATGAAGAAGAAAAGAAATTGCCTTGCAAACTCATCAATAATAGAGCTAACATAACTGGAAAGAAAAATGAGTGCTGTAAATATCTCTACAAGCCAGAAAAGAAGGGATAAATCCAAACAGGAAAATGATACCAGAACTCCTACAGGCTCCAGCCTCGTTCAAAGTGTAATTTATCTCCTGTGTTCGGAAGAAATGTTGGAAATCAATGCCTTCTAAAAACATGTAAAACTGCCGGAGTTTCAGGAAAGTCGGGAACAAAAACTTTAACAGCAACTTTTACAGCTTGTATTACCTAACAGTACAAAGAAGCTATGACTATTGCACCAGAGATGGGCTTGTCCACTCCCCATTACCACCATGACCGTTCCGTACAAAACCCCCTTTCCCTTTAACCAATTATACTTACAAAAAACATGACACCAATTTTGGAGTAAATGGCCAACATGGCCTTTTATTAACAACACAAATTTAAATACACCAACCATTCCTTATAACAGAAACCCAAAGAATTGTTGTTGGTCTTCGAAGGCACCCCCAAACAATCCGAAATGCACCTGTGGACAACCATATACACTAGGCCTCCAGCCGCAACCAACCAGCTCGGAGACAACCATACCGTCCGCAGTGCAGCACCACCACCTTCCAGTTAAACCTTGGTTAACTGGGAATGTCCCCGGGCATCCCATACCACGGATGGGTCCCACACCATTGTTTTTACCTTCCAAGATAAGAACTGCCTCCAAAGACCAACAACCGCCCAGGAACCAACATAACCCCCCTTTACCTGGAGGGACCCAATACTCACCAAAAACAGGGAGGGCGGGAGGGAAGCTCTCACTCCTGACGTTCAGCTCAAACTGACGCCCCCTCACTGAAACCCCCCACCCTAAGGTGCAGGAAACCCCACCTACTCTCAACCTTCCACCAACCAAATACCCCCACTATCAAAAACAAACCTCTTGGATCTGCCTTAACCCTTTCTGTTCCTCCTTCCCCACTCTGGGCCTAGTCATGTATGCCCTGCACCATTTCTTCTTTCTTTTTTGCTACGGGCATTTCTGAATCGGTATAGGGCAACAAAAATGGTATAACCTGATTTTTTAATGTATTTTTAGTTTTTTTGGTCTTGTTTTTAATTTATTTTTTGTTTTATTTTTTTTAAATATGGATATTATAAATATTTATTTATTTTAAATAAACATTTAATAAAGAACATAGGATTCCCAGATCACTAGGGGTTATCTCAAGAGACAACAGGATACTTTGGCAGTTCCCCCTCCCCCAGAAATCTTGAATGAAACTACTGGATAATGGAGTAACTGCTCTGATGATAGACTGAGTTATGTATATGGGATACTTTTAGCCATGCTAATTATCTTAAAGGAGTCTCCACCTCCTCTGTGCGTCCTGGCTTGATAACAGACTCATACTCATTTAAAATATTTTTGATTGCATGACCAAGAAAAAAAAAAAAAAATTAAATGTATATT
This sequence comes from Staurois parvus, assembly GCF_062004578.1. NCBI lineage: Eukaryota > Metazoa > Chordata > Amphibia > Anura > Ranidae > Staurois > Staurois parvus. The sequence continues at coordinate 5,981,358 of NW_028317965.1, read as the reverse complement.
CTTGGGCTCTGACTATAATAAACAGGGAAATAAAACAGGCACAACATTGCTTGATAATGCTTGTAGAAATTAGTTTTTGTTTTATTTTTTGCGCTATAAACAAAAAAAGACCAACAATTTTGAAAAAAAAAACCAAAAAACAACATTTTTGACTTTTTGCTATAAAACATATCCAATAAAAAAATTTAAAAATCTAATTTCATCATAAATTTAGGCCAAAAATGTATTCTACTACATGTCTTTGCTAAAAACCTGCTAAGAAGTACCTGAAATAAATAAAAACAAAAACCCAATATGTGTTAATTAATTGGTTCACGTGAAAGTTATAGCATCTACAAATGGTATATATACTGTAATTTTTATTTTTATTTCTTTTATACTAACAATGGTGGCAATCATCTACTTATAGCGGGACTGCGGGACTGCAGCAGGCATCTCCAGTGACACCAATACAGTGATCAGTGCTAATAAAAAACAATGACACTGTACTAATGGCAGGAAGGGGTTAACATCTGGGGCACTCAAGCTATGCTATGCAGAGCAATACAAAGCAGCATTTCGTGGCTGACAGAGGAGAGATCTGTGTTGTTTACATACAGACCTCTCCTCTTTCACTGTTCCTCGGCAATCGCCGGGTGCCGTCGAGGAATCTCCTTCCGGGACCCGGTGATCATCATCTGTAGCTGCCAATGGCAGCGCAGGTAGGGCGGACCGCATGTGGTCCCTACCTGGAAATGGAAAATTACATATATATATGTGATTTTGCACAGCCCTGCTGCCCTGTAGGAGTAGTTCTGCTATAGGGCGGCAGGGAACCAGGAGGGGGAGGGTTGTGTCTGAACTTTTGGTTAACATTATTATTTTGCACTCACCAAAATTTTGTGAAACTTGCCCTTTAGTTTGCCTTTTGGCAATTGTGATGGGAGTGACTTTTGGGGATGGGGAGACCCCTGTATCAGCTCCCCAGATTCCTCTTATGTGAAACCCACCCTCTGCCTGTTAGAGGTACAGGGTGGTCTGTCCTGATATTTTATAGACATGTATAGGTGGGGTGGGGGGTTGTCCATTGTTCACTGCCAGGTGCTGCATCCCATTGTTCTTTTGTGTCTTGCTTGCCAGCAAATTATTATGGGATGTATGTGTTCCTGCCAGGTGGTGTATCCCTTTGTTCTATTGTGTGTCTTGGTTTGGTGGGGGGTGATTCCGGCAGCCCTTCCCCCTGATGGGTCTGTCTGCTGATGTTTCCGGCAGCCCTTCCCCCTGATGGGTCTGTCTGCTGATATGTTTCCTGTTCTGGGTTGTATTTCCCCGCCCTGTGTATATATATTGTGCTTGTGTTGAAATAAAGCAGTTCTACTTCCTGTATTAAGAAGCCTGGTGCTGTCTATTTCCTGCATGATCAGCGGTGGTGTCTGTGGATCTGTGTTCGGACAGGGAAGTGGGATTCTAACGGAAATACCCTAGCGCAGTCGGGGTCCAATTCCGTTACAGCAATGCAAGATGAAATTAAATAAAAATAGAAAACTCATGTAAATATAGGCTCCTCAGGCTGCCTATGACTTTAAAGTGTTGTAAACGTTTGAGATGAAAAATGAACAAAGCACATCCTTCTATAATCTGCGCATGCCTCTATCCAAAGCACATAGTGATTTCTGTTACCTCACTTCTTCTTCTGCTATCTTCATGAGTCACTTCTGACAGTCTGTGCTGACACCAGGCAATCCTGGGAGACGGCCCTGCCCCCCTCCAGCAGATAGCAGGTGATTGACAGCTGCGAATGTTTCCCTATGAGACTGAGGGGACATGCCAATTCCCTCCACTCCACTCTACTCAGTTCTCTGCTCTATGCTGTACATTTGTGCAATGTCAGGTCATCACCCCTGCTTTCTGGAGCTCAGAAACGCTGTGTATATTCTGGACTTTGAATAATTATATAGAAGAGAGAGAGCAGCAGATAAACAGGTACACTTAGTAGGAGGATTTGTTTCATCTCTGTGCATCACCTGAGGCAAGTCACTTCACTGGGTATACGTAAGGGTTTACAACCACTTTAGGACATTCACTGTATGCTGTAAACTCACAGCCATTGTCCCCCTCTATTCTCCATGTTGGTTCCCATCACCTCACCTGTTTCGTTGCTAATGAATGAGTTTTAAAAAATGTCCTTTGATGTATTACTAATGCAAAAGTGAAACCTTTGTCAATGTCCTCAGTTCAACTTCCCATTTTAAATTCTACTTAAAAAACAATAAAAAAAATGAAAGACCATTTTTTTTTATAATTCGCTTTTTATTGATTTTCAAATTTTTCCAACAAACAGAGTTGCATAGAAACATGAAATAACAAACACAAAGTAAAAGAATAGAGAAATGGACTCATCGATGAGAGGTACAGACAATGTCAATACATAACAGTGAATTAATCATCATTTTCAGACAATTGAGTAGGGAAGTTGGAATTGGAAGTATCCCACGGTTCCCAAACTGCTTCAAAGACAGGAACAGAGTTAGCATGCAAAGCAGTGAGGTCCTCCATTTTTGTATTCTCTGCTATAACCTTCATTAATTCCGATAGCGTAGGAGGCATAGTAAAGACCATTTAACCGCCTCTCACCCACGATACAAGTAAATGACGGGCGCATGGCGGTTCTCTCTTTCTGGGAGGACGTCATATGACATCCTCCCACTTTAACCACGTGTGCGCGCCCCCGGGTCTCTGCTCAGTGGAAAGAGCTGATGACTTTGGCTCTGCTATGTGATCAGCTCAATCACGGCTGATTGCATGTAAATAAGGAAATGCCAGTTATTGGCATTCATCAGAGGGGATATCGACACTGATCATCGGGGCACTGATGATCAGTATAGCCCCATCAGTGCCACCTGTCAGTGTCTATCAATGCCACCTGTCATTGCCCATCAATGCCACCTGTTAGTGCCTATCAGTGCACATCAATGCCACATATCAGTGCCCATCTGAGCTGCCTTTCAGTGCCAACTATCAGTGCCAGTCAGTGCCAACTATCAGTGCCAGTCAGTGCTGCCTATGAGTGCTGCCAATCAGTGCCGCCTATCAGTGCCAGTGAGTGCCACCTATCAGTGCCAGTCAGTGCCGCCTAACAGTTCCAGTCAGTGCCACCTAACAGTTCCAGTCAGTGCCACCTAACAGTGCCAGTCAGTGCCACCTGTCAGTGCCAATCAGTGCTGCCTATCAGTGCCGCCTGTCAGTGCCATATATGAGTACTGCCTTTCAGTGCCCATCAGTGATGTCTCTGAATGCCCACCAGTGATGCCAGTCAATGCCCATCAGTGCCACCTACCAGTACTTCCTCATCAGTGCCGCCTATCAGTGCCCATTAGTGCAGCCTATCAGTTCCTATCACTGCAGCCTCATTAGTGCACATCAGTGAAGGAGAAAAATTACCAATTTACAAAATTTTATAACAGAAACTAAGAAAAAAACTTTTTGTTTTCAAAATTTTCAGTTGTTTTTGGTTTGTTTATCAAAAAATAAAAAACCCCAAGGTGATTAAATACCACCAAAAGAAAGCTCTATCTGTCTTAAAAAAATGATAAAAATTTCACATGGGTACAGGGTTGCATGACCGCGCAATTGTCATTCAAAATGCCACAGCGCTGAAAGTTGAAAATTGGCCTGGGCAGAAAGGGGGGAAAGTGCCCGGTAGGCAAGGGGTTAAAGCTCTTTAAACCCTTGGATCCGGCACCTCCTGGCCCTGTAAGGGGGTTTCTGATGGCAGGGGGCCTGGTGGGGTTCATGATTATGTGTTTGGCTGTCACAGGGGTAATCGGAAAGCTCCTGATTACAAGTAGAGAGTGGAAGTTTCCCTCTAGCTGCTGGTAACTGCTGGGGGCGTGCACAGTGAGTGCTCTTGGTACAGTTCTGTTTGTCTTTGCATACACATAAATGCGGCCTCTCAGCATTAAGTCCCACCCACTGAGAGGCTGCAAATTTGTGTGCAGCCGGCGGGAAGGAGTTAAATTATGTAAAACATCTGAATCCACATTAAAGCCTACATTTATAAAAAAATCAGCACAAGGGGCGGTCTTTACAGTCAGTGCAAAGTGTCCCTTGTGCTGCTGGCTGCTTTCTTAGTATAAATCTGAAGTCTTCTGTCCCCACCCCATATCACCACAATCATACTCTTCCAGCAATGCGAGGGTTGATACAATCAGTTGGACCTGTCACAGACACTCATGAAGAGTGTTGACTCTGTCCGCCTTTTCTGCCCCTCCTCCATACATGGAAGCTGTACTATAGCGTCTAGCAATACAAAAGCGCTCTATCTATGGAGGATGACCATATTAATGAAACAGAGAATGGAGAACTGATGATTAGGAGGCTGTAATACAAGTGTTTATAGGTCTTGAGAAATGCTGGTCCGATGTTTCCGGTGAGTGCTGGATATGATGGGTACTTGTGTGTAATTGAAGGCACAGCTGGTAGAGTGCTATTATTGTTATATATGGTACCCCAGAAGTGGATAGATGAGCTGCAGCTGGATGTCAATATCTACAAATATGTTGCTGATATCTGTACATTGATTAGTGACCTTGGTATGTACACAAACATTGAGGTGGGAACTGGGTCGGCCATACTTGGATCCAAATTCAGTAGGTTCAGCAGGGACCGGCTAAGATTTGATCCATGTATGGCCAGGCTGATTGTACCCAATTCGATCCATGGTGAAGGAAAGAAATTTGAGTCATCCATGGGCTGCTTGTACCCAAGTAGATCCATGGTGGAAGGAAAGAAAATCGAGTCATCCATGGGCTGCTTTCATTTTAAACATTCAGGTGGGAAATGGGTCGGCCATACTTGAATCCAAATTCAGTAGGTTCAGCAGGGACCGGCTGAGATTTGATCCATGTATGGGCAGGCTGATTGCACCCAAGTCGATCCATGGTGAAGGAAATAAAATCAAGTCATCTATGGGCTGCTTGTACCCAAGTAGATCCATGGTGGAAGGAAAGAAAATCGAGTCATCCATGGGCTGCTTTCATTTTAAACATTCAGGTGGGAAATGGGTCGGCCATACTTGAATCCAAATTCAGTAGGTTCAGCAGGGACCGGCTGAGATTTGGTCCATGTATGGGCAGGCTGATTGTAACCAATTCGATCCATGGTGATGGAAATAAAATCAAGTCATCTATGGGCTGCTTGTACCCAAGTAGATCCATGGTGGAAGGAAAGAAAATCGAGTCATCCATGGGCTGCTTTCATTTTAAACATTCAGGTGGGAACAGGGTCCGCCATACTTGAAACCAAATTCAGTAGGTTCAGCAGGGACCGGCTGAGATTTGATCCATGTATGGACAGGCTGATTGTACCCAAGTCGATCCATGGTGAAGGAAATAAAATCAAGTCATCTATGGGCTGCTTGTACCCAAGTAGATCCATGGTGGAAGGAAAGAAAATCGAGTCATCCATGGGCTGCTTTCATTTTAAACATTCAGGTGGGAAATGGGTCGGCCATACTTGAATCCAAATTCAGTAGGTTCAGCAGGGACCGGCTGAGATTTGGTCCATGTATGGGCAGGCTGATTGTAACCAATTCGATCCATGGTGATGGAAATAAAATCAAGTCATCTATGGGCTGCTTGTACCCAAGTAGATCCATGGTGGAAGGAAAGAAAATCGAGTCATCCATGGGCTGCTTTCATTTTAAACATTCAGGTGGGAACAGGGTCCGCCATACTTGAAACCAAATTCAGTAGGTTCAACAGGGACCGGCTGAGATTTGATCCATGTATGGACAGGCTGATTGTACCCAACTCGATCCATGGTGAAGGAAATAAAATCAAGTCATCTATGGGCTGCTTGTACCCAAGTAGATCCATGGTGGAAGGAAAGAAAATCGAGTCATCCATGGGCTGCTTTCATTTTAAACATTCAGGTGGGAACAGGGTCGGCCATACTTGAATCCAAATTCAGTAGGTTCAGCAGGGAACCAACATGTTTGGGCAGGCTGATTGTACCCAAGTCGATCCATGGTGGAGGAAATAAAATTGAGTCATCCATGGGCTGCTTTCATTTTAAACACTGGGACACATCTTGCAACTTCCTCAAACTAGGAAAACCAAGGGCATCTGCTCACATTAACCCAGGAGGGAGGATTGCTTCAGAGGCCCTAGCTGGTAACATGTGATATAGTTACATGAAACTGGAAGATTTGTATTGCCAAGCACCCCATAACCATACACAGGGAGGCACAATGTTGATAGGCAGCCTTTATAGGTGGATGTAGAGGAGGAAGAGCCACTGGTGCTTCTGTATCATTCCTACGCTGGTGTATTCTCTGGGTTGTGGTGGCACCAGAAGTGGTCTTTAAACAGTAGGTCAACTTTGTGATCAGTTATTACATTTATGGCAAACTCATCAAATATAGGACCTTCATAGTATACTTGGTAACAGAGCTGAAGCAAAGTAAGCAATGTATGGTCCTTCAAAAGAGAATGTAAAGTGAAAGAATATACGCCCATACTGCAACACCATCCAATGCTACTTCAATTATATTTGAAATCAATCTATAATTGCTAGTGGTTTATAAATTAATGAAACAAGACTTGGTGCACTAACCTGTGAATGATAAATTCATCTTTATTAGCTCAATTTATTCTGCTTTGCAGATCAGGAATTATCAGTGTATTATTATATCTTAATTTCTAATAAAATATGACATCTCTTCCATCCTTGCTTACCCTAGTCCATTTTATTGGTATGTTCAGTAAATATGATAAATCGCATGATACAATAAAAATGTATATCGTAGGAAATAAATAAGTAAGATAGTTTAAAATAGACTTAAACCCCGTTTGTCCTCCTCCCCCAACCGACCGATTCTGATGACAGGCTGGAATTTTGTAGGTTTGGCGACTGTATCACCGTATGGATAACAATCACTCTGTTATTCCCTTTCTCATTTGCCCACCCCCTGTGCTGCTCCTTCCCCCCCCCCTGTTTTGTTTTTATTTTGTTTTGTTTTGTTCTTCTCTCTCTTACTCTCCCCCCCCCCTTTCTTTTTTTGTTTTTCTCCGCTCTATGGCTTCTTTTCTTCATTTCTGACTAACCTCTGCATGCATTGGTCAACTACCCAAAGGACAATTAGCTATGATGACAGAATCACTTCCCCTTTCATACTAGCAGCATACTTGATCACACATTCTCACACCCGCGCTCAGACGCCTCCACCACTTTCAACTTATAGCACTGACTCTGGCTTAGATGTCGTTTGCGTTCTTCTCCCCGCTGCAGATCCACACTTTGTGACGTTATCAGAGGAGGTCTGGGGCCTCCTGGCCTAACGCGTTTCATTACAAGCGTCCTAACGTATTTCAGGCACTACCGTGTCGTGGTTTAGTTACCCCACACTGCTTTGTTTTTGTAATTGTACTTGTTTTCATGCACTCTTGACTGGATATGTCTGTTGCTAATTGTCTTTCTCACATTTCATGTTTATCTTAGCTTATTATGTCAATCTGTATTTCACAATAAACATTATTTTTTTGGAAAAAAAAAAAAATAGACTTAAAGGCAAACCTTTTTTTGGTTTTAGAGAGAGTGAAAATGGATAGGTTTTTATTGCTACCGCTGCAACCCCCAACATGTGTGCACATCTCTGTAGACCTCATATTTATCTCTCTGAAGGCCTGTGGAAAGGTCTGCTATATTAATCTGATCATTCAGTTGGATATAGCTTACATCAATTATTCTTCCCCCCGAGTGTAGTGGATCCACAAACTGCAAACCCACATACCATATGGTCCTAATTACCAATGGGATATGAATTGATAATTTAAATAACCCTTTCCCTTTCTTGTGTAAAGTTTTATTTATTACAGGTACTTACTTTATAGGTACTGTCCATTTATGCAGGTACCTTTACATATATATTGTACATTCACATCAGTCCCTGACCTCAAGGAGCTTACAGTCTAAGGCCCCTAACTCACATTCATATATACACATACTAGGGCCAAGTTAGTCAGGAGCCAATTAACCTACCAGCATGTCTTGTATTGTTACATCCTTGCTTTCCATTTTTGTTCTGGTTCTTTGTTCTCTATATTTCTTTATTTCTTGTCAATCTGCTGAAATACTGCTACAGAGTGACACGGGTGCGCAAAATCACGTATGTACGTATGTACGTGGCCTCGGATGTCAATCACCGGGTCCTGGCCGGTGATTCCCCGCCGACACTCGACGATCGCAGAGTCTCTCCCTTGTCCCAACACAGATCTCTCCCTTGTCAGCTCCTGCACACTGCTTTGAATGGCTCTGCATAGCACAGCCATACAAAGCAGTGTGCTTACAGTGTAAAGCACAGACACAGCACACACATTAAAACAGCACACAGTTAACCCTTTGATCACCCCACATGTTAAACCCTTCCTGACCAGTGTCATTAGTACAGTGTCAGTGCTTTTTATTAGCTGTATAGCTGTTACTGGGGATGTCAGTGACATCAAGTCAGTTCCCCCCCAGTGTCAGAATGCCCGCCGCAGTCCCACAGTCCCACTATAAGTCGATGACCGCCGTCATTACTAGTAAAAGAAAAAATCTAGTATATATACCACAATTTGTAAACGCTGTAACTTTCACGTAAACCAATTAATTTACATGTATTGGGATTTTTTTTTAGCACAGTCATAGAACAGAATACATTTTGGCCTAAATTTATGACGAAATTTGATTTTTAAAATTTTTTACTGGACATGTTTAACAACAAAAAGTTTAAAATATAATTTTTTTCTCAAAATTGTTTGCCTTTTTATATAGCGCAAAAAATGAAAACTGCAAAAACGCAGAGGCGATCATCACTGAACCACCAACAAAATGGTCATGCTGAACAATGTTACAGGCAGCATAACTTTTTCCATGGCTTCTCCAGACCCTTTCATGTCTGTCACATGTGCTCAGAGTGAACTTGCTCTCATCTGTGAAAAGCACAGGGTGCCAGTGGTGGACCTGCCAATTCTGGTGTTCAATGGCAAATGTCAATGGAGCTCTATGGTGCCGGGCAGTGAGCACAGGGCCCACTAGAGGACGTCGGGCCCTCAGGCCACCCTCATGAAGTCTGTTTCTGTTGTTTGCTCAGAGACATTCACACCAGTGGCCTGCTGGAGGTCATTTTGTAGGGCTCTGGCAGTGCTCATCCTGTTCCTCCTTGCACAAAGGAGCAGATGCTGATTCTGCTGATGGATTAAGGAACTTCTACGGCCCTGTCTAGCTCTCCTAGAGTAACTGTCTGTCTCCTGGAATCTCCTCCATGCTCTTGAGACTGTGCTAGGAGACACAGCAAACCTTCTGGCAATGGCATGTATTGATGTGCCATCCTGCAGGAGTTGGACTACCTGTGCAACCTCTGTAGGTATCACCTCATGCCACCAGTAGTGACACTGACCCCAGCCAACTGCAAAACTAGTGAAAAACAGTCAGAAAAGATAAGTAGAAAAAAAAATGTCAGTGGCCTCCACCTTTAAAACCATTCCTGTTTTGGGGGTCATCTCATTGTTGCCCATCTAGTGCACCTGTTGCTAATTTCATTAACACCAAAGCAGCTTAAACTGATTAACAACCCCCTCTGCTACTTCACTGACCAGATAAATATCCCAGGAGTTTCATTCACTTGATGCTATACTCTGATTAAAAAGTGTTCCCTTAATTTTTTTGAGCAGTGTGTAATGAATGATTTAATATTTTATAATTCGCCATGATTAAGGCCACGTTGGCTTTGTCATCTGGCTGTTATGTATGATTCTTTTTCAATAAATGGACACTCTTTTGTTGATCATTAGTGGTGTGTCGGTTGATCCTGGAGATTGTATGTGAATTGTAGCTAACGCAAGCCTTCAGTCTGGGCATTGATGTTTTGCATCTAGCTGACTGGAAGATGAAAGTTTAATGAAGGTTGTAGTACTGCAGTTTCCTCTTCCTTCGAGAATGGTTGGATACTATTGGCCACTTTTGTTTTAAAAAATGTAAGGAGTAAGGACTCATTAACACCTGTGCATTTGGTATCTCAAAGGTTGAAGCTCTAAAATGTCCAACATCCAAACTTCCATGTATTACAATGGTAACTGTGCACATATGACCACTCAGACCCTTATTGGCAGCAAGCGATCGGCAGGTCTGGGTCCCTGTTGATTGCAGCAGTAGGCCTCTGGGTGGAACTTGACCACAGCAGACAGTAACACACCAACTCTAACTTGGTTCAGCAGGTGCAAGCTGGTCTTCACACTCACTGGAACTGAGAAGCTCTGGTTCAGATGCAGCTCAAAGTATCTAACCGTACCCTTTGCTCAAACTCTCTCTCCCTGTGCACACACTAGTGGCTATCACTGGCGTCACTAGGGTTGGTATCACCTGGTGTAGTAAAACATGGTGGCACCCCCCCCCCCTAATTTGTTTCCCATATAACACTGCATATAATGGCAATAGTACTGCCGTTAACAGCTATCAAGTGATTAGCAAATTTTGGGCCGGCAGCGCAGAGTCATGGTGCGCACCCAAAACCAGCCCCTGTAAATGATGCAGTTGGTGCCGGCATGCCTATCTGTGTGCTGTCACAGGTGGAAGTTGTCAGAAATCACTCCCTACTTGATGGTGTCACTCAGTAACGGAACAGGGTCATTCAGTGCCCAGGGCGAAGATGCCATACTGTGCCTACCCTCCCCCCTGTTGGAGATACAACAGCATGTACTATATAGTATTGTGTGTTAATATCACTTGACCAGTAGATGGCACTGTACACTAAGGTTACTAGTTGTGCATATGTTTAAAACTTGTTGGTTCTCTCTGTTCCTCTCTTCATGAAGCAAGATGTCTGCTGAAATGTGCTGTATGTTTGCAACTTAAGCCACACAAGTAAAACAGAGTTCTGCCTCATCACTACCAGTGTCTTCTCTAACACATAACCAACACCCCCGACACCAACTGGGGGGAGAAGAGTGCGAGAAGCAGCACACTGCACTGAAACATGTAACGTTCTATCCCACATTAAAATATAGGGGTGGGATAAAGGGATGTAGAAAATAATGGGGCCTGTGTCCAGTATCATAAGTTGGACCCTCCTGGGCAAGAAAAAGCAAGTGCAGCAAAATTGGGTGTGGGTTTTATTGCGCTGAACATGGGCTGTGGTTAAAATAAAAGCAGAGTGCTGGAGTTCAGTGACAGAGAGTTCACAAGTGAGTAGTAATTGATGCAGAATTCAGAAATCAGTAAGGTATGCCACGGCAAAAACCAGATGTGGTTTTTATTGCGTTGAATATTGGCTAAAAGGGATGCAGAGAGCAGGGGTTCAGTAGTAAGTGACGCAGAGGTCAGTGCTAAGTGATGCAGAGTTCAGAGGTCAGTAGTAGGCAATGAAGAGTTCAGAGGTCAATAGAAAGTGAAGCAGGGTTCAGAAATCAGTGGTAATGAGTAAGGAGGTAGGAACTCCTGGTAAAGACCAATATGTTACGTCACTGAGAAGACAGATGCATCATATCTATTCAAAGGCTTAAATACATTTCTTCCTAAACAAACTACTACTACCTGTTCATTAATGAAAGCCATGGTGTCAAATTCTAAATATGAAGTAAAGGACAAAAATTTCAAGCACCTTCTTATCTAAATATTTCTTCTCCGATGGGTATCCCTGTTTTCTGAGAGAGCCCCTATGTTCTCCCTGTTGTCCTAGAGAAGGCGAAGCGACTTCTTATGTTAAATCTCCCACCTTCTCAATCACACCAACTGTGGTATGGGCAGCACCTGAGATCACAGATGAAGTCACCAGTGGGTTCTGCCCATCCTCGTCCACTTTTCTTGCACTCACCGGGAGTAAAAGTTTTGTCTCTGCCTGCACCCGTTCTGCACATCAGGCTTCTGTTGGAGGGAAGTGAGAGTAGAATTTTCCCTTCAGCAGCTGTTGCAGTCATACTCTGTGCTCCATTCTCCAGCTGCCTCATACGGCAGCATGATCACTCCTTCTATTCAGGCTGATCGAAAATGGAGCACTGACAAGCACTGACTCCCTGCACCCCCTTCCTAAAAAAGGCCAAACAGCTGGTGTCACCCCTCTGGCGGGTGTCACCCAGGTGCTGTCCTCACTCCCTATAGCGACGCCACTGGTGGCTATCTTCCAACTGACCTGAGCTTTCCCAGGCTTTTCTATTTATTTGGCTCCTCCTGCCTCCAGGCATGCTGGGTCTTGTAGCTTGCTCTGTCTGTAGTATTAATGGCTCGAACTACATTTCCCAAGGGTCCAGTGCTCTAGCTGAGAATAAATCAAAAGCTCTAAGTCCACAGCAGGGGCGGACTGACAACTGATGGGGCCCCCGGGCAATAGGAGATCATGGGGCCCCTGTGTCCTTGCCCAAACTCAAAAAAAGCCTATGAAAAAGGTACCAGGGGCATCTCATGGGGCCCCCTACTGACCCTGGGCCCTCGGGCAGTGCCCGAGTTTCCAAATGGTCAGTCCGCCCCTGGTCCACAGAGCTCCATATTGTGGTAGAAAAAGGGAACTATATGCAGAAAGTGTTACTGTGACAATGCTTTATAATCCTACACATTTCAGTTACAATGGGTTTTGCAACATGTGCATGGAGCACACCATCGATTACAAAGATCACTTTCTTTTTTTAACTAAGTCTAAATACTGATTATTGTTAGGTATCACTGACAATTGTTTGAAGGAAGAATTATTTGTGCTGTTTCTGATCCAACAAACTAATCAATCGCGCCCAAACAATTGTCTTCGACAGCAAAATTTGCCTGCTTACGATTGAATTTTGCCATTCAAAGTAACCGGGTCAATACAAGTGAAATTGCAGCTGGTAATGTATTGAATGATCGTTTCTAGTATTGGATCGATGAAACATTTAAGTCAAACAGTCAATGGGATAAAAAATCTATGCAAGTGTCCAGCATTATATCTTGGCACAAGTCTCTATGGAAACAAGTTGCAGGAATCATTTCTGCTACTGTGTCATGTATATACTACAAAATACTACTATAATACTACAAAATCTTGCTGCTAAAGAACTCCTGGTAACAAAGTCCTACAGCAGTTTTTTGGAAATACTAAGACTTCCTGTGCTTTGGGTCCAAGAGGCCCTGAGAAGCACAGTGGTTAGCATGGCTGCCTAGCAGTACTAGGGTCATTGGTTTGAATCCCAACCACAGCACTACCTGTGTTGAGTTTGCATGTTCTTCCTATGTCTGCATGGGTTTCTTCTGGGTAATGAATATTATATAGGGTGCGCTTGTTGGAGCCCAACCTCTGTAGCTGTAAGATAAAGGTGCCAGATGGATATCAGGGATGGATGGATGGATGGAAGGAGTAACACTGAAGCAGCTCTTCGTAGAGTGGAAGCAAGGCTCTAATGCAGTAACAAGAAAAAGAGAGGCACATCCTGGACTCTACTTCCGGATCCTATAGGCATAGCTTGCTGCTGGACGGCTGGATGTCCCACCTGGATCCAATTACCCCACGATGAGTCTTTTTAACCGTTTATCTTGTAAGTGCAAATTTTCCATTGTTTACTAATAAATTGTTAATACTGCACTTAGAGGCGCCTTCCTCTCTTTTCCTTCTTCTGGGTACTCCAGTTTCCTCCCACACTCTAAAGACATGCTGGTAGTTTCATTAGCTCCTATCTAATTAGACCCTAGTATGTGTATGAATGTGAGTTAGGGACAGGGGCGGACTGACAACTCATGGGGCCTCCGGGCAATAGGGGATCATGGGGCCCCTGTGTCCTTGCCCAAACTCAAAAAATCCTATGAAAAAGGTACCAGGGGAATCTCATGGGGCCCCCTACTGACCCCGGGCCCTCGGGCAGTGCCCAAGTTTCCAAATGGTCAGTCCGCCCCTGCTACATAGGTGTAAACCTAGCCTTACTCAAGATGGCCACAGCCAGGGGGGGTGTTTTCAAAGTGATTTCTAAGCAAAATAAAGCATGGAGACATGGATGGATGGGGAAGTTTTTTTTTAATATTAACAATGAATTAAATGGCGGTCTTGGTTTGTGGCGCTCAGATGCGGTGCTGTTCCTCTTTAAGTGCTTTCAAAGTGACTTTCAGACTGTTTTGCATCTGCAGGGGCAGGTACTGGTGTGATTGTAAAGTGATGGTGCTATATAAGTACCTGTAATAAATAAAGAAGCAAAAAAAAATTAAAACATGCATCACTTGTATGTGTGGCTTTACCTACTCCTTTGCATATGATTGTAGGCACCTCCCAGTCTGGCATCCCCATGTTCCCTGCAGAGATGAATCTCCAGTTCAGCCAGCAGATGGTGCTGGGCATTTAGGAAGTATATGATATGTGTACTGTGAGATCTGAAGCACCAATAGGAAAGAAAAAGCTTTCATTTTCCTAAATGTCCTGCAGAAACAGGGAGATCATTGCAAAATTAGCCATTGTGAAAAAATGCATTAGGGTCAAGCAGAAAGGTCAAATTAGTTTGGCTTCCGTTCTTCGTACAACAGGCATTAAATGGCTTTTGAGCTCCTTCAATCTATCCAGGACCTGTTAGTGTGCCAGACCCCTCATTATCTGCCTTATGAACGCTAAGGGATATAGATAGATAGATAGATAGATAGATATAGTAATTATGTGTATATATACCCCATAGTGAGTTTGCATTACTATTTGCCTATTTGTCCAGCCAAACTGTTGGTGCAATCCTTCTATTTCTTCCACAGTTCGGAAGTTGATTTCTCAAAACAAAAATCGACTGATTCAGGCATATACTGCAATGTGGTCATTCATGTTATGGTCATTAGATGGCGCTAAAGATCATAGGAAGTAAATACCTGTTTATTATGATTATTAGCGCCATCTTGTGGCCATAGTTAAGTGATTTCCCAAACCACTTTTTTTTTAAAATGACATTTAACCACTTCCTGTCCGGACACTTTTACCCCCTTCCTGTCCAGGGCAATTTTCAGCTTTCAGCGCTATCACACTTTGAATGACAATTGCGCGGTCATGCAATACTGTACCCATATGAATTTTTTACCATTTTTTTGAGACAGATAAAGCTTTATTTTGGTGGTATTTATTCACCGCTGGGATTTTTATTTTTTTTACTATGTAAATGAAAAAGTCCAAAAATTTTGAAAAAAAGTGTTTTTTTTTATAAAATTTTGCAAATAAATAATATTTCATCCTAAATCTTGGCCAAAATTTATTCCGTTATTTTTTTAGTAAAAAAAAAAATCCAAATTAGTTTATAACCAAACATTATAATTTTTAAACATTTTTTTTTACATTTTTATTTTTTTTTTTTTTATATTATTTTTTATTTTTATTTTTTATTTTTACATACTGTCACCCTAGCAGTACAGTGTCACCATGGTGACACTGTACTACTTGTGGGGGGTGATGAAGATTTTTTTTTTTTTTTTTACACTGATTGCTTTTACACCCATATAGGATGTAAAAGCAATCATTTCTCTTTCTCTCTGTCTGCATTCTTGCAGTCATTGAGAAATACTGAGTGAGCTGTGATTGGTCACAGCTTGTCACATGGTACAAGGCTGTTGTGAATAGCCTTGTACCATGTGACCTCTGTGATCATTCACAGATTTCACACGTAGTAAGCAATGATGTCACAAGTGACATCTTGCTTACTACTTTGCATGTGATCGCTGATTCGCCAATCAGTGATCACATGACCGGGACCTCGTACAGAGGCCCCGTCCGACGATCTGTGTTTCACTGTGTCCGGAGGACACAGCGGACACCGGATCGCGGTGGTGCGCGCTCCTAGGGAGCGCGCACAGCTAGAAAAGGCGGGTGCCGTTTAGGAACGGCAACCCGACCTTGGACTGCCACCGCCCTGCCGTTTATAAACAGCAGGCGGACGGCAAGAGGTTAAAGGAGAAGCATGGCCAAAGCCTGTTTGGTGATACTTCTCCTATGGATCCTGAGGAGTGCAGGATGCAAAAAAAAGTAAGGTTTCAATCTAAAGGTGCTAGCTTCACTCCGCCATACTAATATTAGTAGAAGACAACATGGGCTGGATCAGCCTTAAAATTTATGAGAGAGGGGTCCTTTAGGGAAGAAGTGACAACAGGGTTCACCCATTAGTATCCTGCCATGGAGTTAATCAGGAAAACTGTTTTGGTATGTATGGCCTTTGATTTTACCCCCTTCATGGCCAGGTAATTTTTTGCTATACTGCACTGTGCTACTTTAAGTGGCAATTGTGCTGTCATGTAACTCTGTACCGAAACAAAATTTGTATCTTTTTTTTCAAGCAAAGAGCTTTATGGTGGTATTTGATCACCACTAATTTTTCGATAAAAATGAAAAAAGATTGTACATTTTGAAAAAAATCAAAACAAATATTTTTTACTTTCTGCTATAAAACATATCCAATAAAAAATGTAACAAAATCAAATTTCTTCATAAATTTTGGCTAAAATGTATTCAGCGACATGTCTTTGATAAAAAAAATTCCATTAAGTGTGTATTGATTGGTTTGCATGAAAATTACAGTGCCTACAAACTATGGGATATATACTGGAATTTTTATACTGCTAATGGCGGCGATCAGTGACTTATAATGGGACTGCGGGAGTGCGGCGGGCAATCTGACACTAACTGATACTGACTGCCACAGACATCACCAGTGACATGATTACAGCGATCAGTGACTATACACTGTCACTAAACTAATGACACTGGCTGGGAAGGGGTTAACATCTAGGGTGATCAAGGGGTTAAATGTGTGCCTAGCAATGTGTAATGTGTGTAAAGTGTGCTGCTTTTACTAAGAGATCTCTATGTTTCTCATTTTCTGAGAAACTGACAGGTTGCTCCCTCTGGACACAGCCGATTAGCAGGTCCCAGACGTGAACCATTTGCTGAGACTTGCTGACAGGTTCCTTCTGTGTGCTATCACAGCGGGTGCTGGTGGGGGGTTTGCGCGCCCAAAATCTGATAGTAGGCAGCGACGTACCAGCCTGTCCGCAGTACATTGTGGTGCAGGCATAAAGCGGTTAATAACAATTATCATTCAAAGTGGTTGTAAAGGCTGAAGGTTTTTTTTACCTTCATACATTGTATGCATGAAGGTAAAAAACCTTTTCTGTTCAGCCCCCCTAATATTCACCTAAGCCTTGAGTCTCAGCTATCCCGGGACTCCCTCTCCTCATTGGCTGAGACAGCAGCAGGAATGTGAGTTAGGGGCCTTAGACTATAAGCTCCTTGAGGCCAGGGACTGATGTGAATGTACAATATATAGGTAAAGGTACCTGCATAAATGGACAGTACCTATAATGTAAGTACCTGTGATAAATAAAACCTTACACAAGGAAGGGAAGTGTTATTTAAAGTATTAATCCATATCATCATTGGTAATTAGGACCATATGGTATGTGGGTTTGCAGTTTGTGGATCCACTACACTCAGGGGGAAGGAGGAAAGAATAATTGATGTTAGCTAAATCCAACTGAATGATCAGATTGATATGGCAGACCTTTCCACAGGCCTGCTGTCAATCACAGCCAGTGAGCCAATGAGAAGAGAGATGGGACGGGGCGAGCCGCAGCTCCGTGAGTGAATGGACACCAGAGCAGTAGCTCGGTAATGCTCCTGCTCGGGTGCCTCCATAGCAAGATTCTTGCTATGGGGGCTCCCAACAGGAGGGAGGGGCCAGGAGTGCCAGTGGGAAGAGGAGGATCGGGGCTTCTCTGTGCAAAACCATTACACAGAGCAAGTAAATATAACCTGTTTGTAATTTAAAAAAAAAAATACACTCCTACACATCGGGATCGAGAAACTCACTCCTCATTCCCGAACAATTATTAGCCACATACTCTTTGCCGCCAAAATTAACATTACCAGATTATGGAACACAAATAATACCCCCTCAATCACTTAATTAACTACAGACCTTAACACCCAATGTGAAATGGAAAAAATATCAGCAATTAATACTTCTTCCTATCACAAATTTAACAAGCAATGGACCCGATGGCTAAACCACCCAAAATGTTCTGTACAATCCTGATGACACTTTATTAGTTGAATTACCGCCCAAACCAAGACTGGTATTTCCTCAATTACCCAGTTATATCCCACCTCCCCCAATCCTCTCCTTCCCCACCCCCCCACCAAAACCCCCCTAACAACCCAACTCCCCACCAAGGTTCGTCATCCCTATATATGAATACCTCTGATGATATTGCTAAACAAGATTTACACCTCCACCTACCATTGGGTGGAACAACAACAAAAAATGTTTAACTATATATTGTCTAATGTAATACTGTATGAATGAACAGTAAATCTGAAAAATGTAATAAAAATATTGAAACATAAAAAAAAAGTATGCCTTTAGCATCACATTAATTTTGATATTTCAATCCATAGATGATTGCAATTATAAGTTTCCATTAGGTCGGATACGTCTCTGGCACAATCATACCTTTGGCCAAAGCTGTTCACTTCTGCATATACAGTATAATTCGCTACAAAAATCCCATCTATATATATTCATGTCGTTGAATAAGTAAAAATACTTTGGATATGTTGTCACATTTCTGCCTATCATCAATAAATAAGTTATGCAGTATTTTAATGTGTGAAAATTCTCAACAAAGAACAGTCCAGATGGTGCAGTGTCTTTCTATTCCCCGATGAATCCTGTGATGTTTGTGCAATTGATGTCAGAGAATTCAGCCTCACTGTGTTTGTCAGGTTTTTTTTTTTTGCTACGCAACACTACAACTATAGAAACACTCCCAACGATGCGCAGAGATGGGAATCATTTGATTTCATGTGTGTGAGATGAGTCTACGTGATGCAGGGACATAGACTGTCAACATGCAGGAGGGGGGAATTATCAAAGTTTAGAATCCTTGCTTTGCCGTTCTGCTTTCATTGCTTCCAGATTCTCCAGCCCAAAGTTCCTCAACCTTTTCCTCAGTCATGGCAGTCTTTAAAAGTATTCAAAATCTCAAAGCACACCAGTCTAAAATGTAAAAAATGTAAATGTTACATTGTACTTATTAATGGGAAACCTGAGCTTGAGACATGAACACTGCCAGGTTTATAAAATTAACTCAACATCAGGAACCCCTCTTTGACGTCAGAGTCCCCCCATCACATCAGAGTCCCCCTATCACATCAGAGGTCTCCCCTTCACATCAGATTTCCCCCAACACATTAAAGTCAGCCCCATTACACGAGTTCTCCATTACATCAGAGTACCCCCATGTAAATGTTACATTGTACTTATAAATGGGAAACCTGAGCTTGAGACATGAACACCGCCAGGTTTAAATATTAACTCCACATAAGGAGCCCCTCTTGCATGTCAGAGGTCCCGATCACATCAGAGTCCCCCATCACATCATAGGTCTCCCATTCACACCAGAGTTCCCCCAGCACATTAAAGTCAGCCCCATTACACAAGAGTCCTCCATTACATCAGTGTACCCCCATGTAAATGTTACATTGTACTTATTAATAGGAAACCTGAGCTTGAGACATGAACACCGCCAGCTTTAAAAAATTAACTCAACATCAGGAACCCCTCTTTGACGTCAGAGATCCCCATCACATCAGAGTCCCCCCATCACATCAGAGGTCTCCCCTTCACATCAGATTTCCCCCAACACATTAAAGTCAGCCCCATTACACGAGTTCTCCATTACATCAGAGTACCCCCATGTAAATGTTACATTGTACTTATTAATGGGAAACCTGAGCTTGAGACATGAACACCGCCAGGTTTATAAAATTAACTCCACATCAGGAGCCCCTCTTGCATGTCAGAGGTCCCCATCACATCAGAGTCCCCCCATCACATCAGAGTCCCCCTATCACATCAGAGGTCTCCCCTTCACATCAGAGTCTCCCCATCACATCAGAGGTCTCCCCTTCACATCAGATTTCCCCCAACACATTAAAGTCAGCCCCATTACACGAGAGTCCTCCATTACATCAGAGTACCCCCATGTAAATGTTACATTGTACTTATGAATGGGAAACCTGAGCTTGAGACATGAACACTGCCAGGTTTAAAAAATTAACTCCACATCAGGAGCCCCTCTTGCATGTCAGAGGTCCCGATTACATCAGAGTCCCCCCATCACATCAGAGGTCTCCCATTCACACCAGAGTTCCCCCAACACATTAAACGCAGCCCCGTTACACAAGAGTCCTCCATTATATCAGAGTACCCCCATGTAAATGTTACATTGTACTTATTAATGGGAAACCTGAGCTTGAGACATGAACACCGCCAGCTTCCAGACCACACTAGGCATGAGAGAATATCCATCCCAACGCGGTCAGATTTTTGGCTGTGCTGAGAACTCAGCCTGCTCAGCTCCAATGATCAGACATGTACTGACACTCTCCCATGCCCAGCCACTCACTGGGAAGATGAGTGTCCTGTTGTTTCTCCTCCCCCATCTCTCTAAGCACCTTATGTAGCTGAGAACAGAGGCTATGGGATCACTTATAAAAAAAAAGGGGAAAAGGTTCCCCTTCTCTGTATACTAAAGATGAAAGGTCCATTTTTTTTTCTTAGGGAGTGCACTTAGCTTATTCCTACTTAGCTTATTTCTAACTGCCGATTATTTCTAACTGCCGATTCTTCCAGGATGGATGACCAGTCTTCTGAAGACACTCCTCTTTGCCAGTCATGTGGCCTCTCCCTCATGGACGTCATCATGTAAAATGAGGGACCAGCAGCCCTGCATTGTATGTGAAGGCATCAAGGACTCCCCCTGCGTTTCTGGCAATGGAGCCAATTAGATAAACAATATCAAGTACGTGAAGAATATTTAAAGTCTTTATCTACTTTACACCTCCCTCCTGTAAAATAAACTAGCAGAAGACCTTTACTATACATGAGAACCTAAGAGTTATTCTTAAAGGCAGACTGGACCTAAGCTTTAACCCCTCGCCCTCCTGAGGGTTTCCCCCCTCTTCCTAACCAGGCCATATTTTGCATTACAGCGCTGCGTTCCTTTAACTGACAATTGCGCGGTTATGCAATGCTGCAAATTAAATTTACATCCTTTTTTTCCCACAAATTGAGCTTTTTTTTGGTAGTATTTGATTGCCTGTGCGTTTTAATTTTTTTGCGCTATAAAAAAAAGATCAACTATATTGAAAAAAAAACAATATTTTTTACTTTTTTGTTATTAAACATGTCCAGTAAAAAATGTAAAAAAATCAAATTTCGTCATAAATTTACTCCAAAATGTATTCTGTGACATGTCTTTGGTAAAAAAAATAATATCACAATACATGTAAATTAATTGGTTTACGTGAAAGTTATTGCGTTTGCAAATGGCGGTATATAAACTGGTTTTAAAAAAATTATTTTTACTAGTAATGGTGGTGATCAGCGACTTATAGCGGGAATGTGGTGGACCTTCTGACACTGGGGGGGGAACTGACTTGGTGTCACTGACATCCCCAGTGACACCTATACAGTGATCAGTGCTTAAAAAGAGCAATGACACTGTACTAACGGCACTGGAAGGGGTTAACATGGGGGCAATCGAAGAGTTAACTGTGTCCTGGTAGTGTTTTACTAGGGGGCTGTGTCTGTGTGCTTCACTGTAAGCACACTGCTTTTGATGGGTGTGCTGTGCACAGTCATCCAAAGCAGTGTGCAGATCTGACAGGGAGGAGAACTGTTAGTAAACAAAACAGTTCTCCTCCCCATTGGAGATCCTCAGTAATCACCTGCCTAGACCCGGTGATTGGTAGTCACTGCTGCGAATGGTGGCAAGGGTAGCGCGCGTGCGCACCCCCTACCCGGAAAGTCAAAATCACATATATACAGTTGCAAGAAAAAGTATGTGAACCCCTTGGGATTATGTGGAGTTTTGCATGAATTGGGCATAAAATGTGCTCTGAACGTCATATAAGTCACAACAAGAGAAGAACACAGTCTGCTGAACATAATACTACACAAACATTAGATGTTGCCATGGTTTAATTGCACATAACATGTAAACATTCACAGTGCAGGGAGGAAAAAGTATGTGAGGCCCTAGCTTAATGACTTCTCCCAGAGCTAATTGGAGCCAGGAGTGAGCCAACCTTGACTCCAATCAGCGTGATGATATTGGATGTGTTGCTGACAGCTGTCCTGCCCTTAAAAAACACACACCTGTTTTGGGTTTACTGGTTTCAAGAAGCACTGTCTGATGTGAACCATGCCTCGCAGAAAAGAGCTCTCAGAAGACCTACGATCAAGAATTGTTGACTTGCATGAAGCTGGACAGGGTTACAAAAGTATCTCCAAAAGCCTTGATGTTCATGTGTCCACGGTAAGACAGACTGTCTACAAATGGAGAAGGTTTAGCACTGTTGCTACTCTCCCTAGGCGTGGTTGTCCTGTAAAAATGACTGCAAGAGCACAGCGCAGAATGCTGCATGAGGTAAAGAAGAATCCCAGAGTGTCAGCTAAATACCTACAGAAATCTCTGGCACATGCTAACATTTTTGTTGACACATCTACAATAAGGAAAACATTAAACAAGAATGGAGTACATGGGAGGACACCACGGAGGAAGCCATTGCTGTCCAAAAAGAATATTGTAGCACGTTTGAAGTTTACAAAAGAGCACCTGGATGTTCCACAGCACTACTGGCAAAATATACTGTGGACAGATGAAACCAAGATTGAGTTGTTTGGGAAGAACACACAGCACTATGTGTGGAGAAAAAAAGGCACAGCACACCAACATCAAAACCTCATCCCCACTGTAAAACATGGCGGAGGGAGCATCATGGTTTGGGGCTGCTTTGCTGCCTCAGGGCCTGGACGGATTGTTGTCATTGATGGGAAAATGAATTCCAGAGTTTATCAAGACATTTTGCAGGAAAACGTATGACCATCTGTATGCCAACTGAAGCTCCGCAGAGGATGGGTGATGCAACAGGACAATGACCCAAAGCATACAAGTAATTCAACAAAACAATGGCTGAAACAGCACAGAATACGCCTTCTGGAGTGGCCCAGTCAGAGTCCTGACCTCAACCCGATTGAAATGCTGTGGCATGACCTTAAGAGAGCGATTCACACCAGACATCCCTAGAATATTGCTACACTGAAACAGTTTTGTGAAGAGGAGTGGTCCAAAATGACTCCAGATCGTTGTGCAGGTCTGATCTGCAACTACAGGAAACGTTTGGTTGAAGTTATTGCTGCCAAAGGAGGGTCAACCAGTTATTAGGTCCAAAGGTTCACATACTTTTTCCTCCCTGCACTGTGAATGTTTATATGTTATGTGCAATTAAACCATGGCAACATCTAATGTTTGTGTA
Organism: Staurois parvus; assembly: GCF_062004578.1. NCBI lineage: Eukaryota > Metazoa > Chordata > Amphibia > Anura > Ranidae > Staurois > Staurois parvus. The sequence goes on along the minus strand of NW_028317965.1, from coordinate 5,958,050 downwards.
GTATTATGTTCAGCAGACTGTGTTCTTCTATTGTTGTGACTTAGATGACGTTCAGAGCACATTTTATGCCCAATTCATGCAAAACTCCACGTAATCCCAAGGGGTTCACATACTTTTTCTTGCAACTGTATATATACATGATTTTGTGCACCTGTGCCACCATGTAGCAGTATTTCTACTATAGGGCAGTCGGGAAGCAGTGCTGTAGGAACAAAAACAATTTTACCCTCATTTGAGGAAAGTGGAAATTAATGTGTGGCCTATAGGGTCATCTCAGTGATATTGCTCTCCTAAAGTATTGATGTTGATGTAAATGATCTAGTTCCTGGGCAAGCAGCTTCTACATCCCAGAGGAACTCCTTGTCCTGTAATATAATGTAACAAAGATGCTAACTGAAGCAGCACACCACTGATAAGAGGTCCACATACAACTTTATTCCATTAACCTCCTTAGCGGTTATCCCGAGTGTAGCTCGGGGTAAAGTTTCAGTACCAAAAGCGGTAACCCCGAGCTACACTCGGGCTTACCATGCGGCATTCTATGGGGGTCCCTGCAGCACTTACCTTGTCCTTCGCTCCCGCGATCTGTCCCCTCCAGCGTCCCTGGCCATCTCCTCCGGCCGATGCCGGCATTTGGCTTCTGTGTTCCGGTCCCTGTGACGTCAGGACGTACGGGCACCGGAACTGGCCGGAAATTGGAATTTGTTAAAAAATGTCATTTTTGCTGTCATTGCTATTTCAATGCATTTCACATACATTTTGTCCCTACTGCTTTGTCCTGCGCCCTGCCTGCATTTTGAATGTTCTTTCTGCCTGGAAAAGCGTCCCTTTAGGTCAAAAGTGGATTTAGACCGGCTAGAGAACAGCGATAGTAAATCAGAACCACTTGCAGAATTGAGTGATAATGATTCGTGGGGGAAATTCGTCATCAGACACTGAAAACAATTTTGCGACTTTGCTCAGCGATGTGCGAACTTGGCGCTCTATTTCAAATTTCAGTGTTTTTGGTTTGATTACATTATTGAATTAAATTTATTATTATATTATTATTTTTTATGATTATTTATTAAATTATAATTTATGATTTCGTGTTTAAAATTTTATCATATCTGGAATGTTTACTAGATTCTTGTTCAGACAGATTTCAGTGAGTTATTCCTAAAAATTACAGCCTACAATAAAAAAACTACATATTTCCATGCAAAAAAATGGTACCGCTTTCAGCACAAAAAATCGGAAAGAATCATACCGCCAAGGAGGTTAAACATCAGGGGGACAATCCAAAAAGTATCCTACATGTTTTGTGGGTCCAAGAGCGCCCCCTTCATCAGGGCTTGATTGACAACAATGTGAAAAGACTAGAAGTGAACTGGACCTTTATTGATACTTTTCCCAGTGTGATTGTTAGCACAGGCCTCATCAGCAGCTGGTTTGTCAACCCAGTTTTTCTCCTATGTTCAATTGCAATGAGTTTGTATTTCAACCGCAGCTCCACCAACAGGTGAATTGTACAATTTAATCATCTGTATTTTCATAGATTGGTGATTTGGACTATACTGTATTTCACAAAGCAATTTAAAGAGCAGTGTACAGTAACATAATGTGTTGCTGTGGATTAGTTAGTGATTTTTTATAGCTTAGATGGGGTTTTTAAGTTGTATGTGTTGTGTTTGAAGCTAGGCTCCCTCTATTGATATGCAAATTAACCAGTTTGACTGGTTTATGAGCAACACAGGAAGATCTTTACAGAAAACGAGGTAGAACAGGCAGGGAAGGAGGACTTTTTGAACAAGCCATGTGCTGAGAAAAAGAGTTCAATAAATGTGTATATAGACTGCCGAAAATGTGAGACAAAATGCAAAAAATGGGAAAAAAAACACAAAACACAAGAAAATACAGATAATTTCTAATGTATCAGTAAGTCCAATTCAAATAATCAAAAGCAAAAAGATAGGTGAACAGGTGCTGATGCCATTAATAACAGAAAAAACAGATGACCTCTTCTAAGTGCTCCTGGTGACCCCACATGCATTTACAGTCACCACAATGGATCTTCTATTACTAGACAGGTCCCACTGCGCTTTTTTTTTAGTTGAACCCACTGTGTGTCTTGTCACCAACTTGACCATTCACATGTATCAAGAATGCAATTTATTTCCATGCTATACATCGTCACTCAAAAACAGTATCAAGGAAAAGGTTGACTTTATTAAATCATATAAAACTAGCAATTACACTGTACTCACATGTATATGTGCCTAGGGACTGGCACCAGGTACATACAACACTTGTTGTTAACCACTTCCCGACCAGCCGTTGCATATAAACAGCCGGGCGGTGGCAGTGCAGGGTCGGGTGGCCGTTTCTAAACGGCCTCCCCGCACCCTGCTTGTGCGCGCTCCCTGCGCTTGTGCTTGTGCGTGCAGCACTGCGATAGTCGGACGGGACCTCTGTACGAGGCCCGATCATGTGATCACTGATTAGCCAATCAGTGATCACATGCAAAGTAGTAAGCAAGATGTCACTTGTGACATCATTGCTTACTACGTGTGAAATCTGTGAATGATCACAGAGGTCACATGGTACAAGCCTATTCAAAACAGGCTTGTACCATGTGACAAGCTGTGACCAATCACAGCTCACTCAGTACTTCTCAATGAGTGCAAGAGTGCACACAGAGAGAAAGAGGAATGATTGCTTTTACATCCTATATGGGTGTAAAAGCAATGTGTACAAAAAAAAAAATTCATCACCCCCCACAAGTAGTACAGTGTCACCATGGTGACACTGTACTGCAAGGGTGACAGTATGTAGAAAAAAATAAATTAATAAAAAATAATAATATAAAAAAATAAAACAAAAATGTAAAGAAAAATGTTTAAAAATTATAATTTTTGGTTATAAACTAATTTGGATTTTTTTTTTTTACTAAAAAGATAACGGAATAAATTTTGGCAAAGATTTATGATGAAATATTATTTATTTGCAAAATTTAATTAAAAAAAACACTTTTTTTCAAAATTTTTGGACATTTTCATTTACATAGCAAAAAAAATAAAAATCCCAGTGGTGAATAAATACCACCAAAATAAAGCTTTATCTGTTTCAAAAAAATGGTAAAAAATTCATTAGGGTACAGTGTTGCATGACCGCGCAATTGTCATTCAAAGTGTGATAGCGCTGAAAGCTGAAAATTGGCCTGGACAGGAAGGGGGTAAAAGTGTCTGGTCTGGAAGTGGTTAAGATGGCTACCACTGCCCCGAAATCAGAAGCTGGCTTGGGCTCCAGGGATGGGATGGGATGGGATGTATCAGCTGGGGAACACTTCTTCAACTAGTTTTGTCTGTAATTGGATGTCTTCAGGAAGCCCATTGTCCAAAGACAGAGTTGTTCAGAAAGACAAAGAAACAACAGCTGTTCTGGAGACTTGGAAGAAGAAACTGGGTTGGAGGACTTTGGGAGAAAGAACCATGAAGAAAATTCCATCATCGAAAAGCCCAAATTAAATAACTGTTTTAGTGTATGCCTATCACATATTCAGCTTTTGCTTGTTTTAGATATATTGTGTTATAATTTGTGTTTTCTGCAGTTGTATGTGCAGATTTTCTGTCTAGTAAAGCCCATTATTACACTACAGTTTTATTAGCTTCCTTGGCTTTTATCGCAAGAACCTTTAATAGATGCAAAGCAAACACAGAAGTTGCAAAGTAAAAGTTTTATGCTGGACAAAGAACAGCTTTACTCAACACTTATCAATGTCCTCTCTTATAAATATATTCTCACTTTTTTTTTTCCTTATTGCTTGGGTATGCAAACAGCAACCATTCTCCCGAAATCACGAAAAGCGAAGCAGACAGCTGTAATGTGATCTGGTTTACGCGCCAGTTTGCTTGTTCTTTCAGATTCTGTTTTGGTCATTTGTGCTCATTTTGTTTTGCAGTGCAGTGTCAGTTTTGATAAAGTAATCCAATTTTCGGCCACATATTGTGTTTACTACAAAAAGATATGTTTGGTAGTGGCTAACAATTTAAAATATAATGATATAAAGTACAATTAAATGTAACCATATTGTCACCTACTAGCCTTTCAAACACAATTAAAATCTAAGAAACAAGATATAGAAAATACTGTATTATCAGTTCCAGATCTGAGATTTGTGTTCATTGTACCTCATTTGCACTAGTACCATTATTATATTATCTTTTGACAAGTCTGTGAATTCACCAGTGGATATCAGATTGCAGACCAGCCATCCTCAACCAGGGTTTGGTGGAACCCTAAGATTCCTCCAGAGGCTGCCAGGATTTCCTTGAGCAATTAAAAAGGTCTGCTGTTAACTTTCGTAACCACTGGCATCAACAATCTTTTGTAAGGGAGGCATTCTTCCTATTGACCACTATGGATGAGCTTCGGATTCTGAACTGAACTATGGTCAGGTGGCTTCTAAGGCCCAATTAAAGGTTGGGGGGGGGGTGGTTTATATTCCAGCTCCCTCACTATAAAAAAAAAAACATTCTAGATGTGCTGGGACTTTAATGTGAGTTCTTACAAAGTAGTAAGAGGACAAAAACATTTGGAGAGCTCAATGGCTTGGGTTAGGCTGCTCTCAACAGACAGGGCTATCCTCTGGTGGGTACCAAGCATGTTACCATAAAAAAAATATACAATAATGAAAAGAGAACTAGACCATAGGACAAAAGAATCCAAATTCATTTATTGGTTTACACTAAAACAGTCAACGTGTTTCATTAATTGCTGGATCAGGAGAGTTAGTGTATCTGCGTGAGCAATCAAAGATTTTTTTATTCCAAAAATTTGTTTAATTTTTCTTGTATTTTGCATTTTGTATTGAATTTGGATTCTTTTATCCTTATATTATGGTGTTTGGAGCACCACTAACACCTGAAACCCAATTTTTCCACAGCTGCTTCACAGGTGCAGAAAATTTAAATTATTTGGTCAGGTAACATCCTGTGCTCTGCATGAATATTTGTTTTGTTTTGCTTTAGGGTGTGGTACCTATAAAACTCAAAATCTAATTTTTAGACAACATATATTAATTTCACACCCACCAACCAACTGAATGAAAAAAAAAAAAAAAACACCAGCTGCCCAAATCTGTTACTTGACTCCTGACAAATGTCATCTCTCTGTCCCCGCTGCCATACTATAAGCAAAAGGGTAGTGTCTCTTTGTGACATAATTGACCATATATGGACATGGCCATATTTGGTCAATACCATCTCTGGGATTCCCAAGCATAGAACTTCCTCTTGTTTTGTATAATCACAGGGTCTAGATCTGTGAGCAGGGTAATACCTGCAAATTTTACTGTGAGAGATGGATTTTCCTGGATGTTGCCATCGCTTACTCCTTAATATGAAAAAATGTTCTTGCGAGAACATCATGTGGAACTCTCTGTGCAGGCAATCTATTTTCTTATTGTGATATGCTCTATCAGTTAGGAGTTCATGTTCCTTAGCATCTGACACTAGCTCGGCCAACATTTTTGGCAGAAATGAATGTATGTATGTGCATTTGTGGTATTGTTTCAGAGATCCCACTGAATTTAATGTAGCAACCTCCTAGAGTAGAGTGGGCTGCTAGGTAAATTTAGTTGGCTCCACTGTATGCAGAGGAGCATTAATTGATTAATTGATTAAGGCTCCTACTCTGTTACTTTTCCTACTATCTAGATCTGGGGTGTCAAAATGGTGGCCCTCCAGCTGTTGCGAAACTACAAGTCCCATCATGCCTCTACCTTTGGAAGTCATGCTTGTAACTGTCAATCTTGCAATGCCTCATGGGACTTGTAGTTTGGCAACAGCTGGAGAGCCACCAGTTTGACTCCTGTGATCTAGAGGATTTTAGAGTCATAGTGGGAGGAAGAATAAATATTTAGGGGACTCCAGCCAATCCCTGGGGAGGATTGCCCAGTTGGTGGTGAGAGAGCCTATGAATAGTCTGAAGCCTAAGGAGCAGGGTGCAGAGTTCCTGGATCCAGTCCTTCTGGAGGGGACCCTTGTGCAGGAGGGCTTTGCCTTGGGGCAGATTTCTAGAAGAAGCCATTAAGAAGACATCAAGGTCTTAGCTAGGCTTAGCTGGGGAGCCTTTTCCCAAGCTTTAGTCCTGGGATCAAGTTGGTCCTGGAGAAACTCACTGGAGAGAGTCAAAGTTACATAGTCTGGCTGAAAAAAGACAAAACTATCCAGTTCAACCATTAAAAAAAAAAAGTTATAATCCTACACCCACAGTTGATCCAGAGGAATGCAAAAATCCCAGCAAAGCATGATCCGATTTGCTCCTGCAGGGAAAACTATTCCTTCCTGAAACAATTGGATATTCCCAGGATCAACTTTACTTATAAATGTTAGTATCCAGTTGTATTCTGTGTATCTAAGAAATAATCCAGGCCTTTTTTAAAGCAGTCCAATTGTCCAGAACCAACTCTTGAGGGAGTCTATTCCACATTTTAACAGCTCTCATTGTGAAGAAACCTGTCCATATTTGGAGATTAAATTTCTTTTCCTCCAGACGTAAAGAGCGCCCCCTTGTCCTCTGTGATGACCTCAGGGTGAATAGCTCTACACTGAGTTCACTATATGAACCACTGATGTATTTATACATGGAGATTAGAGATGAGCGAATCGAACATGACGAAGTGGAATTCGTTCCGAAGATTTGGAAAAATTCTATTCGCGACGAATCCGAAGATTAGCAAACTTCGGATGCACGAATCGAATTTTCCCAAAAATGGCGGCGACATGTGTGGCGACGGAGAAAATGGACAGAGAAGATGGGGCGGGGATCTCTGGGAAGGCGCGCAGACAAGGCGCGCTGACCCATAATGCATTCATGACATGTGATCACATTAGCCAATCAGCAGCCAGCCAGCACTGTGTAATGGTGGAGCTATAAATCGCGGCCATCTTAGAATTCTCCATTAGCCTCCGGTCATTCAAGAGAGACAGACCTGTGTGTATTAAGGGACAGAGTTAGGGCCACAGAGACTTTAGGGCCACAGAATCGTTACTCAGGGACACAGAATCGTTACTTAGGGCCACAGCTATCAAAGAATCGAAAATTTAAAGTGACATACACCCTTTTTTTTTTTGGTGGCTGTCGTGCACAGTTGGTGCTGCACTTTGCCGATTGTGCAAAATAAACTGACTTTCTGCTTCACAATCACTATTGTACGTTCAAAGAGTTAAATCCATTTACACGCCGGCTGGCGGTAATATTTTTTGGGTGATTAGTGCATTCCAGTGACAGAAACGTACAGTTTCCAGCCAACGGCAAGCTGCAATTGACCGATTGTGCTAAATAAACTGACTTTCTGCTTCACAACCACTATTGTACGTTCAAAGAGTTAGATCCATTTACACGCCGGCTGGCGGTAATATTTTTTGGGTGATTAGTGCATTCCAGTGACAGAAACGTACAGTTTCCAGCCAACGGCAAGCTGCAATTGACCGATTGTGCTAAATAAACTGACTTTCTGCTTCACAACCACCATTGTACGTTCAAAGAGTTAAATCCATTTACACGCCGGCTGGCGGTAATATTTTTTGGGTGATTAGTGCATTCCAGTGACAGAAACGTACAGTTTCCAGCCAACGGCAAGCTGCAATTGACCGATTGTGTACAATAAACTGACTTTCTGCTTCACAACCACTATTGTACGTTCAAAGAGTTAAATCCATTTACACGCCGGCTGGCGGTAATATTTTTTGGCTGATTAGTGCATTCCAGTGACATAAACGTACAGTTTCCAGCCAACGGCAAGCTGCAATTGACCGATTGTGTACAATAAACTGACTTTCTGCTTCACAACCACTATTGTACGTTCAAAGAGTTAAATCCATATACACGCCGGGTGGCGGTAATATTTTTTGGGTGATTAGTGCATTCCAGTGACATAAACGTACAGTTTACAGCCAACGGCAAGCTGCAATTGACCGATTGTGCTAAATAAACTGACTTTCTGCTTCACAACCACTATTGTACCTTCAAAGAGTTAAATCCGGTTTTATTTTTGGGGTGCTTATTGAATTAAACAGTATGTCAGACAACACGCAGAGGAGTGGCAGAGGAGGCAATGTTTCAGGAGCGAGCAGACGTGGCAGCAGAGGAAGGGGTCGAGGCAGCACTAGTCGCAGCCAGAGGCCAGTGCTCCCGGTGTCATCCAGCGGTCGTGTCTCTACCGACAACCCTGCCGTCATCGATTGGTTGACTCGGTCGTCTTCCTCTTCCCAGGCCACCTCTGACACCTACAGCCAACGGTCGGTGGGTATGTCAGACACAACCGTTAGTTGGCATGGCCCGGGAGCAAGCCCACTGAAATCACGTGTCCTCGACCTGCCCCTGTCCTTTGGTGTTCCCTCACCAAGCGAAGTATCGCATGCTGTGGGCTCAGCCCCACTGTACAGTGAGGAAGAGCTAACAGAGGGCGGTCAGGAACGGGGGGAGACATCCGCCTCTTCAGCAGCCAGGCAAAGAAGTACTGGCGAGCAGAGTGGCTCGGTAGCCGGTCTAGAGACAGGTCTGTCTCCTGACCCACACGCAGCCAAGGGGGCTAGTAGTGACGCGGAGACCCTAATTGATGATGATGAGGCTGATCGCACTTGGCAGCCTCGTCGTCATCAGGCTATTGCTTCCGCATCATCAGGAGAAGAGGGTGCCAGCTTGCCAGCGAGCAAAACAGTCGGTGGGTTGCCCAGGAGGCAGCAGGGTCGCAGCAGTGTCAGTGGAGCCAAACGGCCACGGAGTAGAGCACCAGCTCCACTGCAGCCTACCACCACGGCCAGTAGTGGTGCCGGTGTGCACGGAGGAAGTAGCAGTCAGCCAGTGAGGAGTAGCGGGGGCAAAGTTTCCTACTCGGCGGTGTGGCAATTTTTCGTCAAGCCGCCCGAGGAAGTAAACGTAGCCGTATGTCGACTATGTGGCCAGAAAGTCAAGCGTGGCCAGGGGGCCCATGTTGGGACTACAGCGTTGCGTCAGCATATGCAGCGTCGCCATTCGGTGGCCTGGGAAAACCGTGATAAAGATACGGCGGTTCTGCCTGCCCCCGCTCCATCACCCGCTCTGTTACTTGCTCCGTCACCCGACGTCAATCGCCCTCTGTCAGCCAGTCAAGGCTCCAACACCTCTGCTGAGGGGAGTTGTCGCTCGTTGGCATCTTCCGCTCGTTCAGATGCTCCTTCTCCTGCTACTCCTCTTCACGGATTCCGTCAGCAGTCTTTCTTGGAATCCGTTTCCAAGAGACAACAGTTTACGAGCACGCACCCGACGGTGCAGAAGCTGAACGTCCTCCTGTCCAAGTTGCTGGTGCTGCAGTCCCTCCCTTTCCAAGTGGTGGACTCAGCACCTTTCCGAGAAATGATGGCTTGTGCCGAGCCGCGGTGGAGAGTGCCAAGCCGGCATTTCTTCGCCAAAAAGGCAGTGCCAGCCCTGCATTCACATGTAGAAGAGATGGTGGGCCAGTCTTTGAGCATGTCGGTCTCTGCCAAAGTGCACGGCAGCGCCGACGTGTGGAGCTGTAACTACGGTCAGGGACAGTACATGCAGGGCGCAACGGTGTCACGCTGTGCTGCACCTGGTATGCCTTGGCGAACGTAGTCACACAGGGAAGGAACTTCTGAGTGTAATGAACAGAGAAATCGACAGATGGCTGTCTCCGCGCAAACTCAAAATCGGAACCATGTTGACCGACAACGGAAAGAACATGGTGTCTGCTCTGCGTCAAGGAAGGTTGTGCCATGCACCATGCATGGCTCACGTGTTCAATCTGGTTGTCAAGCGGTTCCTAAAATCCACCATCCCACTGCAAGACATCCTTAAAATGTCACGTAAACTTTGCATGCATTTCAGCCATTCCTACACCGCAAAGCACACCCTCCTTGAGCTGCAGCGGCAGAACGGAATTCCACAGCATCGCCTGATCTGCGACGTTGCAACAAGGTGGAATTCAACCCTACATATGTTAGACCGCCTTTACGAACAGCGAAAGGCCATTACCGATTTCCTGATCTTACAAGCGGATAAAGGTACTCCCCTGTGTAACTTAGATGTCAGCCATTGGCAGCTCATGCGTGACACCTGCCGCTTGCTCAGGCCCTTTGAGGAGGCCACGCTATTCGTGAGTCAGCAGGACTATGGGATGAACAACGTCATTCCTCTGTTGCACGTCCTGGAACAAATGCTGTTAACAATGGCTGGTCAGGGTGCGGTAGACGTGGCGCACAGATCTCAACGCCACATGACCCCTGTGGGGGCAGGACAGGAAGAAGAGGAGGAGGTAGAGGAGGATATTAGTGCTCAGGAATTATTGAGTGAAATGGGTGGTTTTTCCACTCAGCGGACAGGAGTGGAGGAGCAGGAGCATCTGGTAGAGGAGGAGGAGGAGGAGACAGAGGACCCAGACGCACCATGGCAGTATGCTGTGGAGATGGAGGCAGGGAGTCCCTCGCATTCCTTGGCACAAATGGCCTATAGCATGCTCGGTTGCTTGCGTAGCGACAGCCGAATAATAACCATCAGACAGAGGGATGACTTTTGGCTGTCCACCTTGTTGGACCCTCGCTACCGTTCAAAAATGGTGGCCTTTTTCACACCTGCTGAGAGGGAGGCCAAAATAAAGTACTATAAAAACCACCTATGTAGTCAGTTGGTCTCTGCCTTTCTGCGCCAACGTCCATCCTCAGACACTGTGGGCCCTGTGCACTCGCGTTCCGCTGCCATGGCAGCAGGGGAGGGGTGGGGTGGTAGGAGCAGTGGCAGCTCCACCAGCAGCGGCTGCCTCAGTCTGCAGTCGATGATGAGTAGCTTTCTTCACCAGCGCAGTGAGGAAACTACTAACCAGCCGCAGCAGCAGCAGCATCAGGTGGACCTGGAGCAGGACCTCAAACAACAGGCTTGGGCCTACTTGGACAGCACCCTGCCAACCGAGGTAGACAATCCCCTTGACTACTGGGCAACGAAACTTGACCTTTGGCCCCAACTAGCTGAATTTGCCCTTGAAAGGCTGTCATGCCCGGCCAGTAGCGTGGCATCGGAGCGCGTGTTTAGTGCGGCAGGAGGTATTGTAACTCCGCGGAGGACACGACTGTCCACCCAAAGTGTGGAGAGACTCACGTTTGTGAAAATGAATCAGGCGTGGATTAGTCTGGATTTCAAACCACCAGTTCCTGACACAACTGACTAAATCCGCCATGAATCATGCCCCAAACATGTTATTAGGGACAAATGGAAGACCTCCACCTGATCCGTACATTTGTATATATATTTTATTGAGAGGCTGCTGGTCGGCCGACTCATGTTTTGCACATTTTTAATGACTTATACTCTGCAGGTCGGGCCCCTCATGAATTGGGGTTTTTAAATTATTTATACTTCGCTGGACGACCGTCACATGAATTGAACCTTTTTAATGACTTATACTCTGCTGGTCGGGCCCCTCATGAATTGGTGTTTTTAAATTATTTATACGTCGCTGGACGACTGTCACATGAATTTAAACTTTTTAATTATTTATAGTCGACCAGTTCCAGACCGATGGAATAGCAATTTTTTTAAATATTTATTTGACACGTGTTGTCCATCTCATCAATGAGGTGGACTGTTTATTTATTGGCCACGGTTTGGCCCCCTTCTGTTTCTTACATTGTTAACTTGTTGTATCGGTCACGGTTTGGCCACATGTTTGGTTGTCTTGTTAAGATTTTCTGTAATGTACACAGTTACGCTTGACTTGTCGACTTTCCACAATCTACTAAGGTATAGCATCGCATCAAAGTTTTTTTTTTTGGTCTAAACCATTTCTTATAATGTCAATTTGTAGGATACGCCGCTGTAAGGCGACCTACTTTTTTGTCACTGTGTAGACATCTATTTATAGGCCGATGTTTGGCCAGAAAGATATATTTAGTAATAACCTAGCCGTTCAAGCCGCTCACTGAACACCTCGGGAATTGCTTTGTATATCTGTCGCCTTAGGGGCCGCTGTCTGGCGACATAATTTTTTGTCACTGTGTAGACATCTATTTATAGGCCGATGTTTGGCCACAAAAATATATTTAGTAATAACCTAGCCGTTCAGGCCGCTCCCTGAACACCTCGGGAATTGCTTTGTATATCTGTCGCCTTAGAGGCCGCTGTCTGAACAGCTCATGAATTGCTTTCTATATGTGTCACCTTTGAGGCCGCTGGCTGGACAGCTGATGAATTGATTTGTATATATGTACTTATTGTCCGCTGTCCGGACAGCTCATGAATTACTTTTTGTATATAGCCTTCCAAACCACTCTCAGAATAAGTCATGATATTCATGCTGTGTATAGCCTTATAGGCCAATGGTCAATCAAGTCATGATTGTTATAGTGTGTATAGCCTTATAGGCCGCTGTCTTTACAACTTTATAATTCCATGCAGTATATAGCCCTATCGGCCACTTTCTGGCATCCAGTTGCTGTAGCCCCCATCACCACACTGTGCCACGGGCCCCTGTACCGCCTTCTCATACTGCTGCCAGATCCATCCTCTGCCATGTGCATCTTTGTCGTCTGCTCACGCTGCTGGGTTCCAGTTTTAAACCTAGGCCTGTGCATGGCTTCCGAATACTGCTGCCTCCACCGCCACCCTGCGCCATGTGCCTCTGTCGTCTGCTCACGCTGCTGACGGCTTCCGCTTTTTAACCTAGGCCTGTGTATGGCTTCCGAATACTGCTGCCTCCACCGCCACCCTGCGCCATGTGCCTCTGTCGTCTGCTCACGCTGCTGACGGCTTCCGCTTTTTAAACTAGTCCTGTGTATGTCTTCCGAATACTGCTGCCTCCACCGCCACCCTGCGCCATGTGCCACTTTCGGGTCTCCTCACACTGCTGCCAGGTCCATACTGATTCATGGCCCCCTGTACCGGCTCCTCATGAACGTGGTTCAGCGGGTTTGCATCACTTAACGGCAAATCGTTGACAAATGCTGGGACGTTCAGTGTTGTGCGCATTAAGCCAGACACCAAAGGGCAGCACAGACCTGTTATTACTCGCTCAAGCATGGCTGAACAAAACCAGTCTCTACCACAAATTGGACCCAGACCTGCCCAGGGTCTCGTAACTAGATTGCACGGAGGAGTAGAGTCCGTTATCGGAATTAAATAGACAAAACGCCACACCAAAAAGAGTGGCCATTTCCAACACTTATTCCAGAAAGAGGAACAACCCGTTTCATATACGGCCCGTAGACGTTTCACGTCTGCCACATTCAGTCGATTTAAGACGCAAGCTCCACTTCCTGTGGTCTCTGACCGTCGATATAGCTTTAAGTGTCAGCCGGAGCACTGACACTGGTGCCCTTCCGTCAACATGCCTTTAAGTTTCAGTTTTCAACCATATTCCCCACAGAAGCCAAACTCTTGGGTATCCCAGAAGCTGCTCAGCGGGTCAGGGCAATAAAGCTCCCGGTTCGCAGGTTGTTCCGTCTTATGGATGGAAGTACGACGGTATATGATCTTCTTCGCACCCACGGCATTACCTCATAAAATTTCTGCATTGCATCTGCAATCACAACGCTGACTTCCCGGATCGCCACTCAGCCATTGGACTCTTGATAGTCGTCTCCCCACACTGCTGCTGGGGGGACTTTTTAACCTAGGCCTGTGTATGGCCTTCAATTGAAGCTGCTTCTGCTCCGCCACTCTGCCATTGGACTCTTGATAGTCGTCTCCCCACGCTGCTGCTGGGGGGACTTTTTAACATAGGCCTCTGTATGGCCTTTAATTGAAGCTGCTTACGCTCCGCCACTCTGCCATGGGCCTCTTGGGTATCCCAGAAGCTGCTCAGCGGGTCAGGGCAATAAAGCTCCCGGTTCACAGGTTGTTCCGTCTTATGGATGGAAGTACGACGGTATATGATCTTCTTCGCACCCACGGCATTACTTCATAGAATTTCTGCATTGCATCTGCAATCACAACGCTGACTTCCCGGATCGCCACTCAGCCATTGGACTCTTGATAGTCGTCTCCCCACACTGCTGCTGGGGGGACTTTTTAACCTAGGCCTGTGTATGGCCTTCAATTGAAGCTGCTTCCGCTCCGCCACTCTGTCATTGGACTCTTGATAGTCGTCTCCCCACGCTGCTGCTGGGGGGACTTTTTAACCTAGGCCTCTGTATGGCCTTTAATTGAGGCTGCTTACACTCCGCCACTCTGCCATGGGCCTCTTGGGTATCCCAGAAGCTGCTCAGCGGGTCAGGGCAATAAAGCTCCCGGTTCGCAGGTTGTTCCGTCTTATGGATGGAAGTACGACGGTATATGATCTTCTTCGCACCCACGGCATTACTTCGTAGAATTTCTGCATTGCATCTGCAATCACAACGCTGACTTCCCGGATCGCCACTCAGCCATTGGACTCTTGATAGTCGTCTCCCCACACTGCTGCTGGGGGGACTTTTTAACCTAGGCCTGTGTATGGCCTTCAATTGAAGCTGCTTCTGCTCCGCCACTCTGCCATTGGACTCTTGATAGTCGTCTCCCCACACTGCTGCTGGGGGGACTTTTTAACCTAGGCCTGTGTATGGCCTTCAATTGAAGCTGCTTCCGCTCCGCCACTCTGCCATTGGACTCTTGATAGTCGTCTCCCCACGCTGCTGCTGGGGGGACTTTTTAACCTAGGCCTGTGTATGGCCTTCAATTGAAGCTGCTTCCGCTCCGCCACTCTGCCATTGGACTCTTGATAGTCGTCTCCCCACACTGCTGCTGGGGGGACTTTTTAACCTAGGCCTGTGTATGGCCTTCAATTGAAGCTGCTTCCGCTCCGCCACTCTGCCATTGGACTCTTGATAGTCGTCTCCCCACGCTGCTGCTGGGGGGACTTTTTAACCTAGGCCTGTGTATGGCCTTCAATTGAAGCTGCTTCCGCTCCGCCACTCTGCCATTGGACTCTTGATAGTCGTCTCCCCACGCTGCTGCTGGGGGGACTTTTTAACCTAGGCCTGTGTATGGCCTTCAGTTGAAGCTGCTTCTGCTCCGCCACTCTGCCATTGGACTCTTGATAGTCGTCTCCCCACACTGCTGCTGGGGGGACTTTTTAACATAGGCCTCTGTATGGCCTTCAATTTAAGCTGCTTACGCTTCGCCGCTCTGCCATGGGCCCCTGTACCGCCTCCTCTTGCTGCTGCCAGGTCCAGAGTGTGTCATGGGTCCCTGTACGGCCTCCCATTGCTGCTGACTTCATCGCCAGACTCTGCCATGTGCCACTTTCAGGTCTCCTTACACTGTTGGTAGGTTCCATTTTGTGATAGGGTGCTATATGGCCTTCCATTGCTGCTGCCTCCACCGCCACCCTGCGCCATGTGCCTCTGTCGTCTGCTCACGCTGCTGACGGCTTCCGCTTTTTAACCGAGGCCTGTGTTTGGCTTCCGAATACTGCTGCATCCACCGCCACCCTGCGCCATGTGTCTCTGTCGTCTGCTCACGCTGCTGACGGCTTCCGCTTTTTAACCTAGGCCTGTGTATGGCTTCAGAATAATGCTGCCTACACCGCCACCCTGCGCCATGTGCCTCTGTCGTCTGCTCACGCTGCTGCCAGGTCCATACTGATTCATGGCCCCCTGTACCGGCTCCTCATGAACGTGGTTCAGCGGGTTTGCATCACTTAATGGCAAATCGTTGACAAACGCTGGGACGTTCAGTGTTGTGCGCATTAAGCCAGACACCAAAGGGCAGCACAGACCTGTTATTACTCGCTCAAGCATGGCTGAACAAAACCAGTCTCTACCACAAATTGGACCCAGACCTGCCCAGGGTCTCGTAAGTAGATTGCACGGAGGAGTAGAGTTCGTTATTGGAATTAACTGTGAGGGACTTTTAAACCTAGGCCTGTGTATGGCCTTCAATTGAAGCTGCTTCTGCTCCGCCACTCTGCCATTGGACTCTTGATAGTCGTCTCCCCACGCTGCTGCTGGGGGGACTTTTTAACATAGGCCTCTGTATGGCCTTCAATTTTAGCTGCTTACGTTCCGCCACTCTGCCATGGGCCCCTGTACCGCCTCCTCATGCTGCTGCCAGGCCCGTAATCTGCCATGGGCCCCCGTACCTACTCCTCATGCTGCTGCCAGGCCCGTAATCTGTCATGGGCCCCTGTACCGCCTCCTCATGCTGCTGCCAGGTCCAGAGTGTGTCATGGGTCCCTGTACGGCCTCCCATTGCTGCTGTCTCCATCGCCACACTCTGCCATGTGCCACTTTCAGGTCTCCTCACACTGCTGGTGGGTTCCATTTTGTCATAGGGTGCTGTATGGCCTCCCATTGCTGCTGCCTCCACCGCCACACTGTGGCTCCACACTCTGGTTTTGGCCCCGTGACTGCCCAAATGAGTGAAGTGTGCGGTGATTCTAAGATCGACGGCACTCATCTGCATGTCATACTGACTGACAGTATTATTTTTCTTCCCCAGCAGACTCCAAGGGCATTTAAATTAAAGGTACAGTGTTCTGCACTAATATAAAGGCTCTCTGAAGCCTAGAAACACCCTTTTTATAAGTTAAATTCGCAGCGAATATATTCGGCTCGAAGCGAATTTATTCGGCGAATTCGGCGAATCAGCCGAACCGAATTTTTGAATAATTCGCTCATCTCTAATGGAGATCATATCCCCCTTATGTATTATACATGGTGATCATATCCCCCCCTTATGTATTATACGTGGAGATCATATCCCCCCTTATGTATTATACATGGAGATCATATCCCCCCTTATGTATTATACATGGAGATCATATCCCCCCTTATGTATTATACGTGGAGATCATATCCCCCCTTATGTATTATACGTGGAGATCATATCCCCCCTTATGTATTATACGTGGAGATCATATCCCCCCTTATGTATTATACGTGGAGATCATATCCCCCCTTATGTATTATACGTGGAGATCATATCCCCCCTTATGTATTATACGTGGTGATCATATCCCCCCTTATGTATTATACGTGGAGATCATATCCCCCCTTATGTATTATACGTGGAGATCATATCCCCCCTTATGTATTATACGTGGAGATCATATCCCCCCTTATGTATTATACATGGTGATCATATCCCCCCTTATGTATTATACATGGAGATCATATCCCCCTTATGTATTATGCATGGTGATCATATACCCCCTTATGTATTATACATGGAGATCATATCCCCCCTTATGTATTATACATGGTGATCATATCCCCCCTTATGTATTATGCATGGAGATCATATCCCCCTTATGTATTATACATGGAGATCATATCCCCCTTATGTATTATACATGGAGATCATATCCCCCCTTATGTATTATACATGGAGATCATATCCCCCCTTATGTATTATACATGGAGATCATATCCCCCCTTATGTATTATACATGGAGATCATATCCCTACTTATGTATTATACATGGAGATCATATCCCCCTTATGTATTATACATGGAGATCATATCACCCCCCCCCCTTATGTATTATACATGGTGATCATATCCCCCTTATGTATTATACATGGAAATCATATCACCCCCCCTTATGTATTAAACATGGAGATCATATCCCCCCTTATGTATTATACATGGAAATCATATCACCCCCCCTTATGTATTAAACATGGAGATCATATCCACCCTTATGTATTATACATGGTAATCATATCCCCCCTTATGTATTATGCATGGAGATCATATCCCCCTCATGTATTATACATGGAAATCATATCCCCCCTTATGTATTATACATAGGGATCATATCCCCCCTTATGTATTATACATGGAGATCATATCCCCCCTTATGTATTATACATGGAGATCATATCCCCCTTATGTATTATACATGGAGATCATATCCCCCTTATGTATTATACATGGAGATCATATCCCCCTTATGTATTATACATGGAGATCATATCCCCCCCCTTATGTATTATACATGGAGATCATATCCCCCCTTATGTATTATACATGGAGATCATATCCCCCCCTTATGTATTATATATGGAGATCATATCCCCCCCTTATGTATTATATATGGAGATCATATCCCCCCCTTATGTATTATATATGGAGATCATATCCCCCCCTTATGTATTATACATGGAGATCATATCACCCCCCCTTATGTATTATACATGGAGATCATATCCCCCCTTATGTATTAAACATGGAGATCATATCCCCCCTTAATCTCCTCTTCTTGAGAGAGAATAAATTCAGTTCCTCTAATCTTTCCTCATAGCTGATCTCCTCCATGCCTCTTATCAGTTTGGTTGCCCTTCTCTGGACTTTCTCCAGTTCCCCAATGTTCTTTTTGTGAATTGGTGCCCAAAACTGAACTGCATATTCCAGATAAAGTCTTACTAATGATTTGTACCGGGGTAGAATGATATCTCTCTCTGGAGTCTATACCTCCTTTAATACAAGAGAGGATTTTGCTCAATTAAGCTTGTGATCTACCAGAACTCCCAGATCCTTCTCCACCATTGACCCCCCCCCCCCAAATCCTTCTCCACCATTGATTCCCCCAGTTGTACCCCCCCTAGTATGTATGTGCATGCATATTCTTAGCCCCCAAGTGCAGAACCTTACATTTATCAACATTAAACCTCATTTGCCACATAGTTGCCAAATTAAAGTCAAGAGAAAACTGGTAGTAAAGAGTCCAGCTGTCATATAATTGTGTAAGTCTACATCTCCCTCACTAGGAAGTGCCTGATGGATATCACCAGAAGGAAACTAATGAGCCTGTGCCTTTTGTGAGAAAGTGACCCCAGTGCTTAAGGGTTAGTGACTGTGTGTAGCTTTTAAACTCCAGAAGGAGTACTAGTCACCAACAGCATAGAGATCCTATGCAACATTCTTTTTTGTACTTTGCAGCCAGAAGGTTGAGGAACACTCAAGTTATTCAGTTCTGCAGTTTATTGGGGTATCCTATGCTCCCTTCCCCTATCCAAGTTCATAATTCCCAATAAAAACCCAAAAAGAAACCCCTAGAATGTTCTTTGGAGCCAGTATAAAAGTAAGCAACATGCTGTGTACCTGGCTGTGTGTGCTCTAAGTGGTAAAATTGGACTGCATTCACCAGAAGCTCCTACAGGGGTTCACTACATTAATATTGATGCATTTTGATCTGTCCTCTAGATCAACAAGTTTAGAATGATCCGCTGAAGATTTGTCTGAGCTCATTAGGAGAACCAGGTCATTGTGCATAGTGTAAGAATCACACATCTTCTTCTTTATGAAGGAGACTCTGGAATTTAAGTTCTGCACAGCAATGTAGCTTTTTGCAATCATGTTCATCATAGCTAGATGAAGAGAGAGAGTGCCAGTTCACATATATATGGACTGGATGTGGTTTGAACCTCATCCAATCTGCATGACGTGAAATATTTATTTATTTTAGTTACCTATATAGTGCTATCAATTTGTGCAGCGCTTTACATATATATTGTACATTCACATCAGTCCCTAACCCTCAAGGGGTGTACAATCTAAGGTCCCTAACTCACATTCATACATACACATACTAGGATCAATTTAGACAGGAACCAATTCACCTACCAGCACGTCTTTGGAGTGTGCAAGGAAACTGAAGTACCCAGAGAAAACCCACGCAGCCACAGGGAGAACATGCAAACTTCAGGCAGGAGGTGCCATGGCTAGGATTTGAACCAATGACCCTAGTACTGTCAGGCAGAAGTGCTAACCATTTAGGCACTGTGCAATGAAATGCAATACCATTGCTTCCTATGGTGCCTGTTCACATATGTCCGGCGCACTGGCAATGCGGATTCAATGGGGTTTGAAAAAGAGTCATGTACGATTTCTCAGCAGTGCGGTCCGGTTCAGGAGCGGATCACAGGCTATTGACTTCTATGGGAAACGTATCTAAACCACATATGTGTGAAATGCATAAATTCCTGACATGAATCTGTCCTGAACCTCATGTAAACCTGACATGAACTGCTGAACAACTACTGTATCAATTAGCTGTAAAACTTGAGCTTCAATCCGCACCGCACATGTGTGAATCAGCTGGGAGATAGTTTCTTAGAGAACATATCTTCCACATCAGAGATTGACAGAAGATTTGAGGAGGCTAGATAGTCCTCTAAGGCTCCATTCACACCTGAGCGTTTTGTAGTACAAAGCTCGAAGCTCCAAAACGTTCAGGAAGAAAAAAATCAATTATTCTCTATAGAGATAGTTCCATCTCCACTCCAGGTCGCCAGAAGTCAAATGTCTGAAGCTCAAGAGTTTTAGAGCTACTTTTGTAGCTTAAGTAGGGCAGATTGTTTTTTTTAAAGCATTTTTCCCCCAAAGCATTGGAAATCACAATTTGCACATGTGTGCATGTTTTGTTGCATATTTCTAGAGCATTTTTCTGGTCAAATGAAAAAAATGTATGAATAAATAAATGTTAAATAAATAGAATAAATATATATGCAAATAAATAAATAATATGTAACAATAAATAATAATTAACCCCTAACCTTAACCCCCTAATATATATATATATATATATATATATATATATATATATACTGTATATATAATAAAAATGTAAATTCATTCATTCGTTAACACCCAAGGTACCCTGACACCTAACATGCATAAAAGTGGCCACCCGCCCAAGTCTATAACTGGCTTATGAAGCAAGGACACATAAACAGGCATCACATAGTGAAAAAAAGGGGGAGAGAACAATGTTCTTGGACAACTTGCCAGCCAGCTTGCTAACAACCGAATTAACCTGTCTAACAGTATGCGTTTATAACAGGGGTTTAGTTAGCACACATTTGCAAATACATACGTAAGCCACAGAGCCACGACACGGCACCCTGATCATCTGTGGTTCTAACTCTAAAATTTATGAGTCCCCATAGTAGAGGCACATGCATTTAATGGATAGATCAAGGGCAGGTGGACCTGAGGGAGCCACCCCTCTTAAAGGCAAAGGAGTGCACTGGACCCCAGCATGTAGCACAATGGCAACCAGGGCCCTAGTGCACCCACGTACCAAAAACTCAAACATGACACCTAACCCCTAACTCTAATCCATAACCCCAACCACTAATCCTGACCCCTAACTCAAATCCATAACCCCAACCACTAATCCTGACCCCGAACTCTAATCCATAACCCCAACCACTAATCCTGACCCCGAACTCTAATCCATAACCCCAACCACTAATCCTGACGCCTAACTCTAATCCATAACCCCAAACACTAATCCTGACCCCTAATTCTAATCCATAACCCCAACAACTACTCCTGACCGCTAACTCTAATCCATAACCCCAACCATTAATCCTGACCGCTAACTCTAATCCATAACCCCAACCATTAATCCTGACCCCTAACTCTAATCCGTAACCCCAACCAGTAATCCTGACCCCTAACTCTACTCCATAACCCCAACCACTAATCCTGACCCCTAACTCTAATCCATAACCCCAACCACTAATTCTGCCCCCTAACTCTAATCCATAACCCCAACCACTACTCCTGACCCTTAACTCTAATCCATAACCCCAACCACTAATCCTGACCCCTAACTCTAATCCATAACCCCAACCACTACTCCTGACCCCTAACTCTAATCCTAACCCCAACCACTAATTCTGCCCCCTAACTCTAATCCATAACCCCAACCACTACTCCTGACCCTTAACTCTAATCCATAACCCCAACCACTAATCCTGACCCCTAACTCTAATCCATAACCCCAACCACTAATCCTGACCCCTAACTCTAATCCATAACCCCAACCACTAATCCTGACCCCTAACTCTAATCCATAACCCCAACCACTACTCCTGGCCCCTAACTCTAATCCATAACCCCAACCACTAATCCTGACCCCTAACTCTAATCCATAACCCCAACCACTAATCCTGACCCCTAACTCTAATCCATAACCCCAACCACTACTCCTGACCCCTAACTCTAATCCATAACCCCAACCACTAATTTTGCCCCCTAACTATAATCCATAACTCCAGCCACTAATCCTGACCCCTAACTTTAAATCTAACCCCTTAACCTAACAAAAAAAAAATAATAATAATAATAATAATAAAAATAATCAAAGAAAAGCTGATGGAAAAGCTAAAAGAAAACAACAAATGATGAAACAGTTGATATTTTTCTCTATTGGCTATTTAAAAAAATGCCAAAGCTCAAAAAAGGCTTTGAAAATGTTGTACAAAAATGCACATAAAAATGACAACAAAACGCCCCAAAAAACACAAAAAAATGTGACAGGTGTGAATGGAGCCTAATGGAGTCTGCTGAATATAGGGAAACAAGTTAATCAGGGGGCCTAGCAATGTCCCTGTCTTCTTCTCACTTCTTCACTTATTGGTTTTCATTAGACTCAATGTGGTTGGGCTGTCAGGAGGAAAGTAGTCATCGGTTGTCTGCTGCATGCTGTGACTGATTGTACTGTAGTGCACTGGAAGGATGTATGTAGTGTGTAGGCAATTACAGGTCCCCTTAAGAGTCGATCCTCCTATCAGTGGAGTGTCATGTGGATGTCCCTTTATAACAGTGGTTCTCAACCTTCCTAATGCCACGACCCTTTTATAAAATTCCTCATGTTGTGGTGACCCCCAACCATAAAATTATTTTCGTTGCTACTTCATAACTGCAGCAGCTCTTCTCATTCCCGCCATACAAGGTGTCACACCTCCCCCATCCCCACCACACAGAGCTGCCAGCTCTCTTCACACACGGCCCGCTCTCACCTCCTCACTGACGCCATCTTGGATCTGCTATCGCCATTCCTCCACCCAGTCTCCAGCTAGCCGGCTCCCTGACAGAGGCCACACCCAATCTGAGGACGTCAAAACTTCTTCACTGGCGCTTCCCGTTGACACGTCACCTCATCTGGTTGGTCAAGTTCTAGTCTGCCCTGCATTTAGAGCTGGGGATAATGTCCCCGTTCAGCGATGATTGGGGGAGCAGTGCAGACAATGGGCGGGGTGGATGTTGTGGGAGATGATAGGCTGGGGCAGAGGGGTCAGGTCTCATCACTGCTGACTGTTCTCTTACTCGTATGTGGGCATATCTGCATGGGTGCGGACCCACCTGGAAATAGAGGAGCGGTGTCTCGGTTCCTAAGACCATCGGAAATATGTTTTTTCCGATGGTCTTAGGCGACCTCTGTGAAAGGGTCGTTCGACCCCCAAAGGGGTCGCGACCCACAGGTTGAGAACCGCTGCTTTATAAGTTGGGTGGAGATTAGTCCTGGGGTTTCTTTCTGGGAGCTAGAAAAGGGGCTGCTGCCAGGGATGTTCATTCTCTCACCTCTGGGGATGGGCTGATGTAGGATCCTCTTTATTATCTCTAACATCTCTACTGTTTCTGAAAAGGGGGAATGCAGAAAAGATCTCTCAAGGAGAAAGGCTGGGATGGAATCCTACAGAGAGACAGAGGTTGGTGTTTCACCTTGTGCTCCCCTCCGGAGAGAAGTCAGCACTGTGTAAGGAGATCACAAGAGAACTGAACTAGTCTAGCATGAAGCCTCAGATTACCCAATACTATGTTGTTCCTAAGCACCTATTATATGTTCAATGTTTATTGATTAGCATTAGTATTTCACTGATTGTGCCTTAGATGTTATCTGGAATTTATCTTTTTTCCAGCTTTGAAGTATTCTGACAAGGCATTGCAGCCCATGAAGTAGCATATCAGAAAGAATGTGATGATCGCTGCAAATAATCCAACATGGTTTTGGTAGGTATAAAAGAAAGATGAATGGTGGATACAGTGTGGTTCAATATTCTCTGACATACAGTCTACTCCGCTTTATGAACACTGCAGAATTTATTGGTCGTTAGGTAACTGTATGAAAAAGGCTATTGATATTTTTTCATAAAACTCATGTTGTGCCCTAATAGTCTTGTTGCAAAGTTTTAAAGCTTTTGTTTAGTATCTCCAATGTATTATTTATTGTATTCACAAATCCTGGGTATTAACTGGTAATCGTCTCAATTTCTTTTAGTGATTGTTCTAGAAAATACCATTTTAAATGGCTTAATAGACCAGGAGCAATCCACAGAATACAACAATTCAGACTTTGTATTACTAACATTCTATCACTAAAAGGAAAACAAAATTTGTATTTTTGTGCACGACCGAGATCAACAGAAAAAAAATAACAAACAAGTCTTACCTGCTGTGTGCAATGGTTTTGTACATAGGAGCCCCGGATACTCCTCTTTTCATGTCCCCCGCCGAAGCTTGTGGACCCTCCCTTCTGCCCCCAGAGCAAGCAGCTTGCTATGGAGGCACCCAAGGAGGCTCGCTCCTGAGCTGCTGCTCTGCATGTTCATTCACACACAGAGCTGTGGCTCAGCACTGCCCCCTCTCTCTCCTCATTGACTTACTGGGTGTGATTGATAGCAGTGGCAGCCAATGGATCCCGTTCCTGTCTCAATCAATGAGAAGGGAGAGTCCCTGGAAAGCCGAGGCTCTTCTGCACATCGCTGGATTGAGATGAGGCTCATGTAAGTATTAGGGGGCCTGCTGCGCACAGGTTTTTCACCTTCATGCAAAGAATGCATGAAGGTACAAAAACCCTGAACCTTTGCAACCACTTTAACTAGTAGCCGACCGCAGATAGCTGAATGACGGCTGCTCTGCGGCCGGCCAGTTCTGGGTGGACGTCATATGACGTCCTCCCAGAACGCGCTCTCCTGCGTGCCCCAGGGGGCGCGCACCCGGCGATCTCCGTGATCGCTGTGTCCTACGGACACAGCTGATCACGTGATGTGGTAAAAGGCCAATCACAGTGGCCTTTTACCACGTGATCAGCAGTGTCCAATGACACGCTGATCAGAGGGAAATGCAAGTGCCGGTTCTCGGCTGCACTTTCCTCACGCTGTCAGATCGTGAGGAAAGTACTGCCGAGAAACGGCAGTTGTCAGAGCGAGGATCGGCACCGATCATCAGGGCACTGATGATCAGTGCCCTGATGATCGGTGCCCAGCAGTGACACCCGCAAGTTCCGCCCACCTGTGCCCAGCAGTGCGCCCACTAGCTCCGCACACCCGTGCCCAGCAGTGCCCCCACCTGTGCCCAGCAGTGCCCCCACCTGTGCCCAGCAGTGCACCCACCTGTGCCACTCTGCAGTGCCACCTACCTGTGCCCAGAAGTGCCACCTACCTGTGCCCAGCAGTGCCACCCACCTGTGCCCACCCACCTGTGCCCACCAGTGCCACCCACCTGTGCCCACCCACCAGTGCTGCCCACCAGTGCCACCCACCAGTGCAGCCCAGCAGTGCTGGCAGTCAGTGCCACCAGTCAGTGCCCAGGGGTTGTGCCAGTCAGTGCCGCCAGTCAGTGCCCATCAGTGATGCCAGTCAGTGCCGTCTATCAGTACCCATAATCAGTGTCACCTATCAGTGCCGCCTATCAGTGCTGCATATTAGTGCCGCCTATCCGTGACACCTCATTAGTGCTGTCTATCAGTGCCGCCTATCCGTGCCACCTCATTAGTACTACCTATCAGTGCCCTTTAGTGCTGCCTATCAGTGCCCATCAGTGCCGCCTATCAGTGCCCATCAGTGCTGCCTCATCAACGCACATCAGTGAAGGAGAACAAATACCTGTTTGAAAAATTTTATAAAAGAAACTTTTTTTTTTTTCAAATTTTTTGCACTTTTTTTATTTATAGCGCAAAAAGTAAAGCGCCCAGTGGCAATTAAATACCACCAAAAGAAAGCTCTATTTGTGAGAAAAAGTGATCAAAATTTCATATGGGTACAATGCTGCATGACCGCGCAATTGTCAAAGTGCGGCAGCGCCGAAAGCTGAAAATTGGCCTGGTAAATAAGGGGGTATAAGTGCCTGGTAGGCAAGTGGTTAAAGTATACTTGCAATAAAGGGAAAATGTGAGCATCCAGGTCTGGATTCATTCTAATGCTAGTTCCCTGGATGTTTCTGGCTTATGTATTTTCACCTGGAACAAGTGGGCAACATAAGACTGTAGCAAAAAATTTGAATTCCTTGTCTATATTCTTTCCAGTCAGGCAACTAGCATTTTGACATGGGATAAGCTCCCCTCCACCCCCGAAAAAAAAAATAAAAGGGAAAATTTCCTATCAAATTCTTACCATAATTTTCCTTTCCTGACTGAGGATCATATATTCTGTAACTAGCCTACTTAAGAAACTGGGAGGAACCCTGTCCCTCCATGGAGTTAAGAAAGAAAATTAAGGTAAGTATTTTATTTAAACAACATTTTATGTTTTCTTAACTAACACCATGGCAACAAACACATTTAAAAATAACTCACTGGAAACAAGGGTCGAATGCAGAAAATATAGTATTAATCACAGTTCTTTGCTAACATAACTTTTAATCCAAAATTCACAGCAGACAAATGTTAGCTCTATGTAATAGTGAGACATAAAGATAATAATGGAGGACTATGTTGCCACCTTGCAATTGACTACTGGGGTCATATGAAAGGAAATCAAACACAAAGTTGGCACACTCCTGGTTGAGTGTGCTGTCACCATCTCTGGAGGACCTAAGCATAACTATCACAATCCATGCAACGGGTTCGGGATTATGTTTGCTTTTTTCTGTTCTTACCAGAGAAAATTAAATTGTCTGAATCTCTAAACAAAGCCATAGCTTCTAATCAAGGTTGTAGTGTCCTGCTGAAACCCAGTGGATGGTTCTAATTATCCTCAGTCATCCTTAATGTGAAAATAACAATGTCTTGGTTCTCATGAAAGCTGAAACTACTTTTGGATTGAATCCCAGCATGCGAATAATAACTTTCCAGTCTGGGTAGAAGGTCAAAAAGGGTTCCTTGTAGTCTAAGATCTTGGACACTCTCTTGGCTGAGGTGGTAGCCATTAATATGACTGTCTTTAATTGAACTGGATTGAGAGTGATCTAGAACAGGCAAGAAAGTCCAGGAGAAGTGATAAATCCCATTTGGGGAATCTTAGTTTTCTCTAAAGTCTAAGAATTGAATGACTTAGGGATGATTTGCCCATGAGATGTTGGTGAAGATGGAGCATGTATACACCTGCTTGTTTACAGGAAGTCCAGTATGTTGTGGACCTGATGGTTGCAGTAGGAGAAGAACATCCAAATTCTGTTGTAATCTTTATTAATGCTTTGTCTTCTGGAGGTCTTGGGTGTAAAGATCACCTTAGAGGAGTATCCAAGGCTGGGTAGCCGTTTCCCTCCCAAGAATCAGATGGAAATGGCTGGGGTATTGTGTCCTGCAACAAAAAAAAAGGTAACTGAGGCCTGTCCAGTCAATAGGAGATTACTGCAACAATGTTCAAGGTTTGGAGAGTAGTCTTCTGAGAAATGTGCAAATGGTGGGAAATGCACAGAAAACATAAGCTTTATAAATTCTCCACTGACCTGTAAGTGCATCCACCCCAGAGTTTGCTTGCATAGACTTCTGGTGTAAAACATATTTAGCTTGTCATTGCATGGAGATGTACACACATTCACTTTTGGAAACCTGTCTAGAAACAGAATTCACTTGAAGGAATCTAGATGGAGGGAACACGTATTGTCCAGTTGGTATCTAGAAGGGAAGTATTCCCGGGAGTCTTGAATTCCCAGAATGCAGATTGCAGAAATGTTGGAAAGATACCTCTCTGCCCAGACAATAAATAGGTCTACTTCTTTCAGTAGACTATACCCAGCCTTTTGATATCTGACACCACTGTAGTATTGCCAAGCTTTAACAAGACTTGAGGGCCTACTGGCTGGTGAAAAAAGGCAATGAGAAAGGGGGCAAAAAGCTGTTCAGAGTTGTAGGATGTTTGAGACTATTCCTTGAGCAGGGAAAGTCCTTTCGACCTTGCGCCATGTCTGTTTAATAGTTTTCCATGAGGTGGGAATGAGGGAATAGAAGTTAAGAACATTTTTCCATAGCATCCACCACCAAATACTTGTTTCAGTGTCTGTAAGATATAAATGGTTTGGTGCATGTATAAATACATATTAAATCTGAATAGACTGCCAGCACAACTTTATGCATACAAGGGATATGACCCTTTTTTTTAATGCAGCACACAACATCTGACACAAGATGCACTGAAGTGTAGGTGCATGTCCACCTTCTATAGAAGTATCTTGGGGTGCCCTTAACCACTTGCCCTCCAGAGGATTTACCCCCCTTCTGACTAGGCCATTTTTCGCGATACGGCACTGTATTACTTTAATTGACAATGCATCATTGTACCCAAATTATTATTATTATACAGGATTTAAATAGCGCCAACGGTTTGCTCAGCGCTTTACATTATATTGGGAGACAATACAGTAACAATACAGTTCAATACAAGAGGGATTTGAGGGCCCTGATCCTGGGAGCTTACAATCAAATGAAATGTATGTCCTTTTTTTCCCCGGAGGTAGTTTTGACTTTTTGCTATTAAACATGTCCAGTAAAAAAATTTAAAAAATCGAATTTCGTCATACATTTAGGCCAAAATGTATTCTGCTACATGTCTTTGCTAAAAAAAACCTCCCAATACCAGTAAATTAATTGGTTTATGTGAAAGTTATTACGTTTACAAATGGCGGTAAATATACTGGAATTTTGTATTTTTAATACTAGTAGTAGAGGCGGCGATCAGTGACTTATAGCGGGACTGCGGCGGACATTCTGACACTGGGGGCAACTGACTAGCTGTCACTGACATTCCCAGTGACACTAATACAGTGATCAGTGCTAATAAAAAGCACTGACACTGTACTAATGACACTGGGCAGAAAGGGGTCAACATCTGGAGCGATCAAAGGGTTAACTGTGTGCTGTGTGTGTTTTACTCTATGCAGTGTGCTGTGTGTGTGCTTTACTGTGTCAGCACATGACTTTGTATTGCTCTGCTGTGCAGAGCAATACAAACCAATGTGCAGGAGCTGACAGGGGAGACATGGAGAGATCTGTATTATTTACATACAGGTCTCTCCCCCAGGGGCGGACTGACAACTCATGGGGCCCCCAGGCAATAGGGGATCCTGGGGCCCCTGTGTCCTTACCCAAACTCAAAAAAGCCTATGAAAAAGGTACCAGGGGCATCTCATGGGGCCCCTACTGACCCCGGGCCCTTGGGCAGTGCCCAAGTTTCCAAATGGTCAGTCCGCCCCTGCTCTCCCTCCATCAGTGATACTCAGCGATTGCCGGGTGCCGACGGAGAATAACTGGCCGGGACCTGGTGATATACAGCTGAGGCCGCCAATGGCGGCGCAGGAAGCGTGCACGCCCCCTACCCAGAAATGCAAAATCATGTATTTGTACATGATTTTGTGCAGCCCTGCCACCTTGCAGCAGTATTTCTGCTATAGGGTGGTGGGAAAATGGTTAAAGATGACACAGGACACCACCACTTGTGTGTTACCATGCATTGCAGTAAGAAAAGCATTCCTGCCTCTCAGGAACGTGGCTGGGGTGGTCTTATTATCGGATTCTCCCATCCAAGTACTAACTAAATACTATACAGGCCTGACCCAGCTTAGCATCTGAGATCAGACAAAATTGGGTGCATTCAGGGTGGTGTGGCCATAAGCATGATCCTATCCTGATCCTGATCCTGAATATAGGATCCTGATCCTATATTTATTCGGTTTATGCCTAACAATAAATCAAACTACAATGGCATATGTCTTTATTTTATATATAAAAAAACACACAATGAAACCTTGTTGATTTGAACAGCAAAAACAATCAATTAAATACATTAAATTATAATCTGAAAAGGTGTGCCATTGGCCTAAAAATTAAAAGATGTCCCTCTTGCATAAAAAAATTGAGAAGTATGTAAAAGCTGCAACACTTAAATGATACTCCATATAAAAAGCAGTAAAAATGAAATGTGATATTGTTGTAACTGGATGCATTTTATTTTACTGAATCCCTAAGGACACAGAGAACCAGACCTGAATAATAATTCATGGCTCTGGCCAGGTACATTGTATAAAGCATGCTGACTCAACGTTTCCCAAGACATGTTGTTGAAGATTTCGCCTTGTCAGGTAGAAAATTGACTCTAACCTGATGCAAGTCTACAAAACTTCACCTGGTATTATTTAGCGGTTTTCTCATCAAATTTATAAATCTCACTTGCAGTAACACATAGAAGGAAGAAATTGAAAACCCTAAACCTTATTTGTGTTAATTGCCATAATTCATTCAAATAAGTCATATATATGGGCAGCCCAATGGCTAAATGGTTAGCACTTCCACCGGGCAGTACTAGGGTCATTGGTTCAAATCCCAGCCACAGCACCACCTGCCTGGAGTTTGCATGCTCTCCCTGTGCCTGCATGGGTTTCCTCTGGGTGCTCCAGTTTCCTCCCACACTCCAAAGCCATGCTGGTAGGTTAATTGGCTCCTGTCTAAATTGTCCCTAGTATGTGTATGTATGAATGTGAGTTAGGGACCTTCGATTGTATGCCCCTTGAGGGTTAGGGAGTGATGTGAATGTACATTATATATGTGTAAAGCACTGCATAAATGGACAGAGCTATATAAGTACCTGAAATAAATAAATATATCAGGCCACTGTATTTTTTTTTTTTTTTTTAATCCTCTAAGTACTTTTTCCATTTTCTTTGGCATCTGCGGGGAAAGGTCCTTGGGAGGGGCTCTTGTTATTCTGCTGATGTATGCTCTCTTTAGTAGGAATCTGTGCCTGCACAGCACTGATTGGTGCTGTGCCTGTCACATGACTAGAAAAAAAAACAGTTTCAGAAGAGCAATTCAAATTAAATAAGAAATTAAAAAAAACTATTTTACAGCTACCTATACATCTTTATGGAACATCAGATTTGTATTTTTTGTGTGCATTATCCACTTGTCCTCCTGAGGACTTACCCCCCCCCCCCCCCCCCTTCCTGACCAGGCCATTTTTTCTGATGCGGCGCTATGTTACTTTAAAAATTGCGCAGTCATGCAATGCTGCACCCAAATGAAATTTATGTCCTTTTTTCCCATAAATCAAGCTTTCTTTCAGTGGTATTTGATCGCTTCTGCGTTTTTTATTTTTTGAGCTGTAAACAATGAAAAACTATCAATTTTGGAAAAAAAAAAACAATATTTTTGACTTTTTGCTATAAAACATGTCCAGTAAAAAAATTTAAAACAGCAAATTTAATCATAAATTTAGGCCAAAATATATTCTGCTACATGTCTTTACTAAAAAAAATACCAAATCGTCAAAATTGATTGGTTTATGTGAAAGTTATAGCGTCTACAAATGGCGATATTTATACTGGGGAATCTCCAGTAGGGACCCGGTGATTGACAGCTGTAGCCGCGCGCCCCCTACCCAGATCTGCAAAATCACATATATATATATATATATATATATATATATATATATGTGATTTTGCACAGCCCTGCCACCCTGTAGCAGCAGTTCTGCTATAGGGTGATGGGGAAGCAGTTAATATGCTGTAGGCGGAGTCAAACATGATTTATACTAGCTTTAATTTTATCAAAATGGCATCTGCATCCAAGGCTCTTTTTTTTACTTTACAGGTATTAGCAGGTATTAGCAATTACATTTAATATATTTAATACTGATTTATAATAAAATTAAGTTTTGTGAGTTTCTTAGTGAATGTAATCAATGAGCATACTATATCCCACCCTCATAGTGTTTAGCAATAGGAGGACATGGAGGAGGAGGGAGGGCAGTGTCATTTAACATTGTGTATACGCCCACATGTAGGACTCTATAGTCACATGGGCTGCATAAATAAGAAAAAGGAGGAAATGAAGAGCTTAGAAGGGAACTGAAATTGGAGCATGATCAGGAGAGGACATCAACTGGTCTACACAGTCTCAGCCTTGCAGTGGGGACCAGAGCAGTGGGTAAGGGGGTACCACCAGTCCTCCTGTATGGGGCCCAGGCAGCTGGGTGACTCGAATGTGGGCAGGAAGGGTGAACGGGGAGATTACTGGAACCAATCCCCTGTATGGCTCTCCCTGCAGAAGCTGAAAGATGGGTTCTTCTCCTCCCCCCCCCAGCTGGCTTTAAGCTGCTGCAGACAGAAACATACCGGGGATTGGTTCCAGTAATTTACCAGCCCCTTCCATTCCTGAATGAACACAGTGAGTGATCGTTACCGTTAAATACTAACCGTTAGATCCTATGAATAAGTCAGAATGACGAAACATGTCAGGAAGTGATGTCAGATGATGTAGCCGGAAGTTCTGAAGCGGCCATCTTGGAAGTGGTTTATCCATCTGGGAGATAGTGAGATTTATACTTTTGCTGCTGGTTTTATTAAAGTGCCTGTAAGTTCTTTGGCGGTCTTGCACTATTGCTATATTTTTCTCTTTGTGGTACCATAATTATTGTGCGGAGCATATGAAGACAGGATCCGGGATAGCTGGTGGTCTATTCTAAGCCCTGCATACCTGTCCTCTGGTGAGGTGCACTGGATGACAGGTTTTGGTTCACAGAAGATACCTTTTTCACTATTATTTGAGTGTATGGGTTCACATCATCCATTTTGTTTGCTATTGAAGGGAGGATTTGCAGCATGTTTTGTACTTGGTTTCTTTTGTCAGTTTGGTAAGGTACATGGATTGACAGGAGATCTTGTTTTTGGGTTTTTGTTTTGTTTGTGTTTGTGCATTCACTTTCACTTTTTCTTGCTATGATAGATTTTCACCTTTGCAGTCACTTAGTGCTAGGAGCACATAGTGTTTTGATTTATGTATATATTTTTCCCACACGGGTGCACTGAGGTGGTTTGTAGGCATATTAAGTTATAAGGATAATGCACTATGTTTATTTCTTTATTTTGAGGTAATATGGGAACAAGGAAGAACTCTGTATGACTACGCATATCTCTGGACAGTTCACTACATAAGAAAAAATAATTTTTGGACACTGGATGATTTTTAGTGACTTTTTGGATTTATTTAGAAGATTCATTTTCAGTTCACAGTTTGGGTTTTTGCATGCATAATTTGAATTTTTTTAATTATTATTAATATTTATGTGGTTAAGCTCCCCCAACACTCCGCACCTTTGACCTTACTACCATCGAGGAAGTCTCCAAGACCCTCTCTGATGCCCGCCTCACCACCTGCCCCCTCGACCCTATCCCCTCACAACGCCTACGACCTTCCTCCTCCTCCATCCTACGCTCCCTCACCCACATCTTCAATCTCTCCCTCTCCTCAGGCACTTTCCCCTCCCCTCTGAAACATGCACACATCACCCCCATACTTAAAAAGCCCTCCCTGGACCCCAATGACCCGAACAACCTCAGACCCATCTCCCTGCTCCCATTTACATCTAAACTCCTCGAGCGCCTAGTCTACACCCGCCTATGCTCTCACCTCAACGACAACAACCTCCTCGATCCCCTACAGTCCGGCTTCTGTCCCCTACACTCCACCGAAACTTCCTTACTCAAACTCTCCAACGACCTGCTAACCGCCAAAGCTAATGGACACTATTCAGTGCTCCTACTCCTTGACCTCTCTGTGGCCTTCGACACAGTCGACCACCCCCTCCTCCTCAAAAAACTACACTCCCTCGGCCTCAGAGATTCTGCTCTCTCCTGGATCTCATCCTACCTGTCACAACGCTCTTTCAGCGTTACCTATAATGCTACCACCTCCCCCTCACTCCCCCTCTCTGTTGGGGTCCCTCAAGGCTCTGTCCTCGGGCCCCTTCTCTTCTCCATCTATACCTCCTCCCTTGGCCAACTCATACACTCTCACGGCTTCAACTACCACCTCTATGCCGACGACACACAAATCTATCTCTCAACCCCCCACCTCACCCCCTTGGTCTCAGCCCGAATCACATACCTACTGAGCGACATATCAGACTGGATGTCGCTCCACTTCCTTAAATTGAACCTCTCCAAAACCGAGTTTCTTGTCTTCCCCCCAGCCCGGACACCACCCCCCATTGATTTCTCCGTCACATCCAACAACGCTACCATCAAACCCGCCCTGCAGGCCAAAGTACTGGGTGTCATTCTGGACTCCAACCTATCCTTCCAGCCCCATGTCCAATCTTTAACAAACTCGTGCAGACTCCACCTCCGCAACATCGCCAAAATCCGCACGTTCCTAACCCCAGAAACCACTAAACAGCTCATCCACTCCCTCATCATATCACGACTCGACTACTGCAACTCCCTCCTCACTGGCCTGCCTCGCCGCTGGCTATCCCCTCTTCAGTCCATCCTGAACACGGCTGCCAGACTCATTCACCTTTCCAACCGCTCTGTCTCCGCCACCCCCCTCTGCCAATCCCTCCACTGGCTTCCGATTGCGCAACGGATCAAATTCAAAATCCTAACGCTGACGTACAAAGCTGTCCACCATACTGCCCCGAACTACATCACTGACCTAATATCCAAGTACCGCCCAGCACGCACACTCCGCTCCTCACAAGACCTCCTTCTCTCTAGTTCCCTGGTCTCCTCCTCCCATGCCCGCCTCCAGGACTTCTCCAGGGTGTCACCCATCCTCTGAAACTCCCTGCCCCAACCCATCAGATTATCACCTACTCTCCTCTCCTTTAGGCGCACCCTGAAAACCCATCTCTTCAGGGAAGCCTACCCCACCCCCTGCTAACTTGCCTCCCTCCTCCACTCTTCCTACCACTCCATCCCCCACAGCTATCTCCTCCTGCGCCACCACCCCCTCCCTCCTAGATTGTAAGCTCGAAAGAGCAAGGCCCTTGATCCCCTCATGTTTTGCATTGTATTGGTATTGTTCTGTCACATGTTCTGTCTCCCTTTGTAATGTACAGCGCTGAGCAAACTATTGGCGCTTTATAAATACTGTATAATAATAATAATAATAATGTGGTTCATTATCACTTTTTGTGCCTAATTTATATATATATAGAGAGAGAGAGAGAGAGAGAAAAATGACGAGGTTGGCCTCACTTGTGTCACTAGACCTGACCCCACTGGAGTTGGAACAGAGGGAGTCTAGGGACCAGGGGGACAAGAGTGCCAGTAGATGTTGTTTGCAGCTCTTGCAGATGATGACCTCAGAAGACTGATGATCTTTTGATCCAGGCACAGTAGTAACAAGCAGAGCGGGTTTTGTAGAGCGCCAGGCATGCACCAGAGCAAGGCAGGTAGCCAGGGAAAGAGACAGGAGCAGTGTCATGGGAATAGCCATGGTCATCAACGGGCGGACAGCACGGTACAGAATCAGAAGCAAAGCTAAGGTCAGGAGCAGAGACGAAGTCAGGAACCAGTATCAATCAGGAGATCAATCAGAGTCAGGTCAGGAACAAAGGAATCACACAGGAACAAGCAGAACACAGGGGAGCTGAAGACCAGTCAGCACCTATCATGGGCAGAGGCACTCTTTAAATAGCCCGTCTGGCACCAATCTTTGCCGTGCGTGTGCACTTGCGCGTGCGTTTGCGCGATTGCGCATTTCCGCATGCATGCGCACAACGACCACTCTTCTCTGGCCGTTTCTGTGCGCATGCGCATTTCTATTCACGATTCGTCTCACCGGAAATCCCTTACAGATTATATATATATATATATATACTTACTATTATTATATTTTTTTTATCAATAAAAAAACTGTAGTAAAAGAACTTTTTATTTGGATATTTTACATATAATAGCATAAACGTATAATAAGTGGAACTTCAAACAGAAAGGACTCAAAGGGGATCTTGACAAACAGCA
The DNA here is from genome assembly GCF_062004578.1 of Staurois parvus. Taxonomy (NCBI): domain Eukaryota; kingdom Metazoa; phylum Chordata; class Amphibia; order Anura; family Ranidae; genus Staurois; species Staurois parvus. The sequence continues at coordinate 5,922,347 of NW_028317965.1, read as the reverse complement.
GACAAAAACAGATTTGTCTAAAATCCATATGGCAAGAGTTTACCACAGTAAATGGAGAGATTCAGAAAACACTGAACTCATCTTCTACTTTGAGTCATTAGCCATGTATAGAAAATATGAACTTTTAAGGCATTATGATATGCAATCGATATCAGATAGTCTTACAATAATAATAATAATAATAATAATAATAATAATAAAAATAATAATAATAATCAGGAAAAAAGGGGAGGAAGAAGAAGAGGGGAAAATATAATAAATGTTGTTGTTGTTGTTGTTATTATTGTTATTATTATTATTATTATTGTTATTAATATATGATTATTAGAGCCAAATAAATGATATTGATACATTTCAATGAACCTTTAAATTGTAGAGGCTGAACAGAACATAGGAAATTCCAAAAACCCCTGACGTCATAAACTGTGCCGAAACTGGTCAGATATGCCAGTCAGCCAGACCAATATTGATCCAATCTCCTTAGTTGTTTTACTGATGGAATTCTTCATCAAATGTTGACACCAGGATGGTTACTTAAAACCCCATGACTGCAATCACTGGCATGTCCTTTAAACTAAAAATCTGGCTGCCATTATCAAATAATTCTTTCAACAAAGAGAATCAGTCATGACAAAAGAGATTATCTACACTGCCAGAAGACCTACAAGACAATGGAGATGCATCAAGCAGTTAATTAAAATAATTACATGTACTAATATTCTGTAATTTGTAATCTGATTCTCTTCTTTATATGATATTTTTTTTCCTAGAGCTGCTCTACCAATATTGCGTGCTGGCACAGCCTAAGTAGAGCCGAGACAGAAGAACATTTCCAATAGACTGCACCAGTAGAAACTGACATCGAAATCTCACTGAACAGGAAATGATGACCCAAAAGATGCACTAAAGATTTGGCAACTGCACTGAACAAAAAAAAGATCTTTATGAATTCCAGTATTGGTACAAGTTCTGCTATGAATATTTTATTCTTAAAAAAACTGTTAGAAAAGCATGTCAATTGTATTCAGTGTTAAACTGTTTATATATTCCATTTACCCTAACATTTGCTCTTTGGAAAAGCAATTCAAGGGTTTAAAAGATATTTTTTGTTAAAAATATTTTCAGGTAAACAATTATGAAACGTTATTTTGAAATGCTAAGCCCACCCTTGTATTTGAATGGTACTGATTCTTTAAATCGGTATTAAACTCAAAAGCAAACACTTATTATACTGCAGCTTACTTATTCTTAGATGTAATGACTGGATTTGTTTTCTTTTTTTACTTTCTTTCTAATACGTTGTATTTTTATCTGGTGATCTGGCCAGTAAGTTAGTTGTTTTTCAAAAGAACAAGCTTTCTTGCAGATGTGTCAGTTACAGAGATGAGACAAACCATCCAACACTGGCAGGAGTACAAAAAATGGCAAGCTCCCAACCAGGGGCAGACTGACAATTCATGGGGCCCCCGGGCAATAGGGGATCATGGGGCCCCTGTGTCCTTGGCCAAACTCAAAAAAGCCTATGAAAAAGGTACCAGGGACATCTCATAAGGCCCCCTACTAACCCCTGGCCCTCGGGCAGTGCTCGAGTTTCCAAATGGTCAGTCCACCTCTGCTCCCAACCTTTAACCAGTATTAGCAGTAAGGTGCACATGGAAGGGCAATTCACATTGCAAACAAAGGATTTCCCAGCAACACTTACCAGCCAGCCTGCAAAACAACCAATTTGGCCCTGTCTAACAGTTTGCATTAAAAACTGAAGGTTTTGTTTACACACCTTTGCAAATACATACATAAGCCCAGGTCCGTGGATAAGGGGGTATCACCAGTCCACCTGTAAAGGGGCCAGGCCAGCAGAGGGGCCCAGGCAGCTGGGTGAATCAGATTTGGGCAGGAAGGGTGAATGGAGAAATTACTGGAACCAATCCGCTGCATGACTCTCTCTGCAGCAGCTGAAAGCTGGGTTCTTCTCCTCCCCCCCTCCCCCCAGATGGCTTTCAGCTGCTGCAGAGAGAAACATACAGGGGATCAGTTCCAATAATTTACCAGCCCCTTCCTTTACTGAATGAACACAGTGAGTGATCGTTACTGATCACTCTCTGTGTTCAGTCATAACTGAACCACAGAACATTGTGTTTTTTTTGTGGGGATGGGGGGCCCTGTTAGGTTGGCTGTATGGGACCCTGTGGTTTGGGGGTGCATTGTCAGGTTGTCTGTAAGGGGCCCCGTGGTTTCCAACAGCAGCCCTGCATAATCTACAGCTCCACATCAAGGGTCCTCTGTATACTGTGGAACTAACTCTAAAATTTACAAAGCCTCCATAGTAGGAGCACATATAGTGGATATAAAAAGTCTACACACCCCTATTAAAATGTTAGGTTGCTGTGATGTAAAAACATAAGACAAAGAAAAATTATTTCAGAACTTTTTCCACCTTTAATGTGACTCACTCAAGACTCTGGGCTGGATCCCTACTTTGAAGTCGGGATCTTTCCCGAGCCTGAACCGGCTGAGTGAAGTCAGCCGAAAACAACCTGCACTCCTGTGGTCCACAGGAGAAGTACAGCCAAAAGAGCTCTGGCTGTACTTCTCCTTAAGGGTAAAAAAAACCTGAAGCCTTTAAAACCACTTTAAAGAGAACTTGGACTTTGGAAGCTGTCCCCCCAAAACACAAACAGAAGATTTTCCCATTACTGACCTACCATGACTTGTTCCAAATTTTGTGTTTGTATAGAAGCATTCATCTTGGTAGAGGAGCAGGGCTACCTTGCTTTCTCATTTGTAGAGAACAGTTATTTGCAGGAAGAATGAGGTTAAAGCATTCAATTGTGATCCAGTGTGATGGTGGACCCTCTGGGCCCTCTGTAAAAGTGGTGGAGGTGTGCACCTTTAATGGACCAAGGAGCATAGTTTAAGGGGCCACCTGGTACTCTACAGTGCACCCCACAAAAGATAATGGATGGCTACCACAGACCACTGCAGGAAGACTGCTGCTTGCACACACACCTCCATCCCAAAAAGAGGAATTTGTCCCAATATGCCAAAATCAATTTGCTTATGCCTAGATGGAACCTTAGTGGATTTTTACTGCTACTGGTATGTGTTTCCTTCATGACCTGTCTCATTGATCATGGCCACTGAGGCATAAAAGTAAGGTGACATCTCCCCAAGGAAACCTGACAAAGGTTCTTTCCCTTCCCTATGTTATTCCAACAAAAATAAAAACCCATAGTCTCAAGCTACACTTCAACAAAGTGGTGGAAAAGACTGAGATAACACTTAACGTGCCGTAACTTACGCAACTTCAGATTTACTTTTCAATGACAGATGACTGCTGATCGTCCCCAATGAGTTACCGTCCCTTGCTTATTGATTGTTTTTTTTTAATTAATTAGCCCAACGATGTCAACATGAAAGGATGTGTTTTTCAGAAAGTATTTTAATCAAAGGATGAGCTGTCAGAAGTAAAATCTATTTGTTTCTCATACCATGCAAAGAACGGATGATATCAATATGTCATCTTAAGTATTTCCCAGACAGTCCAGCCTTTCACAATCGTTAATTGAGCATTTAATTTCATACTATATAATCTTGACTTGTTTCCTACCTGCGTCTGCCAAAATAAGAAAGAGAAAAAAAATTGTGTTTTGGAAAGTGTGCATTACATTAACGCTAATTAGGCCCATATTTCTTGGAATGCACACTCTGTATTATTAATGCAAGGTAGGTGGAAAGCAATTTATTAGAAGAACATAAAGACATTTGATTCTATTATTAAACCACCCATAGCATAAAAATACAGATTCAGAAAACCGTTGTCAGTCTACTTCATTTGCAGTCATTCAAAACTAGAGCTACTTGACTAATGTAGCCGCTGAAGAAAGATAAGCAATTTATAAGGTATATCCTTAATATTCCAGGCAAATATTTAGGTAAGAGCAAATGTGGGATTTGTTCAGGTGAGTTCAGCTTGTGTTTGAGATGACTTTGGGATACTTCCACTGAGTTCCTTCAGAAGTCAATGTGAGCTGCAATCAACCTCCTTTTGGCCTTCAGCTGACTTCTTCACAAGCTACATCAAGCTTAAAATTCAGTTGTTGATGACTTGTATGGGGGAAAAACATTCCTAATTTGAACAAAAGCTCATGTATACAGTCTAGAGCATGGTTTCTCAATCAGGGTTCCATGGAAACCTAGCGTTCTTCCAGAGGTTGCTAAGGGTTCCTTGAGCAATGAGGAATTTCTGCCTCTTAGGTAAGTTCCCAATGGCACTTTTTAGCTATCTCTAAGGGGGTAATTCTTCCCAATGACCACACATGTAAGGGACATTCTTCCCACTGACTGTCCCACTAACGTGTTATGAGTTGCAGATATGGTAATCTTTAGCTGGGTTTCCCTGAGATCGGAAAGAAATTTCAAGGGTTCCTCTGTGTTGAAATGGTTGAGAAATGCTGGGCTAGAGCTACATGACTAATGTAGCTGCTGATACCATTTAAAAAGCACACCCTTGATATGCCAGACATGTTTATAACTATTTTTCTTTTTTAAGTAAGGGCAAATGTGGCAAGCTTTCAGGTTCATTCAGCTTGTGTTGGAGATCAGTCTGGGACACTTCCTTCAACATGACCTGCAATTAACTTTGTTTTAGCCTGCAGTTGACTTCTTCTCAAGCTACATAAAGCTACTAAAAGCTTAAAGTTGAGTTGGTATTGACTTGTATGAGTGAAACAGATTCCTAATTTAAACAAACATTCATGTATATAGGCTACAGATACTAATGTAACCCCAAAAAAAGATAAGCAATGTAAAGAATACACACTTAAGTTCATAACTTTTTTTCTTACTTAAAGTGGTTGTAAACCCTTACATATATCCATTGAAGTGACTGGCCTCAGGTGATACACAGAGATGAAACAAATTATCCTATGTAAGTTGTACCTCTTTATCTAACGCTGTCCATTCCCTACATCCATTCAAAGTGCCAGCTTAACACAGGATCTCTCAGCTAAGTTACATCAATGAGGAGTACTCTGAGAGATGAGTGGAGGGAAGGGACACACACCCCTTCACTCAGCTCACAGGACCAGAGCTGAGGCTGTCAATCAGCTAGAGGTCCCTCCCCTGTCACCATTTTTTTCTTGGTGTCAGGAAAACGTATCAGAAGTTACTCATGCATATAGCAGAGGAATAAGGTAGTGGACAAAAATGACACTTACTTCTCTGGATTAAGATTAGTACACAATAAGGAGGGATATGCTTTATTCATATTTCATGTCAGAGGTTTGCAACCACTTTAAGAAGAGGCAAATGCTGCGTACTTTCAGGTGCATTCAGCTTGCATTTGAGATCAATTTTGGGATACTTCCATCTGAGTTCCTTCAGAAGTCAACAGGACCCGCAATTAACCTCCTATTGGCCTGCAGTTGACCTTCTCCCAAGCTACGTAAGCTGTTTCAAATTGAGCCGATATTGACTTGTGTGAGGAATGGCATTTCTAATTTGAACAAAACCTTGTGTATACAGGTTCTAAGGCTGATACTTTTATACAGTGAGCTGACCAGTTCCAGGTGTCTGGATAGGACAACATTTTCCCAGTGATGTGCACAAGAGCCTTGGCTGTCCCAGGTCTCTCCCTCTTCATTGGCTTCAGCTACTGTCATTGGCCATTGGCTCCTGCGACTGTCAATCACAGCCAGTGAGCCAATGAGGAGAGAGCAGGGATCAAGGTTGAACCTGCTCTCATCTGTGAAAAGCACAGGGTGCCAGTAACGGACCTGCCAATTCTGGTGTTAAATGGCAAATGCCAATCGAGCTCTATGGTGCCGGGCAGTGAGCACAGGGCCCACTAGAGGATGTCAGGCCCTCAGGCCACCCTCATGAAGTCTGTTTATGGTTGTTTGGTCAGAGGCATGCACACCAGTGGAGGTCATTTCGTAGGACTCTGGCAGTGCTCATCCTGTTCCTCCTTGCACAAAGGAGCAGATACCGGTCCTGCTGATGGGTTAAGAACCTTCTATGGCCCTGTCCAGCTCTCCTAGAGTAACTGCGTGTCTCCTGGAATCTCCTCCATGCTTTTAAGATTGTGCTGGGAGACACAGCAAACCTTCTGGCAATGACACATATTGTTGTGCCATCCTGGAGGAGTTGGATTGCCTGTGTAACCTCTGTAGGGTCCAGGTATCGCCTCATGCTACCAGTAGTGACACTGACCCTAGCCAAATGCAAAACTAGTGAAAAAGAGTCAGAAAAGATGAGTAGGGAACAGGGGCGGGCTGACAATTCATGGGGCCCCCGGGCAATAGGGGATCATGGGGACCCTGTGTCCTCGCCCACACTCAAACCACACCCAAAAAAGCCTTTGAAAGGTACCAGGGGCATCTCATGGGGCCCCTTACTGACCCCGGGCCCTTGGGCAGTGCCCGAGTTTCTGAATGGTCAGTCCGCCGCTGTTAGGGAAAAAATGTCAGTGGCCTCCACCTGTAAAAGCATTCCTGTTTTGGGGGTTATCTCAGTGTCCCCCATCTAGTTCACTTCTTGTTAATTTTATTAACACCAAAGCAGTTGAAACTGATTAACAAACCCCTCTGCTACTTAACTGACCAGATCATTATCCCAGGAATTGAATTCACTTGATGCTATACTCTGATTAAAAAGTGTTCCTTTATTTTTTTTTGAGCAGTATACTTTAAATGCAATTAGACTATTCACTTTGCAAGGGTAGTTGGACTTCGATTGGGAATTTTCCCCAGAGCTTAGTGAATGACATGAAGATTTACTGATTTACATCATCCAATCATGTCTAAACAAAAATGCATTTTAAAAAAAATTTCCTTGCATACATGTGGGTAGTCTTTGTGAAGTGAAATGTCACCACATTCACTAAGCTCTGGGGCGAATTCACATGCAAAGTGCAACTTTTTTTCCAAAGTGCAACTCCAATTGCATAGTAAACAACCTATTTGCCTTTTTTAAAAAATCAACCTCACGGCATCTTTTCTAAAAACTCACTTAGCTTAGCAATGTTTTTAGATAAAAGCACATATACTGATTAAGATTGCTACTTTTTTATGTACTTGTGTATTTTATACATTTATTGATCTTTCACCTGTATATCCTCACCTGTTTCATAATGCAAGTTGTTGATGATAAGCAAATTAACTTAACAGTATGGGTCATGTTACAGGTTCCCAAAGCACCACCTAAAATAATTAAATGATTGTTGAAAGGTAGGGGAGACATTTTTAATTCTTCATACAACATAACCCATACCTTCTCAGACCAAAACAGACTGATAGATGGACATTGACTGCAACAACTAGCAAAGACTAAACATTGACAGCCAAGAAATGTGATAAACAGAACAATAAAGCATAGCAGACGAGTCAAGTGAATTTCCTTGCAAAATAGAATTGGACTCCAGCCCAAATGTTTGTTTTTTTTAGCTTTGGATGGAATGGGAAATGGTAGGTTTGTTATTGGCTTCTGAACCTTGGTGCGGTTGTTTGAGGTGTGAGTTTTTCAGAGTATACAGCACATTAGATTTGTCCCCAACAACTTTAATTGTAAGTGTTATTCCAATGCAAACTCCAACGTACAGGAAAGGAGTTGAGTATACTGAATAAGTGGTAATGTTAGAGGCTGGGGCTGGGGGGATTTACTTTTATGGTTAGGTTTAGGGCAAACGTTAACCTTTTGACTTTCAAACTTATTAAAAATTTAAAATACAAGGGCTGTACCTAAAATGATGTAAATGTGGCCATTATTTTTTATATTAAATTACATAAGTTCAAATTTCACATGTTGGTATTCTTTTCTTAATATTTTTTAAATTGAATTTCTTAAGTTGATTGTGTATCAAGGACAGAGATCAGAAACAGTTTCTATAACTTCTTTATTACCTTACATAGGTTGTTCAGATCTCACATGTTGGTAGCATAACTCTTCCTCTATAGCAGTGGTCTCCAAACTGTGGCCCGGGGGCCAGATGAGACCCTTTGCTTGCAGTTATCCAGCCCTTGGGGCTCTATTTCATCTACTGGTACCAAAATGGGGTAAAATTACCCCCACTGATACCAATAAAGGGACACAATTTCTCCCAATGACGCCTAAGATGGGGCAAAATTTCTCCCTATGACAGTAATAATGGGACCCAGTGACACTAATCATGGGACACAATTCCTCCCAATTACACCAATGATGGGGCACAATTCCTCCCAATTACACCAATGATAGGGCACAATTTCTCCCAATGATACTAACAATGGGGCCCAATGAAACCAATGATGGGGCACAATTTCTCCCAATAACATCAACAATGTTCTTCCCACTAACACCAAAGATGGGGCATTATTTTTTCCCACTGACATCAGAATCTTTCTACTCCTAATGGCCAGAGTTTGGCCCCCTAAAGTCTGAAGGAGACCCCTGCTCTAGGGTAACTTATCTTAATCTTTTTCATTGCAGGAAAATAATGGATTCCAGATATTACTGAAATTTGGATGGCACCACTGGATGTATGCTCAAAAAACAAGGAAGAAGAAACCCCCAAAAAACCCCAAAAATATAAACAAGAAGAAGAAGAGCAGCTATCTAGTCCTTGAAATCAAGCTGACTGTAAGATAAATTAGAACAGCGCTCCTCACCAAATAAATCTCTATTGATACAAATCAAACAAAGTAAGCATCAATATTAGTGCAAAAAAAAAACTTTAAAAAAATCAAATCAATAAAAAAATTAATACATTAGTGCAAATACTGAAAAAAAATCAAGCCAAACCTTGTTGAGGTTGAGTGAAGGCCTGCACCACAGATTCCTATTAAACTTCCTCTTCCTTTCCTTTATGGTCCCATTTCAGTATGTGAAAATTTGAGTAAGGAGTTGCAATAGTCATCGAGTGCCTCTGCAGATCGTTACTCCCAGAGCCAAAGTGTTTTAAGCTGGTGTTAATTTGGTGGTAGATTTCACATGGTCTTGGGTAGAGATGAGCGAAGAAATGAAAAATTTGATTCGACTGATTCGGCGAATTCGTGGACAATATTCGATTCGAGTCGAATAAATTCGCTGTGAATTTAACTTAAAAAAGGGTGTTTCTAGGCTTCAGAGAGACTTAATATTAGTGCAGAACACTGTACCTTTAATTTAAATGCCCTTGGAGTCTGCTGGGGAAGAGAAATAATACTGTCTGTCAGTATGACATGCAGATGAGTGCCGTCGATCTTAGAATCACTGCACACTTCACTCCTTTGGCCAGTCACGGGGCCAAAACCAGTGTTTGGAGCCACAGTGTGGCGGTGGAGGCAGCAGCAATGGGAGGCCATACAGCAACCTATGACAAAATGGAAACCAGCAGGAGCGTGAGGAGACCTGAAAGTGGCACATGGCAGAGTGGGAGCAATGGGAGGCGGTACAGGGACCCAGGTCACACTGTGGGCCCAGCAGCAGCGTGACCAGGCGGTACGGGGGCCCATGGCCGATATGGGGCTTGGTGGCACCTATGGAAGGCCTGTAATCTGCCAGCAACCTATGACAAAATGGACAACCGCAGGAGTGTGAGGAGATTTCAAAGTGGCACATGGCAGAGTGGAAGCAATGGGAGGCCGTACAGGGACCCAGGTCACACTGTGGGCTCAGCAGCAGCGTGACCAGGAGGTACGGGGGCCCATGGTCGATATGGGGCCTGGCGGCACCTATGGAAGGCCGCTAATCTGCCAGCAACCTATGACAAAATGGACAACCGCAGGAGTGTGAGGAGATTTCAAAGAGGTACATGGCAGAGTGGAAGCAATGGGAGGCCGTACAGGGACCCAGGTCACACTGTGGGACCAGCATCAGCGTGAACAGGCGGTACGGGGGCCCATGGCCGATTTGACCTCATTCATCCCATAGTCCTGCCGACTCACGAATAGCGTGGCCTCCTCAAAGGGCCTGAGCAAGCGCAGGTGTCACACATGAGCTGACAATGGCTGACATCTAAGTTACACAGGGAGTACCTTTATCCGCTTTTAACATCAGGAAATCTGTGATGGCCTTTAGCTGTTCGTAAAGGCGGTCTAACATATGTAGGGTTGAATTACACCTTGTTGCAACGTCACAGCATGAGGAGTCGGTACGGGGGCCCATGGCAGATTACATGTCTGGCAGCAGCAATGGGAGGCCCGTAATCTGCCAGCACCCTATGTCAAAAAATTTAACACACCAGCAGTGTGAAGAGACCTGAAAGTGGCACATGGCAGCAGAGTGTGGCGATGGAGACAGCAGCAATGGGAGGCCGTACAGGGACCCATGAGAGACTCTGGACTTGGCAGCAGCATGAGGAGGCGGTATATAGGGGCCCATGGCAGATTAGGGGCCTGGCAGCAGCTATGTGAGGCCCGTAATCTGCCTGCACCCTATGTCAAAAAATTAAACACACCAGCAGTGTGAAGAGACCTGAAAGTGGCACATGGCAGCAGAGTGTGGCGATGGAGACAGCAGCAATGGGAGGCCGTACAGGGACCCATGAGAGACTCTGGACTTGGCAGCAGCATGAGGAGGTGGTATATAGGGGCCCATGGCAGATTAGGGGCCTGGCAGCAGCTATGTGAGGCCCGTAATCTGCCTGCACCCTATGTCAAAAAATTAAACACACCAGCAGTGTGAAGAGACCTGAAAGTGGCACATGGCAGCAGAGTGTGGCGATGGAGACAGCAGCAATGGGAGGCCGTACAGGGACCCATGAGAGACTCTAGACTTGGCAGCAGCATGAGGAGGCGGTATATAGGGGCCCATGGCAGATTAGGGGCCTGGCAGCAGCTATGTGAGGCCCGTAATCTGCCTGCACCCTATGTCAAAAAATTAAACACACCAGCAGTGTGAAGAGACCTGAAAGTGGCACATGGCAGCAGAGTGTGGCGATGGAGACAGCAGCAATGGGAGGCCGTACAGGGACCCATGAGAGACTCTAGACTTGGCAGCAGCATGAGGAGGCGGTTTATAGGGGCCCATGGCAGATTAGGGGCCTGGCAGCAGCTATGTGAGGCCCGTAATCTGCCTGCACCCTATGTCAAAAAATTTAACACACCAGCAGTGTGAAGAGACCTGAAAGTGGCACATGGCAGCAGAGTGTGGCGATGGAGACAGCAGCAATGGGAGGCCGTACAGGGACCCATGAGAGACTCTGGACTTGGCAGCAGCATGAGGAGGCGGTATATAGGGGCCCATGGCAGATTAGGGGCCTGGCAGCAGCTATGTGAGGCCCGTTATCTTGCAGCACCCTATGTCAAAAAATTAAACACACCAGCAGTGTGAAGAGACCTGAAAGTGGCACATGGCAGCAGAGTGTGGCGATGGAGACAGCAGCAATGGGAGGCCGTACAGGGACCCATGAGAGACTCTAGACTTGGCAGCAGCATGAGGAGGCGGTTTATAGGGGCCCATGGCAGATTAGGGGCCTGGCAGCAGCTATGTGAGGCCCGTAATCTGCCTGCACCCTATGTCAAAAAATTTAACACACCAGCAGTGTGAAGAGACCTGAAAGTGGCACATGGCAGCAGAGTGTGGCGATGGAGACAGCAGCAATGGGAGGCCGTACAGGGACCCATGAGAGACTCTAGACTTGGCAGCAGCATGAGGAGGCGGTATATAGGGGCCCATGGCAGATTAGGGGCCTGGCAGCAGCTATGTGAGGCCCGTAATCTGCCTGCACCCTATGTCAAAAAATTAAACACACCAGCAGTGTGAAGAGACCTGAAAGTGGCACATGGCAGCAGAGTGTGGCGATGGAGACAGCAGCAATGGGAGGCCGTACAGGGACCCATGAGAGACTCTGGACTTGGCAGCAGCATGAGGAGGCGGTATATAGGGGCCCATGGCAGATTAGGGGCCTGGCAGCAGCTATGTGAGACCCGTAATCTGCCTGCACCCTATGTCAAAAAATTAAACACACCAGCAGTGTGAAGAGACCTGAAAGTGGCACATGGCAGAGTGTGGCGATGGAGACAGCAGCAATGGGAGGCCGTACAGGGACCCATGACAGACTCTAGACTTGGCAGCAGCATGAGGAGGCGGTTTATAGGGGCCCATGGCAGATTAGGGGCCTGGCAGCAGCTATGTGAGGCCCGTAATCTGCCTGCACCCTATGTCAAAAAATTTAACACACCAGCAGTGTGAAGAGACCTGAAAGTGGCACATGGCAGCAGAGTGTGGCGATGGAGACAGCAGCAATGGGAGGCCGTACAGGGACCCATGAGAGACTCTGGACTTGGCAGCAGCATGAGGAGGCGGTATATAGGGGCCCATGGCAGATTAGGGGCCTGGCAGCAGCTATGTGAGGCCCGTAATCTGCCTGCACCCTATGTCAAAAAATTAAACACACCAGCAGTGTGAAGAGACCTGAAAGTGGCACATGGCAGCAGAGTGTGGCGATGGAGACAGCAACAATGGGAGGCCGTACAGGGACCCATGAGAGACTCTGGACTTGGCAGCAGCATGAGGAGGCGGTATATAGGGGCCCATGGCAGATTAGGGGCCTGGCAGCAGCTATGTGAGGCCCGTAATCTGCCTGCACCCTATGTCAAAAAATTAAACACACCAGCAGTGTGAAGAGACCTGAAAGTGGCACATGGCAGAGTGTGGCGATGGAGACAGCAGCAATGGGAGGCCGTACAGGGACCCATGAGAGACTCTGGACTTGGCAGCAGCATGAGGAGGCGGTATATAGGGGCCCATGGCAGATTAGGGGCCTGGCAGCAGCTATGTGAGGCCCGTTATCTTGCAGCACCCTATGTCAAAAAATTAAACACACCAGCAGTGTGAGGAGACCTGAAAGTGGCACATGGCAGCAGAGTGTGGCGATGGAGACAGCAGCAATGGGAGGCCGTACAGGGACCCATGAGAGACTCTGGACCTAGCAGCAGCATGAGGAGGCGGTATATAGGGGCCTATGGCAGATTAGGGGCCTGGCAGCAGCTATAGGAGGCCCGTAATCTGCCAGCACCCTATGTCAAAAAATTAAACACACCAGCAGTGTGAGGAGACCTGAAAGTGGCACATGTTTGAGGCATGATTCATGGCGGATTTAGTCAGTTGTGTCAGGAACTGGTGGTTTGAAATCCAGACTAATCCACGCCTGATTCATTTTCACAAACGTGAGTCTCTCCACACTTTGGGTGGACAGTCGTGTCCTCCGCGGAGTTACAATACCTCCTGCCGCACTAAACACGCGCTCCGATGCCACGCTACTGGCCGGGCATGACAGCCTTTCAAGGGCAAATTCAGCTAGTTGGGGCCAAAGGTCAAGTTTCGTTGCCCAGTAGTCAAGGGGATTGTCTACCTCGGTTGGCAGGGTGCTGTCCAAGTAGGCCCAAGCCTGTTGTTTGAGCTCCTGCTCCAGGTCCACCTGATGCTGCTGCTGCTGCTGCGGCTGGTTAGTAGTTTCCTCACTGCGCTGGTGAAGAAAGCTACTCATCATCGACTGCAGACTGAGGCAGCCGCTGCTGGTGGAGCTGCCACTGCTCCTACCACCCCACCCCTCCCCTGCTGCCATGCCAGCGGAACGCGAGCGCACAGGGCCCACAGTGTCTGAGGATGGACGTTGGCGCACAAAGGCAGAGACCAACTGACTACATAGGTGGTTTTTATAGTACGTAATTTTGGCCTCCCTCTCAGCAGGTGTGAAAAAGGCCACCATTTTGGACCGGTAGCGAGGGTCCAACAAGGTGGACAGCCAAAAGTCATCCCTCTGTCTGATGGTTATTATTCGGCTGTCGCTACGCAAGCAACCGAGCATGCTATGGGCCATTTGTGCCAAGGAATGCGAGGGACTCCCTGCCTCCATCTCCACAGCATACTGCCACGGTGCGTCTGGGTCCTCTGTCTCCTCCTCCTCCTCCTCTACCACATGCTCCTGCTCCTCCACTCCTGTCCGCTGAGTGGAAAAACCACCCATTTCACTCAATAATTCCTGAGCACAAATGTCCTCCTCTACCTCCTCCTCTTCTTCCTGTCCTGCCCCCACAGGGGTCATGTGGCGTTGAGATCTGTGCGCCACGTCTACCGCACCCTGACCAGCCATTGTTAACAGCATTTGTTCCAGGACGTGCAACAGAGGAATGACGTCGTTCATCCCATAGTCCTGCCGACTCACGAATAGCGTGGCCTCCTCAAAGGGCCTGAGCAAGCGGCAGGTGTCACGCATGAGCTGCCAATGGCTGACATCTAAGTTACACAGGGGAGTACCTTTATCCGCTTGTAACATCAGGAAATCGGTGATGGCCTTTCGCTGCTCGTAAAGGCGGTCTAACATGTGTAGGGTTGAATTCCACCTTGTTGCAACGTCGCAGATCAGGCGATGCTGTGGAATTCCGTTCTGCCGCTGCAGCTCAATGAGGGTGTTCTTTGCGGTGTAGGAATGGCTGAAATGCATGCACAGTTTACGTGACATTTTAAGGATGTCTTGCAGTGGGATGGTGGATTTTAGGAACCGCTTGACAACCAGATTGAACACGTGAGCCATGCATGGCGCATGGCACAACCTTCCTTGACGCAGAGCAGACACCATGTTCTTTCCGTTGTCAGTCAACATGGTTCCGATTTTTAGTTTGCGCGGAGACAGCCATCTGTCGATTTCTCTGTTCATTACACTCAGCAGTTCCTCCCCTGTGTGACTACGTTCGCCAAGGCATACCAGGTGCAGCACAGCGTGACACCGTTGCGCCCTGCACATGTGATATGCCGGTCGGGTAATGGGACTTGGCACGGGGGTGGCGGCTGAGGACACGGCGGAAAAAGAGGTGGTAGAGGCGGACATGCTTGCTGGACCAAGGACGTGCAAACGTGGAGGCAAAAGCGTCGTGACCTGTCCAAGTTGCTGGTGCGGCTGTGCCGGCACCACGTTCACCCAGTGGGCCGTAAATGACATGTACTGTCCCTGACCGTAGTTACAGCTCCACACGTCGGCGCTGCCGTGCACTTTGGCAGAGACCGACATGCTCAAAGACTGGCCCACCATCTCTTCTACATGTGAATGCAGGGCTGGCACTGCCTTTTGGGCAAAGAAATGACGGCTTGGCACTCTCCACCGCGGCGCGGCACAAGCCATCATTTCTCGGAAAGGTGCTGAGTCCACCAGTTGGAAAGGGAGGGACTGCAGCACCAGCAACTTGGACAGGAGGACGTTCAGCTTTTGCACCGTCGGGTGCGTGCTCGCAAACTGTTGTCTCTTGGATACGGATTCCAAGAAAGACTGTTGACGGAATCCGAGAAGAGGAGTAGCAGGAGAAGGAGCATCTGAACGAGCGGAAGATGCCAACGAGCGACAACTCCCCTCAGCAGAGGTGTTGGAGCCTTGACTGGCTGATAGAGGGCGATTGACGACGTCGGGTGACGGAGCAAGTAACGGAGCGGGTGATGGAGCGGGGGCTGGGGCAGGCAGAACCGCCGTATGTTTATCACGGTTTTCCCAGGCCACCGAATGGTGACGCTGCATATGCTGACGCAACGCTGTAGTCCCAACATGGGCCCCCTGGCCACGCTTGCATTTCTGGCCACATAGTCGACATACGGCTACGTTTACTTCCTCGGGCGGCTTGAGGAAAAATTGCCACACCACCGAGTAGGAAACTTTGCCCCCGCTACTCTTCACTGGCTGACTGCTACTTCCTCCGTGCGCACCGGCACCACTACTGGCCGTGGTGGTAGGCTGCAGTGGAGCTGGTGCTCTACTCCGTGGACGTTTGGCTCCACTGACACTGATGCGACCCTGCTGCTGTCTCCTGGGCAACCCACCGACTGTTTTGCTCGCTGCCAAGCTGCCACCCTCTTCTCCTGATGATGCGGAAGAAATTGCCTGATGACGACGAGGCTGCCAAGTGCGATCAACCTCCTCATCATCAAGTAGGGTCTCCGCCTCACTACTAGCCCCCTCGGCTGCGTCTGGGTCAGGAGACAGACCTGTCTCTAGACCGGCTACCGAGCCACTCTCCTCGCCAGTACTTGTTCGCTTGGCTGCTGAAAAGGCCGATGTCTCCCCCCGTTCCTGACCGCCCTCTGTTAGCTCTTCCTCACTGTACAGTGGGGCTGAGCCCACAGCATGCGATACTTCGCTTGGTGAGGGAACAGCAAAGGACAGGGGCAGGTAGAGGACACGTGATTTCAGTGGGCTTGCTCCCGGGCCATGCCAACTAACGGTTGTGTCTGACGTACCCACCGACCGTTGGCTGTAGGTGTCAGAGGTGACCTGGGAAGAGGAAGACGACCGAGCCAACCAATCAATGACGGCAGGGTTGTCGGTGGAGACACGACCGCTGGATGACACTGGGAGCACTGGCCTCTGGCTGCGAATACTGCTGCCTCGACCCCTTCCTCTGCTGCCACGTCTGCTCGCTCCTAAAACATTGCCTCCTCTGCCACTCCTCTGCATGTTGTCTGACATACTATTTAATTCAACGATTAGGTGTCCCTGAGTAACAATTCTCTGGCACTCAGTAACAATTCTGTCTGTCCCTGAGTATGAATTCTGTGGCCCTGAGTAACAATTCTGTGTCTGTGCGAGTAACAATTCTGTGTCTGTGCGAGTAACAATTCTGTGTCTGTGCAAGTAACAATTTTGTGTCTGTGCGAGTAACAATTCTCTGGCACTCAGTAACAATTCTGTCTGTCCCTGAGTAACAATTCTCTGGCACTCAGTAACAATTCTGTCTGTCCCTGAGTAACAATTCTCTGGCACTCAGTAACAATTCTGTCTGTCCCTGAGTATGAATTCTGTGGCCCTGAGTAACAATTCTGTGTCTGTGCGAGTAACAATTCTGTGTCTGTGCAAGTAACAATTTTGTGTCTGTGCGAGTAACAATTCTCTGGCACTCAGTAACAATTCTGTCTGTCCCTGAGTAACAATTCTCTGGCACTCAGTAACAATTCTGTCTGTCCCTGAGTATGAATTCTGTGGCCCTGAGTAACAATTCTGTGTCTGTGCGAGTAACAATTCTGTGTCTGTGCAAGTAACAATTTTGTGTCTGTGCGAGTAACAATTCTCTGGCACTCAGTAACAATTCTGTCTGTCCCTGAGTAACAATTCTCTGGCACTCAGTAACAATTCTGTCTGTCCCTGAGTAACAATTCTCTGGCACTCAGTAACAATTCTGTGTCTGTGCGAGTAACAATTCTGTGTCTGTGCAAGTAACAATTTTGTGTCTGTGCGAGTAACAATTCTCTGGCACTCAGTAACAATTCTGTCTGTCCCTGAGTAACAATTCTCTGGCACTCAGTAACAATTCTGTCTGTCCCTGAGTAACAATTCTCTGGCACTCAGTAACAATTCTGTCTGTCCCTGAGTATGAATTCTGTGGCCCTGAGTAACAATTCTGTGTCTGTGCGAGTAACAATTCTGTGTCTGTGCAAGTAACAATTTTGTGTCTGTGCGAGTAACAATTCTCTGGCACTCAGTAACAATTCTGTCTGTCCCTGAGTAACAATTCTCTGGCACTCAGTAACAATTCTGTCTGTCCCTGAGTAACAATTCTCTGGCACTCAGTAACAATTCTGTCTGTCCCTGAGTAACAATTCTCTGGCACTCAGTAACAATTCTGTCTGTCCCTGAGTAACAATTCTCTGGCACTCAGTAACAATTCTGTCTGTCCCTGAGTATGAATTCTGTGGCCCTGAGTAACAATTCTGTGTCTGTGCGAGTAACAATTCTGTGTCTGTGCAAGTAACAATTTTGTGTCTGTGCGAGTAACAATTCTCTGGCACTCAGTAACAATTCTGTCTGTCCCTGAGTAACAATTCTCTGGCACTCAGTAACAATTCTGTCTGTCCCTAAGTAACAATTCTCTGGCACTCAGTAACAATTCTGTCTGTCCCTGAGTATGAATTCTGTGGCCCTGAGTAACAATTCTGTGTCTGTGCGAGTAACAATTCTGTGTCTGTGCAAGTAACAATTTTGTGTCTGTGCGAGTAACAATTCTCTGGCACTCAGTAACAATTCTGTCTGTCCCTGAGTAACAATTCTCTGGCACTCAGTAACAATTCTGTCTGTCCCTGAGTATGAATTCTGTGGCCCTGAGTAACAATTCTGTGTCTGTGCGAGTAACAATTCTGTGTCTGTGCAAGTAACAATTTTGTGTCTGTGCGAGTAACAATTCTCTGGCACTCAGTAACAATTCTGTCTGTCCCTGAGTAACAATTCTCTGGCACTCAGTAACAATTCTGTCTGTCCCTGAGTAACAATTCTCTGGCACTCAGTAACAATTCTGTGTCTGTGCGAGTAACAATTCTGTGTCTGTGCAAGTAACAATTTTGTGTCTGTGCGAGTAACAATTCTCTGGCACTCAGTAACAATTCTGTCTGTCCCTGAGTAACAATTCTCTGGCACTCAGTAACAATTCTGTCTGTCCCTGAGTAACAATTCTCTGGCACTCAGTAACAATTCTGTCTGTCCCTGAGTATGAATTCTGTGGCCCTGAGTAACAATTCTGTGTCTGTGCGAGTAACAATTCTGTGTCTGTGCAAGTAACAATTTTGTGTCTGTGCGAGTAACAATTCTCTGGCACTCAGTAACAATTCTGTCTGTCCCTGAGTAACAATTCTCTGGCACTCAGTAACAATTCTGTCTGTCCCTGAGTAACAATTCTCTGGCACTCAGTAACAATTCTGTCTGTCCCTGAGTAACAATTCTCTGGCACTCAGTAACAATTCTGTCTGTCCCTGAGTAACAATTCTCTGGCACTCAGTAACAATTCTGTCTGTCCCTGAGTATGAATTCTGTGGCCCTGAGTAACAATTCTGTGTCTGTGCGAGTAACAATTCTGTGTCTGTGCAAGTAACAATTTTGTGTCTGTGCGAGTAACAATTCTCTGGCACTCAGTAACAATTCTGTCTGTCCCTGAGTAACAATTCTCTGGCACTCAGTAACAATTCTGTCTGTCCCTAAGTAACAATTCTCTGGCACTCAGTAACAATTCTGTCTGTCCCTGAGTATGAATTCTGTGGCCCTGAGTAACAATTCTGTGTCTGTGCGAGTAACAATTCTGTGTCTGTGCAAGTAACAATTTTGTGTCTGTGCGAGTAACAATTCTCTGGCACTCAGTAACAATTCTGTCTGTCCCTGAGTAACAATTCTCTGGCACTCAGTAACAATTCTGTCTGTCCCTGAGTAACAATTCTCTGGCACTCAGTAACAATTCTGTCTGTCCCTGAGTATGAATTCTGTGGCCCTGAGTAACAATTCTGTGTCTGTGCGAGTAACAATTCTGTGTCTGTGCAAGTAACAATTTTGTGTCTGTGCGAGTAACAATTCTCTGGCACTCAGTAACAATTCTGTCTGTCCCTGAGTAACAATTCTCTGGCACTCAGTAACAATTCTGTCTGTCCCTGAGTAACAATTCTCTGGCACTCAGTAACAATTCTGTCTGTCCCTGAGTAACAATTCTCTGGCACTCAGTAACAATTCTGTGTCTGTGCGAGTAACAATTCTGTGTCTGTGCAAGTAACAATTTTGTGTCTGTGCGAGTAACAATTCTCTGGCACTCAGTAACAATTCTGTCTGTCCCTGAGTAACAATTCTCTGGCACTCAGTAACAATTCTGTCTGTCCCTGAGTAACAATTCTCTGGCACTCAGTAACAATTCTGTCTGTCCCTGAGTATGAATTCTGTGGCCCTGAGTAATAATTCTGTGTCTGTGCGAGTAACAATTCTGTGTCTGTGCAAGTAACAATTTTGTGTCTGTGCGAGTAACAATTCTCTGGCACTCAGTAACAATTCTGTCTGTCCCTGAGTAACAATTCTCTGGCACTCAGTAACAATTCTGTCTGTCCCTGAGTAACAATTCTCTGGCACTCAGTAACAATTCTGTCTGTCCCTGAGTATGAATTCTGTGGCCCTGAGTAACAATTCTGTGTCTGTGCGAGTAACAATTCTGTGTCTGTGCAAGTAACAATTTTGTGTCTGTGCGAGTAACAATTCTCTGGCACTCAGTAACAATTCTGTCTGTCCCTGAGTAACAATTCTCTGGCACTCAGTAACAATTCTGTCTGTCCCTGAGTAACAATTCTCTGGCACTCAGTAACAATTCTGTCTGTCCCTGAGTAACAATTCTCTGGCACTCAGTAACAATTCTGTCTGTCCCTGAGTATGAATTCTGTGGCCCTGAGTAACAATTCTGTCTGTGCGAGTAACAATTCTGTGTCTGTGCAATAACAATTTTGTGTCTGTGCGAGTAACAATTCTCTGGCACTCAGTAACAATTCTGTCTGTCCCTGAGTAACAATTCTCTGGCACTCAGTAACAATTCTGTCTGTCCCTGAGTAACAATTCTCTGGCACTCAGTAACAATTCTGTCTGTCCCTGAGTAACAATTCTCTGGCACTCAGTAACAATTCTGTCTGTCCCTGAGTAACAATTCTGTCTGTCCCTGAGAATGAATTCTGTGGCCCTGAGTAAGAATTCTCTGGCACTCAGTAACAATTCTGTCTGTCCCTGAGTAACAATTCTCTGGCACTCAGTAACAATTCTGTCTGTCCCTGAGTAAAAATTCTGTGGCCCTAATAACGTTTCTGTGGCCCTAAGTAACAATTCTCTGGCACTGAGTGAAAATTCTGTCTGTCCCTGAGTATGAATTCTGTGGCCCTAACTAGCGTTTCTTTGTCCCTAAATAACGATTCTGTGGCCCTCATTAACAAGACTGTGTCCCTGAGTAATGGTTCTCTGTCCCTAAGTAACTTCTCTCTGTCCCCAATTCTCGTTTCTGTGGCCCTAACTCTGTCCCTGTCCCTAGTACAGAGCGGTCTGCCTCTGTTCAATGACTGCAGGCAAATGAAGATTTCCAAAATGGCCGCTATATATACCTCGACCATTACACAGTGCTGGCTGGCTGGCTGCTGATTGGCTGATGCGATCACATGTCGTTGAGGAATGCATTATGGGGCAGCGCGCCTTGTCTGCGCGCCTTCCCCGACATCCCCGCTCCGTCGCCGCACATGTCAGCCGCCATTTTCGGAAAAATTTCGATTCGCGCGTCCGAATTAGGCTGTTTTTCGGATTCGGCACGAATCGAATTCCACTTCGGATACTTCGATTCGCTCATCTCTAGTCTTGGGGTTGCACAACACAGAAGGTTTAATAAGAAGAAACTATGGAGAATATATATATATATATACTTTTCACAATATATTTTTATGGACATTTTTTAGACACTGATTGATTTATGATTATTTATTTACCAATATTAATTTTATATAGTCACTGGGTCACTTTCATATATGCATGATTGATGAGTTTGATTATGTTTCAGTATTTGCACTAATGTATTAATTTATTTATTGATTTGATATTATTAAGGCTTTTGTTGCACTAATATTGATGCTTACCTTATTTGGTTTGTATCAATAGAGATTTATTTGGTGAGGAGCGCTGTTCTAATTGATCAATTATCCTACAAATAATGGATCCCAAGCAGAAGCAATGTATTGTCATTGAGTTCTTAATAAAGGAGGGATGCAGGCTGTCCATACATCTCATGAGGACAAAGATAAGCATAAAAAGCTGAAATTTGAAAACAGAAATTCAAATTTTTTTACCAATTCAACTTATTTTTTGGCAGTTCTAGTTTGCTAGTGTTTGCCACTCACAGACATGTCACAAAATGATGGTATTTGGCCAGTTATTCAAAGGTATGATATTGTTTTGAGATTTGAAGGAGTTTGTTCTGGTTTGCTCTCTTAGTTTGAACCTAAAAAAGTCCTTCTCTGTATTTTATTTTACATTTTTTGTAAATCTTAAAAAAATAAAACTGTAAAGAACAACTACTTTGTGGGCTGTCACATAAATCAAGAAATACATATCTATAATTTACAGAGTCAATGTTTTCTTACTGTTGAGCTGGAGCAGATGAGTCATTTACAAGCTTTGCTTTTACCTTAGGGTCAACGTTTAATAAAGTAGAAGTTACTGCATTCAAAGTCTTCTACTGATTTCTATCACACAGACTACAAAAACAATTTTATATTCCCATTACTT
This sequence comes from Staurois parvus, assembly GCF_062004578.1. Lineage (NCBI taxonomy): Eukaryota > Metazoa > Chordata > Amphibia > Anura > Ranidae > Staurois > Staurois parvus. The sequence goes on along the minus strand of NW_028317965.1, from coordinate 5,900,359 downwards.
TTAATAAAGAAAACGGTATTCTTAAAATTGCTCAATTTGTTGTTAATATCAACCAGAAAAATAATAAAAATTCATCTATTTATGTAAAAATATTAACATTTAGACAAAGAATTATTTTATTTATTATATTATTTTTAGTTTGGCTTTTCATTTTTTTTTTGTTCCACAAAGTTTATTGAGAAAAAGTCAAAACATATAAATGGTATAAATTGTACAATGTAATACAATGTGCCAAAGAAAAACGCGGTAAAACACAAATCGCACATGCCAAACAATAAGAAATATGCAGGTGAACAAAATAATAAAGCCCTCTCGTGTCACCTGTAACAATAATGAAGTTGAACTTGGAGAAGAAAAAAAAAAAAAAAACACGAGAACACAGCAAAAAAAAAAAAAAAAAAAAAAAAAAGAAGGCAAACACCAATCATAATCACCACATAGCATACAAAATATCACCAAACGAGCAGGATCATTTATTTGCACCCCCAGATTTCTTTCATCGTCGAGTAGCAGAGTAGGGGGGAAGGGAATAAAGCTAAAGGTGCTGGGCTTCTGGTGCAAGGAAGAAGTTGCGAAAATATAGAAAGCTCGGTGTTATCCAGGAGGAGCAGCAAAGGTACCACTCAAAGGTAGCCAACGCATATGAAAATTACTCCGTGGAATGGGAGAGGCACATGTGCAAGTGTATTCCGGGTGTGAGATTAGGTAGCCTATGGACAGCGGAATAAACATAAGTGTAGAGGAAAAAGAAAAAGGGAAAAAATGAAGTGGAGAAGATGTGAAAAACAGCAAAGACAGTACTGGCAGGTACAGGGCACAACGAGGAAGGAGTCGGGAGGAAAGAAAAAATAAAAAATGGTGAGAAGCTGGAAAGCCAAAGAAGGAAGAAGAGAAAAAAAAAAAAAAAAAAAAGGGGGGTAAGGGGGGTAAGGGTCAAAGGGGAAGGAGACTAAGGGGGGGGGGGGCGGTATGGATAGACATGTCATATAGGTGGAAGCTCCAAGGACAGAGCTGGTGTGCTCATCCCCTAGGGGATAGAGACATAAAGCAGACAATCGGGCACCAGGGAAAAGGAGTGTCTCACTACCTGATCAGTGAAAGGGATATAATAGAAAAGTGTTATCGACAGCCCAGCAAGGGTCGAGGAGTCAGTACAATACAGAGTGTAATACAAAGCCACAGGTCTGGCTCAGAATCAGGTAGAAAGACCCATGAGGGATTGGTAGTCGGGGGTCGTTTGGAAGTGGGTCCAACACGACCAAGTATGGGAGAATTTAGTCGGGTTATCTTGGGAGGAAGCAATCAGCTCCTCCATCTCTGCAATTCTTCCCAGACGAGTGAACCAATCTTTTATTGAGGGGGGTTGAGTAGATCTCCAAAGCACAGGAAGACAAAGTCTAGCAGCATTAATCATATGCATTGCTAACGATCGGAAGTATAGACGTTTGGGGAGCGGTGTATGGTGGAGGAGAAATTGGGCCGGGGAGAAATCGAGAGGTAAAGTGGACACTGACGAGGTTATACGGTGGACTTCCCGCCAGAAGGGCAGGACGATAGGACAGGACCACCAAATATGGAGAAGGGACCCATCGGGTGCTCCACATCTCCAACAATTATTGGGTAGAGAAGGGTTAAAACGATGAGTTCTGGAAGGGGTAATGTACCAACGGGAAGCTAGCTTGTATCCGTTTTCTTGGGTCGATACATTCAGCGAACATTTGTGGGAGTATGTAAAAATTTGGTCCCAATCTGAGGAAGAAAAATCTATATCAAGGTCTCTCCTCCAAGCTCGGCAAGCGGGGAGCGAGTTAGGATTCCCATCACCGGTGAGAAGGAGGTACATGGATGAGATTAGATGCCGCTGGGGTTCAGCCTTAGAACAAATTGATTCAAAGGGGGTGAGAGGACGAGTCCATTTGAGGCGGTGAGCAGAGGATGTGAGAAAATGCCTGATTTGAAGGTAGGCCCAAAAGGGGAAGGTACGATCTTTCATGGTGCTCGCCAAAGAGGAGTAGGATTTCAATTGGCCTTTATGAAAAAAGTGTTCCGCTTTCACCTGGTCATACGGCCAATGTTCCGACAGGAAGGCCTTGTGCATACCCGGAGGGAAGTCCGGGTTTAAGCAAAGGGAGGTTAAAGGGTTGGGGGCATCCGAGATGGAGGCCGACTTGCATGTCAAGCGGAAGATGCGCAAGGTAGGACCAATCAGTGGATGAGTGAGAAGGGCCTGGGGGGTATGTTTCGTCAAGAGCCACGGGATCGAAGCTATAGGAGAAGGAGAGAAGGAGTTTTCGAGATGCACCCAGTCTTTGGTAGTTGAATGAATATTCCAATCTATAATTCTGCAAAGATGGCAGGCCCAATGATATTGCCTGAGGTCTGGGAGCCCAATCCCACCCCTGGATTTGGGGAGAACCAATTGGCAGAAAGATATGCGCGGACGCTTGTGGTTCCAAAGGAAGAAGGAGCACATTCTCCTACATGAAGCGAAAAAGGCGGGTGGAAAGTGGATAGGTAAGGTTTGAAATAAATAGAGGAGGCGGGGGAGAATGTTCATTTTTAATATAGCAGCTTTGCCGAACCAGGAAAAGCATGGTCGATGCCATTTAGTGAGATCTTCCTGAATGGATTTAAGTGCTGGGATAAAGTTTTTTACATAAAGGTCAGAGAGGTCGCACGTAAGCTGAATGCCCAGGTAAGTGAGAGTTTCACTGTCCCATCTAAACGGGAACTGCGATCGGCAAAATGAGACTACATCAGAAGGGAGGGTGACATTGAGGGCATTAGACTTTGAATGGTTGATTCTAAGGTTCGACATGTATTGAAAAAGTGAGAAATCTTTAAGCAAATTGGGCAAGGTGGTCCGAGGTTCCGTTAGAAACAGCAAAATGTCATCCGCATAGGCGGCGAGTTTATACTCTTGAGCCGGAGCGGAAACGCCCTTAATATTTGGGTTGGAACGGAGTTTACGCAGCAGTGGCTCTAATGATAGCACAAAGAGGAGAGGAGAAAGGGGGCAGCCGTGGCGCGTGCCATTGCCGAGAGAGAAATGGTTCGATAAATGGCCATTCACCCGAACCTGTGCCGTGGGTCCAGAATACAAGGTCATGATGAAATTAAGCATGTGTTCTCTCAAACCAATCGCCTGAAGGGTTGCCCTCAAATAATCCCAGGACACTCTGTCAAAGGCCTTCTCAGCGTCCAAAGAGAGAAGGAACCCAGGAGACTTTGATGTGCGAAGCCAATGGATAAGGTTGAGGGCCTTGATAGTATTGTCTCTCGCTTCCCTGCCAGGGATGAAACCCACTTGATCGAGGTTAATCAAAGAAGGGAGTAAGGGGAGGAGACGGTTGGCCAGAATTTTAGCATAAAGTTTCACGTCTACATTCAGAAGGGAGATGGGCCTATAATTGGAAACCAAAGTTGCATCCTTATCCCCCTTGGGTATGACAGTGATGTGCGCTTCTAGAAGGCGATGACACGGCACAGGGAGCGAAGAGAAAGTGTTGAAAGCCGAGAGGAAGGGGATGGACAAGACGGGTAAAAACTCCTTGTAATATACCGCAGACAGGCCATCAGGGCCCGGGCTTTTACCAGACTTCATTTGTTTGACGGCCCGCGACAGTTCCTCAGCCGTGATATTTTGCTCCAGTTCCAGGGCGGATGTCTCAGAAAGTGCAGAAGGGCTATAAAGATGAAGAAAGTCCGAGATCACCGTGGCTCTGAGTTTGTTGGTTTCAGGTGGGGGACGTTCCGGAGGGAGGTTATATAATGCCTTATAATACTGCTCAAAATGAGAAGCAATGTCAGCATTAGTGGTGGCAAAAGAACCGTCTGGACCCCTGATTTTGTGGATTGTTAAGCTCGACTTTTTCGCTTGAAGGGATCTGGCGAGGAATCGCCCGCTTTTGTTTGCAAACTCATAAAATAATTTTTGAGACAAGACATATCTACGTTTAGCCACCTTACCCAGTTCGGTCAAAAGCTGCGTGCGAGTGTTTGTGAGTTCAGTCAAGGTAGAAGCCGCTTGACTGTGTTTGTGAACTCTTTCCAAAAACTGGATGCGCTCCATAAGTCGTCGCAAATGTGCTTGTCTCTCCCTTTTGCGCTTCGTAGCCATGGCTATGAGAATCCCGCGAATTACGCATTTATGTGCCTCCCATTGCGTCAAGGAGGAGGTATCTGAAGTCTGATTGGTCGCGAAGTAATCTACCAATTGGGAGCGGATCTCGGCTTCGTGTGTTGGGTCGGAAAGAAGAGATGCGTCCAATCTCCAAATCTTAGAGCGGGAGTGTTTTTCAGGAAAACGCAACGTCATGGTTATGGGATGGTGATCCGATAGGACCATTGGTTCAATGGAGGTGTCATGAAGAAATGGCAGATCCACTTGCGAGAGAAAAATGTAGTCAATTCTGGAGTACTTATTGTGTGGAGGAGAAAAGAAAGTATAATCTTTAACATTCGGGTGTAAGATTCGCCAAGAATCGTGAAGTTGTAAATCCTGGAGTTGTGTGCGGATCTGTCTTAGGGATTTGTATGGTAAAAAGGAACTGCCCGAGGAAGAATCCAATAAGGGGCATAAAGGGACATTAAGGTCTCCCCCCAAGATCAGCACACCCGACTGAAAAGAAGAAAGAGAGGTGGAGATTGAGCGGAAGAAGGGAACCTGCTTGGTATTGGGCGCATATAAATTTGCCAGTGTAATGGGTCTGTTGGCAAAAGTGCCTTTTAGAAACAGGAACCTACCTTCTGAGTCAGGGAGCGACTCCGTTATAGTTAAAGGGAGATGTTTTGCAATCAAGATGGCGACACCTTTTGATTTGGCATGAGGGTTAGGGGCATGATAGACTGTCGGATAACGTGAGTTAAAGAGCTTGGGAATGACATCCTGTCTAAAATGCGTTTCCTGAAGGAAAACGACATCCGCTCTTTGTTTAGATAAATAGGAGAGCAGAATGGAGCGTTTTTCAGGTGTGTTCAAACCCTTCACATTAAGAGATAGAACTTTCAGTGACAAGTGTCCTGACAACGATTTGGGAGAAGACATGTCCAAAGAGGAATGTGAAAGCAACCTAAAAAAAAGGGAACACGGGGTACTAAAAGGATGGGAATAGGATTGGGGGGGGGGGGGGGGGGGGAGAAGAGAAAAAAAAAAAAAAAAAAAAACAGAACTACCAGCGGGAGGAGTAGACCAGCTAATCCGCCTAGATATATAAGAAAAAAGGGAGAAGAGAAAGGAAGAGAAGATGGGGGGGGGGGTTAAGGGGTAACAGAAAAGAGAAAGGAGGGAGTAAAAACAGCCGGCAAGAGTCAGTAAAAGCTCTCCGAGCTTACTGTGTGGGGAACGCAGTGGGCCGAAATCCAAAATAAAAAAGAGGCCCGCCGTACGGGGACCTTAAAAAGTGCAGGGAATGGAGAGGTAGGGCGAGGATAGGGCATGCACAGAGAGGGACTACACCCAGCCGGCGAGGGAGATGTATCAACCCTCACCTGGTAGGACGTATGGCTCAGGATTTAGCGAGAAATTGGGTCAAGAACAGAACGGTAGCCTGCGCTAGGAGGGAAGTGAGGGAAGTGAGACAGGCAACAAGCCATATCAATGTTTGGGAGATACCCATATGAACAAAGCACTACATAGGAATTCTAAAGCGGAAATATAGTGTCACGAGTATACCGTGGTGGAACTACTAGGAATGTCGTCCGCAAAGGTATGGCTTCATAGAACGGTCAGACCGCCCTCTCTTCAGGGAGAGAACAGGCAGTGTCGCACAACACATGAAGTCACAAAATATTGGCAGGGGAACAGTAAGGCATAACATGTGCAGAAAAAAACATACAGCTCAAATATCGCATATCAAAAAAAAACACAGTATACTAAATTGAGAACAACTAATATGACAGAACGACCCCCCCCGGCCTGGACTCTCAAGGTACTCCTGGACCCGAGCAGCACCTCATATCAGATAGGAGGAAATGCGTGGGGAGGGAAGAAGAAGGCACAGGCAGAGTACCTACATTGGAGCCTCATCAGAGGCACTCATTAGTATTCAGAAAGTGAAAAAGGATACAGAGCGGGATGGGAGAGACCGATTTCTGCAAGGAGTCTCCATCCGGAGAGCTCATTGAGGTGATGCTCGTTCACAGGTGCACAGCAACAGCGTGAAGGTTAAAAAAAAAAAAAAAAAAAACAAAAACAAAAAAATAAATAAATAAATAAATAAATTATAAGCAAAGGTTTCCCCCCCCCCCCACCCCTCCCAAGCCAAACTCAGCAACCAGCTCATCAGAGTACGTGAAAAAGGATAAATGGTGCTGAGGAACTCTCTTCATCCTCTCCCAACTCGGTCTTCCGGAAACGGTGCAAGGCGAGATGAATATGATGCGTGTGGGGGGACCTAAAGTCCTTCATTGGCGAACTCGATATCCTCGGAGGTCCCCAGGATAGGCTCGGAGTCAGCTGTGCAGGAGATGGAAGAGGATCGGAGCCCTCCGGAGTCCACCCGGGGTCTCTAGATGTCAATAGACCTATCAGAGGTGTCATGGAGGAAGTTAGGCACGAAATTGGTTGTAGATCCGATATTCCCGTTGCGAAGCGACAGCGGTGGTGCAGAAAATGGGCGGGTAGAAGGGAGGAACTTATAGGAATATTCTGTGCCAAACAATCATTAAGGGTCAAGAATCGTAGGGATGAGATCTTAGTGGCCCCAGATGCATAGGGCTGCCTGTGTGCAAGAGTACCAATGAGTCCAGTCCAGATCATGTGGAGGGAAGATCCCAGGATGATAGATCAGAAAGCTCCATAAGTAAGGCGAAATGGGACAAGGAATTTGCAGACAAAGTCCGAAGAGTGGCTGAACGGATCGCGAGCAATGAAACCAGCGGTAGCGCACAGTAAATTAAGGAAATCAGGACATAATGTAGAGAAGGGTCTCTAAGCTTCATGACGAGGCCTGCGATGAGCAGGAGAGGCCGTCGGGCTGATTATGCTGGTAGAGCCACCGGCTGGAAGTCTCGGCGGGGTTGCGGGAATCAATCGGCGTCGGCGAGAGCCAGGGCCCTGCCATTCCATCTCACTTGGCATCGGTCTGGATTCCGGAACACCTGGGAGACGCATATTGCTATACCAATCGGGGAGGTCGATTAGTGGGATATCTAGGGAAGTGCAGAAATTAGGCAGATCCTCCGGAACTCGCAGGTAGGCTGTGCGCCCCTGCGCCTGTGCGGAAAGACAAAATGGGAAACGCCACCTATATGGTATGTTATGTGAGCGGAGTGCATCCAATAAGGGGCGAAGTTCCCGTCTTTGTTGCAGAGTAATATTGGAGAGATCCTGGAATAAATGTATTTCAGACCCCTGATATAAGAGGCGCCTTCTGTCCCTGGCGCGCCTGAGGATGTCCTCTTTTAGTGGGAAGCTGACTAGGCAACATATTACATCTCTTGGGGGATCAGAATCTCTGCCCCTGGGACGGAGTGCTCTGTGTGCTCGTTCCAACTCTATAGGCGTGGCCGGCGGGCGACCTAGTAGGTCATTAAAGATCGCCACAACCGTTGTAGAGATGTCGTTCGGTTCCACAGATTCTGGCAAACCACGGAGTCTAATGTTATGTCTGCGTCCACGATTATCCAAATCCTCTATTTGTCTGTAGAATTCACGGATATGCGATGCGTGTGAGACTGTTGTCTGCTGTATTTCTGCTATGGCGTCTGTATTATTGCGGCTAGCAAGTTCCACTCCCTCCAGCCTTGTGCCTAAGGAAAGTAAATCCTCTCGCAGATCACTGAGGGCGGTGGTGAGTGTGACTTTAATATCTGCAGCCACCGCCTGAAGATCTCTGAGGGATAATGCCTGGGAGTCAGAGGAGAGGTCATGCTGCGGGACTGTGTCAGTGACATGCTCAGTGTCACTGCTTTGAACACAGGCTGCCGTGGAGGAGGAAGGAGGGGGGGGAGAGGGGGAAGCTGCTTGGGCCCTGTCCCTCTGTTGGGAGCGGAACAGCTCCTGTATATGCCGCGATTGCGGCTGATTAGGGACCCGTGGGGAACGGGAACGGGAACCGGGTGTGTTCCGGTCCGATTTCCCCATGGTCATGTGCCCCTGCCTCACCCGATCCTCCGTGTAGCAGAAGGAGAAGTCCTCGGCCGGCGGGAGCTCCTGTCTTAAGCGGCCATTCCGGATCGCGGCAGACCACGCCCCCTGGCTTTTCATTTTTATCCATACGCGTGCACATTAATAGCTAAAAAACTTGAAATACACTCACCAGCCACTTTATTAAGTACACCTGTTCAATTGCTTGGTAACACAAATTGCTAATCAGCCAATCACATGGCAGCAACTCAATGCATTTCGGCATGTAGATGTGTTGAATGCAAGTTTCTGAATTTCAAACCCGGCATCAGAATGGGAAAGAAAAGGGATTTAACTGACTTTGAATGTGGCATGGTTGTTGGTGCCAGACGGTCTGGTCTGAGTATTTCAAAAACTGCTGATTTACTGGGAATTTCACATACAGCCATTTCTAGGGTTTACAGAGAATGGTCTGAAAAAGAGAAAATATCCAGTGAGCTGCATCTTTGTGGACAAAAATGTCTTGTTGATGTCAGAGGAGCATGGGCAAACTGGTTTGGGATGATAGAAAGGTAACAGTAATTCAAATAACCACTCGTTACAACCAAGTTATGCAGAATACCATCTCTGAATGCACAACACATCGAACCTTGAAGCAGATGGGCTACAGAGGCAGAAGACTACACCAGGTATCAAGGTGTACTTAATAAAGTGGGTGGTGATCGTATGTTGAACACACTTGTTTTTATAGTTTAGCTGCCCTTACTTGGCTTTGGGCTTCTTGGACTTTTGTACTTTTATTTGTGTCACAGCCAGGGGCGGACTGACCATTTGGAAACTCGGGCACTGCCCGAGGGCCCGGGGTCAGTAGGGGGCCCCATGAGATGCCCCTGGTACCTTTTTCATAGGCTTTTTTTGAGTTTGGGCAAGGACACAGGGGCCCCATGATCCCCTATTGCCCGGGGGCCCCATGAGTTGTCAGTCCGCCCCTGGTCACAGCTACATTTCTCCTTCTTACAAGTCAATATGACTGCAAAAGCAAATCAGAAGCAGCTCAAAGCAACTTATAATTTAAAGCAGCCTTTGTCAACCTTTTCAACACAGAAGGGTCTTTGAAATAATTTTCTGGCCTCAGGAAACCCCTGCTAAAAAAAATAACTTATGACACATTAGTGTGATAGTCATTGGGAAGAAGGCTCCTTACACTTGTGGTCATTGGGAAGAATTACCCACTTAAAGATAACTAAAAAGATCAATGGTGTCAGTGGGAACTTACAATATATATATATATTGTATTGTATATATATCTGTGTGTATACACGTTACTATACAAAAAGTATTGTTGTGGTTTTATTTAGGAGGAACTCACAGCAAAAATACAGGGATGATTAATGTCAATAATTTGCCTAGCTACAAATATACAAACAATCTTGGACATATATTATAGATGATAATATAAGTGTATCAAGTGATTCAGTGCATAAATGGTGCAAAACTGTGTGTTATTATTAATCATATGAATTTATGCCATCAAAGAAATATGGAGGCTGCCAGCGCCGAACACCTTCTGAAAGCACTAATTACCTTATTGTTATGCTGATTCTTTTTGGCTTCTCTACTGCTTCTGTTACTGACAAAGGTAGGAAAAATAAATTGATTATCTGCATACTTGTTCCGGGTCAGTATCTGAAAAAGTATTAAAGCCAGAATCAGAGAATTGGCATGATATTCAGGCAACCAATGCCTGAAGGCCCATGAATGAAGGCCCATGCATTTCTTTCATGACTGGCTAACTCCAGGTAAATGTTTTGGGTTTTTTGAATAGAGTAGGAAAGTGTTAGAGCCTCTGTTGGATTAAATTTTACCTGTGCTCCAACTCTCTTTTTTTTAACCCCTGATTATCTAATGTTGGGTTGTCCCAAATTAAGATACTTACCCACTCAGCCAATCCAGTGTTATCCTGCTGCCATCCACTTTTCCACTGCCACCACTCATGTTTCCAGCTGCCATATTTCTTCATGATGTCATTGGGAGGAGGCTGTCTCTTCTTGGTTTAGGCAGCCACCTACCAATGATGTGCTGTCCTGATTTTTTTATGAATGGGAGCTGATGCCTCCTGGGATATGTGATGTGCATACCCCAGGAAGCTCCAGACAAGCAGTACATAATTTTGGCTTAGGCCACAATGGAGGATGGAATGGGTCAGAACACAAGCAATAAATAAGGTAAATGAAAAAAAAAAAAAATTTTAAACAGAGTGGAAGTTTTTGTGTAGTGGGGGAGGAGAGTTGGAGGGGAGATTAGCCTAATTTTTGGGTTAATTTCTGGTTTAAGTAAATGAAGGAAAAGATAGAACAGGCAAGGTTTGTATTAGAGCTACAATTGCCGAATATACTATATATATAGCACCCTCTTATATAGGCTGTTATGTAAATTTAGTACGGGGCTTCTGCTGTAGCCACAGAAGCCAAAATTGTTTAGTTTGGTCTGCTTGAGACCTCACAGGTTGAAAGTTTCACTCTAGGAGAGCCTTCTAAGGATTAGGGTGGGAGGATTTAAATACTTGGCCTGAACATTTAGTAGGGCCTGTCAGATCCCAGGGGAGGTGTGCCCAGATGATAGATGGGTTCCTGTTAAATAGGTTGGAGTCCAGAGGAGACGGTCTTTCCCAAGTGTGAGAATAGATCTGAGAGCTCTAGGGGCTGCTTGCTCCTGGGTTGGATGCTGGACTTTTCCTTTGAGGCAGTGCTTATGGACTGTCCATGCTTTGGGCCTCTGTGAGTAAAGCTTCCTCTCTTGTGCTGAAGTTTTCATGGTCTACAACCATAAAACATGATCTACCTCAATCTCCTATGAGTTGTTCTACATTTTAGTGCATGGTCCTCAGCACATATAGACTATTCTAGCAGATTATCATTCCCTGCGGAAATACTAGTGTTACTATCAACATAAAAGTGTCCTCTGTTAGCGATCTGTTCCAATTTGGAATATTCTGCTTCACTCCCAGATCCCCTACCAAGTTCTACCAGCAGAAAATGTACAAAAAGACACCCCTAGATTGTTTACTGAGCTGAAGTGGATGGATGACAGCTGTGTGCCTGGCTGCTTAATGCTAAACTTGAAAAGAACCTATTCGATTCCACAGCTGTCCCTTCAGGGGGTAAACGCTACATATACTATAGTGCCATAAGTACTGGGATGCCTGCCTTTACACACACATGAACTTTAATGGTATCCCAGTCTTAGTCCATAGGGCTCAATACTGAGTTGGCCCGCCCTTTGCAGCTATAACGTGGCTCTTCTGGGAAGGCCGTCCACACGGCTTAAGAGGGTGTCTATGGGAAGGTTTGATCATTCTTCCAGAAGCACATATGTGAGGTCAGGCACTGATGTCGGACGAGAAGGCCTGGCTCGCAGTCTCCACTCTAATTCATCCCAAAGGTGTTCTATTGGGTTGTAGTCAGGACTCTGTGCAGGCCAATCAAGTTCCTCCATCCCAAACTCTCTCCTCCATGTCTTTATCGACCTTGCTTTGTGCACTGGTGCGCAGTAATGTTGGAACAGGAAGGGTCCATCCCTAAACTGTTCCCACAAAGTTGGGAGCATGAAATTGTCCAAAATGTATTGGTATGCTGATGCCTTAAGAGTTCCCTTCACTGGAACTAAGCCCAACCCCTGAAAAAAACCCCACCCCATAACCCCCCCTCCACCAAACTTTACACTTGGCACAATGCAGTCAGGGAAGTACCTTCCTCCTGGCAACTGCAAAACACATTCATCAGATTGCCAGACAGAGAAGCGTGATTCGCCACTCCAGAGAACACATCTCCACTGCTCTAGAGTCCAGTGGTGCCATGCTTTACACCCCTGCATCTGACGCTTTGCCTTACAGTTGGTTATGTAAGGCTTGGATGGAGCTTCTCGGCCATGGAAACCCATTCCTTGAAGCTCTCTATGCACGGTTGTTGTGCTAATCTGAAGGCCACATGAAGTTTGGAGGTCTTTAGCTATTGACTTTGCATACAGTTGGCGACTGCTGCGCACTGTGAGCTTCACCATGCGCTGACCCCGCTCTGTCATGTGACGTGGCCTACCACTTGATGGCTGAGTTGCTGTTGTTCCCAGTTGCTTCCACTTTGTTATAATCCCACTAACAGTTGAGCGTGGAATATTTAGTAGCCAGGAAATGTCACGGATGGACTTATTGCACAGGTGACAACCTATCACGGGACCACGCTTGGAGTCACTGAGCTCCTGAGAGCGACCCATTCTTTCACCAATGTTTGTAGAAGCAGTCTGCATGCCTAGGTGATGATTTTGTACAACTGTGGCCATGGAGGTGATTGGAACACCTGAATCCAATTATTTGGAGGGCTGGCCCAATATTTTTGCCAATATAGTATAGATAGATAGATAGATAGATAGATAGATAGAGAGATAGATAGATAGATAGATAGATAGATATGAAAAAACTTAAACTAGGATGTTGGATATTTACAGTCACCAGGATAAGAAATGAGGGTGTGTGTGTCTCGTAGTTAGAAGATGCACTGAGTAGAAAAACAGGTATTCCAACATTGTCCCTTCCTAATAAATAAAATAAATGTCTTTATTTGTTATCTTTCTATTTATCATAGAGACTTCCTGTCCTTGTTATAGGGAGAAAATCGCCTCATTGGTAAGAAGAAGAAAAACTAGAAAACCCTGAGAGGTTATAACCCTTCCCTACTCTAAGGCCCCACGCATAGTGGATGTTTTTTCACCTCTTCTAGATTCCTTTCCTCCTGGCAGCAGCATTTTGGCAGAAAAAAAGACTGACACTTGTAAATGCATGTAATGCATTTAGGAGCATCAAGTGCTTGTGCGTTAATTCATTTCTTTGGCCAGAATAATAGTTTACTCTGTCCATTGAAATGAATTAATGCTTAAGTGGTAAACACTCCCAGTGTTAAGGTGAGTTGTTCTAAACGCCTATGTGTACCTAGGGGGTAATTTACTAAAACAGGAGAGTGCAAAATCTGGGGCAGTTCTACATAGAAACCAATCAGCTTCCAGGTTTTATTGTCAAAGCTTAATTGAACAAGCTGAAGTTAGAAGCTGATTGGTTACCATGCACAGCCGCACCAGATTATGAGTGCACCAGTTTTAGTAAATCTAACCCATAAACACAGGGGTGTTTGGAGACAATAGAAAAAAAAGGCCAGACACCCCTAACAGCCATGTTAAAAACTTTCAGTGTGCATGAGGCCCAAATCTAAAATCTAATTTGAAGGAACCTAAAACATTTTGGCTGGAGTTTAGCTACATTTTTTCTGTATCTCCATTGAGCTCCAGAAGGTTTGACCCCCTTCATAACCAGGTCATTTTGTGCTGTTTGGCACTGCGCTACTTTAACGAGCAATTGCATGGTCATGCAGTGCTGTAGCCGAATGAAATTTATAAACATTTTACACACAAATAGAGTTTTCCTTTGGTGGTATTTGATGATCACTGTATTTTTTTTATTTTTTGCAATATAAATGAAAAAGGAAAAAAACTATATTTTTTACTTTCTACTCTAAAACATATCCAATAAAAATATAAAACAGCACATTTCTTAATACATTTTGGCCCACCCTCATGAAGTCTGTTTCAGATTGTTTGGTCAGAGACATTCACACCAGTGGCTTGCTGGAGGTCATTATGTAGGAGGTCCTGTTCCTTCTTGCACAAAGGAGCAAATATTGGTTGCTGATGGGTTAAGGACCTTCTACGGCCCAGTCTAGCTCTCCTAGAGTAACTGCCTGTCTCCTGGAATCTCCTCCATGCTCTTGAGACTGTGCTGGGAGACACAGCAAACCTTCTGGCAATGGCATGTATTGATGTGCCACCCTGGAGGAGTTGGACCTGTGCAACCTCTGTAGGGTCCAGGTATCTCCTCATGCTACCAGTAGTGACACTGACCCTAGCCAAATGCAAAGCTAGTGAAAAACAGTCAGAAAAGATCAGTATGGAAAAAATGTCAGTGTTCTCCACCTGTAAAACAATTCCTTACCCTTCTGAAAAAGTCAAAAGAAGTGACGAAACGCGTCAGAAACACGTGACGTCAGACGCATCGACGTTGACCGGAAGTGCGATCGCGGCCATCTTGGAAGTGGGAACATGCGGTTAATGTTTCCCTGAACCTGTCCATGTGTGTACTTCTTGTGAGGAGGAGCTGTTACCACTGGAATTTTTATGTGAGTTACCAATAAAGAAGATTATCTTTTATAACTGTGACTGGTTTTCTGGAGGAAAGTGGAGGAAGTGGCCCTAGTCTTTGGAGAAAATCGATGTGAGGAGAAAGTAACCCAGAGTGGTATTCTGCCCTGCTGTTTCTGCTATAAGGTAATTACCCATCCATATAAGAGTTGGAGAGTGATGATCTGGGCTTTTTGGCTATCACTGTTTTATATATATAGGGTGTGGTGATATACACTGGCAGTGTTTTTTGTGGAGTGTTTTTCACACATTGCATTTTATATCCTATGTGAATGTGTTTTCACTCATATTGACATTCACTTATTTGTATGTGTTTAGACACTCGTTTAGAGTATACACATTTTTTATTTATCTAATATTTTGCATGCTGCACAGTGAGTGGCACTTGTGTTTTATATTGTTTAAGGTATGACACTATGTCGAGTTTTTTTCTTTTTTGAGGTGTATGAACATCAGGATTTGCGGGTATTAAGAAGGTTTTGGTGATGAAAGAAGAAGAAAAAGTTTAAGCTCTCACTTCTCACTTTACACTTGTGGGGATTATTTTTGTTATATTTTTGGACTTTTTGATTTTATATTATGAATTGTTTTTGGACACGGTGGGATTTTGGACATATTTTTATTTTTATCTTTATGGTCTGATGTTTTGTGCTGGTGTTATTTTATTTTATTTATTTATTTTATTTATTTATTTATTTTATTTGTTCAAAGAAAAGTCACATATATATTGTTCATTCCTGTTTTGGGGCTCATTTCATTGTTGCCCATCTAGTGCACCTGTTAATTTCCTTAACACCAAAGCAGCTGAAACTGATTAACAACCCCCTCTGCTACTTAACTGACCAGATCAATATTCCAGGAGTTTAATTGACTTGATGCTAGACTCTGAGTAAAAAACGTTCCTTTAATTTTTTCGAGTAGTGTATCTCAAAAACAAAAGAGTTACATATTATAAAAGAACTGCTGAATTCATTAACATGCAAGTGATATACTACATATATATTCATAGAGGTCCAATGAATGTTCAGGAGCAGATCCTATGAAGTGGGTGTGTATTTATACATACAGTTGCAAGAAAAAGTATGTGAACCCCTTGGGATTCCGTGGAGTTTTGCATGAATTGGGCATAGAATGTGCTCTGAACGTCATCTAAGTCACAACAATAGAAGGACACAGTCTGCTGAACATAATACTACACAAACATTAGATGTTGCCATGGTTTAATTGCACATAACATGTAAACATTCACAGTGCAGGGAGGAAAAAGTATGTGAACCTTTGGACTTAATAACTGGTTGACCCTCCTTTGGCAGCAATAACCTCAACCAAACGTTTCCTGTAGTTGCAGATCAGACCTGCACAACGATCTGGAGTCATTTTGGACCACTCCTCTTCACAAAACTGTTTCAGTGTAGCAATATTCTTGGGATGTCTGGTGTGAATCGCTCTCTTAAGGTCATGCCACAGCATTTCAATGGGGTTGAGGTCAGGACTCTGACTGAGCCACTCCAGAAGGCGTATTCTGTGCTGTTGCAGCCATTGTTTTGTTGAATGACTTGTATGCTTTGGGTCATTGTCCTGTTGCATCACCCATCCTCTGCGGAGCTTCAGTTGGCGGACAGATCGTCGTACGTTTTCCTGCAAAATGTCTTGATAAACTCTGGAATTCATTTTCCCATCAATGACAACAATCCGTCCAGGCCCTGAGGCAGCAAAGCAGCCCCAAACCATGATGCTCCCTCCGCCATGTTTCACAGTGGGGATGAGGTTTTGATGTTGGTGTGCTGTGCCTTTTTTTCTCCACACATAGTGTTGTGTGTTCTTCCCAAACAACTCAATCTTGGTTTCATCTGTCCACAGTATATTCTGCCAGTAGTGCTGTGGAACATCTAGGTGCTCTTTTGCAAACTTCAAACGTGCTGCAATCTTCTTTTTGGACAGCAATGGCTTCCTCCGTGGTGTCCTCCCATGTACTCCATTCTTGTTTAATGTTTTCCTTATTGTAGATGTGTCAACAAAAATGTTAGCATGTGCCAGAGATTTCTGTAGGTGTTTAGCTGACACTCTGGGATTCTTCTTTACCTCATGCAGCATTCTGCGCTGTGCTCTTGCAGTCATTTTTACAGGACGACGGCGCCTAGGGAGAGTAGCAACGGTGCTAAACTTTCTCCATTTGTAGACAGTCTGTCTTACCGTGGACACAGGAACATCAAGGCTTTTGGAGATACTTGTGTAACCCTTTCCAGCTTCATACAAGTCCACAATTCTTGATCGTAGGTCTTCTGAGAGCTCTTTTCTGCGAGGTATGGTTCACATCAGACAGTGCTTCTTGAAACCAGTAAACCCAAAACAGGTGTCAGCAACACATCCAATATCATCACACTGATTGGAGTCAAGGTTGGCTCACTCCTGGCTCCAATTAGCTCTGGGAGAAGTCATTAAGCTAGGGCCTCACATACTTTTTCCTCCCTGCACTGTGAATGTTTACATGTTATGTGCAATTAAACCATGGCAACATCTAATGTTTGTGTAGTATTATGTTCAGCAGACTGTGTTCTTCTATTGTTGTGACTTAGATGACGTTCAGCGCACATTTTATGCCCAATTCATGCAAAACTCCACGGAATCCCAAGGGGTTCACATACTTTTTCTTGCAACTGTACATGTACACTTACACACATGCACACTGGTATTTATGCGCATAAATGTGTATGTCATCGCACTTTGTGAAGCCAGGCTGGCTGTCAGCTGTTAGTGGAATTCTAACCATATAAAGTCTATTAAAACAGCGATTGTGTTGGCAAGACTTAAACTGCTCAAGTGCTCTTCACTGATTTTGAATCATTTGTACTCCACGTCCAATGTTTTCAACAGTGTCTCAAGTGCTGCTCAGAAGGCCCTAATAACACGGTGTCCCCTGCTTCACCCCATCTAGACCCACTCTGCGCTATTTCTGTAATACAATGGCTATTATAATAGTCCTACAATGACTGATTGTAATATTGGCGGATGGGAAGCAGCTGTGAAAAACAGAATTATGTTTTCCACAGCTGCATAGTTCACTGGTATTATATAAATGACATGAAAAAATATCAAAATGTTTTGGTGAGCCTCTGAATTGATTGTAGGATATAACATTACATCTATATTCATTTTCTTTTTTTTTTGTAATCAATTCCCAGATTTTCAAAATAAATATGAAGACCGTACCAAAAGTAATGCAAAGCAGGCATAACTTTTTTATTAACTTAAATAGGTCATTCAAATTTCACATATTGGTAGATTAATTCTTCTTCCTTCTTCTATAGTAACCCTTCTTTTTTTTTCGTGGCAGGTAAATATTGGATTCTTGAGTTCTTGATGAAGGAGGGGTGCAGACTATCTGACATCCACAGACGGCTACAGAATGTTTATGGAGATTACACCATTGGCAAGAGTCACTTGTAACACTACCCCTGTAGGAGTCGTTGGATTCATCTGGTCCCCAAAATGTGCAGAGGCCGCCAGGCATACGGCAACAGTCCATTCACTCTGGCTCATTTACTGTATAGGGGATGTCTTTTAACGTTTATTTGCTTGTAACAGAAGAGGGTTTGAGGGTGTAGGATGCTTCATAACACTTGAAGGCAAAGGGCACTCTATTCTTCAACAAAATAGAACAGTCTTTCTCTCACAGCTGGGTACTATAGGGTAGTTGTCAGACTTAAACAGTCTGTAGTCTCACAAATGAGAACCAGAAGGTAGTTGGCAGTACAAGTAAATGAAAACTAGAATAAGCTATACGTTCACAGCCAGGGACCATGGAGTAGATTTTAGCACAGGTAAAGCTAGATTGGAACAGTCTAAATGTGTATGACTGTTGACTATGAATTGAAAGGCAGCACAGAAAAGAGGCTACACTCACAGAATTCTGGAACAGGATCAGTCCATAGGTGCAGTCCAGCATCCAGTCAAAAGTTCTCCAGGGGGCAGGCAGCCCCCTCCTCCAACCCCAGCAGCTTACAGATCCATTCCCTCAATGAGAGACCCTTCTCTTCAAGGCTCCAGACTATTTGAAGGAATCCCAACTACCATCTGGACACAACTCTCCAGGGATTGGCTAGGCCCTGCTCAATATTCAGGCTAGTCATTGAATTCTTTCTCCCCAAGCTCCAAAAAAATCTTCTAGAGGCAGAGGGAATCAATCAAAGCCTGTGAAAGATTGAACAGACCAGATTAGACCAAACAATTATTGCTCCCCATTTGCAAAAACTAAATTTACCTAGCAGCCTACCTAGGAGGGTGCTACACAAGACATTGTTCTTGTCAATGATGTGATCTCTGTAAAGGCTCTGCAGCCTCCTGTGGATGTTAGACAGCCTGCACTATTCCTTCATCAAGAACTCAATGATGGCATGTTGCTTCTGCTTGGAATCCATTTTATACCTGCAATGAAAAAGAAGAATACAAGTTGCAATGGAGAAAGAGATACTCTAACACCATGTAAAATTTGAATGATCTGTATAAACCGATAAAAAAAGTTAAGCCCAATTTTGCATTACGTTTGGCAAAGCCCTCATATAACCCAACTCTGGTGATAGTGCCTACCTCTTCTACTATGTTGAATGATGTCCAACATCATTTAACACGCAATTTGTGTGAGTGCAAGGCATCATGAGACCCCCCCACCCAGGGAGTGTGTCTTCACAATGCCGTGCACCAATGGCACCAATACCATCATGTACCCTACACTATTTGCACCACCCTATACTGAACAAGAAGAAAAAGGAGGAAGAGGAATCTAAGTTTCAGGTGACCTACCAGAATACATATGAAGAAAGGTAAGGTTACCAAAAATGAGCTTCAAGATTTTAGGTTTTTTTTTTCTTTTTCCTAAATGTAAAGGGTTTAAGTGTTCCTCTATGCAGAGTTAGGTGTGACATCTAAAGTGATATTAAAGGCAATGTGTTTTTGTTTTTCATGTCATACTTACCTGCTCTGTGCAGTGGTTTTGCACAGAGCTGCCCCGATCCTCCTCTTCTCCAGTGCCTCGCTAGTGCTCTGGTGCCCCCTCCTGCCGAGTGCCCCCAGAGAAAGCAGCTTGCTATGGGGGCACCCAAACAGGCTCACTCCTGAACTTCTGCTCTGCGTGTCCATTTGCACACAGAGCCACAGCTTGGCCCTTCCACCTCTCTCCCGTCATTGGCTCTCTGGCTGCAATTGACAGTAGTGGGAGCCAATGGCACTGGATTGTGATGGAGCTCAGTTACGTCTTAGAGGGCCTGGGGGGCTGCTGCACACAGAAGGTTTTTTACCTTTATGCATAGAATACATGAAGGTAAAAAACCTTAAGCCTTTACAACCACATTAACTTCTAAAATGACCAGTACACTAACATCTGGGATACACTCAGCTGATAAGGAGGTTATGAGCCGCCTGCACAGCATCCTAGTTTAACCCTCCCCTGCCCCCCTCTATCAATGCTGGGGTCGCATTAGCTCAGTGATGGAGAAAAACTGAGGGAGAAGGGAAACATTGGAATACTAGTCAGTACCAGTGTGCAGAAGTGTATTTGCTTTGAAAGAATAAATAACCTCTAATGTTGGGTGTCCTACATGTGTGGATGTTGCTGCGTTATACAAAACTATTAGAATAGTTTTTCACATTGTAGAATGGGGTGCCTCAAGACTCTCCATAATTTTAAAGGGTGCCTCGGGACTCTCCATAATTTTAAAGGGTGCCTCGGGACTGTCCATAATTTTAAAGGGTGCCTTGACTGGAAAAAGGTTGAGAAACACTGCTCTAGGCTGTGTTATTAGAGCTGGAGTGTATGGACTGGGTATTTGTAGTGGTGGGCAGCCTCTGTATTATAAGGGAAGAACTAGCCATTACCAGCAGCCCTATGGGCGTAGCACTACACTGTAAAACATCAACAGCCCAAAAACCTTTTCTCAATTTTGGGTGAAAAGCTGGCTGCTCTGCTGTCACTGGGAACTCACAAAATAACTTCCTGTTTCAATATTCTGTTTGCAAAATAAACCATTATAGATTTATACTTGAAGCATTGCTCCGATGAATAACCATTCATAAAATGTAGTATTATTTCTCCATTCTGACACAGTGTATTGACATGAAACTGGTCAGGATTTGTCCTTTGTGTTATGGTTCTTTAAATAGAAAAATAAAATTGCATTTGAAGAATTTGTAAGCAGGATATTAAAGCTGGAGCATGTATTGTGAGTTGCTGGATTAGGTATTTCGGGCATAGCAGCTGTTATACTCTCATCCAGAAGTGCACAGTACTGGTAGGCAAGAAAGGCTGCTCATTACTATATTCTGGCACACTTATCTTCCACCTTGTCCTTTAACCCCTTAGTGCTGGTGCCTTTGAGCCCTTTAAGGGGTTTCTGATGCGGGGGTGGGGGCTTATAATCATGTGACCACCGTGAAGAGAAGAAAGACACATTGGTTGTGTTTGGGATGACAAACTTGCTCAATGTGCTGGCAGACTTGATGACCCTCCCTTATAATAATGATTCCATGTCACGTGAACCAATGGCACCAAACCACATTACTTCTATGACATCTACAACTGCTGTTCCACCTCTTTGAAAACGTGAATGTAGACATGGTATGACTAAAATGAAAAAGGGGAGGGAGACCCATATACCTAATGGGCTCACACCTTGCTACCGGATTTTTCTGGTACCATACCCCTTATTATAAGGACACTGAAAAAACAGAAAAAACCCTAACCAAAATGAAACTACTGGGGCTTTTTAGGCACCACACTAACAATACCACATACAAATATTATAAAAAATAAAAACTTTATTATACATTATTATACGTTATACATAAAAACCATGACTGTAGTACAAAGATTGAGCATCAAAAAGCTCTATTGATAAAAACATGTAACCATTGCATATTATAACTATTACTATTATTATTACACAGTATTTATATAGTGCCAACTGTTCGCTCAGCGCTGTACATTACAATGGGAGACAATACATGAGACAGTACAGTAACAATACAATAAATACACGAGGGGTTCGAGGGTCCTGCTCCTTGGAGCTTACAATCTAGGAGAGAGGGGAGAGTGGTACAGGAGGAAATAGCTGTGGGGGATGGAGTGGTGGGGAGAGCGGAGGAGATCAGCAGTTAGGTGAGGGCGGGGTAGGCTTCTCTGAAGAGCTGGGTTTTCAGGGTGCGCCTAAAGGTGAGGAGGGTAGGTGACAGTCTGATGGATTGGGGTAGGGAGTTCTGGAGGATGGGGGAAGCCCTGGACAAGTCCTGGAGATGGGCATGGGAGGAAGAGACCAGGGAACTGGAGAGTAGGAGGTCTTGTGAGGAGCGGAGAGTGCGTTTTGGGTGGTAGATGGATATCAGGTCGGTGATGTAGTTTGGGGCAGTGTTACGAACAGCTTTGTACGTCAATGTTACTAACATCGGGCTTGCTGTAAATCGCTCCAAAATTCCATATACAGTATAGTACATATAAACAACAGATGTATATATAGCTCCTATGTATTTCCTTTTAGGTTTTCACCAACACGTTTTGCAGGGCAAATGCCTGCTTCCTCAAGGAGATGTACCCGTCTATTGCTCGTCTTCATTACATAGTATATGTACCACTATATTTACCACTTCTGGGAACTCTATGGAGACTGAAACCTGAGGCTGGAAGGGTGATTGATTATGACAGGATTGGCTACATTTATTTGTCCATTTGATACACATTTACAATCTTTGGTGGAGGGGCCCTTCCCAAATTTGAGTGATCACGGTTTCCCGGTCATTTCATAAAAACAGATACCATCTTCCGAGATGTATGTTGAATTTCCCTGAGGAAGCAGGCCTCTTTTTTTTTTTAACTTGGCTGGGCTGGGGGTGGATGGGCTATCCGGAGGAGAGGACTCACCACAGCTGGCAGCAGGCAGATGGATTGCTGTGCACAGGGGCGGACTGACAACTCATGGGGCCTCCGGGCAATAGGGGATCATAGTGCCCCTGTGTCCTTGCCCAAACTCAAGAAAGCCTATGAAAAAGGTACCAGGGGCATCTCATGGGGCCACCTACTGACGCCGGGTCCTGGGGCAGTGCCCGAGTTTCCAAATGGTCAGTCGACCCCTGGCTGTGCAGGTAGATGATGAAGAGCTGCTGGCATCAGAGGCTGAATCCTCCTCAGCGGAGATGCACATCACTGCGTCGGCTCCATCTTGGATCCCTCTCTCCCTGGGTGACAGAACAAAATCTGTCCGTTTCTGTGGTGCTGGTCCCTGAGTCCCCCACTTTGGCTTTACTACATCTGTTGTTTATATGTACTATATATGGAATTTTGGAGCAACTTACAATACGCCCGATGTTTGTATAGTTATAATAGGCAATGGTTACATGTTTTTATCAATTGAGCTTTTCGATGCACAAACTTTGTACTACAATTATGGTTTTTAACAATATATAATAAAGTTTTTATTTTTCATAATATTTATATGTAGAATCGTTGGTGTGGTGTCTAAAAAGCCCCAGTAGTTTCATTCTGGTTAGGGTTTTTTCCTATTTTTTCAAAGGCATGGTGTGCCAAGTCTAATACTTAAAGTGGTTCTAAACACTTACATATACCCAGTAAAGTGATTGGCCTCAGGTGATACACAGAGATGAAACAAATTCTCCTACATAAGTTGTACCTGTTTATCTACAGCAGGGGCGGACTGACCATTTGGGCACTCGTGCACTACCCGAGGGCCCAGGGTCAGTAGGGGGCCCTATGAGATGCCCCTAGTACCTTTCATAGGCTATTTTGGGTGTGGCTTGAGTGTGGGTGAGGACACAGGGGCCCCATGATCTCCTATTGCCAGGGGGCCCCATGAGATGTCGCTGGTACTTTTCATAGGCTTTTTTTCATAGGCTTTTTTGGGTGTGGTTTGAGTGTGGGTGAGGACACAGGGGTCCCATGATCCCCTATTGCCTGGGGGCCCCATGAGATGCCCCTGGTACTTTTCATAGGCTTTTTTCATAGGCTTTTTGGGTGTGGTTTGAGTGTGGGTGAGGACACAGGGGCCCCCATGATCCCCTATTGCTCGGGGGCCCCATGAGTTGTCAGTCCGCCCCTGATCTACAGTCATCTTTCCCCTACATCCAAAGTGTAGAATTTACATGGGATCTCTCCACTCCAAAAAGGGGGCGGGGAGCTGAAGATATATTAGTCAGGAGAGCTCTGAGAGCTGATTGGAGGGAAGAGACACACCCCCCTCCACACAGCTCACAGGAACAGAGCTGAGGCTGTCAGTCTGTTGGAGGGCCCTCCCCTGTCACCAATTTTCTCATGGTGTCAGGAAAACATATCAGAAGTGATTCATACTGATAGCAGAGGAACAAAGTAGAAGACAGAAATTACACTTATTGCTCTTAATTAAGACAGGTAGACACTATAGAGGGATGTGCTTTGTTCATATTTCTTCTCTGAGGTTTACACCCTCTTTCACTGAACAGTTCTGAATTTTCTGGATGAAAGAATACCTTATGGACCTTTCCACATACCCCAGTGTACAGTCAATAATATAGTCATCATCAATGAAGACACCCTGGTAAGAAATGAGTGGCAGTTGGGATGTGTTGTTGAAACTATGAAAGACAGTGATGGCTTACTTCTTTGAGTCAAGGTGCAAGTAGATGACCGAAAACCAACAATGATGCAAGATTGTTCATCAAAATCTTCAATAACTGAACAACCCATTCTTAAGTCAGTACTTCTTGAATGTAAGTAACCTGCTTTAGCTTAGAGTGTTCATTCAGTATTGTGTAGGAATCATGTATGGTTCATAGAGTGACCCATAGTACCATGGTTGGTGGGAGTGTAAGTGACCCCTGCTACAGAGCCAGTTTCATCTGCATCATATAAGGCTGGTTAACAGCACAAATTCTGTGTTCTGGATGTGTTTCTGCATACACAGTTTTTATGTATTCTGGTGCATTTTTTATGCATTTTTTATGTGTTTTAGAGAGTTTTTCGTCCTCTTTTTTTATTCATCTCAATTCAGGACATGTGCATTCTGGTGCATTTTTTTATGTGTTTTGCTGTGTTCCATACAGAAAAAATGCAGCATGTTCTACTTTTGTTGACTGCACTGGAATGTACTGCACTGGTGTGAACTAGGGTCCTTGGAATACATAGAAAACACCATGCATGCAGATTATAAATGCTCTGGACTCCATCTGATGTAAACCAGCCCATAAAGGTAACTGGGGTGTCCACACTGCATCCTAGGATGTAGGAAGTCCTCCATGGTCTTTTATGTGTCTCAGTTTATTGCCTTTGATAGATGGAGGGATTCTCTAAACTGATTGTGTATAGTCAGGGCTGTGGATAAGGGGGTACCACCAGTCCTCCTGTATGGGGCCCAGGCCAGCAGGGGGGCCCAGGTAACTAGGTGAATTGGATGTGGGCAGGGTGGGTGATCAGCACAGCATGGAGGGCAATTACTGGAACCAATTCCCCGTATGGCTCTGTCTGCAGAAGCTTAAAGCTGGCTTCTCCTCCTCTCCCTTCTGCTAGCTATTAGCTGCTGTAGAGAGAGCCATGCATGGGATTGGTTCCAATAACTGCCCCTCCGGCACACCCATAACCCTCCCTGTGCACCATACATTTCCCACGGCTGCCCAAGCCCCCCTGTGTGTCCCCACCCTGCAGTGCTTCCAGCTTGCCTCCTCTCCTTCCCACCGGAAACTGCAAGCACGCAATAGGATCCTTCAGGATGGAGAGTGGGAAGGGTCCAGTAAATATGTCACATTTACCAGCCCCTTCCTTTCAATGAATGGATACAATAAGTGATTGGTACCGATTACTAACTGTGTTCATTCATAACGGAAGCATAGTAAACAGAGGGTTTTTTGTGTGTGGGGGATGAGGCTCTGTCAGGTTGTCTGCATGGGGCCCCGTGGTTTCTAACAGGAGCCCTGTGTATAGTTACTAGAACTGAACAAACAACAGTAAGCAAATGCTAGTCCACAAAAAAACATATTGTAATGCTCCATTCATCCTTTACTATTTGGAATCCCAAGAAGAATCACAACAATTCTACCCGCAATTCCAAATCACATGGCAATCGCAACATGCGGCACACATTTGGGTGCCATTATCAATGGGACCCCAAACACAATGCAATTCTGCTGCGATTGTCATGCAACAACATCGCACAGTAAATGCTGCAAACCATGTTTTTAAAAATTGAATGAAGCTTGTAACCTGAAAAGGAGCAGGAGCTTCTTTTTGGGCAAAAAAGCGCAGAGCACGGCCCTTTCAAGCAAATCGGCTGGCCCTATGTGACGCGCAAAATCGAGCAAAAATTGTGCTGTCAAATAGCGTAACGGGAATGCTTGTTCCCACGACATGATAATGTGGTAAAAATATTCACCTTTTTTAAATGCTTTAGAAAACACTCACAAATCAAATGCACTATATCCATTGCACAGAGAATGATTAATTCCTTAACATATACTATATTGTCAAAAGTATTCCAAATCATTGGATTCAGGTGTTCCAATCACCTCCATGGCCACCAGTGTATACAATACAGCCCCTAGGCATGCAGACTGCTTCTACAAACATTTGAGAAAGAATGGGTCGCTCTCAGGAAATCAGTGACTCCAAGCGTGGTCCCGTGATAGGTGGCCACCTGTGCAATAAGTCCATCCGTGACATTTCCTGGCTACTAAATATTCCACGCTCAACTGTTAGTGGGATTATAACAAAGTGGAAGCAACTGGGAACAACAGCAACTCAGCCACCAAGTGGTAGGCCACGTAAAATAACAGAGCGGGGTCAGCGCATGCTGAAGCGCACAGTGCGCAGAAGACGCCAACTGTCTGCAGAGTCAATAGCTAAAAACCTCCAAATTTTATGTGGCCTTCAGATTAGTACAACAGTGCATAGAGAGCTTCATAGAATGGGTTTTCATGGCCGAGAAGCTGCATCCAAGCCTTCCATCACCAAGTGCAATGCAAAGCGTCGGATGCCGTGGTGTAAAGCACACCGCCACTGGACTCTAGAGCAGTGGAGACGTGTTCTTGGAGTGACCAATTACAATTCTCTGTCTGGCAATCAGATGGACGTGTCTGGGTTTGGCAGTTGCCAGGAGAACGGTACTTGCCTGACTGCAATGTGCCAAGTGTAAAGTTTGGTGAAGGGGGGATTATAGTGTGGGGTTGTTTTTCAGGAGTTTGGCTTGGCCCCCTAGTTCTAGTGAATGTAACTTTTAAGGCGTCAGCATACCAAGACATTTTGGACAATTTCATGCTCCCAACTTTGTGGGAACAGTTTGGGGATGGCCCCTTCCTGTTCCAACATGACTGCGCACCAGTGCATAAAGCAAGGTCCATAAAGACATGGATGACTGAGTTTGGGGTGGAGGAACTTGACTGTCCTGACCTCAACCTCATAGAACACCTTTGGGATAAAATAGCGCAGACACAGCCTGACCTCACAAATGTGTTTCTGTAAGAATGGTCAAATATTCCCATAGACACACTCCTAAAACTTCTGGACAGCCTTCACTGAAGAGTTGAAGCTGTTATAGCTGCAAAGGGTGGTCCAACTCAATAGTGAACTCTACTAATACTGGGATGACATTAAGGTTCATGTGCATGTAAAGGCAGGCATCCCAGTACTTTTGGCAATATAGTGTATGTATTGCCCCCTTAAGGAAAATCATCAGCATGAATTAAATGTAAGAATGCAGCTTACTTCCAGTTTCCGCCTTGCTCGATGACGTCACAGGTTTCGCCACATTATCGTGACTTCTCAAAGAGAGGCAGCCCTTAAAATTTTGTGATTTATGTTAATTGAAAATCTTTCTGATGTATTCTGTTTGATTTGTTCTTTTTGTATTAATTGTTTGGCTTTATATTTATTTGTTTTTATTTTTCGTGGTGTCCGAATGTTTTATGAACATGATTTGAAAAGATTATTACAAGAATAAACTTAAAGCACCTGATCGAGACTCTGCATATTGATCACTGGTACCAAGGGCTGCTACACAGCACTAAACTATAAATATAAAGCGCTAACTAAAAATAATGATCTTTTTTGTGTTCAGTGAGACTTTCAATTACTTCTGTCATGCTATTAATACTTTCTGAATTGCCTGGTAAATTATTCATTTTTGTTCACAAAACTTAAATCTTTGTTTCAGGTATTGTTTTCAGACTTACCAATTTTCTTGATTGTTGACCTTGATCTAACTCCATTTATATAAAATGTCATGTTCTGAACAATCTGTTATATTCTTAATTTTAATTTGAAATAATAATCATTATTAAAACAATTCTGTATTTTTAATCAGAACCAATTTACAAATCCTATAACATGATAACATTTTATGTAAAAGGAACGGATAAAGGGAACATATTACAGTAAAGTCTATGTCAGCAGAAAGGTGATATTTCTAAATGAATGACCGCTCAAGGCTGATCTCTGTCTGTATCACCTCCACTGCTGGCCCTGTTCGTACATCTGATAAAATCACCTTTATTTGGACATATTCAAAATAGATACTGCACAATGTACAAAAGAGGGAACATAGCACTCCAGCTAACACATTTCATGCCACCATTAGCGCTTAACCATACCTATGATTAAGCGCTGATGGCAGTGTGAAACGCGTTAGCTGGAGTGCTATGTTCAAATAAAGGTGATTTTATCGGATGTGCATCCAACTGGATTTTTTCTTCTCTACTAAGGTGATATTTCTACCTAACAGAGGTAGTGAAGTAAAAACAATAGCTGGATAGTAAAAGCTTTTATACTAGTCTGTTACCATAACATACAACCGATTCAGTTCTCTGTTTGTGGTATTTATGGCAGGGGGTCCTATGGGTGATATTTAAAAGTTGCAGAACTGGCTGTTGCAAGCTTCTTCAATTACTGAAGGATCAGTCAATTTATTCCAAGATCTTTTTTCCTGGGTATCACTGTGTAAACATCCTGAATAGGCATATCTTTCACTCTGGGTTTTTATATTAAAGGCAGATATGATTTCATGCCTGAACCACAATAAATTAAAGGTCTGTTCTGCTCCAAGCAGATGTTTTAGGCTTGAGAGGGCATCAGCTTCCTGAATCATCCAACAAGCTATTGTGAAGAACTCTCGCTACTGGAGTATCCGTGTAATTAAATGAGTTTCTCACAATCACCTTTTTTCAGAACTCTCTTACAAAGCTTTAAAGGTTGAAGCCCCTCATCCCAGGTAGCTCAGGCTTATACTTACCCTCAGTCCTCATCCAACAGTCTTACCCCCGACGTGGACTCAACTGGTTCCACTTCATTCTGCACATGTGTGCTATGGACCCATTCATTTTTGTGGGCACCCATACTCATGATGGCCTCCATGGATTGCATGGCGTAAGACACTACCTTGAGGAATTTGCTGGATGTCAAACCCTACCACTTCCCTTCCATGTATATGCAAGGTATCACCAAAGCTGATACTAGCCTGTTGTACTTCTGCATCAAGCAAGTGATTACAGATATGTCTAGAATAGTGCTCTTAAAAATCTATCTATCTATCTATCTATCTTTCTATATCTATCTATCTTTCTATATCTATCTATCTATCTATCTATCTATCTATCTATCTATCTATCTATCTATCTATCTATCTTTCTATCTCTCTATCTTTCTATATCTATCTATCTATCTATCTATCTATCTATCTATCTATCTATCTATCTATCTATCTATCTTTCTCTATCTATCTATCTATCTATCTATCTATCTATCTATCTATCTATCTTTCTATATCTATCTATCTATCTATCTATCTATCTATCTATCTATCTATCTATCTTTCTATATCTATCTATCTTTCTATATCTATCTATCTATCTATCTATCTATCTATCTATCTATCTATCTATCTATCTATCTATTCATTCAGTCATATCCGACCCTTGGCGATTGCATGGACCGTCACTCTTAAGCGACTTTTTCCATGAATTCTCTTAGCAATTATTTTACAGGGTAGGTTGTCAGGTCTTTCCCCAACCCCTACCATGCAGGAGATCCCACATGGCCAGGGGGGAAACTAGGACAACTTGGCGGCACAGTGGCTTAGTGGTTAGCATGTCTGCTGTGCAGTAAATGGGTCATGGGTTCAATTCCCAACTCATGGTGCCTCCTACATGGAGTTTGCATGTTCTCCCTGTGCTTGCATGGGTTTCCTCCCACACTCCAAAGACATACTGGTAGGTAAATTGGCTCTTAAAAATACAATGTTTTTTAACTTTCAATAGAGTGGAGAAGGATTATAGAACACCTGTCAGGTTTTTATTGCAGTCCGTGCCTCTGTTAGGGAGATTCACCCTCTTTATTTGTCCTGTTTACTGGTATCACTAAGAGTTAAAGAAAATCTCAAATTTTGGGTGTCACCAGCACATGAATAGAGAGGAAATCTTCCAATGGGGAAACTAGTTTTGGTGACAATCACGGATTCTCTTACTTTAGATGGATTTCACCCTCACTTCCTATTTTGACTATGGGACAGGAAGTGAAGGTAAATTTCCCCAATGGGATACAGATGGTAAAATAAACATGACATGGATTTTTCCCTACCTCACTCAATCCAAAATGAAAAAAAATTTTTTTCCCTTAGTTCTACTTTATTATATCAGCTAAGTACCGGACTCTTCTGAACTAACTGGTGCTCAAATGGTGGTGCAGTTATTTGTTATGATAGGTTGAATTACTGGCCCTGTTGGCTTATAGTTAAAAAATGAAACCTGCCTCCTTAACTACTTGCCGACCGCAGATAGCCGAATGATGGCTACACTGCGGCCGGCCAGTTCTGTGTGGGCGTCATATGACGTCCTCCCAGAACGCACTCACCTGCGCGCCCCCGGGGGCGAGCACCCGTCGATCCCCATGATCGCTGTGGCCTACGGACACAGCTGATCACATGATGTGGTAAAAAGCAAATCACAGCAGCCTTTTACCACGTGATCAGCCATGTCCAATGACACACTGATCACCGGGAAATGCAATTGCCGGTTCTCGGCTGCACTTTCCTCACGCTGTCAGATCGTGAGGAAAGTACTGCCGAGAACCGGCAGTTGTTAGAGCAGGAATCGGCACCGATCATCAATGTCTGCCAGGGGGGGCGCGAGGCTCCGTCAAGGGGGCGCGTACAGGGGTGGGCAGAGGGCTGCTGTCTCTTACCTGGCTCCCACGATGATCCATCCAGGAAGCGCTGCTCCTTCCCTCACTCCTGCCACTCAGCTCTGCCTCCTCACCGGTTATTGGCCGCCAGAACTGTAGCTCAGGAAAGGTACACAGGCGGCCAATCACGGGTGAGGAGGCGGAGCCGAGCGGACCCGCGAAAATCGAGTGAGGGAAAAGCCGGTAAGTGTGCAGTGCAGAGGTGCTGCTGCAACCACATATGCTGGCTGCAGCAGCACCATACTGCAACAGGGGTCAGCAAGTGTCATTGGTGTCAGTGGGAGGAATAGTGCCCTATCATTAGTATCAGTGGGAGGAATAGTGCCGCATCATTGGTGTCACTGATACTAATGATGGGGCATTATTCCTCCCACTGACACCAACGATGGGGCACTATTCCTCCCAGTGATACCAATGATGGGGCACTATTCCTCCCACTGATACCAATGATGGGGCACTATTCCTCTCACTGATATCAATGATGGGGCACTATTCCTCCCACTGACACCAATGATGGGGCACTATTCCTCCCACTGACACCAATGATGGGGCACTATTCCTCCCACTGATACAAATGATGGGGCACTATTCCTCCCACTGACACCAATGATGGGGCACTATTCCTCCCACTGATACCAATGATGGGGCACTATTCCTCCCACTGACACCAATGATGGGGCACTATTCCTCCCACTGATACCAATGATGGGGCACTATTCCTCCCACTGATATAAATGATGGGGCAGTATTCCTCCCACTGATACTAATGATGGGACACTATTCCTCCCACTGATACCAATGATGGGGTGCTATTCCTCCCACTGATACCAATGATGGGGCACTATTCCTCCCACTGATACCAATGATGGGGCACTATTCCTCCCTCTGATATCAATGATGGGGCACTATTCCTCCCACTGATACCAATGATGAGGCACTATTCCTCCCACTGATACCAATGATGGGGCACTATTCCTCCCACTGATACCAATGATGGGGCACTATTCCTCCCACTGATATCAATGATGGGGTGCTATTCCTCCCACTGATACCAATGATGGGGCACTATTCCTCCCACTGATATCAATGATGGGGCACTATTCCTCCCACTGATACCAATGATGAGGCACTATTCCTCCCACTGATACCAATGATGGGGCACTATTCCTCCCACTGATACCAATGATGGGGCACTATTCCTCCCACTGATACCAATGATGGGGCACTATTCCTCCCACTGATACTAATGATGGGGCACTATTCCTCCCACTTTATTTTTTACATTGACTAGTAGGTGCCTCATTTCCCACCCTCGGCTTATACTCGAGTCAATAGTTTTTCCCAGTTTTTTGTGGTAAAATTAGGTACCTCGGCTTATATTCGGGTCGGCTTATACTCGAGTATATATGGTAAAACAAATTTTTTTTTGGTGTGCACATCTCTAGTGGCAGGTTTAAAAGTACAAGTTCTGCCCATAAAATCAATTATTATTTTTTTTTTTTTTCCATCTAAGCATGGGACAATTTTTCTTTTCACTTAATAAGTACTTAAAGTGGTTCTAAAGGCTCAAGGTTTTTTTTACCTTCATGTATTTTATGCAAGAAGGTAAAAAGACGTCTGTGTTCAGCAGTCCCCCCAACCCCCCCCCCCCCCCAATCCTTACCTGAGCCCCCTTCGATCCAGTGATGTTCACGATAGCCTCGGCTGTATAGGAACTCGCCTTCACATTGGCTGAGACAGAAGCGGGAGCCCATTGGCTAGTGGGCCAATGAGAAGAGAGTGGGGGCAGGGCAGTGCCCCAGCCCTATGTGTCTTACAGACGCATAGAACAGCAACTCGGGAGAGAGCATGCAGTGGTGCCCCAGGGTAAGTGGCTTTCTCTGGGGGCACTGCTCAAAGACAAGGAGCCAGGAGCACAGCGGGAGATCCAAAAAAAGAGGGTCAGGGTAGCTGTGTGCAAAACTACTGCACTGAGCAGGTAAGTATAACATGTTTGGCATTTTTTTGTTGTTTTGTCCTACCCAACCCCCCCCCCAAATCCTTACCTGCGCCCCCTTCGATCCAGTGATGTTCACGATAGCCTCGGCTGTATAGGAACTCTCCTTCACATTGGCTGAGACAGAAGCGGGAGCCCATTGGCTAGTGGGCCAATGAGAAGAGAGTGGGGGCGGGGCAGTGCCCCAGCCCTATGTGTCTTACGGACACATAGAACAGCAGCTCGGGAGAGAGCATACAGTGGTGCCCCAGGGCAAGTGGCTTTCTCTGGGGGCACTGCTCAAAGGCGAGGAGCCAGGAACACAGCGGGAGATCCAAAAAGAAGAGGGTCAGGGTAGCTGTGTGAAAAACTACTGCACTGAGCAGGTAGTATAACATGTTTGGCATTTTATTTTTTAAAAAATATAGCTTTAGTATCATGTTAAATTGTAATAAGTGACATTGGGTGGTACAAGGCAAAGTATTGAAGACTTTGTGGGTTTCCTTTGCTATAAGACTTGGTTTTCAGTCCGCCTGTATATTCAAAACAAATATTTAAATACATCAGAAAGAAAAACAACATCACAGTTCATTTCTATTGTTTATTATAGAAGAGTGAAATTATTTTTTTTAGAAATGTTCTGTATCACTGCATAAATATTGAATAATAACTTACTACACTACCAAACAGAAATTGTTCAGGTTATATACGTATTGTATTCTGTAAAATATACAGCAACATAGGTTAATTCTATAAGTCCCCAGACAGTCAATAAGTTAACAATCTATGTGAACAATATGGAAACATTTGATATTATCTCAATACATTGCCGGCCCCTGGGGAAAATTCTGATTGTGACCACAAAGAAGTATTTTCTTTCTGTTAGCTAATCTCAGTTAATGATCATAATTGTTCCAATGTTAACTACTTTCAAGAGAAATAAAGAGAATCATTAGAAATCCTTTTGTGCATGGGTTCAAGCGTATTTCTTCATATTGTGTATAGTTGAATATGTTTTGTCCTACCTTAATCTCATGTGTCCTCATTATCAGATTGTCACACACATCTTATTTTTAATCTAAGATATACGTGCCTAAGTTGTCTGAACACAGCTATTCAGGTGGGAAACTACACTGCTCAAAAAAAATTAAAGCAACACTTTTTAATCAAAGTATAGCATCAAGTCAATTAAACTCCTGGAATATTTATCTGGTCAGTTAAGTAGCAGAGGGGGTTGTCAATCAGTTTCAGCTGCTTTGGTGTTAATGAAATTAAGAGGTGCACTAGATGGGCAACAATGAGATGACCCCCAAAACAGGGGTCAGTGTCACTACTGGTGGCATGAGGAGAAACCTTGACCCTACAGAGGTTGCACAGGCAGTCCAACTCCTCCAAGATAGCACATCAATATGTGCCATTGCCAGAAGGTTTGCTGTGTCTCCTAGCACAGTGTCAAGAGTATGGAGGAGATTCTAGGAGAGAGGCAGTTACTCTAAGAGAGCTGGACAGGGCCGTGGAAGGTTCTTAACCCATCAGCAGGACCAGTATCTGCTCCTTTGTGCAAGGAAAAACAGGATGAGCACTGCCAGAGCCCTTCAAAATGACCTCCAGTAGGCCACTGGTGTGAATATCTCTGACCAAACAATCAAAAACAGACTTCATGGGGGTGGCCTGAGGGCCCAATGTCCTCTAGTGGGCCCTGTGCTCACTGCCCAACATCATAGAGCTCGATTGGCATTTGCCATTGAACACCAGAATTGGCAGGTCCTCCACTGGAACCCTGAGTTGTTCACAGATGAGATCAGGTTCACCCTGAGCACATGTGACAGACGTGAAAGGGTCTGGAGAAGCCGTGGAGAACATTATGTTGCCTGTAACATCGTTCAGCATGACCGTTGTGGTGGTGGGTCAGTGATGGTCTGGGGAGACATATCCATGGAGGGATACACAGACCTCTACAGGCTAGACAATGGCATCCTGCCTGCCATTAGGTATTGGGATGAAATCACTGGACCCATTGTCAGACCTTACACTGGTGCAGTGGGTCCTGGGTTCCTCCTGGTGCACGACAATGCCCGGCCTCATGTGGGGAGAGTATGCAGGCAGTTCCTGGAGGATGAAGATATTGATACCACTGAATGGCCCCCACGCTCGCCTGACTTAAATCCAATAGAACACCTCTGGGATATCATGTTTCAGTTCATCTGACACCACCATGTTGTACCTCAGACTGTCCAGGAGCTCAGTGATGCCCTGGTCCAGATCTGGGAGGAAATCCCCCAGGGCACCATCCATTGTCTCATTAGGAGCATGCCTCAACATTGTCAGGCATGCATACAAGCACATGGGGGCCATACAAACTACTGAGGACCATTCTGAGCTGCTGCAATGACATTTCAGCAAAATAGACTAGCCTGCTGCATAATTTTTTCACTTTGATTTTTGGGGTGTCTTTGAATTCAGTCCTCTGTAGGTTGATAATTTTCATTTCCATCAAACGATGGGGCGTCCTTAAGTTCCAAACACATTACCCCGTCCATATCAGGATAGATATCCAGAAGGAGATTTTTCCACATTGAGATCTGATGTGTTTTCAAAGTGTTCCTTTCATTTTTTTGAGCAGTGTGTAACTATTATTTTTATTGTATTATTATTATTATTATATCGAGTTTATATAACGCCAAAGGGTTTGCTCAGCGCTGTACAATAGAGGGGGGGACAATACATAAAACATTACAGTAACAACAAACAGCACACGAGGGGTTAGAGGGCCCTACTCTTTCAAGCTTACAATCTAGGAGGGAGGGGGTAGTGGTACAGGAGGAAATGGCTGTGGGGGATGGAGTGGTAGGAGGAGGGAAGGGCAGCGGCT
The DNA here is from genome assembly GCF_062004578.1 of Staurois parvus. NCBI lineage: Eukaryota > Metazoa > Chordata > Amphibia > Anura > Ranidae > Staurois > Staurois parvus. The sequence goes on along the minus strand of NW_028317965.1, from coordinate 5,865,009 downwards.
GTTAGGTGAGGGTGGGGTAGGCTTCCCTGAAGAGGTGGGTTTTCAGGGAGCGCCTGAAGGTGAGGAGGGAAGGTGACAATCTGATGGATTGGGGTAGTGAGTTCCAGAGGATGGGGGAGGACCTGGAGAAGTCTTGCAGTCGTGCGTGGGAGAAGGAGACCAGGGAGCAAGATAGAAGGAGGTCCTGTGAAGAGCGAAGGGTACGGGTAGGGTGGTACCTGGGAATCAGGTCGGTGAGGTAGTCAGGGGCAGTGTTGTGAATGGCTTTATAGGTCAGAGTGAGCAGTTTGAATTTAATGCGTTGGGCAATGGGGAGCCAGTGGAGGGAGAGGCAGAGGGGGGTGGCAGAGGTGGAGCGGCTGGTGAGGTGGATGAGTCTGGCCGCTGAGTTCAGGATGATCTGAAGCAGGGAGAGTTTGCACTGGAGTAGGCCGGTGAGGAAGGAGTTGCAGTAGTCAAGGCGTGAGATAATCAGGGAGTGTACGAGTAGTTTAGTGGTGTCTGGGGTAAGAAAGGAGCGTATCTTGGCGATGTTGCGGAGGTGGAGCCTGCATGTGTTTGTAAGTGATTTGACATGAGGTTGGAAGGAAAGGTTTGAGTCCAGAATGACGCCAAGGACTTTGGCTTGCGGGGCGGGATTGATGGTGGTGTTGTTGGTAGTGATGGAAAGGATGGGGGGGGCGCGGGGAGGGGGAAAGACGAGAAGCTCGGTTTTGGAGAGGTTGAGCTTGAGGAAATGGAGCGACATCCAGTCAGAGATGTCGTTTAGGAGGTGAGTGATGCGGGCGGAGAATGTGGGGGTGAGGTGAGGGGTGGATAGGTAGATTTGAGTATCATCAGCGTAGAGGTGGTAGTTGAAGCCGTGGGAGTGTATGAGTTTGCCAAGGGAGGAGGTGTAGATGGAGAAGAGAAGGGGTCCAAGGACAGAGCCCTGTGGGACCCCAACAGAGAGGGGGAGGGAAGGGGAGGTGGCACCGTTGTAGGAAACGCTGAAGGAGCGTTGGGATAGATAGGACGAGAACCAAGAGAGAGCGGTGTCTCTGATGCCAAGGGAGAGTAGTTTATTAAGGAGGAGGGGGTGGTCGACTGTGTCAAAGGCCGCGGAGAGGTCTAGGAGAAGGAGGACAGAGTAGTCGCCTTTGGCTTTGGCTGTTAGTAGGTCGTTGGTGATTTTGAGGAGGGCAGTTTCGGTGGAGTGTAGGGAACGGAAGCCGGACTGAAGTGGATCAAGGAGGTTGCTGTCAGTTAGGTGGGCGCTTAGGCGATTTTAATACCATTTTAATACCAATTTTCACTGGTATTAAAATGAGTGTGGATATATTTGTTGATAAAAGAATGATTGCTGTGGTTTCAGTTATACACCATTGGTCATACATGATTCAGCAAATTAAAAAATAAATACTTGTGATCTCCAGCTGCAAATAAATGGCAAATACAATGTACTTATTAGTGAGAACATACACTCACTGGCCACTTTATTAGGTACACCTGTTGAATTGCTTGGTGACACAAGTGAAGGGATGGACTCTGTCCAACCAACCCCAGGAGTCCAATGTTGAGGAATGGCCTCACCATACTGGCAATTCCCTTCCTGACGCGTTTCTCCCCAATCACCAGGGATGGGTCACAGAGGCCATGAAAAAAAAAACAGGTGTGTATGTGTAATGATAGAGTGATTAGAAAACAGGAAGACAAGAGAAACGGAATAGTAATGCTGAAATACAAGAGAAGAGAAAGAAAGAGAGAGCAAAAGAGAAAAAAAAAGAAAAAAAAATGAAAAGTAAAGATAAATTTAGTATGAATGGGAAAATAGAAAAAAAAATCAGTCTCTAAAATTAAGCTTTATTCTGAAAAAAGTAAAATCGGACACACCATCTATCCAATCACTTTGTATCCAATCAGGCTGGTCCTTGCACTACATAGTTGATGGTAGATCTAAAGGAGATTGTACAATCAGATTATATAGTGTATGGTGAGTATTACAGAATCCAGGACATACTTTTCCTGTTTACAATACTACAGCTCTATTCACATAGGCTGTTATCTGATCACTCATACACTCTGCCAAATGGACAATCTATTCATGATGAAATTAAGATTTAAAAAAAAATTGATGTCTATGTATTTAGTGAGAATGGTGATCACTGATTAATTGCATTGGAAAACCGTGCACCTGTGGAAGTGGGTGGTAATGAACTGCTGGAAGTGGGGAAGGCAGCCACAGGTATGTGCTAATGATGTCAGCTGAGGAAATCCTTCCTGAATCTTACTGGTTTTTCTGTCCTAAATCTACATATCAGCAATAGTGATGAAGCTTTCTAAGAAATTTAGCAAGGGCTAAGTTAAGGCCGTGTTCTCAAAATCAAAGAGAGCTTTTATTTTTCTGAAACTGCGGTACTTTAATGGCATTTTGTGTAGCACTACCCTCTTGAGGGCCGCTGGATTTGTTTTGGGCCCCCCTATGCTCTGCACGGTCAGGCAACATGCATTTTCCACACTTGCACATTCAAAGTCAGTATACAGTCCTTGAGCTGGTTTTTAGTTGTTTTTATTAAGGGGTTAAGAGCTTGGATGTGGTCTAGGGGTATATAGGATGCTCAAGGAAATGCAAACGTAAGGAGACACTTCTTACTGTACAAAAATGTGGACCAAAAATAGCAACTGTCTCTGTTAAGGAGCACTGAAGTCCCCTTGCTGTACCTCCTCAGAACCCAGATGAATCCTCCTCTTCACCGCTGCACTATCCCTGAGCAAGGGATTCCAAGATCTGCCACTTAAGAAGTCCAGGATGAGAACTAGTTGGGTCTTGCACCTGACCGCCCTCTCCCTTTATCTGGCCCAGGGGGTGTAGTAGTACTCACACTGTCCTGCCCTGTCAGTGTGGTGGGTTGGTAGCTGTTTTCAGGTCTTTCGCTAGGCTGGCTCCTTGCCTGCTGCTCAGAAAGTTCTCTCTAGGAGACTTTGAGCAGTGGAGATTCTCCTGACAAGCAAACAACCTGTAGGTAGGTTCCCCTCCCTGGGACCCCTCTCAGACTTCACACTCCAGTCTTCTTTCAATCTGTCTTCTACCTGACTCCGACTGCTCAGGATCTGCCAAATTTATGGGATGTCCTTGGTCACAATGCCCAGCCTCCTGTCTGGGGATTGGCCAAGGTCCCTCAAACATGAAGATCTTGGCCACCTCCCCTCCTCCACCACTCTTCCAGAAAGTTCTCTAAGTTTCTGTAAGGGTGGAAGGGCTTCAGAAGCCCTGACCTGTTAGAGCCTCCCAGCCTGTCTTGAGGTGAACTCATGCCTTACTCCCAGCTGACTCATCCCAGGCAGCTACCCAGCCTCTATAACAAAAATCCTGTCTATCTAACCTAGAGGGCATTACATATGGTACATAGGGGAGCTTTACTACAAAAATATTATAACGTCATGCAGTTCAGTACAAAGAATAAAAAACATATAAAAGTGGGGTAAAACAATTATTAAATTATAAGTATAGTCAGATATAAAAGGCACATGTTTGATGCTGTTTATTAATCAACATATATTTATAGAACATAGCTGATCAGGGCTGGATCTAGCCTCTCTGATCTGGGGATGCAGTAAAAAAAGTTAGGTGGCATAAGTTTCAACACTGTGCGAGTCACTGACTGGCTGTCACACAGTGTCACGACCTGGGAAACATTATTAAGTATTAGGTTGTCATTAGATTAGGGTGACTAAACAGAACATGTGTCCCCTTATATCAGATGTCCCCATTTGTCCCCTTTACATTAGGAGTCCTCATCAGAGTCCCTCTTTACTTAATAACTACTCAGCAGAGCTCCCTTTTACATTAGGTTCACATCAGAGTGCCCGCTTACATCAGGTGTCCCCATCAAAATGCCCCCCTACATCAGGTGTCACCATTAGAGTGCCCGCTTACATTAGTGTTGCAATCAGTGTGCCCCCTTACATCAATGTCCCCATAAGATTGCCCTCTTACATCAGATGTTCCCATCAGAGTTTCCCCTTACATCAGTGTCCCAATCAGAGCGCCCCCTTACATCAGTGTCCCCGTCAGAGTGTCCCCTTACATCAGGTGTCCCCATCAGAGTGCCCCCTTACATCAGTGTCCCAATAAGAGTGCCCCCTTACATCAGTGTCCCCATCAGAGTGCCCCCTTACATCAGTGTCCCCATCAGAGTCCCCCCTTACATTAGTGTCCCCATCAGAGTGCCCCCTTACATCAGAGTGCCCCTTTCATATGGTGGCCCCATCAGAGTATCCACTTACATAAGGTAGCCCCATCAGAGTGCCCCCTTACATGGATTGTCCCCATCAAATGCCTCAGTACATCAACTGTCATCATCAGACTCTGGCTCTTGGATTAGTGGATGCACTCTCAAAGACTTGGGGGGGGGGGGGCGGGGGGGTATACAGCCCTCCCCAGAACCCCCCTTAGATTCGGCCCTGTAGCCAATTTTTTTTTAAAGTATCTCAATCTGATTTCATATCAGTCTCCAGTGATGCCCGGCTCATCGGCAGTCAGGGCGGGAAAGGAGTGGAAGGCACCGTAAGCCAACCAGAATTTACTGCATTACAAAGTGCTGTGTCTAGAAAATGGAGCTTGCAGGTAGCAGAGAGGTGACCTCATCAGCAGGCTGCTACTCCTTTACTATGGAATGACATTTTTGACCAAGCTGGGTGGCTTTTGCTGCAGTGGAGAAAAGTAAATGGTCAGCACCAGGGGCGGACTGACCATTTGGAGACTCGGGCACTGCCCGAGGGCCCGGGGTCAGTAGGGGGCCCCATGAGATGCCCCTGGTACCTTTTTCATAGGCTTTTTTGAGTTTGGGAAAGGACACAGGGGCCCCATGATCCCCTATTGCCCGGGAGCCCCATGAGTTGTCAGTCCGCCCCTGGTCAGCACTCTGTATAGTAATAGGATCATAGCTTGGCATTCCAACTGCTTAGCTGTCTGCTTATACTTACACTTCAGACATAATGTATGTACTTTCAAAGAAAATAGTCCTCACTTTGACTTCCTAGCTGTACTACTTACCTATGTACTATATACAAAATATTCTGAATTCTTTGGTATCATACAAACCCGATCATTATAATTATAGCGGAAGGAGTGTGAGAGAACTATGATTGCAGCTTACTGCCAAAAGGTCTGCATACAAGACTGTTCCAAATTGAAGTGGACTTACAGAAAAGTGCTTTTCTCCCACATAATTCTGGGCTTAATTGAGCTTTCCTGTCACTTTTAGCTAAAAAACTGTTACAGCATAAGGTTGTCAAATGAACAATACTTCTCCAATGTTGCTCTGATTACGGGGCGGAAGCAGAACTTGTAACATTTGAATGAATACATTTAATGAAAACCTCAATATATGTCCAAAATGAACTGACTCCAAAAATACATCAATATCTCTTGCTGTAAAATACAAAGGCTGGAGTAATTGAGAGTACAATTTGGCAGAACATAATAATAAGATCTGAAAAGAGGCAATTATTTAGCAAATCGGAATTTAACCAGAATAACAATTAGGATACGCAGATATCAGTCCAAATGAGTACATTTCATCCCTTCTGCCATCTTAAAGGGTCTGTCCACCAACATTCAGATAATACAGTAAAGAATACTCACCTGCTCATCATTCCAGTACAGACTACTACAGACTGGTACCCAGTCCCCTCCCCCATCCCCCCCCCCCCTTTACTCTTCCTTTCAGAGTGGCAGTTCACTCCCGAAATAATTGTATGCACTGCCAATGAGACTACACTAAAGCTGTGGGCGCCCACAAGTGTTCCCACACCAATCAATACCACAAATAAATATATAAAGTAGTGCCGCACTTTTACGACTAATAAATCCACCCAAAGAATCTAACTTACATCCAAATCAAAGTAAATAAAATATATTAAAAAAAAAAGATCAGTGGAAATGAATAATGAATACCCTGCTGACCATTTAAAACATATCCAGATCAGCCTGACAATACCAATACATACACTCACTGGCCGCTTTATTAGGTACACCTATTCAATTGCTTGGTAACACAAGTTGCTAATCAGCCAATCACATGGCAGCAACTCAATGCATTTAGGTGTCTAGACGTGGTGAAGATAACTTGCTGAAGTTCAAACTGAGAATCAGAATGGGGAAGAAAGGAGATTTAAGTGACTTTGAACGTGGCATGGTTGTTGGTGTCAGACAGGCTGGTCTGAGTATTTCAAAAACTGCTGATCTACTGGGATTTTCAGGCACAACCATCTCTAGGGTTTACAGAGAATGGGCCAAAAAAAATTAGAATACACACTTGTACAATAAATGTTTGCACTTTATACAGTCATGTAAGTGCTGTATGTTTTAGGTGATATTTGGTTTACCACACAAGTGTGTGTATTACAGCAGCTTCTAAGTATAGAGGGGGTTAATAGAGTGCAGTTGTTTTTGTGTACGTGCAAAAGTACATAAAATAACAAATCCATAACAAGTGACAAATGGCATGCCCATATTGTAACAGTGGATCAGTGCGAAGAGCAGGAGAAGATCAAGAGCATGAGCCTATAGCATGGGATTAGGGGTTGGTGAGAGAGGTATCGGTGTATGAAATTCATTGAGTATATGATCAAACCAAGAAATACATAAGAACAAACCGTGTGAGAATTTCAAATTATCAGCAATCAAATAAAAAAGTTATAAATATCCACTAATCTTCAACCCCCACCCAAAAAAAAACAGAAAAAGAGGTACATTAGAAAAGTGTACCTAACTATTATTATTATTATTATACAGGATTTATATAGCGCCAACAGTTTGTGCAGTGCTTTACAAAATGAAGGTAGACATTACAGTTACAATACAATTTGGTACAGGAGGAAACAGAGGGCCCAGTTCATTAGAGTTTACAATCTAACTTAATCATTTAAACTATTCATACAAATCCAACCTGACAATAGGAAAGTCCAAAAAATGAATCTTCAGTAATATAGTGCAATCTTGGATCCTTCATCTGATGCACCACTGTGAATCTTAAAGTGTTCCTAAACCCCAGACCCCGCATGAACTAGGTCCGGTCTCCCCGGACCGCGCATGAACTATATCTGGTCTCCCCGGACCCTGCATTCACTAGATCCGGTCTCCCTGGACCCTGCATTCACTATATCTGGTGTCCCTGGACCCTGCATTCACTATATCTGGTCTTCCCAGACCCTGCATTCACTATATCCGGTCTCCCCGGACCCTGCATTCATTATATCTGGTCTCCCCAGACCCTGCATTCACTATATCCGGTCCCCCAGGACCCTGCATTCACTATATCCGGTCTCCCCGGACCCTGCATTCAATATATCTGGTCTCCCCAGACCCTGCATTTACTATATCCGGTCTCCCCGGACCCTGCATTCAATATATCTGATCTCCCCAGACCCTGCATTCACTGTATCCGGTCTCCCCGGACCCTGCATTCACTATATCTGGTCTCCCTGGACCCTGCATTCACTATATCTGGTCTCCCCGGGCCCTGCATTCACTATATCTGGTCTCCCCGGGCCCTGCATTCACTATATCAGCTCTCCCCGGACCCTGAATTCACTATATCTGGTCTCCCCGGACCCTGCATTCACTATATCTGGCCTCCCCAGACCCTGAATTCACTATATCCGGTCTCCCCGGACCCTGCATTCACTATATCTGGTCTCCCCAGACCCTGAATGCACTATATCCGGTCTCCCAGGAACCCGCATTCAATATATCTGGTCTCCCCAGACCCTGCATTCACTTTATCCAGTCTCCTCGGACCCTGCATTCATTATATCTGGTCTCCCACAGTACACACAACATGGTAGTGCAATTATTTTAGTAAATACAAACTGCTTAATACCTTTTCTCATCAGCAGTCTTGTGACTTCTATCCGTGTTCAGCAGGGCACTGGTTAAAGTTTGTAGAAGGAGTTTTCTTTCTGTTCTAGGAGGATGCAAAACCCCTGAACTCTGTCTGGACAGTGCTGATTGGCAATGTGCTGATCACATGCACTCTCCAAGAATACAAAAGCCTGTCTAGCAATACACACTAAACTGAGCATGTGCAGAATGGCTACGGGTTCAGACTGTCTTATCAGGAGAAAAGACATGGACATTTGATCAAGAGGAGGAGCAGAGAAGGCAGGATCAAACAGCCTTTTTACACAATGCAGAGGATTAACCCCTTAGGTTCCACAGTGAGTATAACAAGGGTGCTTTACTGCATATACAGACTGATTTTACTGTTGTTGGTTTAGTAACACTTTAAAGCAAGACTCAATGAAAAAATAAAATGCATAAAGCATTGTGCATCAATTGCCTCACACCCCCATCTTGATTCCAAAACGCCCCTCCCAAGGCATCCTGTAGAGTAATAAATTAAAGTCACAGTTTTCTCTATGAGCCAAGCTAATTTTCTGGCTGAGGGCTCAGACATACTGTATCTTCCTGTTTGTTCTCTTCTTTAGCACTGGTTCCTTCACTGCCTCTAGAGTTTATGAGAGAGGACCCGGACACTGGAACTGTTGCCTCCACCAATAGGATAGTGCAGTGCGTAAGATGAGCAGTGGTGTTGATACTGCGCTGACAAAGTCCGAGACTCTTCTGGAACAATATCTGCCACCAACTGATGAAGAGCTAGCAAAGGAAGCTGCAAAAACAGAGGGCTTTGAGTTATCGACAGGAAATACAAGCTACTACATTCACTTGGGATCACTCTCTACAAAGGCCCGCAAACGTGCCTACCAACAGCCTCTGACAAAATTCAGGGATGCTAAAGGCAGAAGTCAGGAGGCTATTGCTCAGCTGCAGACTACTGTTGACATGATTGAATTTGCCAGGAAGAACACTGGAACTGTTGCCTCCACCAATAGGAGAGAATAGGAGTCCACATTATGCAAGGGGGTTTTGTAATATTTTGGAGTTAGGCTTCAATAAAGAAATGCAATGTACTAACATTATTGCTTCATTGAATTTACTCTGTTACATTCATTCGATACATATGATGTCAGTAAAAACAACCATACAAGTAAAATAAAAATATTTTTTGCTAATAGGATTTGTTCCAATTTAACCCCTCTTAACCCTTAGTTATCTCTAATCAGACCAAATTAACTTTATCTCCCCCCTTCCATTTAGCTATTATTTTTCTGCAAATGTTTAAATTTACATTTTTAACTATTAATAATTAAACTATTTTTCAAATTAATTTTGCATGAATTTTTGTGTCTCATTAAAATGTTTAAGATTTATAAATGCCTTTATTTCATCTATACATAATTTAGTATAAACAAAGAAATGCAGCGCTAATTGAAAATTAAATAATAATGTCCAAATTAAAAGTCCATATAAATGCTCAAAAAACTGAAACAAAAATAAAGGAGAAAAAAACTGTATCTCATATACCTTTACCATACACCCGGAAAAAATGGTATAGTGAGGAATCAATATGGCAAATAATTTCCAATGGGTATCCTCTCCCAGGTATAGGATGATGACTCCGCCCTGAAAGATCCCCAGACCGGGCTGTAACGCCGATCAATAAGCACAATGCGATAGGGACTCAGAATGACAAAGTAGAAATCCTCTTGCAAAATTAAGGTGATTTATCCACTTTAAACTTTGCAAACTTTAAAGAATCTCCCATCCGGCAATCAGAAAAGGAATACAGATCAGAAAGAACTCATAGTGCAGTAATCAATATAAACTTTAGCCAATTTATTAAAAGATCCACGTACATCAAATCATAAACTAACCAGCATTGAATGAACAAAAGTTTCAAACCAAAAAAATGGCCGCCGTCCCTCCAGCACGTGGTGGCGTCATACACCAAAGTTCCACCCAATGCGTTTCGTCATCAGGAAGATGTCTTCAGGGGCCTTAAATTTAGTAATGTTTGTACCAAAATCATAATAGAGAAGTATGGGCTCCAGCCTGCTGTCAGAATGAACTGCACTCCTGAGATCCATGGGAAAAATACAGCCAAAATAATTTTGCCTGTTTCTCTGCACTAGTACCTTTTTGAAAAAAAAACCAAACAGTAAAAAAGTGGATTTTTAAAATTGTGTTATATTTTTGCTTATGAATTGCATAGAAAATAAAATACATTTTGTAAGGCAGGTTTGACTTCACTTTCCGGTTGCCATGTAGCTACGCCCAACACATTTTGTCCTTCCGACTTTGTCATAGGAGAAGCAGCAGCAAAGCAGTTATACCACTGCAAGGCAGGACGCAGAGCCTGTCAGCTTGTGTAGTGAAGAGCAGAGATCAGAAGACAACAGTTGGGCGTAGCTACATGGCAACCGGAAAGTGAAGTCAAACCCACAACCTGAAGTGACGAATCAGAGTAGCGGAGAGGTCCAGGCAGCATGAAGGAGGTGGAAAAAACTTTACCCTATGTGATTGATGTCACAAGTGTGATATAGGCACTTTTCTTTGTTGTGTTCTTCTCCTAACCTCTAGAATGGTGTCAGTACTTCCCATGGAGTTATACTGAGCACAAAATACCATGCCATGTAAATGAGAGGCAATGTGATGTGAGCCCATTCTGGAGGACGGCTAAGGAGCAGTAGATGACCCAGGGGAAGGGAGTTTTTCTGACCAGACCTGGCTGTTCATATCCTTAAGGGGACATCCGGCAGATATTATACATACAAATGTGCATCTGGTGAGTGCGTAATCTTAACATATTCACGGCACACCACCTGGATGATTACTTGTTTGGAGCACTTACCTGAGACCATTTTGGATCTTCACTACTCATAATCTGTGGACATTTATGCAATATAGATCAATATACAGATTTATCAGCACCATTGTGTGCTCACAATTGTCACCTCATTAGCACTTTATTGTGATTATTTGTAAGTTTGCACTTTGTCACTGGATATTTATTTACTGTTTATTATCATATTTATTTATACTTACATCTTGCTTATTGTGCGTTGTTGTGACAACCCTGATACTTTGTCTTAGCGCTGCACCTATATATATATATTTGAGTACTTTTGAAGGTTGTTTTTGGTTACCTTTTATTGGTGCAATAGCTGCTTACGGTTTTAGCGCTCACTTTCTTCTGCTTTTATATAGTAGTTTGTTTATAAGGCTCACCTTTTAGGAGAAATTAAGAATTCAATATTTTAATGTCATCACTCCAATTAAAAAAATAGCAGCTGCTCTCCACAGAAGGAGGAGGTGTAAATCCATGGACACGTCACATCCTGCTTTCTAACCCTACAGCTACGGGAAACTACAGCTCCCATCATGCCTAGCTGTATAGTGAAAAGGAAGTGCATGAATGGGCGTGAATGTGGACGGGTACATTAGACAAGTATTTTTTGCACTAAATGGGATCATGTACTCAGGGCTGCTGTTAGAAACCACGGGGCCCCATAAAGCCAACCTGCCCCCCCCCCCCAACTGAGAGACCAGGAGTCTCCTCCCCTCTTTCAGCAACCCAATGTAGATTAGCACCAGGGGCGGACTGACAACTCATGGGGCCCCCGGGCAATAGGGGATCATGGGACCCCTGTGTCCTTGCCCAAACTCAAAAAAGCCTATGAAAAAGGTATCAGGGGCATCTCATGGGGCCCCCTAATGACCCTGGGCCCTCGGGCAGTGCCCGAGTTTCCAAATGGTCAGTCCGCCCCTGATTAGCACTATGTGGGTGAGTACATGCAGGGCCATGGATAAGGGGGTACCACCAGTCTCCTGTTCAGGGTCCCGGCCAGCAGGCCTCAGATAGGAATGAACAGATAGGAATCTGAAGCCAGCAGGCTTCAGATAGGAATGAACACAGTGAGTGATCGGTACTGATCACTAATTGTGTTCATTCAGGAAAGGAAAGGGCTGGCAATGTGACATATCCATCCTGAATGATCCTACTGTATGCTTGCAGCTGGCGGTAGGAAGGAGAGGAGGGAAGCCAGCAGCTGTGGGGGGGGGGGGGGCACACAGGGGGGCTTGGGCAGCAGGGGGAAACATGTGGTGCACAGGAAGGAAGATGAGGGGGCAATTGCTGGAACCGATCCCCTGTATGGCTCTCTCTACAGCAGCTGAAAGCCAGCGGGAGGGAGAGGAGCAGAGGCAAGCTTTAAGCTGCTGTAGAGAGAGCCATACAGGGGATCGGTTCCAGTAAATGCCCTCCATGTTGTGCTGATCACCCTCCCTGCCCACATCCCATTCACCTAGTTGCCTGGGCCCCCCTGCTGGCCTGGGCCCCGAACTGGTGGACTGGTGGTACCCCCTTATCCACGGCCCTGCATGCACTCACCCACATAGTGCTAATCTACATTGGGTTGCTGAAAGAGGGGAGGAGACTCCTGGTATCTCAGTCAGTAACTGAGGTCATGGGAGGCAGGATAGACCAGAAGTCTCCTGTCTAATGATGCATGCATCAGTGGGCAGTTCAAACCGAGAGTCTGAGACTCCTGGGTCCACCCACTTTGGCGGGCAGGGACGAAATTGCGTTCCTGTGCGCTGTAAGAAATTACAGCGGTGAAGAGACAAGACCAGTGCGGGAATACAGGGCATAGCAGCCACCGGTCTTACAAAATGGAGATCACAGGAAAGGAAGTCTGTAGTTTATATATTGCACCTCAATTTTCTCGGAGAAGATGAACTGGGGGAGAATTGAACAAGATCTTTGCTGAAGGCATGAAACCACCAGCACTTACACAGAACTAATTAGACCCATAGCAAAAATGCACAAATTGCTCTGGGCCACTTCCCCTCCCCCCCCCACCATGCCCCACAGTGCACTGTGCTCTGACAGTGCATTGTGATTGGACAAAACAATGCACCTGACCACAAGTCAGGTGCAATGATTTGGCCAGTCACAACAAAACTGGGTAGAGCTAGCATTGAGGTCACCGCTAGCTCCGCCCAATTGTTTACGTCTGACTTGCAAATGTCAGATAGCGGCAAGTGTTCGGCAGGTCTTTCAGATTTTGATACGTCACCCCTGTAGACCCCCACAACCACAGCCCAGGGTTGTGGGGAAGAGGCCCTTTTCCTCATCAACATGGGGACAAGGTGCTTTGGGGGGCCCCTCTACCCCAATGCACCCCCATGTTGAGGGCATGTGGCATGGTACAGTTTAGTTTCCTGGCCTGCCAGGCCTATACTCGGATCAAGGGTCTGGTGGGAATTTTAGGGGGGACCCCACACTTTTTCCCTCTATTTTGGGGGCCTGGTAAGGCTTTTAGAAGAAACCCCACACACTTCCCCCGCATGTTTGGGAGGTGGAGTTCTCCTTAAAAGTCCTACCAGGCCTAAAGGGACCCATGAAATTAAAAAAATATATTTATTTATTTCAGGTACTTATATATTGCTGTCAATTTACGCAGCACTTTACATATATATTATACATTCACATCAGTCCCTAACCCTCAAGGGGTGTACAATCTAAGGTCCCTAACTTACATTCATAATTAGGGCCAATTTAGACAGGAGCCAATTAACCTACCAGCATGTTTTTGGAGTGTGGAAGGAAACCGGAGTACCCGGAGGAAACCCACACAGTCACAGGGAGAACATGCAAACTCCAGGCAGGTGGTGCCCTGGTTGTGATTCGAACCAGCGACCCAAGTACTGCCAGGTGGAAGTGCTAACCATTTAGCCAATGTGCTGCCCATATATATACTGTTTGGGTCCCTCCTAACCTTCCTACCAGACCTAAAGGGTCTTGGATGGATTAGGGGGGACATCATTTTTTTTTTTTAATATATATAATTTAAAAAAAAATGGCAATCCTGCTGCAGCAGGTTCTATACATTGTACAGATGTGCAGCTTTGCAGATAGCCAAAGAGGAACCCCCCCTACACACACACACACACACACAGACACGATAGTCAAAGGAATTTTTCTTTTTTACTTTTCTTTTTTCTTTAACCAATTCAATACCGGGCAATTTTACACCTTCCTGTCCAGGCCAGTTTTCAGGTTTCAGCGCTCTCACACTTTGAATGACAATTGCGCGGTCATACAACATTGTACCCAAACTAAAATTTTATCATTTTCTTCACACAACTAGAGCTTTCTTTTGGTGGTATTTAATCACCGCTGGGGTTTTTATTTTTTGCTAAATTAACAAAAAAAGACCAAAAATTTTGAAAAAAAACCACACGTTTTTCTTTGTTTCTGTTATAAAAGTTTGCAAATAAATAATTGTTCTTCATAAATTTAGGCCGAGATGTATTCTGCTACATGTCTTTGGTGAAAATAACCCAAATAGGGATGTATTTTTTAGTTTGTAGGAAAGTTATAGAGTTCACAAACTATGGTATAGATCTGAAAATTGATCAATCCTGAAGTACAGACGGCCAATCTAATTTCTTGAGGTCCCAGAATGTCAGAATAGTACAGATATCCCCCAAATGACCCCTTTTTGCAGAGTAGACAGTCCGACGTACTTCATAAGAGGTGTGGCGAGTTTTTTGAAGTTGTATTTTTTTGTCATAATTTTTCGGAAAATGAAAAAATGCAAAAAATTATTTTCACTATTTTTTTTTTACATACTGTCACCAGTGCAGTACAGCATCATCATATAACTGACATGGTGGTGATCAGGGACACTGACTGGTGACAGTGTGAAAAAAAAAATATATATATTTTTTTATTTTTTTTATTATTTTACATTTTTTATTACATTTTTTTTTTTTTTTTTAAGATTTTTTTTTCATATTTCACTATGTCCAAAGTAGTACAATGTTATCATAGTAACATTGTACTACTTTGGGGAAGTGATCAGTATTTTTTTTTTTTTACACAATTTGCTTATAGCAAAGAATTACTTTGCTATAAGCAAGCATTTACCTGAATGACATCAATTCATTCAGGGTTTTTTTTTTTTTTTGTGCTTAGCTGTGATTTGGCCACAGCTAATCACATGACATGTGCATGTGATTAGCTGTGACCATTCACAGCTAGACACTAGTATACAATGGATGGCATGAATGAAGCCATCCATTGTATACAACTGTCATGTGACCTGCTGTGATTGGTCACATCAGGTCACATGGTACCAGCAACGGGGCCGATACTCAGATCTGTCCAAGGTACACGGCCGGTGACAGATTGCGCCGCTGCGCGGCTCTGCAAGCGCGAACAGTGCGCATGTGCGGGAGGACGCCATATGGCGTCCACCCGGAACGCTGATGACATTTGCCGGCCGCCATTCGGCCATGGGGGGGGGGGGCAAATGGTTAAGCAATGAAAAATTACAGCACCTTTAAAAACTGTACTTTTTCAATTTATTTCTTTTCACTGATTCATGTCCCTCGCGGCTTTACCTGAGTCCCCATACCCCTTTTATAACCAATAACTTGCATATAATCCTTCAAAATGGGAGCTTTTGAATTTACAAGTTCAAGTCCCATAGACTTGCATTACGTTCAAAGTTGGTGATCAATCTTTCGATAGGTTCGAATATTCGACTGTGAAACAAATAGGGGAGTGCTCAGCCCATTACTATTGACAATTTTCAAGGCTTAAAGCTAGATAACCTTACTGTATATGTTGTAACAGACACTGACGTTATTTTTTAAAATCTCATTTCTATGCATGACCGAATGCTGGTTATGTATTTTGGATGTTGTCATTGGAGTTTTTCAGTTGATGGTACATCTTCTGTACTTCTTCTCAATTTTGATAACCCAATAAAAAATGTATGCATTAAAAAAATTGTTCTGGTCCATAAAGAGTATACAAGAGCCAAAGTGGCTAAACACTTTCTGACATATTTATTGTGTCCAGGGCAAATATTTCTTAGTGCAGTGGAGGAACTCTAGCACACAGGTAAGTACATTCACACTTTAAACTCTTTTTTTAAACAGTTACACTGTTGATAGATATATATTTTGACTGTTGCACACACATTTTTTGATTACATAGTAATTAAAATGTAATTTACATATTGTGTGCAGATTATCAAATTGTAACCTTTCAAATTGCAGACAAGGTTTCATTTTATTGTCAAATTTAAGTGAAAGAAAAACGTCATTATTACAGGGGATGTCTAGATTCATTATCCTTCAGATACTGTCACATACTTGGTGCATAACTATATAATAGCCCCTGTATCTTAAAGTGACTCATTCATATGTAACATCATTTGGGAGACTTTCAAAAACAGATTTAAGCCTTTTTGACAATTTCCACTTCACGTGAAGGAAATTAATAGATCTGGAAATCTTGGCTCTTGAAAAGCATACAAAAATAGACAGGAAGTCAATACAGCAGAACTACAGTTAACAGCACTCCAACAAATCTAATTAAAGTAAAATACAAATACAATGAGAAAAAACATAATGAAAAGGAAAGTAGCAAGGAGAATTCACATGAACAAACTTTGCTGCCAAGAAATTTTCAGACATGAATGAATGGGTATAACAAATGCCAATTTGAAAATAGGCCAATAATATTTTTTTTCATCCTGGTCATTTGAAAGTACATATTAAAGCTAAAAATTTCAAATTTAAAAGATTAAATATTAATTTCCAAAATGTAAAAAAATCGGTGCTGGTATCCATCAACAGGCATGAATCTAAAGCTATTTTGCTTCACTCATTGGTGGAATTGACCCTCTACCAGGGGCGGAGTGACCATTAGGAAACTCGGACACCGCCCGAGGGCCCGGGGTCAGTAGGGGGACCCATGAGATGCCCCTGGTATCTTTTTCATAGGCTTTTTTGAGTTTGGGCAAGGACACAGGGGCCCCATGATCCCCTATTGCCCAGGGGCCCCATGAGTTGTCAGTCTGCCCCTGCCCTCTACATCAGGGGTGTCAAACTGGTGGCCCTCCAGCTGTTGCGAAACTACAAGTCCCATCATGCCTCTGCCTTTGGGAGTCATGCTTGCAACTGTCAATCTTGCAATGCCTCATGGGACTTGTAGTTTGGCAACAGCTGGAGGGCTGCCAGTTTGACACCTGTACTCTACATTATCAGAATGTAGTTCCAGTGGTTACCAGCAGGTTCTTCCCCATTGATCTGATCTGACATCATATTATGTATCGCATGCGTATGACTGTTGGTAAGTTAAATATTCCTCCCTCTAATTCAGGCCACTTTAGCATTTTGCTAGTTTTCAGAGAAGCTCCATTTGCGTGTGTACCACCTTTGTCCAAAGCTTCTTGCTCCCTGTCCCCTTTGCTACAATAAATGGGTTTTCATGGGAATCACTGAGGTGTTGTCACCCTTGGTTGTGAAAGACGAGTACCATCATTCAAATCAACACAAAACACTGGTCACTGGTGCTGAATGGAGAGCGAGCATTTGGCTGTGGTACCGTGTCTGCAGACTCACAAACACAGACAAACAGATAGCAAAATCTAGAATGATTTGATCAAAAGAGCATCTATATACAAATAGAGGGTTGGAGGCTACGTATGTGCTGTAAGCAGGGGCGGATTGACCATTAGGAAACTCGGACACCGCCCGAGGGCCCGGGGTCAGTAGGGGGCCCCATGAGATGCCCCTGGTATCTTTTTCATAGGCTTTTTTGAGTTTGGGCAAGGACACAGGGGCCCCATGATCCCCTATTGCCCGGGGGCCCTATGAGTTGGCAGTCCGCCCCTGGCTGTGAGCTACCCCTTTAGAACACCAATAAATTGGGCTTCAGTCTGGGGAGGGTCTACATTCAGCAGAAACATAGAAAAAGATGACTTTTTTTAGCACACAGTTCAGCCCTGCATAATAGCAGGATCAAATGCTCCATTCAATAGGTTCCCTGGGGGATTCCAAAGTATACTGATACTTCTGGGATTGAAGACTACCCCCCCCCAACCACCACATTCCCCAAACACAACCAATTAAAGAAAAGAAAAACATTAAACAAAATGTGGCAAGAAATGGCTGTGGCACTTTATTGGTGTTAAACAATAATTCCATATATATATATATATATATATATATATATATATACATCATATAACACTGAATGCAACATCCCCCCTGATTCCAGGGTGACAGCACCACACAAAGTGCACTCGACGGGGGGTGGGGGAGCTCTTTTGCTTGCAGACTGGCTACTGATTCCAAACGATCCAGGTGCCCTGTATATACTGCCCCAGCTGATGCTCCAGACTTTGCCATGACTCCCGATTGGATTCCTTTGGATCCATCCTTTGCATATTTAAAGGAACCATTACCTAGAAATCCCCCCCCCCACACACACACACACAACCCACCTACATAAAACTTCAATATACCTAAGTCTGAGAGGAGTGGCCACAATCCCAAGAAAGTGGCCCTGAAGGTTTGTACCCACTTTAGCCATTCTTTCAATATGGTATACCATGTAAAAACTGGAAGCTCATTTTGTCCTTCTTTACGACATATAAAGGAGTCTTTTTAAGGGGTAACTCCACTGTCAAGGGAAAAAATAGCAAATAAAACAAAATTATGTATTATATACAATTGCAAAACAAATCATATTGTAATTGAATGTTGTTAAAAATGATCTTTCCTGCAGCTGTAATTTTCTGTAAAATGCAATGCAATATGGCTACCTAGAAGCAGTCTATACACAGAATGTGTACAGAACACCCCCCAGAAACATCATTTCCTGCTTGTGTGACTGGCTCACTGATTTTCCCAGATGTCTGCACTAAGATAAATCAGATTGCAATCATCCCCTGCACAGGGACGTAGACCCTGACATTTTCCTCTTTAGAGCTCTGCAGGTGCAGCAGCTGATTGATAATTATGAAACCACTCTCATTAAAATCGTTTTCCTCATGGACACAGAGAAACAAACAGCTTTTTCTTCAGGTTAACAAAAGGTAGGAATCTGCAATAAAGTTTGTTAAAATCCTTGCAATGCACAGTACATTGATAACCCAGAGGGGAAGGTTTTTTCTCAACAAAAGTGGAGTTACTTTTAAATAATTTGAAAAGCTTTGAACTCTCTCTAGTCTATCCCCTCTTGTGTTCTTCCATTTCTTCCCTCTTTTCTCCTGCACTCTCAAATGAGAAGTTAAATTGGACAACCAAATTGCAGTGGAGGATCGGTATCAGATTTAGGCCAACAAGGCTAGGAGTCCATCAAACGCCTTGGCAGTGGAGGCCAATTCCAAACTCCTTCTTTGCTGATACTTGGTCCCTCCACCTATATCCCTTAAAATTCCATCTTGCTCTCCATTATGTCTTCCCAGTTGTAAGGTGTTAGGTTCTCTAAAGCCTATTTGGTGGGACTACCCAAAAGTAAAGGAATTCTGGATCAGAGTTCGTCAAATGATTTATATGGTTACAAGTCTTTAGCAAAAACCCCTACAAGGTCATTTTAAATAAAAAAAAACCAAAGCATGTACAAAAATCAAATTCAAACTTGTCACACGTATATCGACTGTAGCCAATTATTGCTCCTTTGTGTAAATTCAGACTGCTCCCTTTATGGAGGTCAAGCACCAAGTATCACAAGTTAAGTGATTCCTGTAAGTATACAATACGAAGGTTAAAATAAGAAAGGTATGGGAACCATGGATGGTGCACTTCTTTCTTCTCAACTTTAGCCTAGACTTCTTGACCCTGTGGAAACTCAATGGCTGTTTACACCATTCCCCACCTTACCTCTCAGCCATTTACCCCTCAACTACTCTCTCCTCTCCCCACTTTCCTCTCCTTTAATTTTTCTATCTTTCTCTCCTCGTTTCCCTCTTCTAAGGGTTACATGTTCTGGAGCCAATATTCTACTCCCCCCACATCTCGTTTCCAACTCTTAATGGCTGCAGTTGCACACCTTGGTTGCTTTTTCTCCCATTACATGGTAATGTTGCTGTAATTGTTATTGTTCTATTTCTGTTTGGTAATGACATTTGCTCCACAATGTCAAGTATCTTATACTGTGTACAAGTGTTTTGATGCTTGGATACTCTGTATGCATTCATCTTATCTGGAACTGAAACACTACCTGGAAATATTGTAGAAATCTATGGAATTAAAAAAATAGAAAATAGAAGGCCATATGAAAAATGTATATTATTATACAGTATTTATATAGCGCCAACAGTTTACGCAGCGCTTTACAACATAAAGGCAGCCAGTACAATTACAATACAAATTAAAACAAGAGGATTCAGAGGGCCCTGCTCATTAGAACTTACAATCTAAATCCCAGAAAAGTTTATAAGGATGAATAACAAAAAGTATTGGTTAAAAATGCACTGTATATTCTTTTTATGGAAATGTATGAGCTTTTTTTTATATATTTACTATATTGATTTTTACTTAGTTTGGTTTCCATGTTCATTTTTTTTATTGAGGAATTAGAAAGGTTTGCAATTGGTATAAACTTACCAAGTTGTTCACATGTACATCAACCAGGGGCGGACTGACAACTCATGGGGCCCCCGGGCAATAGGGGATCATGGGGCCCCTGTGTCCTTGCCCAAACTCAAAAAAGCCTATGAAAAAGGTACCAGGGGCATCTCATGGGGCCCCCTACTGCCCCTGGGCCCTCAGGCAGTGCCCGAGTTTCCAAATGGTCAGTCCGCCCCTGACATCAACAATGAAATGGATATAATAGTCCATAGCACACATTCTATTGCCTAGTTCACACGGGCGTACAGTGGTTCTAAAGCCTTAAGGTTTGCTAGGGGAGTTACTCAGAAGGGGGAAGAGGCAGGACTTCTGGCATGGAACCACAAAAGAGGAGGATCAGAGCTACTCTGTGCAAAACCTTTGCACAAAGCAAGTATATATAACATGCTTGTTATTTAAAAAAAATTAAAGGTTCAGAATAACTTTAAAGCAGAACTCCAGTTAAATTTTTTATTTTCCCATTCAGTGGGGCTGTGCCTGAACTGCATGGGTTAACTGCTTGTTTTGTCCAGGCATTCAAGGAAAAGCTATACTTACACCATCCTCCAATCCCCTGCAAAACCACGCTCCCTCATGTCCAGTGGTGGACTGTTCCTGCCCTCTTCACATTCAAAACTGGTCTACTGGCATGATAATGTCAGGAACAGCCCATTCACAAGACTGCTAGGATGCGGGGGGGGGGGCAGGATTTGGTGGAAACCGGTCTTGCGCTTGAAGGATCGGGGATTAGGTAAGTATATCTCAGCTTTACGATCCCCTAGACAAAATGAGTATTTAACCTCTGCAGTGCTGGAATAGCCCCACTGCATGGGAAAATACAATTTTTGCCCAGATTCCTTCTTTGAGCATACACCCTTGGGAAGGCCATGATTGTTGCACAGAGATGCACATGTGTTCTATGCATCCCCATGCAAACAATCTCACTGATGTCACAGCCACTGCTCCCAGTTTGATAGCTATTTGAGTGCAGGTGTGTGTGGGTCCCCAGAAATGTGTGTTCGGGGACCTACACCTGCACATATATTAAATTGACAAACATGGCCCTCGCTCGGGTGTACGCTTCAGTATGCCATTGTCAACGAGGCTTGAAAGTAAAATTAAAAGCATATGGATTAAACGGTGGCAGTCAGCCTAAAGTGTGAAGATCAAAGCATACACTATGGTTGGAAGGTCAGTCTATGAGAAAATCTCTAAATTTACAGAAGGGCTATGAATGTATAGCAAGCGGCAATCCAGAATTGATCAGCATCACAAGAGTATGGCTGCGTACAGTCATTGACTTGTATTGGTCCATGTGTGCAAGCGGCAATCCAGAATTGATCAGCATCACAAGAGTATGGCTGCGTATAGTCATTGACTTGTATTGGTCCATGTGTGCAAGCGGCAATCCAGAATTGATCAGCATCACAAGAGTATGGCTGCGTATAGTCATTGACTTGTATTGGTCCATGTGGATCCATGGGTGTAGGAAAGAGCTGGGGATTTTACACTTGAGGAAGCCAATAAACCTTTGTGTGCGTGAAGCCTAAAAGATTTTTCAAACATATATATCAAAATACATTGATATATTTTGAACATCTGCCTGCAGATCCGGTTGTAACATGAGCTATCAATTGAAATGTTGACCATCTACAGTATAATAGACCTTGTAAATGTAATCAAAAAATATCATTCAAATTAAGTGTTCACAGATTGCGCATCCAGGAAAATATAACTAAATTTAAATGCAGACTGTAGACAAATATTCATGTTACTGTGACAACATTTAGATGCAACAGGAAATGCTTTATTAACTTTTATGAAAAAAACAGACTTTGTGAATTTAGTTAAAAGCAAATGGATACAAAAGACATACACTGTGCACTCTAATTTGTATCCACAAAAGCAAAAGAAAAAAAAATCAAAATGCCATGGCTAACCCCATGCTAAGGACTATTAGGACTATCAGCTTTCATACTGTACAGTCAGGGCTTTCAAAATGCACATTCTTCTTATAGATTCAGTAGTTGGGTTAATTTTATTGAGAACACGGGTGTCTTTCATGGCTAATTTCCTGCAGTATACAAAATCCAGATTGATAAAACAATTAATCCAACAACAGTGCATGCAACACCCAGTGTTCCAGTAGCATGGGAAAAACAACTGCAAGTAAAGCATGCTATAGATGGTTTGAATCTTGGCCGGTTCAGCAGTAACCAGATGAGATTCGAACCATGTATGGGTAGGCTGAATGTATCCAACTTGGGTACAACCAGCCTGCCGGATTTTACATGTGATTATTGGTAGCAACTGTTATGGCCACTGGCAATAATCATTATGTTCTCTTGGCAGGGACAGCTCCAACCACCTCCCCCCCCCCCCCCACACACACACACACTCTCTACCAGGAGAACACAATGGTTCGGCAGGAGGGATTCTCCATACAGTATTGATGGGGGAATTTATTGAATTTTTTCCCTGCCACCAGTGGCACTGTTTATGGCTTCCCTAAGCTTTACAGGATGAAAAAAGGCTGGTTATTTGTCAAAATGAGTGACTTTGGTGGTCATAGACAAAAGAACTTGAACAGTCAGGTTAAATTGCAGATCTTCCAAGACCCCAGAAACCTAGTATCACATACAGTTGTGGCCAAAATTATTCAACCCCCAATGCTGTAAAGGGGTTTAGGGACTATAGTGTACATTTGGAATTGTATTCAGAATCAAATCCTACAAGGACGTTGTAACTACCCAAATGCAACTAAAATGACATCAATTGTTTATGTAATACAGTAGTAAATGGTTCTTATGTGGTTTCTTCATTGCCACAATTATTCAACCCCTTAAAGACTACCACTCTGAAGAACAGAGGTTCATACAGGTGCTTTCCATCAGGTATTGAAAACACCTGTGGATGTCACCGAGCAGCAATCAAGCATAATAAGCACCAATTAGGCAGCTTTAAAATGACTGTGATACTCAGCTCCTTCTAGACATTTACTGGTGTGGTTACAAACATGGTGAAGGCAAGAGAATGGTCCAGGAAGACAAGAGAAGAGGTGATTTCTCTTCACAGGAAGGGCAATGGCTATAAGAAGATTGCAAAGATGTTAAACATACCAAGAGACACCTTAGGAAGCATCATTCGCAAATTCAAGGCAAAGGGCACTGTTGAAACGCTACCTGGTCGTGGCAGAAAGAAGATGCTGACTTCGACTGCTGTGCGCTACCTGAAGCGTAGAGTGGAGAGAAGTCCCCGTGTGACTGCTGAGGAACTGAGAAAAGATTTGTCAGATGTGGGTACAGAAGTTTCAGCCCAGACAATAAGACGCACACTGCGTAATGAAGGCCTCCGTGCCAGAACTCCCAGGCGTACCCCCTTGCTGTCTCCAAAGAATAAGAAGAGTCGACTGCAGTATGCCAAAAGCCATGTGGACAAACCACAAAAGTTGTGGGATAGTGTTCTGTGGACTGATGAAACAAAATTAGAACTGTTTGGGCCCATGGATCAACGCTATGTTTGGAGGAGGAAGAACAAGGCCTATGATGAAAAGAACACCTTGCCTACTGTGAAGCATGGTGGAGGGTCAATCATGCTTTGGGGCTGTTTTGCTTCTGCAGGTACAGGGAAGCTTCAGCGTGTGCAAGGTACCATGAATTCTCTTCAGTACCAGGAGATATTGGATGGAAACGTGATGCAGTCCGTCACACACCTGAGGCTTGGGAGACGTTGGACCTTTCAACAGGACAATGATCCCAAGCATACCTCCAAGTCCACTAGAGCATGGTTGCAGAGGAAAGGCTGGAACATTTTGGAGTGGCCATCGCAGTCACCAGACTTAAATCCGATTGAGAACCTCTGGTGGGACTTAAAGAAAGCAGTTGCAGTGCGCAAGCCTAAGAATGTGACTGAACTGGAGGCCTTTGCCCATGAAGAATGGGCGAAGATACCCGTAGATCGCTGCAAGACACTTGTGTCAAGCTATGCTTCACGTTTAAAAGCTGTTATAACTGTAAAAGGATGCTGTACTAAGTACTAAGATTGAATGTCACTTGGGGGTTGAATAAAACTGATAATGCTGTGAGCACAGAAAAGACATTTGTGGTTATTTCATTATAACTGTTATGTTATATTTGTCTGACCTACAAGTGCCTCTTTAATGTAAATGTAAGCAAGATGACTGAATGATCAAAAGCAATGTCAAACTGGCCAAAACACTCAATTTCAGTGGGGGTTGAATAATTTTGGCCACAACTGTACCTGTATGAGGAACTCAAGATGAGGGTGGCCATTTGCACAGTTCCCATCCAAGAACCCCTGGAAGTTGAGACAGGGAATGCTTAGACCAGGAAGCTGGAAGTGCAGATTTGAACATGGGAGCAATGGTGTGAAGTAAGCAGCAGTGCAGTGATGAGGGCACCCCGACTTCACCCAGACCACTAGAGAGTAGAGCCAAGTTCAGTAACAGTCAGACAGTAAGGCACCATATCATGAGCAGGATAAAGGTCAGGGATGAGCAGAGGTTGGCAACATGCAGGCAACAAGGTACTGAATAGATAGACAAAATTTTGGTCAAGAGTCCACTCCAAGGTTGGTAACACAGGTGGGCAGTAGACCTAAACAGGCAGGGGTAATCCAGAGGCAGGTCAAGAACAGGGTCAAGCAAGATTCCAGATCATGGGTAACAGAGATAACATTGTATCTGGACCTCGCCAGAGTGGTTTGGCACTTCAATTTTCATTTTTTTGTTGTAATACATCACAAGGCAAGGACACTGTGGAGGTCCTCTGAGGTGTAGAAGCTCCCTGCTTGGGAACCAGATCATTTACATCAACATCAATACAGCACTTTAAGACAGCAATACCAGTGAGATAACCGTATGGGTCCAGTGCTATTTTTATACTTTCCTCAACAATTATAGTACCTGGAAAAATCCATTCATGTCTTGCTGATGTCCTAACAAAATATTTTAGTAGGGAAATCAAAAGAATAATAATCAGGGGGATGAAGTCACCCTGTGACGAAACACATACGGGAGGGCTTGGACAATGTCAACACACACAGAGGTCTGAGATACAGCTTCTTATGTAACTATATTGTATGCTGGTGTATTGGAGAGCTATACTGCTATACATGCTTGAATATGTTGGCGTGAAACACTACGTAGTTCTTTTTCTTTCTTTTTTTTTCATCAGGTTGGCTGGAGAGTTAAAGGGACAGTAACTAGGAAAATTGGAAGTGGGGGATAAAGGAGAACCTTGTTTTGAAGTGGTATCCAACTATAAGATGCCAGTATGTGCACATGAATGCATGAGGATCCCCTTAAAAGGGACAAACTTGCTTTTCTGACCTAACATTCATTTGTGGGTCAAAGTTGTCAGGTACATCTGGTGAAGGGCAGTGCTGTGGTGTAAAGAAGTAGATGTATGCACAGCACTGGTGGATGGGAGAATCATAGAACGTGTTGCTGAAGATACGGCTGAAACTTCTATGATAAAGACTTTATGTTTTCATTTGATCATTTTTGTTCTATGTTTACTTTGATTATTTTGAATATGTCTCTTATTTTATTTTATTAATTAGATGCTTGATGGAATATACATTTATTAACACATGTAAGCATGTGAATAAGTTGTGGATTTGAGAATTAGTAGCGCAACACTTTGTTGGTTTTTGATAAGTCAGGTTAATTCCTCTAAATAAAGATTTGCTGCTTTATTGTTCTAAGACAATCATATCTTTTGGGTTAAAGGTTTTACATAAATTAATAAAAGCTGATGTTTTAAATGGTCTGCCTTAATCCTCTAAGTGCAACTTTTGCTGGGCACCTTGATCTGTTAAAGGAAGTTGAAAAAATAAAGTCTAACTGGCTGGATAACCAGGTAAAACAAAAGAAAAAAGGAATGCATCTGCCACATTCAAGGAATAGTGAGCTGCAATTTGCTGACTTTTGGTTTTGGATTTATTACAACTTTAAAGGTTGTCCCATTTCACACAAGCAATAATCCTCAAGTGTTAACACTAACAAAAGTGGCCAAAAGCACCATCAACAACTCCTGTACAAATCATTAGTAAGACCTCATCTGGAATATGCAGTTCAGTTTTGGGCACCAATTCACAAAAAGAACATTGGGGAACTGGAGAAAGTACAAAGAAAGTACAAAGAAGGGCAACCAAACTGATAAGAGGCATGGAGGAGTTCAGCTGTGAGGAAAGATTAGAGGAACTGAATTTATTCTCTCTTGAGAAGAGGAGATTAAGAGGGGATATGATCTCCATGTATAATACATAAGGGGGGATATGATCACCATGTATAATACATATGGGGGGATATGATCTCCATGTATAATACATAAGGGGGGATATGATCTCCATGTATAATACATAAGGGGGGATATGATCTCCATGTATAATACATAAGGGGGGATATGATCACCATGTATAATACATATGGGGGGATATGATCTCCATGTAGAATACCTAAGGGGGAATATGATCACCATATATAATACATAAGGGGGAATATGATATCCATGTATAGTACATAAGGGGGAATATGATCACCATATATAATACATAAGGGGGGATATGATCTCCATGTATAATACATAAGGGGGGATATGATATCCATGTATAATACATAAGGGGGAATATGATCACCATGTATAATACATAAGGGGGGATATGATCTCCATGTATAATACATAAGGGGGGATATGATATCCATGTATAGTACATAAGGGGGATATGATTTCCATGTATAATACATAAGGGGGGATATGATCTCCATGTATAATACATAAGGGGAGATATGATCACCATGTATAATACATAAGGGGAGATATGATCTCCATGTATAATACCTAAGGGGGATATGATCTCCATGTATAATACATAAGGGGGGATATGATCTCCATGTATAATACATAGGGGGGATATGATCACCATGTATAATACATAAGGGGGGATATGATCTCCATGTATAATACATAGGGGGGATATGATCTCCATGTATAATACATAGGGGGGGATATGATCTCCATGTATAATACATAAGGGGGGGATATGATCACCATGTATAATACATAAGGGGGATATGATCTCCATGTATAATACATAAGGGGGGATATGATCTCCATGTATAATACATAAGGGGGATATGATCTCCATGTATAGTACATAAGGGGGATATGATCACCATGTATAATACATAAGGGGGGATATGATCTCCATGTATAATACATAAGGGGGGATATAATCTCCATGTATAATACATAAGGGGGCATATGATCTCCATGTATAATACATAAGGGGTGATATGATCTCCATGTATAATACATAAGGGGGCATATGATCTCCGTGTATAATACATAAGGGGGGATATGATCTCCATGTATAATACATAAGGGGGGGATATGATCTCCATGTATAATACATAAGGGTGATATGATCTCCATGTATAATACATAAGGGGGGATATGATCTCCATGTATAATACATAAGGGGGGATATAATCTCCATGTATAATACATAAGGGGGGATATAATCTCCATGTATAATACATAAGGGGGGATATGATCACCATGTATAATACATAAGGGGGGATATGATCTCCATGTATAATACATAAGGGGGGATATGATCCCCATGTATAATACATAAGGGGGCATATGATCTCCATGTATAATACATAAGGGGTGATATGATCTCCATGTATAATACATAAGGGGGCATATGATCTCCGTGTATAATACATAAGGGGGGATATGATCTCCATGTATAATACATAAGGGGGGATATGATCTCCATGTATAATACATAAGGGGGGATATGATCTCCATGTATAATACATAAGGGCGGTATGATCTCCATGTATAATACATAATGGGGGATATGATCTCCATGTATAATACATAAGGGGGATATGATCTCCATGTATAATACATAAGGGGGGATATGATCACCATGTATAATACATAAGGGGGCATATGATCTTCATGTATAATACATAAGGGGGGATATGATCCCCATGTATAATACATAAGGGGGGATATGATCTCCATGTATAATACATAAGGGGGGGATATGATCTCCATGTATAATACATAAGGGGGGATATGATCTCCATGTATAATACATAAGGGGGGGATATGATCTCCATGTATAATACATAAGGGTGATATGATCTCCATGTATAATACATAAGGGGGGATATGATCTCCATGTATAATACATAAGGGGGATATGATCTCCATGTATAATACATAAGGGGGGATATAATCTCCATGTATAATACATAAGGGGGGATATGATCACCATGTATAATACATAAGGGGCATATGATCTCCATGTATAATACATAAGGGGTGATATGATCTCCATGTATAATACATAAGGGGGGATATGATCTCCATGTATAATACATAAGGGTGATATGATCTCCATGTATAATACATAAGGGGGGATATGATCTCCATGTATAATACATAAGGGGGATATGATCTCCATGTATAATACATAAGGGGGGATATAATCTCCATGTATAATACATAAGGGGGGATATAATCTCCATGTATAATACATAAGGGGGGATATGATCTCCATGTATAATACATAAGGGGGATATGATCTCCATGTATAATACATAAGGGGGGATATGATCTCCATGTATAAATACATCAGTGGTTCATATAGTGAACTCGGTGTAGAGCTATTCACCCTGAGGTCATCACAGAGGACAAGGAGGCACTCTTTACGTCTGGAGGAAAAGAGATTTAATCTCCAAATACGGAAAGGTTTCTTAACTGTAAGAGCTGTGAAAATGTGGAATAGACTCCCTCAAGAGTTGGTTCTGGCCAGGATTCTTCCTTAGATACACATAATATAATTGGATATAACATTTATAGGTAAAGTTGATCCAGGGAATATCCAATTGCCTCTCGCGGGATCAGGAAGGAATTTTTTTCCCTTCAGGAGCAAATTGGATCATGCTTTGCTGGTTTTTTGCCTTCCTCTGGATCAACTATGGTTATAGGATTATAACTTTTTTTTATGGACTTTTGTCTTTTTTTCAGCCAGACTAACTATGCAAATATGTAACTATGTAACTATGAAAACATATTGCAATAAATACAGTAAAGTATAAAAGTAAAATAAGATGATGAATCCTACAGAATAAAACAGAATAGACTGGAATATAATAGAATAAAACTGAATAAAATAGAGTAGAATAAAATAAAACAGAATAGAATAGACAATAAAGGAATAGAATAGAATAAAATATAAAAGAACAGAATAGAATATAATTGAAACTAAAAGAATATAATAGAAAAGAATAAAACAGAAAAGAACAGAATAGAGTAGAAGTGAAAATAAAAGAATAGAATAGACAAATTGTGCATTTTCCTCCCAAGCATTACATATATTCAGAGCTTTTTCTCTCAGAGAATAGGTGCAGGAATCCCCCCTCCTTCTGAATCACCCCATGTTTCTGTCCCCCTACCCACATCTGAGCACCATCCCTTGGTTCCACCCCCCTCCCAGCATCGCTTCTTTTAGTCAATACAGAGCCAAATATAATTTTGTGGTGCTAAGTAATTTGTATGCAATTTGTTAATGATAACAAGAAAAGCAGTTAAATAAATCCCTTGCAGCCAGCAACAATAGGCCCCACCCAGCAAGAAGAGATGCCCCCAACAACAATGAACGCCTGCAAAAAAAATACCAGCCCAGCAACAACAGACCCCCAGCAGCAGCAACAGATTTCCCAGCAGCCAGGATCAATAGACTCTCCAGCAGCCAGAAACAACAGACCCCTCTCTCAACAGTAGTTCATTTCCACCAAGAATTGCTCCTCCAGCAATAATAGACCTCCCCAGCAACAATAGACCACCATGCAAAAATAGATCCCCTCCAGTGACAATAGATCCCCCAACAGCCAGCATCAATAGACCTTCTAGCACACCCAGCACCCCTTGCCATTACAAACATTCAGTGCTGGTGGTGCTAGAGGTGCTTTCCTGCTGAAAAAAGCCCTGCATATATTGAATATTATGTGCGGCCCTTTGATGATGTTAGAGGTCACATTAGAGGTCAGACTGGATGTCACTCCACTTCCTCAAATTAAACCTTGCCAAACCCGAGCTCCTAGTTTTACCCCCAGCCCACGCCCCCCTTGACCTCTCCATCATGACCAACAACGCCACCATCAACCCCACTCCGCAAGCCAGAATACTAGGCGTCATTCTAGACTCCAGTCTGTCTTTCCAGCCCCAGGTCCAATCGCTGACAAATTCATGCAGACTCCACCTCTGCGACATCTCATTCACTCATTCACTCCCTTATTATATCACGACTTGACTACTGTAACTCCCTCCTCGCCGGCCTACCTCATCACAGGCTATCCCCGCTTCAGTCTATCCTGAATTCTGCGACCAGACTTATCCACCTTACCAACCGCTCCGTATTCGCCACCCCCTCTGCCAATCCCTCCACTGGCTTCCAATTGCCCAACGCATAAAATTCTAAATATTAACATTGACGTACAAAGCTGTTCATTACACTACCCCAAACTACATCACCGACCTGATATCCATCTACCAACCAAAACGCACTCTCCGCTCCTCACAAGACCTCCTTCTCTCCAGTTCCCTGGTCTCCTCCTCCCATGCCCGTCTCCAGGACTTCTACAGGGCTTCCCCCATCCTCTGGAACTCACTACCCCAATCCATCAGACTGTCACCTTCCCTCCTCACCTTCAGGCGCACCCTGAAAACCCATCTCTTCAGAAAAGCCTACCCTGCCCTCACCTAATTTGCTGATCTCCTCCGCTCTTCCCACCACTCCATCCCCCACAGCTATTTCCTCCTGTACCACTCTCCCCTCCCTCCTAGATTGTAAGCTCCAAGGAGCAGGGCCCTCGAACCCCTCCTGTATTGTATTGTATTGTTACTGTACTGTCTCATGTACTGTCTCCCATTATTATTATTATTCTTATACAGTATTTATATAACGCCAAAGGGTATGCTCAGCGCTGTACAATAGCAAGGGAGACAGAACATGAGACAAGACAGTAACAATACAATATACGAGGGGATCGAGGGTCCTGTGCTTTCGAGCTTACAATCTAGGAGGAAGGGAAGGTGGCACAGGAGGAGATGGCTGTGGGGGATGTAGTGGTGGATGGAGTGGAGGAAGTTAGTTGTTAGGTGAGGTCGGGTGTTAGGTGAGGTTGGGGTAGGCTTTCCTAAAGAGGAGGGTTTTCAGGGTGCGCCTGAAGGTGAGGAGGGTAGGTGACAGTCTGATGGATTGGGGTAGGGAGTTCCAGAGGATGGGGGAAGTCCTGGAGAAGTCCTGCAATCCGGCGTGGGAGGAGGAGACCAGGGAGCTAGAGAGCAGGAGGACCTGTGAGGAGCGGAGGGCACGGGTAGGGTGGTATCTGGGTATCAGGTCAGTTATGTAGTTCGGGGCAGCATTGTGAATGGCCTTGTAGGTCAGGGTTAGCAGCTTGAACTTGATGCGTTGGGCAATCGGGAGCCAATGAAGGGATTGGCAGAGGGGGGAGGCAGATGTGGAGCGCTTGGTGAGGTGGATGAGTCTGGCCGCTGAGTTTAGGATCGACTGGAGTGGGGATAGCGTTCGTTATAATGTACAGCGCTGAGCAAACCGTTGGCACTATATAAATACTGTACAATAATAATAATAATTAGAGGCCTCCTTTAGCTCATAAGTTGCCAAACACTGTTCTAAACTACAGTAACCTTCTCTGTTGACTTGTCTCTTCCTATGCCATGATCAGCCGTGCAGGATCTTCACATTCTGCACCAATCAATACTATCACTGAGCTGCCAATGTCCATAACTAATGATTTGTGTACGATAACTTAGCGATTATAGATGATCTGACCTGTAAAGGTGAAGGTTTGGGTGTTTTCAAGTCCATGAGAATGGAATAGATAAAATAAATGCACCAAGGATGCCTAGAAAAGTAAAAAAGCAGAAACCACATTATAGGATAATGGCCAGAAATGAATGCTTAGACTTAGGAAATGTTGCTGAAAAGTCTCGTTTGCTTGCAGCATTGTGCTTCTAACCCCAGGAACCCTGTGATCCCACATGCAATACCTTCACAATTCCGGCAAAAAAAGTACATTGGATCTTTTTGTACTAGACAATGCAAAGTATATTCTGCGTGTGGACTATTACAGCAGAATTTAAAATAGAACCTTTAAAATATACCTTGACATTCGCCGTCACTGAAAAAATGAAAGTATTTTTTTTTTCCAGACATAGAATCAGAAAATAGTTTGTTGCAGACAATGGGCCTGAGTTTAGCAGCATTCGAAAAGGTTTACTAAAACCTATGATTTTCAGCATTCAACTTCCAGTCCTAACGCTCTGCACTCAGAGTGACAAATCTCCAAACCGTCAAAACATTTGCTATCAATGGCAATGCAAAGCAAAAGAGCTCAATACACTTTCAAACAGCTGGAGGACACCTATTGATGGCCAAAGCAGAAGAAAAGCAGCGCTCGGACTGGAAACATATCTAGATTTAATTGTGGAATCCAAGGCGGGTGCATAGGCTCCAAAGTGTCCTCCAAACACTGGATGCAATATACCAGTGGTCACCAAACTGGGCCCTTTGCTTTCCTTTATCCAGACCTTGGAGCATTTTCTCCCCTGTTGATATGGGGCACTATTCCCCCCACTGAGCACAATGATGGGGCACTATTACTGCCACTGATACCAATGATGGGGCACTATTCCTCCCACTGATACCAATGATGGGGCACTATTCCTCCCACTGACACCAATGATGGGGCACTATTCATCCCACTGAGAACAATGATGGGGCACTATTCCTCCCACTGATACCAATGATGGGGCACTATTCATCCCACTGATACCAATGATGGGGCACTATTCCTCCCACTGATACCAACGATGGGGCACTATTTCTCCCACTGATACCAATGATGGGGCACTATTCCTCCCACTGATACCAATGATGGGGAACTATTCCTCCCACTGATACCAATGATGGGGCACTATTCCTCCCACTGATACCAATGATGGGGCACTATTCCTCCCACTGATACCAACGATGGGGCACTATTTCTCCCACTGATACCAATGATGGGGCACTATTCCTCCCACTGAGACCAACGATGGGGCACTATTCCTCCCACTGATACCAATGATGGGGCACTATTCCTCCCACTGATACCAATGATTGTACACTATTCCTCCCACTGATACCAATGATGGGGCACTATTCCTCCCACTGATACCAATGATGGGGCACTATTCCTCCCACTGACACCAATGATGGGGCACTATTCCTCCGACTAATACCAATGATAGGACGCTATTACTCCCACTAATACCAATGATGGGACGCTATTCCTCCCACTGACACCAATGATGGGGCACTATTCCTCTTACTGATACCAATGATGGGGCACTATTCCTCCCACTGACACCAATGATGGGGCACTATTCCTCCCACTGATACCAATGATGTGTCACTATTCCTCCCACTGACACCAATGATGGGGTACTATTCCTCCCACTGATACCAATGATGGGGCACTATTCCTCCTACTGATACTAATGATGGGGCACTATTCCTCCCACTGATACCAATGATAGGGCACTATTCCTCCCACTGATATCAATGATGGGGCACTATTCATCCCACTGACCCCAGTGATATGGTACTATTCCTTTCACTGACACCAGCAATGGGGCACGTTTTCTTATCCTGACAGCAATGATCAGGCACTATTGCCCTCACTGAGCCCAATAATGGGGCAATATTACTGCCACTGATACCAATGATGGAACACTATTCATTCCACTGACCCCAGTGATAGGGTACTATTCCTCCCACTGACACCAATGATGGGGCACTTTTTCTTACACTGACAGCAATGATCAGTCACTATTCCTCCCACTGACCCTAACCCAAGCTTGTGGCATTGTTTACTCCCAATCATGCCGGGGCACTTTCTACTCCTACTGGCCACAGTCCAGCCCCCCTAAAGTCTGAAGGATTGTCAACTGGCCCTTTGTTTAGAAAGTTTGGAGACCCTGCAATATATGAAAAACAGGAATAGCCAACAACTCTAAAATCCTTATGAAAGCTTTTATTGGTGACACAGCAATGACATAAAAGCACTCTGACATGTTTTGGCAAGTAGCCTTGATCACAGCACTATGCTGTGATCAAGGCTACTTGCCGAAATGCATCAGAGTGCTTTTATGTCGCTCCTGTATCACCAATAAAAGCTTTCATAAGGATTTTAGATTTGCCGGCTATTCCTGTTTTTCATATATTGCAGGGTCTCCAAACTTTCTAAACAAAGGGCCAGTTGACAATCCTTCAGACATAGGATCAACACTAACTCTAGCCGTTCATGAGACAGAATTTGCATTTTACTGTCAACAATAATATAAAAGATGCTGCTACTGGCCTCTCTAACTAACTTAATGAGAGCTGAGCTGCTGAGACAACAGCTTCAGTGCTACTGCTGGAAATTTTAAGGTTAAATTACTCCATAGTGCTTGTAGCTACATAGATCAGTTAGATTTTGTTTTAAAGCTTAACTCCACATTTAATGTTCCTTTAACCACTTGACCTCCAGAAGATTCCCCCCCCCCCCCATGGCCAGGCCATTTTTTCTTTTTGGCACTGTGGTACTTCAAATGACAATTGTGCGGTCATGCAATGCTGTACACAAATGAAATCTATATAATTTTCTTCACACAAATAGAGCTTTCATTTGGTGGTATTTGATCATCACTGGTTTTTTTTATTTTTTACACTATGAACAAAAACATTTTGTGAAAATAAAAAAAAACAATATTTTTAATTTCTGTTATAAAACATATCCAATAAAAGTATGTAAACAAAAAATGTAAAATCATGTCTTCATACATTTTGGCCAATATGTACTTTGTTACATATTTCTGGTAAAACAAAATCCAAATAAGCATATATTGATGCGCAAAAGTTATAGCATCTACAAACTATGGCATATATACTGGAATTTTAATTAATGAATTTATTTTATACAATTAATGGCAGTGATCAGCGACTTATAGAGGGACTGTGATAATATGGTGGGCAATCTGACAATAACTGACCCTTTTGACACCTCATGATCAAAGGGTTAAATGTGTGCCTAACCAGCATTTTTATCTGTACTGTGAGGTGCTTTCACTAAGGGACATGACGATTTTTATTCCCTGCTTTTCAGGGTAACAAAAACCAGCACATCCACGCTGACAGGACAGAGCTCTGTGTTGTTCACATTGACAGAGCTCTGCCCTGTCTTCCTCCTTGCCGATCAGCGGATGCCAACGGTCAGTCATTGGCCAGCACTCGCTGATTATCTTGTGCTGTGACCAATCACAGCACAGCCAGCACGCTGGTGGTGCATGCATGCCCCCTACCCATAGGTGCTGATTCATGCATCAGATATGTGATGTGGCACAGGGGAGCCACTCTGCCACCGTACTTCCATTGGAGGCGGTCAGCAAGTGGTTATATAGTTTATTTGGACCAGACGATTACATCAGTTGGGGAGTGGGATGGAGGCGCAGAGGACTTTGTCCCTTGTGCTGATTTTTCTTTAAGTTTTACCTAAACTTCGGCTTTAATATATGTATTTTAGAGTTTCCAAAGTTTAGGGGCTACTAGTGCACACCAGTGGATAACATAAAAAATATACATGCAAGTCTCCACTAGCCAGGGGCAGACTGACCATTTGGAAACTCGGGCCCGGGGTCAGTAAGGGGCCCCATGAGATGCCCCTGGTACCTTTTTCATAGGCTTTTTTGAGTTTGGGCAAGGACACAGGGGCCCCATGATCCCCTATTGCCCGGGGGCCCAATGAGTTGTCAGTCCGCCCCTGCCACTAGCATTCTGTTACCCATTTTCAGTGAATGATGCTAAATACAGATATATTTTGCACAAATGTGCTCTTTCAGGTGCCCTGGTTCAAAGGACCTAAATGAGAAACTCCAAGTAAAATCAAGCAATGATTATTATTATTATTATACAGGATTTATATGGAGCCAACATTTTGCTCAGCGCTTTACAATATAAAGGGAGACAATACAGCAACAATACAGTTCAATACAAGAGGGTTAGGAAGGCCCTGATCCTCTGAGCTTACAATCTAGGATCCTTCAAATTCAGAAGCTGATTGTCATCTCCAATGCTGGAACAGGCTGTTATAATTTATTATGTACCATTGAGGAATTTAATAAACTTTTGACTTTGAAGCACCATTGGGCTGTGCTGCATCCCCTTTTGAACTACCAAGATTGCATTTCTTCTATGGCATTTTTTTTTCTTGCCTTGCAGGTGAGAATTCCCCTGTGTAAACCACGTAAGAGATGTAGAGAGCTTCAGTATGCACTCAGCTACACAACAAGAGATTTCAGCATCTAAATGTACCGAAGTCATGACAGCTATGTAGATAGAACATTGGTTGTTTGGCCATTCCAGCATCTGAAGGTATTTTCACATTGTTTGTTGGATTTTCTCATCAGTATTGTATGCACATGGAGAATAATTTGCCATCATTCCAGCAATAAAAATTTCATTTGGCTGGTTTGCCTTCCCACAGACTTGCTCAGTTGGGAATCTGAGTGCATTTAAGGCTAATAAAACATGAAAAAAAAATCCAAGTTTCTGGTATAAACATTTACTTGGTATCTTTAAAAGGCTGTGGTCTAGGGGGAATCTGATAAATAGCGTATTTTTAGATACTGTACTGGAGCTGTGTTCCTAGAGTCTGATTTCTAATTTGATAAATGCCCAGAGATACATTTGATATAATATAAATGATCCTAAAAGGGATGGGAAAAATTGTAATCGAATATTTTTTTTAATGTACAGTAGGTAGGTCTGGAACTTGGAGCAAGGGTCCAAAAAGCTTTGACTTTGGAGATATGAATTCCTAACTGTTAATGTTCCTTACACACTGGGCTCATTTCATGGGATTTGGACAACTTGACACGTTTTTCCCGAATATCACAGGCAATACTGAAAATGTCAATTCACTATCCCTTTATGCGGGATAAAAAAAAAAAAACAAAACTACAAAAAAGAGTTAAAGTCAATTCATTAAAGGAATTAAATAAATGCATGCATGCTTTAAATAAGTAGTGTTCCAGGCAGGGCCGGACTGACAACTTATGGGGCCCCCGGGCAATAGGGGATCATGGGGCCCCTGTGTCCTTGCCCAAACTCAAAAAAGCCTATGAAAAAGGTACCAGGGGCATCTCATGGGGCCCCCTACTGACCCCGGGTCCTCAGGCAGTGCCCGAGTTTCCAAATGGTCAGTCCACCCCTGTATGGAACACGTTCACATATATGCTTTTTGGAGCTGCTGCGTTTTTGGAAAGGGTCAGGGACCTTTTTAAAAGCAAAAAGCACCATTTTTGCTACAATAGTTCAACGGAGAAGCTGCTGAAATGCATGGTAGTGCATTTTACGTTTTGTATTTTTATTTTGCCCAGCAAGAAAAAAAAAAATCCACTTTAACAAAAAAAAGAGCTGAACAAAATGCAAAATGCGGTAAAAATGCATAAAAAATGTGGCAAAAATGAGTGCAGACAAATGAATGGCGAAAAGCACTGCAAGACGGACAAAAAAGCAAACTGCATAGGTGACAACAGAGCCTAACCCCTGGTTCACATATTCGCGTTCCTGGGGGCCGCGTTTTGTGCGGCATGAGAGCCCATTCATTTGAATGGACTCCTGTGCCCCAGGACACGCAGGAAAATGCACTTCTGAAAATGCAGCCCGCAGAGGAACCTCAGTGCCCAGTACGATTGCGATTTTCAGTGCGGGCGGAGTGCCATTAGAATTAATGGCACCCGTCCGCGGGTCCACATTCTTCTGTGTGGGTGGTGCGGTTGCACGGATTTTTGTGCGGAAGCCTGCAACCTCCCTAGCTGTAAGATTATGTCAGTATTTATGTGCTCAAAGCGGTACTTTTTTTGCATGGAAATATGTAGTTTTTTATTGTAAGCCTGTAATTTTTAGGAATAACTCACTGAAATCTGTCCGAACAAGAGTCTAGTAAACATCCCGGGTATGATAAAATTAGAAACACAAAATCCTAAATTATAATTTAATAAATAATCATAAAAAAAAATAATAATATAATAATAATAAATTTAATTCAATAATATAATTAAACCAAAAACACTGAAATTTGAAATATAGCGCCAAGTTCGCACTTCGCTGAGCAAAGTCGCAAAATCGTTTTTAGTGTCTGATGACGAATTTCCCCCACGAATCATTATCACTCAATTCTGCAAGTGGTTCTGATTTACTATCGCTGTTTTCTAGCCGGTTTAAAATCGCTTTTGACCTAAAGGGACGCTTTTTGGATGCCATGGACGTTTCTCAGTTTCCAGGCAGAAAGAACAGTAAAAATGCAGGCAGGGCGCCGGACAAAGCACTCGGGACAAAATGTATGTGAAATGGTTTGATACAGTAATGTAAAACTATCAGTGTATTTAGTGGATATCACTTTTTAAAATTTTTAAATTTCCCGCCGGTTACGTCCCCCGTTTGTCCTGATGTCTCAGGGAATGGAACCCGGAAGAC
This sequence comes from Staurois parvus, assembly GCF_062004578.1. Taxonomy (NCBI): domain Eukaryota; kingdom Metazoa; phylum Chordata; class Amphibia; order Anura; family Ranidae; genus Staurois; species Staurois parvus. The sequence goes on along the minus strand of NW_028317965.1, from coordinate 5,826,074 downwards.
GGATGCCGGCATTGGCTGGAGGAGATGGCTGGGGACACTGCAGAGGGGACATCGCGGGAGCGTAGGACAAGGTAAGTGACCAAGGGATCCCAGAGCAGCACTGCAGGATATTCCTGAGTGTAGCTCGGGGTTACCGCTTGTGGTACTGAAACTTTACCCTGAGCTACACTCGGGAATACCTCCAGGGGGGTTAAGGAGCCATTCCAAACATGATTGCTGCAGCTGTGCCACTACTCAGTTGCCCAACTATCTCCTACTGGGTATACTCTTGTTATATCTTTTAAGTATTCCCTGTTTGGTGTAAAGTATACCTTTTTGACTCTTTGGATTGTACTTTTTAGTATGCAATCTCCTTTTTCTTTCTAGACTTCAAAAAAACTTTCATGGGAGCTTCATATGCATCACTACAGTGGTGTCTTACATACTTAGATATGAATAAGTCATCCTACGCTCCACACATAGAAGCTTCCTATATCCAGTTTAACTTTTGTCCGGTTCCTCTCTCTCTCTTACATCCATCCTTCCATAAGTCATCACACAGCATACTTTTTGTTCTATTTTGCAACATGGGTACAGTGGTTGTACTTTTATAGATTTATCTCTTTATATTTTCCTATGCAGGAATCTTTTGCAGTATATCAAATTTATTTCTGCTCAGCCCCAGTGGTGTCCCCTCCATCTACCCTTGGGAGTAGCCCAGGACAGGGTATACCATCCATGGCCCCATCTGGGAGATTCTTGGAGATGTCAACAGCAATTACTTCTCGGTTTTAACGTTGGCGGTTACTTTGCATCAGTCGTTCAATATAGGGTTATTATAGCAATTTGCATGCAACCCATGGCACTGATTTATATGTCTAATGAAATATGTTTACAGATGTGTTTTCACTGCAGATATCATGCTTTGTATTTAGGCACCTCTGACAAAGAGATTTCATTTCTGACTCGAAACATGTCAGTAACCTATCTCTTTCAAATTGTACCCAATGTGAATATGATTGATGTAAAAATATCTGATCGCCTATCCTCTGTTTTGTGGTTTTTACCATTTTTATATAATAAAATGTATTTATTTAACATACAGTTTATACAGCACTACCAACCGTTGCATCAGTTAGTGAAAGTAATTGCTCGTTTGGACCAGCTTGATCCAAATTAACTATTTAAACTTCACTAAAATCAGGAGATCAGCTTTAAGGCTAGGTTCACACCCAGGGGCGGACTGACAACTCATGGGGCCCCCGGGCAATAGGGGATCGTGGGGCCCCTGTGTCCTTGCCCAAACTCAAAAAAGCCTATGAAAAAGGTACCAGGGGCATCTCATGGGGCCCCCTACTGACCCAGGGGCCCTCGGGCAGTGCCTGAGTTTCCAAATGGTCAGTCCGCCCCTGTTCACACCTATGCAGTTTGTGTTTGATGCATTTCTGCTGTGCTTTTTGTGGTGCATTTTGCATTTTTTTGCACGTTTTTGATGCATATTTGATGCGTTTTGCATTTTTTTCTGCTGCTAGGCAGATTAAAATGCAAAACACATCAAAAATTAATACCAACCACGGCACTACCTGCCTGGAGTTTGCATGTTCTCTCTGTGCCTGCGTGGGTTTCCTCCGGGTACTCCGGTTTCCTTCCACACTCCAAAGACATGCTGGTAGGTTAATTGGCTCCTGTCTAAATTGGCCCTAGTATGTATGAATGTAAGTTAGGCACCTTAGATTGTACACCCCTTGTATGTAAAGTGCTGTGTAAATTGACAGCGCTATGTAAGTACCTAAAATAAATTAAATAAATAAAAACGCAGCAAAAATGCACTCCATGCTTTTCTGCAGCGTCTCCGTTGAAGTCTATAGAACCAAAAACGCAACGTTTTGCGTATAAAAAAGTCCCTGAATTTTTCCAAAAACCACACTGGGTAAAAACACAGAGATGTGAATGTGTCCCATAGGAAATCATGTTAAATGGACTGCTGTGTGTTTTTGGAAAATACCAGGGAAAACACTTGGGTGAGAACCTAGCCTAACCCCCAGTTCACATATATGCGGCCGTGCGGGCAGTGCCCGAGTTTCCAAATGGTCAGTCCGCCCCTGCTTTAGACTACAAAAAAAAAAAAAATTCAAAGCCGCTATAAATCCTGGAGCAGCTGACTTTTAATAAAGGGCACTTCCAGGATCCAGTGGTGGCCTCACCGGGGCTAGTCCTTTGCCAGTCTTCAGGTTCCCATTGCCAACATGAAAATACTGGGGAAAACGCTTGGGTTAGAACCTAGCCTAACCCTCTGTACACATATATGCAGCCGTGCGGGCCGCGTTTTGCACGGGCACGAGAGCCCATTCCTTTGACACGCAGGGAAGAAGAAGAACCTCGGTTCCCAGTATGGTTGCGTTTTCCAGTATGGGTGGTGTGCCATTAGAACTAATGGCACCCACCCGCGGGTCCGTATTTCTCTGTGCGGGTGGTGCGGCTGCATGGATTTGCATGCGGATCCGCAGCGGCACCACCCACACAGATGTGAACCTAGGGTAAAGTAGGGTCTGCAAGCAATTGCTAGCAAAGAAATCTGAACCTTACATACCGTAGGTGCATCACAGAGCATGTCTTGACGTATACATGTGCATTGGCTGAATTATAAAGAATTTAAGTGGCTGAAAGCTTATGTAGGCTATTTACAGTAGTTACTTTTTCATTTCTATTTAATTATGCTAACCTTTCTATTTGCACTATAATTAAAGAAAAATATCTGTTTCATTTTAAATTAAATTTATAGCTATGTGATCACATTGGTTATTTTTTTAAGTGGCAGAGTTCTATTTATCGTATAACTAGGGCAAAATGCCTGTTAATTGAAATTAAAAATTCGGTGTTTTTTTATTTTTAAATTATTCTATTGACACATTTCTAAACTTAAATAATTCATAATAATCAGAACAAATATGCAGCATTAAAACTGCATCAAAACATTGCAAAAATATTATTCAGCTTGAAATTCCCTTCTGGCCTGTTCCTATGAGTCAGAGGTGTACATTCAGAAAATAGGATGTGGCAGCCCTGGTAATGACAGCTTCAGGTTACAGACCCCTGAGTCAGGCATATGAGTGTTTTTAACCACTTCCAGACCGGACACTTTTACCCCCTTCCTGTCCAGGCCAATTTTCAACTTTCAGTGCTATCACACTTTGAATGACAATTGCATGGTCATGCAACACTGTGCCCATATGAATTTTTTAGCATTGTTTTGAGACAGATAAAGCTTTATTTTGGTGGTATTTATTCACCACTGGGATTTTAATTTTTTTTGCTATGTAAATTAAAAAGTCCAAAAATTTTGAAAAAAAGTGTTTTTCTTATACAATTTTGCAAATAAATAGTATTTCATCATAAATCTTGGCCAAAATGTATTCTGTTATATTTTTTAGTAAAAATAAAAATAATAATAAATTAGTTTATAACCAAAAATTATAATTTTGAAACATTTTTTTAAAAATTTTAAACATTTTTTTAATATTATTTTTTATTTATTATTTTTTTATTTATTTATTTTTTTTACATACTGTCACCCTAGGAGTACAGTGTCCCCATGGTGACACTGTACTACTTGTGGGGGGTGATGAAGATTTTTTTTTTTTTTTACACTGATTGCTTTTACACCCATAAACGCTGTAAAAACAATCATTTCTCCTTCTCTCTAGCTGCATTCTTGCAGCCATTGAGAAGTACTGAGTGAGCTGTGATTGGTCACAGCTTGTCACATGGTACAAGGCTGTGGTGAATAGCCATGTACCATGTGACCTCTGTGATCATTCACAGATTTCACACGTAGTAAGCAATGATGTCACAAGTGACATCTTGCTTACTACTCTGCATGTGATCACTGATTGGCCAATCAGTGATCACAGGATTGGGACCTCATACAGAGGTCCCGTTCGACGATCGGTGTTCCACTGTGTCCGGAGGACACAGCAGGCAACAGATCGCGGTGCTGCACGCTCCCAGGGAGCACACACAAGCAGGGTGCGGGGAGGCCGTTTATAAACAGGCACCCGACCCTGCACTGCCACCGTCCGGCCGTTTATATTCCATGGCCGGACGGGAGGTGGTTAATGCCTGTCTTCAATGAGATTTTTATTTTTTTTTTAAATTAGAGAAAGCTGCTGGTTTACCCAATATCAACAGCCCGGCAAATAAAGTTATATCATTAGTAAATTAGACTCGTTGTTTCTAATTAGCAGCTGTTGTCAGGAGTTGATTTTTCTCCAGTCATAAATAAAAGCTGCTGAGAGTAGTTTATCAGTTCCGGAAACTCGCTACAGCTTGTGTGCCACTCAAAGCTAAATATCCATTGCACTTAATAGGGCAGAACTGTTTAGCATATCAATGGTGCTCAAAGGAAATGTATAAAGTTTAACCACTACCAGCCTGTAATATACCTTCATCAGGCCATTTTTTTTTAGAGTTTGACTGACAATTACTCTGTTATGCAACACTACCCAAATTAATTTCATATAAATGTATTCAAACAGATAAATCGTTCCTATTGGGGTAATTATTAACTGCTGTGTTTTTTTTGTTTTTTTTATTTGTTACTATAAAAAGGAAAAAGAGACCAAAAAAAAATGTTTCTCTTACTTTCTGTTAATATAAAAATGCCAGAATAGAACAAACCCCCCCGAATGAAGAAACATGGCGGCACATTCTGGAGCATGAGAATGGTGCAGTAGAAACATGGAAGTGGTCCTTCCAGGGGCGGACTGAAAACTCATGGGGCCCCTGGGCAATAGGGGATCATAGGGCCCCTGTGTCCTTGCACAAACTCAAAAAAGCCTATGAAAAAGGTACCAGGGGCATCTCATGGGGCCCCCTGCTGACCCCGGGCCCTCGGGCAGTGCCTGAGTTTCCAAATGGTCAGTCCGCCCCTGAATAGGCAGCAATTCCTCCCATTGACACTAATGGCAGGGCATTATTCCTCCCACTGACACCAATAATGAGGAACTATTCCTTCCACTGACACCAACGATGGGGTATGATTCCTCCCCTAATTTCAAAGATTGGGCGTTGTTTACTCCCAGTGAAGCCAGGATATTTTCTTTTCCGACTTCCCGCAGTCCGGCCCCCTAAAATCTGAAAGACCATTAATTGGCTCTTTGTTTAGAAAGTTTGGAGACCCCTCACCTAGAAGATTCAAGGGAAAGTTTGGTTCCTCTCTCTTTGCCCAAAGCATTTTAGGACACGTCACAGGTCGGAAGGCTGAGGAACCATTCTCAAAGTGCAGTGCGGCTCACACATGCACAGCATGAAGATGGATGGGAAGCCACACAGAAGCACAGTTGACTTCCCACACTAAACATGTTGGAAATGGGGACTCGAAGACCAGCAAAGGACGAGCCTCGGTGAGGACGGCACTGGATCCTGGAAGTGCCTTAAATTAAAAGTCAGCAACTCCAGGATTTATAGCTGTTTTTCATTTTTTTTGCTTTCTAGGCTAAATAACCGCTTTCATATATCTAGTGCACCATTCTGATGATCCAGCATGTACCGGTTTCTTCATTTTCTATTGCCCAGGGGCTCCATGAGTTGTCAGTCCGCCCCTAGGCCCATTGTTGGTGTCAGTGGGTGGAATAATGGCTTGTCATTGGTGTCAGTGGGAGGAGCAGTGCCCCACCATTTTTAATTGGAGGAATGGTGCCCCATGGTTGGTTTCATTGGAAGGAATTGTATCCCAGCACTGGTGTCAGTGAGAGGAATTGTGCTCTGCTGTAGATGTCAGTGGAATGAATAGTGTCCAACTGCTGGTGTCAGTGGAAGGAAGTGTTCCCTATCATTTGTGTTTTTGGAAGGAATTGTGCCCCATTGTAGGTGTCAGTGAGAGAAAAAGGGCCACATCGTTGATGTCACTGGAACGAATAGTGCCCCATTGTTGGTGATATTGGGTGGAATTGTATACTATCATTCATGTGAATGAGAGGATTTGTTCCCCGTTGTTGGTGTCAGTGGCAGGAATGATGTCCAAATGTTGGAGTCAGTGGATGGAATAGTGCCCCAAGGGCTGGATAAAACCAAGCCACATCCATCCCCCGGGCCACATTTTGGAGACAACTGTTCTAGGTGATCTGGATGGAGGTGGGAGAGGGTGCCTGTTAAAACCACCCCACCCCTTTTGGGTGAAGTTCTGCTTTAATGTACAGGTGAAAGGGTTATTATATTGTTCACATACAGTGGCAGGATGAAGATGAAAGGGTAATGTTCAGAGGGGCTAGATAAGGGAGGTGAGGGGTTATTTCACAGGTCACCAGGGACATTATTGGGTCTTGTATGTGTAGAAGAGGTGGGAGCAGGAAAGGGTAAAAAAGGGTGTTACTGCAACAGAATTAAGATATCAGCAACTGTATCTGATGATCCATTAATTCTTTGCCCATTCATATGTACTGATCTTTTTCCTTCCCTTGTTTTAAGAGGGAGGGGAGGGACCAGCACTGTAAATTGCACCTTGTGATAGCTGTGATGACATGGTACTCAGCCTCTCAGATCAGTTGAGTACAGTGTCTCTGGGTTCCCAACTGTCTAATGACAGCTCAGAACACAGCAATCACCCAGCTGCCTAATGGCCATGTATTCACTGCCATTTATAAACAGCACTGGGTAAATAAAGGGCCACACATACACCCTTGAAAAACGTACCATGATAGATAAGTGGTTAAAGTATAACTTAAAGCAAAACTTTTTTTTCAAGATTTAGATATTATGGAAAGGAGTTAGACTGACTGTCAGGTATCTTCACAGTTTTCCTTAAAAATGGAAGGAGAATGAGGGGGAGGGTACTGATCAGATGTAAATCAATAATACTTTATTGAAAGATTTGGAGCTTAAAAAAGAATGCATATTCACATTTCCTTGCTTCTGGGGCACCTGATGACAGATGATATCTATTGGGGGAGAGGGTGAAGGGAGAGAGAGGGGTAGCAGGCACTGTGGGCTGCAGTGTTGTTGAATGGTGCCTGATCCTTCTACCCCCTCTGCTGTTAGATGGGGTGGAAAAGATAGCACACACCAGTGCCTTTCAAAGTGTTCCATATCAGCACTCTCCTCTGACAGTCAGAACCAGGGGCGGACTGACCATTTGGAAACTCGGGCACTGCCCAAGGGCCCGGGTCAGTAGGGGGCCCCATGAGATGCCCCTGGTACCTTTTTCATAAGCTTTTTTGAGTTTGGGCAAGGACACAGGGGCCCCATGATCCCCTATTGCCCGGGGGCCCCATGAGTTGTCAGTCCGCCCCTGGTCAGAACCCAGCACAACATGTGTATCTGTCCACTTCCTACAGACAATGTACTGGGCCTTCCTTTCTCAACACCCTGAATTAGTCATTGTAAGTATTGCAACTACAGTTGTTTTTTTCCCTTTATATTACCATTGAGATACTTTTTTTTATTGTTTTCAAACAATCATTTTTTGCATTAAATAAAATAGGAGGACATTTAAATACAATTGGTATTAGTACCTGACTGTGCCTTTATTATAGTTTCCTGAATTCTCCTACACACTAGATTAGACTCCTTTATTTTGTGATCCCTCGCTTTGAACCAAACTGGCTTTTTTGCATTGCACAGTGCTGATAGGCCCCTTTCACACGGAAGTCCCGTTTTTAAGGCAGACCTGATCGGAACCTCTATCCTCCTCTATGGAGCGGTGGGTGTAAACAGACACATCCAATCCAATCTGATCCACTAAAAAGAGACGGATGGGTATCCATTCCCCTCCTGTACATCGGATCAAAAATTATGGCAGGCGCATAAAATGGACAGGCAGTTCGTTTCCATCCGACCGCCCATAGAGGACAGCAGAGCAGACACGGACCGGTAATCCATTTGCTCAGTGGGGATCAGCGGAGAGATCCCCCACTGAGCAAGTGGATCCGCTGACGGGTCCCTCCCATGTGAAAGTCTGTCACTATGAGCTTGTGGTCAGGAGGAAACAGAAAAATGTTGGTGTCATCATTGTTTTGCTGTCCCTTCAATGACTACCTAGCAGTATCAGTGTCCTATGGGTATGAACAGAGAAGTCACTTTAGAAGGGGTTAGGTCACTGCAGAGGATGTTAGGGATACTACTATGCTGTGTAGATATGTACTTGCATCACAAATGAGGCTAAAAAGAATTACAAATACTTTGGAAAGATCAAATGTACAGTTGTGTTCAAAATAATAGCAGTCAGACATCACTAACCGGATCAATCACTGTTTTTGGTAGAAATGATATTTCTACATGGCAAATAATTTACTAGCAGGTGTAGTAGAGTAAAAGAAATCCAACAGACCCAACAGTCATGACATGCATGCTGCTGATTCTGTGTAATTGAATCACTCATTGAAAGGGGCATGTTCAAAATAATAGCAGTGTGGAGTTCTATTAGTGAGGTCATTCATTCTTTGAAAAACAGGTGGCAATTATTGCCCTTATTTAAGGAAGGAAGGCAGCAAATGTTGTACATGCTGGTTACAGTGCATTTCTCTCTGAAATTCTGAGGAAAATGGGTCGTTCCAGACATTGTTCAGAAGAACAGCGTACCTTGATTAAAAAGTTGATTGGAGAGGGGAAAACATATAAAGAAGTGCAGAGAATGATAGACTGCTCAGCTAAAATGATCGCAAATGATTTAAAATGGCAACCAAAACCTGAAAGACGTGGAAGAAAGCTAAAAACTACCACTCGAATGGATAGAAGAATTGCCAAAATGGCAAGGACTCAGCCAACAATCAGCTCCGGGAAGATGAAAGAAAGTGTGACGTTCCCTGTGAGGTTTGTTACAATTAGAAGACGCCGATGTGAAGCCAACTATCTTCAAGAAGCCCCCGCAAAGTCCCACTGTTGAAAAAAAGACGTGTTGAAGAGGTTACAATTTGCCAAAGAGCACATTGACTGGCCTAAAGAGAAATGGCGCAACATTTTGTGGACTGATGAAAGTAAGATTGTTCTTTTTGGGTCTAGTGGCCGGAGACAGTTTGTCAGACGACCCCCAAACACTGAATTCAAGCCACAGTACACTGTGAAGACAGTGAAGCATGGTGGTGCAAGCATCATGATATGGGGTTGTTTCTCATACTACGGTGTTGGGCCTATTTATCGCATACCAGGGATCATGGATCAGTTTGAATCCATCAGAATACTTGAAGAGGTCATGCTGCCTTATGCTGAAGAGGAAATGCCCTTGAAATGGGTGTTCCAACAAGACAACGACCCCAAACACACCAGTAAAGGTGCAACATCTTGGTTCCAGACCAACAAGATTGACGTTATGGAGTGGCCAGCCCAATCCCCGGATCTTAATCCAATAGAAAACTTGTGAGGTGACATCAAAAATGCAGTTTCTGAGGCAAAGCCAAGAAATAGAGAAGAACTGTGGAATGTCGTCCAATCATCCTGGGCTGGAATACCTGATCACAGGGGCCAGAAGTTGGGTGACTCCATGCAACACAGATGTACAGCAGTTCTCAGAAACAGTGCGACTACAACCAAATAAGTCATTCAAAGGAAAGCAAAATTCTCAAACATTTTTCACTTTATATAGTGAATGTTTGCGTTTGTAAAGAAGAATACAAACACTGCTATTTTTTTGAACAGTCTAATATTCACTTTTCTTCAATTTTTTTAGAGGAACAAATTTGATCTATTTTTCTTCATGTTTTGATTTGGAATATAATTTGTAATGTTCCCAATGCATTTATGTGTATGGAAATAAAAGCTATTAGAAGGATTTTGAGCTTTATTCACTTCTTTCAACACACTGCTATTATTTTGAATACAACTGTATATATTTCAACTGAATATTTTCCTGGTTGCCTGGAGTTTAGCTTTAAAATCGAAAGACAAAGTCTAAACTAATAATGGCAACCTTTGTAAAAAAAATATAGGGGTAGAAACAAAAAGTGAGGATGTGCTTTATACCAGGAAAAAAAAATCAAAAGAATGTTAGGGTCCTTCCACACTTGGGCACATTGCTTTGTTCAGCAGGGAATCCATGAGTAGATCCCCTGCTGAATCTGAGCAGAACAGGATAGATGTTCATTTCATGAAATCCATAGTTGTTCAGTTTTTGTCCACATTTTGACAGTGGGCTGTGGTGGACCCATGTTGGATCCATGGGGCTACCTGATGTAAACAGACTTTCTGTTTAGCAAGGGATCCATGAGCAGATTCTGTGCTGAATTGGGGCAGAACAGGACCAATGTTGATTTTGTGACCTTCATGCTCATTCAGTTTTTGGCTGGATTTTAACAGTGGACCGTGGCTGACCCGTGTTGGATATACGGGCTACCTTATGTAGATGGACTTTCCATTCAGCAGGACATCTATAAATTTCCCTGCTGAATTGGAACAGAACAGGATGGATGTTAATTTTGCTACATCAATACTTGTTCAGTTTTTGTCCATATTTTGATTGTGGTCTGTGTTAGATCTATGTTGGGTCTATGGGCTACTTGATGTAAAAGCATTGTCCTTTCAGCAGAAGATACACTAACAGATCCCCTGCTGAATCAGAGTAGAATGGGACAGATGTTAGTTTTGTGATATCCGTGCTCAGTCATTTTTTGTGCACAATTTAACATTGGACTGTAGTAGTCCCATGTTGGATCTATGGGCTACCATATGTAGATGGACATTCTGTTCAGCAGGGGATCCATAAGCAGATTGCCTGCTGAATCGGAGTAGAACAGGACCTATATTAGTTTTGTGAGACCCATGCCTGTTCAGTTTTCGTTTGCATTTTGACAGTGGACTGTGGTAAATCCCTGTTGAATCTTTGGGCAACCATATATAAATGGAAGTATGTCCTTTTACTTCAGGTTACTTTTGATCTTTCATGCTTAGGTCCTTCTGTTCAGCAGGGGATCCATGAGCAGACCCCTGCTGAATAGGAGCAGAAAGGGGCAGATGTTAGATTTGCAACATCTGTACGACTTTCAGTTTTTGTCTGCATTTTGACAGCAGGCTCTGTCAGATCAATGTTGGATCTATGGACTACCAGATGAAACAGACAGAAAGATGCCTTTGAATTGGAGCAAAAATGGCTAAATGTTAGTTTTGTGGTAACCATTAGAGATGAGCGAATCGAACCAGGCGAACCGGAATTCGATACGAATTTCAGGAAATATTCGATTCGCGTCAAATCCGAAATTTTGCCTACTTCGGGTGCGCGAATCGAATATTTCCCGATCAGCCGGCAAAAGTGTCCCTGCAGTGAGCTCCGCTATTTCTGACAGTTCTCTGACAGAAGGAACACATGTAAAGCGGTTGAAACATTGTATCTATTAGTTTCCATTTAGGATACAGATGTTTCAACCGCTGTACATGTGAAGAAGCTGTCAGAGAACTGTCAGAAATAGAGGAACTCTGCACATACACTTTTTGCCGGCTTGGAATTAATCTTATTTTCATCCTACTTCTTCTTCTTCTTCTTCTTCATCCTCATCCTCATCCTCAGAAGAAGAAGAGGACGAGGATGAGGATGAAGAAGAAGAAGAAGAAGTAGGATGAAAATAAGAATAATTCCAAGCCGGCAAAAAGTGTATGTGCAGAGTTCCTCTATTCTGCAGATACACTTAGAGGAGCTCTGCAGATACACTTAGAGGAGCTCTGCACATACACTTTTTGCCAGCTTGGAATTAATCTTATTTTCATCCTACTTCTTCTTCTTCTTCTTCTTCATCCTCATCGTCATCCTCAGAAGAAGAAGAGGACGAGGATGAGGATGAAGAAGAAGAAGAAGAAGAAGAAGAAGAAGAAGAAGTAGGATGAAAATAAGAATAATTCCAAGCCGGCAAAAAGTGTATGTGCAGAGCTCCTCTAAGTGTATCTGCAGAGCTCCTCTAAGTGTATCTGCAGAATAGAGGAACTCTGCACATACACTTTTTGCCGGCTTGGAATTATTCTTATTTTCATCCTACTTCTTCTTCTTCTTCTTCATCCTCATCCTCATCCTCTTCTTCTTCTTCTGAGGATGAGGATGAGGATGAAGAAGAAGAAGAAGAAGTAGGATGAAAATAAGATTAATTCCAAGCCGGCAAAAAGTGTATGTGCAGAGCTCCTCTAAGTGTATCTGCAGAGCTCCTCTAAGTGTATCTGCAGAATAGAGGAACTCTGCACATACACTTTTTGCCGGAAACCGCTGTATGGAGGGAATGTCCCAGAACTGTCAGAAATAGTCTATTTCTGACAGTTCTGGGACATTCCCTCCATACAGCGGTTGAAACATTGTATCTATTTGTTTCCATAAATGGATCCATTTATGGAAACAAATAGATACAATGTTTCAACCGCTGTATGGAGTGAATGTCCCAGAACTGTCAGAAATAGTCTATTTCTGACAGTTCTATGACATTCCCTCCATACAGCGGTTGAAACCGCTGTATGGAGTGAATGTCCCAGAACTGTCAGAAATAGACTATTTATGACAGTTCTGGGACATTCCCTCCATTCAGCGGTTGAAACATTGTATCTATTTGTTTCCATAAATGGATCCATTTATGGAAACAAATAGATACAATGTTTCAACTGCTGTATGGAGTGAATGTCCCAGAACTGTCAGAAATAGTCTATTTCTGACAGTTCTATGACATTCCCTCCATACAGCGGTTGAAACCGCTGTATGGAGTGAATGTCCCAGAACTGTCAGAAATAGACAGAAACTGTCACAGAACTGTCCTTCTTCTCATCCTTCTCCTTCTTCTCATCCTTCTTCTCATCCTTCTCCTTCTTCTCATCCTTCTCCTTCTTCTCATCCTTCTCCTTCTTCTCATCCTTCTCCTTCTCCTTCTTCTCATCCTTCTCCTTCTTCTCATTTTTCTCCTTCTTCTCATCCTTCTCCTTCTCCTTCTTCTCATCCTTCTTCTCATCCTTCTCCTTCTCCATCTTCTCATCCTTCTCCTTCTCCTTCTTCTCATCCTTCTCCTTCTGCTTCTCCTTCTTCTCATCCTTCTCCTTCTTCTCATCCTTCTCCTTCTTCTCATCCTTCTCCTTCTCCTTCTTCTCATCCTTCTCCTTCTGCTTCTCCTTCTTCTCATCTTTCTCCTTCTTCTCATCCTTCTCCTTCTTCTCATCCTTCTCCTTCTTCTCATCCTTCTCCTTCTCCTTCTTCTCATCCTTCTCCTTCTTCTCATCCTTCTTCTCATCCTTCTCCTTCTTCTCATCCGTCTTCTCATCCTTCTTCTCATCCTTCTCCTTCTTCTCATCCTTCTCCTTCTTCTCATCCTTCTCCTTCTCCTTCTTCTCATCCTTCTCCTTCTTCTCATCCTTCTCCTTCTTCTCATCCTTCTCCTTCTTCTCATCCTTCTCCTTCTCCTTCTTCTCATCCTTCTCCTTCTCCTTCTTCTCATCCTTCTCCTTCTCCATCTTCTCATCCTTCTCCTTCTCCTTCTTCTCATCCTTCTCCTTCTCCTTCTTCTCATCCTTCTCCTTCTCCTTCTTCTCATCCTTCTCCTTCTTCTCCTTCTTCTCCTTCTTCTCATCCTTCTCCTTCTCCTTCTTCTCATCCTTCTCCTTCTTCTCATCCTTCTTCTCATCCTTCTCCTTCTTCTCATCCTACTTCTCATCCTTCTTCTCATCCTTCTCCTTCTTCTCATCCTTCTCCTTCTTCTCATCCTTCTCCTTCTCCTTCTTCTCATCCTTCTCGCTGTATAGAGGGAATGTCCCAGAACTGTCAGAAATAGTCTATTTCTGACAGTTCTATGACATTCCCTCCATACAGCGTCTATTTCTGACAGTTCTATGACATTCCCTCCATACAGCGGTTGAAACCGCTGTATGGAGTGAATGTCTCAGAACTGTCAGAAATAGTCTATTTCTGACAGTTCTGGGACACTCACTCCATACAGCGGTTGAAACATTGTATCTATTTGTTTCCATAAATGGATCCATTTATGGAAACAACCTTCTCCTTCTCCTTCTTCTCATCCTTCTCCTTCTTCTCATCCTTCTCCTTCTTCTCATCCTTCTTCTCATCCTTCTTCTCATCCTTCTTCTCATCCTTCTCCTTCTTCTCATCCTTCTCCTTCTTCTCATCCTTCTCCTTCTTCTCATCCTTCTCCTTCTCCTTCTTCTCATCCTTCTCCTTCTCCTTCTTCTCATCCTTCTCCTTCTCCTTCTTCTCATCCTACTTCTCATCCTTCTTCTCATCCTTCTCCTTCTTCTCATCCTTCTCCTTCTTCTCATCCTTCTCCTTCTCCTTCTTCTCATCCTTCTCGCTGTATAGAGGGAATGTCCCAGAACTGTCAGAAATAGTCTATTTCTGACAGTTCTATGACATTCCCTCCATACAGCGTCTATTTCTGACAGTTCTATGACATTCCCTCCATACAGCGGTTGAAACCGCTGTATGGAGTGAATGTCCCAGAACTGTCAGAAATAGTCTATTTCTGACAGTTCTGGGACACTCACTCCATACAGCGGTTGAAACATTGTATCTATTTGTTTCCATAAATGGATCCATTTATGGAAACAACCTTCTCCTTCTCCTTCTTCTCATCCTTCTCCTTCTTCTCATCCTTCTCCTTCTTCTCATCCTTCTTCTCATCCTTCTTCTCATCCTTCTTCTCATCCTTCTCCTTCTTCTCATCCTTCTCCTTCTTCTCATCCTTCTCCTTCTCCTTCTTCTCATCCTTCTCCTTCTTCTCATCCTTCTCCTTCTCCTTCTTCTCATCCTTCTCCTTCTCCTTCTTCTCATCCTTCTCCATCTTCTCATCCTTCTCCTTCTCCTTCTTCTCATCCTTCTCCTTCTCCTTCTTCTCATCCTTCTCCTTCTCCTTCTTCTCATCCTTCTCCTTCTACTTCTTCTCATCCTTCTCCTTCTTCTCATCCTTCTCCTTCTCCTTCTTCTCATCCTTCTCCTTCTTCTCATCCTTCTCCTTCTTCTCATCCTTCTTCTCATCCTTCTTCTCATCCTTCTCCTTCTTCTCATCCTTCTCCTTCTTCTCATTCTTCTCCTTCTTCTCATCCTTCTCCTTCTCCTTCTTCTCATCCTTCTCCTTCTTCTCATCCTTCTCCTTCATCTCATCCTTCTCCTTCTCCTTCATCTCATCCTTCTCCTTCTCCATCTTCTCATCCTTCTCCTTCTCCATCTTCTCATCCTTCTCCTTCTCCTTCTTCTCATCCTTCTCCTTCTCCTTCTTCTCATCCTTCTCCTTCTCCTTCTTCTCATCCTTCTCCTTCTTCTCATCCTTCTCCTTCTTCTCATCCTTCTCCTTCTTCTCATCCGTCTCCTTCTTCTCATCCTTCTTCTCATCCTTCTTCTCATCCTTCTCCTTCTTCTCATCCTTCTCCTTCTTCTCATCCTTCTCCTTCTCCTTCTTCTCATCCTTCTCCTTCTTCTCATCCTTCTCCTTCTCCATCTTCTCATCCTTCTCCTTCTCCTTCTTCTCATCCTTCTCCTTCTCCTTCTTCTCATCCTTCTCCTTCTCCTTCTTCTCATCCTTCTCCTTCTCCTTCTTCTCATCCTTCTCCTTCTTCTCATCCTTCTCCTTCTCCTTCTCCTTCCTCATCTCCAAGGGCATTTAAATTAAAGGTACAGTGTTCTGCACTAATTTAAAGGCTCTCTGAAGCCTAGAAACCTTTTTTATAAGTCATCTTCGTAGCGAATAAATTCGCATCGAATCGAATTTCTTCCTGAAATTCGCCGAATCAGCCGAATCGAATTTTTGAATACTTCGCTCATCTCTAGTAACCATGCTCATACAGTTTTTGTCCACATTGTGACAAGGGGCTGTGTCGGACCCATGTTGGATCTATGGACTACCAGATGTAAACTGATTTTCTGTTCAGCATGGGATCCATGAGCAGATCCCCTGCTGAATCGGAGCAGAATGGGATGAATGTTGGCTTTGTGGCATCCGTTCTCATTCAATTTTTGTCCAACAGTGGACTGTAGATGAAACGTGTTGGATCTATGGGCTGTCAGTTGTAAACAGACTTGTGTCCTTTAACATTTGGTTACCTCTGATCTGTCAGGTTTAGGTCTGGAAAAAATGGTCCAGATATGAAGAATTGCTTCTAAAATCCCTTCAAACAGTAAACCCATTCTTTTTGTTAAACAAAAATACAAGATAAGGCTCCTTTCACATGGCCTTTCCAATCAGAGGCTCCATGCAAGTCTATGGTCTACCTCCAAGTTTATTTATTTTTTTTCCTAGACCTAGAGGACCTCAGAAGTAGACCATAAACCTGCCCATACACCTGTATGAAGCCATGGATTGGAAAGCCGTGTGAAAGGAGCCTTATCCTGTGTGTATATATAATAACATTTGTGTATTTACCATTTTAAGGGATTTTAGAAGTAATTCCTCCTATTATGGCCATTTTTCCAGATCTAAATGTGACAGAGCAGAGATAACCTAATGTCACAGAATACTAGTCTGTTTACATCTGGTAGCCCATAGATCCATCACGGGTCCACCACAGTCCTCTGTCAAAATGCAGACAAAAACTAAATTACCTTGGATGTCACAAAGCTAACATTCAACCCATTATGCTCCGATTCAACAGGGGATCTGCTCATACTGGACAGAAAGTCTGTTTACATCTTTTACCCCACATATCCAACATGGGTCCGACAAAGCCCACTGTCAAAATGTGGACATAAAAATGGATGAGCATGGTTGTCACAAAACTAACATTTGTCCCATTCTGCTCCAGTTCTGGAGGGATCTGTTCATGAATCCCCTGCTGAATGGAAAGGCCGTTTATATCTGGTAGCCTATACTTTTTACTAAATAAATACATAACATGAGGCTCCTTTTGTATGGCCATGCCAATCAGAGGCTCAATGCACGTCTATGGGCAGGTCTATGGTCTATCTTTTTAGTCCACTTTTTTTTCCCGGACCTAGAGAAACTCAAAAGTAGAACATAGACCTGCCCATAGAACTGCAGTAGCCTCTTATCAGAAAGTTTGTGTGCAAGGAGCCCAATCTTGTGTGTTTATAGAATAAAAAGTGTAGATTTGCCATTTTAAGGGATTTTAGAAGCGCTTCTTCATATCTTGAACATACATCAATATTTATACATCGGTTTATTTGTCCTGTGTCTGTATATTATAAATGTTTATTTCTGATGCACGGTGAAAAGTCATCGAAAGCTACACTTATAATCTAATATTTATTTCCTGCTAGAGGGGACATCAGTCTCCTTCCTGTCCCTCCCTGCTGAGATTTAACTTGAAATGGATTCCACTAATGGAAATATAAATATGTCATCGAGTGATATGTAATCCCAAAGTCACTAAATGTGAGGCCATAATATGTAAGCCAGATACAGGTCACTAAGTGACAGTTATCTACATGGATGCCTGCTAAAGTCATAAGTTAATGGATATAAATGATGGTTATAAGTAAATTATCCCCTCCCATTTAATATGACCCGAAAATGATAAGGGGGCTCTTTGGTACTGGAAAGGTTACTGCCACTCATAAGTGAATTTCATGATATAAATATGTAACTGTGATTTATAGGTGTAGTCTAGTATTCTAATTGCACACAATTTTCTTCTGAATAATTTTATGTCATTTTCCTAAAAGGTATAAATATTCTAAATACAAGTCAAGCTACAAGTAACAGCATTTCACCCTTAAAGAGTATTTCCTTTTTTGCAGTCAAATTGAAGAAAACCCCTCACAGCATATCTATAATAAATAAATAAATTATTGGAAAAAAAAATATTTCCAACATGTCCATTTCCATGTTTCCAAGGAGAAGGTGGCATGACTGATTCTAATGCAGGCCATACATGGGTCGAATTCCAAACTAATTTTCTTTAGATAATTGCAAATTTTGTGCGTTTTGTAATCCAATGGTGCCACCATTGATTTCGAAATTCAACCAACCAAGCCTTCAATTTCTTTTTCCTGTTGCTACAGAAAAGGATTTTCATGGCCAAGAATTTTCTTTTCTTTCCAGGTCACAGCTTTATATTTCTCACATAATTCTGGGCACAATGGCTAAGTGGTTAGCACTTCTGCCTGGCAGCACAAGGGTTACTGGTTCAAATCCCAACCACAGTACCACCTGCCTGGAGTTTGCATGTTCTCCCTGTGCCTGCGTCAGTTTCCTCTGGCTACTCTGGTTTCCTCCTACACTCCAAAGGCATGCTGGTAGGTGAATTGGATCCTGTCTAAATTGTCCCTAGTATGTGTATGTATGAATGTAAGTTAGGGACCTTAGATTGTACGCCCCTTGAGGGTTAGGGACTGATGTGAATGTACAATATATATGTGAAGCACTGTGTAAATTGATGGCACTATGTAAGTACCTGAAATAAATAAATTCTCCCATCATTGATAAGAAATTTGTTTGTTTTTCATAAAATTTCCAACATGCATGATCACTCAAATTCGATGGTCACACGAAAATCGTCTGTTTCTGTGACCCACTAATGGTGCAAAATTCGAACGAAAATGTTTAGAAAAAAATTTCAAAAGAAAAGTCTTTCGCAAATTTGACCCGTGTATGGCCGCCTTAAGAATTTCTGGACAGTCTCACAAGGGAATTTACTAAAACTGGTACACTCAGAATCTGGTGCAGCTGTGCATAATAGCCATTCAGCTTCTAAGGCCGGCCATACATGGGTTGAAAATCGACCGTTTTTTTGTCCGGAATCAGATCTAAGAATAATCGGCCAATTTTCACTCTGTTAGTGGGTCAGTGGCACGGGCCGATTTTTGTGGTTCCTCCCCTTTTCGGTGATCGGGTACGTTGGAAAATTTGTGAAAAACGACTGATTTTCGACTCAATGATGGTAAAATTGTACGATCGTTTTTCCGAAAAGAATATGCGCATGAGCCGTGACCTGGAAGGAACTGAAGTTTTGCATGTTATATGGGGTGAACTTTTTGACTTGGTCGGCCGATTTTCGAAATCAATGATGGCGCCATCAGATTACCGAGTGAACGGCGTTTCCGATTTTCCGAAGAAAAATCATGCGGAATTCGAACCATGTATGCCTGCATTACTTCAGCTTGTTCAGTTAAGCTTTGGCAATAAAACCTGGAAGCTGATTGGTTTCTATGCAGAGCTGCACCAGATTTTGCACCGTGCAGTTTTAGTAAATAACGCCCACAGTGTCTTTCTCCCCGCAATATCCCTCATTAACTAACATTCGATGCAGGAGGGTGATTTCTAAATTGTTAATCCTCTGTAGGCTCTGTTCACACCAGGGGCAGACTGACCATTTGGAAACTCAGGCACTGCCCAAGGGCCCGGGGTCAGTAGGGGACCCCATGAGATGCCCCTGGTACCTTTTTCATAGGCTTCAGATTCCTATCTGTTCATTCCTATCTGAGGCCTGCTGGCCGGGACCCTGAACAGGAGACTGGTGGTACCCCCTTATCCATGGCCCTGCATGTACTCACCCACATAGTGCTAATCAGGGGCGGACTGACCATTTGGAAACTCGGGCACTGCCCGAGGGCCCAGGGTCATTAGGGGGCCCCATGAGATGCCCCTGATACCTTTTTCATAGGCTTTTTTGAGTTTGGGCAAGGGCACAGGGGTCCCATGATCCCCTATTGCCCGGGGGCCCTATGAGTTGTCAGTCCGCCCCTGGTTCACACAATGCTTTTTTCAGTGCTGTTTGCAGAAACATACTACAGTCCATTTAACATGGTTTCCTATGGAACACGTTCACATCTATGCTTTTTTGAGCTGCTGCGTCTTTGGAAAGGGTCATGGACTTTTTTAAAAGCAAAAAGCAGCATTTTTGCTACAATAGAGTTCAATGGAGAATCTGCTGAAATGCATGGCAGTTAATTTTTACCATGTTTTTGCTACATTTGTAGTGCATTTTTGCCACGTTTTGCATTTTTATTCTGCCCACCAAACAAAAATTCCACTTTAAAAAAAAAAAAGAGCAGAACAATACGCAAAACGCAGTAAAAACGAGTAAAAAATGCATCAAAAACAAAAGTAGAAAAATGCAAAGCAATGTGAATGGAGCCTCAGGACTGACAGTTCCAATCTAGTTTACAGCTGATAATGAAGAACTGCCGCCACAGTACAGACAGGGTTCATTATGTTACTCCAGGTTCACACCTAAGTGTTTTCTGCAGTGTTTTACATTTTGCAGAACCGCAGTACAATCCATTTAACCTCCCTAGCGGTCTGATTTTGTTCATATATCTGTACTTAAAGCGGTACATTTTTCTGCATGGAAATATGTATTTTTTTAATTGTAGGCTGTAATTTTTAGGAATAACTCACTGAAATCTGTCCGAACAAGAGTCTAGTAAACATCCCGGGTATGATAAAACTTGAAACACGAAATCATAAATTATAATTTAACCTCCCTGGCGGTATGATTATTTCAGATTTTTGGTGCTGAAAGCGGTACCATTATTTTGCATGGAAATATGTAGTTTTTTTATTGTAGGCTGTAATTTTTAGGAATAACTCACTGAAATCTGTCCGAACAAGAGTCTAGTAAACATCCCGGGTATGTTACAATTTGAAACACGAAATCATAAATTATAATTTAACCGCTTGCCGCCCTGCCACTGTGTATATACGTGTGCAGGGCGGCAGTGGAGCGCAAAACCACGTTTAAAAACGGGTTCCGCGCTCCCAACACTTTCGCCGGCAGGGGGCGCGCGCGCGCGCGCTCCCGCCGACCCGCGGGTGACACTATTTGATCCAGGAGGGATCAATCATTAGATTTCAGCCAGTGATTTCTGGCTGAAATCACATGATCGGTCCCTGTCCTATCCTGTCCTGTGTTGATATTTACACAGGGCAGGATATGATGTCATTCTTCTCTGCCTGGACACATTCCGTTCCAGACAGAGAAGAAGACATCCAAAAAGTGAGTACACAAGCACTACACTACAGTTAGAACACTCTAGGACACATTTAACCCCCTGATCGCCGCCCCCCCTCCAGTTAACCCTTCACTGCCCTGTCACCAGTGTTACTGATCAGTGAAGCGATTTTTACTGATCAGTGTCGCTGGCGACTTCCGATAGAGTTAGCGCCCCTCCCAGATAGCACCAGTTTGCCCGCCAGTACACCAGTAATCCCGTTTAACCCCTTGATCGCCCCCCCCTCCAGTTAACCCCTTCACTGCCCTGTCACCCAGTGTCACTGATCAGTGAACCAATTTTTACAGATCACTGTATCAGTGTCGCTGGCGACTTCCGATAGAGTTAGCGCCCCTTCCAGATAGCGCCAGTTTGCCCGCCAGTACACCAGTAATCCCGTTTAACTCCTTGATCGCCCCCCCCCCCTCCAGTTAACCCCTTCACTGCCCTGTCACCCAGTGTCACTGATCAGTGAACCAATTTTTACAGATCACTGTATCAGTGTCGCTGGCGACTTCCGATAGAGTTAGCGCCCCTCCCAGATAGCGCCAGATTGCCCGCCAGTACACCAGTAATCCCGTTTAACCCCTTGATCGCCCCCCCCTCCAGTTAAACCCTTCACTGCCTGTCACCCAGTGTCACTGATCAGTGAACCAATTTTTACTGATCACTGTATCAGTGTCGCTGGCGACTTCCGATAGAGTTAGCGCCCCTCCCAGATAGCACCAGTTTGCCCGCC
The DNA here is from genome assembly GCF_062004578.1 of Staurois parvus. NCBI lineage: Eukaryota > Metazoa > Chordata > Amphibia > Anura > Ranidae > Staurois > Staurois parvus. The sequence continues at coordinate 5,804,517 of NW_028317965.1, read as the reverse complement.
AGTACAGCAGTAATCCCGTTTAACCCCTTGATCGCCCCCCCCTCCAGTTAACCCCTTCACTGCCCTGTCACCCAGTGTCACTGATCAGTGAACCAATTTTTACTGATCACTGTATCAGTGTCGCTGGCGACTTCCGATAGAGTTAGCGCCCCTCCCAGATAGCGCCAGATTGCCCGCCAGTACACCAGTAATCCCGTTTAACCCCTTGATCGCCCCCCCCCAGTTAAACCCTTCACTGCCCTGTCACCCAGTGTCACTGATCAGTGAACCAATTTTTACTGATCACTGTATCAGTGTCGCTGGCGACTTCCGATAGAGTTAGCGCCCCTCCCAGATAGCGCCACATTGCCCGCCAGTACACCAGTAATCCCGTTTAATCCCTTGATCGCCCCCCCCCCAGTTAACCCCTGCACTGCCCTGTCACCAGTGTCACTGATCAGTGAACCAATTTTTACTGATCACTGTATCAGTGTCGCTGGCGACTTCCGATAGAGTTAGCGCCCCTCCCAGATAGCGCCAGATTGCCCGCTAGTACACCAGTAATCCCATTTAATCCCTTAATCTCCCCCCCCCAGTTAACCCATTCACTGCCCTGTCACCAGTGTCACTGATCAGTGAACCGATTTTTACTGATCACTGTATCAGTGTCGCTGGCGACTTCCGATAGAGTTAGCGCCCCTCCCAGATAGCGCCAGATTGCCCGCCAGTACACCAGTAATCCCGTTTAACCCCTTGATCACCCCCCCCTCCAGTTAACCCCTTCACTGCCCTGTCACCAGTGTCACTGATCAGTGAACCAATTTTTACTGTTCACTGTATCAGTGTCGCTGGCGACTTCCGATAGTGTTAGCGCCCCTCCCAGATAGCGCCAGTTTGCCCGCTAGTGCACCAGAAATCCCATTTAACCCCTTGATCGCCCCCCCCCCAGTTAACCCCTTCACTGCCCTGTCACCAGTGTCATTGATTACAGTGAACAGATTTTTACTGATCACTGTATTAGTGTCACTGGTGACTTCCGATAGTGTTAGCGCCCCTCCTAGATAGCGCCAGTTTGCCCGCTAATGCACGGGATTTTTTTTACCAAAAACATGGAGCAGAATACATTTTGGCTTAAATTTATGACTAACTTTGAGTTTACGATATATTTTTTATAGCTGAAAGTAGAAAATATTGTTTTTTTTCAAAATTTTTGTGGTTTTTTTGTTTATAGCGCAAAAAATAAAAAGCGCACAGGTGATCAAATACCACCAAAAGAAAGCTCTATTTGTGTGAAAAAAAGGACGTAAATTTCGTTTGGGTACAGCATTGCATGACCGCGCAATTATCATTTGAATTAGTGCAGCGCCAAACAGCAAAAAAAGGCCTGGTCATTAAGGGGGGTAAATCCTCTGGGGCTCAAGTGGTTAATAAATAATCATAAAAAATAATAATATAATAATAATACATTTAATTCAATAATATAATCAAACCAAAAACACTGAAATTTGAAATATAGCGCCAAGTTCGCACATCACTGAGCAAAGTCGCAAAATCGTTTTCAGTGTCCGATGACGAATTTCCCCCACGAATCATTATCACTCAATTCTGCAAGTGGTTCTGATTTACTATCGCTGTTCTCTAGCCGGTCTAAAACCGCTTTTGACCTAAAGGGACGCTTTTTGGACGCCATGGACATTTCTCAGTTTCCAGGCAGAGAGAACAGTAAAAATGCAGGCAGGGCGCCGGACAAAGCACTCGGGACAAAATGTATGTGAAATGGTTTGATACAGGAATGTTATACTATGTGATTTTAGTGTATTTAGTGAATGTCACTTTTACAACTTTCAAATTTCCCGCCAGTTCCGTCCCCCGTACGTCCCGACGCTTGCAGGGGACGGAACAGAGATGACAGATGCCGGCATCCGCTGGAGGACATTACAGGGGACACTGCAGGAGGGACATCGCGGGAGCGCAGGACAAGGTAAGTGAAGAACAGATCCCGGAGCAGCGCTGCATGGTAAGCCCGAGTGTAGCTCAGGGTTACCGCTTGTGGTACTGAAACTTTACCCCAAACTACACTCGGGAATACCGCCAGGGAGGCTACCATGATTTTCTATGGGACACATTCACATCTCCGTGTTTTCACCTAGTACATTTTTTTGGAAAGGGTCAGGGTCTTCTTTGAATGCAAAACGTTGCGTTTTTGGTTCTACAGACTTAAATTGGAACACTGCTGAAAAGCATGTATTGAGTTTTTGCTGCATTCTGCTTTTAAAATCTGCCTTGCAAGAAGAAAAATAAAAACTGAAAAAAAAAAACAAAAATGCATCAAAAACACTGCAAAAATGCAAGTGCAAAAACGCTAAATGCAATGCAGAAACGCCTCAAACGCAATCTGCATAGGTGTGAACCTAGACTTAAACATCACAAAGCAGGGAGAGAATGTCAGGATTTTTAAGCAAATAGAAAGCACTTAAAAATGGTAACCAGCATTTTTTTAAAGTATGCTATGTTAATGGGAACATGTAACATATATAAAGCAGGTGTCATCCCAATTTTGACTACAAAAGCAGAATTACACTTTTAGGCCTCATTTAGACTTGCAGTTGGAGGGCAGCAAAAATGTGCCATTGATAGAAACAATGGCTTATAAAATACATATGTGAACAAATACATGTAGCAAAAAATAAAATAGAGGACACCACTGGACTGAGGGACAGGTAAGTGGCTGTATTTTAAAAGTCAGCAGCTACAGTTTTTGTAGCTGCTGACTTTTCTTTATTTTTTTAGGTGGAACTCTGCTTTAAAGCAGAACTTTACTCTCTCAATCAGCATTGATTAATTCAATTCTTATGCTGCTAGCCTTAGAAAATAGATAGGAAGGTATATTATATTTGCTTGTTTTCAACTTTTTTTAAAATTTTTTCAGTTACTTCCTGGTTTCCAGGCCTAGGCTAAAATGATGTCATACATTCCAAGAGTCTTCAGGAGAGGAGGAGGGGCGTTCTCAGTTAAGCATATCCTCCAGTCTGCATACCTGAGCTAAGGGCAACTGGATTCCAGGAAGTAAATGCCATATGAACCATCTGCCCTTACTAAAGATGGTCATTGCCAGAAATGCTAGGGGGTGTTATTCAAAGTGTTTTCTCAGCAAAAGTATTGGGACATGGATGGATGAAGGAGTTTGCTTTGAATATTAAAAATGAATGAACCACTTGCTGACTGCAATACGTATACAGTATATACATTGTGGTTTTCAAGTGGTTTACCGGGCTTATGGCTGAAGCCATGAGCCATAACCTGGTATTTTTTTTTCATCCGGCGATTCTCTTTTACCTAAAAGTGACCAGATAGTTTCTGTTAGCCTCTATGATCTTGGAGGACCGGAGCGATGTGATGACATCACTTCCAGTCTAGGGTGGAAGTTCACAATGTTTTTATATTATTTAAAAAATATAATTACAAAGCAAAAGACATTTTTTTTTAATCTTTGAATTTCAAAGGTAGAGGAGAATTTTGGGGTCTATATATCTCTCCATAAGGAGGTCTTGTCATCCCTTTTTTCCTTTTTTCTTCACTTAATTTTTATTAAGAGTTTTCAGGTTTACATAACATTGCAAAACAAAAAGACAATAGTGAGGAACATTCCTCTACAAACTGGTTGCATATGTGTTTCTAATACACTGAAGATATCTAAACATATCATATAACGGGGAGGAAAGAAGACCAGGGAAAACCCTAACCCCCTATACCTCTGGAGCAAAGAATATATTCAGGGAGGCACTTGGCTGAGACTGCTACTGTAGGTGTAATGTCCCCCACTAATAGGGCGGGACATGGACCGAGAAGAATGAGTTGTATAGTAGTTGTTGACTAAAGTCATATCTGAGGATTTTGAGAAAGGGCGCGGCTCCTTGTGTTGAGAGACCACCATGCCCATTTTTTGTGATACTTTGGAATCATCAGGTGAGCTTTGGCGAACATGAATTCCATTAGATACTGCTCATTTAGGAGAGAGATCACCATTTGTGATGAGGAGGGTTGCTTCCAGTTGTGGGCTATGGATAAGGAGGTGGATGAGGAGGGTTGCTTCCAGTTGTGGGCTATGGATAATCTGGCAACTATGAGGATGGCAGTGATCAGGGAGTGTGCTGATGTGGGCCACTCGTTGAGTCCTAATCCCAAAAGGGCCGTCTGTGGCATTAATTTGCTACTGTGGCCTGTTGTTGCGCAGAGAAGACGTGTACATCGGCCCATAGCTGTTTAAGTATTGGACAAGACCACCAAACGTGAATCATGGATCCTTCCATGTGGCAATTTCTCCAACAGTTGGTGAGAAAGAGGGAAAGAGTTTTGCAAGCCTGGTGAGAGTATAGTACCATCGGTAACAAAATTTCATAGTTGACTCCCAGTGGGAGATATTCCTGGAGAACATGCGTGGAGTTTGTAGCTTTAGGTGCCATGACATTGCTGAAAAATGGAAATTCAGAGTCTGTTCCCAGAACTGCATAGCATTGTTTTTATTCTCAGTAAGCAAATATTTGAAGAGTGTGTAGCTAAAGGAAGGATGTGTAGGAGACCATGTTATTGATGATATAATGTCATCCCTTTTTTCTAATACAAGGGATGTTTAAAAATAAAATAAGAAAATAAATAATAAAAAAGCACTCCCCATCCCTCCATGCTTGCGCACCGAAGTGAATGCATACATAAGTTGCGCACACATGTAAATAGTGCTCACACTACAAATGTGAGGTATCGCCGCAAATGTTAGAGTGAGAGCAATAATGCCAGTGTTGGACCTCCTCTGTAACTCTGAACAGGTAACCTGTAAACATTTTTAAAGCCTCACCTATGGAGATTTTTAAGTATTCTACGAGAGTATTCGATTTTAAAGTATGAGATGTAAGGTATCTATTTTCTCAGTGTAACATCATTTTTCACATTTTACAAAAGAATTTGGTTATATATTGTGTTTTATTTTTATTCAATAAAGTGTACTTTTCCCCCAAAAATTGTGTTTGAAAAACCACTGTGCAAATACCATGTGACATAAAACAAATTGCCATTGTATTCTCTTGGGTCTCAGCTAAAAAATCATATATAATGTTTGGGGGTTCTAAGTAATTTTCTAGAAAAAAAATACAGATTTTTACTAAACAAGTAAACAAGTGTGGTGTTCAGATGCAGTGTAGTTCCATTTATCGATCCATTGATTAACTGGGATTTCTGAGAAGCACACGATTTACAAAAAAAAAATATAAATTTACATTGAGGTACTGAGATTTCTCCCATGACAGAAGAGATAAAAAATAATATGAATTAGAAACTGCTGTGTGCCGATGAATTGATAAATTTTGCAGGCACTAGGTGTACCGGTGTTGCTGCTTCAGTGTCAGTGGAATGGTAAGACTGAGCAACGTCCAGCCAAACACGGCTTATACTGAGATCTGAATAGGACTAATTGTCCTCGATGGAGATGTACCCACGGATCTTTGTAGCACAAGAACATCCCCATTGAGGACAATTATTTCTATTCGACATGACATTCATCTCAAGATGTGTTCAGCAAGCAGTTGGCTGAAGCACAATATTAGCATGGCATGGATCCTGAAGCAGCACTATGCCAGCTCATTCTAATGACTCTAAAATATGCAATAATGGCAGATAATCCAGGACTCTCTCACAAATATTTTCATGGATCAGGCCACACAAAAAAAAAAGTACAATGATGACCCATTGGCCATTTATATGTTTTGAAGATACTGGTTTCTTGAATGACGTACCTTGTTTTAAGTGGTTGTGAACCTCAGACATGAAATATGAACAAAGCATATCCCTCTATAGTGTGTATTTGAATCATTTCTGACAAGTTTTCCTGACCCCGGGAGAAAAAAAAAAAGGTAAAAGGGGAGGGAGCTCCATTACACAGCCTGTGATTGACAGCCTCAACTCTGTTCCTGTGTGCTTTGTGAAGGTGGGTGCATTCCTTCCCTCCAATCAGCTCTCAGAGCTCCCCTCATGAGCTCTGCAGAGTGCAACATCAGATCCCTGCCCCCTGCTTTCTGAAAGTGTAAACAAGAGTTATACATTCTGGTCTTTGAATGGGAGAAGAGCAGAGGAGAGGAGAGGCAAGGCGAGGAGAGGAGAGGCGAGGCGAGGAGAGGAGCAGGTGCAACTTATGTAGGAGGATTTGTTTTATCTGTGTGTATCAATTCAGGTCTCAATTACACTCAGCTCTCTGCCCTTTGCTGTGTAGTGTGTGATATCAGATCCCAAGCCCCTGCCTTCTGGAGCTCAAAGATGCTGTAAAATGTGTGTGTTAGGGGGTGAAGAAGAGAGAGGGCTTCAGGTAAACAAGTACAACTTTTATAGGAGGATTTGTTTTCTCTCTGTGTATCACCTGAGGCCAGTCACTTTGTTGGATATATGTAAGGGTTTACAACCACTTTATGGATTTCACTGATCTTGTCCGTGTTCCTCAAAGGTTATATAAAAATCCAAAAAGGAGTGACAGGACTTTTCCTGATTACATAAGTACAAAGTTAACCAGGTTGAAAAAAAGTCACATGTCCATCAACTTCAACCAATGGAGAAAAATGGAAAACTTGCATCCTCAGAACCCTTAACTCACAGTGCATCTACCCTAAACGTGGTTGTAAATTCTTACACATACCAAATGAAGTGACTGGCCTCTCGTGATACACAGAGATGAAACAAATCCTCCTACATAAGCTGTACCTGTTTCTCTGCGATCCTCTCTTCTCCACAACAGTTCAAAGTGTACAGTTTACACACCATTTTTGAGCTTCCATAGAAAGGGGGCAGGGATCTGATGTCACACTCTGCACATCATAGAGCAGTGAACTGAGTGTAATCTGATACTTGAGTGGAGGAAATGGACACACCCCTCTCTACACAGTCTCATAGGGAAACATGCACAGCTAAGCCTGTCATTCCCAAGCTGTTAACAACCACCTTAAAGGGTAATTCTACTTTTGCATCTAAATTGGGATAATACCTAGCGGTACTTTATATATGTTAACATTGTCATAGCATAGCCTCAAGTGTTTCCAAGGGCTGTTGTTTTTTTTAATTAACCTCCTTAGCGGTATTTCTGAGTGTAGCTCGGGGTAACATTTCAGTACCAAGAGCGGTAACCCCGAGCTACACTCGGGAATACCATGCGGCACTGCTCCGGCATTTGTTCTTCACTTACCTTACCCTGCGCTCCCGTGGATGTGTCCCCTGCAGCATCCCCGGCCATCTCCTCCGGCCAATGCCGGCATCCGGCTTCTGTGTCCTGTCCCTGTGACGTCGGGACGTACGGGCGCCGCCGCCGCCGGCGGCGGGAAATTTAAAAATTTTAAAAAATGTCATTTTTTTTTTTTACATTTTACATAGTAAAACATTGCTGTCTCAACCAATTTCACATACATTTTGTCCCGAGTGCTTTGTCCAGCGCACTGCCTGCATTTTGTCTGTTCTTTCTGCCTGGAAACTGAGAAACATCCATGGCATCCAAAAAGTGTCCCTTTAGGTCAAAAGCGGTTTAGATCAGCTAGAGAACAGCGATAGTAAATCAGAACCACTTGCAGAATTGAGTGATAATGATTCGTGGGGGAAATTCGTCATCAGACACTGAAAACGATTTTGCGACTGAGCTCGGCAATGTGCGAACTTGGCGCCATATTTCAAATTTCAGTGTTTTTGGTTTGATTATATTATTGAATTAAATGTATTATTATATTATTATTTTTTATGAGTATTTATTAAATTATAATTTATGATTTCGTGTTTCAAATTTTATCCTACCTGGGATGTTTACTAGACTCTTGTTCGGACAGATTTCAGTGAGTTATTCCTAAAAATTACAGCCTACAATAAAAAAACTACATATTTCCATGCAAAAAAATGGTACCGCTTTCAGCACCAAAAATCGGAAAGAATCATACCGCCAGGGAGGTTAAAATATAGAACATGTTATACTTACCTGCTCTGTATATTGCGTGGCCCTGATCCTCTTCTGGGGTCCCACACCAGTGCTGTCTGATCCTCCTTGCTGAGTGTCCCTTCAGTAAGCAGTATCGCGCAACAATCATAGCAAAGTCATACTGAGTTTGGGGTGCCATTTAGAATGAATTGCACATTTTGCCACAAATTTAGATCAATGAAGAATTGCAGCAATTCTGCGAGCAATTCCAAATCGCCATTCCTGATAAATAAATGTGGTAAAAACATTTACAATGTCGGTTTTGTTTTGGGATAGAAACACAACGTTCAAGCATGGGATGTGTAATGAATGGCCCTTTAACTGTGAAAAGTACAAAATTAATAAATGCATGTTTAATAATGAATAGTTACAACAACTAATACCTATTAAATAATAAATTCATCACAATAAACAAAAAAATATGATTAAATGCATAAATAATAAATGACTAAAATCAATTATCATCATGTTGATGATAAACAATTGTAAAATAACTTGCTTTTTAAATACTTTTCTCGAAATATCAATTAAAATTGCAATTAAAATTATAATGAATTGACAGATCCCTCACTTTTGCATTAGCTTCCCATAGAAAAGAAGGAGTCTGGATTCACAGCGTACAAGTAGATGAAAGTATCCACAAATATTTTTATAGTGCATGTAAACATTTGGAGTGAAAATGGAAGAGAACTAGTATTTAAAGCGGAATTCCAGCTGAAAGAAAAAAAAGTCAGCAGTTACAAAAACTGTAGCTGCTGACTTTTAAAATACAGAAACTTACCTGTCCCTCGGTCCAGCGGTGTCCTCACCACTGCTGGTTTCACCGGCCGTCTTCTCTCCCTGACGCCGACATCTTTAGTGTGGGCACCCGGCTGTGACAGCTTGTGGTATCACAGCCGGGTGCCCACTGCACATGCGCTGTGATGCAGAAGCACTGCACTTTGTGAATGGCCCCGTAGTCTTCTGGAACCTGTCACGTGTTGTAGAAGACTACGTGGCGGGAGGGGGGGGGGACAACTTCCGCTTCCAATCGCCTAGGCAATCGCGGGGTACCTTGCAAATTCGGATCCCCCCCTTTTCCCCAAAGGTGCCAATACTTAATGGGGAGCGGGGGACAAAGCATGAAAGCGGATCTTCCCCTTTTGGGTGGAGCATCTCTTTAAAGTGGTACTAAAGGATAGAGTAAGAGAGGGTTATAACTCCTGTCAGGATTTTTTGCTTCCTGCGTCCCATTGGGAGATTTCCCTTCACTTCCTAACCCATATCCAACACAGGAAGTGGGAAGAAATCCCTTCGAAGTGAGGGAATCTCTAGTTGTCACCAGGGTCACCAAAACTAGTATCCCCAACGGAAGATTTCTCCTCTATTATTGTTCTGGGGATAAACCAACAATTTAGATTTTTTTTTTTTTAACTTTCACTTTCAGTGATAACAGTAAACATGAAGAATAGAGAGGGTGAATCTCCCTAATGGGGGCACAGATAGCAATAAAAACCCGTCAGGAGTTCTTATCCATCGCCACATTATCCAAAACAAAAAAAAAAGTATTGCCCTTAGTTATGCTTTAATTGTAAACTTGAAGCTGAACTTTAGGAAAACAGCTATTTACACATATATTTACACATATAAATATATAAACGGGGGATGTTTTACCTGTTGTTTAACAGTTTCTGTTCTGAGGACATGTAATTGCTGGAGCTAGACATATTTTTGTCCCTTATCTGATTTTCCTCTGTGAAGATCTGCACACGTTTTGGATTAAAACTTTCTATGATCTGCAAGATGTCATTTTAATCAAGTCTGCTATTTCTACTGAGACTGTAAGTTACAGCTATCTTGCCATAACTGGATCAGTTATAGGGATCACACTTGCAGTGCTTAGATTGGAGATGCAGAAAAATAGCAGATACAAAATACCATATACAACTGTTACACAAGCCATATTGTAATTTAATATTATAAAAAATTACTTTCTTTGTAATCTATGGCCACTGTAATGTTCTGTAAAATTTAATGTAATATGGCAACCTGGAGGCTCTCTGTACATAGATGGTATAGAGAACACTTCCAAAAATGTCATTTTCCCAGAAGTCTACACTAAAGTATAAGTCAAGTCACCCCCTGCAATAGATACATTTTTGGTGAGGTACTTCTCAAGGATTAATTATATGTAACACTACCCCCTTATAAGTTACTATAGATCTGGGTCCCCCTATAGTCCTAAACAGTCAGGCTACACGCATTCCTCACAGACTTGCATCCAGGAGACAGTAACCAGTCCTTGAGTTTATTTTTTTTAAATTTATTAGGGGAATTGAACTTGGATGGGATAAGAAGTATATGGGATGCCCAAGGGAACTGCAACCGAGGACAACTTCCTGTAACTATGTACAAGTCTTTACATGGCAAAATTATCTTCTTGGAGTGCTTTCCAGCCTCTCCTGATGTACCGCCACAGACCCCAGAAAAGTCTCCTCTATCCAGCTGTATGAAGGAATCCCTGGGCAGGGGATCCAGTGCCTGCCACTTCAAGGTGGACAGTCCCAGGCAAGGAGCTACGTTTCCCACCAAAGTGCTTCTTTCCCCTTAACCTCCCTGGCGGTATTCCCGAGTGTAGCTCGGGGTAAAGTTTCAGTACCACAAGCGGTAACCCCGAGCTACACTCGGGAATACCCTGCAGCGCTGCTCCGGGATCCCTCGATCACTTACCTTGTCCTGCGCTCTCGCGATGTCCCCCCTGCAGTGTCCCTGGCAATGTAATCCGGCCGATGCCGGCATCTATCTTCTGGGTTCCGTCCCCTGCGAGCGTCGGGACGCACGGGGGACGGAACGGCAGGAAATTTGAAAATGACAAAAAGTGACAGTCACTGAAATCACAAAAATCACATAGTAAAACTTTACTATATCAAACCATTTCACATACATTTTGTCCCGAGTGCTTTGTCCTGTGCCCTGCCTGCATTTTTACTGTTCTTTCTGCCTGGAAACTGAGAAAAGTCCATGGTGTCCAAAAAGCGTCCCTTTAGGTCAAAAGGGGTTTTAGACCGGCTAGAGAACAGTGATAGTAAATCAGAACCACTTGCAGAATTGAGTGATAATGATTCGTGGGGAAATTCGTCATCAGACACTGAAAACGATTTTGCGACTTTGCTCAGTGATGTGCGAACTTGGCGCTCTATTTCACATTTCAGTGTTCTTGGTTTTATTATATTATTGAATTAAATTTATTATTATTATATTATTATTTTTTATGATTATTTATTAAATTATAATTTATGATTTCGTATTTCAAGTTTTATCCTCCCCGGGATGTTTACTAGACTCTTGTTCGGACAGATTTCAGTGAGTTATTCCTAAAAATTACAGGCCTACAGTAAAAAAAAAATACATATTTCCATGCAAAAAAATGTACCGCTTTGAGCACAGAAATATGGACATAATCAGACCGCTAGGGAGGTTAACTGGCCCAGGGGGTGTAGGTTCACTTATTCAGTCCTCTGCCTATGAGCTGGTGGGTTGGTTGCTGCCTCTAGGCCTTCCACTGGACTGCTCCTTCCCTCATGGTCCATGCTCTGGGGGCCGGTATCAAGGAACTTACCAGCAGAGTCTCTCAGCCCTGTCTTGAAATAACCCCTTCTAACTCGGCCCAGGCTGCTAGTCAGCCTTTCTAGCTGAAGACCTAATTTAGCTTCCCCTAGCTATCTAGGAGGGTGGTACATATTTTAAAGGGATACAGGCAGTACAACTTTCCTCACTGGGAGTCTGCAAGTGCATCAGCTGATTAGAATGAACACAGACACTCCCATTCAGAAACAAGACTTCCAGGGATATGGTAGAACACATAGTTTTTTCTTAAGAACAAAAACAGGTAGAAATGTATTACAACGTTTGTTAAAATCCCTGCAAATGTACATTAATCACTTGAGCTCTGGAAGATTTTACCCCCTTCATGACAAAGACCAGGCCAAACAAAATTTATATTATTTTTTTCACACAAAAAGAGCTTTCTTTCGGTGGTATTTGATCACCACTGAGTTTTTATTTTTTTGCAATATAAAAGAAAAAAGACTGCAAATTATATATATATATATATATATATATATATATATATATATATATATATTTATTTATTTATTTTTTTTTACTTTCTGCTAAAAAAATCTAATTTCTTCATAAATTTTGGTCAAAATGTATTGTGCTGCATGTCTTAAAAAAAACAACAAAATCCCAAGAAGTGTATATTGATTGGTTTGCATGAAAATTATAGTGCCTACAAGCTATGGTATATATCCTGGAATTTAATTTTTTTATTTTTTTTATACTACTAATGGTGGTGATTAGAGATGAGCGAATCGAACTTGGTGAAGTGGAATTCGTTTCGAATATTAGGAAAAATTCGATTCGCACCGAATCCGAATTTTAGCAAACTTCGGATGCACGAATCAAATTTTTCCCGATCAGCCGGCAAAAAGTGTCACTGCAGAGAGCTCCGCTATTTCTGACAGTTCTCTGACAGTTCCTTCACATTTACAGCAGTTGAAACATTGTATCTATTTGTTTCCATTTAGGATACAGATGTTTTTATTCGGAAATAAATAGATACAATGTTTCAACCGCTGTAAATGTGAAGGAACTATCAGAGAACTGTCAGAAATAGCGGAGCTCTCTGCAGATACACTTTTTGCTGTACTGGAATTCTTCTTCTTTTCATTCTTCTTCTTCTTTTCATTCTTCTTCTTCTTCTTTTCATTCTTCTTCTTCTTCTTCTTTTCATTCTTCTTCTTCTTCTGTTCATTCTTCTTTTCATTCTTCTTCTTTTCATTCTTCTTTTCATTCTTCTCATTCTTCTTTTCATTCTTCTTTTCATTCTTCTTCTCATTCTTTTCATTCTTCTTCTTCTTCTTTTCATTCTTCTTCTTCTTCTTTTCATTCTTCTTCTTCTTCTTTTCATTCTTCTTTTCATTCTTCTTCTTTTCATTCTTCTTCTTCTTCTTTTCATTCTTCTTCTTCTTTTCATTCTTCTTCTTTTCATTCTTCTTCTTCTTATTTTCATTCTTCTTTTCATTCTTCTCATTCTTCTTTTCATTCTTCTTTTCATTCTTCTTCTCATTCTTCTTTTCATTCTTCTTCTTCTTCTTTTCATTCTTCTTCTTTTCATTCTTCTTTTCATTCTTCTTCTCATTCTTCTTTTCATTCTTCTTCTTCTTCTTTTCATTCTTCTTCTTTTCATTCTTCTTTTCATTCTTCTTCTTCTTCTTCTTCGTCGTGTCCCGTGACTCCCAAATGAGTGAAGTGTGCGGTGATTCTAAGATCGACGGCACTCATCTGCATGTCATACTGACTGACAGTATTATTTCTCTTCCCCAGCAGACTCCAAGGGCATTTAAATTAAAGGTACAGTGTTCTGCACTAATATAAAGGCTCTCTGAAGCCTAGAAACCCTTTTAATAAGTTAAATTCGCAGCGAATAAATTTGCATCAAATCGAATTTCTCCCGCAAATTCGGCGAATCAGCTGAATCGAATTTTTGAATAATTCGCTCATCTCTAGTGGTGATCAACGATTTATAACAAGACTGCGATAGTGTGGGAGGAAATATGACACTAACTGACACTGTGGGGAAACTGACTAACTGCCACTGACATCACCAATGACATTAATTCAGTGGTTAGTGATAATATTATGCACTGTTACATTGCGAACGGGCGCTAAGTGGTAATTTTTTTTTTCTCATAAGTGGAGTTACTTTTACAGAAAATGATTTAAAACAAAGAGAAAAAGAAACAAGTAAATAATTACTTTCAGTAATATAAAAATATGCCATATTGTGGGTCATTTATCTTTATATCTCTTTTATATTATTTTGGAGCTTTTTATAAGCTTTACATCATACATTGCAAAATGGGAGTTTTGACACTTTGGGGTTGTGCAGAGCAATTTGTTTAACCACATGCTGCCCAGCCACTGTATAAATACGGCGGCAGGGTGGCACGGCTGGGCAAAAGTACGTTTTAAAACGTGTGTTTTGTAAACAGGTAGGGGGCGCGCGCGGGGCGCGCTGCCGCCCTACCTGTCCTGACGATCACAGCCGCGGATGTCAGTCGCCGGGTCACAGCCGGTCGTTACCAGCTATGTCCCGGCGATCGGTGGCAATCGCTGACAGAGAGCACAGCTGCAGTAGCTGTGCTTTCTGTCAGTTCCCTGACAGCTCCAGGACACGCTGATCGGGACAGAAGAGTTTCTCTCTCCCGATCAGTGGTGTTCCCTGCAGTACACACCCCTGCCCCCTAGCAAAACACTCCCCTCACACAGTTAACCCTTTCCCTGAATAATAAACTTAACCCCTTCCTCCTCAGTGCCATTAGTACAGTGTCAGTGTTTTTTTTTTGCACTGATCACTGTATTGGTGTCACTGGGGATGTCAGTGACCCCAAGTCAGTACCCCCCAATGTCAGAATGTCCGCTGCAGTCCCGCAGTCACTGATTGCCGCCATAAGTTGCTGATCGCCGCCATAAGTCGCTGATTGCCACCATTATTAGTATAAAAAACCTAAAAATCCCAGTATCTTTCCCGCCATTTGTAAACGCTATAACTTTCACGTAAACCAATTAATTTACACGTATTGGGTTTTTTTTTTTAGCAAAGACGTTGCAGAATGCATTTTGGCAGAAATTTATGACTAAATTTGATTTTTAATTTTTTTTTACTGGACATGTTTTATAGCAAAAAGTCCAAAATATTGTTTTTTTTCCTCAAAATTGTCAGCCTTTTTTTTTATAGCGCAAAAAATAAAAACCGCACAGGCGATCAAATACCACCCAAAGAAAGCTCAATTTGTGGGAAAAAAAAGGATGTAAATTTCATTTATGTACCGTATTGCATGACCGCGCAATTGTCCGTTAAACTAGCGCAGCGCTGTATAGCAAAAAAATGGCGTAAATTACAATATCTATACCATAGTTTGTAGACGCTATAACTTTCACACAAAGCAATCAATATACACTTATTGGGATTTTTTTTTACCAAAAACATGGAGCAGAATACATTTTGGCCTAAATTTATAACCAACTTTGAGTTTACTATATACTTTTTATAGCTGAAAGTAAAAAATATTGTTTTTCTTCAAAATTTTTGGCCTTTTTTTGTTTATAGCGTGAAAAATAAAAAGCGCACAGGTGATCAAATACCACCGAAAGAAACTCTATTTGTGTGAAAAAAAGGACGTAAATTTCGTTTGGGTGCAGCATTGCATGACCGCGCAATTATCAGTTGAATTAGTGCAGCGCCGAGTAGCAAAAAGAGGCCTGGTCATTAAGGGGGGTAAATCCTCTGGAGGTCAAGTGGTTAATGTGTTGCCTTGCATTTTAAAACTTGTCACACTCCTCATGGCATTTAAATGAAAATTGGTATTTTTGGTTAGTACTATATCTGAATGAACAGTAAAATTTACTAATAAAATTACCAGAAATACAAAAAACATTTTTTTTTTTAGGGGAGGAGGGTGTAAAAATTGCAGCATCCTCAGTAATCTCAACTAACAGTAAACCAAATGATAATCTTAGTTCTATCGCTAGCACTAACCCATACTGAATGTTAAAAAAAAAAATTAAAAGATTGGCCAAGAAATGCCATTGAATCAGTCTTGGCTTTCACAAGCTATCTGATCGCCACAATCCGCAGTGATAGTAGGTGTCATTTGTTGGATGCTAGAAGTTGTGACTAGAAGAGGGTCTGGTGGCCAAAGTATCAGGTATCGTTTTAACATGGAATCTGGTGATGGGGGGCTTTTTGTAAACACAATCTTAACCACTTGCCTACCGGGCACCTATACCCCCTTCCTTACAAGGCCAATTTTCAGCTTTTAGCGCTGTCGCAATTTGAGTGACAATTGCGCGGTCATGCAAGATTGTACCCATATGACATTTTTATCATTTTTCACACAAATAGAGCTTTCTTTTGCTGGCATTTACTCACCGTTGGGTGTTTTATTTTTTGCGCTGTAAACATAAAAAGAGCTAAAAATTTGAAAAAAAAAATGTTTTTCTTTGTTTCTATTATAAAATTTTGCAAACAGGTAATTTTTCTCCTTCACTGATCTGCGTTGATGAGGCTGAACTGATAGGCAGCTCTGATGGGCATTGATAGGCGGCACTGATGGGCACTGATAGGTGGCACTAATAAGTGGCACTGATAGGCGGCACTGATGAGCTGGCACTGATGATGGGCACTGACTGGGTACGGATGGGTGGCACTGCTGGGCGGCACTGATGGATGGCAGTGCTGGACTGCACTGCTGGGCACTGGAGGATGGCACTGGTGGGCACTGCTGGGCACAGGTGGGTGGCACTGCTGGGCACAGGTGGGTGGCACTGCTGGGCACTTGTGAGCAGCACTGCTGGGCACTTGTGGGAGGCACTGCTGGGCACCGATCATCAGGGCACTGATGATCGTTGCCAATCCCTCCTCTGACAACTGCCGGGTCTCGACAGTACTTTCCTCACGCTGTGACAGTGTGAGGAATGTGCAGCTGATAACTGTCAATTGCATTTCCCGGTGATCAGCGTGTCATTGGACACGGCTGATCACGTGGTAAAAGGCCACTGTGATTGGCCTTTTACCAAATCACGTGATCAGCAATCACGGAGATCACCGGGTGCGCACCGCCAGGGGTGCGCAGGAGAGTGCGTTCTGGGAGGATGTCATATGACGTCCACCCTGAACTGGCCGGCCGCAGTGAAGCAGTCATTCAGCTATCTGCGGTTGGCAAGTGGTTAAAGACAATATCCTTTCTACAATCTACCTTATAATATACTTGTGACAAGCTGTGACCAATCACAGCTCACACAGTATTTCTCAATGGCTGCAAGAATACAGCCAAAGCGAAGGAAAAATAATTGCTTTTACAGCCTTTATGGGTGTAAAAGCAATCAGTGTAAAAAAAGAAAAACAAATCTTCATCACCCCCCACAAGCAGTACAGTGTCACTATGGTGACACTGTAGTACTAGGGTGACAGTATGTTAAAAAAACCCATAAATAATAATATAAAAAAAAAAGAAAAGTAAACAAACATTTTGAAAAAATTATAATTTTTGCTTATAAACTAATTTGAGTTTAGTTTTTTTATTTTTACTAAAAGATAGCTGAATACATTTAGGTCAAGATTTATGTAGGAAGATTATTTATTTGCAAAATTTGATAAGAAAAAAAACTTTTAAAAATATTTTTTGGACTTTTTCATTTATATAGCAAAAAAATAAAAATCCCAGTGGTGAATAAATACCACCAAAATAAAGTTTTATCTGTCTCAAAAAAATGCTAAAAAATTCATATGAGTACAGTGTTGCATGACTGTGCAATTCTCATTCAAAGTGTGATAGCACTGAAAGCTGAAAATTGCCTGGACTAGAAGGGGGTGAAAGTGTCCGGACTGGAAGTGGTTAAAACATCTCCCAAGCATGAGAATACAATATCTGTTATGCGTCTAGTGCTAATCAAAAGAGTTTTCAGAATGTTTTGTCAGTAATAATGGGCTGTGCTATTTATTGTGTTTTCTATTCTTTCATCTTAAAATAGAATATTAAAATAGAATACTATTCCTTTATTTTCTATTCTATTTTAGTCTATTCTTTTATTTTATTTTCTATTCTATTCTGTTTTATTCTATTCTATTCTATTCAAAATGTAACATTTCGGAAGGTGGCTATATTCTATTATATTCTTTTCTATTCCCTTAATTTCTATTCTATTTTATTCTATTACTTTATTTTCCAATCTATTTCATTCTGTTCTATTTAACTCTATTATTTTCTACTCTAATCTATTATTTTCTATTCAATTCTATTCTTTTATGTTCTATTCTATTCTATTCTTTTATTTTCTATTCTGTTCGGTTCTGCTAAAAAATTCATATGAGTACAGTGTTGCATGACTGTGCAATTGTCATTGAAAGTGTGACAGCACTTAAAGCTGAAAATTGCCTGGACTAGAAGGGGGTGAAAGTGTCTGGACTGGAAGTGGTTAAAACATCTCCCAAGCATGAGAATACAATATCTGTTATGCGTCTAGTGCTAATCAAAAGAGTTTTCAGAATGTTTTGTCAGTAATAATGGGCTGTGCTATTTTATTTGAACACACATCATTTATCATCATAAGTACGTAAATCATAAAAAGAACAAAAAATTATAAAAAAGAAAATATGAAGCAAAAAAAAAAAATAAGATCCACAGGCATTGTAACAGTAGTACTAATACTATACTGATTCCTGATACTATCATTAGCCAACAGAAGCCCTGACCCTGCTTTACCCTCTGTGATTGTGGTGGTACAGCAATAGACTGAGCACAGCGGCGAGGGGTGTGCATAGTGATGTGCCGGAAACAGATTTATATTCAGCTGTGATACGGCGCTCAGGAACAAAGGTATTCGTATTTTTAAATGACTATTCGGTTTTACGCAGCATTATCCAACATGAAGATGGAACGCACATAACAAGTTATCTTTTCTTCCAAAGTTTTCCATAGCAACTGCTGTTTTTTGTCCTTAATCACTGAATGCCGCTTATTGCAGTTCATGGTTGCTTATTGCAGGATTTTCTTTTTTTTTTTTTTTTTGCGGCCTATCCTTTGATATGCTGTAATTAGAGCGATCACTGACAAGATGTCACAGGAGGTCAGCCCCTTCATAGAAAGAGGGCAGCACTGTGACATGTCAAGCTTCAGAAATGTAAAAGACAAACGTTTTTCTTCCTGAAAACTGCAGATGCTGGAAAAAAATATAAAATGCACCAAGGTTTAACTATAAAAGCAGCCAAAACCCATCCAAGATTAGTATGTAATTTAACCTCTTGGAGCCGGCCGAACGCAAATGTGCGGCCTCCCTGCATCTGGGCCTAGACGCCGAGCGGCCGCACATTTGTGTTCTATTAAAAAAAACATATGTGCTGAGAGTGCATGCCCTGCGCGCTCCCAGCACACATGTTCGGTACTCACGGAAAGGTCCCGATCTCCTCTTACGGTTGAGACCTTTCCCGATCATGTGACCGCCGTGACAACGATTCACGGCAGTCACATGATCGGGAAAGGTCCCAATCGTAAGAGGAGATCAGGACCTTTCCGTGAGTATCGAATATGTGTGCTGGGAGCGTGCAGGGCATGCGCTCTCAGCACATATGTTTTTTTTAATAGAACACAAATGTGTGGCCCTTGACCCTAAAACCCCGCCATGCCTCCCGGCTTCTGGAACCCTTAAAGGGCCGGGAGGCGCCGGCGCCAAGGGGTTAAAGCTGTGTGTATTGTTTCCTTCTATGGATTTAAGATACATTAAAGCAGTGGTCTCCAAACTGCGTCCCGTGAGTTTGCCTATAAGGGAGCCTTGGGGCAGTGTTCTCCCATATGACACAATTAGTGAGTCACCATTCTTTCCACTGACACCAACAGTAGGGTATAATTCTTTCTACTGACACCAACAATGGGACACTATTTCTCCCACTAAAACCAGTAATGGGGCAGTTATCCTCCCACTGATACCTACACAACAGTGGGGATTTATTAATTCCACCGACACCAATGATGGAGCATTATTCCTTCCACTGACACCAACAATGGGGCACTATTTCTCCCACTGACACCAGTAATGGGGCAGTTATCCTTCCACTGATACCTACACAACAGTGGGGATTTATTAATTCCACCGACACCAATGATGGAGCACTATTCCTTCCACTGACACCAACAATGGGGCACTATTTCTCCCACTGACACCAGTAATGGGGCAGTTATCCTCCCACTGATACCTACACAACAGTGGGGATTTATTAATACCACCGACACCAATGATGGAGCACTATTCCTTCCACTGACACCAACCATAGGGCACTATTTCTCTCACTGACACCAGTGATGGGGCATTTATCTTCCCACTGACACCAACAATGGGGCACTATTTCTCCCACTGACACCAGGGATGGGGCAGATATCCTCCCACTGACACCTACACAATGGTGGGGATTTATTCAATCCACCGGCACCAATGATGGAGTACTATTCCTTCCACTGACACCAACCATAGGGGCACTATTTCTCCCACTGACACCAGTAATGGGGCAGTTATCCTCCCACTGATACCTACACAACAGTGGGGATTTATTAATTCCACCGGCACCAATGATGGAGCACTATTCCTTCCATTGACAACAACAATGGGGCACTATTTCTCCCACTGACACCAGTAATTGGGCATTTATCCTCCCACTGATACCTGCACAATGGTGGGGATTTATTAATTCAACCGACACCAATGATGGGGCACTATTCCTTCCACTGACACCAACCATAGGGCACTATTTCTCTCACTGACACCAGTGATGGGGCATTTATCTTCCCACTGACACCAACAATGGGGCACTATTTCTCCCACTGACACCAGGGATGGGGCAGATATCCTCCCACTGACACCTGGTGGGGATTTATTCAATCCACCGGCACCAATGATGGAGCACTATTCCTTCCACTGACACCAATCATGAGGCACTATTCTTCCTCTTCCTGACCACAGGTTCTTTGTATTTTTTTTTACTCCCATTGATCACCAAGACTGAGGTATTGTATACTCTCACTGACATTGGGGCATTTTCTACATCCACCAGCCACAGTCCAGCCCCCCTAAAGTCGGAAGGGCTGAAAACTGGCCCTTTGTTTAAAAAATTTTGTAGACCCCTGCCTTAAAGCATACCTAAACCCCAAAACACAAATGTAATGTAGCACTCCCCCCTTAGGAGTCGCTGAAGTTTTTGGGTCCGCATATAGCCCTGCACAGCCAGGCAACACACATTTTCCACAGACTTGCATTGCACAGACAATATTAGGGGTATTGAACTTGGATGGGGTAAGGTATGTATGGGATGCCCAAGGGAACTGCAAGGGAAGGTGCCCGAGGACAATTTCCTGGCAACAAAGTCTTTACACAGCAAAACTCTTCTGAAATCGGCATGTCCTCCGACTTTGAAATCGTACGACTTCACTGTAAGTCGCACAATTTCAAAGTCGGGCTTGATGTGCCCGGGGTGTTACACACATTTGCAATCATAGTTGTCCCTGCTACTTTGCACAGGACCCAGTTTTTTTAGAAAGCAGATTATTAGACATATGCAGAATGAAATAATTAGTTTAATTTCATTTTGTTTTGTTATTTAAATAATTTAATTTCGGATAATTTATTAAATAAATGTAATTTGTTTTCAGAATTCGTTTAGTTTTGTTTCGTTTATTGGTTTTCGATTCAAATTTTCCAAATTCGGTCAAACTGAATTCAATTCGACTAAATCAAAAAGTATCAAATTGGCATTCAAATTCAAGTTTATTCCATTCGAAATGCAACTTTCTGCAGACAGTTAGGGGTTTATTTACTAAAGCTGGAGAGTCCAAAATCAGACTCCCTTCTGCATAGAAACCAATCAGCTTCCAGGTTTCATTGCCAAAGCTTCATTGAACAAGCTGAGGTTAGAAGCTGATTGATTTCTATGCAGAAGGGAGTCTGATTTTGGACTCTCCAGCTTTAGTAAATAAACCCCTTATAGTCTTTCTATTTTATTGTGTTTTCTATTCTATTCTTTTATCTTAAAATAGAATCTTAAAATAGAAAATAGAATACTATTCTATTTTAGTCTATTCTTTTATTTTATTTTCTGTTCTGTTTTATTCTATTCCATTCTATTCAAAATTTAACATTTTGGAAGGTGGCTATATTCTATTATATTCTTTTCTATTCCCTTATTTTCTATTCTATTTTATTCTATTATTTTATTTTCCAATCTATTTCATTCTGTTCTATTTAACTCTATTATTTTCTATTCTAATCTATTATTTTCTATTCAATTCTGTTCTTTTATGTTCTATTCTATTCTATTCTTTTATTTTCTATTCTGTTCGGTTCTGTTTTACTCTATTCTTTTCTATTCTATTTTTTTCTTTTCTATTCTATTTTATTCAATTCTTTTTTTCAAATTTGATTTTGTTTTCAAATTCGGTTTGATTTTGAATTTGCTTCAATTCGAATTTCAGACATAATTCCGTTTTATTTCAGATTTGTTTGAATTTATTGCTGTTCTGATTCAGAAATTCGGATACATCCAAATCTCCGAGTAACAAAAAATGTGTCCACATTTCGATTTGGAGCAAAACGAACCTGTCTACTGCTTAATATGATGTCAGGTATGATCTTTTCCCATCAGTAGATAATATTCTCTTGCTTGAAATGCTTAGTTATTGTCTTGTAAAGATAAATGCTTTGGATGTCATTTTTTATATGAAAAAAAGCTGGGCTTATGCAAAAATCCTAATATTTAAGCTTCCATTGTGCAAGTATGCTTTATAGTTAGCATTTATTTGGCTTTACTTACTAAGGTCCAAGGTAATATGAAGTCAGACAGTTGTCACCCTGTGGGCCACTTGACCCCACACCATCCTAATGCAGGCCATAGATGGGTCGAAAATCGGCCGATTTTTCGGCCGAAAATAAAATCGGCCGATTTTCGGATTGTTAGTGGGTTAATTGTTCGGCCGTTTTTCGGTATTTTGGCAGTTTTTTTTATCGATAAAGTTGGAAAAAGATCGGCCGATTTTGCTGATCGGCCGATTTTCGCGGCAATTATGGGCAAATCGGCCGATCTTTTTACCGATAAAAAATCTGCTCATGAGCCGTGACCTGCAAGAGGAAGACAAAAAGAAGAAGAGGATAAAGAAGAGGATGAAGAAGAAGAGGATGATGAAGAAGAAGAGGATGATGAAGAAGAAGAGGATGAAGAAGAAGAAGAGGATGATGAAGAAGAGGGTGATGGAGAAGAAGAAGAAGAGGAAGAAGAGGATGATGAAGAAGAAGAGGATGAAGAAGAAGAAGAAGAGGAAGAAGAAGAGGATGAAGAAGAGGAAGAAGAAGAGGATGAAGAAGAAGAAGAAGAAGAAGAAGAGGATGAAGAGGATGAAGAGGATGAAGAAGATGAAAAAGAAGAAGATGAAGAAGAAGAAAAGGATGAAGAAGATGAATTCCAGTCCGGCAAAAAGTGTCCCTGCAGAGAGCTCGGCTATTTCTTTGACAGTGCTTTGACATTTATAGCGGTTGCAACAATGTATCTATTTGTTTCCGAATAAAAACATCTGTATGCGAAATGGATACAAATAGATACACAAAGCACTGTCAAAGAAATAGCGGAGCTCTCTGCAGGGACACTTTTTGCCAGCTGTAGACAGGATGAAAATCGGCCGATTTTTTTTACCATTCCTGGTAATGTCGGCCGCTTGAACGAACGATTTTTCGTTTTTTTAAAGAAAAATCAGCCGGTTTTCTCCCCATCTATGGCCTGCATTAGAGTGCGTAACGGTACATTAAAAAAAATTATTCTACAGATTTATATAGCGACAACAATATGCCCAGTGCTTTACAGTATCAAATAACAGATAAATGTAGAAATCTTGAGGGCCTCATCTTACTCAAAGAGGTCATTCTTGATAAAGAAGTGTAATATCCTGTAACATAGGTAGCAGACATCACTTTCTCTGGTTGACTGTGTAGCCATTGCCTTAGTTTTTGGGATGATATGTTTTTGTTCTGCACTGTGTCTCCCATGTGGAAGAGGCCATCTTGGTAGAGTCAGGGGCTTTGCTTCCTTTTGTTGAAGCCTTTAACCACTGCCTGTCCGGACACTTTTACCCCCTTCCTGACCAGGGCAATTTTCAGCTTTCAGCACTATCACACTTTGAATGACAATTGCGCGGTCATGCAACACTGTACCCATATGAATTTTTTACTATTTTTTTGAGACAGATAAAACTTTATTTTGGTGGTATTTATTCTCCGCTGGGATTTTTATTTTTTTTGCTATGTAAATGAAAATGTCCAAAAAATTTTTCTTATAAAATTTTGCAAATAAATAATATTTCATCATAAGTCTTGGCCAAAATGTATTCCGTTATCTTTTTAGTAAAAAAAATAAATAAGCCAAATTAGTTTATAACCAAAAATTATAATTTTTAAACATTTTTTTTTACATTTTTATTTTTTATATTATTTATTTTATTTTTTGTACATACTGTCACCCTAGCAGTACAGTGTAACCATGGTGACACTGTACTACTTTTGAGGGGTGATGAAGATTTTTTTTTTTCTTTTTTACACTGATTGCTTTTACACCCGTATAAGATGTAAAAGCAATAATTTCTCTTTCTCTCCTCTGTCTGCATTCTTGCAGCCATTGAGAACTACTGAGTGAGCTGTGATTGGTCACAGCTTGTCACATGGTACAAGGCTGTTGTGAATAGCATTGTACCATGTGACCTCTGTGATCATTCACAGATTTCACACGTAGTAAGCAATGATGTCAGAAGTGACATCTTGCTTACTACTTTGCATGTAATTACTGATTGGCCAATCAGTGATCACATGATTGGGACCTCGTACAGAGGTCCCGTCCGACGATTGGTGTTTCACTGTATCGGGAGGACACAGCGGGCACCGGATCGCGGTGCTGCACGCTCCCAGGGAGCTCGCACAAGCAGGGTGCAGGGAGGCCGTTTATAAACGGCCACCCGACCCTGCACTGCCACCGTCCGGCCATTTATATACAACGGCTGGTTGGGAAGTGGTTAACAAGGAGAAGTAGTGGTATCACCAAATCTCACTTCAAATGGGAGGCAGCAGTGTCTTAGATTTCACACAGCAGATATACAGCTACAGGAGTGCCTTTACACCCTCAAATACTAGGAAGTGCATTTAAAGAATTTAGGACAAATGGTCGATTTCTTTCAGGGTACCGCTTAGACCTAATTAACATTTCCAAATGTTCCCTATAACATAGCAAATCTTTACTTCGGACCCTCTTTTAGTCTGGATTTTCAGTTTCCCATCTATGCCCCATTGTGACTGCTGCTCTTTAACCTCTCTACAGTTAAGAACAAGCCCCAGGTTTATCGTATTCTTTCCATTCCCTTTATTCTAGGATCTTAGCTGTTCAGACCACTCCCAAAACTATTGTATTATGAGGACTTTTATACCTAAAGAAGAAAAATAGCAGATCTCATGGAGGATATGAAAGGTGTTCTTCCAATGCAAGAAAGAAGCTGAGTTTTACACAATACTGACTTCTGAATACAAGCTCTTCAACACAGAAAATAGTCTTTGAAAAAGAAAACATTTATATATATATATATATATATAAATGTTATATATATGTATAATGTTATTATTATTATACAGGATTTATATGATACCAACAGTTTGCGCAGCGCTTTACAATATAAGGGAGACAGTACAATTACAATACATTTCAGTACAGAAGGAATAGGAGAGCCCGGCTTGTGGAGCTTACAATCTAAAGGATATATATATATATATATATATATATATATATATACTTTCTTAGTTTTGTGGCCTGTGTCCATGGAAGGGTATAGTGTGTTATGAATATATAAATCTTAAAAAAAAGAAAAAAAAGTGATAAAAATATATATATCTATATATCTATATATATCTATATCTATCTATATATCTATATCTATCTACATATATATCTATCTATATATATATACTGTATATATATATATATATATATATATACTGTATATATATATATATATATATATGGTTTCTTAGTATTTTTTTTTTTTTTAGAGAAATAGGAGTATACAAAACATATGACCATTGGCACCACACCAAGTTTGACTACACAGAGTCAATTGGCTACACAGATCCCAGTAAATTGTACAATTTTAAGAACATAGTACAAGTAAAGAGCTATATAATTATTATAGATCTTGGTAGCCTAAAGAGTGACTTACAGACATACTTTATTATTATTATACAGGATTTATATAGCGCCAACAGTTTGCTCAGTGCTTTACAATATAAAGGGAGACAATACAGCAACAATACAGTAAGGAGGGCCCTGCTACTTGGAGCTTATAATCTAAGAGGGAGGGGCTGGTGGTACAAAAGGTAATAACTGTGGGGGATGGACTGGTAGAAGGAATAGAAGATTCTGTTATTAGCTGAAGGCAGGATAGGCTTGCCTGAAGAGATAGGTTTTCAGAGTAGGCGATAGTAGGCAGAGTAGGTGGTAGTCTGATAGATTGGGGTAGAGAGTTCCAGAGGATGGGGAGGCTCTGGAGAAGTCCTGGAGATGAGCATGGGAAGAAGAGACAAGGGAGCTAGAGAGTAGGAGGTTGTGGGAGGAGTAAGAGAAAAAGAGAGGAAGGCGCCTCTAAGTGCAATATTGACAATTTATTTAGTAAACAATGGATAAATTGCACTTACAAGATAAATAGTTAAAAAGACTCATCGTGTGGTAATTAGATCCAGGTGGGACATCCAGCCGTCCAGCAGCAAAATCTGTCTATAGGATCAGGTAGTAGAGTCCAGGATGTGCCTGTGCATCAAAATGAAGCTTGGAGAGCAAAAGTCAGATGTAGAGGTTACAGCTACAGAGGTTAGGCCCCAACAAGCACGCCCTATATGATATACATTTTCTGGTTGTGGGAGGAGTGGAGAGGACGGTTTGGGTGATATTTGGAGACAAGATCGGTGATGTAATTTGGGGCAGAGTTATGAGTGGTTTTAAATGTTATTGTTAGTGTTTTGAATTTTATTCGTTGGGCAATGGGAAGCCAGTGGAGAGATTGGCAGAGAGGGGTGGCAGATATGGACATACAGTCACACTCATACAGGGCCAGGGCAAGGGGGGGGGGGGGCTGCCCTGGGTGCTCTGGTATCATATAGGGTGGGGGCACTTCAAGGAGAGTTCCTGCTGCTACAAGCTGAGAGGAGTAGTGACAGCTGCAACACTACTTCTGTCAGCTTAGCACTGGAAGAGACCAGCTAAATTTGGAGAGGAGAGAGTCGGGAGGAGGTGCAGGCTGTGCTCTCTCTACCCTCTAGTTTCACCCACCTGCTACTACAGCTCTCCTGGATCAGGACTGTGCAAGGCTTGCTTACCTGCCCCCATCCCCTCCCAGCACAAAATGTAGGTAGGAGGCGGGTAAGCAAAATCTATAAAGTCTTGTATGAGCTGATGGCAGTGGGGATGGGAGTGGGCAAAGATTTGTGCTGGGAGAGGGAATTTCAGCAGGAGGGGGATTTTTTGCTTAGGAGGCAAACATTCAGATAAATACTTTTTCAGATACACATTTCTGACACATAATGCTCATAAATCTTGGAGGGGGGGTGGCGGGAGGAGGGGGGGTGCAGTTTGGCATGTTTGCCCTGACCAGGCACTAGATGACCTTGTCTCAGCACTGCATTCACACACACACTCACTCTGCTCTCTACCCCTTTAGACATAAGACAGTAAAAATATAGGAAGGCTGAGATGTCCAAACAGGGCTGCCATATTTTGGTGAATTTTCTCGAGCAAGCCTGTCCTGTGTACATTTACCAAACAACAGACATATTAGGGGTTATTTAGTATAACTGGAGAGTGCAAAATCTGCTGCAGCTCTGCAAAGAAACCAATCAGCTTCCAGGTTTTATTGCCAAACCTTAACTGAACAAGCTGAAGTTAGAAGTTGATTGGCTACCATGCACAGCTGCACCAGAGTCGGAGTGTGCCAGTTATAGTAAATCTCCAATAATAGAAAATATGGTAGTGTGACAAGAGCAACACCACACAAGGGGGAAAGTGGTTACTTAAACATCCACGCGGAGTAATACAAGTTAAGTAATTACAAAGAGTACTTTATTTTGATCACATAGATCATAAGGAGGTTGAACACGAGCACAGTGAACATATCAAACAAAATAAAATCATTTAAAAGCACTTAGCGTCCTCATTTCTGGGTGGTTTGGGCACATAGGGAACCATATAAGGCAATAGAATTTTCTGGCGATATACTCTTAAGTTTACATATAGTCCAGTCTTGTATTAGAATTGACCATGTAGTCTTCAGACATATTCTTGGTATGTGCCAGGGTATGTAGAGTAACTTCCTGGTGAGTAGAAACTATAACACAGAAAGATGGTGATCAAAGACTTTCAGTAACATATATATCGCACCAACTCTACCCCATATAAACATGAACTATTACTCCCATTACCTTCTCAGTAATTTGGCTGTCATACCAGCATGATGTGTGTAGAGACTTCCTGGGTAACCACCCCAAGTGAAACAAGGTCCACAGTAACAAGTGATTCTAAGGATATATATAGAGAGTATATAAATCATAAATATCAGGCAGAATCCCTGAATAAAAACAAAAAAATATATATATAAGAGGTATGTATTACCATCGATGATGATCAAGAAGACTTCACGTCGACTTGAAATAGGATCAGGTCCTTTCTGCTTGTTTAGTAGTATATACAGTATATGAGTGGGAAGCCAGGTAGTCTCAAAGCAAAAAACTTCAAAAAAGAGTAGTATGTATATAGCAGGCAATATATACCTGAATCTATATACCCACTGAGGGGTTTCCAAAAATTGCTCAAGCTGAGATAGCAGGGCGGTTCCTTAAGGATATCACCATATCACAGCATATAACACATGTGTGACATAGAATACATATATTCCTCCACAGAGGATTTACAAAAAATTCCCTGTGAAAACAGGGGTACTAGTCACATGTAGTATTCCATAAAAATTCCATATGGGCTTATAAACCCTAACCAGCGACTAACCGCTAACTTAGACAAATAAGCAAAGAATAACTTGCCACCGGTGGAAGGTATGCTCTATTTAGTATTGCCACATGCGGACTGCTGGAAAGGTAGCCTATGGTAGTTTTTTCAGAGCCTCGTGCCCTCTTAACATGGATCTGGAGCAAACGCCGCTCCTTCCCTCCTCGTGGGCACCGCACCCTATGAAGACGCCGAGCGTAGTGACGTCATTACGTTGACGCGTTTCGTCCGCCAATCACCGCGGACTTCGTCAGAACTGGGAGGGGACTTCATTTCCATTGCCTTATATAGTACACTAATTGCATACAGAGAAATCTCCATGTCGCCCTCTTGTGTTGAAAAGATATCACTACATTAAAAAATCCGAAGTGAGTTTAAAAACGTATAATGACTGCTGACATTACATAGAAAAGCCTTATTTTACAATAGAAAGATATTCTTTAGTGAAAGTAGAAATAAGGGACAGAATAATTCCAGATCCAGGGGCCATAAGGAGAGGAGGGAGCAAGGGGACCCCAAAGGCAGAGCAAAGTCTATATTTTAATACTATCTTTTTTAATATTTTAGATAATACAGAGATCGGATTTGGGACAAGATAGAGCCTAGTACCAGTTACATTTCCTATTTAGTCCCCTAGGGGCCCTCATATCGAGGGTATATTATAGCAAAGAGAGTCCATGTTTTCCTAGTTTAGGACTAACAGTATGATCATAGCAATACAGGAAAAAATGTATAGCTTCAAACATTTATTTCAAGAAGACTTTAAAGTTGAGTTCTGTATTTAGTCCATAGGGGACAAGTGCACCCAGGGTATATATCCAGAATTTTTCTTTTTGGAGAAGGACTTTATCAAAGTCACCCCGTCTAGCTGAAATATTCAGCAAAAAGATCCCTTTAACTTTCAAGCCTTCTGTTCTTCCCCCATGTACTTCTTTAAAGTGTTGTGCCAGGGGATTTTCTTTCTCCCCCTTCCCTACATTTCTATTTTCATTTCTAATATCTCTCAAATGTTCACCAATCCTAGTTCTAAGATTTCTTTTAGTTTTTCCTATGTACATTTTCTTACAGGGACATTCTATCATGTATATTACTCTATTGCTAGAGCAGTTGATAAAACTACGTATCTGAAATTCCCGTGAGTTATCCTTATTGGAGAATAGGTTAGTCTTATGTACATATGGGCAGATTTGACAGTGGCCACATGGAAACATACCTCTCATGCGTTTCTTCCTAGTCAGCCAGTTTGTTTGTGGAATCCTCTGAAACTCTGACTGTACTAATATATCATTTCAATTCTGAGCCCTTTTTGCTACCATTTGTGGACTCTCCCCTACAATTCTTGCTATCTGTGGATTTTGTGTTAGTAGATGCCAGTGAGAATTCAAGGCATTCCCAACTTCCCTCCATTGTTGTCCAAATTTAGTTATGAATCTTATAGGTTGATTTAAGGGATCCTCCTCTGATTTTGATTTTGACTTATTTATCAGTTACTCTCTTGTTCTACCCGAGGCTCTTCGTTTAGCTCTTCTTAGGGTTTTGTGTGAATATCCCCTTTCCCTAAATCTCTTATAGAGCTGAATAGATTCATTTCTATATTGGGCCTCTTCCGTACAATTCCTTTTTATTCTCTGAAACTGACCAATAGGTATGCCCTCTTTTAAGCTCCTTGGGTGATGGCTACTGGCATGTAGAAGTGTATTAGCGGCTGTTTCCTTTCTAAATGTTTTAGTAACTAGTCTATCTTCATCTATTGAGATTGATAGGTCCAAGAATGATATTACCTCTTTATCGACTATATAGGTTAGTCTGATATTTCTATCATTCTCATTCAGAGATCTCATGAAGTTTTCCAACTGGTCAATACCACCATCCCACACCATCAGGACGTCATCAATGTACCGCAACCATTTCACCACATGTTGCTTAAAGGGAATAGAGGGATATACTAGCTCTTCTTCCCACAGACCTAAATGCAAAGATGCAAATGCCGGAGCCCAGGGTGCCCCCATGGAGGTACCACAGATTTGCTGATAAAACGAACCAAGGAACTGGAAACAGTTATGTGTCAGCATAAATTCCAGAAGGTCCAGGATAAATTCATTCTGAGCTTCCATTTCGGGAAAGTATACCTCCAGGAAGAAAGCCACAGCTCTCAGGCCCCAAATATGTGGGATAGAGGTATATAATGATTCCACATCTATACCCACCAGAAGTGCCCCCTCTGGCACCCTGAACTTTGCAATTTTTTTCAGTACATCCCCAGTATCCCTTACATAAGATCTAAGTTCAAGGACCAAGTCCTTAATAAGATCATCCACAAACCTACCTATTAGTTCCAATGGACCTTTAATGGCGGAAACTATCGGACGTCCTGGTGGTTGGATAGGGTTTTTATGTATTTTTGGGATTACATAGAATGTGGGGATATTATACACATCTACTGTCAGCATATCACCTTCCTGTTTAGTTAGGAGGTTTGCTTCCCGGGCCAATTCTACTTTTTTGTTCAAAATAGCAACAAGTTTCGGGAAGGGATTCACATACAGTTTACAATATATGTTGGGGTTTTTTAATTGTCTCAGTACCTCTTTCTCATAGTCATCACTTTCAAATAATACTACATTCCCCCCTTTATCGCTCTTTTTAATCACAATGTTTTTAGCTTTTTTAAGTTCCCTAAGTGCTCTTCTTTCACCTTGAGTGAGATTATCGGGGTTCCTCATTGTCCAATTAATTTTACTCAGATCTTCATGTACCAAATCTAGAAAAGTGCTAAGCCATTTATTTTCCCTAATATTTGGCATTCTTCTAGATGGAGTTCTTAGTCTAGTATGTCGTTTCCACTTATTCGAAACACCTTGTTCCCCCGTCTCGCCCATAGCGGGAGTCTCCTCAAGAAGACTGAAGAGGTCATTAAGTGCCTGTTGTTCCCTTTCCGAATCTAGGCCATAGGAATTCTGTTCCTCTCTAAGCAAGTACGGGATTTTTAAGAGGATCTTTCTCAGAAATAGATTTAGATCTTTATAGACCTCAAAAAGGTCCATTTTATCCGTAGGGGAAAACGTCAGACCTTTACGTAATAGATCATATTGTCTCTTTTTCAATATAAACTTAGATATGTTTATTACCTTCAGATCGTTATCCCCCTCCTCTAGATTATCTTTTATCTCTTGTTACTCAAAGTCTTTGATCACCATCTTTCTGTGTTATAGTTTCTACTCACCAGGAAGTTACTCTACATACCCTGGCACATACCAAGAATATGTCTGAAGACTACATGGTCAATTCTAATACAAGATTGGACTATATGTAAACTTAAGAGTATATCGCCAGAAAATTCTATTGCCTTATATGGTTCCCTATGTGCCCAAACCACCCAGAAATGAGGACGCTAAGTGCTTTTAAATGATTTTATTTTGTTTGATATGTTCACTGTGCTCGTGTTCAACCTCCTTATGATCTATGTGATCAAAATAAAGTACTCTTTGTAATTACTTAACTTGTATTACTCCGCGTGGATGTTTAAGTAACCACTTTCCCCCTTGGGTGGTGTTGCTCTTGTCACACTACCATATTTTCTATTATGCATTCCTCGGTTTATTAATCCACACTTCTATAATAAGTGAGACGGAGATAGTATTAGGACACAAAGTATTTGTGTTATTATTGGTGGCTTTTTTCGGTTGCTATTTTTGTGATATAGTAAATCTCCTTCATTTTGTTGTAGGCGGAGTAGTGTTGAAAAATAGCTTTTCTGGCATAAAGAAAAAGTAAAAGGTGCATAATACGACCATAGGTATGTTGAATTAAATAGTTGAGAATGCACATTTCCAGAGTTTTGGGAGCCTGCAGGTTCAGATTGGTCTCAAATTGATTGAAGAATTTATTCCTGAAGGCGGAGAGGTAGGAGGAAGTCCAAAACATATGTAGTAGGTTAGCTAATGGTTCACACTTTGAGCAACAGGCTTGTGTCACCATGACTATCCTCATTCAAGACAATTTGTTGGGAGTATAATACAGTGCCTTGAAAAAGTATTCATACCCCTTGAAATTTCCCGCATTTTGTCATGTTACAACCAAAAACGTAAATGTATTTTATTGGGATTTTATGTGATAGACCAGCACATAGTGGCACATAATTGTAAAATGGAAGGAAAATGATAAATGGTTTTCAAAATTTTTTACAAATAAATCTCTGAAAAGTCTGCAAGTCCACCTGTGTGTCATGTAATCTCAGTATAAATACAGCTGTTCTGTGAAGCCCTCAGAGGTTTGTTAGAGAACATTAGTGAACAAACAGCATCATGAAGGCCAAGGAACACACCAGACAGGTCAAGGATAAAGTTGTGGAGGCGTTTAAAGCAGGGTTAGGTTATAAAAAAATATCTCAAGCTTTGAACATCTCACGGAGCACTGTTCAATCTATCATCCGAAAATGTAACTGCAAACCTACCAAGACATGGCTGTCCACTTAAACTGACAGGCCGGGCATTCATCAGAGAAGCAGCCAAGAGGCCCATGATAACTCTGGAGGAGCTGCGAAGATCCACAGCTCAGGTGGGAGAATCTGTCCACAGGACAACTATTAGTCGTGCACTCCACAAATCTGGCCTTTATGGAAGAGTGGCAAGAAGAAAGCCATTGTTGAAAGAAAGCCATAAGAAGTCCTGTTTGCAGGTTGCAAAAAGCCATCTAGGGGATACAGCAAACATATGGAAGAAGGTGCTCTGGTCAGTTGAGACCAAAATGCAATTTTTTGGCCTAAAAGCTAAATGTTATGTGTGGGAAGAAAACTAACACTGCACATCACCCTGAACACACCATCCCCACCGTGAAACTGAGCAGAGTTGATGGGAAGATGGATGGAGCCAAATACGGGGCAATCTTAAAAGAAAACCTGTTAGAGTTTGCAAAAGACTTGAGACTGGGGATGAGGTTCACCTTCCAGCAGGACAATGACCCAAAACATACAGCCAGAGCAACAATGGAATGGTTTAGATCAAAGCATATTCATGTGTTAGAATGGCCCAGTCACAGTCCAGACCTAAATCCAATTGAGAATCTGAGGCAAGACTTGAAAATGGCTGTTCACCGACTCTCTCCATCCAATCTGACAGAAGCTTGAGCTATTTTGCAAAGAAGAATGGGCAGAAATGTCCCTCTCTAGATGTACAAAGTTGGGAGAGACATCCCCAAAAAGTGAAAGTTATAGCGTTTACAAATGGCGGTATATATACACTGTAATTTTTATATTTTTTTACTAGTAATGGCGGTGATCAACGACTTATACGGGACTGCGGAACTGCAGGACTGCGGTGGGCATTCTGACACTGGGGGGAACTGACTTGGTGTCACTGACATCCCCAGTGATACCAATACAGTGATCATAACTTATAAAAAGCTCTGACACTGTACTAATGGCACTGGGCAGGAAGGGGTTAACATGTGGGCTGATCAAAGGGTTAACTGTGTGCTGTTTTACTATGGGGGCTGTGTGTGTGCTTTACACTGTAAGCACACTTTTATGCAGAGCCATACAAAGCAGGAGCCATACAAAGCAGTGTGCAGAAGCTAACAGGGGAGAGATCTGTGTTGTTTATACACAGGTCTCCCCCCGTCGAAGATGTTTGGCGGTCACCAGGTACCAGCGAGGAATCACCAGCCGGGACCCACTGATTGACAGCCGAGGCCATGAATGGCGGCGAGGGTAGGGCGCACGTATATATGTGATTTTGCGCACCCGTGCCACCCTGTCGAGTATTTCTGCTATAGGGCGCGCAGAAATGGTTAAAGCATATATAATAAATAAATTTATATATAAACACATACACACACTGCAAGGCAAGTAATGTTGATATAAACGTTGAAGTGGAATATACTATATTAGTATTAATGTTTCATGTTCAGTGTTTTTAAAGTATGAATTAATTAAGTTTGGGAGATTAAAAACAATAATATTTATTCAGGGTTGAAATTTGGCAGTGTTCCTTTTGATGGTAAATCAGGCTATATAAGGAGCAATATGCTTCCTTTTATTAAAATTAGACAATGGCCATTAATTAAAAGAAAGGAAACAATATAGTTTGATTAATGAGGAAATGACTGACAATACTAGCACAGGAAACATGCCAGTATTCTAAAGCAATCATTTCCATTTAAACAGTATTTGGATGCTTTTCTAAGAGACTTCATGGAAGATATAATTTACAAGTTATGATAACCAAAGACATTGTGCATAAATCTGAAAATAATATAAATAGGATGTCTTCATTTTATGTATTTTCTTATTAAAACAGAAGTTTTTCACATATACATACATTTAAAATCAGCAATAAAAATCATCCCATATTAAAAAAATACAATAAAAAAAAAGAATTGATTTAAAGTAAACCTCTGCCTGGACTGTGCATACGAATATATTTAAATAATTAAAACAAGCAGTAACAATACAAAATATAAAAAAGTCTTGGCCAGAGCTCCTTACCAGCCATTATACAATAAGCCGCCACACACTGGCCAGTACTATCTTGTTCAGTGGATGGGGGATTGACGAAAAAAAACAACTAATATCAACACATCCGGGATACTTATCAGGGCATTGTTTAACCACTTGACACTGCACTGTGCTATTTTAACTGGCAATTGCTCAGTCATGCAACACTGGACTCAAATTACATTTACAATTGCAAGAAAAAGTATGTGAACCCCTTGGGATTACGTGGCGTTTTGCATGAATTGGGCATAAAATGTGTTCTGAACATCATCTAAGTCACAACAATAGAAGAACACAGTCTGCTGAACATAATACTACACAAACATTAGATGTTGCCATGGTTTAATTGCACATAACATGTAAACATTCACAGTGCAGGGAGGAAAAAGTATGTGAACCTTTGGACTTAATAACTGGTTGACCCTCCTTTGGCAGCAATAACCTCAACCAAACGTTTCCTGTAGTTGCAGATCAGACCTGCACAACGATCTGGAGTCATTTTGGACCACTCCTCTTCACAAAACTGTTTCAGGGTAGCAATATTCTTGGGATGTCTGGTGTGAATCGCTCTCTTAAGGTCATGCCACAGCATTTCAATCAGGTTGAGGTCAGGACTCTGACTGGGCCACTCCAGAAGGCGTATTCTGTGCTGTTGCAGCCATTGTTTTGTTGAATGACTTGTATGCTTTGGGTCATTGTCCTGTTGCATCACCCATCCTCTGCGGATGACGTTCAGAGCACATTTTATGCCCAATTCATGCAAAACTCCACGTAATCCCAAGGGGTTCACATACTTTTTCTTTCAACTGTATATCATTTTTTTAATGCAAATAGAGCTTTTTTCTGGTGGTATTTTATCAGCACTGGGTTTTTGATTTCTTATTAAACAAATTAAAAAAGACCGCAAATTTTGAAAAAAAGAATGATATTGGATTATAGTGGGACTGTGATAGTGTGGTGCGCAATCTGGCACTAACAGACACTGGCTGGGATAGATACTAACTGACACTGTCATCGATAGTGACACTAATACAGTGATCAGAAATAATACTGTACACTGCACAAATGACACTGGCTGGGAAGGGGTTAACATGTAGGGTAAATCAAGGAGTTAACCGTTTGCCTAAAAAGTGTAATGAATGTAATGTGTGCTGCTTTTACTTACAGATCTGGCAAATTTTCCTCCCTGCTTTTCAGGGAGAAGAAATAGCTACATCGCTAGGGCTTTTTTTCAGCTGGAATTAGGTGGAACTCGGTTCCACCACCTCTAGCATAGGCCCTCTGCTTCCTGTTCAGACTTGTGTTTACAAGTGATAGCTTGTCTCCCAACGGCTCACACAGATCTAATCTCCGGAGCAACTCCAAAACTGGGTGCAAGATGGGGACAAGAGAGATGCAGGTGTCCGGGGTGCAGTACGGCCGACACCCCCACTGGGTGATCTCCCTGAAAGTGAGAGAGGCAGAGCCACCTACAGTGTGTGGAGAGGTACTAGAGCCTGCTGGGTGCTTCAGTGTAATACAGCAACAAAAGTAATACATGTGGAAGATGCACTGTGTGCAGAACACCCCCGAATTTTGCACTCTGTATGCAGCACACCCCCGAACTCTGCACTCTGTATGCAGCACACCCCCGAACTCTGCACTCTGTATGCAGCACACCGCTGAACTCTGCACTCTGTATGCAGCACACCGCTGAACTCTGCACTCTGTATGCAGCACACCGCTGAACTCTGCACTCTGTATGCAGCACACCGCTGAACTCTGCACTCTGTATGCAGCACACCGCTGAACTCTGCACTCTGTATGCAGCACACCGCTGAACTCTGCACTCTGTATGCAGCACACCGCTGAACTCTGCACTCTGTATGCAGCACACCGCTGAACTCTGCACTCTGTATTCAGGACACCGCTGAACTCTGCACTCTGTATGCAGCACACCGCTGAACTCTGCACTCTGTATTCAGGACACCTCTGAACTCTGCACTCTGTATTCAGGACACCTCTGAACTCTGCACTCTGTGTGCAGGACACCTCTGAACTCTGCACTCTGTGTGCAGGACACCTCTGAACTCTGCACTCTGTGTGCAGCACACCTCTGAACTCTGCACTCTGTGTGCAGCACACCCCTGAACTCTGCACTCTGTATGCAGCACACCGCTGAACTCTGCACTCTGTATGCAGCACACCGCTGAACTCTGCACTCTGTATGCAGCACACCCCTGAACTCTGAACTCTGTATGCAGGACACCCCTAAACTCTGCACTCTGTATGCAGCACACCCCTGAACTCTGCACTCTGTATGTAGCACACCCCTGAACTTTGCACTCTGTATGCAGCGCTGATGTGATCTGAATGACTTCACTGTTTCTTTTCTAAATTTTAAGGATTAATTACTGCACAGTGCCTGCAACTACAGAGGTCAGTGTGATTTTATTTCAAAGTTTTGTTACTACTTGTTAAGAATATTTAAATATTGGAAAGTCAAGAGAATGGCCACAGTTCTACTTTGAACCCCGAATGCAGTCTCATACCTTTTTATAGTCTTGTACCCTTGTATGCTATCATTTTTAACTGGTGTTTGCTTAGAAATGCTTTATTAGAATGTTGCTGTTTCCCTTCTGTGTCTAATTTCTGTCCTTTGTACACCTAAACAGGACCACATACAAAAGTATTTTTTATCGAAAGCCAAATCAGGATGAAAATGTGTGTCGAGTGATGGTCCTCAGTATGAGATGTGGAGGAAAAAAACTTTGTAATGTCCACTGAAAAAAAAGAGCATAAGAGGAGAGATGGGAGAGTCTTTCTGCTATAGTAAGTTAGCAATAATATTAATATTTAATGTTTTTAAAGAGGAAAAAAATACAATTGGCAAGGCTGTGAAAATCCTAAGGGTTTAGAAGGATTTGTGGTAAATGCAACCTTCCAGTTAGGAGCAAGAAAAATACTCCTGTCTCCATGCAAGAAGTAGGCAACCAAACTGGATGGCTCAGAGGGGGCCAACCTTAGGTCCTCAAAGGAGAAATCAGATTGGTGGGCAGAACTCATCAGAATAAATAGAATAAATAGAATAAAAAAAAACATTGTCCATACGCAGGATCACCAAATGCTTTCTAAATAATTGTGATGATTTCAACCTCTCCATGATCACTCTAGAAATTCTGAAGGACCCTCTGCACACTGGTATATACCCTTTCAAGCAAACTATGCAATAAATAGGGATATTTGGTTCACACATATTGCAATACATGCTTAAGCTGGCCAACTGCGTCAAAGTAATCCCTCTATGGCCAGTCCTACTCTGCCCTGCCTACGCAAATGCTACTGTGGACACAATGCTAGCATAGGGGAAAAGACACAATGGGGAGAGCTACAAGGTTCAGGTCTGGCTACTGACCCAACAATACAACAAACAAGAGATCCCTGTGCTCAAATCCATACAGCTAGTGTCTGATGACGAATTTCCCCCACGAATCATTATCACTCAATTCTGCAAGTGGTTCTGATTTACTATCGCTGTTCTCTAGCCGGTCTAAAATCGCTTTTGGCTTAAGGGGACGCTTTTTGGACGCCATGGACGTTTCTCAGTTTCCAGGCAGAAAGAACAGTAAAAATGCAGGCAGGGCGCCGGACAAAGCACTCGGGACAAAATGTATGTGAAATGTTTTGATACAGTAATGGAATACTATCAGATTTTAGTGTATTGAGGGAATGTCAAATTTTTACATTTTTGAAATTAATGCTGGTTCCGCCCCCCGTACGTCCCGTACGTCCTGACACTCGCAGGGAACGGGACCCGGAAGACAGATGCCGGCATCGGCCGGAGGACATGGCCAGGTACACTGCAGGGGGGACATCATGGGGCCGTAGGACAAGGTAAGTGCTCGAGGAATGAAGCGCTGCAGTGTAAACCCGAGTGTAGTTTGGGGTTACCGCTTCTGGTACTGAGAGTTAACCTCGAGATACACTCGGGAATACCGCCAGGGGAGTTAAAGTGGTTGTAAAGGCTCAAGGTTTTTACCTTTATGCATTCTATACAGTCCAGCGATGTGCACAAGAGCCTTGGTTCTCCGAGGACTCTCCCTCATTGGCTGAGACAGCATTGGGAGCCATTGAGCCAATGAGGAGAGAGAAAAGGTGGAGCCAAGCCATGGCTCTGTGTGTGAATGGACACACAGAGCAGAAGCTTGAGAGCGAGTCTGCTTGGGTGTCCCCACAGAAAGTTGCTTGCTCTGGGTCCACTAGGCAGGATGGAGTGGCCAGGAGCACCGGTTTGGGACCTGAGCAGAGGAGGATCCGGGCTGCTCTATTCAAAACCACTGCACAGAGCAGGTACATATGACATGATTGTTATTTTTATTAAATTAATATCACTTTAAGGCCTGTACACATTATGCCATTTGGAATCGTAAGCACAAACGTTGCAATTCTGCCCAGAATTCCAAATCATGGAAAAAACATGCAACGCGCGTTTGAGTGCCACTGTTCTTAATGGCACCCCAAACATGGTGAGACTCTGCAGAGATTGTCGATTGACAGGATTGTGTGGGAATTGTGGAAAAATGAGCATTTCAAATTCACGCTAAGCTTGTTGCCCAATGAGGAGCAAGAGCTTCTTTTCAGTGACAAACACGCATAGGGCAGCACACGGAATCACATGAAAATCACGCAACACAAAATTGCTTGCAGGAACACTCGTTCCCACTTTGTGATACAGTAGCATAGCAGAGCCATACAAAGCAGTGTGCTTACAGTAAAACAGCACACAGTTAACCCTATGATCGCCCCACACAGGGGTGTATTTACCACAAGGCAAACAAGGCACTTGCCTAGGGCGGCATTTTTCAGGGGGGCAGCACCTCCCCCCAGAAGAAGGGATGGAAGAAGTGACATGCACGCCATGGGAACCAAGTGAGATCTGAGAGAAGCTGCGGGTTGCTTGATGGTGTACGTAAAGCCTGACTCTCATTCCCGGGTGCGTCCGGAGCTGTAAAGACGGGTGTCTTTTTTCTATAGCTGGGGGGGGGTAATGGAAGGTGGTGGCAAGGGTGTTGTTGGTCAATGTCAGGCTCTCTCTGCGTATGGGGAAGGGAGGTGGGTGTTGGTTGGTGTCCATGGGGGCAGACGATTTTTATGTTGCCTAGGGCAGCACAAAACCTAAATACACTAGTGGTCCCACATGTTAACCCCATCCTGCCCAGTGCCATTAGTACAGTGTCAGTGTTTTTTATTAGCACTGATCACTGTATTGGTGTCACTGGGGATGTCAGTGACAACAAGTCAGTTCCCCCTAGTGTCAGATTTCCCGCAGTCCCCTAATCCCGTTATAAGTCGCTGATCGCCGCCATTACTAGTAAAAAAATAAATACAATTCCAGTATATATACCGCCATTTGTAAACGCTATAACTTTCACGCAAACCAATCAATTTACACATATTGGGGTTTTTTTCAGCAAAGACATAGAGCAGAATACCTTTTGGCCTAAATTTATGACAAAATTTGATTTGTTACATTTTTTTTACTTGACATGTTTAATAGCAAAAAGTCAAAAATATTGTTTTTTTTTTTTTTTCAAAATTGTCCGTCTTTTTCTGTTTATAGCTCAAAACATAAAAATCACAGAGGTGATCAAATACCAAAAAAAGCTCTATTTGTGAGAAAAAGGACGTAAATTTCATTTGGGTGCAGCGTTGCATGACCACGCAATTGTCAGTTAAAGTAATGCAGCACCAAATCGCAAAAAACTGCCTAGTCAGGGGGGGGGGGGGGGTTGTGGTAAATCCTCTGGAGGGCAAGTGGTTAATTACACAGGTTCTGGAGCTAATTTAATATAGATAAGACACTAGGTGAGTTTAATTCTCACCTTAATCAGCCATGGAACCTGTGTAATTAGTATGTGTTCGGTTTTTAGCCCGGGTTCACATATGTGCGGTGCGGTATATCGCATGTGACTCGCACAGGAACCGCACCGCATTCCTGTGCGAATCACATGCGATTTGTGTGCTGTGCGATTAGAGCCATACATTTTGTATGTGTGACAAACCGTCCCTTTGTGATAACATTTTGCCCTTTCTGTTTCAGTTTTCTCCCCTTGGTAAAGCTGTATATGTTTAGCAGCTGTTATGTAGACAGACATTCTACACTGTTTGTTTAGGGTAATGTGAACTTGTAGTCTTCCACTTCTATAGAGTTCATACTGTATTGTAGGGTTTTGTTGTGGGTGGGAAAAACCCGGTACCAGGCTGTCTGGTGGGGCTGAAGCTGTATATACTGAGCTGTGTTTAATAAAGATCCATTCATTGC
Source organism: Staurois parvus (assembly GCF_062004578.1). Taxonomy (NCBI): domain Eukaryota; kingdom Metazoa; phylum Chordata; class Amphibia; order Anura; family Ranidae; genus Staurois; species Staurois parvus. The sequence goes on along the minus strand of NW_028317965.1, from coordinate 5,763,092 downwards.
ACCCTACACGAAGTTCCGACTCGTGGTTTGGGATAGCAGGGAAAGATTAGTTTTGAGCTCTAATACCTGCCTTGGCAGAGCACTGGAAGACTTGCAGGACAAGGGGACCATCGGCTGAGACGCATCTCTCTGAACAGTTCCACCACAGTATGGCTCTATTCAAACCGCACCCCCACCAAAAACGTACAGGACCCTTTTTTTGGTCTGCACTAGAATTGAATAGCATAAGTATTCACACCTATGCGATCCGATTCTGCACATCGCACCGCATTTTGCGGACCGCTTTCGGGGTGTTGTTAACTTAACATACACACCCGCAGCAGTTCGCATGAACAGGGTGCGATTCTGATGCGGTGCGGAACTTGCACTGAAAATGCTGCGAATTCCACACCGCAACCAGGACTAAAGGGATGGCGCAGCAACCCTACCTACATCAGATTTACCAGAACTGTATGAATCTTTTCTATTGACTTTACCAAGTTTGATCGAAGTATGTTTGCCCAAACCTGTTAAGAGAATAATTTTCTGATTATGATTACACATAAAACCGCACGTAAATTATGTATTGCAGCTTTAGCAGCTCGGCGTTGCACTTATCTCACAGTTTGATATTTTCCAGTTCCGTATAAATTGATTTTCTAAGCTATAGGTTACAGCATTCCCTTGTTTTTGTTTTTCTACGCTGACATTTGCCAGCGTGTGCGTATCCTTATCAGTGATATCTATGTACTAATGCAGATTCTGATTAGAGAACAAGTTGCCTGAATGAACTTTCTTTTATTTGGAGGTGCTTCAGATTTTTTTTTAAGGTTTCAGTCTGCATTTGTGTTGGAAATATTTTAACAATAGGAGTGATTGCTAATGACATAACATGAAAATTGAAGACATCTTTTTCCGCAGAAACAGCAGTTCAGCAGTAAATCCGTTCTCAGTGACAGTTAACGAAAACACTCTTTCATTACTTGCTTAGTTACGATCCTCCAACTGTGCATGTTGACAGCAGCAGTGTTGGTTGACGTTAGAGACATACTAAACAAAGGAACAGGATGGAAAAGGGCCCCAAAATGGTCTCATAATGTATTTCTGCGGCTAACCACTATGGCGATTACTACATGCGAATGACATCTCATAAGTATGTCACCTACTTTATTGGCCAACTATGTCAAAGGTGGTAAGAAATATCGCTGCATAACTCCTGCCATATGATTAGTTGTGTTTGCAGCAAGGAAGCAAAGTTTGTATCTCTCTTTGTCTCTTTTCTCTTCTCTGGACACCATAATTACTGATGAGTTGAACTGCCTTGGATTTGGTTCACAGAACTTTAAAGAAGTTACTGTGAGAGGGAGCCAGGAAAAACAATGGTTTGTGTCCAGGATAGAAGATATATTTGACCCAGGTTCAAGCAATACACAGATGTTTTTTCCTTTTTGTGCCGTGTGGTGGGCCTTTTTAGCTCACTGAGGGGTTAACAAGCTCAGCTGAAGCAGGTTGAGCACACTGAGCTCTATAGTTACATAGTTATTCTGGTGGAAAAAAGACAAAAGTCCATCCAGTTCAATTTAAAAAAAAAAAAAAAGTTGTAATCCTATACCCACAGTTGATCCAGAGGAAGGCAAAAAAACTAGCAAAGCATGATGCAATTTGCTCCTGCAGGGAAAAAAATTTCTTCCTGACCCCCCGAGAGTTAATCGGATATTCCCTGGATCAACTTTACCTATAAATGTTATATCCAGTTGTATTCTGTGTATCCAAGAAAGAATCCAGGACTTTTTGAAGCAATCCACTGAGCTTACCAGAAGCAACTCTTGAGGGAGTCTATTCCACATTTTCACAGCTCTTACTGTGAAGAAACCTTTCCGTGTTTGGAGATTAAATTTCTTTTAATCCCGACATAAAAAAAGTTCCCCCTTGTCCTCTGTGATGACCTCAGGGTGAATAGCTCTACACCGAGTTCACTATATGAACCACTGATGTATTTATACATGGAGATCATATCCCCCCTTATGTATTATACATGGAGATCATATCCCCCCTTATGTATTATACATGGTGATCATATCCCCCCTTATGTATTATACATGGAGATCATATCCCCCCTTATGTATTATACATGGAGATCATATCCCCCTTATGTATTATACATGGAGATCATATCCCCCCTTATGTATTATACATGGAGATCATATCCCCCCTTATGTATTATACATGGAGATCATATCCCCCTTATGTATTATACATGGTGATCATATCCCCCCTTATGTATTATACATGGAGATCATATCCCCCCCTTATGTATTATACATGGTGATCATATCCCCCTTATGTATTATACATGGAGATCATATCCCCCCTTATGTATTATACATGGAGATCATATCCCCCCTTATGTATTATACATGGAGATCATATTCCCCCTTATGTATTATACATGGAGATCATATCCCCCCTTATGTATTATACATAGAGATCATATCCCCCTTATGTATTATACATGGAGATCATATCCCCCCTTATGTATTATACATGGAGATCATATCCCCCCTTATGTATTATACATGGAGATCATACCCCCCTTATGTTTTATACATGGAGATCATACCCCCTTATGTATTATACATGGAGATCATATCCCCCCTTATGTATTATACATGGTGATCATATCCCCCTTATGTATTATACATGGAGATCATATCCCCCTTATGTATTATACATGGAGATCATATCCCCCCTTATGTATTATACATGGAGATCATATCCCCCTTATGTATTATACATGGAGATCATATCCCCTCTTATGTATTATACATGGAGATCATACCCCCCCTTATGTATTATACATGGTGATCATATCCCCCCCTTATGTATTATACATGGAGATCATATCCCCCCCCCTTATGTATTATACATGGTGATCATATCCCCCCTTATGTATTATACATGGAGATCATATCCCCCCCTTATGTATTATACATGGAGATCATATCCCCCCTTATGTATTATACATGGAGATCATATCCCCCTTATGTATTATACATGGAGATCATATCCCCCTTATGTATTATACATGGAGATCATATCCCCCTTATGTATTATACATGGAGATCATATCCCCCCTTATGTATTATACATGGAGATCATATCCCCCCCTTATGTATTATACATGGAGATCATATCCCCCCCTTATGTATTATACATGGTGATCATATCCCCCCTTATGTATTATACATGGAGATCATATCCCCCCCTTATGTATTATACATGGTGATCATATCCCCCCTTATGTATTATACATGGAGATCATATCCCCCCTTATGTATTATACATGGAGATCATATCCCCCCTTATGTATTATACATGGAGATCATACCCCCCTTATGTTTTATACATGGAGATCATACCCCCTTATGTATTATACATGGAGATCATATCCCCCCTTATGTATTATACATGGAGATCATATCCCCCCTTATGTATTATACATGGTGATCATATCCCCCCTTATGTATTATACATGGAGATCATATCCCCCCCCCCTTATGTATTATACATGGAGATCATATCCCCCCTTATGTATTATACATGGAGATCATATCCCCCTTATGTATTATACATGGAGATCATATCCCCCTTATGTATTATACATGGAGATCATATCCCCCTTATGTATTATACATGGAGATCATATCCCCCCTTATGTATTATACATGGAGATCATATCCCCCCTTATGTATTATACATGGAGATCATATCCCCCCTTATGTATTATACATAGAGATCATACCCCCCTTATGTATTATACATGGAGATCATATCCCCCCTTATGTATTATACATGGAGATCATATCCCCCCTTATGTATTATACATGGAGATCATACCCCCCTTATGTTTTATACATGGAGATCATACCCCCTTATGTATTATACATGGAGATCATATCCCCCCTTATGTATTATACATGGAGATCATATCCCCCCCCTTATGTATTATACATGGTGATCATATCCCCCCTTATGTATTATACATGGAGATCATATCCCCCCCCTTATGTATTATACATGGAGATCATATCCCCCCTTATGTATTATACATGGAGATCATATCCCCCCTTATGTATTATACATGGAGATCATATCCCCCTTATGTATTATACATGGAGATCATATCCCCCTTATGTATTATACATGGAGATCATATCTCCCCTTATGTATTATACATGGAGATCATATCCCCCCTTATGTATTATACATGGAGATCATATCCCCCCTTATGTATTATACATGGAGATCATATCCCCCTTATGTATTATACATGGAGATCATATCCCCCCTTATGTATTATACATGGAGATCATATCCCCCCTTATGTATTATACATGGAGATCATATCCCCCCTTATGTATTATACATGGAGATCATATCCCCCTTATGTATTATACATGGAGATCATATCCCCCTTATGTATTATACATGGAGATCATATCCCCCCCTTAATCTCCTCTTCTCAAGAGAGAATGCATTCAGTTCCTCTAATCTTTCCTCATAGCTGATCTCCTCCATGCCTCTTATTTATTTGGTTGCCCTTCTTTGTACTTTCTCCAGTTCCCCAATGTTCTTTTTGTGAATTGGTGCCCAAAATTGAACTGCATATTCCAGATGAGGTCTTACTAATGATTTGTACCGGGGAAATGATATTTCTCTCTCTCTGGAGTATATACCTCTTTTAATACAATAGAGGATTTTGCTTGCTTTAGGGCTCGTTCACACTAGGCTGTTTTGCCAACGCTTGCCAAACGCCCCTATAGCGTTTGGCAAGCGTTGGTCCGGCGTTTGCGGAGCGTTTTTTAACGCTCGGCAAACGCTCCGCAAACGCCGCATGCGCGGTTTAGCGGTGGTTGCTAGGCGTTTGCCGAGCGTTATTAACGCCCCACAAACGCCTATAATGCAGTTTGAGTGGTGTTACCGCTCCGCAAACGCCCCGCAACCGCTCCGCAACCGCACCGCAAACGCCGGCCGGGCGTTTGCGGAGCGGCACCATAGACGAGAATAGGAGGCTTCAAAGCCTCCTGACTCGTCCAGAGGCGTCCGTTTTGCCGCGACGCAACGGGACGCGACGCAAACACTCCCGTTAGAACAGCACCATGTGCTGTAATGTGCAGAATTGGCAGAGGCGTTTGGGAATCGGTAAAAACGCTTCCCAAACGCCTCTCTGCCGCCTGCACACAAGGCTAGTGTGAACGTAGCCTTAGAAACCGCAGCTTGGCATTGCATGTCATTATTAAGCTTGTGATCTACCAGAACTCCCAGATCCTTCTCCACCATTTACTCTCCTAGTTGTACCCCCCCAGTATGTATGATGCATGCATATTCTTAGTCCCCAAGTGCAGAACCTTACATTTATCAACATTAAACCTCATTTGCCACATAGTTGCCCAATTACACAGAGTATTGAGGTCGGCTTGTAAATTGAAGACATCCTGTAAGGACATTATTCCACGGCACAGCTTGGTGTCATCTGCAAAGAGTGAAATGGAATTTTTAATCCCAGACCCTATATTGTTTATACATATAATAAAAAGTAAGGGTCCCAACACTGAACTTTGGGGTACACCACTGACAACCCCAGACCATTCAGAGTATGAATCATTAACCACTACTCTCTGAATATGATCATTTAGCCAGTTTTCTATCCATTTGTATACAGATTTTTCCAAGCCTGTAGACTTTACCGTACACATTAGCCATGTGTGGGGAACTGTTTCAGATGCTTTTGCAAAATCCAAGTATACCGTGTCCACCAACACCCCTTTGTCCAAGGTTTTGCTCACCCCCTCATAAAAAGAAATCAGATTTGTTTGACAACTTCTGTCTTTCATGAATCCATCCTGTCTGTTGCTTAAAATATTTATTTCCATCAAGAACTCACTATGTGGTCTTTTATTAAACTCAGGGTAAACCTGCTCTCCACGGCTTCTTCAGAACCTTTCATTCCTGTCATATGTGCTCAGGGTGAACCTGCTTTCATCTGTGAAAAGCACAGGGCACCAGTGGTGGACCTGCCAATTCTGGTATTCAATGGCAAATGCCAATCAAGCTCTATGGTGCCGGGCAGTGAGCACAGGGCCCACTAGAGGATGTCAGGCCACCCTCATGAAGTCTGTTCCTGATTGTTTGGTCAGAGACATTCACATCAGTGGCCTGCTGAGGGTCATTTTGTAGGGCTCTGGCAGTGCTCATCCTGTTCCTCCTTGCACAAAAGAGCAGATACCGGTCCTGCTGATGGGTTAAGGACCTTCTACAGCCCTGTTCAGCTCTCCTAGAGTAACTGCCTGTCTCCTGGAATCTCCTCCATGCTCTTGAAACTGTGCTTGGAGACACAGCAAACCTTCTGGCAATGGCACATGTTGATGTGCTATCTTGGAGGAGTTCGACTGCCTGTGCAACCCCTGGAGGATCCAGGTATCGCCTCATTCTACCAGTAGTGACACTGACCCTAGCCAAATGCAAAACTAGTGAAAAAACAGTCAGAAAAGATGAGTAGGGAAAAAATGTCAGTGGCCTCCACCTGTAAAACCATTTATTGTTGCCCATTGAGTGCACAAGTTTTTAATTTCATTATCATCAAAGCAGATGAAACTGATTAACAACTCCCTCTGCTACTTAACAGATCAATATCCCAGGAGTTTAATTGACTTCATGCTAGACTCTGATTAGAAAGTGTTCCTTTACTTTTTTTGAGCCGTGTATATATACACTATATTGCCAAAGGTATTGGGCCGCCTGCCTTTACACTCACATGAACTTTAATGGCATCTCATTCTTAGTCTGTAGGGTTCAATATTGAGTTGGCCCCGCCCTTTGCAGCTATAACAGCTTTAACTCTTCTGGGAAGGCTGTCCACAAGGTTTAGGAGGGTGTCTATGGGAAGGTTTGACCATTCTTCCAGAAGGGCATTTGTGAGGTCAGGCACTGATGTCAGAGGAGAAGGCCTGGCTCACAGTCTATACTTTAATTCAACCCAAAGGTTGAGGTCAGGACTCTGTGCAGGTCAGTCAGGTTCCTCCACCCCAAACTCGCTCATCCATGTGTTTATGGACCTTGCTTTGTGCACTGGTGTGCAGTCATGTTGGAGCAGGAAGAGGCCATCACCAAACTGTTCCCACAAAGTTGGGAGCAAGAAAGTGTCCAAAATGTCTTGGTATGCTGACGCCTTAAGAGTTCCAGTTCCCTTCACTGAACTAAGGGGTCAAGCTAACCCCTGGAAAACAACTCCACATCATAATCCCTCCTCCACCAAACTTTACACTTGGCACAATGCAGTCAGGTAAGTACCATTCTCCTGGCTACCGCCAAACCCAGACATGTTTATCAGATTGCCAGAGAAGTGTGATTTGTCACTCCAGAGAACTCGTCTCCACTGCTCTAGAGTCCAGTGGCAGCGTGCTTTACACCACTGCATCCGATGCTTTGCATTGCACTTGGTGATGTGAGGCTTGAATACAGCTGCTCGGCCATGGAAACCCATTCTGAGAAGCTCTCTATGCACTGTTGTTGTGCTAATCTGAAGGACACATGAAGTTTGGAAGTCTTTAGCTATTGACTCTGCAGACAGTTGGCGACTTCTGCGCACTGTGCACTTCAGCATGCGCTGACCGAGCTCTGCCATGTTACCTGGTCTGCCACTTGGTGGCTGAGTTGCTGCTGTTCCCAGTTGCTTCCACTTTGTTATAATCCCACTAACAGTTGACCGTGAAATATTTAGTAGCAAGGAATTCCACGGATGGACTTATTGCACAGGTGGCAACCTATCACGGGACCACGCTTGGAGTCACTGAGCTCCTGAGAGCGACCCATTCTTTCACAAACATTTGTAGAAGCAGTCTGCATGCCTAGGTTTATGATTTTATACACGTATGGCCATAGAGGTGATTGGAACACCTGAATCCAATGATTTTTAGGGGGTCCCAATACTTTCGGCAATATACAGTAGTGTGTGTGTGTGATACATAATGGTTGTTTAGTTTATAGGTTGGAAGCAGGGTAGCGCTATTCTTTTTGAATGTTATTCTATTTCTTTGGGGGTTCACATCAGAGACAGACTATCAGCTTCTGTTTGAAGATAAGTCCTTTCCTTTTACCTGTGGCCCAGTCCTGTATAAGATTTCCTTTCTTTATTTGTTAAGTGCCTTAAATTAGAAATGCCTATGAGATTCCAATGAGATTCAAGGTTCTTACTCCATCTGTCAAATGCTGTTTTAATTCTAATTGGTTCCTGGGGGCAATACAGACATACTTTGGGACATTTGTCTAAAGAAATTCTTGTTCTTGTCAATAGCAACACATTTCATTTTGTCTTCATATTTACAGTACTTTCTGGAAAAATAAAATGTAGAATTTGGCTGATAATTATGGGCAAAATACAGTTTTTTCAGACAGGAATACAGTATAGAGCAGCCCCAGCGTATGACACATTTCACATTGAGGAACAAGTATATTAAACAGTGATGACAGTTTCAGTACAAATAATCACAAATCATAATGATAGAAATGTTACAAACCTAACTAAATATGAGAACTCACAGTTAAAGTATAACTAAAGACAAAACTTTTTTTCTTTTAGTTTTGGATAGAGTGGAGAGGGATTGGAATACCTGTCAGTTTTTAGTGCTGTCTGAGCCCCCGTTAGGAAAATTCATCAGCTCTATTTATCATGTTTACCATTATTAGAAATGTGCGTTTTGTTTAGTTGCGATTCAGTTCTTGCCCAAAAATGTCATTTTCAGAGATTCAGATGTAAATGAATCTTCAAACGGACATAATACGGAACGCCAATAAATCTGAAAAAGGTTATACCAAAATTAACAAATGCATTTGTTTCGTTGGGAAGACATCACATGATGCGATAATAGTTCAGGTCCATGGGGAAATTAATTCAATTTTCAAATTTGTTCAATAATTCAGATAATGAATGGATCCGAATTTGTGTTCCATTCGTTAAGTCAGATGCACAGAACGCCAGTCGATCTTGTCCATACAGCTCGTGCCATTTCTCTTGGTGGGTTAGACTAGCATCCAAAAATTCTGAATCTTTTCGATTAGAATCTGTCCAATTCGAAAATACACTGCTCAATAAAAAAAATTAAAGGAACAGTTTTTAATGAGAGTCTAGCATCAAGTCAACTCCTGGGATATTGATCTGGTCATTTAAGTAGCAGAGGGGGTTGTTAACCAGTTTCAGCTGCTTTGGTGTTAATGAAATTAAAAACAGGTGCACTAGATGAGCAATAATGAGACAACCCCCAAAACAGGAATGGTTTTACAGGTGGAGGCCGCTGACATTTTTTCCCAACGTATCTATTCTGACTGTTTCACACTAATTTTGCACTTGGCTAGGGTCAGTGTCAGTACTGGTAGCATAAGGCGATACCTGGACCCTGCAGAGGTTGCACAGGCAGTCCTACTCCTCCAGGATGGCACATCAATACATGCCATTGCCAGAAGGTTTGCTTTGTCTCCCAGTACAGTTTCAAGAGCATGGAGGAGATTCCAGGAGACAAGTGCATGGAGGAGATTCCAGGAGACAGGCAGTTACTCTAGGAGAGCTGAACAGGGCCGTAGAAAGTCCTTAACGCATCAGCAGGACCGGTATCTGCTCCTTTGTGCAAGGAGGAACAGGATGAGCACTGCCAGAGCCCTACAAAATGACCTCCAGCAGGCCACTGGTGTGAATGTCTCTGACCAAACAATCAGAAACAGACTTCATTAGGGTGGCCTGAGGGCCCAACATCCTTTACTGGGCCCTGTGCTCACTGCCCGGAGCCATAGAGCTCGATTGGCATTTGCCATTGAACACCAGAATTGACAGTTCCACCACTGGCGCCCTGTGCTTTTCACAGATGAGAGCAGGTTCACCCTGAGCACATGTGACAGACATGAAAGGGTCTGGAGAAGCCATGGAGAACATTATGCTGCCTGTAACATTGTTCAGCATGACCGTTTTGGTGGTGGGTCATTGATGGTCTGGGGAGGCATATATAAAGACTCGGTATGCATTGGAGATCCCCCAATCCCAGAGGACGCCATTTTTGGGGAAAAGCATCTGGCAGAGTTCTTATGTGATGTTGTCACGTACCTGCGTGCATACCGAGTCCGCGGTCAGGTGTATGCATTGAGTTGGTTGCTGCTTATTTTACTCACCTGTTTGTAAGTGCAATACTTTTTTTCATAAAGTAGTTGGGTTTGATATACAGTGCCATTAGGTTTCTCTTGTTCAATCCTTCCATGGCACTGTGATGAGCTGCATTTCATATCCTATTGATTATTCGGTGGGACTACATACCAGTCTGTTGGATGAAGCCAGGCCTTTCTCCAGCGATTATTTCATTGTGAGAGCACCAGCTTTATAATATATATGTGCATTGGATCGCTATAGTTTGAGATCATACATATATGGTAAGGGGCTTGCCTGCTTCCTTTGAAGAGCACCTGAGCACCGAAGCACCTTATTTGATGTTTTGCAGCATGGAGCACTGTCTTCACTATCTAATTTAGGAGTTTTATTTATTTATTTTTATATGTGTGTGTGTGTATGAATGTGGGTATGTAGTCAGGTCCATAAATATTGGGACATCGACACAATTCTAAATTTTTTGGCTCTATGCACCACCACAATGGATTTGAAATGAAACAAACAAGATGTGCTTTAACTGCAGATTGTCAGCTTTAATTTGAGGGTATTTACATTCAAATCAGGTGAACGGTGTTGGAATTGCAACAGTTTGCCTATGTGCCTCCCACTTGTTAAGGGACCAAAAGTAATGGGACAGAATAATAATCATAAATCAAACTTTCACTTTTTAATGCTTTGTTGCAAATCCTTTGCAGTCAATTACAGCCTGAAGTGTGGAACGCATAGACATCACCAGACGCTGGGTTTCATCCCTGGTGATGCTCTGCCAGGCCTCTACTGCAACTGTCTTCAGTTCCTGCTTGTTCTTGGGGTATTTTCCCTTCAGTTTTGTCTTCAGCAAGTGAAATGCATGCTCAATCAGATTCAGGTCAGGTGATTGACTTGGCCATTGCATAACATTCCACTTCTTTCCCTTAAAAAACTCTTTGGTTGCTTTTGCAGTATGCTTTGGGTCATTGTCCACCTGCACTGTGAAGCGGCGTCCAATGAGTTGTGAAGCATTTGGCTGAATATGAGCAGATAATATTCCCGAAACACTTCAGAATTCATCCTGCTGCTTTTGTCAGCAGTCACATCATCAATAAATACAAGAGAACCAGTTCCATTGGCAGCCATACATGCCCACGCCATGACACTACCACCACCATGCTTCACTGATGAGGTGGTATGCTTAGGATCAAGAGCAGTTCCTTTCCTTCTCCATACTCTTCTCTTCCCATCTCTCTGGTACAAGTTGATCTCGGTCTCATCTGTCCATAGGATGTTGTTCCAGAACTGTGAAGGCTTTTTTAGATGTTGTTTGGCAAACTCTAATCTGGCCTTCCTGTTTTTGAGGCTCACCAATGGTTTCCATCTTGTGGTGAACCCTCTGTATTCACTCTGGTGAAGTCTTCTCTTGATTGTTGACTTTGACACACATACACCTACCTCCTGGAGAGTGTTCTTGATCTGGCCAACTGTTGTGAAGGGTGTATTCTTCACCAGGGAAAGAATTCTTCGGTCATCCACCACAGTTGTTTTCCGTGGTCTTCCGGGTCTTTTGGTGTTGCTGAGCTCACCTTCCTTCTTTTTAAGAATGTTCCAAACAGTTGTTTTGGCCACGCCTAATGTTTTTGCTATCTCTCTGATGGGTTTGTTTTGTTTTTTCAGCCTAATGATGCCTTGCTTCACTGATAGTGACAGCTCTTTGGATCTCATCTTGAGAGTTGACAGCAACAGATTCCAAATGCAAATAGCACACTTGAAATGAACTCTGGACCTTTTATCTGCTCATTGTAATTGGGATAATGAGGGAATAACACACACCTGGCCATGGAACAGCTGAGAAGCCAATTGTCCCATTACTTTTGGTCCCTTAACAAGTGGGAGGCACATATGCAAACTGTTGTAATTCCTACACCGTTCACCTGATTTGGATGTAAATACCCTCAAATTAAAGATGACAGTCTGCAGTTAAAGCACATCTTGTTCGTGTCATTTCAAATCCATTGTGGTGGTGTATAGAGCCAAAAATGTTAGAATTATGTCGATGTCCCAATATTTACGGACTTGACTGCATGTGTGTGTGTATATATATATATATATATATATATATATATAAATAAATTGATATATTTATTGATCTCATCATTCATTGCACATTCTATTGATTAGTTGTTGCTTTATTTGATGATTTGGCACCTGTATATATGCATTTAAAAGGGACAGCACACTATTTAGATTTATTCAGTATTCAGATGTATTAGCTGCAGCAGTTCACTTTTTTACACTAACTTGGTTGGGTAAAGTGCAAAAAATTTTCTTTTTAATATCCTTCCTGTGCTACTTTGGCGTGACCAAGCCCCAAAAATATGCAAAATCTCAATCTCGCACTGAAAATCACACCAAAAATTGAATCATATTAGTGTGAAACGAGCCTAAAAGTAGCCAAAACTTAATTTTTCATAGGGAGATTAATTCTCTCCAATTATCCTGATTACCAATACTGCTGGAATGAAAATGACGGTAATTCCAAAAGTTCAAGTCGCCACCAAAAGAGGAATAGAGGAGACATCTTCCATTGAGAAGATATACTATAATAAGAAGCCTATAGAATACAAATGAACAGTCATGCTCCTAGATTGTAAGCTCCAAGGAGCAGGGCCCTCCTATCCCTCATGTATTGAACTGTATTGTCTCCCGTTATATTTTAAAGCGCTGAGCAAACTGTTGGCGCTATATAAATCCTGTATAATAATAATAATGCTATTTTTTGACAGATGGACTTGGAGAAAAGGGGTTTTAAGTAAACATGGCATGGTTGTTAGTGCCACAGAGGCTGGTCTGATTATTTCAAAAACGTCTGATCTACTGGGATTTTCATGCACAACCATCTCTAGGATTTACAGAGAATGGTCCGAAAAAGAGAAAATATCCAGTGAGAGGCAGTTGTGTGGAGAAAAATGCCTTGTTGATGTCAGAGGACAGAGAAGAATGGGCAGACCAGTTTGAGATGATAGAAAGGCAACAGTAACTCATATCAAATGGACCAAAATCTCTGAGGAATGTTTCTGACACCTTGTTGAATCTATGCCACAAAGAATTAAGGCAGTTCTGAAGGCAAAGGGGATCCAACCCGGTACAAGCAAGGTGTATCTAATAAAGCGGCCTGTGAGTGTACACCTAAAAAAAAAAAACCCTAATTGGACCCTAGTTCGAAAAAGGTAAGATTCATCTTCCTGCTCCTGTTTGTCTCCAAACTTCTTGAATGCCTTGTCTACAACCAATCCACTGATAATGTCTTTCGATCCCCTACAGTCTGGCTTTGGCCTGCCACATTCCATTGAAACTGCCTAGTTAAACAGACTAACGACTTACTAACTGCTAAAACTAATAGCCACTACCTCACACTGATACTCTTAGACCTTTCCGCCCCCTTTTTATAATGTTGACTACCTCCTCTTTCTAAAAAAACTTTACTTCCTTGGCTTCCGAGACTCTTCTCTTTCCTGTTTCTCCTCCTACCTGTCTCGGTGCATCAGTGTAACCACCATCTCTCCTTTTCTGCTCTTCCTCTTTAAACTAGGCTTTTACACTGAGTCCTTGGACCTCTTCTATGCCCCCTCTATACAACTTCCCTGGGCCAGTTGATAATATAGCTCCCATAGCTTTCAATGCTATCTCATAGCCAATTACACCAAAATGCATTTCTCTAATCCTCAGTTTAGCCCTTCAATCTCCTTCCACATTGCTGACAGACAAGCATATTGACAAGCATATTGACATAGATGTGACACCACTTCCTCAACATTAAAGTGTTACTAAACCCACAACTGTAAAATCAGTCTGTATATGCAGTAAAGCATGCTTGTTATACTCACTGTGGAACCTAAAGGGTTAATCCTCTGTATCGTGTAAAAAGCCTGTTTGATCCTGTCTTCTCTGATCCTACCCTTCTTCCACAGTCTCCAATCCATCTGCTGATAGAACAAAGCCTTGGGGGCAAGTGGCACATTCTCAGTTTGGTGTGTATTGCTAGAGCTTTTTTTTTTATTGTGGGAGAGTGCATGTGACAAGCACTGTCCAGGCAGAAGATCAGGGGTTATGCAGCCTCAATGGACAATCAGGGAAGAATGGAAACTCCTCCTACAAGTTTTACCAGTGCTTGGATGGACACTGATAGAAATCGCAAGACTGCTGATGAGAAAAGGTATTTAGCAGTTTATAATTAACAAAAATAATTGCATTTCCTTGTTCTGCGTACTGTGGGAGACCAGATATAGTAAATGTAGAGTCCGGGAAGACCAGATATAGTGAATGCAAGGTCCGGGGAGACCAGATATAGTGAATGCGGGGTCCGGGGAGACCAGATATAGTGAATGCAGGGTCCTGGGAGACCAGATATAGTGAATTCAGGTTCCGGGGAGACCAGATATAATGAATGCAGGGTCCGGGGAGACCAGATATAGTGAATGTAGAGTCCGGGGAGACCAGATATAGTGAATGCAAGGTCCGGGGAGACCAGATATAGTGAATGCAAGGTCCGGGGAGAGCGGATATAGTGAATGCAGGGTCCGGGGAGACCAGATATAGTGAATGCAGGGTCTGGGGAGACCGGATATAGTGAATGCAGGGTCCGGGGAGACCAGATATAGTGAATGCAAGGTCCGGGGGGATCGGATATAGTGAATGCAGGGTCCTGGGAGACCAGATATAGTGAATGTAGAGTCCTGGGTTTAGTAACACTTTAATCTATCAAAAACTGAGCTTGTAATATTTCCTACCCCCAATTCCCCTGCCCCAACTGTACCATTGAGATCAATAGCATAAATATCAGTCCTTCTACACATGTCAGGGTGCTAGATGTAATCCTAGAGTCTGACCTCTCCTTTCTCACATCCAATCACTGTCTAAATTTGCTGCCTTAACTTGTGTAACATTTCCAAAATCCACTTCTTCTCAACTAAGGACACTGCAAAGGTATTCATTCACTGGTTATCTGTTCAGAGACTATTGCAACTCTCTGCTCATTGGTCTACCTTTACACAGGCTATTCCACTTCAGTCTATCATGAAAGCTGCTGTTAGACCTTACTAACCAATCTGCGACTGTCATCCTACTTTGCATTCCCTTGAATAGTTCCCCAATGTAAAACTTTAAAATGCTAACAACAATATATAAAGCCATCCATAAATTTGCCCTGAGTTACATCAACAACCTCATCTCAAAATATCACCCAAGCAGTCCACTCTGCTCCTGCCACATCCTCTTGCTTTTTAGTTCCCTCATCAAGTTCTCCCATGCTTGCCTCCAGGACTTCTCCAGAGAACTCTCTACCCCAATCTGGCTGACTATCATCGCCAACTTTGTCCACTTTTAGGAGATCCCTAAAAAGCCAATCTCTTAAAGTAAGCCTATCCCCCCTCCACCTCAAAAACTACTTCTACCATTTTCATCAGCTCACCCCTCACAGTTATTGCAAATATAAGAAAAATACATAACTAGTTTATTACATTATAGTACATTTCCAACAGTCTAGGTGACCAATATAATAAAGACAGACACATATGCAAACACATTTCTAAGAATATATATATTTTAAAAAAAAAAAGTGGATTGGGGAGAGACCAAATGGGCACCACATCCTGATTGGAGATCAAGGATGCCCATTCTCTCTTGAGATATTCAGATTTCGGTTCCCTTTTTGACATTTTAACCACATGCCGCCCAGACACTGTAGAAATAACGTGTGTTTTCAAAACAGGTAGGGGGCGCACGCGAGGCGCTCCGCCGCCCTACCTGTCCCACCGATCACGGCCACGGATGTCAGTCGCCGGGTCACAGCCGGTCGTTACCGGCTATGTCCCGACGATTAGCGGCAATCACTGACAAGAGAGCACAGCTGCAGTAGCTCTGCTTTCTGTCAGTTCCCTGACAGCTCCTGACACGCTGATCGAGACAGAAGAGTTTATCTGTCTGGATCAGCATGTCCCCATGCAGTACACACCTCCGCCCCCTAGTAAAACTCTCCCCTCACACAGTTAACCCTTTTACTGAATAATAAAGTTAACCCCTTTCTCCCCAGTGCCATTAGTACAGTGTCAGTGTTTGTTTTTTTTTTGCACTGATCACTGTATTGGTGTCACTGGGGATGTCAGTGACCCCAAGTCAGTTCCCCCCCCCGTGTCAAAATGTCCGCCGTAGTCCCGCAGTCCCGCCATAAGCCGCTGAAAGCCGCCATAAGTCACTGATCGCCGCCATAAGTCGCTGATCGCCGCCATTATTAGTATAAAAAAAAATTAAAAATCCCAGTATCTTTCCCGCCATTTGTAAACGCTATAACTTTCACGTAAGCCAATTAATTTACATGTATTGGGGTTTTTTTTTAGCAAAGACATGTCGCAGAATGCATTTTGGCAGAAATTTATATCCTTATAAATTCAGCGGGACAGCTCGAGAGGAGAGAAATGCCGATAACCGGCATTTCCCTGTTTACATGTGATCAGCTGTGATTGGACACAGCTGATCACACGACCGAGCCGACATCTTCGGCTCTTTCCGACACAGTGCACCGCCGATCGCCACTCTGCGCGCTCCCTGAGCCGCGCATGCGCAGTGAGAATGGGAGGACGTCATCCCAGAACGAGACAACCACCTTGCGCCCGTCATATTACTATATGGCAGATGGGAGGTGGTTAATATGGGTTTGGATTTTTCCAAATTCTAACCGTTATGCTGGTCATTCACAGTTTGAATTTTGGGAAATTCCTGCTTAATGGGTTGAACTTTGGGATAAGCAGACATTTAGATTTACTAAAACTGGAGCACTTACAATCTGGTGCAGCTGTGCATGGGAGCCAATCAGCTTCTAACTTCAGCTTGTTCAGTCTAGTTTTGAACATTCTGCCATTCATTCCTATGGGAAAAGTTCACCACAAAAATGGCGATATTTTGTGAACCGTTCGGCGAAACGTTCCACAAAGTAACAGCACACCAATCGGGAACAATCCGCACATTTCGGTATATTACTCTCTATGTAGTGTAAAAACTGTGGGAGGAGTTGGGGTGGTAAATTTGGCTATAATAATAAGAATAAGAATATATATGTGAGATAACAATAAGTGTTCTTGCAAGAACACTTAATAATCAATTTCAATCAATGAGTGTCTGAATACTGTTGTTGCAGTACCTAAAAAGTCCCATCATCCTTGAAAGTTCCATTTTTTACAATTATAAATATACACACACACACACATATATATATATATATATATATATATATATATATCAGCACATTTTTATGAATTGATCAACCAGGTGAGAGTATATTTTAATTGGTTCTATGAAGTGCTCAAAAAACATTCGAAGCAGGGACAGATGAAGCGCCCAATCTGTATTGCACAGTTCCCTTGAGGGCAGTAATGTGCTAAGTGCCAATCACTTTTAAAATAATTCCTCAGTTCAATATATTGCTTAATGATTCACAATGCTGTGGCAGACAATTTCATCATTCTTGAGAACCAATATATAACACCGTTATTGCACGAAGTCCCTTAAGTGGCCAGTAAAGAGCAATATCATAAAGAAATATAACATTATGAGGTGTCTTTTCTCATAAAATATGAAATTCAAATAGACAATAAACAAATAAAAATTTAATTAGACAATGAAATATGCTATCCAATGACATCAGACATGAGTCCAATTAGACAATTAAATACAAAATTCAATTAGACATTACAAATGTGAAAATTCAGAGATGGCTTTATCATATAGTAGCATAGGAAAAATAGATTATTGAAGGTACGGTGGATGAAAACAATTGTGACAGTTATACAGAGCAGTCCACACTCCAGACACAGAAGGAGAAAAAAAAAGACCACCACTCTCCAATGATGTCACATGAATCCCAGTCTACTAGTACTAACAACCATAAAGACAGCCACCACCTATGGGACCACCCCTCTAACATGTTATATTCATATAGTAAGCCCTGTAGGGTGAAACGCGTTAGCCCGAGAGTTCCCATGGGTGGGGACTGTCTTCATGGTTGTTAGTTCCGATAAACCACGAACCATATGATGTCATGTGTTTAGGCCTGTCGGGGTCGGGGTGTTATTTTAAAACAACTACGAGAGAATAATTATTTTTGGAAAAAGTATTTAACCCCTTGACGCCGACATCACACAAATATGCGGCCTCACGGAACTGGGCTCTTTTCCGTGGGGCCGCATATTTGCGTACCTGTCTTTGTCTTTGACCGCGGTGTCACTGAGAGCCCCGGGTCCCATTCTAACAATCGGGATCCAGGACACCCGATTCCAGGTCACATGATCGCTGTGATAGCCTCTGATTGGCTATCACAGTGATCAGTCACTGTCCAGCTCAGCCCCCTTGTTTTTTTCTCTCTCTATGAATGGAGAAGAGAGATACATTGTATCTCTCTAACTCCTGGCATAGAGAGAAAAAAAATGTTTGTAAAAAAAAAAAAAAGATAAATAAATAAATATTAAAAAATTAAATAAGAAATAAAGAAAAAATACCTAGATCAAGGTTTGATCTAGTTCAGTGCCAGGGTTATTGTTTGGGTCAAGGTCAGGATCAAAGGTCAAGGTAAAAAGGTCAGTGTCAACGGTCAAGATTTAAAAAAAAAAATTGGTATCAGTGTCAGTTAGTGTCAATGTCAGTGTGTTTTAGGTATAAAAAAACAAAACAAAATGCGCACTATTGTTTCTGGGCTGTACTACGGGTACAAACAACAAATAACATACACATATATGGTATCGCTGTGATCGTCAAGAGCTAAATAATTTATTTTGGGTTGTTCTTTGGTGGTAGGTTATGGTAGTAACAAGAAACAAACAGCTAAATAAAAATAATGATTTTTTTTTTACTATTTTGGGCCAGTTTTCCTTTGATAATAACAAAAAATCAGGAGATATCCATTACTATTTACCACCAAATAAAAGCCCAATTTGTCCTGAGAAAAACGCGGTATAATCCACCTGGATGTACAAAGTAGTTGTGATTATATGTACGGTTTTACTAACATATGTCAACATTGTAAAATTGTGCTTAGGCATTTAGATTTGTTTTACCCTTAGGCGTAAAGGGGTTAAAGTGTATGCAGTGCACACTTCCTTCCTTCACATTTCCAGCACAGTGCCAGTGTACTGGGATGGTTGACTCCCATGTATGTACAGGAGTTATGTCTTCCAACACTGGCCAATCAAGGTGGGTGAAGACTGGCACCAGGAAGAAGCCAGGGATAAGATGCTTATAGAGTAAGCCCTGTTGGGTGAAATGCGTTAGAGGAGAGGTCCCATGGGTGGGGACTGTCTTCATGGTTGTTAGTTTCAATAAACTAGGATGTGATGTCATTGGAATGTGGCAGCCTTTTTTTTCTCCTTGATAAGTCAGGATGTTGTTATAAAAATTATAAGAGAATAATTATTTTTGGACAAGGTCGTTAAAATGTATATAGTGCACATGCAGCTCCCCTTTCCAGCAGAGTGCCAGTGTTCTGGGATGGATGACTCCTGTGCATGAGCAAGAGTTCTGTCATCCCACACCTGCCAATCAAGATAAATACCAATCAATGCCAAATACCAGCACCCAGGGAGAAGCCGGCTGTCGGTGAGGGACCTTATAGACATTGGACAATAGGTATTCTTGACCTTAGTTCTGCTTTAATTTGTATCAATAGACTATTTATTTATTGATTGATTTTTTTTAGCTTTGAATAGGTTAGCGACCCCTGCCATTTTTGTTTGGCTGTTGGAGTTCAGTACAGAGATTTCTCTTTACTTCCTGATCAGAAACTCAGAATAAATCTCTCCAAAGTGGTGACTCATTCCCAGTGGTGACTCATTCCCAGTGGTGACTCATCCCCAGCGGTGACTCATTCCCAGCGATGACTCATCCCCAGCGGTGACTCATTCCCAGCGGTGACTCATTCCCAGCGGTGACTCATTCCCAGCGGTGACTCATCCCCAGCGGTGACACATTCCCAGCGGTGACTCATTCCCAGCGGTGACTCATTCCCAGCGGTGACTCATTCCCAGCGGTGACACATTCCCAGCGGTGACTCATCCCCAGCGGTGACTCATTCCCAGCGGTGACTCATCCCCAGCGGTGACTCATTCCCAGCAGTGACTCATTCCCAGCGGTGACTCATCCCCAGCGGTGACTCATTCCCAGCGGTGACTCATTCCCAGCGGTGACTCATCCCCAGCGGTGACTCATTCCCAGCGGTGACTCATTCCCAGCAGTGACACATTCCCAGCGGTGACTCATTCCCAGCGGTGACTCATTCCCAGCGGTGACACATTCCCAGCGGTGACTCATCCCCAGCGGTGACTCATTCCCAGCGGTGACTCATCCCCAGCGGTGACTCATTCCCAGCGGTGACTCCTTCCCAGCGGTGACTCGTCCCCAGCGGTGACTCATTCCCAGCGGTGACTCATTCCCAGCGGTGACACATTCCCAGCGGTGACTCATCCCCAGCGGTGACTCATTCCCAGCGGTGACTCATCCCCAGCGGTGACTCATTCCCAGCGGTGACTCGTCCCCAGCGGTGACTCATTCCCAGCGGTGACTCATTCCCAGCGGTGACACATTCCCAGTGGTGACTCATTCCCAGCGGTGACTCATTCCCAGCGGTGACTCATTCCCAGCGGTGACTCATCCCCAGCGGTGACTCATTCCCAGTAGTGACTCATTCCCAGTGGTGACTCATCCCCAGCGGTGACTCATTCCCAGTGGTGACCCGAGTAAATTTCAGTTGGTACAGCTAAGATGTCAGAAGAAGTATGACAAACATTTAGAACATGGTTACATAGTTAATCTGGCTGAAAAAAAGACAAAAGTCCATCCAGTTCAGCCATTAACAAAAAAAAAAGTTATAATCCTATACCCACAGTTGATCCAGAGGAAGGCAAAGAAAACCCAGCCAAGCATGATCCAATTTGCTCCTGCAGGGGAGAAAATTCCTTCCCAATCCCCCGAGAGGCAATCGATATACCCTGGATCAACTTTACCTATAAATGTTATATCCAGTTATATTCTGTGTATCTAAGAATGAATCCAAGCAATCCACTGAGCTGGCCAGAACCAACTCTTGAGGAAGTCTATTCCACATTTTCACAGCTCTCACTGTGAAGGAACATGTATAAAATATTTGGAAGCCTGAACATTTTACCAACAAAGATTTTGTCCACCCAGGAAACCTAGGTTCTCAGAAAATAACTGCATTGTTAAATTTTTTTGTGTAAAAACCTATTGTTAGTTATGTCTGAACCTATGAGAGGTTTGGTGGGTAATGTTTGTTCTATAGAATTCAGGCCCATTGTCAGCCTTCAAAATTACTCAGATTTGCGGTCTCCTGACCACATAGAAAAACTTAATAAAAAGTTATTTACATTGTGATTTATGTGCAACATAAATATTTGTAATAGCATTGTACAGGTTAGTGCATGACCTATGTCTGAGAATTGACATTTCCTGTGGAAAAAAAACAGACATATCCCACAAGCACTAGCTCTCTCAGTCTACTGCTTACAAAGGTGAGAGCTGCACAGTAATTAGATCTGACACCAACACAAATATGCAAAACATTCATAGACTCACAGACAGCTTTCCATGCAGATACTTTTTTATTGCATTAGCCCTCCCACAATTGTGACGCAATACAGTGTGGATGACAAGACACTGGACGCTGTGACATGTGACCTGTAACAGGAAGTTGTTATACCCTTTAGCAAATAGGGACAAGCTAGGTGAATGAATACATGGACATAGGGGAATTGATCAGCTATGACACTACAAACACTACAGCCACAACATGTGCGCCTATCATTACAAGGTAAGGCAAACAGACAATTCTTCTAAACATTTTTTTTAATTGTTGCCCATGACTTCCAGTCTAGGTGATGACTCTTACGTGTCAGGAATCAACAACTGAGATGACCAGATCTGTGTTGCTACACTCAGAAAACTCGGACCAGACTGTGTATGCTTTAAGTGAAATTTATTTAGTGAGCATCAAAATTAATACAGACACCAACACACAGCAAACATAAAAGTAATATGAACAAAAAATCAAGTTACAGAATACCTGACTAATAACTAACAAACAGAAAACCTAATTAACAGTTAACTATATGCAATATTTATGACATGTAAAACAGACAAAAACAGGGAAAACTGTAGGTGCAGTGAGCAGATGAGAAGGGGGAACCAAATGTAGCGCCCCTCAAGTTTATCTAGGAGGGCCTAGTTCATTTTTTGGCTGAGGTTGTGCAGCAGCCTGGGATGAGTCAGCCATGTTACTCTAGGTCAGGGCTGAGGGCTCTGCAGGTCAGTTCCCTGATATCTCCCCCTGCTGTGGAAGCTTGAGAAGCTTCTGGAAGGTAGTGTGGGGGGAGGGGGGGGGGTGAGGAGGGGCTGATATGCATGCTCAAGGGACTGTGACCAATCCCCAAGCAGGAGGCTTGGCATAGGGTCAGGACAGCCCTTAAGTATGAGAGTCTGATCAGCAGGGGAATGAGCTCTGGGTAGAAGATGGAGTGAAGGCTGGAGTCTGGAGCCTGGGAGGGGGCCCAGGGAGAGAGGCATGAAAGCCAGCCAAGCTTAAGGCCCAAAGGCAGCCACCAACCCACCAAACTCACAGGAGAGACAGAGTGAGTAATTCTGCACCCCCTTGACTGGATAACAGGAGAGGGTGATCAGGTGGAAAACCCAACTAGCTTCTCATCTGTGGCTGTTTTGTTAAGCGGCGGTTTCTGAATCCCCTTGCCCAGGGAATACCCTCAGGTGGCTGGGTGAAGAGGAGGATTCATCTGGTGTCTGAGGAGGTTCACCAGAGAGTTGGAATCCTCCCAAAGGAGAGACAATTTTGTCCATATCTGTACACAGTTGCTAAGACATTTGTTCTCAAGTCTGCAGTTCCCTTGGGCATCCCATGCATCCCTCAACCCTATTCAAGTTCAAAAGCCCTTCATAAACATCAAAACCAAGCTCAAGGACTGTTTACTGACCCCAGTGCATAGGTGTGGACGGAAATGTGTGTTGCCTGGCTGTGCAGAGCTGTAGGGGGACCCAAAACTCAGCCACCCCTAAGGGGGTAGTGCTGCACAAAACTGGGGTAAGGAACCAAGGAGAGCATGTACAAAGCAGCAGGATACAGGGTACAAGTTACAAGGCAGGAGCAAGATCAGGATTACTGGCAACAGAATCTGGCAGCAGCAAAACAAAATGGTGAAGCAACAAGGCACTAAAATGGGAGGACCTAAATACCCTCCCAGCAGCCACCATCAGGTTGAAACTGATTACAGGGATCTTATGGCTGCTGGGAGACACTCACTGGTAGACACTGGAACTACAACCCTCTTTCCAGAGAACCAGAGTGCCACCAGCAGGTGATCCAGGTCCCTACAGAGACAAGAAAAAAGGGAAAATCTCCCATCATTGGATCAAAACCAAAAATAAAATCCCACCAATAATATGAACTGTTTCCCATTCTAGACAAATTAAAAAGAAAAAAAAAATGTCTGGAGCTAGGATTTAAATTCTTTTTAAAGGAAATTCAGGATACCAACAAATCTAGTAAAAGCATTAATGAAATAACTCAGAAAGTAGAAAACAGGCTACTCGCTAATGACTTTGTAATGAAGGAGTGCAGTTCACTTGCAAGTATTGCACCTCCACGGAAAGGTCAAATTATAAAGAAAATCTATATCAGTAAAGCCAGTTAAAAGTACTAATAGCAGGCTTTGTACCTTCAGACAAGCAAGGCTCTGTGCCGCCTGAGATTCTGCTGTGATGGATAAACAAGGATTTCTGCTTATTGCAATGCTAATAACATTTAAAGGAAAATTATACATTTATTAAATCGTATATATTTTTAAAGTACTGCATAGTGCGCATCAGTAATGGATCTATGGGGGGGAGGGGGCTCTGAGGGAGAACGGAGGGCTGGAAGGGCACTTAGGGCTCATTTAGATGTGCAGCTATGATTGCTGCCCCTCTGAAAAATGATCCAGATGGCACATCACTTTTCAGAGGATGTATAATAGGCAGCAAGGAGGAGATATTTCACCTCTTCGCTGCCTTTTTAACCTCACTGACCACCGTACTGCACGCAATTGCAGCGTGACACCTGTTCCATTACTTTTTCCCGTGGCTATGAAGCAAACTATCAGGCCATGGTATGTGTACAGCCCTGAGCAACCGCATCTCCTTGAACAGGTAGGTAGTAGGGAGGAGGAAAAATATAGGGCTCAACTGCATCTCCTTGAACAGGTAGGTAGTTGGGAGGAGGAAAAATATAGGGCTCAACTGCTTGTTTTTATCGCCTTCCATCCACTCATGTGAACAAACCCCAAGGCCTTGTTTACACTTGCTGTTCAGGGGGATGGGTGGTTTAAAAAAAAGGTTGAGCCCTGTTTTTACTGCCTTCCCTCTTCCCAAGCTGCAGAGACCGCTGTATGGGGATGTACACCTGTGCGAGAAAAGTTATCCCCGTCATGTTTGACAGACAGTATTGCCTGCTTAACATGACCCATGTACGTGAATGGGGCTGAAATGAAGTAGGATACAAAGCATGCACTTTTGGCACAGTGGTTTCAGATTTTAGGTGGTTAAAGCAGGCAGTGATGAGGAGACATAATGCATCCTCACTTCCTGGAAAATGTCTTCTGAAAAGTGATACAATGCAAATTGTTCTTCAGAGGGAGTGTAAACTAGCCCTAAGGCTTTATTCACATTTTTGCAGTTGTGTCTGGGTGATTCAATGTGCTGCCCTATGTGCAAAGCATGAACAAAAGAGCTCTTCTAAAAATCATGCCGCACCAAAATGCATGGTACTTTGATACCATGCATTTTGCTGCATCTAAATGAGTGCAGAAGCAAGGTGTGTGGGGGTGTCATTAAGAATTAATGGCACCCCACCATTTAGAATTAATGACACCACAACATGCCTGAAAAAGAGCTGTGTGTTTTTGTGCAATTCAGGAGCGCATGTGATTTTGTACACATTTTTTCAATGTACAAATGTCCGTCTAGTATAGGAGAGAGGGGGCTAAGGGGGTCTGAGGAGGAGAGGGGGGTGTGGGGGGGTCTGAGGAGGAGAAGGGAGATGTGGGGTGGTCTGAGGAGGAGAGGGGGGAGTGGGGAGGTCTGAGGATTAGAAGGGAGATGTGGGGTGGTCTGAGGAGGAGAGGGGGAGTGGGGAGGTCTGAGGAGGAGAAGGGAGATGTGGGGTGGTCTGAGGAGGAGGAGGGGGAGGGGGAGGTCTGAGGAGGAGAAGGGAGATGTGGGGTGGTCTGAGGAGGAGAGGGGGAGTGGGGAGGTCTGAGGAGGAGAAGGGAGATGTGGGGTGGTCTGAGGAGGAGGAGGGGGAGAGGGGTGGTCTGAGGAGGAGAAGGGAGATGTGGGGTGGTCTGAGGAGGAGAGGGGGGAGTGGGGAGATCTGAGGAGGAGAAGGGAGATATGGGGTGGTCTGAGGAGGAGAAGGGAGATGTGGGGTGGTCTGAGGAGGTGAAGGGAGCTGTGGAGGGGGAGGGTCTGAGGAAGAGAAGGGAGATGTGGGGTGGTATGAGGAGGAGAGGGGGGTGTGGGGTGGTCTGAGAAGGGGAAAGGAGATGTGGGGTGGTCTGAGGAGGAGAAGGGAGCTGTGGGGGGAGGGTCTGAGGAAGAGAAGGGAGATGTGGGGTGGTCTGAGGAGGAGAGGTGGGTGGTCTGAGAAGGGGAAAGGAGATGTGGGGTGGTCTGAGGAGGAGAAGGGAGCTGTGGGGGGAGGGTTTGAGGAAGAGAAGGGAGATGTGGGGTGGTCTGAGGAGGAGAAGTGGGTGTGGGGGGGTCTGAGAAGGAGAAGAGAGATGTGGAGGGGTGGTCCGAGGAGGAGGGGGGAGTGGGGAGGTCTGAGGAGGAGGGGGGAGTGGGGAGGTCTGAGGAGGAGAAGAGGTGTGGGGTGTTCTGAGGAGGTTAAGGGAGATGTGGGGTAAGCTGAGGAGGAGAAGGGAGATGTGGGGTGATCTGAGGAGGAGAAGGGAGATGTGGGGTGGTCTGAGGAGGAGAATAGAGATGTGGGGTGGTCTGAGGAGGAGGAGGAGGAGGGAGATGTGGGGTGGTCTGAGGAGGAGAGGGGGTGTGGGGTAGTCTGAGGAGGAGAAGGGAGATTTGGGGTGGTCTGAGGAGGAGAAGGGAGATGTGGGGTGGTCTGAGGAGGAGAGGGGGTGTGGGGTAGTCTGAGGAGGAGAATGGAGATGTGGGGTGGTCTGAGGAGGAGAAGGGAGATGTGGGGTGGTCTGACGAGGAGAAGGGAGATGTGGGGGGGGGGGCCTGAGGAGGAGTACCTGTCACCTGCCTCCTATTGACAGCGGTTAAGTAAAGAAGGTATCATAATATATATACAAACTCAAACATTCACTATATAAACTGAAAAATGTTTGAAGATTTTGCTTTCCTTTGAATGACTTCATGAATATTTGGTTGTAGTCGCACTGTTTCTGAGAACTGCTGTACATCTGTGTTGCATGGAGTCACCCAACTTCTGGCCCCTGTGATCAGGTATTCCAGCCCAGGATGATTGGACAACATTCCACAGTTCTTCTCTATTTCTTGGTTTTGCTTCAGAAACGGCATTTTTGATGTCACCCCACAAGTTTTCTATTGGATTAAGATCCGGGGATTGGGCTGGCCACTCCATAATGTCAATCTTGTTGGTCTGGAACCAAGATGCTGCACGTTTACTGGTGTGTTTGGGGTCGTTGTCTTGTTGAAACACCCATTTCAAGAGCATTTCC
Source organism: Staurois parvus (assembly GCF_062004578.1). NCBI lineage: Eukaryota > Metazoa > Chordata > Amphibia > Anura > Ranidae > Staurois > Staurois parvus. The sequence goes on along the minus strand of NW_028317965.1, from coordinate 5,736,122 downwards.
TCTTCAGCATAAGGCAGCATGACCTCTTCAAGTATTCTGATGTATTCAAACTGATCCATGATCCCTGGTATGTGATAAATAGGCCCAACACCGTAGTATGAGAAACATCCCCATATCATGATGCTTGCCCCACCATGCTTCACTGTCTTCACAGTGTACTGTGGCTTGAATTCAGTGTTTGGGGGTCATCTGAAAAACTGTCTCCGGCCACTAGACCCAAAAAGAACAATCTTACTTTCATCAGTCCACAAAATGTTGCACCATTTCTCTTTAGGCCAGTCATTGTGCGCTTTGGCAAATTGTAACCTCTTCAGCGCGTCTTTTTTCCAACAGTGGAACTTTGCGGGGGCTTCTTGCAGATAGCTTGGCTTCACATAGGCGTCTTCTAATTGTAACAGTCCTCACAGGGAACTTTACACCTTCTTTCATCTTCCTGGAGCTGATTGCTGGCTGAGTCCGCGCCATTTTGGCTATTCTTCTATCCATTCGAATGGTAGTTTTTCGCTTTCTTCCACGTCTTTCAGGTTTTGGTTGCCATTTTAAAGCATTTGCGATCATTTTAGCTGAGCAGCCGATCATTTTCTGCACTTCTTTATATGTTTTCCCCTCTCCAATCAACTTTTTAATCAAGGTACGCTGTTCTTCTGAACAAAGTCTGGAACAACTAATTTTCCTCAGAATTTCAGAGAGAAATGCACTGTAACCAGCATGTACAACATTTGCTGCCTTCCTTCCATAAATAAGGGCAATAATTGCCACCTGTTTTTCAAAGAATGAATGACCTCACTAATAGAACTCCACACTGCTATTATTTTGAACATGTCCCTTTCAATTAGTGATTTAATTACACAGAATCAGCAGCATGCATGTCATGACTGTTGGGTCTGTTGGATTTCTATTACTCTACTACACCTGCTAGTAAATTATTTGCCATGTAGAAATATCATTTCTACCAAAAACAGTGATTGATCAGATTAGTGATGCACCCCCCATATAAATGTCGCAGCATAGGACAAGCATGTGTATGTAGACATTAATTGTGAAGCACATGCAGGGACGGACTGACCATTTGGAAAGTCGGGCACTGCCCGAGGACCTGGGGTCAGTAGGGGGCCCCATGAGATGCCCCTGGTACCTTTTTCATAGGCTTTTTTGAGTTTGGGCAAGGACACATGGGCCCCATGATCCCCTATTGCCCGGGGGCCCCATGGGTTGTCAGTCCGCCCCTGAGCACATGCTAAGTGTTGCCTAACAGTCAACAGAAGCAGTTCTCATCATGCTGAAGAAACAATAGTGGGATGCAGGAGGTAAGTGGGATCGCTCTTGCATCCCACTCAGTCTGTATTTGTCTATAATACTGTAGGTGAAAAAGCATCCAGATCATAGCTGGTATCCACAGATGCTTATTTTTTCACCTGGATACCTGCTATCAGGGGCAGACTGACAACTCATGGGGCCCCCGGTCAATAGGGGATCATGGGGCCCCTGTGCCCTTGCCCAAACTCAAAAAAGCCTATGAAAAAGGTACCAGGGGCATCTCATGGGACCCCTACTGACCCCGGGCCCTCGAGCAGTGCCCGAGTCTCCAAATGGTCAGTCCGCCCCTGGGTGCTATTATCTGGATGCTTTTTCACCTAATAAAACAATCTTACTACACTATGGAGTTCTCTCTGCTTTAACTCCCCTGGGGAGGTTCACTTTGCAGATACCCAGGACCCATAGAGGGAGCCCTATACACCTGGTGAGCTGACCTGTCCATCCCTTAAAGCAGTGGTTCTCAACCTGTGGGTCGCGACCCCTTTGGGGGTCAAACGACCCTTTCACAGGGGTCGCCTAAGACCATCGGAAAACACATATTTCCGATGTGTAAAGAGCAGCTACTGTGTTGAAAGCAGCTACTGCGTAGAAAGCAGCTACTGCGTAGAAAGCAGCAGTATTAGAGGTAAAACGACACTTCATGAATTATAATTACTGGGTAAATAATTTTATGGTTGGGGGTCACCACAACAAGAGGAACTATATTAAAGGGTCGTGGCATTAGGAAGGTTGAGAACCACTGCCTTAAAGGGATCTCTGACATCCTCCCAGCACACACCAGATGCTTTAGGACCCAGGCTTATCCAGTGAGGGATTTCACTTCATTCCTGTCCAGACCTGGATGACCTTGATGACATCAGGATATTTTTACATAAATGCGCATTTTATTTTGCGCTCTGGTGAGTGCCCATTCTTCTCATTTTTGACTGCACAAGCACCAAGTTCTAGAACAGTGGTTCTCAAGCTTCCTAATGCCGTGACCCTTTAATACAGTTCCTCATGTTGTGGTGACCCCCAACCATAAAATTATTTACCCAGTAATTATAATTCATGAAGTGTCGTTTTACCTACAATACTGCTGCTTTCAGCACAGTAGCTGCTTTTAACAGAGTAGCTGCTTTCAACACAGCAGCTGCTTTCTACACAGTAGCTGCTCTTTACACATCAGAAATATGTGTTTTCCAATGGTCTTAGGTGACCCCTGTGAAAGTTTTGTTCGACCCCCAAAAGGGTCGCGACCCACAGGTTGAGAACCACTGTTCTAGATGAACACAGGATTCCCGTTCACGTTATTATTCACTCTATGAACTATTTAATACATTGTTTTAATACAGTGATTTTATGTACTTATTTATAGCGCTGCACTTTATCACATTTTGTCTGTTTGAGGTTTATTGGTTACCTTTAGTGCGTAGCAGCTTATAGTGCGCTCGCAATGATATATTTATCAAACAATAAATTCTGATTTGGCTTATTTTCACCAAAGAAATGTAGCAGAATACATCTTGGCCTAAATTTAGGAACAAAAATTATTTATTTGCAAAATTTTATAACAGAAACGAAGAAAAACGTGTTTTTTTTTCAAAATGTTTGCTTTTTTTTTATTTAACAACAAAAAAAAAAATTAATATATGAACAAAACAAGACAGAAAATCTTGGAAAAAAAAACATTTTTTTAAATTTCTGCTATAAAATATGTTCAATGAAAATGTTAAAAAATTTAATTTCTTCATGAATTTAGGCAAAGTCATATTCTGCTACACATCTTTGGTAAAAAAAATCATAATAAGTGTTTGGTTTGCGTGAACGTTACAGTTTCTACAAACTATGGTGTATAAACTGGAATATTTATTTATTATACTGGTAATGGCGGTGATCAGCGACCTATAGTGGGACAGTGTGGCGAGCAATCTGACACTATCTGACGAAGGCTAAGGAGGTACACTTACTGACTAACTGAAACTAATAATCAGTGCTAATGTTGTATACTGTCAATGTATTAATGACACTGGCTGGGAAGGGGTTAACATCTAGGGGCGATCTAGGGATTAAATGTGTGCCAAACAATGTGTAATGTGTGGATTGTGTTCTTCCTTTACTTGTACGATTTTGTTGTTTTTTTCCTGCTTGTAGGGAATAAAGAAAACAGCAAGATTGCCTGTTGGTGTACAAATCTCTGTGTTGTTTACCAACACAGAGCTCTCTTCTGTGAATCACAGAGTCGATCAGCAGGTCCCGGCAATCAATTAATGACTGGGACCTGCTGATTGGCTTCTGCTGTAACAAATCACAGCACAGCTGGGGCAGCACGTGTACTCGAAAGTGCTGACCAAGTACCAGCTATGTGATCCAGCACACAGCGGCCACCCTGCCGCTGTAAATGTACGTGGGGCAGTCACTAAGCAGTTAATAACAATAAATTACAATGTGGCTTGTGTAGCAATTGTATTTTCTATATTATTTTTTTTTGTATTTACTATTCTTTCCAACAAAAGTGGACTTACCTTTTAAAGTGTTACTAAACCCACAACAGTAAAATCAGTCTGTATCTGCAATAAAGCATGCTTGTTATACTCACTGTGGAACCTAAGGAGCTAATCCTCTGCATTGTGTAAAAACGTTGTTTGATCCTGGCTTCTCTGATCCTCCCCTTCTTTCAGTGTCCCTCTCTTATCGACATATATAAAGACATATCGTGTGGAGTCACTCTGCACATGCTCAGTTTGGTGTATATTGTTATAGAGGTTTTTTTTTTTCTTGGGAGAGTGCATGTGTTCAGCACATGGCCAATCAGCACTGTCCACACAGAGGTCAGGGGTTCTGCCTTCTCTTAGAGCAGAATGAAAACTCCTCCTATAAGCTTTAACCAGTGCTCTGCTGGTCACTGATAGAAGTCACAATACTGCTATAAACTGCTGATGAGAAAAGATATTTAGCAGTTTATATTTACTAAAATAATTGCATTTCCATGTTCTGTGTACTGTGGGAGACCAGATTTAGTGAATGCAGGGTCTGAGGAGACCAGATATAGTGAATGTAGGGTCCGGGGAGACCGGATATAGTGAATGCAGGGTCCGGGGAGACCGGATATAGTGAATGCAGGGTCCGGGGAGACCGGATATAGTGAATGCAGGGTCCGGGGAGACCAGATATAGTGAATGCAGGATCCAGGGAGAGTGGATATAGTAAAGGCAGGGTCCGGAGAGTCCAGATATAGTGAATGCAGGGTCCGGGGAGACCAGATATAGTGATTGCAGGGTCCGGGGAGACCAGATATAGTGAATGCAGGGTCCAGGGAGACCAGATATAGTGAATGCAGGGCCCGTGGAGACCAGATATAGTGAATGCAGGGTCCTGGGAGACCAGACATAGTGATTGCAGGGTCCGGGGAGACCGGATATAGTGAATGCAGGGTCCGGGGAGACCGGATATAGTGAATGCAGGGTCCAGGGAGACCAGATATAGTGAATGCAGGGTCCAGGGAGACCGGATATAGTGAATGCAGGGTCCAGGGAGACCGGATATAGTGAATGCAGGGTCCGGGGAGACCGGATATAGTGAATGCAAAGTCCGGGGAGACCGGATATAGTGAATGCAGGGTGCAGGGAGATCAGATATAGTGAATTCAGGGTCCGGGAGACCAGATATAGTGCATGCAGGGTCTGGGGAGACCAGATATAGTGAAAGCAGGGTCCGAGGAGACCGGATATAGTGAATGCAGGGTCCAGGGAGACCAAATATAGCGAATGCAGGGTCCTGGGTTTAGGAACACTTTAAGTGAAAAAAAACACAAATAGATTTTTCTGGACTACTGTCACCTGCATCAAAATATGGTGATAATTATTAGAGGAAAATAGCCCAGAGCGTTTTTATAAATAGACAGAACTGCCAGATTCAATGATTCATATTCGAATTCGCAGAATGTCAATTATAAAATGATTGAATATGAAAATGCTATGGAAAAACTTGACATGAGATCTCAGAATCACCATTTCACACTTGAAAATGATAGTGGGTTGTTTGCCCCAGCCCTTTTCTCACCTTTCATTAGACTACATGTAAAACCCATCACATGCTTAGTCCTCGTCCATCAAGAGAAACGCACTAACAACATTAACTTAACAAATTAAAAAAGACGTGGAATTAACCTTAGGGCCTCTATAGGTAGGTTTGCTTTTAACCTTTCCTCCGCTGTACCTTCATATGCTATGTTGAAGTACAATTTCTAGCTTCGTTCATGATCTGCTGTTAACCTCTTCAGTAGTAAGTGTAGCATCAAACCTGGATGTGCTTGTTGCAGGGGCGGACTGACCATTTGGAAACTGGCCCGGGGTCAGTAGGGGGCCCCAAAAGATGCCCCTGGTACCTTTTTCTTGGGCTTTTTTGAGTTTGGGCAAGGACACAGGGGCCCCATGATCCCCTAATGCCTGGGGGTCAGTAGGGGGCCCCATGAGATGCCCCTGGTACCTTTTTCATAGGCTTTTTTGAGTTTGGGCAAAGACACAGGGGCCCCATCATGATCCCCTATTGCCCGGGGGCCCCATGAGTTGTCAGTCCACCCCTGGCTTGTTGGTTTTGTTGCTAATCCACGTACAATTGTTGCTTGGCGAAATTAAATCTGTTTAAGTCCCAAGAGCGGACCACAGGGAAGACAGCAGAATGGGAAAGTGGCCATCTAAAGGAACGAGAATAGGGATGAATAGTAATCAAACAGCTTTATTCAAAATACTAATCACTATACAATTCAAATGACATGGGGACTAACCAGTCTTAGTTTTAAAGTCTGAGTTTAAAAACAAATTAAAATACACTGTAAAGTGTCAAACTTGTCTTTTTAAAATACTGTATATTAGTGCATTTGTTACCTGTGGGATGATTAACTTAAAGCAGAGCTCCATGAAATATTTTTTTCGCTCATGCATTGGGGCTGTGCCCGCACGTCATGGGTTAACTGCTCATTTTGTCCAGGGGTGCACCAAAAGACTATACTTACCCGATCCTCCAATCATTCAGTAAACAGAGCTCCCCTCTCGTCTAGTGGTGGACTGTTCCTGCTGTCGTTATGTCTAGAGCCGGTATGGGCATGATGACATAAGGAACAGTCCATTCACAGGACAGCTAGCATGTGTGTGTATGGGGGGTGTACAGGAGCGGCAGTGACCGGTCTCATGCTCAGAGTATCAGTGGATTAGGTAATTATACACTATATTGCCAAAAGTATTGGGCCAGCCCTCCAAATCATTGGATTCAGGTATTCTAATCCCCTCCATGGCCACAAATGTATAAAATCAAGCACCAAGGCATGCAGACTGCTTCTACAAAAATTTGTGAAAGAATGGGTCGCTCTCAAGAGCTCAGTGACTCCAAGCGTGGTACCATGATAGGTTGCTACCTGTGCAATAAGTCCATCCGTGACATTTCCTGGCTACTAAATATTCCACGCTCAACTGTTAGTGGGATTATAACAAAGTGGAAGCAACTGGGAACAACAGCAACTCAGCCACCAAGTGGTAGGCCACGTATAATGACAGAGCGGGGTCAGCGCATGCTGAAGTGCACAGTGTGCAGACGTCGCCAACTGTCTGCAGAGTCAATAGCTAAAGATCTTCATGTGGCCTTCAGATTAGCACAACAACAGTGCATAGAGAGCTTCTCAGAATGGGTTTCCATGGCCGAGCAGCTGCATCCAAGCCTTATATCACCAAGTGCAATGCAAAGCATCGGATGAGGTGGTGTAAAGCACACCGCCACTGGACTCTAGAGCACTGGAGACAAGTTCTCTGGAGTGACAAATCACACTTCTCTGTCTGGCAATTAGATGGACATGTCTGGGTTTAGCGGTTGGTAACACACACACACTATATTGCCGAAAGTATTGGGACCCCCTACAAGTCATTGGATTCAGGTGTTCCAATCACCTCTATGGCCATAGGTGTATAAAATCAAGCCCCTAGGCATGCAGACTGCTTCTACAAACGTTTGTGATAGAATGGGTCGCTCTCAGGAGCTCAATTAATTCAAGCGTGGTCCCGTGATAGGTTGCCCCATGTGCAATAAATCTATCCCTGGAATTCCTTGCTACTAAATATTCCACGGTCAACTGTTAGTGGGATTATAACAAAGTGGAAGCAACTGGGAACAGCAGCAACTCAGCCACCAAGTGGTAGGCCACGTAACATGACAGAGCGGGGTCAGCACATGCTGAAGCGCACAGTGCGCAGAAGACGCCAACTGTCTGCAGAGTCAATAGCTAAAGACCTCCAAACTTCATGAGGCCTTCAGATTAGCACAACAACAGCATGTAGAGAGCTTCATGGAATGGGTTTCCATGGCCAAGCAGCTGCATTCAAGCCTTCCATCACCAAGTGCAATGCATAGCATCAGATGAGGTGGTGTAAAGCACGCCGTCACTGGACTCTAGAGCAGTGGAGACATGTTCTCTGGAGTTACTAATCACACTTTTCTGTCTGGCAATCTGATGGATGTGTCTGGGTTTGGCATTTGCCAGGAGAATGGTACTTGCCTGACTGCATTGTGCCAATTGTAAAGTTTGGTGAGGGGGATTATGATATGGGGTTGTTTTTCAGGGGTTGGGCTTGGCCCCCTAGTTCCAGTCAAGGGAACTCTTAAGGCATCAGAATACCAAGATATTTTGGACAACTTCATGCTCCCAACAGTTTGGGAATGGCCCATTCTTGTTCCAACATGACTTCACACCAGTGCACAAAGCAAGGTTCATAAAGACATGGATGAGCGAGTTTGGGGTGGAGGAACTTGACTGGCCTGCACAGAGTCCTGACCTCAAACTGATAGAACACCTTTGGAATGAATTAGAGCAGAGACTGCGAGCCAGGCCTTCTCCTCTGACATCAGTGCCTGACCTCACAAATGCTCTTCTGGGAGAATGGGCAGAAATTCCCATAGACACCCTCCTAAACCTTATGGACAGCCTTTCCGGAAGATTTGAAGCTGTTATAGCTGGAAAGGGCGGGGCCAACCCAATATTGAACCCTACGGACTAAGACTAGGATGCCATTAAAGTTCATTTGTGTGTAAAGGCAGACGTCCCAATACTTTTGGCAATATAGTGTATCTTGTATATATATTGTATATTGTGTCCGCTCTCCTCACTCCTAGTTAAAAATGAGCAGTTAATCCATGCAGTGCGAGCACAGCCCCTCTGCGTGGGAAAAAATTCCAGGAATTCTTCTTTAACCCCTTGGCACTGGCGCCTGCTGGCCCTTTAAGGGGTTTTTGATGCTGAGAGGTGGGGCGGGGTTTAGGGTCATGTGACCGCTATAACAGTCAATCACATGATCGGAAAGGTCCTGACTGCAAATAGTGATTGGGACCTTTCTGTGAGACACCAGTAAATGTGCCTCAAAAAAATCCTTTGTTTACATTGGTTACGCAAATATGTGGCCCCTGAGTGCCAAGGCCCAGCCACTAAGAGGATGCAGATTTGCATACGCTCAGCGAAAAGGAGTTAAGGTAGCACTTTAAGGATATGGTCCACTCACCAAAATCTTCTTTCCAGGCCCACTATTATTGAAATAAGGCTCAAAACAACACAGAGGGGAAGAGGTTTTTCAGCATTTCTCTGTAGCAAATGAAGACTCAACTGCCTCCTAGCTTTCACTTACAGTGCCACTTGTTCTATCCTTTAGATCAGGGGTCTCCAAACTGTGTAAACAAAGGGCCAGTTTACTGTAGTTCAAAATTTAGGGGGGCCAGACTGTGGCCAGTGGGAGAAGAAAATGTTCTGGTGTCGATGGGAGTAAACAAAGTCCCATCATTGGTATTAGGGGAAGTAATAGAACTCTATTGTTGGTATCAATGGGATGAATAGTGTCCATCACTGGTGTTAGTAGGAGGAAAAGTGTCCAATTACTGGTGTCAGTTGAAGGAATAGTGCCCCATCATTGGTGTCAGTTGGAGGAATACTGAATCATCATTGGTGTCAGTTGGAGGAATACAGAATCATCATTGGTGTTAGTAAGATGAATACTGAATCATCATTGGTGTCAGTAGGCGGAATAGTGCCCTATCATTGGTATCAGTGGGAGGAATAGTGTCCCATCATTGGTGTCAGTGAGAGGAATAGTGTCCCATCATTGGTATCAGTGGGAGGAATAGTGCCCCATCATTGGTATCAGTGGGAGGAATAGTGCCCAATCATTGGTATCAGTGGGAGGAATAGTGTCCCATCATTGGTATCAGTGAGAGGAATAGTGTCCCATCATTGGTATCAGGGGGAGGAATAGTGCCCCACCATTGGTATCAGTGGGAGGAATAGTGCCCCATCATTGGTATCAGTGGGAGGAATAGTGTCCCATCATTGGTGTCAGTGGGAGGAATAGTGCCCCATCATTGGTATCAGTGGGAGGAATAGTGCCCCATCATTGGTGTCAGTGGGAGGAATAGTGCCCCATCATTGGTATCAGTGGGAGGAATAGTGCCCCATCATTGGTGTCAGTGGGAGGAATAGTGCCCCATCATTGGTGTCAGTGGGAGGAATAGTGCCCCATCATTGGTATCAGTGGGAGGAATAGTGCCCCATCATTGGTATCAGTGGGAGGAATAGTGCCCCATCATTGGTATCAGTGGGAGGAATAGTGCCCCATCATTGGTATCAGTGGGAGGAATAGTGCCCCATCATTGGTGTCAGTGGGAGGAATAGTGCCCCATCATTGGTGTCAGTGGGAGGAATAGTGCCCCATCATTGGTATCAGTGGGAGGAATAGTGCCCCATCATTGGTATCAGTGGGAGGAATAGTGCCCCATCATTGATATCAGTGGGAGGAATAGTGTCCCATCATTGGTATCAGTGGGAAGACTAGTGCCCCATCATTGGTATCAGTGAGAGGAATAGTGCCCTATCATTGGTATCAGTGGGAGGAATAGTGTCCCATCATTGGTATCAGTGGGAGGAATAGTGCCCCATCATTGGTATCAGTGGGAGGAATGGTGCTCCATCATTGGTATCAGTGGGAGGAATAGTGCCCCATCATTGGTATCAGTGGGAGGAATAGTGCCCAATCATTGGTATCAGTGGGAAGAATAGTGCCCCATCATTGGTATCAGTGGGAAGAATAGTGCCCCATCATTGGTATCAGTGGGAGGAATAGTGCCCCATCATTGGTAATAGTGGGAAGAATAGTGCCCCATCGTTGATATCAGTGGGAGGAATAGTGCCCCATCGTTGGTATCAGTGGGAGGAATGGTGCTCCATAGTTGTGTCAGTGGCAGGAACTATGTCCCACTGTTGCGGATAGTGGAGGGGAATAATGCCCCAAGGGTCAGATAAAATAAAAAAAATAATCAAACGGCTGCATCTGGCCCTGGGGCCACAGTTTGGAGACAACTGCTCTAGAGAGTACTCATGCTCACAAAGGCTCTTGTGCATACTGCACCAACTTGTACTGACTCATAACTTGACTTCTGAGCAGTCTTCTGCCTTCTAGGTGGAGCCTTAACCCACAGTCACTCCCAAACTAAAAGGATATTTGCTTCCCTGAAAATTTGGGTGCTCACAAAACATGGACATAGGATTAGAGATGTCACCCCTCCCAAGTCTCTATGAAGCCTCCAAGCTCCAGGAACAAAATGAGGACTTACGAGGGACATTCAAATCAAACAGGGACTTTTAATTTTACAGGTATAAAAAGGGATGCTAGCATGTAGTAGTAAGTGGCAAGTGTGTCCTAATACTGATAGGTAGGTCTCATGTCGTGGGCCAGTCCTAAGACCGTTAATCAAGATGGCAGACAACAGTGTTAGTGTGTGCATGGAACAGCGCGTGATGATGAAGTTTCTTGAGAACGAATGCGTAAATCCAGTAGATATCTACAGAAGATTTCAAGCCCCGTACGGCAATAAGACACTCAGCCGCAGTAAGACATTTGAATGTTGTAGGTGTTTCAAAGAAGGCCGTACGTCCATCAGTGACGATCCAGACCGTGGTGCTTCCCAGCCCACAGCAGTCATTCCTGTGAACATTCAGCGTGTGGAAAACCTGATCCTGGATAATCGATGCATAACCTGTCGTGAAATTGCACAAGAGCAGGGGCAGACTGACCATTTGGAAACTCGGGCACTGCCCGAGGGCCTGGGGTCAGTAGGGGGCCCCATGAGATGCCCCTGGTACCTTTTTCTTAGGCTTTTTTGAGTTTGGGCAAGGACACAGGGGCCCCATGATCCCCTATTGCCCGGGGGCCCCATGAGTTGTCAGTCCGCCCCTGCACAAGAGAAACATCTTTCTCTGGGAACGGTGAACACAATGCTGATGAAGTGAAGCCGGCTGTCCTAGGATGGTTCAGGCGTACTGACAAATCTTTCTATCCCGAAGCTTTCCAGGCATTAGTTAAACACTGGGATAAGTGTATAAATGTAGCAGGCGAGTATGACGAAAAATAAATGCAGTTTCCACTCCTTAAAATTTGTTCTTTTATTATATAAACTCAAAAGTCCCGCTTTGACTTGAACGTACATTGGGGGTTTTATGGCATAAATCACTGAATTTACTGCATACATGTTCTATTGTTCATTTTTTCAGTGTTTTGTATGTAACACTTGACAAGAACGATCACATGGGTTGCTTCTTCAAATACCACTAGTTTCTGATTGCCCATAACTGTGAGGTTCTATGAGGTGTCTATGGCGGAGATCACACAAAAGCTGCTGGAGTTTAGATAAAAGCAGAGATAGAAGCAGAGATAAGAGTGAAGGTTTATATTTAAATTTCAGGACGTTCCAAAGATGATGAAAAAATAATGCAAAAATTTAGAAGTTTAACGCTTTACATTCTTACAGAGAGGAGCTAAGTGTAAAGACATAAAAAAATAAGTGCAGTGCTCATAAATAAACTAAATCTATATATATGCTGTGTATCCCAGTGCAGGCTCTCCCCGCTTCAGACCATCCTGAACTCAGCGGCCAGACTCATCCACCTCACCAACCGCTCCACCTCTGCCACCCCCCTCTGCCTATCCCTCCACTGGCTCCCTATTGCCCAATGCATCAAATTCAAACTACTCACTCTGACCTACAAAGCCATTCACAACGCTGCCCCTAACTACCTCACCAACCTGATTCCCAGGTATCACCCTACCCGTACCCTTCGCTCTTCACAGGACCTCCTTCTATCTTGCCTCCGGGTCTCCTCCTCCCACGCACATCTGCAAGACTTCTCCAGGTCCTCCCCCATCCTCTGGAACTCACTACCCCAATCCATCAGACTGTCACCTTCCCTCCTCACCTTCAGGCGCTCCCTGAAAACCCACCTCTTCAGGGAAGCCTACCCCACCCTCACCTAACTGCCGCTCTCCTTCTTTCCTCGTACCACTCCATCCCCCACAGCCACTTCATCCTGTACCACTACCCCCTCCCTCCTAGATTGTAAGCTCGAAAGAGTAGGGCCCTCGAACCCCTCGTGTGCTGTTTGTAGTTGCTGTACTGTGCCATGTATTGTCCCCCCTCTATTGTACAGTGCTGAGCAAACCCTTTGGCGCTATATAAACTCGATGTAATGTAATATATACACATAATGACATATTAGTGAACAAACGTGAATCACATTGAAGAAAAAAAGTGCAACAACACAATGGTGCTACAAGTGAAGATAACCATGAATAAGCCCCTATATCAGGGGATGTATCTAATAATGATAGTGCTCAGTGTCAACACACTCTATTCATCAATATAAATGACAACTAAATCATAAAAATGCAATAAGTGAACACATCACTCAAAAAAAAACTTGATATATGAACAAAAAGTGCCACCAGTGTCCACGTCATAAATACACACGCAGGTGAATCTCGTGTGTTGGTAGATCCTGGTGATAACCGCACACTCAGCTAGATTGGCCCCTCACCTTCTTGCTGCAACCCTAAAAGGGCCTAAATGCCTTATGGATCTCTCCTGGATCCTCCTGGGTAAAAGCGTATCCACCAGCAATGTCCTAAATGGCTCCTGTCCAGACATATCAGCTCCCACATAATCCACAAAGAAAAAAGCCTCCATAGTGCATTATCATTTATTGTTACAGTAAGATAACATGTACAGGACACTCACATTTTTCCTCTTCTTGTACAGAGCATATAGAACCTCATGCATGGGTGTACTTGCTGGGTTCTCTAGGGTGTCCAAACATGGCGTCCGCACCGGAAATGCCGTCACCTACGCGTTGCGTCACCTCTCACGTGACTTCCTCAGGGTAACATCATTGGTCAGCCATGCTTCCTTATATAGGGAACCCCAGAGTTAGCAGCAACCAGCTTCAGATGTTTTGTCAGTTTGTATAGTAGCACACAGCCAGGTCTCCTTTCAACCTCTACACTACCACACCTAGCACTAAGAGCTTCCTGTTCAGGAACAGGTGTGGTGGTGTAGAGGTTGAAAGGAGACCTGGCTGTGTGCTACTATACAAACTGACAAAACATCTGAAGCTGGTTGCTGCTAACTCTGGGGTTCAGGCAGTCGTAAACTCCTTGGAAAAAAAGCAGGGTTCACAATCAATCCTGAGAAGTGTGCGACTGGGATGGAAGAAGCAGAGTAACTAAGCACCCACATATACAGATACGCATCAAGGACCCCTGAGCACCCCATGAAGATGTGACCAGAAGGTGTATAGGATCCCGACCTGACCTGGGAAGCAGTTGACCTGAGTAATACCTGATGAGACAGGCTATATCTCAAATGCGTGTTTTTACGCACTTCTGGTGAGTGCGCAATTTACTTACTTCGGATTTATCATCTGCCACCTTGGATCAGTATTCCACGCATGCTTATCGGGATCATACAGGATCCTTACGTGGGCAGTTTTATTTGGGACTTTTTATACACTTAGTTCACCACCTGGTGACAACACATTTTTCACTATAATTATACGCATTTATTGTATTTTATGTTACATATTCTGTTTTAGCGCTGCACCTTTATATTGTTATGCTCTTTGGAAGGTTTGTTTGGTTGCCTTTTTGGTGTTTCATTGGCTATTTTCCTCTAAGATAGCGCTCGCTTAATTATCCTTCACAAGTGTAAAGATAGCCACAGTATTTTCTTTAGTTTTGGAAAGAGTGGACAAAGATTAGAACCCCTGTCAGGTTTTTTATTACTGTGTCCCAGCTGGGAAGACTCACCCTCTCTATTTGCCCTGCTGGCCATTGCCATTAACCACTTAAGTGCCACCCCATACCAGATATACTGCTACAGGGCAGCTCCTCTGCACAGAATCATACGCCCCTACCGTGCCGGTATTGGCAGCTGGATATGTCAATCACCGGGTCCCGGCCGGCGATTCCCGGTCAGTACTTGTGATCGTCAGCAGGGCTGAGAGGGGAGAGATCTGTGTGTAAACAACGCAGATCTCTCACCTGTCAGCTGCTTTGTATCTCTGCACAACATGTCTCCCAAGTAAAACACACATGGCACACTGTTAACCCTTTTATCACCCCTTCCTGCCCAGTGTCATTAGTACAGTGTCAGTGCTTTTTATTAGCACTGATCACTGTATTAGTGTCACAGGAGATGCCAGTGGCAGTTAGTTCCCCCCAGTGTCAGAATGTCCGCCACAGTCCCGCTATGAGTCGTTGAACGCCGCCATCACTAGTATAAAGTAAATAAAAATAATAATTCCAGTATATATACCGCCATTTTTAGACACTATAGTTGTCACGTGAACCAATTAATATACAATTATTGGGATTTTTTTTTTAGCAATTTAGGAAGAAATTTAATTTTTTTTACATTTTTTTATTGGTTATGTTTTATAGCAAAAAGTAAAAAATTTATTTATTTATTTATTTTTCAAAATTGTCGGTCTTTTTTTGTTTATAGCAGAAAAAATAAAAAACGCAGAGGTGATCAAAAACCACCGAAAGAAAACTCTATTTGTCGGAAAAAAGGACATAAATTTCATTTGGGTGCAACATTGCATGACTGTACAATTATGAGTTAAAGTAATGTGGCACAAAAAGTGGCCTGGTCAGGAAAGGGGGGAAATCTTCTGGAGGGCAGGTGATTAAGACAGAAAGTTGGAGGAAGTCCAAAACTATTTAAGTTGTCACCAGAAGAAGAAGCAAGGGGAAATCTTCCAATGGAGACCTCTGTTCCAGTGACAACTGGAATTCTCTCCATTCGTAGTGGCTTCCTTTCACTGCGTGTTGCATCTTTGGGAAATTAAATGAAGAAATATCTACCTAGGAAACAGACAACAAATTATGAACTGACAAGGTATTTTAACTTTTTCATATTTTATACAAAAAAATTAAATATTGCCCATGAATACATTTTCAGATGTGTATTTGTGAAACATTTGTAAAGCAGTTTTGGAAGTAAAGTTGCAAGTACATTTGCTATGTATGGATGGGGCCAAAAATAAATATTATTAGGCTATTTTCAGTGCTAGCCAGATTTCTTTTTTTATTATTTAAAATGGAAAATACTGTATTTGGCCACTTTATGACACTACTTAGCATTTCCTATGTGACATAGTGCCATCTAGCGGTCAAATATGGTATTTTATGTTTTAAATCAATGAGAAACATTTGGTCAGCACACAAAATAGCCTAATGACATTGAGTTTTTTGTCCAGTTCACATAGAACAAGCACGTTCACTGGGCAAATTGCCATACAGATTATTTTTTACATTTCATGGAAAAACAGTGATTCCAGTTCTGTGTAATATTTATGCATGTAAAATGAATGCATTGATAAAAAAAATATTGTGAAAAAAAAATCCAAACACACCCTACGTTTGCTGTATGTACCTTTAAAGCTGACCCACAGGCAAATAGCTAAATACACTTGCAAGTGCATATATAGGAGCTGTGTTACCTGTTTTACCTGCCAAAGCATTTGCCTTTTTTGTTCATCCAGCCCTAAGATTTACACAGCTCTGCCACATACCACGCATTCCTATCTAACAGGGCAGAGAACCTGATTTTATTTGCTGCAGATAAGTAAATCTGGCCCAGGGGCGGACTGACAACTCATGGGGCCCCCGGGCAATAGGGGATCATGGGGCCCCTGTGTCCTTGTCCAAACTCAAAAAAGCCTATGAAAAAGGTACCAGAGGCATCTCATGGGGCCCCCTACTGACCCTGGGCCCTCGGGCAGTGCCCGAGTTTCTAAATGGTCAGTCCGCCCCTGATCTGGCCATATCTGCATAGACCTCTCTACCCATGCTAATGATGGGTATTAATTTACTTGCTGCAACCTCATCCTGTATATTTTACTATAATATTGTGCTTGTATATACTAACATTTACATTAGTGTATTTTATATTTTTTTACACTTTTACACTTGATAAACAGCTGCTCTAATATCTTGTAACATAAAAAAAATTGGAACTACCATCATTTTATTCTCCAGGTTCTCAGAAAATACGTACCATTAGGGGGTTTTAACCCCTTGACGCCAACGTAACACAAATATGCGGCTTCACAGAACTGGGCTTTTTTCTGTGGGACCGCATATTTGTGTACCTGTCTTTGTGCTGGGAGCGCGCCGCACGGCCCGCTCCCAGCACAAAGACCGCGGTGTCATTGAGAGCACCGGGTCCTGTTCTAACGATTGGGACCCGGGACTCCCAATTCTGGGTCACATGATCGCTGTGATAGCCTCTGATTGACTATCACAGTGATCAGTCACTGTACAGCCCGGCCCCCTTGTTTTTTTTCTTCTCTCTATGAATGGAGGAGAGAGATACATTGTATCTCTCTAACTCCTGGCATAGAGGGGGAAAAAAAATGTTTGTAAGAAAAAAAAAAAGATAAATAAATATTAAAAAATAAAAGAAAAAATAAAGAAAAAATACCTAGATCAAGGTTTGATCTGGTTCAGTGCCAGGGTAAGTGTATGGGTCAAAGGTCAGGATTTAAAAAAATAAATTTGGTGTCAATGTGTTTTAGGTAAAAAAGACAAAAACAAAATGCGCCCTATTGTTTCTGGGCTGCACTACGGGTACAAACAACAAATAACATACACATATGTGGTATCGCTGTGATCGCCAAGAGCTGGAGAATTTATTTTGGGTTGTTCTTTGGTGGTAGGTTATAGTAGTAACAAGAAACACACAGCTAAATAAACAAAATGATTTTTATTTTACTATTTTCGAACATTTTTCCTTTGATAATAAAAAAAAAATCAGGAGCTATCCATTGCCATTTACCACCAAATTAAAGCCCAATTTGTTCTGAAAAAAACGCGGTATAATCCACCTGGATGTACAAAGTAGTTGTGATGATATGTACGGTTTTACAAACAAATGTCAACATTGCAAATTTGTGCTTAGGCATTTAGAATTGTTTTACCCTTAGGCTTTAAGTGGTTAAGCAACCTTCAGGCCAAAAATGTGTTTTTTAACAGGGGTGCAAAAAAATGCAAAAATGTGTCTAGCAGCAAAAAAGGTTAATATAGAAGAGTTAGAACAACTCCTCAAAGAGGCTAAAATCTTTTGCAATGTAGTGAATGTGCAACAAGTGATACTTACGCGACATACAATTTATTATAGGATTCAAGGAGTCATAGGCATACTTGGGATCATGCCAGAAATTTTTATGTGGTTGATGGATTATTACTGAAATCCATAAAATCTCTCAAAACCTAATGGAAAATATAAGGTACAAATGTTTGTCACCATTTCATGGATGCACACATAGGCTTGACATACAGGGTATCTATTTACTCAGAGCAACCTTCTCTTTTAAATTTGACCATAAAATTTGGTAAAATGTTGCATTTTTTTGCATTAGAATAATGCTAGTGTATTTTAAACTGAAATTATATTAAAATCATGTGACATTAAATATTAGAACCACCACCATGTTATTCTCCAGGGTCTCTGATTTCAGAAAATATTTACAGAGAAGGCAGCTTATTTGCAAACATTCCAGGCACCCAATACCTGTGGCCAGAGGGAGAAGAGAGGGAATGCCCCAAACTGCACTTGTGCAGCCACTATCGGGGGGGGGGGGGACGACACCGACCAAAGGTGTGATTCAAAACCCCTGGCAGCGTCCCCTCAACCGGAGATAGGAACTTTGGGTATAGTAAGATCATAGTGTAAGTCTTGAAACTACTGAGATAAGAGAGGATGAGTCTAGAGGTATTGGTATAAGAGAGAGTGAATCTAGAGATATTGGGATAAGAGAGGATGGCTCTAGAGGTATTAAGCAGGGGCAGACTGACCATTTGGAAACTCTGGCACTGCCCGAGGACCCGGGGTCAGTAAGGGGCCCCATGAGATGCCCCTGGTACCTTTTTCATAGGCTTTTTTGAGTTTGGGCAAGGACACAGGGGCCCCATGATCCCCTATTGTCCGGGGGCCCCATGAGTTGTCAGTCCGCCCCTGGTATTAAGATAAGAGAATATGGGTCTAGAAGTAATGGGGTTAGAGAAGATGGGTCTAGAGGTATTCGGATAAGAGAGGATGGGTCTAAACATGCTCCAGGGGGCCTGAGTGGCTCCCCTATGAATCTTGATAGGAAGGCTGCAGGAAGAAAATGGAGGGGATTGGTTCCTTTATATGCTGCCACCACTCCTATCCAGGTTCTGCTGCCTCCAGGAGTTCTCTCTTGGCTCTCCTTTGTCCCTCTGTAGCTCTGCCGGGTTCCCCCCACCTCTCCCACCAGCTGCTGTGGAGGACGCTTTTAGTATGGAGAGCAGGGAAGGGGCCAGTAAATGACAGAATTTTTTCCTTTTCTGAATGGACAGATTCAGTGATCGGTACCGATCACACACACTGTGTTCATTCATAACTGAAGCATAGTGAACTGTGAATGAATAGGAAGTCTGTGTACAGAGCTATTCCTGTCCATTCAGCCTGTGCTGCTGAGGCTGCAGAGATGGAGATTGAGGTCAGTTTAGTCCCCTGATGTCTCATGAAAGCCCCACAATGGGGCTCCTAAAAAATGTAAAGATACATTTAAAAAATAAGTTACATTGTAAAAAAAAATAAAATGGTAGAAAAATAATACAAAAACAAAATAACAAAAATAAAAAATTACTGACAGCAGTGGTGGAACTACAAGGGTCACAAAGGTCACACTTGTAACCAGACCCTGGTTTGGGGGGGCCCAAGATGACAGGAAGAGGGCCCGCTGCAGCATATGTGCAAGTGTCCCGCTGAAGGACTGTAATAAAGGGCTATGCAATGGGAGTAAAGGGCACTGGGATCCATAGGAAGAGCCCCAGGCCCGGAGGAAAGGGAGGCCCTTCATAGTTCTTGCGCTGGGGCTCTGAAGGTTCTAGTTATGCCTCTGGGTCTAGAGGAAATGGGGTAAGAGAAGATGGGTCTAGAAGTATTGAAGTGAGAGAAGAGGAGTATAGAGGTATTGGGATAAGAGAAGATGGGTCTACAGGTATTGCGGTAAGAAAGGATGAGTCTAGCAGTATTGGGATATGAGAGTATGAGTTTAGAGGTACTGTGATAAGAAAGGATTGGTCTAGAGGTATTGAGATAAAAGAGGATGGGTCTAGAGGTATTGGGCTAAGAGAGGATGAGTCTGGAGGTTCTGAGATAAGAGAGGATGGGTCTAGAGGTATTGGGATAATAGAGGATGGGTCTGGAGGCATTGAGAAAAGAGAGGATGGGTCTAGAGGTATTGGGATAAAAGAGGATGGGTCTGGAGGCATTGAGAAAAGAGAGAATGGGTCTAGAGGTATTGAGATTAGAGAGGATGGGTCTAGAAAGGATGGGTCTAGAGGTTTTAAGAGAAGAGAGGATGGGTCTATAGACGATGTGTCTAGAGGTATTGAGATAAAAGAGGATGCGTCTAGAGGTATTAAGATAAAAGAGGATAAGTCTAGAGGTACTGAGATAAGAGAGGATGGGTCTAGAGGTATTAAGATAAGAGAGGATGGGTCTAGAAAGGATGGATCTAGAGGTATTGAGACAAGAGAGAATGGGTCTATAGATGATGGTTCTAGAGGTATTGAGATAAGAGAGGATGGGTCTAGAGGTATTGGGATAAAAAATGATAGGTCTAGAGGTATGGAAATAAGAGATGATGGTCTAGAGGTATTGGGATAACAGAGGATGGGTCTAGAGGTATGATGAAAGAGGATCGGTCTACAAGTATTGGGGTAAGAAAGAATGAGTCTAGAGGTATTGAGATAAGACAGGATGAGTCTAGAGGTATTGAAATAAGAGAAAAATGGGTCTAGAGGTATTGGAATAAAAGTGGATAGGTCTAAAGGTATGATGAGAGAAGATGGGTCTAGAGATATATAGATAAGAGAGGATGGATCTAGAGAGGATGGGTCTAAAGGTATTGAGATGAGAGAGGATGGGTCTACAGATACTGGGGTAAGAAAGAATGAGTCTAGAAGTATTGAGATAAGAGAGAATGAGTCTAGAAGTATTGAGATAAGAGAGAATGAGTCTAGAAGTATTGGGATAAGAGAGGCTGAGTCTAGAAGTATTGAGATAAGAGAGAATGAGTCTAGAAGTATTGAGATAAGAGAGGCTGAGTCTAGAAGTATTGAGATAAGAGAGAATGAGTCTAGAAGTATTGGGATAAGAGAGGCTGAGTCTAGAAGTATTGAGATAAGAGAGGCTGAGTCTAGAGGTATTGGGATAAGAGAGGCTGAATCTAGCCTATAAACTGTATGCATAGCCTATAAGACACTACTGTGTTTTTGTTGCTGTTTTGTACTATAACTTGTCTTTAAGCCCTTCCCACTTTTAAGTGTAATATGGCCACATTCAACATTCAACCCACTGCACTACCCCTCCCACATTCTCAGGAAATATGATTTTCAAAAATGCTCTGGTATAGTCATAAGAGTAAAGGTTAGAAATAGCAGAAAAATCTACATCAACCACATTCAAGGAGCATCCAACAGCATGTGTTCAGGCTAGCAGTTTGCAATGCAGGGTGTAGGGGGTGGATATATGGCCAGATCTGAAGAGCTAATATGTTTTGTGAAATGAGGAATACTGGATTATCAGTACATCAATCATTTGCCATTTTATAAGTATACCCCTTAGAGTCACTCATAAGATTTTCTTTTGGTAATTTGATTATTTTATTATTTTTTCATTCTAGTGTTTGTATCCAAAACACTAAAACTGTCATTTTTGTTTAGACTCTAAATGTTGGAATTGTTTCTATTGCACAGATATGTATGTAGACTCGCAGACTGTATCTGTTATATACCAGCATGCCTATCTTTTTCTGCAGCCCTTTATCCATCTAGTTATTTAAAGATAAAAACTAATGGCTGGGATTATGGGTCAGATTAACCATCAACTGTTATGAAACAGACACATCTGTTCATTCGCACGTCTTTGTTTCATTTCAAAAAAAGAAAAAAAAATAATTTCTATGGATTTGATTAAATCAAAGAGTAAGCGTCCATATACTGCGCCCATTCTCATATAGAAATGGTAATATTCTGAGCTTTTATGTGGAGTTCAGAAGCAGCCATTACATACTTCAATCTATCCTGAAATATATGTAGTCTGCAAAAATTATAAATACATGTACAGCTATGATTACATATTTGAATTAAAATGGAGACAAATCTGCCAGCCTATGCACAATATTTGTGCTGAAGACTGCTCTGGACTGAATGGATCAGTCACTGGTCATAGGGGGGTGGTTGCTTGGGTGGGGAGGGAGAAGTCTTACCAGTCAGTTATACCCAATGGAGGATATTGGCCGTAAACCTGCTTAGAGTTTGGGCTGCTGCCTTTCTGGTACGGCCTTGAGGTAGTTTCCATATGTACACTTGGAAGAGTAGAAAAGAAAGGGCACCCGATGTCTAAAAGAATGCACTATTGATGGTAGATTAGGAGGCATTTCTTGAGAGTAACGACAAGTACATCAATCCAACGCGTTGGAAAGCCTCTTCCTTCTTCAGGGCTATTAGCCTCCCTGGCGGTATTCCCGAGTGTAGCTCGGGGTAAAGTTTCAGTACCAAAAGCAGTAACCCCGAGCTACACTCGGGCTTACCATGCGGTGCTGCATAGGGGATCCCTGCAGAGCTTACCTTGTCCTTCGCTCCCACGATGTGTCCCCTGCAGCGTCCCCGGCCATCTCCTCCGGCCGATGCCGGCATCGGCCTTCGGGACGTACGGCGGCAAATTTGAAAATTTAAAAAAAATGACATTTTTTTAAAAACGATTATTTCATAGCAAAACATTCCTGTATCAAACCATTTCACATACATTTTGTCCCGAGTGCTTTGTCTGGCGCCCTGCCTGCATTTTTACTGTTCTTTCTGCCTGGAAACTTAGAGAAGTCCATGGCGTCCAAAAAGCATCCCTTTAGGTCAAAATCGGTTTTAGACCGGCTAGAGAACAGCGATAGTAAATCAGAACCACTTGCATAATTGAGTGATAATGATTCGTGGGGGAAATTCGTCATCAGACACTGAAAATGATTTTGCGACTTTGCTCAGCAATGTGCGAACTTGGCGCTCTATTTCAAATTTCAGTGTTTTTGGTTTGAATATATTATTGAATTAAATTTACTATTATTATATTATTTTTTATGAGTATTTATTAAATTATAATTTATGATTTTGTGTTTCAAGTTTTATCACATCCGGAATGTTTACTAGACTCTTGTTCGGACAGATTTCAGAGTTATTCCTAAAAATTACAGCCTACAATAAAAAAACTACATATTTCCATGCAAAATAATGGTACCGCTTTCAGCACCAAAAATCTGAAATAATCATACCGCCAGGGAGGTTAAAGAAACAAGAAAAATATTTTTATAAATGCCTCCTAATCTACCATCAAAAGTGCCTTCTTTTGGGCATCGGGCGCTCCTTCTTTTCAACTATTCCAAGCCTATGCACAATGTCTCATATACATACGTATCACAAGAGGGCAATGAGCAGCTCGTAATGCCTGCCAAGCGCTTCCTGCCGTCAGGCACAGACGGAACATACATGAGGGTTGTATGCTCACTAGAGTTCAGTAAAACATTGCTGCACGGTATTCCTTACATTCACATTGCATCGCACATATGGCAGCACTACATACTGTATGGCAGCATCAGAACCTACAGTGTCAACATATGAAATCTTGGTACAAATTCCATGATTTAAGATTCTATTTTCATTGCAGATTTTCATTTGGCAAGTAGATTTATAAAACATGTAATAGTTAAGTGTAGCAATACAAAAATATGCATTGCAACAATAAAAAAATAGACCCTTAACCCATAAACCACAATCTAGCCTCTAAACTTCAAGCAAAAAAAAGGAGAAAAATGAATAACTTTTCACTGCCAAAGCTTTTTTTTTTTGCTATGTAACAGTGACAAAATATGGTGCTTAAAATTGTCCATAGACAACACTTTAAAAGCCTTTACAGGTTATTAATTTACAATGACCTACAAATGCTGGCCGTAGACTTATTGATCTCACTCTGGTGTGTGTAGAATTAAGAATAAATCAAATGTATTAAATCTGTTTCTTTAACGTGTTACTAAACTCAAAGCAGTAAAATCAGTCTGTATATACAGTAAAGCATGCTTGTTACATGTACTGTGGAACCAAAGAGGTTAATCCTCTGCATTGTGTAAAAAGGCTGTTTGATCCTGTCTTCTCTGATCCTTCCCTTCTTCTACTGTCCCCAATCCATCTGCTGATAGAACAGAGCCTTGTGGGCAAGCTGCACATGCTCAGTATGGTGTGTATTGCTAGAGTTTTTTTTTTCATTCTTGGGAGAGTGCATGTGATCAGCACAGTGCAGACAGAGGGTCAGGGGTCCTGCAGCTTCATAGGACAGTCAGAGGAGAATTAAAATTTCTCCTACAAGATTAACCAGTGCTGGGCCAGATGCTGATAGAAGTCACAAGACTGCTCTAACTGCTGATGTGAAAATGTATTTAGCGGTTTATATTTACTAAAATAATTGCATTTCCATGTTCTGTGTACTGTGGGAGACCAGATATAGTGAATATCCTCACCTAACAGCCGATCTCCTCCACTCCTCCTACCACTCCATCCCCCACAGCCACTTCCTCCTGTACCACTATCCCCTCCCTCCTAGATTGTAAGCTTGAAAGAGCAGGGGCCTCGAACCCCTCGTGTATTGTATTGTTTCTGTATTGTCTCATGTTCTGTCCCCCACTATAATGTACAGCGCTGAGCAAACCTATTAGCGCTATATAAATACTGTATAATAATAATATTAATAAAAATGCAGGGTCCAAGGAGACCGGATATAGTGAATGCAGGGTCCGGGGAGACCAGATATAGTGAATGCAGGGTCCGGGGAGACCAGATATAGTGAATGCAGGGTCCAGAGAGACCAGATATAGTGAATGCAGGGTCCGGGGAGACTGTGTATATTGAATGCAGGGTCCGGGGAGACTGGATATAGTGAATGCAGGGTCCGGGGAGACCGGATATAGTGAATGCAGGGTCCGAGGAGACCAGATATAGTGAATGCAGGGTCCGGGGAGACTGGATATAGTGAATGCAGGGTCCGAGGAGACCAGATATAGTGAATGCAGGGTCCGGGGAGATCAGATATAGTGAATGCAGGGTCCGGGGAGACCAGATATAGTGAATGCAGGGTCCGGGGAGACTGGATATAGTGAATGCAGGGTCCGGGGAGACCGGATATAGTGAATGCAGGGTCCGAGGAGACCAGATATAGTGAATGCAGGGTCCGGGGAGACCAGATATAGTGAATGCAGGGTCCGGGGAGACTGGATATAGTGAATGCAGGGTCCTGGGAGACCAGATATAGTGAATGCAGGGTCCGAGGAGACCAGATATAGTGAATGCAGGGTCCAGGGAGACCAGGTATAGTGAATGCAGGGTCCTGGGAGACCGGATATAGTGAATGCAGGGTCCTGGGAGACCAGATATAGTGAATGCAGGGTCCTGGGAGACCAGATATAGTGAATGCAGGGTCCGGGGAGACCAGATATAGTGAATGCAGGGTCCGGGGAGACCAGATATAGTGAATGCAGGGTCCGGGGAGACCAGATGTAGTGAATGCAGGGTCCAAGGTTTAGTAACATTTTAAGTATCTTTGATTTTTTTAATGTAAATGTTATTTGTCCCTGTAATTCTTCTGTATTACCTGGCTGATCCTACCAGCTCTCCACTTCCGTGTTGAAAACTGACCACAGTAAGTATGGAAGCAGATCCATGCTAGCGTGGTCAGTTTGCATCTCCTGTCATCTGAGATACAGACAGGCTGTGGAACAGCACAGTCTGCCTTTATCTTCCATGGTCAGCGTATAGCCATGCTCCCTGCCATCCACCGTGTATGGCCACGCTTCTATCTGATATGTGTAGCCATGCCCCTGCTTGGCTGAAATACGTGGGTTTCCATGCCTCTGCCCAGTAACCACACCCCCACCCATCAAATGTGCATACTGTAGCTACTCCTCCCACCTATACAGTGTGGACACACCCAACCGCAGGGGTCTGTGATGTGCTGAGCAATGACAAGAGATCCTGTGACCTGCATCTCACAAGCTACAAGTTAGGAAAACAAGTTTTTTCTTTAATTTACCAATACAGATTATATCTAAGTACATATTTACCTAATTGTATATCAATATAGAAAACTTATATTCACAACTACTTTATAATGATTGCTATCACAAGACATCTGGCAAGCCCCCTATGTTATTACAATTATGTAATGACAGGTTCTGTTTAAGGAGACATCATGGGTCCATTAGGGTCACCTCTCTCCATTTAAGCTAATCAAAGACAGAGTGTACTTGATTAGCTTCTGCCACAGCAGCTGGGGAACAAAAGTGTCAAAACCAGAAGTATTAAAATGCTTGTCACTTCCAGGTCCATTCACTGGAGGGACAATCAGCAAAGTCTTCAGACGGCTGTAAAAAGTCTTCTAACATAAAGATGATAACTGAAAAGTTGTGAACAAACCTTCGGCTGCCAAAGAAGCTAGAAGTCTGTTTACAGATCTAATGGCTGAAAAAGGGTAAAAGATAAAATCTTTTTAAAAGTTAAAATCAGAGCCACTAGAGGCTGATAGGCTGACAGTCCAAAGATTTACTGCTGCTCAGGGGCTCTGGGCTTCAGCATAATGGCCACCTCCAGCAAGAAGAAACAGGAGCAATGCTGGTGGCAACTTACAGCACACACTAATTTTGGTAGCCAAACTAGCTTTTGCTGCAATTTTCAGCTTCAGTCCAAAGATTGACCTCTAGTACTTTTTTGTTCCTTTAGATGTCCTCAGTCTGATGATCAGCATAATTTGATCCACTTCCTGAACCCTTGCCAGCCTGTGACTGTACAGTGAAAGGAGAAGAAGCACACCAATAAGCTCATCTTTCTGTCTCTCCTGAGTTCAGGCAGCCAGGCCCATCCCTGGCCATTCTGTGCATGGGTTCCCACAGCTTTCTGAAATATGTGATTGGGATTTCCAGGGGGCTGCTGGCGTGGGATATGTTATTCTTGCCTAGACCAGAATAGAAGCAGGGGGAGGGGCCAGCAGAAAAAAGAAGAACAGCAACCCCCACCCCCCAAAAAAAAAGCTATTTATAATGCATGGGGGGAGGGGTGAGCAGAGGCATAGAGCCAAATTTTATTTGTGGAGTTAAGTTCTGCTTTCAACTAGTCATAATAGTCATAATCCTAGTATCAATGTCCTATGCCATAATATATCGGTGAAATTCAAATTCTCGCACCAGCATAAAATACTCCTACACATTGCTGCTTACCATGGAACTTTACTCAGAAAAGTAATATGTGCTGTAAATTGCCTCCATCGTTGTTTTTATTTCTTCTTGCTGGAGGCTGCAATTTTGCTGAAGCCCAGAGCCCCTGAACAGCAGTAAATCTTTAGGCTGCCAGCTGATTGGCCTCTTGTAGCTCTGATTTTAGGCACAGGGCCGAGAATAGAAACATAAAATTTGCTGCTTATCCCCTTCATGCCTAAGGGTAAAACAAATCAAAATTTTGCACCTTTGACATGTGTTAGTAAAAACGTTCATATCATCAAAAATACTTTGTACATCCACGTGAATCATACCTTGTTTTGTTTTTTTCAGGACAAATTGGGCTTTCATTTGGTGGTAAATGGTAATGGTTATTGCCTGATTTTCTTATTATCAAAGGAAACTGGCCCAAAATAGTAAAAAAATATATATATTTTTAAAATATATTTATGTGTTTCTTGTTACTTCCCATAACCTACCACCAAAGAACAACCCAAAATAAATTCTCCAGCTCCTGACGATGGCAGCAATGCCACAAATGTGTATTTGTTATTTGTTGTTTGTACCCGTAGTACAGCCCAGAAACAATAGTGCGCATTTTACGTCTTTTTTTTTTTTTTGTCCTACTTAAAACACTCACACTAACTGACATGGATACCAATTTAAAAAAAAAATTCTGACCTTTGACCCAAACACTAACCCTGGCAGTGACCTAGACCAAACCTTGATCTAGGTATTTTTTCATTTCTTTTTTTGATATTTATTTGCACATTTTTTTCTCTCTGTCTGTAGCCTCCCTGGAGGTATTCCCGAGTGTAGCTCGGGGTAAAGTTTCGGCACCACAAGCGGTAACCCCGAGCTACACTCGGGCTTACCATGCGGCGCTGCTTCGGGATCTGTTCTTCTCTTACCTTGTCCTGCGCTCTCGCAATGTCCCCCCTGCAGTGTCCCCTGTAATGTCCTCTGGCGGATGCCAGCATCTGTCTTTTGGGTTGTGTTTCCTGCAACGTCAGGACGTATGGGGGACGGAACGGCGGGAAATTTGAAAATGACAAAAAGTGACATTCACTAAATACACTAAAATCACATAGTAAAACATTCCTGTATCAAACCATTTCACATACATTTTGTCCCGAGTGCTTTGTCCTGTGCCCTGCCTGCATTTTTACTGTTCTTTCTGCCTGGAAACTGAGAAACGTCCATGGCGTCCAAAAAGCGTCCCTTTAGGTCAAAAGCGGTTTTAGACCGGCTAGAGAACAGCGATAGTAAATCAGAACCACTTGCAGAATTGAGTGATAATGATTCGTGGGGGAAATTCGTCATCAGACACTGAAAACGATTTTGCGACTTTGCTCAGTGATGTGCGAACTTGGCGCTATATTTCACATTTCAGTGTTTTTGGTTTGATTATATTATTGAATTAAATTTATTATTATTATATTACTATTTTGTATGATTATTTATTAAATTATAATTTATGTTTACTAGACTCTTGTTCGGACAGATTTCATTGAGTTATACCTAAAAATTACAGGCCTACAATAAAAAAATATATATTTCTATGCAAAAAAATGTACCGCTTTCAGCACAGAAACATGGACATAATCAGACCGCTAGGGAGGTAAAGGAGAGAGATAGATACAATGTATCTCTCTTCTCCATTCAGAGAGAGAGAAAAACACGGGGCGGGCTTCACAGTGAATGATCACTGTGATAGCCAATCAGAGGCTATCATAGCAATCAGGTGACTCAGAATTGAGAGTTCTGAGTCCCAACTGTTAGTACGGGACCAAGGGCTCTTGGTGACACCCCAGTCTTTGTGCTGGGAGTGAGCCATGCGGCACACTACCAACCACAAAGACAGAAATGCAAATATGCGGCCCCACAGAAAAAAAGCCCAGTTCTGTTATATTTGTGTGACATTGGCTCCGAGGGGTTAGGGCTCCATGCGCACTAGCGGGATTTTTTAAGCGCAAGAAACACTGGGAAAAACAGAAAAAAAAAAGCTGGCATTTTAGTAGCTGAATCAGAGTGACTTGCGAGCCACAGGTGTGATAATTACTAGAGGATCGCAAACATGAAACACATAACTACAACTGTGTTGGAAATATCTACAAATATATGTTGCGCTCCTAAATACTTCTCAATAAATAATAATTAAATTATTACCATTAAATTAATTCAAATTATGATACAAATAACTAATAAAAGTGAATAAATACCAAAAAATTTTTAAATAGATAATTTCAACTAATCAATCTCCTCCAAATAAATATCAAAATAATTCCACATGAAATACTCCTCTAAAAAATATTTTACCAAGTGCTCATAAATCATCCATTAGTGACATGATGTACTTACTAATACCCTCAATTTCATTTATATTCATAATACCCTCATTTAATATAATAAAAATAATAAACCAACTAATAACCCTCAACTAAAACGCATTTAAATGACCCCCCCATAAATAAAAATAACCAAATGCTCATAAATAATTAGTAGTGATTAGTATGAATCCAAATATCATCAAAATAATAGTCTCATTGAATAAACATTTGTTTATATATAGTGACTTGGTGCTTGTTGTTCTTCAATTTGTGATATTTGGATTCATACTAATCACTACTAATTATTTATGAGCATTTGGTTATTTTTATTTATGGGGGGGTCATTTAAATGCGTTTTAGTTGAGGGTTATTAGTTGGTTTATTATTTTTATTATATTAAATGAGGGTATTATGAATATAAATGAAATTGAGGGTATTAGTAAGTACATCATGTCACTAATAGATGATTTATGAGCACTTGGTAAAATATTTTTTAGAGGAGTATTTCATGTGGAATTATTTTGATATTTATTTGGAGGAGATTGATTAGTTGAAATTATCTATTTTAAATTTTTTTTGGTATTTATACACTTTTATTAGTTATTTGTATCATAATTTGAATTAATTTAATGGCATTTTAGTAGCGTTCAGAAGAGTTTAGGAGTGTTAGAGTATTATTAGCATTTTAACAGTACATGTAGAAAAAAAAAAGCTAGAAGAAAGCTGTTTGAGTAGCGTTTAGCAGTGTTTAGGATTGTTTAGTGTTTTTTTTTTTAAGCTCCAACGCTCCAAAAAATTCTACAAAAAAATTTTTATTTCTGCTCCTAGACGCTGAAGCTCAAAAAATGCTAATAGTCTAAAGTAGTGTGCATGGACACATAGAAGAACACTATTTAGCTTCTAGGAGCAGAAAAAAAATGCTAATAACAGCTTCTAGGAGCTTAAAAAACAAAACACTACTGTGCATGGAGCCTAAACTGGAATTTTAGTCAGAAAGTCCTGCTAGATCATTTCAGTCTGGCCCCATTCTCAGGTATAGCTATGCAAAACCTTAATGCACTCACCTGCTCTGCACATGCTCAGTTGCTCTCTATTCTCGGCACTGTGCCTAAAATCAGAGCCGCAAAGCACTCGTGACAAAATGTATGTGAAATGGTTTGATACAGGAATGTTTTGCTATGTGATTTTAGTGAATTTAGTGAATGTCACTTTTTGTCATTTTCAAATTTCCCGCCAGTTCTGTCCCCCGTACGTCCCAACGTTGCAGGAAACACAACCCAGAAGACAGATGCCGGCATCCGCCAGAGGACATTACAGGTGACACTGCAGGAGGGAAATCGCGAGAGCGCAGGAAAAGGTAAGAGAAGAACAGATCCCGAAGCAGCGCCGCATGGTAAGCCCGAGTGTAGCTCGGGGTTACCGCTTGTGGTACTGAAACTCTACCCCGAACTAAACTCAGGAATACCTCCAGGGAGGCTACAGAGAGAGAAAAAAAAAACGTGTAAATAAATATTAAAAAAGAAAAGAAAAAATACCTAGATCAAGGTTTGGTCTAGGTCAGTGCCAGGGTTAGCGTTTGGGTCAAAGGTCAGGATTTTTTTTTTTAATTAGTATCCATGTCAGTTAGTGTGAGTGTTTTAAGTAGGACAAAAAAAAAAAAAAAGATGCAAAATGCGCACTATTGTTTCTGGGTTGTACTACGGGTACAAACAACAAATACACATTTGTGGCATTGCTGCCATTGTCAGGAGCTGGAGAATTTATTTTGGGTTGTTCTTTGGTGGTAGGTTATGGGAAGTAACAAGAAACACATAAATACATTTTAAAAATATATTTTTTTTTTTACTATTTTGGGCCAGTTTCCTTTGATAATAAGAAAATCAGGCAATAACCATTACCATTTACCACCAAATGAAAGCCCAATTTGTCCTGAAAAAAAAAAAAACAAGGTATGATTCACGTAGATGTACAAAGTATTTTTGATGATATGAACGGTTTTACTAACACATGTCAAAGGTGCAAAATTTTGATTTGTTTTACCCTTAGGCATGAAGGGGATAAGCAGCAAATTTTAGGTATCTATTCTCGGCCCTGTGCCTAAAATCAGAGCTACAAGAGGCCAATCAGCTGGCAGCCTAAAGATTTACTGCTGCTCATGGGTTCTGGGCTTCAGCAAAACAGCAGCCTCCAGCAAGAAGAAAGAGGAACAATACTGGAGACAATTTACAGCACACACTAATTTTGGTAAAATAATGATTAATGTGGAATGTACTGTATGTTCCTTGCTTTTTATCACGTTGTTATGGGTAAAATTCAGCTTTAAAAACCCACGCTGAATTGTATGAATCATATACAGCTAATCCATTATGCCTGGGAGAGATATCCAGGAGAACAAGACAGCACTATTTTACATTTTTATTTTGGCATAGCCCTTCGTGAGGAACACCTAGTGATGAGTAGAACTACTATAAGGATCTGTACAAATCTGGAAAGAGAACAAATGGCAAGCTGGTAAATCAATTTGTAATCAGTAAAAGGTGAACAAGGGACAGTTCATTTAAAATAAATGCACGAAACAGAAAACAATTGGCAGCACTTAGTTTTCTTAATTATAAAAGAGGCCCTGATTGAAAATCTGCCTCGGTTATTATAATAAAAGACGAGGTCTCAGTTGCCAACATTTGCCAATATACATAGAGGCCACTTGCCACCATCAAAACTCAGATCATAAAATCTGTATATACAAATACTTTAACTGATAAAGCTAACCAGATATTCATCACTTCAGAAAGTTAGAGTGACCCAGGACAGGGACTACTGCTTTGGTTGGTCTAAGCTTTTGGCTGACCTGCGTGAGTGAGTTTTATGCAGG
This sequence comes from Staurois parvus, assembly GCF_062004578.1. NCBI lineage: Eukaryota > Metazoa > Chordata > Amphibia > Anura > Ranidae > Staurois > Staurois parvus. Next base: position 5,703,925 of record NW_028317965.1, on the reverse strand, counting down.
CCATAGATGGGGAGAAAAACTGCAGATTTTTCTTTTAAAAAACGAAAAATCGGTTGTTCAAGTGGCCGACGTTACCATCAATGGTAAAAAAAATCGGCCGATTTTCTACCCGTCTAGAGCCGGCAAAAAGTGTCCCTGCAGAGAGCTCTGCTATTTCTTTGACAGTTCTCTGACAGTTCCTTGACATTTATAGAAGTTGCAACAATGTATCTATTTGTTTCCATTTAGGATACAGATGTTTTTATTCGGAAACAAATAGATACAATGTTTCAACCGCTGTAAATGTGAAGGAACTGTCAGAGAACTGTCAGAAATAGCGGAGCTCTCTGCAGAGACACTTTATGCTGGACTGGAATTCTTCTTATTTTCATCCTACTTCTTCTTCTTCTTCTTCTTCTTCATCATCCTCATCCTCTTCTTCTTCTTCTTCATCCTCATCCTCTTCTTCTTCTTCTTCTTCATCCTCATCCTCATCTTCTTCTTCTTCATCCTCATCCTCTTCTTCTTCTTCTTCTTCTTCATCCTCATCCTCTTCTTCTTCTTCTTCTTCTTCATCCTCATCCTCTTCTTCTTCTTCTTCTTCTGCATCCTCATCCTATTCTTCTTCTTCTTCTGCATCCTCATCCTATTCTTCTTCACCATCATCCTCATCCTCTTCTTCTTCATCATCCTCCTCATCCTCCTCTTCTTCTTCTTCTTCTTCATCCTCATCCTCTTCTTCATCCTCATCCTCTTCTTCATCATCATCATCATCCTCTTCTTCATCCTCATCCTCTTCTTCTTCTTCATCATCGTCCTCATCCTCTTCTTCTTCTTCTTCATCCTCATCCTCTTCTTCATCCTCATCCTCTTCATCATCATCATCCTCATCCTCTTCTTCATCCTCATCCTCTTCTTCTTCTTCATCATCATCATCATCATCCTCATCCTCTTCTTCTTCATCATCCTCATCCTCTTCTTCATCTTCTTCTTCATCCTCATCCTCTTCTTCTTCCTCATCCTCTTCTTCTTCATCATCCTCATCCTCTTCTTCATCATCATCCTCATCCTCTTCTTCATCATCATCCTCTTCTTCTTCTTCTTCCTCATCCTCCTCTTCTTCTTCTTCTTCTTCTTCTTCATCCTCATCCTCTTCTTCATCCTCATCCTCTTCTTCTTCATCCTCTTCTTCTTCCTCTTCTTCTTCTTCATCCTCTTCTTCATCGTCTTCCTCTTCTTCTTTTTGTCTTCCTCTTGCAGGTCACTGCTCATGCGCAGATTTTTTATCGGTAAAAAATCGGCCGATTTGCCCACTAATTGCCGCGAAAATCGGCCGATCGGCAAAATCGGCCGATTTTTTTCCAACTTTACCGAAAAACAAAAACGGCCAAAATACCGAAAAACGGCCGACCAAATCGCCCACTAACGATCCGAAAATCGGCCGATTTTATTTTCGGCCGAAAAATCGGCCGATTTTCGACCCATCTATGGCCTGCATTAGTTTTAATTGTAACCCAATTCCCTATCTTGGAGATTTTTCTCAGTTTTATTATTTACTGTAACTGCAATACATTCTATATAATATTCTCAACTGGGTGTAGGCCTTTTAAGATTCTTCCTAGGCATGGGCCACCTGGTACTGGCTCATTGGCCTCATTGGCTTTATGAAATGGGGGAGGCTACCTGGGTTGCTTGTTGGAAAACCCACTAATGCATGGGAAGCAGTGGATTGCTTGAATCCTTTGGTATGATATAATCTGGTGCTAGTTCCCCATGACTTCCCTTTGTGTGAAGTGGACACTAGGACTACTCCCAAATTGGGGAGGAAAGACTTGTGGTGTCCCACATCCTGAGTGATGCCAAGACAATGTTCTACATTCTTAATGGGTGCAGGTCTACCTTCTGTATGGGCACAGGTCTCAGAAGTACTGGCTAAGTTCTTAACTTCTTGAGTACTTAGAAGAAGGAGGTGCACCCTAAAAGCTTGTCCTAAAAATTTGAATGTTAGTACCAATAAAAAAGTATAATTTATAGTACTCAGTTATTGAAGTACTTCCATAATCTCACAAAGCCAAAAGAGTGTAAGGCAAATGACATGAACCAGAAGGTGACTCCAACTGTATCCTCAGTTTGTAGCTCTAGATAAGCACAAACGACACCCAATGCAGTGCAGACTGATGCGTTTTGAGGGTAAACCCTCTTCTTCAGAACTCTTCCTTGAAGTAAAGCGATAGTAAAACTTTTTTAATTACAATAAGAAACATATCATATTTACCTGCTTTGTGCAATGTTTTTGCGCAGAGCACACTTGATCATCTTCTTGGTTCCCCTGCCAGTGCTCCAACTTTTCCTCTTCATCCAGTGCCCTCATAGAAAGCCGCCGGTACCAAAGATGTCCTTCCATCTTTGTTAGCACATGTACCAGAACAATGGCAGTTTTTCATTTGATACTATCAGGGGTGGACTGACAACTCATGGGGCCCCCGGGCAATAGGGGATCATGGGGCCCCGGTGTCCTTGCCCAAACTCAAAATAAGTCTATGAAAAAGGTACCAGGGGCATCTCATGGGGCCCCCTACTGACCTCGGGCCCTCGAGCAGTGCCCGAGTTTCCAAATGGTCAGTCCACCCCTGGATACTATACATTGTAGTGAGAGGCTGTCTTAAACCATATATGGGACATATTTGTCTCCTATTTCGATCGAAGCCTGCCCCCCTGTTTTGCTGTTCTACCAAAGATATACACTTCATATTCATCTTGAGAAGAGACATGTGTTTGGATGCTTCCTACTTTCTATCTGTGTGTTTAAGTCACACTATTAAGTTTTCATTATTCATATATTGGCATTTTAGAATTGATGATTCTGTGCCTATGGTTGTCCATCTGCAGTCTCTGTTGTATGCCTCCGCTTGGTCTGGATGGAGGTGACTAAATCCTGAGAGTCTTGACACTGATTTTAGACGTTATGAATATTTATCACACTTGAGTATAAACGTCTGAAGAAGCGGTTACTACCGCGAAACACATAATTTTTTGCCAACAGCAAGTTTAATTTGTATACTATGATCTTTTTACTATAATTTGTTTTTATTTTCTGTTTGAATCAAAATTGTGATGCAATGTTATACATTAAAATCTGTATTATTGTCCTGTTCTATCTATACATATACCGATAGGTCACCCTAAATTTCCTTGTTTTTCTCCCTCTCTTTTGGTCAAGAATGGCACCAACAACACCCAATGCAGAACACACTCTGACAGGTTTTGAGGGTAAACCCTCTTCCTCAAAGCTCTTCCTTGAATTTCAAGGTATGCAAAACTGAAAATAAGCAACTTATGCTGATAATCTTACCTTGTTGAGTACTTAGAAGAAGGGGGTACAGCCAGACAACTTATGGGGCCCCCGGGCAATAGGGGATCATGGGGCCCCTGTGTCCCTGCCCAAACTCAAAAAAGCCTATGAAAAAGGTACCAGGGGCATTTCATGGGTCCCCCTACTGACCCCGGGCCCTCGGGCAGTGCCTGAGTTTCCAAATGGTCAGTCCGCCCCTGGGTACAGCCCAAAAGCTTGTCCTAAAAATGTGAATGTTACAAAGCTGAATGAGTGTAAGTGTTAAGAGCCGCCTGGCAGTGTCTCTAGCAGCCCACAGCACGGATTTCCTCAGGGCGCGGGGTCTAAATCCCAGCCTACTATTCACCTGGGCCCCTGATGGTGGGGATGGTCTTGGTGCAGACTGGAACCAGGTTGCGACCCCTGAGTGCGTCCGGCGGTGGTAGAGGGCACTGGCAGGGGAGTGTGGAAACGGAATCTGATGGGAAGAGGCAGGCAGACTAACTAACAGCGCGTGATCCGTGTGGGATGGATGGATCGTTGGGTGAAGTAAGCGTAGTCAGGCAGGCCGGGTCGGTATCGTGCGGGCAGCAAGGTACAAGAGGAGCGAGCAGAGAATGGTCGGGGTCACAAGCCAGGTTCAGCAGGTTGCGGGCAGCGCGGTACCAAGGATCAGGCAGAAGAATCGTCAGGCAAGCCAGGGGTTAATCAGGAGAATAAACAGGGTCAGGTACAAGCAGAGGTCGGCAACGGAATACACAGGAACACAATATCAGGAACAGAGCAGGTAAGACCAAATGGCAATAAAATACCTTAGTTCCTCGTTTAAATAGCCCGCCCTGCGCTGTCATTGGTGCCAGGCGCGTGTCCACGATCGCGAGTGCGCATGCGCGAACACCGCCACCGCTGTGCACGCCCAGGTCCCGTCGCTCGTCGGCTAGTGAGGACTAGTGTTCTGCGCATGCGCCGCCCAGCGCCATGCTGCAGAACACCCACGTCCTGACAGTAAGGCACATAACATGAACTAGAAGGTGACTCCAACTGTAGCCCCAGTTTGTAGCTCTTGATAGGCACAAATAACAACCAATGCAGAACACACTCTGATGGGATTCGAGGGTAAACCCTCTTCCTCAAAGCTCTTCCTTGAATTTCAAGGTATGCCAAACTGTAAATGAGCAATTTATGATACAAATCTTGAGGCTGGTGAGAATGGGTCCTTACAGAAGCGCCCACTATCTTTTACCAAAAGGAAAAGTGCAGTTGTGTTAAGAAATACTGATTTGTAAAATGTTTCTGGGTTAGGCCAAAATGATGTCATACATCCCAGGAGTCTTCATGAACATTTCTTTCTTTTATCTGGAGGAGGGGCTTTCTCAGCTAAACACACCCTCCTGTCTGCATGCCTGTGCAGGGCAAGTGGATTCCAGAAAGTAAATGCTACATGAATCATCTGCCCTTACTCAAGATGGCGTAACTAGAAATGCTAGAGGGTGTTCTTCAAAGTGATTTCTCCACCAAATAAAGACATAAATGGATGTGTGCATTTGCTGTGAATATTAAAAAAAAATATTAAATAGCATTTTGAGTTTGTGGTGCTCAGATACAGTTTAGTTCAACTATAAGTACTTACCTTGGGTTATCAGCCAAATAAAGTTTTTCTTGGATATACTATTTTGTTTTTCTAATTCTTATAGTGTGTGTAAATATTACTTTATGGCTTTTGGTGAGATACCTGTAGTACTGTATTTATTTGTATTTGGTAAACGCCGCACAAAATGAATTTATGCTATGTTGATAATTAAATAACATACTTGCATTGGGCTTCTGATTGCATGAAATTATGACTACAGCAAAGTCTACTACAGCAATCTGCTGCCTTCCTTTTTATCGCTCAGCAGTTTTATTTGATGGAGTTTATATTTTGGAAACGTTTTGTTTTATAGAGAGCTTTATTACCTCTGTGACTGTATAGCAGGATGATGACACAATGATGTAGGATGTGCCATGTATTTACTAACATGTAGTTTTTCTTCCCTGTGTTGCCGTCAGATTGTGTTTCGTGTGATAGCCTTCTTTACAAATAGCTAAAGAAATTGATATGATTGTTATAAATAACCACTGCATATTGTCCTTGTAGCCAGAGATAAATTTATAACTTCCTCTGGCAACAGAAATTGGGAATAAATATGATGGTCAACCAGTATGTTTATGTAACACTGACAAGGATCGTTTGACCACTTCCACCCAGCTTTTAAAAGTAGACCTTAGCCAAACCTTTATTTTTCATTTTGGTTAGATTAACCTCTTTATAACCACCTAACACACGGGAGTCAAACTGGTGGCCCTCCAGCTGTTGCCAAACTACAAGTCCCATGAGGCATTGCAAGATTGACAGTTACAAGCATGACTCCCAAAGGCAGAGGCATGATGGGACTTGTAGTTTTGCAACAGCTGGAGGGCCGCCAGTTTGACACCCCTGTCCTAACACATACTGTATTTACAGTGGCAAAAGGGAGGGCTTTAACCTCCCTGGAGGTATTCCCGAGTGTAGCTCGGGGTAAAGTTTCAGCACCACAAGCGGTAACCCCGAGCTACACTCTGGAATACACTGAAGCGTTGCTCCGGGATGTCGTCTTCTCTTACCTTGTCCTGCGCTCCCGCGATGTCCCCCCTGCAGAGTCCCCGGCAATGTCCTCCGGCCGATGCCGGCATCTGTGTTCCGGGTTCCGTTCCCTGCGACGTCGGGACATACGGGGGATGGAACTGGCGGGAAATTTAAAAATGTCAAAAAGTGACATTCACTCAATACACTAAAATCACATAGTATAACATTCCTGTATCAAGCCATTTCACATACAATTTGTCCCGAGTGCTTTGTCCGGCGCCCTGTCTGCATTTTTGCTGTTCTTTCTGCCTGGAAACTGAGAAACGTCCATGGCGTCCAAAAAGCGTCCCTTTAGGTCAAAATCGGTTTTAGACCGGCTAGAGAACAGCGATAGTAAATCAGAACCACTTGCAGAATTGAGTGATAATGATTTGTGGGGGAAATTCGTCATCAGACACTGAAAACGATTCTGCGACTGAGCTCAGTGATGTGCGAACTTGGCGCTATATTTCACATTTCAGTGTTTTTGGTTTGATTATATTATTGAATTACATTTATTATTATTGTTTTTTATGATTATTTATTAAATTATAATTTATGATTTTGTGTTTCAAATTTTAACATACCCAGGATGTTTACTAGACTCTTGTTCGGACAGATTTCAGTGAATTATTCCTAAAAATTACAGGCCTACAATAAAAAAACCAACATATTTCCATGCAAAAAATGTACCGCTTTGAGCACAGAAATACTGACATAATCAGACCACTAGGGAGGTTAACGACCACACATATGCATCGCTAATGTAGTGGTACCCCCTTAGGAGCCAGCCATTTTAAAGTTCTCTGAGGTCTTTTTTTTAATTTCCCCCCATAGCTAGGTACACGGTCACTCTTTGGCTCATTGAACAGTTTACAAGAGTTCTTTTTGGTGTTTTTATTTTAGGGTAGCTTGGATGGGGATGGGAAATGAGTGGGATACTCCAAAAAGTTGAAGACACTAAACTTCCTTCTGTAGAACTGTAAGCAAAGTCCTTGTAAAAGCAGGCATTATTTATTTATTTATTTCAGGTACTTATATAGTGCTGTCAATTTACGCAGCACTTTACATATATATTGTACATTCACATCAGTCCCTAACCCTCAAGGGGCGTACAATCTAAGTTCCCTAACTTTCATTCATACATACACATATTAGGGCCAATTTAGACAGGATCCAATTAACCTACCAGCATGTCTTTGGAGTGCGGGAGGAAACCAGAGTACCTAGAGGAAACCCATGCAGGCACAGGGAGAACATGCAAATTCAAGGCAGGTGGTGCCATAGTTGGGATTCAAACCAACGACCCTAGTACTGCCAGGCGAAAGTACTAACCATTTAGCCACTGTGCTGCCCAGTAGATTTTGCTTAGTAAAAGCTAAAGGCACAAAATCCTCCTTCTTTACAGTAAGCAACTTGAGCAGAGCCCTTCACAAAGAACTACATGGACTGAGCTCTTCAGGACACTAGGTGGTATCCTCTTTCTACACACAGCTGACTCTCTAGCACCAGTCCACAGCAGCCCACAGTCTCTAGGATGTCTCACACTGTCCACAGATGATGGTTGTCTCCAGCCAAAATCTTCCAAACACCTTTACCGGTGACCTCAGACTAAGTCCTCAGTAGACAACCCCTTAGCCAGCTTCCACCAACTATCAGCATCCAGGTCTCTCAGCTAACCTAGCTGAGGCCTCACAAACATCAAGCACATGGTAGGGCTGCCCCGAGGGCAGCACATACTCAGGCTGGACTTCTCTCCAGGACAAGACAATTCTGCCCCAGGTCTCAGGCTATTTATACCCATTTCCCAGCAGCCATCTGTACATGGCTCACAAAGATCAACTAGGACAGTATAAATATTTATGCTGCCCATTTATATTACTCCACACCTATGTTCCAGAACCACCTAGAGGATTCTAAAAATACAGGGAGAGAGCAATCAAACCTGCAGCCTGGGAGACACAGAACAGACCTAACCAATCACATGCAGCTGCAGTGATTACAGTGAGACAAGCTAAATTTACCTAACAATAAAAATACAGCTCCACTGGATATAGTGAGCCAGAACTAAATCTACCTACTCATAGCACCTATCTAGGAGGCTGCTACACTAGGTGGCCAATGTTTATGTGCTGACAGCATGTTCAATATTAGCATGCTGTGCACCCCCAGCACAAAGATTGAGCTGTCAAAGACAGCTCTTGGCCTGGACTAAAGATCAGTAGCCAGCATGACTGGCATCTGATCATGTGACCACTGTGAATGTCCGCTCTGATTGCCTAGGCAGTGAAAGCAGAAGTGGGAGCGGATACCTGCTAAACCTAGGTTTCCACTCCAAAAAACCCTCCAGAAGTGGGAGAGGAAGGAGAAAGCAGGTGTTAAAGAACTTCCCTTTTAGGGTGAAGTTCTGCTTTAACCTCCCTAGCGGTATGATTCTTTCCGATTTTTTGTGCTGAAAGCGGTACATTTTTTTGCATGGAAATATGTAGTTTTTTATTGTAGGCTGTAATTTTTAGGAATAACTCACTGAAATCTGTCCGAACAAGAGTCTAGTAAACATTCCGGATATGATAAAACTTGAAACATGAAATCATAAATTATAATTTAATAAATAATCATAAAAAATAATAATATAATAATAATAATAAATTTAATTCAATAATATAATCAAACCAAAAACACTGAAATTTGAAATTCAGAGGCAAATTCGCTGAGCAAAGTCGCAAAATTGTTTTCAGTGTCTGATGACGAATTTCCCCACGAATCATTATCACTCAATTCTGCAAGTGGTTCTGATTTACTATCGCTGTTCTAAAACCGCTTTTGACGTAAAGGGACGCTTTTTGGACGCCATGGACTTTTCTAAGTTTCCAGGCAGAAAGAACAGTCAAAATGCAGGCAGGGCGCAGGACAAAGCAGTAGGGACAAAATATATGTGAAATGCATTGAAACAGCAATGACAGCAAAAATGACATTTTTAAAAATGTTTAAATTTCCCGCCGGTTCAGGCGCCCGTACGTCCCGACGTCACAGGGACCGGAACACGGAAGCCGGATGCCGGCATCGGCCGGAGGAGATGGCCGGGGACACTGCAGGGGACGCATCGTGGGAGCGAAGGACAAGGTAAGTGCTGCAGAGACCCCCTATGCAGCGCTGCATGGTAAGCCCAAGTGTAGCTCAGGGTTACCGTTTTTGGTACTGAAATTTTACCCCGAGCTACACTCGGGAATACCGCTAAGGAGGTTAAGTAAAACTATACTCACCTTAATTCCAGCACTGTAGTGTCCCAGAGCTCCCCTTCTTCTGCTAGCATTCTCAACAGGTCTGTTTCTGTGTTCCGTTCTTTGGCCATTTTCATTGGCCAGGCCAAGATGGCGTTCATTTATTTTGGCATAGCCAAAAATGCACACTGAGCTGTGCATATACAGGGCTAACAGGTAGGTGAGAAACCTTAATGCAGAAGAGACATAGTATGTTGGATTTTTTCCCTATAGTTCCACTTTAAAGGGTAGTTCACCTTTACCAAAAAACGTCCTATGCAGGTAAGGGGAGGGGGGGGGGGGCTGTAGATAAAAACAAACTATGCATCTTTGACCAAAGTTAGAGAATGCCCTTGCTATAGGTGTAGACCATTTACATACATCATAAAGCCAGACCAAAAAATTCCATGGGATGGTATCATCCTGTCCTGCCTTGTTGCTAGAACATTGCTAAGGCACTCCCAGCCAATTCAAACCCCATTGGATGTGCTCTCTCTTCCATGTCTCAGTAGCTCTGAGCTCAGTGATGCTGTGATGGAGGAGATAGGGGATCACACATGCGCACGGATTTGAGAGCTCGCACCTGTGATGGTGGGGGTGACCTGTAATGGCTGAGAGCAACAAGACAGGACAAGATGATTCCATTTCTGGGAATTTTTCAATCAGGCTTCAGGAAGCATGCTAATACCTTCAAGGGCATTATCCAATTTTGGCCAGAGCTGCACAGTTTGTTTTTGTCTACAAACATCTATTACCTGCATAGGTAGTTTTTTGATGAAGGTGAACTAATTGAATGTCCCCCCCCCCCCCACATGACAATTCACATTCTACCTGGACTACCACGGAAGCATTGGATTGCAGTTAGTTATTGTTTGCTACATGGGCCTAATTGGGCTATAGACTTCACTGACATTATCCCTGATGAGCGTTAAATACATTGCTGCCATCTAATATTGGACACTATCGCCTTCTACACTAAAGCCACCAAACCCAGACTGCTGAACTGAATTGTTCTTTCTTTTCCTGCATTGCATACTCTTTACTTCAACAGTATTTACCTTTGCTTAGCCAACTTAAAGGGGTATTCCTACATACACTAAATGGCCGTATTGGGCCCACCCTTCAAGTCATTGGTTTCAGGTGTTCTAATCACCTTCATAACCACAGGTGTATAAAATCAAGCACCTAGGCATGCAGACTGCTTCTACAAACATTTGTGATAGAATGGGTCGCTCTCAGGAGCTCAGTGAATCCAAGTGTGGTACCGTGATAGGTTGTCAACTTGTCAATGTCGTGATAGGTTGTCAATAAGTCCATCTGGGAAATTTCCTTGCTATTAAATATTCCACGCTCAACTGTTAGTGGGATTATAACAAAGTGGAAGCAACTGGGAACAACAGCAACTCAGCCACCAAGTGGTAGGCCATGTAAAATGACAGAGCGAGGTCAGCACATGCTGAAGCTCATAGTGTGCAGAAGTCGCCAACTGTCTGCCGAGTCAATAGCTAAAGACCTCCAAACTCCATGTGGCCTTCAGATTAGCACAACAGTGAGTAGAGAGCTTCATGGAATGGGTTTCCATGGTCGAGCAGCTGCATCCAAGCCTTACATCACCAAGTGCAATACAAAGCGCTGGATGCCATGGTGTAAAGCACGCCGCCACTGGACTCTAGAACAGTGGAGACATGTTCTCTGAAGTGACAAATCACACATCTCTGTCTGGCAATCTGATGGATGTGTCTGGGTTTGGAGGTTACCAGAAGAACGGTGCTTGCCTGACTGCATTGTGCCAAGTGTAAAGTTTGGTGGAGGGGAGATTATGGTGTGGGGTTGTTTTTTAGGGGTTGGGCTTGGTCCCTTAGTTCCAGTGAAAGGAACTCTTAAGGCATCAGCATACCAAGACATTTTGGGCAATTAAATGCTCCCAACTTTGTGGGAAGAGTTTGGGAATGGCCCTTCCAGTTCCAACATGACTGCACACCAGTGCACAAAGCAAGGTCCATAAAGAAATGGATGAGCCAGTTTGGGGTGGAGGAAGTTGACTGGCCTGCACAGAGTCCTGACCTCAACCTCATAGAAAACCTTCGGGATAAATTAGAGCGGAGACTACGAGCCAGGCCTCCTCCCCCGACATCAGTGCCTGACCTCACAAATGCGCTTCTGGAAGAATGGTCAAACATTCCCATAGACACCCTCCTAAACCTTGTGGACAGCCTTCCCAGAAGAGTTGAAGCTGTTATATCTGCAAAGGGCGGGGTCAACTCAATATTGAACCCTACGGACTAAGACTGGGATGCCATTAAAGGTCATGTGGGTGTAAAGGCCGGCACCCCAATACTTTGGCAATATAGTGTATATATAAAAAATGCATAAAATCAAAAAGAAGTCTCCTCATTTACCCAATGCCTGTTCCAGCCAAATGCTTAGCAGCAGGGGCGGACTGACAACTCATGGGGCCCCCGGGCAATAGGGTATCATGGGGCCCCTGTGTCCTTGCCAAAACTCAAAAAAGCCTATGAAAAAGGTACCAGGGGCATCTCATGGGGCCCCCTACTGACCCCGGGCCCTCAGGCAATGCCCGAGTTTCCAAATGGTCAGTCCGCCCCTGGTTAGCAGTATCCAAGCTCCCATGTGTAAATGATGTTAAGTTTAAAAAAATAAGGGGCATCCTCGGCATCCCTTTAGATGTGTATGTTCCTTGCAGAGCAAAACACAGTAGATAGAGTCTTCTATCACTAGATCTAGCATTACAATCCACAAGAAAATTACAAAGTTTACATACAATGACTGCTTATTTTAAAATTATTTACAAGCACTGTTATGGTGTAAACTGCATATTGTTAGAGAAGCATATTTTTAATTAGGCATCTATGATTTTTTTTGTCATCTAGTTACACTAGAAGAATCAATATGCTGTGATATGAGCGTGTCATGACCACTGTTTTAAAAAAAAATGCTGAACGCAGCAACTTAACATAATAACATAATGTTTACTATGCTTATCAATAGATGCTGAGCTCAGGTCATAAACTGAAAAAAAAATTACAAAAACCATATTTATGTATGATGTGATAGGCGTATAAATGTATGTTTTGGTGCCAGCATCGCTTCATTAAATTCAGTACAGCACAATACCCAATACGAGAATGTTTAGGCACCACATATCAAATAAACAAAGAATGAATATAAAAAATTATTGTTTACTTGTACATTCTGATTAAAATCATGTTAATATAAAAACACGGCTAACATTCCTATTACAATTGATCACCAAATGCATTCCACCCAATTCTATAATATATATGTGCAATATATAAGGAGCAGCAACTCAAGTTGATCTGGGAACCTGGGAAATGCATTTGGTTGTCAAATCTGTCAGCCAGATTCCTACATCAAAGTCAGTATTCCCAAAATCAAATGCTATGGGTATCCAAAATACGATTCCTCCTGCGCTCCAGGACACAGGCCGGTGGTGAGTAGGTGAAATCAAACCCCAAAGGAAATGACCACCAGAGCATAGAAGGTCGTGCAGCTCCACAACAAGGCTGGGGAAGCCCGAACAATACTGCAAAGTGAAAAAAACAAGAAGCGCACCAACCTTGCGCATTACCTCAGTAACCAAAATTTATTAGTAAAAGAATGGTACTCACAAACAGCGAATAAAAACAGGCATGTAAGTCCTCCAAGGGACTTCAGAAACAGGAGGCCAGCGCGAATCCCATCATGGGGGTAGACACTCAGTACCTCTGACGCGTTTCGAAGGACGAAGGTATTCGCTGTTTGTGAGTACCATTCTTTTACTAATATATTTTGGTTACTGAGGTAATGCGCAAGGTTGGTGCGCTTCTTGTTTTTTTCACTTTGCACTATGGGTATCCAAACCAGGTCGGTAACAGGGAATCCAAAAGTATTGAGCACATAGGAATATGGGTTACAGGGAGCTGAAGAATAATTAGCAATGCCTGAGTGTAACTGCCATCCTTGTAAAGGCCAAAAGGCTCCAGGAACTATCATGCATGGTGTGCGCCCGTGTGCACAAGCGTGCGCCAGCTCACTTCCATTGCATTTGCGTGCATTTCTGTGCAAGTGATCATGGCCATGCTGGATATTGGCAAATGTGCCAGGTCTCTGCACATTCCTTCTCAGGCTTATCCCCTAACATTGATGTGGGTACCTGGGGAATGGTGATCAATTGCATTATGAATGTCAGCCAAGTTCCCACATCAAAGTCAGTATGTCCAAAATAAAATGATTAATGCTATGATTATGTATGTGAAAACTTCCCAACGTGTTTCAAAGAATCTGGAGTCAAAAACCGTTTGTAGAAAATATTTGCAAAATACATTATTAACCAACGGAGCAGCAACTCGAGTTGATGTAGGAACCAGGGGAATGCATTTGGTGATCAATTGTAATAAAAATGTTAGCCAGATTTCCCACATCAAAGTCAGTATGTCCATAGTCAAATGCTATAGTTATCCATGTGGGAACTTACCAATGAGTTTCAAAGAATCTTCATCAGGGTCTGGAGTCAAACTCTGTTTGTAGAAAATATGTGCTATATAAATTATTAATCAATGATGCAGCAACTCAAGTTGAGGTGGGAATCTGGGGAATGTATTTAGTGGTAAATTGTTCTAAGAATGTCAGCCAGGTTTCCACATCAAAGTCAGTATGTCCATAGTCAAATGCTATAGTTATCCATGTGGGAACTACTCAATGCGTTTCAAAAAAATCTTCATCAGGGGCTGGAGTCAAACTCTGTTCTTAGAAAATATAAGCAATATACATTATTAAACTATGAAGCATCAACTCAAGTTTCTGTGGAAACCTAGGCAGTTTATTTGGTGATCGATTGTAGTAAGAATGTCAGCCTGATTCCTACATCAAAGTCAGTATGTCCATAATCAAATGCTGTAGTTATCCATGTAGGAACTGCCCAACGCATTACAAATGATCTTCGTCAGGGACTGGAATCAAACTATGTGCTATATATACACTCACAGGCCACTTTATTAGGCACAATTGTTATTATTAGTTCAATTGTTTGGTAACACAAATTGCTAATTAGCCAATCACATGGCAGCAGTTCAATACATTTAGGCATCTAGATGTGGTGAAGAGGACTTGCTGAAGTTCCAATTGAGCATCAGAATGGGGAAGAAAGGGGATTTAGGTGTTTTTGAATGTGGCATGGTTGTTGGTGCCAGACGGGCTGGTCTGAGTATTTCAAAAACTGCTGATCTACTGGGATTTTCACACACAATCATCAGAGAATGGTCCGAAAAAAAAAAAATATCCAGTAAGTTGTGTGGACGAAAATGCCATGTTGATGTCAGAGGTCAGAGGAGAATGGGCAGACTGGTTGCTGCAACATTAAGATGGTAGGGTCAGAATTTGGCATAAACAATCGTTGGCAAACTCATGCAGGCTCCACCTCCGCAACATCTCCAAAATACGTTCCTTCCTAACCCCAGACACTACTAAACTACTCGTTCACTTCCTTATTATCTCACGTCTGGACTACTGCAACTCCCTTCTCACCGGCCTACCTCATCGCAGACTATCCCCGCTTCAGTCTATCCTGAACTCAGCTGCCAGAGTCATCCACCTTACCAACTGCTCCGCATCTGCCACCCCCCTCTGTCATTCCCTCCACTGGCTCCCGATTGGCCAACGTATTAAATTCAAACTACTAACACTGACATACAAAGCCATTCATAACGCTGCCCCAAACTACCTCACTGACCTGATACCCAAATACCACCCAACACGTACTCTTCGCTCCTCACAGGACATCCTACTTTCTAGCTCCCTGGTCTCCACCTCCCACGCCCGACTGCAGGACTTCTCCAGGACTTCCCCCATCCTCTGGAACTCAGTACCCCAATCCATCAGACTGTCACCTACCCTCCTCACCTTTAGGCGCACCCTGAAAACCCTCCTCTTCAGAGAAGCCTACCCCGCCCTCACCTAGCAGCCAATCTCCTCCTACCACTCCATCCCCCACAGCCACTTCCTCCTGTACCACTGTCCCCTCCCTCCTAGATTGTAAGCTCGAAAGAGCAGGGCCCTTGACCCCCTCATGTATTGTATTGTACTGTATTGTCTCATGTACTGTCCCCCCACTATGATGTACAGCGCTGAGCAAACCTATTAGCACTATATAAATACTGTATAATAATAATAATAATAATAATGATGAAAGCATGGATCCATCCTGCCTTGTATCAACGGATCAGGCTGGTGGTGGTGGTATAATGGTGTGGGGGAGATTTTCTTGGCACTAGCAAGGTGTACCTAATAAAGTGGCTGGTGAGTATATATTATATACGATAAGTGTATATTATTAATCAATGATGCAGCAACTCAAGTTGAGGTGAGAACCTGGAGAATGCATTTGGTGATCAACTGTAATAAGAATGTCAGCCTGATTCCCACATCAAAGTGTGGATGTCCAAAATCAAATACTATGGTTATCCATGTTACTATGCTAATATGATTTTGATCAGGACGTACTAATAAACAATACTTATTTAAATGTATTTTTGTTCATGTGCATTCCTCAGGTTCCCACATCAAAGTCAGTATGTCCATAATCAAATGCTATGATCATCCATGTGGGAACTTCCAAACACATTTCAGACTCTTTGTCAGGGGCTGGAGCACGAGCGGACTGACAACTCATGGGGCCCCCGGGAAATAGGGGATCATGGGGCCCCTGTGTCCTTGCCCAAACTCAAAAAAGCCTATGAAAAAGGTACCAGGGGCATCTCATGGGGCCCCCTACTGACCCCAGGCCCTTGGGCAGTGCCCGAGTTTCCAAATGGTCAGTCTGCCCCTGGCTGTGGATAAGGGGGTACTGTTAGTCCTTCTGTATGGGGCCCAGGCCAACATGGGGGGGTCCAGAAATCTGAGTGAATCAGATGTGGGCAGGGAGGGTGATCGAGTTTCCAAATGGTCAGTCCGCCCCTGGGCTGGAGTCAAACTCTGAAGAAAATATGTGCTATATACATTATTAATTAATGATGCAGCAACTCAAGTTGATGTGGGAACTTGGGGAATGCATTTGGTGATCAACTGTAATTTGAATGTCAGCCATGTTGCTATGTTATTATTATTATTATTATTATTATTATTATTACATCAAGTTTATATAGCGCCAAAGGGTTTGCTCAGCGCTGTACAATGTTAACATGATTTTATTCAGGATGTATTGAAAAACATTATTTTTTTAAACTCCTTTTTTGTTCAGGTGATATGCACTGCCTAAAAAAAGTCCCATATTGTTTATTGTGTTTTATTGTAAAAAAAAAGTTACATCCTATCAAAGAGATTCGAAGAAAATTCATGTGTGTTTGTAAAGGTTCCAAGACCTGTATGGACCCAGTGATGCATGACATTTACAATAACTGGCTTGTGCAATTTACTGATCTTTGCTGGCCAATATGTTAAGCAAAAAGAGACAATGGAAATGACAAATAATACTTTTCTCCTATGGGTTTACCAGGAGGGAAGCCAGATGTGTCCATGATGTAAGGGCAGAGAAGGTAACTGCTCCTTTCCCCATGAGGTTAAGTGTAAGTGCTCCTGTGCCTTCCTTACCTTGTGTCCTAATACTGCATTCTGTTCTAGAACATTGCACTTCTTTTTCTTTTAATTCTTTATTATTATTATTATTATTATTATTACAGGTTCTTTATTATTTGCTGTTTTTGCCTTTCTTGACTTAAAAAAAGATAAAAAGATGTGAAATTTAATGAGCTATAAAAATAAAAAAATATGGCTTTTTAATTTTTAGTTAGACCTCTGCTGACTATATAATCCTCAGTGAAATTTACTCAGTTATTTTGTACATTTTCACAAATGCAACCACACATTACACGTTTTTTTTAAAGTGAGCTCATGCGTTGAAAATGATTGGAATGTCTACTTCAAAGTGGAATTAAACTCTCTCAATCAACAATAATCAACATTTTTTATTAATTGCTATTATCCTTATGCTGGTAGCATTAGTAAATAGATAGTAAGGTATATTTTATTTACTTGTTTTAAACTTTGTATTTAATTTTCTTCAGTTGCTTCCTGGTGTCTGGCCTAGGCCAAAAAGATGTCATACATCATGGGAAGAGGGGCTTTCCCAGCTAAGCACAAGCTTGAAAGAGCAGAGCCCTCAAGCCCCTCATGTTTTGCATTGTATTGGTATTGTTCTGTCACATGTTCTGTCCCCCTTTGTAATGTACAGCGCTGAGCGAACTATTGGCGCTTTATAAATACTGTATAATAATAATAATAATAAGCACAACCTTCGGCCGTCATGCCTGAGCTAAAGGCAGCAGATGGATTCCAGGTAGCAAATGCTACATAAATCATCTGCCCTTAGTCAAGATGGCCATGGCTAGAAATGATCGGGGATGTATTTCAAAGTGATTTAAAAAAACAAAAAAACAAAATATGGAGACATGGATGGATTGGGGAGTTCTTTGAATATTAAAAATGAATTAGTGTTTTTGGCTTGTTGTCCTAGCTTGGCTAATGTTTCGGTAAAAAAATTTAAAGAATCAGCACTTACAGTACATTTATTGAGAAGTGTCCCTTGTGCTGGTGCTGGCTGCCCTAGTGGAAATCCAAAGTCCTCTGACCTTGGCAAATGCCCCAGCACCACTGACACCTCGGGTATACATGGTAAATTAATAATCATAATTAATACCTTGGGGTCACCTGAACATGAGATTAGAGACCTTGTAGCACATAACAAAGTATATTGTCAAATAATGATGTATAACAGTGAAACTTTTTAAAGCATAAATTATATAATGAGGCTTCACTTCATATAGTGAAGGTAGTACCGTAAACTCAATCCAGACCAGAATAAAGTGTAGCTCTCCTCACCTAGTGAGTACCATAAGGCAACAACAAGACTGGCATCAATGAGATCAGGACTAAGTTGCCTTTGGGCTCTTGAAATGAGGTTACTAAGCCTAGGCATTTGTAAAGGGAGATAGTTAGTATGCTGCTAACAGCACTCAATAGCAGGTGAACTATGTACAGTCTCTAAATTTAGTCTTCTGCTGGCTCCGTTGGGATCCTAAAAGAACATTGAAGTGGGATAGGCCAGCAAAAGGGTTAAGGTTCAGCAATATAGACTCTGGTCAAACAGGGCTAGCAGTGCTCACTACTAGACCAATGTGAAGTAACAGTAAAGGAAAGGGTGATAAGTCTTCCCAAGGGGTTTGCACAGAATCAGCAAAGAGGTCACTAATAGGTCAATGACCCGCTAACCAGCTGCTGTGGATCTGGTGTAGCAAGCTTCTTCTGATAGAAGGGAACCTTTTAAGGTGGTGTTGATCCCAGATGGCTTCCTGTGGTGATCAAATGAATGATGAACCCCTAAGCATAACAGCAGTTTTGCAGTGTCTCTGGTTTAGTCCTGCGTGGCAGCAGTAGCAGCAAGTCTGGAACACTATATTGGCAAAATTAGTGGAACGCCTGCTTTTACACTCACATGAACTTTAATGGCATCCCAGTCTTAGTCCGTAGGGTTCAATATTGAGTTGGTCCACCCTTTGCAGCTATAACAGCTTCAACTCTTCTGGGAAGGCCATCCACAAGGTTTAGGAGGGTGTCTATGGGAAGGTTTGACCATTCTTCCAGAAGCACATTTGTGAGGTCAGGCACTGATGTTGGAAGAGAAGGACTGCCTCGCAGTCTCCGCTCTAATTCATCCCAAAGGTGTTCTATTGGGTTGAGGTCAGGACTCTGTGCAAGCCAGTCAAGTTCCTCCACCCCAAACTCGCTCATCCATGTCTTTATAGACCTTGCTGTGTGCACTGGTGCGCAATCATGTTGGAACAGGAAGGGGCCATCCCCAAACTGTTCCCACAAATTTGGGAGCATGAAATTGTCCAAAATGTGTTAGTATGCTGATGCCTTAACTGTTCCCTTCAGTGGAACTAAGAGGCTAAGCCCAACCCCTAAAAAAAAACATCATACCATAATCCCCCCTCCATCAAATTTTACATTTGACACAATGCAGTCAGGCAAGTACCATTCTCCTGGCAACCGATAAACCCAGACAAGTCCATTGGATTGCCAGACAGAGAAGCATGATTGGTCACTCCAGAGAACACGTCTCCACTACTCTAGAGTCCAGTGGTGGCGTGATTTACACCATGGCATCCAATGCTTTGCATTGTACTTGGTGATGTAAGGCTTGGATGCAGCTGCTCAGACATAGAAACCCATTCCATGAAGCTCTCTACACACTGTTGTTGTGCTAATCTGAAGGCACATGACGTTTGGAGGTCTTTAGCTATTGACTCTGCAGACAGTTGGTGATTTCTGTGCATTGTGCGCTTCAGCATGCGCTGACCGAGCTCTGCCACTTCATGGCTGAGTTGCTGTTGTTCCCAGATGCTTCCACTTTGTTATAATCCCACTAAGAGTTGATCGTGGAATATTAAATAGCAAGGAAACGTCACGGATGGACTTATTGCACAGGTGATGACTAGAGATGAGCGAAGTATTCAAAAATTCGATTCGGCTGATTCGGCGAATTCGAGGAATAAATTCGATTCGATGCGAATATATTCGCTGCAAATTTAACTTATAAAAGGGTGTTTCTAGGCTTCAGAGAGCCTTCATATTAGTGCAGAACACTGTACCTTTAATTTAAATGCCCTTGGAGTCTGCTGGGGAAGAGAAATAATACTGTCAGTCAGTATGACATGCAGATGAGTGCCGACGATCTTAGAATCACCGCACACTTCACTCATTTGGGCAGTCACGGGGCCAAAACCAGAGTGTGGAGCCACAGTGTGGTGGTGGAGGCAGCAGCAATGGGAGGCCATACAGCACCCTATGACAAAAATGGAACCCACCAGCAGTGTGAGGAGACCTGAAAGTGGCACATGGCAGAGTGTGGCGATGGAGACAGCAGCAATGGGAGGCCGTACAGGGACCCATGAGAGACTCTGGACCTGGCAGCAGCATGAGGAGGCGGTAATCTGCCAGCACCCTATGACAAAAAATGGAACACACCAGCAGTGTGAGGAGACCTGAAAGTGGCACATGTTTGGGGCATGATTCATGGCGGATTTAGTCAGTTGTGTCAGGAACTGGTGGTTTGAATTCCAGACTAATCCACGCCTGATTCATTTTCACAAACGTGAGTCTCTCCACACTTTCGGTGGACAGTCGTGTCCTCCGCGGAGTTACAATACCTCCTGCTGCACTAAACACGCTCTCCGATGCCACACTACTGGCCGGGCATGACAGCCTTTCAAGGGCAGATTCAGCTAGTTGGGGCCAAAGGTCAAGTTTCGTTGCCCAGTAGTCAAGGGGATACCTCGGTTGGCAGGGTGCTGTCCAAGTAGGCCCAAGCCTGTTGTTTGAGGTCCTGCTCCAGGTCCACCTGATGCTGCTGCTGCTGCGGCTGGTTAGTAGTTTCCTCACTGCGCTGGTGAAGAAAGCTACTCATCATCGACTGCAGACTGAGGCAGCCGCTGCTGGTGGAGCTGCCACTGCTCCTACCACCCCACCCCTCCCCTGCTGCCATGGCAGCGGAACGCGAGCGCACAGGGCCCACAGTGTCTGAGGATGGACGTTGGCGCAGAAAGGCAGAGACCAACTGACTACATAGGTGGTTTTTATAGTACGTTATTTTGGCCTCCCTCTCAGCAGGTGTGAAAAAGGCCACCATTTTTGAACGGTAGCGAGGGTCCAACAAGGTGGACAGCCAAAAGTCATCCCTCTGTCTGATGGTTATTATTCGGCTGTCGCTACGCAAGCAACCGAGCATGCTATGGGCCATTTGTGCCAAGGAATGCGAGGGACTCCCTGCCTCCATCTCCACAGCATACTGCCACGGTACGTCTGGGTCCTCTGTCTCCTCCTCCTCCTCCTCTACCAGATGCTCCTGCTCCTCCACTCCTGTCCGCTGAGTGGAAAAACCACCCATTTCACTCAATAATTCCTGAGCACAAATGTCCTCCTCTACCTCCTCCTCTTCTTCCTGTCCTGCCCTCACAGGGGTCATGTGGCGTTGAGATCTGTGCGCCACGTCTACCGCACCCTGACCAGCCATTGTTAACAGCATTTGTTCCAGGACGTGCAACAGAGGAATGACGTCGTTCATCCCATAGTCCTGCCGACTCACGAATAGCGTGGCCTCCTCAAAGGGCCTGAGCAAGCGGCAGGTGTCACGCATGAGCTGCCAATGGCTGACATCGAAGTTACACAGGGGAGTACCTTTATCCGCTTGTAACATCAGGAAATCGGTGATGGCCTTTCGCTGTTCGTAAAGGCGGTCTAACATGTGTAGGGTTGAATTCCACCTTGTTGCAACGTCGCAGATCAGGCGATGCTGTGGAATTCCGTTCTGCCGCTGCAGCTCAAGGAGGGTGTGCTTTGCGGTGTAGGAATGGCTGAAATGCATGCAAAGTTTACGTGACATTTTAAGGATGTCTTGCAGTGGGATGGTGGATTTTAGGAACCGCTTGACAACCAGATTGAACACGTGAGCCATGCATGGCGCATGGCACAACCTTCCTTGACGCAGAGCAGACACCATGTTCTTTCCGTTGTCGGTCAACATGCTTCCGATTTTCAGTTTGCGCGGAGACAGCCATCTGTCGATTTCTCTGTTCATTACACTCAGAAGTTCCTCCCCTGTGTGACTACGTTCGCCAAGGCATACCAGGTGCAGCACAGCGTGACACCGTTGCGCCCTGCACATGTGATATGCCGGTCGGGTAATGGGACTTGGCACGGGGGTGGCGGCTGAGGACACGGCGGAAGAAGAGGTGGTAGAGGCGGACATCTTTTGTGGACCAAGGACGTGCAAACGTGGAGGCAAAAGCGGCGTGACCTGTCCAAGTTGCTGGTGCGGCTGTGCCGGCACCACGTTCACCCAGTGGGCCGTAAATGACATGTACTGTCCCTGACCGTAGTTACAGCTCCACACGTCGGCGCTGCCGTGCACTTTGGCAGAGACCGACATGCTCAAAGACTGGCCCACCATCTCTTCTACATGTGAATGCAGGGCTGGCACTGCCTTTTTGGCGAAGAAATGACGGCTTGGCACTCTCCACCGCGGCGCGGCACAAGCCATCATTTCTCGGAAAGGTGCTGAGTCCACCACTTGGAAAGGGAGGGACTGCAGCACCAGCAACTTGGACAGGAGGACGTTCAGCTTCTGCACCGTCGGGTGCGTGCTCGCAAACTGTTGTCTCTTGGAAACGGATTCCAAGAAAGACTGCTGACAGAATCCGTGAAGAGGAGTAGCAGGAGAAGGAGCATCTGAACGAGCGGAAGATGCCAACGAGCGACAACTCCCCTCAGCAGAGGTG
Source organism: Staurois parvus (assembly GCF_062004578.1). Lineage (NCBI taxonomy): Eukaryota > Metazoa > Chordata > Amphibia > Anura > Ranidae > Staurois > Staurois parvus. The sequence goes on along the minus strand of NW_028317965.1, from coordinate 5,681,362 downwards.
TTGGAGCCTTGACTGGCTGATAGAGGGCGATTGACGTCGGGTGACGGAGCAAGTAACGGAGCGGGTGATGGTGCGGGGGCTGGGGAAGGCAGAACCGCTGTATCTTTATCACGGTTTTCCCAGGCCACCAAATGGCGACGTTGCATATGCTGCCGCAACGCTGTAGTCCCAACATGGGCCCCCTGGCCACGTTTGACTTTCTGGCCACATAGTCGACATACAGCTACGTTTACTTCCTCGGGCGGCTTGACGAAAAATTGCCACACCGCCGAGTAGGAAACTTTGCCCCCGATACTCCTCACTGGCTGACTGCTACTTCCTCCGTGCACACCGGCACCACTACTGGCCGTGGTGGTAGGCTGCAGTGGAGCTGGTGCTCTACTCCGTGGCCGTTTGCCTCCACTGACACTGCTGCGACCCTGCTGCCTCCTGGGCAACCCACCGACTGTTTTGCTCGCTGCCAAGCTGCCACCCTCTTCTCCTGATGATGCGGAAGCAATAGCCTGATGACGACGAGGCTGCCAAGTGCGATCAGCCTCATCATCATCAATTAGGGTCTCCGCCTCACTACTAGCCCCCTCGGCTGCGTGTGGGTCAGGAGACAGACCTGCCTCTAGACCGGCTACCGAGCCACTCTCCTCGCCACTACTTCTTCGCCTGGCTGCTGAAGAGGCGGATGTCTCCCCCCGTTCCTGACCGCCCTCTGTTAGCTCTTCCTCACTGTACAGTGGGGCTGAGCCCACAGCATGCGATACTTCGCTTGGTGAGGGAACACCAAAGGACAGGGGCAGGTAGAGGACACGTGATTTCAGTGGGCTTGCTCCCGGGCCATGCCAACTAACGGTTGTGTCTGACGTACCCACCGACCGTTGGCTGTAGGTGTCAGAGGTGACCTGGGAAGAGGAAGACGACCGAGCCAACCAATCGATGACGGCAGGGTTGTCGGTGGAGACACGACCGCTGGATGACACCGGGAGCACTGGCCTCTGGCTGCGACTAGTGCTGCCTCGACCCCTTCCTCTGCTGCCACGTCTGCTTGCTCCTAAAACATTGCCTCCTCTGCCACTCCTCTGCATGTTGTCTGACATACTCTTTAATTCAACGATTCTGTGTCCCTGAGTAACAATTCTGTGTCCCTGAGTGACAATTCTGTGTCTGTCCCTGAGTAACAATTCTGTGTCCCTCAGTAACAATTCTGTGTCCCTCAGTAACAATTCTGTGTCCCTCAGTAACAATTCTGTGTCTGTCCCTGAGTAACAATTCTGTGTCTGTCCCTGAGTAACAATTCTGTGTCCCTCAGTAACAATTCTGTGTCCCTCAGTAACAATTCTGTGTCCCTCAGTAACAATTCTGTGTCTGTCCCTGAGTAACAATTCTGTGTCCCTCAGTAACAATTCTGTGTCCCTCAGTAACAATTCTGTGTCTGTCCCTGAGTAACAATTCTGTGTCTGTCCCTGAGTAACAATTCTGTGTCCCTCAGTAACAATTCTGTGTCCCTCAGTAACAATTCTGTGTCCCTCAGTAACAATTCTGTGTCTGTCCCTGAGTAACAATTCTGTGTCCCTAAGTAACGTTTCTGTGGCCCTAAGTAACGGTTCTGTGTCCCTAAGTAACGATTCTGTGGCCCTAAGTAACGTTTCTGTGGCCCTAAGTAACGATTCTGTGGCCCTAAGTAACGTTTCTGTTGCCCTAAGTAACGTTTCTGTGGCCCTAAGTAACGATTCTGTGGCCCTAAGTAACGTTTCTGTGGCCCTAAGTAACGTTTCTGTGGCCCTAAGTAACGATTCTGTGGCCCTAAGTAACGATTCTGTGGCCCTAAGTAACGTTTCTGTGGCCCTAAGTAACGTTTCTGTGGCCCTAAGTAACGGTTCTGTGGCCCTAAGTAACGTTTCTGTGTCCCTAAGTAACGTTTCTGTGGCCCTAAGTAACGTTTCTGTGTCCCTAACTCCGTCCCTAATACAGAGCGGTCTGCCTCTCTTGAATGACTGGAGGCAAATGGAGAATTCTAAAATGGCCGCAATTTATAGCTCGACCATTACACAGTGCTGGCTGGCTGGCTGCTGATTGGCTAATGCGATCACATGTCATGAATGAATGCATTATGGGTCAGCGCGCCTTGTCTGCGCGCCTTCCCAGAGATCCCCGCTCCGTCTACGCACATGTCGCCGCCATTTTTGGCAAAATTTCGATTCGCGCATCCGAAGTCTGCTAATTTTCGGATTCGTCGCGAATCGAAATTTTCCTAATATTCGAAACGAATTCCACTTCGCCAAGTTCGATTCGCTCATATCTAGTGATGACCTATCACGGGACCATGCTTGAATTCACTGAGCTCCTGAGAGCGGCCCATTCTTCACACAAATGTTTGTAGAAGCAGTCTGCATGCCTAGGTGCTTGATTTTATACTCCTGTGGCCATGGAGGTGATTGAAACACCTGACTCCAATGATTTGGAGGGGTGTCCCAATACTTTTGGCAATATAGTGTATGTTCAGGGTCCCTGGTGGCACAAAGAACAGGCCACAGTACAGGACTTGACCACAGCAGCCAGTTGCACCCTCTCTTTGTCTCAGTCCAGTGGTCTGCAGCTGAGCAAACAGCTCTCCAGAGTTGACAGGCCCTGCTGCTGATACAGCACACAGTCACTAACCAGCTTCCTAAGTTCTCTCACCCTCTCCAACAGCATGGCTAAAGACCTGGTGTAAGAGGGAAGGATTTGGATTTCTAGAGCACTGGGCTGACTTTTCATTGGGGTGCATCCTATATGCTAGAGATGGTTTGCCCCTAAATGGAAGGGGGTCTGCGGTGCTGGGGGAGAGGTTTATGGGGAGGCTGGAGGAGTATTTAAACTAGGATTGAGGGAGGATGGTGAATTATAATATAATAGGGCAGAGAGATCAGAGGGGGGTCAGTCCTTATTGGTGGGTGGAATGGGGAAAGATGGGGGGAGGGCTATGGCAGATGATAAGAAGGTTTTCATGTTACACACAACAAGTGGAATTGATACCATTTATATGAAAATAAAAAAAAGTGTCAATGAATGAAAGTGTTTGTTCACCAATGCCAGAAGTCTGCCAAGCAAAATAGTTCAGCTGGAGGTTTTGGTGCATGAAGAGAGCTATGAGTTAATTGGTATTGCTGAATCTTGGCTTCATTCTTCACATGACCGGGCCATTAACATTCCTGGCTATATTCTCTTTCGGAGAGACAGGGTAAAAAGGAAAGATGGTGCCTGTCTCTATGTGAGAAGTGATCTCAAAGTGAGTGTGAAAGAGGACCTAGTTGATGGAGAGTGTGATGAGGCTGAAGTATTGTGGGTGGAACTGCACATGGGGGTACGTACTATAAAGGTAATCATTGGAGTTTGTTATAGGCCACCCAGTGTTAATGAGGAGGGTGAAACTCAGCTCCTTGCACAGACTGAAAGGGCTGCAAGAGCTGGGACAATGATAATAAAATTGGGGGATTGTACCTACCTGAAAATTGACTGGAGTAATGGTACTGCAGGAACAGTTAAAGGGCAAAAATGTAAAAACCTACTAAAGGACAATGTTATGGTACAGATCATAGAAGCCCCTACTAGGAACGATACTCTGCTGGACCTGGTCATCTCAAACCATGCAGAGCTTATTACGAATGTTCATATAAAAGAACATCTGGGTAGCAGTGACCATAACATAATTTAATTCATTGTTAGCTGTAAACAGCGAGCACATACGGGAAAAATAAAAACACACAACTTTAAGGGAGCTAATCTTCCAAGGCTGAGAGCTTCTCTTCAAGACTTAGACTGGGAGGGAATATTGGCATTGATGAACACAACACAGAAATGGGAGTTCTTCAAAAAGACTGTATGTGAACACACTGCAAAATATATTCCCATGGACAAGTTTAAAAGGCTAAAAAAAAACCTATGTGGCTTACGGCCAAAGTTAAAAAAGTTATAGATAATAAGAAAAGAGCTTTTATTAAATCTAAAAATGAAGGAACGCTATGATTGTTTAACTGTTACAAAGAATATAACAGAATATGTAAAAAGGAAATAAAGGTCACAAAAATTGAAAACGAATGACAGATTGCAAAAGATAGCAGGACAAACCCCAAAAAATTCTTCAAATATATTAATAGTAAAAAGGTCCAATCCAAGTATGTAGGCCCTATACAGAATAATATAGAGTGGGTGACTGGGGAGAAAGAGAAGGCAAATTTATTAAATACCTTATTCAGCTCTGTGTATACAAAGGAGCATGGGGGAGCTCTTGTCCATAATGGGCATGGTATTGACACAGCTCCAGATGATCCACATTGGCTCACAACTGATATGATCCAAAAATATTTAGACAGAATAAAGGTGAATAAAGCACCTGGACTGGATGGCATACACCCACGGGTCCTTAAATAATTAAGCTCTGTCATTTCAAAGCCATTGTTTCTAATTTTTAGGGACTCTTTAATGGCTGACATAGTACCACTAGATTGGTGTAATGCCAATGTGGTGCCAATATTTAAAAAGGGGTCAAAATCTTTACCAAGTAATTATAGACCTGTTAGTGTAACTTCTATAGTTGGGAAGATAATGGAGAGTTTAATAAAAGAGCATATAGATGAGTTCTTGCTGGAAAAAAATATTTTAAGCAACAGACAGCATGGATTCATGAAAGACAGAAGTTGGCAAACAAATCTGATTTCTTTTTATGAGGAGGTGAGCAAAACCTTGGACAGTGGGGTGGCGGTGGACGTGGTATACTTGGACTGAGGGGTGTCGGTGGACGTGGTATACTTGGACAGAGGGGTGGCGGTGGACGTGGTATACTTGGTTTTTGCAAAAGCGTTTGACACAGCTCCCCACACACGGCTAATGTGTAAGGTAAAGTCTACAGGCTTGGAAAAATCTGTATGTAAATGGATAGAAAACTGGCTAAAAGATCGTATTCAGAGAGTAGTGGTTAATTATTCATACTCTGAATGGTCTGGGGTTGTCAGTGGTGTACCCCAAGGTTCAGTGTTGGGACCCTTACTTTTTAATATATCTATAAACAATATAGGGTCTGGGATTATAAATCCCAATTCAGTCTTTGCAGATGACACCAAGCTGTGCCGGGGAATAACGTCCTTACAGGATGTCTCCAATTTACAAGCCGACCTCAATGCTCTGTGTAATTGGGCAACTATGTGGCAAATGAGGTTTAATGTTTATAAATGTAAGGTTCTGCACTTGGAGGCTAAGAATATGCATGCGTCATACATACTAGGGGGGTACAACTTTGGGAATCAATGGCAGAGAAGGATCTGAGAGTTCTGGTAGATCACAAGCTTAATAATGGCATGCAATGCCAAGTTGTGGGTTCTAAAGAGAGCAAAATCCTCTCTTGTATTAAAAGAGGTAAAGACTCCACAGAGAGATATATCATTTCCCCCATTACAAATGATTAGTAATGCCTCATCTGGAATATGCAGTTCAGTTTTGGGCACCATTTCACAAAAAGAACATTGGGGAACTGGAGAAAGTACAGAGAAGGGCAACCAAACTGATAAGAGGCATGGAGGAGATCAGCTATGAGGGAAGGTTATTATTATTTTATTTCAGGTACTTATATAGCGCTGTCAATTTACGCAGTGCTTTTACATGTATATATATATATATATATATATATATATATACAGTGGGCACCCCAGCTAAAAATTTGTATTAATGTGCATAAAGAAGCCAAGGAAAGATGGAAAAATCTCCAAAAGGCATCAAATTTCAGATTAGACATTCTTATAATATGTCAACAAAAGATAGATTTTATTTCCATCATTTACACTTTCAAAATAACAGAAAACAAAAAAATGGCGTCTGCAAAAGTTTGGGCACCTTGCAGAATTTATAGCATGCACTGCCCCGTTTGCAAAGCTGAGACCTGCCAGTGTCATGGATTGTTCTCAATCATCGTCTGGGAAGACCAGGTTATGTCAATCTCAAAGGTTTTAAATGCCCAGACTCATCTGACCTTGCCCCAACAATCAGCACCATTGGTTCTTCTAAGCAGTTGTCTAGAAAACTGAAACTGAAAATAGTTGACGCTCACAAAGCTGGAGAAGGCTATAAGAAGATAGCAAAGCGTTTTCAAATGTCAATATGCTCTGTTCGGAATGTAATTAAGAAATGGCAGTCATCAGGAACAGTGGAAGTTAAAGCAAGATCTGGAAGACCAAGAAAAACATCAGACAGAACAGCTTGCAGGATTGTGAGAAAAACAATTCAAAACCCACGTTTGACTGCACAATCCCTCCAGAAAGATCTGGCAGACACTGGAGTTGTGGTACACTATTCCACTATAAAGAGATACTTGTACAAATATGGTCTTCATGGAAGAGTCATCAGAAGAAAACCCTCTTCTACGTCCTCACCACAAAAATCATCGTTTGAACTTTGCAAATGAACATATAGACAAGCCTGATGCATTTTGGAAACAAGTTCTGTGGACCGATGAGGTTAAAATTGAACTTTTTGGCTGGAATGAGCAAAGGTACGTTTGGAGAAGAAGGGGCACAGAATTTAATGAAAAGAACCTCTGTCCAACTGTTAAGCATGGGGTTGGATCAATCATGCTTTGGGGTTGTGTTGCAGCCAGTGGCACAGGGAACATCTCACGAGTAGAAGGAAAAATGGATTCAATAAAATTTCAGCAAATTTTGGATGGTAACTTGATGCCATCTGTGAAAAAAGCTGAAGTTAAAGAGAAGATGGCTTCTACAAATGGATAATGATCCTAAACACACCTCGAAATCCACGGGGGATTACATCAAGAGGCGTAAACTGAAGGTTTTGCCATGGCCTTCACAATCTCCTGACCTCAACATAATTGAAAATCTATGGCTAGACCTTAAAAGAGCAGTGCGTGACAGACAGCCCAGAAATCTCAAAGAACTGGAAGACTTTTGTAAGGAAGAATGGGCAAAGATACCTCAAACAAAAATTGAAAGACTCTTGGCTGGCTACAAAAAGCGTTTACAAGCTGTGATACTTGCCAAAGGGGGCAGTACAAGATATTAACTCTGCAGGGTGCCCAAAATTTTGCAGACGCCATTTTTTTGTTTTCTGTTATTTTGAAAGTGTAAATGATGGAAATCAAATCTAACTTTTGTTGACATATTATAAGAATGTCTAATCTGTAATTTGATGCCTTTTGGAGATTTTTCCATCTTTCCTTGGCTTCTTTATGCACATTAATACAAATTTTTAGCTGGGGTGCCCAAACTTTCGATCCCCACTGTATATATATATATATATATATATATATATATATATATTGTACATTCACATCAGTCCCTAACCCTCAAGAGGCGTACAATCTAAGATTACGTGCCAGTTCATACTACATACATTTCGGTTGCTTTTTTTCTGCATCCAAGACGCACAGAAAGTATGTTATATGGTTGTCAATGTCATAGTTCACATGATTGCTTGCAGTTCCAGTGCAATCTGGTTGCAAAAATAAAAGTAGAACATGGTGCATGATGTGGTAATGATGATGTGGTAAAACACATCAAAAATGCCCCGGAATGCACCAAAAGGCACCAAAAACACACCAGAAAGCACATATCTCTATTTAAATTGAAGAAAAAGAGAGGGGAAACTGAACTGCATAAAAAATGTACTGGAACCCATCAAAAACGCACCAGAATGTGTCAAAAAAACGCATGTGGAAATGCATCTGGACTGTGTTTCTATAATGTGAACCAGTCCTTAAGAAACTGAATGTATTCTCTCTTGGAAAGAGGGGATTAAAGGGGGATATGATCTCCATGTATAATACATAAGGGGGGATATGATCAACATGTATAATACATAAGGGGGATATGATCACCATGTATAATACATAAGGGGGATATGATCCCCATGTATAATACATAAGGGGGGATATGATCTCCATGTATAATACATAAGGGGGGATATGATCTCCATGTATAATACATAAGGGGGGATATGATCACCATGTATAATACATAAGGGGGGATATGATCTCCATGTATAATACATAAGGGGGGATATGATCTCCATGTATAATACATAAGGGGGGTATGATAAACATGTATAATACATAAGGGGGGTATGATCAACATGTATAATACATAAGGGGGGATATGATCACCATGTATAATACATAAGGGGGGATATGATCTCCCTGTATAATACATAAGGGGGGATATGATCACCATGTATAATACATAAGGGAGGATATGATCTCCATGTATAATACATAAGGGGGATATGATCTCCATGTATAATACATAAGGGGGGATATGATCACCATGTATAATAAATAAGGGGGGATATGATCTCCATGTATAATACATAAGGGGTGATATGATCTCCATGTATACTACATAAGGGGGATAGGATCTCCATGTATAATACATAAGGGGGGATATGATCTCCATGTATAATACATAAGGGGGGATATGATCTCCATGTATAATACATAAGGGGGGATATGATCTCCATGTATAATACATAAGGGGGGGATATGATCTCCATGTATAATACATAAGGGGGATATGATCTCCATGTATAATACATAAGGGGGGATATGATCAACATGTATAATACATAAGGGGGGATATGATCACCATGTATAATACATAAGGGGGGATATGATCTCCGTGTATAATACATAAGGGGGGATATGATCTCCATGTATAATACATAAGGGGGGGATATGATCACCATGTATAATACATAAGGGGGGGATATGATCACCATGTATAATACATAAGGGGGATATGATCTCCATGTATAATACATAAGGGGGGATATGATCACCATGTATAATACATAAGGGGGATATGATCTCCATGTATAATACATAAGGGGGGATATGATCGCCATGTATAATACATAAGGGGGGATATGATCTCCAGGTATGATACATAAGGGGGGATATGATCTCCATGTATAATACATAAGGGGGGATATGATCTCCATGTATAATTCATTAGTGGTTCATATAGTGAACTCGGTGTAGAGTTATTCACCCTGAGCTCATCACAGAGGACAAGGGGGCACTCTTTACGTCTGGAGGAAAAGAGATTTAATCTCCAAACATGGAAAGGTTTCTTCACAGTAGGATCTGTGAAAATGTGGAATAGACTCCCTCAAGAGTTGGTTCTGGCCAGCTCAGTGGATTGCTGTAGAAAAGTCCTGGATTCTTTCTTGAATACACAGAATATAACTGGATATAACATTTATAGGTAAAGTTGATCCAGGGAATATCCGATTGCCTCCCGGGGGATCAGAAAGGATTTTTTCCCCTGCAGGAGCAAATTGGATCGTGCATTGCTGGGTGTTTTTGCCTTCCTGTGGATCAACTGTGGGTATAGGTTTATACCTTTTTTTTTTCATGAATGGTGGACTTTAGTCTTTTTTCAGCCAGACTATGTAAGGTTCCTCCCTTCTACACACTGGAGGTGATCTCCCAAGGACCTTGCCTGTTCTTGGGCTTTTCTATTGATATGGCTCCTCCTAGGCGCCTCCTGCCTCCAGGCACACTGGATCCTGCAGCTTCTTTGCCTGCAATGATAATGGCACAAAAACGCCCAAACTACAGCCATGCTTGAAAGATCAGGAGCTTAAATTCCATAGAAGCTCCATCTTGTGATGAAAAAAGGGAACTGCATTCAGGGAATGGTAACAATACTAATTATAATGCGTTACAGAATCTGCATAGTCCAGTAACAGCAATTCTGGTTGCATATATTATCATAAGGTTAGGTTCACATCACTGCAATATGCATTCTATGTCTAGACAGCACATTCATTTCCATGGGCTACCTTACCCACAGAAACAAAAGAGAAAGTAGTCCCTGACCCTTTTTAAAAATCACACCACAATGAACCAAATGGTGCCATGACAACATGTGGCTTCAAATGGGTGCAGTTTGCCAATTCCTGGGGTTGCCATGAAGAATTAACCACTTGGTAACCGCGCTATAGCCGAATGATGGCTACAGTGCGGTTACCCAGCTCTGGGAGGGCGTCCTATGACGTCCTCCCAGAACGCACCCTCCTGCACGCCCCAGGGGTGCGCACCCAGCAATCTCCATGATCGCTGCGTCCTACGGACACAGCAAATCATAGAGTAAATACAGTTGGCAGTTATCTGCAGCACTTTCCTCACACTGTCACTGCGTGAGGAAAGTACTGCCGATAACCAGCAGCTGTCAGAGGAGATCGGCACTGATGATCAGTGTCCGTATGATCAGTGCCCTGCAGTGCCGCTCACCAGTGCCCAGCAGTGGCACCCACCAGTGCCCAGTAGTGCCTCCCATCACTGCCACCCAACAGTGCCCTTCAGAAGTGCCTCTCATCAGTGCCCAGCAGTGCCACCCATCAGTGCCCCCAGCAGTGCCACCCATCAGTGCCACCCATAAGTGCCCAGCAGTGCCCATCAGTGCCGCCTATCAGTGCCGCCTATCAGTGCCTCCAGTCAGTGCCATCAGTCAGTGCTATCAGTCAGCACCGCCCATCAGTGCCACCTATCAGTGCCCATCAGTGCCACTTATCAGTGTAGCATCATCAGTGCCTCCTCATCAATGCCCACCACTGCCACCTCATCAGTACCAACTCATCAGTGCTGCCAATCCATGCCACCTCATCAGAGCCTATCAGTGCTGCCAACCCATGCCCATCAGTGCTGCCTATCAGTGCCCATTAGTGCTGTCTCATCAACGTACATCAGTGAAGGAGAAAAATTACCTATTTGCTAAATTGTATAATAGAAACAAAGAAAATTTTTTTTTTTCAAATTTTTTTCTCTTTTTTTGTTTATAGTGAAAAAAATAAAACACCCAGTGGTGATTAAATACCAACAAAAGAAAGCTCTATATGTGTGAAAAAAAAAATGATAAAAACGTCATATGGGTACAGTGTTGCATGACTGCGCAATTGTCCTTCAAAGTACGACAGCGCTGAAAGCTGTAAAATGGCCTGGGCAGGAAGGGGGTAAAAGTGCCCGGTAGGCAAGTGGTTAATATAATCTCATTATACAGATACAAACTGGCTAACATGTTAATCCTCCCCACATAGAAATAAAACTAACATATAATCGCATACAATACATAAAATACGATCATGCATTAATTAAGTTGCTTACTTTTAGTTGATCTCAGAGGTTAGGCTCCCATGATGGGATACAAATAATGGAGACTGAGCTGTCGGGCAGCATGATGCACTAGAACAGGTGGGAAGGGACATAAAATTTTCAAGAACGTCAGCTACTGGGATGCAAATCAGCTGCTTTTGCATTACAAGAGAAAAAAAAAAAAAAAGATAAAATCGTTAACCACTATAGTTAGTGCACCTCATTTTAAAATAATGTACTGCTTTTGTTTTAATTACACCAGAGTACTTTCTAAACTCCCCGTGCAGCTTATTTTGGTACCAATTATTGGCATAGGACTTAATCCACTAATTTGTTGACAGTTAAACATATTCATTGACAGAGATAATCATTGCTGTTTTTGATGGATAAATACACAGACAAATATTTATGATAAAAAAGTACTTTTAACTAAACGAAGCTTTTACATCCAAAAAACTCCCAACTAAAAACACGCCACTTCAACCAATATGTCGGAAATATTTCCAGGCCCTCTGTGTTTTAGCAGTCATGATTGGCTGTTGTGTGAATGGACCCTGCAAATAGTAGCTGCAGGCTTTATTCATAAATACACTGTAACAATATTGTTACAAAGTATTTCTGGTGATTATGAACAGATCAAAGGCTGTGCATGATCTGTATATAACAGTAACTCCAGCAATCCCACAAATGTAAAAAGATTATATATATATATATACAGGTGAAACTCAGAAAATTAGAATATCGTGCAAAAGTTAATTTATTTCAGTAATGCAACTTAAAAGGTGAAACTAATATATGAGATAGACTCATTACATGCAAAGCAAGATAGTTCAAGCCGTGAATTATCATACTTGTGATGATTATGGCTTACAGCTCATGAAAACCCCAAATCCACAATCTCAGAAAATTAGAATATTGTGAAAAGGTGGAATATTCTCGGCTCAAAGTGTCCCAATCTAATCAGCTCATTAAGCCATAACACCTGCAAAGGGTTCCTGAGCCTTTAAATGGTCTCTCAGTCTGGCTCAGTAGGAATCACAATCATGGGAAAGACTGCTGACCTGACAGTTGTGCAGAAAACCATCATTGACACCCTCCATAAGGAGGGAAAGCCTCAAAAGGTAATTGCTAAACAAGTTGGATGTTCCCAAAGTGCTGTATCAAAGCACATTAATAGAAAGTTATGTGGAAGGGAAAAGTGTGGAAGAAAAAGGTGCACAAGCAGCAGGGATGACCGCAGCCTGGAGAGGATTGTCAGGAAAAGGCCATTCAAAAGTGTTGGGGACTTTCACAAGGAGTGGACTGAGGCTGGAGTCAGTGCATCAAGAGCCACCACACACAGACGGATCCTGGACATGGGCTTCAAATGTCGCATTCCTCTTGTCAAGCCGCTCATGAACAACAAACAACGCCAGAAGCATCTTACCTGGGCTAAAGAAAAACAAACCTGGTCTGTTGCTCAGTGGTCCAAAGTCCTCTTTTCTGATGAGAGCAACTTTTGCATCTCATTTGGAAACCAAGGACCCAGAATATGGAGGAAGAATGGAGAGGCACACACTGCAAGATGCTTGAAGTGTGAAGTTTCCACAGTCTGTGTTGATTTGGAGAGCCATGTCATCTGCTGGTGTTGGTCCACTGTGCTTCATTAAGTCCAGGGTCAACGCAGCCGTCTACCAGGAGATTTTGGAGCACTTCATGCTTCCTTCCACAGACGAGCTTTATGGGGATGCTGACTTCATTTTCCAGCAGGACTTGGCACCTGCCCACACTGCCAAAAGCACCAAAACCTGGTTCAATGACCGTGGGATTACTGTGCTTGATTGGCCAGCAAACTCGCCTGACCTGAACCCCATAGAGAATCTACGGGGTGTTGCCAAGAGAAAGATGAGAGACATGAGACCGAACAATGCAGAAGAGCTGAAGGCCGCTATTGAAGCATCCTGGTCTTCCATAACACCTCAGCAGTGCCACAGGCTGATAGATTCCATGCCACGCCGCATTTAGGCAGTAATTGCTGCAAAAGGGGCCCAAACCAAGTACTGAGTATATATGCATGCTTATACTTTTCAGAGGTCCGATATTGTTCTATGTACAATCCTTGTGTTATTGATTGCATGGAATATTCTCATTTTCTGAGATTGTGGATTTGGGGTTTTCATGAGCTGTAAGCCATAATCATCACAATGATGACAAATCACGGCTTGAACTATCTTGCTTTGCATGTAATGAGTCTATCTCATATATTAGTTTCACCTTTTAAGTTGCTGCACTGAAATAAATGAATGAATGCACGATATTCTAATTTTTCGACTTTCACCTGTATATACTGTATGTTGATATGCATTTTTATTACAAAATATATGAAAAATATTTTAAAAAATAAATTTCAAACACACTGTATGTCTTTAAAAATACAAATCTCTATATATATTTATTTATTGAAATATATTTTGAAATATATTGAATATGGCCAAAATTGTAGTATTTCAAATATATGTCAATATATTTGGGAAGAATATTTTTCAAATATATTTCAAATATATTTTTCTTCCATGTGGGTCTTGTCTACAAAATTGCACTTGTCAAACTTTATAAACAAAAGGGGAGTTTACTGTCCTTCAAACTTTAGGGGGGCTGGACTGTAGCCAGTAGAAGAAGAAAATGTCCTATTGTCAGCTGAAGTAAACAATGCCCCTCAGCACCACATCCCCAAAAACCAATAGTAAAGAAAAACAAAAAGAGGAGTAAATGGGACTTTCAAGGTGCTAATAACGTCACCCTCAGGAAAAAAATACAACACAGACAAATCATCAATATTTATTGCAGATTCATATTAAATGAAATGGGGTATCACCCCCATAAAAACATCTACTGGAGGTATTAGCATGGATAGTCAATTCAGCAGCCCCACACACCTTCCAAACAGGGGCGGACTGACAACTCATGGGGCCCCCGGGCAATAGGGGATCATGGGGCCCCTGTGTCCTTGCCCAAACTCAAAAAAGCCTATGAAAAAGGTATCAGGGGCATCTCATGGGGCCCCCTACTGACCCCGGGCCCTCGGGCAGTGCCCGAGTCTCCAAATGGTCAGTCTGCCCCTGCTTCCAAATAAGAAACATGTAAGTTACAAGGTCACAAATAATCGGATAAACATAATAAAAAGAACGGTGCTAGATTCCAATGCATAGCATGAGGCACATGACAGGTATTCGTTATTTAGGCTTTAGGGGTTTAATAGACCCCAATGTCTCTCCTGCCCTCCAATGCATCTAAGCAGAGATCTGATCAGTTAGATGCTTCTGTGGCTGTACCGGCCAGGCAATGGAAGCTAAAAGTAACAAAATCACTTCCATGCAGTGCAGAGAAAATCGAGGCATGTGTGTAGCTTGGTTTCCTCCCATTCGCCAGACTAGACTAAATATGGTCTCGGGCTCTCAGTAAGACTGGGAGAGCCCAGGAAAAATGTTGAGGGCAGGGGTGGACTGACCATTTGGAAACTCGAGCACTGCCCGCAGGCCCGGGGTCAGTAGGGGGCCCCATGAGATACCCCTGGTACCTTTTTCATAGGCTTTTTTGAGTTTGGGCAAGGACACAGGGGCCCATGATCCCCTATTGCCCGGGGGCCCCATGAGTTGTCAGTCTGCCCCTGGTTGAGGGGGAGTGCCGGTGGGGCTAAGGAACACCATGCCGCCTGCATAGTGAGAGTGATCAGCAGTTATACAGCCACAAGATCTTTTTAAGGCAGGCCATACATGGTACAATTTTCTTTCCTGATATAATCACTCTATACCCTCATCAACAAAGTTAGTGTTGATGGAGGAATGCTTCCTGTGGAGCTATTGTGTTCTGCCAGTGTGCAGCTTTCCCAGCCGGCAGAACACAATGATCACTGCTACTGGCTATAGCCACTGGCCATGATTGCATGCAAAGAATCCGATAGGCTGGTTGTACTGAAGTCAATCAAATCTTGGCCAGTCCCTGTTTGATACACCTACTCTGATGGTTTTATCCATCTCTACATTTAGGCCAGGAACCTGCTGACGAGAGACAGCACAAGCAGAAGCTGATGGCTGCTATTGCAACCATCAGCTTGTGTTTATCCATCAGCTCCTTAGATATATGTAGTGCGTCCAAAGAACTGAAGTAGTTAACAACAAATTCCAGATATGTGAATTTATACCCTCTTAGCATAGGTGGCTCTGCAACTTTAGCTTTGGCTCCTTCTGTAATCAAGGAACAGTAATTGGTTGGTCTGGCCTCTGCAAGGTTTCACAGGCTGGGAGTTTGATTGCTTCCCTCTGCCTCTGGAAGAGCTTAGGGCAGGAGATTCAAATTGACCATTCTTGCAGCCATTGAGAACTACTGAGTGAGCTGTGATTGGTCACAGCTTATCACATGGTACAATACTGTTGTGAATAGCCTTGTACCATGTGACCTCTGTGATCATTCACAAATTTCACATGTAGTAAGCAATGATGTCAGAAGTGACATCTTGCTTACTACTCTGCATGTGATCACTGATTGGCCAATCAGTGATCACATGATCGGGACCTCGTACAGAGGTCCCATCTGACGACCGGTGTTCCACTGTGTCCGGAGCCCAGGGAGCGCGCACAAGCAGGGTGCAGGGAGGCCGTTTATAAATGGCCATCCACCCCTGCACTGCCACCGTCCGGCCGTTTATATACAAGTGCCGGACGGGAGGTGGTTAAGGCTCTGTTCACACCTATGCAGTTTGCGTTTTGTCCATTTTGCAGTACTTTTCGCAGTTCGTTTTGCTGTTTTCTACGCGTGTTTTTGACGTGTTTTGTTTAGCTCTTTTTTTTTTTAAGTGCATTTTTTTTTTGCTGGGCAGAATAAAAATGCAAAACGCAAAAACGCACTACCTTGCATTTCATCAGATTCTCCACTGAACTCTAGTGTAGCGAAAACACTGCTTTTTGCTTCTAAAAAAGTCCCTGACCCTTTCCAAAAACACAGCAGCTCAAAAAAGCATCTATGTGAACATGTTCCATAGGAAACCATATTAAATGGACTGTAGTGCGTTTCTGCAAAAAGCACTAAAAAATGAATTGGTGTGAATGGAGCCTAAACAAAAGACCGTTTTCTGGCATGATCAGAAATATTTTCAATATCAATGCCAAAATTTCACAATTTCTGCAACTTTTGATAACAACTGTAGATAGATTCGATCAAATGGAGTCGATTGGCCAGGGCAGGGAATTAGTGATCATCTGACACTCAATATTTAATTCAATCAAATCGATCAAATCTGCAAATAATCTAATGGTAGCCACAAATTTTTCTATATTTTTTTTATCCAATTCAATCAACACAATCAAAATCGGAAAACAATTGAATAGCTATAACCAGGGGCGGACTGACAACTCATGGGGCCCCTGGGCAATAGGGGATCATGGGGCCCCTGTGTCCTTGCCCAAACTCAAAAAAGCCTATGAAAAAGGTATCAGGGGCATCTCATGGGGCCCCCTACTGACCCCGGGCCCTCGGGCAGAGCCTGAGTTTCCAAATGGTCAGTCCACCCCTGGCTATAACTTCCCTTCTGATCAATTTGGACACGATTTCAATCAGATTTGATCAAAGTCAATCGGCTAAGGCAGAATAATAATTTTGTATCATTTGGCAGAACTGAGATGCTTTGTTCATGAATATTTTAATCGATACGATTACGAGATGACGTGGTAAAAACAGAGATGTGATGTGTAAGTTACGATCATATCTTAAAGATCGATCGAAATCCACTTTTCCGTGTGGTATATCAATTGAATGAGTTGTCAATTATAGATCGATTATCCCAATCAGAAGAGATCAATTGGAAAATAAATAGTTTATCGAAGAGCCTCTGTAAGGCATAACTTTCCTTCCAATCAATTTAGACAGATTTCATCACAAACGAATGATCGTTTGACATCGATCGCCAGCACTGAGATTTGGAGTGGCCAGACTGAGATTACATGGTGGCAACTAGACATGTGCAAAATGAAAAAAATCTGTTTTGTTTTGATTCGTTATTTAATTTCATTTAGTTCGATTAGTTACGTAAATTAAATTCCTTTTTTAGAATTCGTTTTGTTTATTTGAATTCGACCAAATTCGAGATTTCGAATGGATTCGAAAATACATCCAACAGATTTGAAAATAATTCCAACGGATTAAAAAATAATTCCAAAGGATTCGAAAACAATTGTAACAGATTTGAACATAACTCTAACGTTACAATCCATAATCCACAATATATGTGTTTTGGATGGTATATGGGCTATATGAAGAGATGCGTGACCAGACTGGAAATTTCTAGTTCAGCAAAATTTTCACAGTGCCTTTGTTGATCACTACTCACGTCACCATAGTGCAGCTCACAATGTTTTGTAAATGATTTTAGTCTTTTCTATTCTATTCTTTTCTATTGTTTTATATTCTATTCTTATGTATTCTGTTCGAATTCAAATTCATTCTAGTCAAAATTCGAATTTTGGAAGGCAGTTATATTCTTTCTATTTGATTCTATCCTCCCTCCTAGATTGTAAACTCGAAAGAGCAGGGCCCTCGAACCCCTCGTGTATCACATTGTATTGTTTTCCTACTGTCGCATGTTCTGTCCCCCTTTGTAATGTACAGCGCTGAGCGAATTGTTGGCGCTTTATAAATACTGTATAATAAAAATATAATAATAATATTCTACTGTTTTTTACACTATTCTATTTTATTCTTTGATTCTCTATTCTAATCCTTTCTATTCTATTCTTTGATTCTCTATTCTAATCCTTTCTATTCTATTCTTTGATTCTCTATTCTAATCCTTTCTATTCTATTCTTTGATTCTCTATTCTAATCTTTTCTATTCTAGTCTTTGATTCTCTATTCTAATCTTTCCTATTCTAGTCTTTAATTCTCTATTCTAATCCTTTCTATTCTATTCTTTGATTCTCTATTCTAATTTTTTCTATTCTATTCTTTGATTCTCTATTCTAATCTTTTCTATTCTAGTCTTTGATTCTCTATTCTAATCCTTTCTATTCTAGTCTTTGATTCTCTATTCTAATCCTTTCTATTCTAGTCTTTGATTCTCTATTCTAATCCTTTCTATTCTAGTCTTTGATTCTCTATTCTAATCTTTTCTATTCTAGTCTTTGATTCTCTATTCTTTTTTTTTTTTTTTTTTATAATTTAAATATGTATTAATTTTTCATATAAACAAGTTATACAAACATACTCATTCAAACCTTAGCATATTATCAAAACATTTATCGTTTCATCCCTCCCCCCCCCTCCCCCTACCTATATACCACACATCTCCCCCTCCCCCCATCCAATCCCTGACCCCTTCTGCTCTGCATTTTCCTGTTCATTTCTGGAGATTATAATCCCTATAAAGAAAGAACAAAATATGTTTCCATATTATTCTATATTAATCCCCCATAACCTCTAAGGCTAGCCTAGACTTTTTGAATTCCTCCCATTTGTTCCATCTTCTATGGTGACTCTCCATCTCATCTTCATTCAAATGATAAAGTTCCTCCAATTGATTCTCTATTCTAATCTTTTCTATGCTATTCTTTTTTTTTTAATCCAAACAAATTTAATTGGAGAATAAACAGCAAATATAGGTAAAGTACTTCAGCATACAATTAAGGTCTATTCTATTCTTTGATTCTCTGTTCTAATCTTTTCTACTCTATTCTTTGATTTTCAGTTGTAATCTTTTCTATTCTAATGGATTCTATTCTTTTCTATTCTTTTATTTTCTGTTATATTTTGTTCTGTTTTACTCTAATATTTTCTACGGTATTCTGTTCTATTCTTTTATTTTCTATTCTGCTTTTTCCCTCTAGTTTTTTCTTGCTATTCTTTTATTTTCTACTCTGTTCTATTATTTTCTATTTCCTTATTTTCTGTTCTATTTTATTATATTCATGCTTTCAAATGCGAATTGGTTTTTGAACTTGTTTTCGAATTTGAATTAATTTTCTAATGTGTTTTTGAATTTGAATCAATTCAAATTTCGGCCAAATTTTGTTTCATTATTTCAGATTCGTTTAAATTCATTACTATTGTATATTCGGAATTCGGATATATCCGACTCTCCGAATAATGGAAAATTAGTTCGAATTTCGATTTGGAACGAAATGAACTGCACATGTCTAGTGGCAACTGATATGTGATCGATAAGCTACAATCATTAATAAGTGCAGCGCTAAATAAATAATGAATACAACTTTAAAAGTTCATAAAAGTTCATGAATAGTAAAATGGTAATAAAAATACAGGATCCCAACTTCAGCAGAACTCAGATGCTTGTGCTTGGAAGTCATAGTAAAATTGCGCACTCACCGGATGCTGAGCCAGGAGAGCCTGCGGAGGACCCGAGAAGAGGGGAATCCGGGCTGCTCTGTGCAAAACAACTGCACACCGCAGATGAAAGGGAAAAAAAGCCCACGAAGACTCCTGGGATCTATGACATCATATTGGCCTAGGCCAGAAACCAGGAAGTAACTGAAGAAATGTGAAGAAAAAAGTTTAAAACAAAACCTGCTCATGATGCTGGCTTATCCAAGCACCCAGAGGAGGGAATCCCTGTAACACAGGCTGCAGACCAATCCATCCTTAAAGTGGACCTCGGGATCAGCAGATCTTTTATCCAGCCCAAGAAATTCTGCTGTGCTGTTCCATACCTAGAAGGAAGTGTACCATATGCCTGACATATCCCGCTCCCATAAGTGGACTGTTGTGGATTTAATTATATGCATATATTCTATGCGCATCCGGTGAGTGCGCAATTTTACTATGACTTCCAAGCACAAGCATCTGAGTTCTGCTGAAGTTGGGATTCTGCATTTCTTTTACTATTCATGGACTTTTATGAACTTTTAAAGTTTTATTCATTATTTATTTAGCGCTGCACTTATTATTTATTGTTTGACAGAGGTTTTTATGGTTACCTTAGAGCAATAGCTGCTTTTTCTGGAGCACTCACTTTGCTTTATTTTGTATTTCAATGTTTTTATTAATTTTTAAACAGTATAAAACAGAGGCAACAAAACACACCCACGGAGGGGCTATCAATTGCACAGATAAAAAATGTAAAATAGAAAAACAGTGCTCTAACACCAGCAGAGCAAAAGGTACGCCCACGCAGGGGCCATCAATGGCACATAAGTTACAATAACATTAATGTAACTCTGACTGAAACAAACTAAAGGCAGCTATCCTCTGTCACACCAAAAACAAACAGCGAAAGAAAGAAAAGAGTACAAAGAGAAAAAAAACAAAAAACAAAAAAACAAAAACAAAATCAAAGAGCAGGGATCCAAGAACGCCAATACCGAATTCCATCACATCCCCAGACTAGCCGGGGGGAGCGTGGGAAAGGCGTATTGCAACCACGGCTCCCATATTTTCAAAACTTTACGGTGGGAGTCGTTGCAGATACTCGACATCTGTTCGTTGAGCATCATAGTGGTCATACGATCCCGCACCCCCTGAAGAGGGACAAACGGGCTCTTCCAGGCCTGAGTAATCTAGTGGCCGATAAAAACAAATAGGAAGCCAACCTCTGCTGGTGAGCCAAGAGGCCCGGTATGGGGCAATGAAGCAAAGAATACCAAGCATCCCGGGTATGGAGAGATGGAACAAGGTGAAAAGGAGGCCAAACACACGAGGCCAAAAACGAAACAGTCTCGGGCATGACCCCCAGATATGCAATACATCTCCATGATGGCCACAACCTCGAAAGCAGCGATCACTACAGGCAGGGTTTGCCTGGGCCAAGCGAGCTGGAACCCAGTACCAATGAAACAATACTTTATAGGCTGCCTCCAGCGTGGTCGTATTGAATGAGCATTTAGCTATGAGTGACCAGGCCTTACTCCAGTCCTCCGAATCCACAGCCACTCCCAGGCCGCGCTCCCACTGAACAACATATGAAAGAGAAGTGTGCGATGAGCACTTTGCTTTATTTTAATCACTAGCCTACAGGGCACTTATACCCCCTTCCTGTCCAGGCCAATTTCCAGCTTTCAGCGCTGTCACACTATGAATGATAATTGCGCGGTCATGCAACACTGTACCCATATGAAATTTTTATCATTTTTTTGTGACAGAGCTTTCTTTTGGTGGTATTTAATCACCTCTGGGTTTTTTATTTTTTCTTAAACAAACTAAAAACCACTGAAAATTTTGAAAAAAAAATGTTTTTTCTTAGTTTTTGTTATAAAATTTTGTAAATAAGTGATTTTTCTCCTTCACTGATGTGCGCTAATGAGGCTGCACTGATGGGCACTGACAGGCTGCACTGATGGACACTGATAGGTGGCACTGATGGGCACTGATGAGGAGGCACTGGTAGGTGGCACTGATGGGCATTGACAGGCATCACTGATGGGCACTGAAAGGCAGCACTGATACATGGCAATGATATATGGCACTGATAGGCAGCACTGATAGGCGGCACTGACTGGCACTGTTAAACGGCACTGACTGGCACTGTTAAACGGCACTGACTGGCACTGTTCGGCGGCACTGATGCGCACTGATAGGCAACACTGACTGGCACTGATATGCGGCACTGACTGGCAGCACTGATAGGTGGCACTGATTGACATTGATAGGTGGCACTGAAAGGCAGCTCAGATGGGCACTGATATGCGGCATTGATGTGCACTGGTACGCACTGATATGCGGCATTGATGTGCACTGGTACGCACTGATATGTGGCACTGATGTGGCACTGATGGGCACCAGCACGAGGAGCTGATGAGCACTGACAGCTGGCACTGCTGGGGCTACACTGATCATCAGGGCACACTAATCATCAGTGCCATGATGTTCAGTGTACATGTCCCCACCACGGAAAGCCGATTACCGGCTCTCCTCTCCTCTGTCAGCGTGACAGCTCGAGAGGAGAGAAATGCCGATAACCGGCATTTCCCTGTTTACATGTGATCAGCTGTGATTAGACACAGCTGATCACATGACCGAGCCGACATCTTCGGCTCTTTCCATGATCAGTGATCCGCTGTGTCCGAGGGACACAGTGCACCACCGATCGCCTCGCTGCGCGCTCCCTGAGCCGCGCATGCGCAGTGAGAATGGGAGGACGTCATATGACGTCCTCCCAGAACGAGAGAACCACCTTGCGCCCATCATTGTACTATATGGCGGGCGGCAGGTGGTTAAACAAGCTACAATCATGAGTTACAATTGTATCTTACCTCAATCCCTGTGTGTGTGGCATATCGGTCTATATAGTTGTCGACTAAAGATCGATTATCCTTATTGGAAGAGAGTCATAACTTCCCTTAAGATCACTTTAGATTTAGTCGAACAGCCAGGGTGGAAAGTTATTGATTGTTTGGCATCGATCTGCAGCACTGAGATCCTGTTATGAGCTATCAGACTATACGATTGCTTGGTGGCAACAGAAGTACAATTAATAAGTTACAATCATGAGTTACAATTGTATCTTAACTATCAAAATCTACTTCCTCATGTGTGGATATCAAATGAGTTGTCAACTATTAAGTCGGCCATACACAGGTCAAATTCCAAAATAATTTTCTTTTGAAAATCTTTTCTAAGATTAGTGGGTCGCAGAAATGGCCAATTTATGTATGGCCATCGAATTTGAGTGATTGGGCATGATGGAAATGTTTTCAAAAATGAACAAATTTCGAATCAATGATGGGAGAATAGTGCGAGAAATATAAACAAAAAAGAAATGAGTGTGAGCTGTGACCTGGAAAAAAAAGAAAATTCCCAGCCACGAAAATTCTTTTCTGTAGCAACATGGGGTGAAATTGAAGGCTTGGTTGGTTGAATTTCGAAATCAGTGGTGGCACCATCGGATTACAAAACGCACAAAATTTCAGATTTTCTAAAGAAAATTTGTTCGGAATTCAACCCACTTATGGCTTGCATTAGTCGATTATCCTATCGAAAGTGATCAATCGTAATTAATCTGAGCCTGAACACGATTTGATTGGATTGTGAGCTCTGCTGATTCCATGTAATGGCGGCCAATGTAATTATCTGGTGAATGTGCAATTCGATCAAAATGATCAAATCCTCAAATAATCAAATAGCCATATCCTCCCTTCCAATTGATTTAGATCAGATTTGATCAAACTGAGTCGATCAGCCAGGAGGGAATATCGTTGATCGGTTGGCATCAATCGGCAGCACTGAGATCCTATTTTGAGCAATCAGACTATGTCTAGGTTCACACCTATGCATTTTCTGCTGCGTTTTGCATAAACACACACCAGTCCATTTAACATGATTTCCTATGGGACACATTCACATCTCCGCGTTTTCACCGGGTGCGTTTTTTTGCGAAGGGTCAGGGACTTTTTTGAACGCAAAAAGTTGCAGTTTCGGTTCTATAGACTTCAATGGAAACGCTTCAGAAAAACATGTAGTGCATTTTTGCCACGTTTTTGATGTGTTTTGTGTTTTAAACCTGCCTAGCAAGAGAAAAAAAAAAACATGAAATGCAAAACGCACTGCAGAATCGGATCAAACATAAACTGCATGGGACATGTTCACATCTTCGCGTTTTCACCCGGTGCGGTTTTTGGGAAGGTTCAGGAACTTTTTTAAACGCAAAAAGTTGCGGCTTTGGTTCTATAAACTTTAATGGAAATGCTTCAGAAAAACATGTAGTACGTTTATGCCGCATTTTTGATGTGTTTTGTGTTTTAAATCTGCCTAGCAAGAGAAAAAAAAAACATGAAATGCAAAACGCATTGCAAAATGCACTGCAGAAACGGATCAAACGCAAACTACATAGGTGTGAACCTAGCCTAAGATCAGATTTCATCAAATTGAGTCGATCGCCAAAAAGGGAACATTATTGATCGCTTGGCATCAATTGGCAGATCCTATTTTGAGCAATCAGACTATGAAAATACATGGTGGCCAGGGGCGCGGACTGACCATTTGGAAACTCGGGCACTGCCCGAGGGCCCAGGGTCAGTAGGGGGCCCCATGAGATGCCCCTGGTACCTTTTTCATAGGCTTTTTTGAGTTTGGGCAAGGACACAGGGGCCCCATGATCCCCTATTGCCCGGGGGCCCCATGAGTTGTCAGTCCGCCCCTGATGGTGGCACCAAAGATGCGATTGTGAGTTATGCTCCGTACACACGATGAGAATATCGGACGAACGATCGGCCGTTTTTTCACCTGCTAGTCTCACATCAAAAGTGAAAAGGTTACTAAAGATACGAAAATTCTCCTATGAAAGAAAAGAATTTTGAAAGTGATGTCATGTATTGTATTTGTATTGTATTTTCAGACGACTACTGTACTGATTAAATGAAAATCGTATGATCTGGTATCGTACGAGAAAACTTTTTGCGCTTGTCCCTTCGGATATCGTCAAACGAATTGTCATGATCGACTCTCGAAAGCTGTGTATTAACGATCCGATTACGATCGGAAAATTTTCGTACAATTTTCTTATAGTGTGTATGGGGCATTAAAATCATATCTTAACTATCAATTCCTGTGTGTGCAATATCAGACTAGAGATCGATTATTCCTATTGGAAGAGAAGGATCACAATCAATCAGAGCCTGAACAAGCTTTGATTTAACTGTGAGCTCTGCTGATTCCATGCAATGTTGGCCACACATGACTATTATATGTTTGATGCGCAATTCGCTCAAAATGATTGAATAGCCATAACACCCTATCTGCAATTGCTAACTTATGATTGTAAGTTACAATTGTATCTAAGCCCCCGGTCACATCAAAGCCGATTTTGAAATCGTCTGACTTACAGTGAAGTCGCATGATTTCAAAATCTGCCAACCGATGTCTATGCAAATCGCACGAAAAGTAGTGCATGTATTACTTTAGAAATCGGTGCGGCTCCAATCAAGTTGGCACGGCACCGATATGACTTCTCTAATAGCGGACAATAGGGTGCGACTTGGCCTACGATTTCAAAGTCGCCAGGCATGCAAATCGAAGTGACCGGGGGCTTAACTATAGATCCCCACGTGTCAGGTTGTTAACTATAGATCGATTATCCCTATCAGAAGAAATCAATTGCCATCAATTGGAACCCGAACAAGCTTTGATTGGATTCAGAAAAAGAGAGGCGATCAATAAGTGAGTTACAATCAATTGAGTTACAATCCTCTCTTAGCCATCGATCCCTGTGTGTGGCCAGGGGCAGACTGACAACTCATGGGGCCCCCGGGCAATAGGGGATTATGGGGCACCCATGTCCTTGACCACACCCAAAAAAGCCTACGAAAAAGCCAATGAAAGGTACTATCTCATGGGGCCCTCTACTGACCCTGGGCCCTCGGGCAGTGCCCGAGTGGCTAAATGGTCAGTCCGCCCGTGTGTGGCATATCCATTGAATGAGATGACAATTAAGGATTGGCCACCATAATAGGTATAACTTCCCTTCCGATTGATTTAGAGAGATTTGATTGAAAATCATTGATTGTTTTGGCATTGATTGGTGTATTTTGAGCAGTCGGACTATGAGATTACATGGAGGCAAAAGAGATGTGATCAATAACATACGGATATTTACAATAATTTCTTAACTATTGATTTATGTGTGCAGCAAATCGGATTGTCGGCTATCTATTGATTATCCCTTTTTGGAAGAGATCGATCACAATCAATCAGAACCTGAATAAGCTCTGATTGGATTGGGAAACAGATGTGAACAATAACTTACAATCATGAGTTACGATCGATCAAGCTACAATCATATTTTAACCATCGATCCCTGAGAGATACGATCTATAACTTATGATTCTGAGTTACAATCGCATTTTCACTGTTGATCAAAATCCACTTCCCATGTGCAACATACTGATTGGATCTGTTTTTGATTCTAGATTGATTTCTTCTATTGGAAGATAATATTCACTATCAATCTGAGCCTGAACAAGCTTTGATTTGATTGTGAGCTCTGCTTGTTCCATGTAATGCTGCTCACACTTGCTTCAATGTTATTACGCTTTCGATGTGTGATATGATCAAAGAGATCAAATCTGTGTGTGGCATATCAATCAAATGGGTTGCCGATCAATTATTCCAATTGGAAGACATTGATCACTTATTAAATCGTTTATGGCCTCTATTAGATTGGTTGCAATCGATCTCTTCCGATAGGGATAATACCCAAGGCTTTTTTTTCTCACAAAATAGGTGCAGGAACTCCCCTCTTCAGAGTCACTTCTTATCTTCGCCCCCTACCTTCCTCCGAGCACCATCACTTGGTTCCAACACCTACCAACTTCCGAGCACCGTCACTTGGTTCCACCTCCTACCCACCTCAAAGCACCATCACTTGGTTCCACCCCCTACCCATCTTCAAGCACCTTCACTTGGTTCCACCCCCTACCCACCTGCAAGCACCATCACTTGGTTCCACCCCCTACCCACTTCTGAGCACTGTCACTTGGTTCCACCCCCTACCCACCTCCAAGCACCATTACTTGGTTCCACCTCCTACCCACCTCCAAGCACCATTACTTGGTTCCACCTCCTACCCACCTCCAAGAAGCACCATTACTTGGTTCCACCTCCTAGCCACCTCCAGGAACCTTCACTTGGTTACACCTCCTACCCACCTCCAAGTACCATCACTTGGTTCCACCCTCTACCCACCTCCGATCAATATCACTTGGTTCCAACACCTACCAACTTCCGAGCACCGTCACTTGGTTCCACCTCCTACCCACCTCAAAGCACCATCACTTGGTTCCACCCCCTACCCATCTTCAAGCACCTTCACTTGGTTCCACCCCCTACCCACCTCCAAGCACCATCACTTGGTTCCACCCCCTACCCACTTCCGAGCACTGTCACTTGGTTCCACCCCCTACCCACCTCCAGGCACCATTTCTTGGTTCCACCTCCTACCCACCTCCAAGCACCATTACTTGGTTTCACCTCCTACCCACCTCCAGGAACCATCACTTGGTTACACCTCCTACCCACCTCCCAGTACCATCACTTGGTTCCACCCCCTACCCACCTCTGAGCACCATCACTTGGTTCCACCCCCTACCCACCTCCAAGCACCGTCACTTGGTTCCACCTCTGAGCACCATCACTTGGTTCCACCCCCTACCCACCTCCAAGCACCGTCATTTGGTTCCACCTCCGAGCACTGTCACTTGGTTCCACCTCCCAGTACCACTCCTTTTACAGAATACAGAGCAAAGTATCATTTTGCAATGCTAAATAATTAGTATGGAATTTGTTAGTATTAACAAGAAAAGCAGAACAATATATCTCACACAGTCTGCAACAATAAAAGCCCCCCAGCAATAGATTTGTCCAACAACAATGGACCCCCAAAACAAAATACCACCCTAGCAACACTAGATGCCCAGCAGCTACAGCAGATCTTACAGCAACAAGCATCAATAAGTTCTCCAGCAGCCAGCAACAATATACCCCTCCCTGAACAGTAGATCCCTTCCAGCATCAATTGACCCTCATCAACAATAGATTCCCAGCCAGCAACAATAGATCTCCCCAGCAACAATAGACCACCACACAAAAATATATCCCCTTCAGTGTCAATAGATCCTCCAGCAGCCAGCATTAATAGACCCTTCAGAACACCCCAGCACCCCTTGCCATTACAAGAATTCAGTGCTGGAGGTGCTAGAGGTGTGTTCCCACTGAAAAAAGTCCTGATAATACCTATAGTCCAGGGGCGGACTAACCATTTGGAAACTCGGGCACTGCCCGAGGGCCCAGGGTCAGTAGGGGGCCCCATGAGATGCCCCTGGTACCTTTTTCATAGGCTTTTTTGAATTTGGGCAAGGACACAGGGGCCCCATGATCCCCTATTGCCCGGGGGCCCCATGAGTTGTCAGTCCGCCCCTGCTATAGTCGACCTATAGTCAACAACTCATTCTTCTGCACATGGGGGAAGCGGACTTTGATAGATAGTTAGGGCGTGATCGTAACTTACGGCCATAAGCATCTCTATTTCCACCATATGATCTCACAATCTGATTAATTGAAATACGATCATATTCATAAATAGGGATGGGCCGAACACCCCCCTGTTCGGTTCGTGGTAGAACATTTGAAGCTAACAAAAGTTCGCTTCGAACATAATGCAAGTCTATGGGACACGAACTTGTAAATTCAAAAGTGCCCATTTTGAAGGCTTATAGGCAAGTTATTGGCCATAAAAGGGTATGACGACTCGGGTCCTGCCCTGTAGGACATGAATCAGTGAAAAAAATGTTTTAAAAAGTATTATTTTTAAAGGGGCAGTCATTTTTCATTGCTTTAAGTAAAAAAAAATGTTTAATTCCTTTAAATATCATACCTGGGGGGTCCCCTTAAACTACCTGCAAAGTTGCACATCTGTACAAAGTATAGAACCTGCTGCAGCAGGGCTGACTGACGCACTGAATTATATTTTTATTTTTTAAAAAAACAGCATGGGGGCCCCCCCCAATCCCTACCAGACCCTTTAGGGCTGGTGGGCAGGTTAGGAGGGACCCCACAAAGTGTGTGGGGTTCCCTCTAAAAGCCATACCAGGCCTGTCAGGAGCGAACTTCCTGCCGAACGCCCTTACCGTTTGAGTGTTCTGTGAACGCTCGAACAGTCAATGTTCAAGTTGAACACGTAACCCATCCCTATTCATGAGCAGAGCATCTCCCTGCTGCCAATTGATGCAAAACAATTGATCATTTCCCATCCTGGCCAACTGACCCAGTTTGATTGAATTCAATCAAAATAGAGTCTAAATCAATTGGAAGGGAAGTTACGGCAACTCACTTTTTGAAGATTTTATCATTTTGAATGAATTGCAGATCAGCTAGATTAAAAAAATTTGTATGACCACTGCAGGGGCAGACTGACCATTTGGAAACTCGGGCACTGCCCGAGGGCCCGGGGTCAGTAGGGGGCCCCATGAGATGCCCCTGGTACCTTTTTCATAGGCTTTTTTGAGTTTGGGCAAGGACACAGGGGCCCCATGATCCCCTATTGCCCGGGGGCCCCATGAGTTGTCAGTCCGCCCCTGGACCACCGTAAGCCTAAACAACTTTTGATTGGATAGAGAAACAGAGATACAATTGATAACTTACAATCATATCTTCACTAGCAATCGAAATCCACTTCCGGTGTGTGGCATATTGATTGAATCAGTTGTTGACTATAGATCGATTTCCCTTAGTGGAAGAGATAATTCGTTATCAATCTGAGCCTCTCCAAGCTTTGATTTGATTGTGCGCTCTGCTGGTAGCATGTAATGGTAGCCATTCATGCTTCAATGCTATTATGTATTCAATGTTTGATTGGATGAAAGCGAAATAATCGAATAGTCACAACCTCCCTACTGCTCAATATAGACAGATTTGATAGAAGGTTATCATCGGCAGTACTGCTATGTATTCTGAATGATCTGACTATGAGATACCATGGTGGAAACCGAGATGTGATCTATGACTACAATCATGAGTTAAAATCCACGTAACTATCAATCAAAATCCATGTAACTATTGAGCAAAATCTGCGTAACTATCAATCAAAAGCCACGTAACTATCAATCAAAAGCCACATAACTATCAATCAAAAGCCACGTGACTATCAATCAAAAGCCACATAACTATCAATCAACAGCCACGTAACTATCGATCAAAATCCACGTAACTATCAATCAAACTCCACATAACGATCGATCAAAATCCACATAACTATTGATCAAAATCCACATAACTATCAATCAAAAGCCACGTAACTATTGATCAAAATCCACGTAACTATCAATCAAACTCCACGTAACTATCGATCAAAATCCACATATCTATCAATCAAAATCCACGTAGCTATCAATCAAACTCCACATAACTATCGATCAAAATCCATGTAGCGTAGCTATCAATCAAAAGCCACGTAACTATCTATCAAAAGCCACATAACTATCAATCAAAAGCCACTAAACCAGCAATCAAAAGCCACATAACTATCAATCAAAATCCATGTAGCTATTGATCAAAAGCAACGTAACTATCAATCAAAATCCACATAACTATCAATCAAAAGCCACGTAACTATCAATCAAAATCCACATAACTATCAATCAAAAGCCACATAACTATCAATCACAATCCATGTAGCTATCAATCAAAAGCCACGTAACTATCAATCAAAATCCATGTAGCTATCAATCAAAATCCACGTAGCTATCGATCAAAAGCCATTTAACCATCAATCAAAATCCATGTAACTATCAATCAAAATCCACCTATCAATCAAAACTGAAACCCATAAGCATGTGGCATATTGATCAAATGGGCTGTCAACTATAGATCTATTATCCCTTTTGGAAGAGATAGCCATGACTTTCTTTACCTTGATTTAGCCTCCATTTAGACCAGATTTATTCAAACGGAGTAGATTGGTCAGACTGGAAAATTGCTGATCGTTTGGCATGGATTGTCAGCACCAAGTTCCAATTCTGACTATGATAGTAAGTTGCAGTCGTATATTAACTATCGATTCACACGTGTGGCCTATCAGGCTGCCAACTACCGATCAATTATCCTATTGGAAGAGATCGAATGCAATCAATTTGAGCCTGAAAAGGCTTTGATAGGCTTGTAAGCTCTGCTGGTTCCATGTAATGGAGATGTGATCATGAGTTACAATCGTATCTTAACTATGGATTGAAATCCTCTTCCCAGCATGTGACATATCGATCAAATGGGTTGTCAACTAAAGATTGGTTATTCCTATCAGAAGAGACTGATCTGAAAAGAGGTCGATCTTTTATTAAAGTGTCATCATAATAAGCACACCTTCCCTTCCAATCAAATTAGACATATTTGGTCAAAAGCAGGGGCGGACTGACAACTCATGGGGCCCCCGGGCAATAGGGGATCATGGGGCCCCTGTGTCCTTGCCCAAACTCAAAACAAGTCTATGAAAAAGGTACCAGGGGCATCTCATGGGGCCCCCTACTGACCCCGGGCCCTCAGGCAGTTTCCAAATGGTCAGTCCGCCCCTGGTTAAAAGTATCAATTGTTTGGGATCACGTGTCAGCACTGAGATTGTATTATGAGTGGGAAGACTGTGAGATTACAGGGTGGCAACAGAGGTGTGATTGATCACTTACGATCGACAGTTACAATCACATAACTATCGATCGCCGTGTATGGGACATATTGGGTTGTCGACTTCAGATAAGTAATCCCTATGAGAAGAGATCAATTACAATCAATCTGAGCCTGATCAAGCTTTGATTCGATTGTGAGCTCTTCTGGTTCCATGCAATCCATCTGAGCCTGAGCAAGCTTTAACTGGATTGAAAAACAGAGATGTGATTGATAGCTTACTATTGTGAGTTACAATTGGATCTCAACCCTCAATCTGCAATCAATCTTAACCCAATGAAGTTGTTATTAGATTGTGAGCTCTTCTGGTTTCATGGAATCAATATGAGCAAGCTTTGATCTGATTGTTAGCTCTGCTTCCACTCAATCTGAGCCTGATCAAGCTCTTCTGGTTCTATGCTGTCCATTTGAGCCTGATCAAGCTTTGACTGAATTGTCAGCTCTGCTAATTCCATGCAATCAATCTGACCCTGATCAAGCTTTCATTTGATTGTGATCTCTTCTGGTTCTATACTGTTCATCTGAGCTTGATCAGTATTAATTGGATTGTGAGCTCCTCAAGTTCCATACAATCCATCTGAGTTTGATCAAGTCTTGATTGGATTGTGAGCTCTTCTGGTTCTATGCAATCCATCTGAGCCTGATCAAGCTTTGATTTGATTGTGAGCTCTTCTGGTTCAATGCGAGTAATCTGAACCTGAACAAACTTAGATTCAATTGTAAGCTCTTTTTGTTCTTTGCAATCAATCTGAGCCTGATCAAGCTTTGATTCGATTGTGAGCTCTTCTGGTTCTATGTAGTCCACCTGGGCCTGATCAGTTCTGATTGGATTGTGAGCTCTTCTGGTTCTAGCAATCCATCTGAGCTTGATCAAGCTTTGATTCGATTGTGAGCTCCTCTGGTTCCATACAATCCATCTGAGCTTGATCAAGTCTTGATTGGATTGTGAGCTC
The DNA here is from genome assembly GCF_062004578.1 of Staurois parvus. Lineage (NCBI taxonomy): Eukaryota > Metazoa > Chordata > Amphibia > Anura > Ranidae > Staurois > Staurois parvus. Next base: position 5,649,145 of record NW_028317965.1, on the reverse strand, counting down.
CTCTGGTTCAATACAATCCATCTGAGCTTGATCAAGTCTTGATTGGATTGTGAGCTCTTCTGGTTCCATACAATCCATCTGAGCCTGATCAAACGTAGATTTCATTGTGAGTTCTTCTGGGTCTATGCAATCCATCTGAGCCTGATCAAGCATCAATTCAATTGTGAGTTCTTCTGCTTGCTTGTAATCAATCTGAGCCTGATCAAGCTTTGATTGGATTGTGAGCTCTTGTGGTTCTATGCACTCTATCTGAGCCTGATCAAAAATAGATTCAATTGTAAGCTCTTTTGGTTCTTTGCAATCAATCTGAGCCTGATCAAGCTTTGATTCGGTTGTAAGATCTTCTGGTTCTATGCAATCTGAGCCTGATCATACTTTGATTAGATTGTGAGCTTTTCTGGTTCTATGCGAACAATCTGAGCCTGATCAAGCTTTGATTCAATTGTGAGCTCTTCTGGTTCTTTGCAGTCTGAGTCTGATCAAACTTTGATTAGATTGTGAGCTCTTCTGGTTCTATGCGAACAATCTGAGCCTAATCAAGCTTTGATTGGATTGTGAGCTCTTCTGGTTCTATGCAATCCATCTGAGCCTGATTAAGCATTAATTCGATTGTGAGTTCTTCTGGTTCTATGCAATCTGTCTGAGCCTGATCAAATTTTGATTAGATTGTTCGCTCGGCTGGTTCTATCCAACCTATCTAAGCCTGATCAAGCTTTGATTAGATTGTGAGCTCTTCTGTTTCTATCCAACCCATCTGAGCCTGATCAAACTTATATATGATTGTGAGTTTTTATGGTTCAATACAATCCATCTGAGTCTGATCAAACTTAGATTCGATTGTGAGCTCTTCTGGTTATATGCAGTCTATCTGAGCCTGATCAAAAATAGATTCAGTTGTAAGCTCTCTTGGTTCTTTGCAATCAATCTGAGCCTGATCAAACTTTGATTAGATTGTAAGCTCTTCTGGTTCTATTCAATCTGAGCCTGATCAAACTTTGATTAGATTGTGAGCTCTTCTGGTTCAATGCGAACAATTTGAGCCTGATCAAACTTAGATTCGATTGTAAGCTCTTTTTGTTCTTTGCAATCCATCTGAGCCTGATCAAGCTTTAATGAGATTGTGAGCTCTTCTGGTTCTATGCAATCCATCTGAGCCTGATCAAGCTTAGATTTGATTGTAAGCTCTTCTGGTTCTATGAAATCTTTCTGAGCCTGATCAAACTCAGATTCGATTGTAAGCTCTTTTTGTTCTTTGCAATCAATCTGAGCCTGATCAAGCTTAGATTCGATTGTGAGCTCTTCTGGTTCTATGCAACTCATCTGAGCCTGATCAAGTTTAAATTTGATTGTAAGCTCTTCTGGTTCTATACAATCCATCTGAGCCTGATCAAAAATAGCATCGGCTGTAATCTCTTTTGGTTCTTTGCAATGAATCTGAGCCTGATCAAGCTTGGATTGGATTGTGAGCTCTTCTGGTTCTATACAAGTGCCATACAAAGCACAAGTCTGCATCCTCCCAGATCCATCCGCCTTCACATCTAAAGGAGTGCCGGAGAAGCTTCGCTCGCCCATCTCCCCGGTCAAAGCTTGCTGGCGGAGTCTATCGATCAGCACCGGGGGGCTGACAGCGCTGCATGGGTGAGTCGCAGCCGTCGCTGTCCATGGTGCTGCAGCAGATCCCAGGCACAGCAAACCCCGCCTCAGTCTGCAGACGGACAGGGACAGGCGTCATGTGAGTCCCTCCTCCTCTCCATCCTCTCCATCCCCTCCTTCACTCCTGGAGATCGGAGCACAAGCCTGGAGCTGCTGGAAAGGCAGAGCGCTGGTTTGATCCCAAGACCTGGGCAATCGTCCCCCTTCCAATGGACTGACCACCACCATCACCATCACCTCCATCCCCGGCCAGCTCTGCTCACCCGACGCAGGTAATGGTCCCCTAGGTGGAGGAGAAGAGGGTTCAATTGTCGGGGAGGGGGATGCTCAGGGCTGGGTGCGCTTTCAGCATATTGAACAGGTACCACCAGATCATGGAGCAACTTGGGGGCTGCAGTGATGATGCCTTATTTACTGCTCCAAACATGGACCATGGTGGGCTCCATCCATCTGGTCTTGGGTAATGTCTATGCGACGGAATAATGAAGAAGAAGAAAAAAATGGGAGGGGTAGGTTGGATTAGGCGAATATGAGATGTGATGCACCCCTAGTGCTATTTCTCAGCTTCATTATCTTCTATTTCCCTGATTGTGGCTGGAGAAGTCACCCCCTCCCCCTCCTCCTATTCCTTATTTTTTTTTTTTTTTTTTTTAGAACTGCAGACACGGTGCTGTAGGTACCCAATCGATCTTTTCAAGCAGGGATGGATTGGGATCAAGAAATATGATGATGAAATGAGAGGAAAGATTTATGGTGTCTTTCTAAGGCTTTTTCTATTATTATTTTTTTTATTTTGTTTTTTTTTAGAAGATCTGGTTGGTTTGGTAAGACCTCATGTCATTTTGCATCCTTGTAGTTGGTGGTTTCTTGGGGGTCTTTTCCAACGCAATAAGGATTCCCCCAAAAGATTGGAAATGCCAGTTGATTTGCCATTTATATGAATGTACAGTATTGTTGTAAGGCGTTGAGGCTCCAGATCCAAGCCTACCGGGGGTGTAGATGATAAGTCAACCTAAAATATGATATATATCGCAAGTCAACTTAAAATATTATATATATAGATGAGGTCAACCTAAAATATTATGTATACATGACAAGTCAACCTAAAATATTATGTATAGATGAGAAGTCAACCTAAAATATTATGTATACATGACAAGTCAACCTAAAATATTATTTACAGATGACAAGTCAACTTAAAATATTATACATATAGATGACAAGTTAACCTAAAATATTGTTTACAGATGACAAGTCAACTTAAAATATTTTATATCTTTTTATTTCCTGCCGTCCTTTTACGGGCATTCTAAGTCGGACATGATTGTCCAATGATAGGACTTTAGATGAAGGTATTGATAAGGCATTGACAGTATCATGCCTGATAACAAGCCGTAAGAGCTATGCACTGTCAAGTGTATACATACTTATTTAAATACACATCTTTTTTTTCTGCATTTATGGGTCTACCATTGCATGTCTCGAGAGGGAAATGTTTAGCTTGCTCTATTTAAAGTGCATGCTGATTGAACTGGGATTTAACGCTTTGCTGACATGATATGTATTCATGTTGAAGGGATATTGTGTTTCCTGTCTAAGTTAAATAACAAGGTGTAAGGGTTAAGTTAAATAACAGTGTATTAAGGTTTTAGATTTAATTAAAAAAATACTAAGGTTTTAGGTGAATTAATTAAATATCATGGTTTAGGTCAAATATCAATGGATGAAGGGTTACATTAAATAATAGTGAATCAAGGTTCAAGTCATATAACAGTGTATCAAGGTGTAAACCTTATTGCTGAATTCAGCTACACAATAGGGGGTGCTTTGCTTGCTAGGCAAAATCTCTAGTATCCAGGCTTCCATGTCTGTATTATGAGTGGGAAGACTGGTGGTGATGCCACCTCCTGCAGGAACTTTGCCCATTGGCAGTTTCTGAATGTGTTGGTTGAAGGGATCACCTTGTTCTAGTCTACTTGTTGTGGGAGCTCATCCATGAAAGCAATGCATCAAGGTTTAGGTTAAATAACAATGTATCAAGGTGTAAACCTTATTGCTGAATTCAGCTACACAATAGAGGGTGCTTTGCTTGCTAGGCGAAGTCACTAAGTATTTGGGCTTCCATGTCTGTAATATGAGTGGGAAGACTGGTGGTGGTGCCACCTCCTGCAGAAACTTTGCCCATTGGCATTCTCTGAATGTGTTGGTTGAAGGGATCACCTTGTTCTAGTCTACTTGTTGTGGGAGCTCATCCATGAAAGCAATGCATCAAGGTTTAGGTTAAATAACAATGTATCAAGGTGTAAACCTTATTGCTGAATTCAGCTACACAATAGAGGGTGCTTTTCTTGCTAGGCGAAATCACTAAGTATTTGGGCTTCCATGTCTGTAATATGAGTGGGAAGACTGGTGGTGGTGCCACCTCATGCAGGAACTTTGCCCATTGGCATTCTCTGAATGTGTTGGTTGAAGGGATCACCGTGTTCTAGTCTACTTGTTGTGGGAGCTCATCCATGAAAGCAATGCATCAAGGATTAGGTTAAATAACAATGTATCAAGGTGTAAACCTTATTGCTGAATTCAGCTACACAAAAGAGGGTGCATTGCTTGCTAGGTGAAGTCACTAAGTATTTGGGCTTCCATGTCTGTAATACGAGTGGGAAAACTGGTGGTGGTGCCACCTCCTGCAGGAACTTTGCCCATTGGCATTTTCCAAATGTGTTGGCTAAGGGATCACCTTGCTGTGGTTCAGTTGTGGTGGGAGATCATCCATAAAAACAATGCATCAAGGTTTAAGCAAAATCATTAGTATCCAGGCTTCCTTGTCTGCATTAGGAGTGGGAAAACTAGTGGTGGTGCCACCTCATGCAGAAACATTACCCATTGGCATTCTCCAAATTTGTTGGTTGAAGGGATCACCTTGTTCTGGTCTGCTTGTGGTGGGAGATCGTCCATGAAAGCAGAACATCAAGGTTTAGGCCAAATCATTAGTATCTGGGCTTCCATGTCTGTAATATGAGTGGGAAGACTGGTGGTGGTGCCACCTTATACAGGAACTTTGCCCATTGGCATTCTCCAAATGTGTTGGTTAAGGGATCACCCTGCTGTGGTTGGTGATCAGCCTTAAAAGCAATGCATCAAGCCTTAAGTTAAATAAAAATGCATCAAGGCTTAAGTGAAATAACAACGTATCAAGGTTTCCGTCAAATAACAATGAGTCAAGGTTTAAGTAAAATAACAATGTATCAAGGTGTAAATGCTGTTGCTAGATTCAGATAGAGGATGCTAGGCAAAGTCACTAGTATCCAGGCTTACTTGTCTGTATTACGAGTGGGAAGCCTGGTGGTGGTGCCACCTCATGCAGGAAGTTTGCCCATTGGCATTTTCTGAATGTGTTGGTTGAAGGGATCACCTCGTTCTAGTCCACTTATGGTGGGAGAATGTCCATGAAATCAGGGACACAATGCAGTGTCATAAATAAAGCTAGTTTCTCCTTGTAAAAAAAAAAAAGTGTTAATTAGGCATCGAGCTGTCGTGTCTAGGCAATAAATTAGGAGGAGAAAAATGCATGCAAGGGTTTGCAATGGCAGAATTCTATGTACAATGATCACCTTCTGCAGCACGTTGCTATTGTCTCCCGTTCTGATCTGCTTGTCAGTGCTCATTTTTAACCCATTGCTGTCGGGGGGAAGGAAAATGTTGTGTCGAAAAAAACAGGCAAAGTGACAGATGTGCTATTGATGGCTGGCCCTTATTAACATGTGGATTTCTGTCTAAATCCTCCAGCTCACATGTGAGAGATGTAACAGCTGTATTAATGCTTAGCAAGGGTTTATGCTGACTAAATTGCGCCTGGGTCTCTTAATGAGGAAACGGATGGCATGTGTGTGTTGGTAGGGGGAGGGAGGGGATTAACCCTTTGACAAGATGAGGCCTTGGCAGCAGCGAAAAGGTTAAGGCGCTTGGGAGACGCTAAGAGCGCATGAGCCAAATTGGATTTTTATTTGCTGTAGGAGCGATCATGGTAATGCTGAGAGGGGAAAAGAGGCGAGGTAGCCAAGGAAATAATACCTGATATGGTGATTACATCTCTTCAGTATTCATTCACATTCTACCTCACCTTGTGAAAATTAAATGTTAAGGCGCGCTTGCAGCTCAGCTCGCTAGCAACCTGCTGGGTTAGTGTGCTCCCTCATCATGTTTCCAAACACATTGGAAGTGACTGATAGCCTTGTATGGATTTCTTCGTAGTGTATGAGATGTAGATAAAATTGATAAACTCCTGAAGGAAAATTGTTTGGTAATAGCCTCAATGTATGTGGGATATTAATGCTGTGTTGTGATGCTATGCATAATTTGGCTGCATATTAATGTCCCTTTTTGCTGCGACCTGCATTTAAAAATCATAATAATAATGAAATATATTCTTTGTGCTATGTTGAGCTGCATAGTTACATTTGTATTTTATTGAATCATGCTAGATTGTGCTCTTCCAGAAGTTGTAGATGATATACTTACTGATATTTAAATTGCTTTCAGATTGATGGGTTGTATTAGACTTCATCTGAATGGGATCTCATTGTTGTTGTGGAAAGGAAAAAAGAAGAGTTGTTAACATTTTCCATGTCGAACGCTTGCTTCGGTCTAACAGTGCATCATTTCTGCTTGAGCTGGAGAGAAAGATCTAGGAGAACCATGAGTGATGATTCATGCCCTCTTTTGTAGTACCATGGCAAACCCGTTGATGATCTATTTTTATTATGGGATTTAAGTAAGAAGTGAAGAGGAAGGTGTACGCTTAGCTTTGGATAGTCTCCAAAAAGATTATCCAGATTTGGATGCTAAAAAAAGTTGGGACGTCACTGAATTTTTACTGAAGAAGAACTGGGTGTCCACCATGCATGGTACCATGGAACATTAGAGCTCCATATTTTTTACAAAAAGATTTCTTAATTAAGTGTGTGTTTGTTCTAACTGGCTGTCCACTGACTACTGGTGGGCCCCGTGACTGAGACAAAATATTTTTGTTGGATTGGTCCCCCACTAAGAAGTCAATCTGGAAGATCCACGCAATTTAAAGGACCCTCAAGACATTAAGTCATTCAAAATGGCTAGTGTCCTTAAACAAGGGGGACTTATTATCTGGATGATCTTAATTCTTGGATGCATGGTGGACCTGGGCTGTGGCCTAGAATTCCCTGGGACAGAAGGCCAGTGGACTCGCTTCCCTAAGTGGAATGCATGTTGTGAGAGTGAAATGAGTTTTAACATGAAGACCAAAAGATCGAGTGGACTTGTCATATACTTTGATGATGAGGGTTTCTGTGACTTCCTGGAGCTCATTCTTTCTGATGGAAAACTGAAGTTAAGCTTTTCTATCTTCTGTGCCGAACCAGCTTCCCTCCTAACAGATTTTGCAGTTAATGACAACAACTGGCACTCAGTGGTCATCAAGAGGAATTTCAAGAACACAACGTTAATCTTAGACAAAGAAAGTAAGTGGGTGGAAGTGAAATCGAAACGGAGAGATATGACGGTCTTCAGTAATCTTTTTATAGGTGGCATCCCACCAGAGCTAAAATCTTCAACGCTCAAATTAACATTTCCAGCAGTAAAAGACCACAGCCCCTTCCAAGGTTGGATAACTGATGTCCGGGTCAATTTCACAGACTCCTCTCCTGTAACCTACAGTGACATTAAGTTGGAGGACACTACAAACCCATGTGACAAAGATCAGGTTTGTCTGAATGGTGGAATTTGTTCAGTTGTGAATGAGGAAGCCATGTGCGACTGTTCCCAGACCGGTTTTCAAGGGAAAGACTGCAGTGAAGGTAAGAACAATATTCCTATTTGTCTTTCTTATGGTCGGATCCTATGATTTGTGTACATAAATATACAGTTCAAGGGTACTTGCATGTTTGTAGATATTTTCGTTTTTCAGTTGGTCCCCCTTTTTTTCCTTGGCCAGTCCTTATTGATTGTTGCTTGCCCTTTTCTTTAAGTAATTTCCTTTAAAAGAATTAACGGTTTATTGATGGATCATAGAATACGTCTATAAATAAAGCAGGAAGATACGTTTGTGCATTATACACATGACAAGATCTACAAGATTCAGACAGACCTTAGACCTAAACATATGAGACAGATTTTTAAGTCGAGGTGGCATAAAAACTCTAGGAACAAATATTCGCCTGCACACTAGACATGAAAAATTGCATAAAATACTTGGCTGCACCAATAGAATTTTCTATCGAAGACAAAAAACATTAAAGGATTTATTGTTCTTAAAGAGTACTATCACACCTGACTTGACTAAACCATAATCTTTAAGACAGAACTGGGGCGAACCAGGGGCAAAATGATTGCTCTATATTTATTGGAAGAAAACATTCTGTTAAATATGGAGCAATCATTCTGCCCTGGAATTGTCCTAGTTTCTTGGTGATGAATGTTTTACTAAATCATATCTGGCTAAGAGTGAATTGAGTAAAAGGCTTAAGTTGGTCCACTAAACTGATACTGCAGACCAGAACCATAAAACATGTAAAGAAGAATAACTTATCTGGTTATATGAAATGTTTCTCAGTGTTGTAACCCAGAAGAAGACAGTATTTTGTGTTGGTGGCTTCCAAAAACGGTCAACCATGTTCTTGATCCATAATGGTATAGTATATGTACTGTATGCTCATCTATAAATGTTTTACATTATACACAGGATAACTTTAAAGAAAGACTTCTATGATTAAACAACTTCTGATAAAGTTTATAAATATATGTATACATATGGATGAAGGCCTATATGTGAACAAGGCCACGGTACTCCCCATAAGATTGGCTTAAAAGAGCAGTGGTGATCAGTAGTTCTTCATTCCTTATAATCTCACCTATAGTTCTCCTCAAGACCAAAATTCAGTAGAGGACATACTCAAACGTATGTGGTAAGTCATCCAAAATATTTTTTAATTCTAGGTAGTGTAAGAAGGTTCAAAACCTATTCCAGGTTTTTATTGTATATGTCCCCACTGGAGACATTATTTTCTCTCTTTCCGTTTCATAGGAAGTCAGAAGAACTCGCCCAACAGCTATAAACCGCTAACAAAACGTTTTATTCTTCCTCAATTTGCCATATAAAAAATGTTTTTGTTGCTACTCTTGGCTCTGTTGTTGAGGTGACCTCTCACTTCCTGTCCTGGTGCCATTGAAGCAGGAAGTAATAGGAAATCTCAACAGGATGCAATCAGCAATAAAACCCTAAATAATGAGCTAACACTTTCTCACCCTTTTGTAAAGAAGAGAACTATACATTTGGTGGAAGTCCTCTTTAAAAGAGAACTTCGCCCAACTTTAGGTTTTGTTGACCATGGGTGGACTTAAAGGCTTAGTTCACATTTTTGATCAGGGATCTCCAAACGGTCAAAACAAAGGGCCAGTTTACTGCCTTTTAGACTTTAGGAGGCCAGACTGTGGTCAGTGGGAGCAGAAAATGCCCTAGTGACATTGGGAAAAAAAATTCCTTCTGTTTTGCTGTTAGTGGGGGTAGAAAAATACATATCACCTATGGTCAGTAGGAGGAGGAATAGTGATCCATCATTGAGAATAGTGGAAGGAATAGTACCCCATTGTTGGGGTCATCGGAAGGAATAGTGCCCCATCCTTTGTGTCAGTGGAAGGAATAGTGCCCCATCATTGGTGTCAGTGGAAGCAAAAGTGATCCATCGTTGGTGTCAGTGAGAGGAATAGTACCCCATTGTTGGGGTCATCGGAAGGAATAGTGCCCCATCCTTTGCGTCAGTGGAAGGAATAGTGCCCCATCGTTGGTGTCAGTGGAAGCAAAAGTGATCCATCGTTGGTGTCAGCGGGAGGAATAGTGCCCCATTGTTGGTGTCAGTGGAAGGAATTCTGCCCCATCATTACTGTGGCAACACAGTGGCTAAGTGGGCAGCACAGTGGATAAGTGGTTAGCACTTCTGCCTGGCAGCACTAGGGTCAATGGTTCAAATCCCAACCAAGGCACTACCTGCATAGAGTTTGCATGTTCTCCCTGTGCCTGCATGGGTTTCCTCTGGGTACTCCAGTTTCCTTCCAAAGACATGCTGGTAGGTAATTGGCCTCTGTCTAAATTGTCCCTAGTATGTGTATGAATTTGAGTTAGGAACCTTACATTGTACGCTCCTCGAGTGTTAGGGATCGATGTGAATGTACAATATATATGTAAAGTGCTGCATAAATTGACAGCGCTACATAATTAACTGAAATAAATAAATTAAAATAGTGCCCCATCATTGGTGTTAGCGGAATGAGTGATGTCGGATCATTGGTGTCAGTGGGAGGAATATTGCCTCATATCAGTAGGAGAGAATGTGCCCCAAGGGCTGGATAAAGGCAAGCAAAAGGGCTGCATCTGGCCTGCAGGACACAGTTTGGAGACCACTGTTTTAGATTATATTACACCCATTTGTAGGGTGTAACATGAAGCATGATCACATTCTCCAACCTTCCCAACTTCAAAATGCACCCTTAATCTCCCTGCTGGTTTTTTTATACACAACCATGGCATCCATTCACCGGGATCTATGAATAGGAGGCCTACAAGTCCCATGTGCCACCTTCAGCAGAGGGATTCACAGATAGCATTGGCACATGTGCACTGACGTCACCACACTTGTCCACGGTTTGCTTCCTCTACTTCCTTAAGCCCCATAACAGAAGGCCCCTACCGTGGACCTGGGGATAAACAGTGCAGGAATCTTTGTATCGCACCCACAATGCACTGCTCATGGTGGCATTGGTTTCAATACGAAAATATAATAAATGCACATGTTTTATTCTATTAATGTGGGTGAATTTACTTCATTTAAAAAAAAAAAGGTGGACTACACCCTAAAACCAGCCTGACTTCATATTTCCCCTCAAAGACTTCAGTGAAAGGTTCTCCTTGTAGTAGTTTGTGTTTCTGCCCCATCTTAGAAAGTCATAATGAAGGAACCAGTCTCCTGTAGATTCCCCATTCTACAGTGATTGACAGTTCTTCAAGGGAGTGTACAGTGATCAAATAGACTTACCAGGAACAATGCAGATCTGAAGAACATAATTTGATTGAGCTGGCCTTTAAAGTAAAACAAAAGACATTTTTTTGTTCATCTTGGAGGGTAATAACACAGTCCGATACCATTGTGGAGATTTCCTTTTACTTCCTGTCCTACAGCCAAAACAGGAAGTGAGAGGGAATCCCTCCAAGGTGAGGGAATCCTTGGTTGTCTTCAGAAATGGTGTCCCCATTGGAAGAGTTCCCCTCTACACTATTTTTGTTGTGGTGACAACCAAACTTTCCACTTTGTCCAAAAACTAAAAAAAAAACCTTTAGTTAATAAGTAAAGTAACTTTTTTTTTTTTGGATGGAGTGGAGATGGAATAAAACCCTGTCAGGTTTTTATTGCTATCTGTGCCCCCGTTACGGAGGTTCACCCTCTCTATTAGTCATATTTACCACTATTACTAGACGTGAAATGAAAAAAAAAACAAATTTTGGTTTGTCACCAGAACAAGAATAGAGGGGAAATCTTCCAGTGGGAACACTAGTTCTGGTGACTACCAGGGATTCCCTCACTTTTCTAATCCCTTTCCACTCATTTAGTCAGGGCTGCTGTTAGAATCCACGGGGCCCCATACAGCCAACCTGGCAGGACTCCCCCCCCCCCTTAATAAATACAGTTTACAATGCTTCAGTTATGAATGAACACAGTGACTGATTGGTGCCAATCTCTCATTGTGTTCATTCAGGTATGGAAGGGGCTGGTAAATGTGACATATCTACAGGATCCTTCCAGCACTCTCCATCCTGAAGGATCCTATTGTGTGCTTGCAGCTGCTGGTGGGAAGGAGAGGAGGGAAGCTGGCAGCACAGCTGGGGTAGGGGCAGGGGCAGGGGCGGACTGACCATTTGGAAACTCGGGCACTGCCCGAGGGCCCGGGGTCAGTAGGGGGCCCCATGAGATGCCCCTGGTACCTTTTTCATAGGCTTTTTTGAGTTTGGGCAAGGACACAGGGGCCCCATGATCTCCTATTGCCCGGGGGCCCCATGAGTTGTCAGTCCACCCCTGGGTAAGGGGTACAAACAGGAGAAAACATATGCAGGGAGCGTGATCAGTGCCGTGGGGGGCAATTACTGGAACCGATCCCCTGTATGGTTCTCTGCAGCAGCTGAAAGTTGGCAGGAAGGGGAGGAGAAGAAGCCGGCTTTCAGCTGCTGCAGAGAGAGTCATACAGGAGATTGGTTCCAGTAATTGCCCTCCTCCTGCACCGTGCCGATCAACCTCCCTGCCCACATCTGATTCACCCAGACTTATGGACCCCCCATGTAGGCCTGGGCCCCATACAGGAGGACTAACAGTACCCCCTTATCCACAGCCAGGGGCGGACTGACCATTTGGAAACTCGGGCACTGCCCAAGGGCCCAGGGTCAGAAGGGAGCCTCATGAGATGCCCCTGGTACCTTTTTCATAGGGTTTATTGAGTTTGGGCAAGGACACAGGGGCCCCATGATCCCCTATTGCCGGGGGCCCCATGAGTTGTCAGTCCGCCTCTGTCCACCGCTCTGCCTTTAGTTCTACTTTAATGTATAACTAAAGGAAATTTGGTAGCTTTGAATAGAGTGAAGATTTGGGTTGTCACCAGAACAAGAGGGGACCTCTTCTAATGGGAGGTGCTAGTTCGGGTGACAATCAGGGATTCCCTCAAGTAGGAGGGATTTCCTCTAACTTCCTGTGTTGGCTATGGGACAGCAAGTGTAGGTAACTCTATCCAATGGGACACAGATGGCAAAAAAACCTGTCAGGGGTTATAACCCTCCCTTACCCTAGGTTCACACCTTAGCATTTTCCGCAGCGTTTTGCAGAAACACAGTACAGTCCATGTAACATGATTTCCCATGGGACATGTTCACATCTCTGCGTTTTCACCGGGTGCGGTTTTTGGGAAGGGTCAGGGATTTTTTTGAACGCAAAAAGTTGCGGTTTTGGTTCTATAGACTTTAATGTAAACGCTTCAGAAAAACATGTAGTGCATTTTTGTTGCGTTTTTGCCGCGTTTTTGATGTGTTTTGTGCAGGGGCGGACTGACCATTTGGAAACTCGGGCACTGCCTGAGGGCCCGGGGTCAGTAGGGGGCCCCATGAGATGCCCCTGGTACCTTTTTCATAGGCTTTTTTTAGTTTGGCCAAGGACATAGGGGCCCCATGATCCCCTATTGCCCGGGGGCCCCATGAGTTGTCAGTCCACCCCTGGTTTTGTGTTTTAAATCTGCCTAGCAAGAGAAAAAAAAACACGAAGTGCAAAACGCTCTGCAGAAACGGATCAAACATAAACTGCATGGGTGTGAACCTGGCCTAGGATCAGATTTGATCAAACTTAGTCGATCGGCAAGGAGGGAACATTGATCGCTTGGCATCGATCGGCAGCAAAACGTTGCGTTTTTGGTTCTATAGACTTCAATAGGTACTCTGCAGAAAGCATGTATTGCGTTTTTGATGCATTTTGCATTTAAATTCTGCCTAGCAACAAGAAAAATTAAAAAAATTAAAAAAAAAACTCACAAAACGCGTCACAAACTCAAGTGCAAAAATGCAATGCAGAAACGCCCCAATAGAAACCTTCATAGGTGAGAACCTAGACTTAGTATATCCGAAAAAAAAAAACCTTGGTTCAGGGGCGGACTGACAACTCATGGGGCCCCCGGGCAATAGGGGATCATGGGGCCCCTGTGTCCTTGCCCATACTAAAAAAAAAGCCTATAAAAAAGGTACCAGGAGCATTTCATGGGGCCCCCTACTGACCCCGGGCCCTCGGGCAGTGCCCGAGTACTCCAATGGTCAGTCCACCCCTGCCTTGGTTCTATTTTACTCCATCATGGCTGCTGATGATGTCTGATTCTTGCTAGAAAGGTTCTCCGGAAAGCTGCCTTTGCTCACTTTTCCCGGGTTTTTGATACATCGATCGGTAAATGATCCACAAAGTCATCTCTTTTTTGAGCCTAGATTCTGCAGATTTACATAAATGTTAAAAAGCATGACAAGGGATGTCTTTACGTTAGTTCCATTGGAGACAACTGTAATTGGAGACATTCTAGTTTTAACCCAGCAGGATATTACTTGGGTGTCTTTATACTATGGTCTGTGTAGCCTTAGCATTAGTCAATAATAATGTTACTAAACCCACAACCTAAGGGGTTAGTCCTCTGCATTGTGTAAAAAAACTGTTTGATCCTGTCTTCTCTGATCCTCCCCTTCTTCCAGTAATCCCTCTTATCTCCTGATAAGACACATTGTGTGGAGTCACTCTGCACATGCTCAGTTTGGTGTGTATTGCTCGAGAGATGTTTTTCTTGGGAGGGTGCATTTCCATGTGTGTACTGTGGGAGACCAGATATAGTGAATGCAGGTTCCAGGGAAAGCGGATATAGTGAATGCAGGGTCCTGGGAGACCAGATATAGTGCATGCGGGGTCCGGGGAGACCAGATATAGTGAATGCAGGTTCCAGGGAGACCAGATATAGTGAATGCAGGGTCCGGGGAGACCGGATATAGTGAATGTGGAGTCTGGGGAAACCAGATATAGTGAATGCAGGGTCCGGGGAGACCACGTATAGTGAATGCAGGGTCCAGGAAGACCAGATATAGTGAATGCAGGGTCCGGGGAGAGCAGATATAGGGAATGCAGGGTCCGGGGAGACCGGATATAGTGAATGCAGGGTCCGGGGAGACCACATATAGTGAATGCAGGGTCCGGGGAGACCACATATAGTGAATGCAGGGTCCGGGGAGACCACATATAGTGAATGCAGGGTCCGGGGAGAGCAGATATAGTAAATGCAGGGTCTTGGGAGACCAGATATAGGGAATGCAGGGTCCTGGGAGACCATATATAGTGAATGCAGGGTCCGGGGAGAGCGGATATAGTGAATGCAGGGTCCGGGGAGACCAGATATAGGGAATGCAGGGTCCAGGGAGAGCAGATATAGGGAATGCAGGGTCTGGGAAGACCAGATATAGTGAATGCAGGGTCCAGGGAGAGTAGATATAGGGAATGCAGGGTTCGGGGAGACCAGATATAGTGAATGCAGGGTCCAGGGAGACCAGATATAGTGAATGCAGGGTCCAGGGAGACCAGATATAGTGAATGCAGGGTCCAGGGAGACCAGATATAGGGAATGCAGGGTCCAGGGAGACCAGATATAGTGAATGCAGGGTCCAGGGAGAGTAGATATAGGGAATGCAGGGCCCGGGGAGAGTAGCTATAGGGAATGCAGGGTCCAGGGGGAGTAGATATAGGGAATGCAGGGTCCGAGGAGACCAGATATAGGGAATGCAGGGTCCGGGGAGAGTAGATATAGGGAATGCAGGGTCCGGGGAGACCAGATATAGTGAATGCAGGGTACTGGGAGACCAGATATAGTGAATGCAGGGTCCGGGGAGACCAGATATAGTGAATGCAGGGTCCAGGGGGAGTAGATATAGGGAATGCAGGGTCCGAGGAGACCAGATATAGGGAATGCAGGGTCCGGGGAGACCACATATAGTGAATGCAGGGTCCGGGGAGACCACATATAGTGAATGCAGGGTCCGGGGAGACCACATATAGTGAATGCAGGGTCCGGGGAGAGCAGATATAGTAAATGCAGGGTCTTGGGAGACCAGATATAGGGAATGCAGGGTCCTGGGAGACCATATATAGTGAATGCAGGGTCCTGGGAGACCAGATATAGTGAATGCAGGGTCCGGGGAGAGCGGATATAGTGAATGCAGGGTCCGGGGAGACCAGATATAGGGAATGCAGGGTCCAGGGAGAGCAGATATAGGGAATGCAGGGTCTGGGAAGACCAGATATAGTGAATGCAGGGTCCAGGGAGAGTAGATATAGGGAATGCAGGGTTCGGGGAGACCAGATATAGTGAATGCAGGGTCCAGGGAGACCAGATATAGTGAATGCAGGGTCCAGGGAGACCAGATATAGTGAATGCAGGGTCCAGGGAGACCAGATATAGGGAATGCAGGGTCCAGGGAGACCAGATATAGTGAATGCAGGGTCCAGGGAGAGTAGATATAGGGAATGCAGGGCCCGGGGAGAGTAGCTATAGGGAATGCAGGGTCCAGGGGGAGTAGATATAGGGAATGCAGGGTCCGAGGAGACCAGATATAGGGAATGCAGGGTCCGGGGAGAGTAGATATAGGGAATGCAGGGTCCGGGGAGACCAGATATAGTGAATGCAGGGTACTGGGAGACCAGATATAGTGAATGCAGGGTCCGGGGAGACCAGATATAGTGAATGCAGGGTCCAGGGGGAGTAGATATAGGGAATGCAGGGTCCGAGGAGACCAGATATAGGGAATGCAGGGTACTGGGAGACCAGATATAGTAAATGCAGGGTCCGGGGAGACCAGATATAGTGAATGCAGGGTCCGGGGAGAGTGGATATAGTGAATGCAGGGTCCGGGGAGAGCGGATATAGTGAATGCAGGGTCCGGGGAGACCAGATATAGTGAATGCAGGATCCGGGGACAGTAGATATAGGGAATGCAGGGTCCGGGGAGACCAGATATAGTGAATGCAGGGTCCGGGGAGACCAGATATAGTGAATGCAGGGTACTGGGAGAGCGGATATAGTGAATGCAGGGTCCGGGGAGAGCGGATATAGTGAATGCAGGGTCCGGGGAGAGCGGATATAGTGAATGCAGGGTCCGGGGAGACCAGATATAGTGAATGCAGGGTCCAGGGTTTAGTAACACTTTAATGTTGTATTTGTTGTTATGCTATTAGTGTTAATCATTGTAACATGAAAGCTGAGCTCCAGGTAAACAGTTACACACACAGATGAAATACGTAAGTGCAAACCTGGCAAAGGATATGTACTCTGTCCATCCATTACTGGGATTTGCACAGCTCTTCCACACAGCAAAGTCCTGGCTGGCAGGAAGCATTTTGCTCTCCTTTGGTTCAGTAACAACAATGCAGTTGGCAGCTATCGGTTGCACTTTCCTCACGCTGTCCCAGCATGAGGAAAGTACTGCCGATAACCAGCAATTGTCAGAAAACAGATCGGCCCTGATCATCAGGGTACTGATGATTAGTGCCTAGCAGTGCCACCCACCTGTGGCCATCAGTGCTACTAATCTGTGCTCATCAGTGCCCAGCAGTGCCACCCACCTGTGCCCAGAAGTGCCACCCATCAGTGCCTAGCAGTGTGGCCAGTCAGTGCCCAGCAGTGCCGCCAGTCAGTGCCATTAGTCAGTGCCACCCATCAGTGCTGCCCATCAGTGCCGCCTATCAGTGCTGCATATCATTGCTGCATATCAGTGCCCATCATTGCTGCATATCAGTGCCCATCAGTGCCACCTATCAGTGCCCATCAGTGCTGCCTATCCGTGCCACCTCATCAGTGCCGCCTATCAGTGCTGCCTATCAGTGCTGCCTATCCGTGCCCATCAGTGCAGCCTCATCAATGCATATCAGTGAAAGAGAAAAATTACCTGTTTGCAAAATTTTATAATAGAAACAAAGAAAAACTTTTTTTTTTCAAATATTTTGCTCTTTTTTTGTTTGTTTATAGCGCAAAAAATACCACCAAAAGAAATCTCTATTTGTGTGAAAAAAATGATAAAACTGTCATATGGGTACAGTGTTGCATGACCACGCAATTATCATTCGAAGTGCGACAGCGCTGAAAATTGGCCTGGACAGGAAGGGGGTGTAAGCGCCGGGTACGCAAGTAGTTAAAGTATATCTAAAGGCAAAACTTTTTTTTTCTTTAGTTTTGGATGGAGTGCAGAGGGATTAGAACCCCTGTCAGTTTTTATCGCTGTCTGAGCCCCCATTAAGGAGATCCCCCCTCTCTATTTGTCCTGTTTGCCATTATCATGGAAAGTGAAAGTAAAAGAAAAACCCACATTTTGGGCTGTCCCTAGAAAAGTAATAGGGGGGGGAATCTTTCAATAGGGGGCACTAGTTCTGGTGAGCTGGGGCTCCCCCAGGAATTCCTTTAATTTACAGGGACTTCCTCTCACTTCCTGTTTGGCTACGGGACAGGAAGTGATGGGAAATCTCCGCAATGGGACACAGATGGTGAAAAAAAAAATGTATTTTTTTTACTTACTCTATTCAAAATGGAAATGAAACATTTTGCCAATAGTTCTACTATAAAGCGGTGTTAAACCCCACACCAAAAATGTATTATATTGCAGCCTACCAATCATTAGATGTGTTGGCTGTATTAGTTTCTTTTCTTTGGCATTTTCTCCCTCTGTTTTCACCAGGTGATCTGGCCAGTAATGCACCTCCCATATTAGTGAGACACAACTCTGGAGGAATGAGCACAAGAGGCACAGCAGGCAGCAGCAATGGCCAGTCTGAGGGGCAGGGAAGTGATAAATGACAGATTTAGATACACATTTAGATACAGCCGAAGCCAAAGCCCAGCTCACACTTTATAACCAGTCACAGCAAACTGTAAACTGATACATTCTGCTGGAGAGTTTGTGGTTATGAAAAAACAACAGACTTGCTTGCCGGATCACCAGATGAAAATAGAAAAAAGGAAACTAATGCAGCCATCACCTCTTAAGAATTGGTAAGTAGCAAAATAATAAATGTTTGCTCTTGGGTTTAAGATGGCTTTAAAGGTCTCCTTCCACCTCCAGCCTGTGAAAAGGAGAATCTATTGACCAAATCTCTGTCACCCTGTGCTCTCTCCTCCTATCAGCGTGATATACGCACCGCAGTACAATTGATTGTACTCCTTGTGCTGCTTGACCCCCTTCTCTGGTCCAGCTGTACATGAACTGCCAGAGCCAGATATAAAGACGAATTCTCGTATTTGCACTACTCGCATTAAAAAAAAATAAAATGAAGGATAAATTAACCACTTCCCATCTGGCCCATGTACATAAACGGCCGGACGAGAGCAGTGCCGAAGCAGGATGCCGTTTATAAATGGCCCTCACATTCACTGCCTGTGCGCGCACCGCAATCTAGTGCCCGCTGTGTTCAGAGGAACACCGATTGCTGTACGGGACCTCTGTGCGAGGTCCCGATCATGTGATCACTGACTGGCCAATCAGTGATCACATGAATAGTAGTAAGCAAGATGTCACTTCCTCACATCATTGCTTACTACGTGTGAAATCTGTGAATGATCACAGAGATCACATGGTACAAGGCTATTCACAACAGCCTTGTACCATGTGACAAGCTGTGACCAATCACAGCTCACACAGTATTTCTCAATGGCTGCAAGAATGCAGACAGAGAGAAGGAGAAATGATTGCTTTTACAGCCTTTATGGGTGTAAAAGCAATACGTGTGAAAAAGGAAAAAAAATCTTCATCACCCCCCACAAGTAGTACAGTGTCACTATGGTAACACTGTACTGCTAGGGTGACAGTATGTTAAAAAAAAACATAAATAGTATTATATAAAAAATACAATAAAAATGTAAAACTTTTTTTCAAATTATAATTTTTGGTTATAAACTAATTTGGGTTATTTTTTTTTACTAAAAAGATAACGGAATACATTTTACTTTAATAAGAAATATTATTTATTTGCAAAATTGTTTAAGAAAAGCACTTTTTCAAAATGTTTGGACTTTTTCATTTACCGGTATATAGCAAAATAATAAAAATCGCAGAGGTGAATAAATACCCCCAAAATAAAGTTTTATCTGTCTCAAAAAAATGCTTCCAACCTCTTCACAGCTGCCTGTGAAAAATGATTTACTACGATTCGCTTCTTAGGGTGGCGGTTAATGCTGCCGGCCTTGTAAAACAGGCCTAATGGTTGTCGTAGTAGCAGAGTAGTCATGCTATGGATTCGCTGTCTCATCAATAGCAGTAATTAGTTACTGTGTCTTCCTGCCAATCAATAGGATAGCAGTAGTGATGATATAGTATTGATTATATAAGAGGGGTGCACAGTTATCAGTGGCTGTAGCCGTATCTATCAGTATTGGTAATATAGTATTGATTATATAATAGAGGAGCAGAATTATCTGTGGCTGTAGCTGTATCTATCAGTATTGGTAATATAGTATTGATTATATAGGAGGGCTGCAGAGTTATCTGTGGTTGTAGCTGTATCTATCGGTATTGGTAATATAGTATTGATACTATAAAAGGGGTGTAGAGTTATCTGTGGTTGTAGCCGTATCTATCAGTATTGGTGATCTACTATTGATTATATAAGAGGGGTGCAGAGTCACCTGTGGTTGTAGCTGTATCTATCAGTATTGGTAATATAGTATTGATTATATAAGAGGGGTGCAGAGTTATCAGTTGCTGTAGCCGTATCTATCAGTATTGGTAATATAGTATTGATTATATAAGAGAGGAGCAGAATTATCTGTGGCTGTAGCCGTATCTATCAGTATTGGTGATCTAGTATTGATAATATAGGAGGGCTGCAGAGTTATCAATGGCTGTAGGTGTATCTATCAGTATTGGTAATATAGTATTGATTATATAAGAGGGGTGCATAATTATCTGTGGTTGTAGCTGTTTCTATCGGTATTGATAATATAAGAGGGGTGCAGAATAATCAGTGCCTATAGCCTTACCTATCAGTATTGGTAATATAAGAGGGGTGCAGAATTTTCAGTGGCTGTAGCTGTATCTATCAGTATTGGTAATATAGTATTGATTATATAAGAGGGGTGCTGAGTTATCAGTGGTTGTAGCCGTATCTATCAGTATTGGTAATATAGTATTGATTATATAAGAGGGTGCATAATTACCTGTGGTTGTAGCTGTATCTATCAGCATTGATAATATAAGAGAGGTGCAGAATAATCAGTGCCTATAGCCTTACCTATCAGTATTGGTAATATAAGAGGGGTGCAGAATTTTCAGTGGTTGTAGCTTTATCTATCAGTATTGGTAATATAGTATTGATTATATAAGAGAGGAGCAGAATTATCAGTGGCTGTAGCCGT
Organism: Staurois parvus; assembly: GCF_062004578.1. NCBI lineage: Eukaryota > Metazoa > Chordata > Amphibia > Anura > Ranidae > Staurois > Staurois parvus. The sequence goes on along the minus strand of NW_028317965.1, from coordinate 5,628,517 downwards.
ATCTATCAGTATTGGTAATATAGTATTGATTATATAAGAGAGGAGCAGAATTATCTGTGGCTGTAGCCGTATCCATCAGTATTGGTAATATAGTATTGATTATATAAGAGGGGTGCAGAGTTATCAGTGGCTGTAGCCGTATCTATCAGTATTGGTAATATAGTATTGATTATATAAGAGAGGTGCAGAGTTATCAGTGGCTGTAACTGTATCTATCAGTATTGGTGATCTACTATTGATTATATATGAGGGGTGCAGAGTCATCTGTGGTTGTAGCCATATCTATTAGTATTGGTGATCTACTATTGATTATATAAGAGAGGTGCAGAGTTATCAGTGGCTGTAGCCGTATCTATCGGTATTGGTAATATAGTATTGATTATATAGGAGGGCTGCAGAGTTATCTGTGGCTGTAGCTGTATCTATCGGTATTGGTAATATTGTATTGATACTATAAAAGGGGTGCAGAGTTATCTGTGGCTGTAGCTGTATCTATCAGTATTGGTAATATAGTATTGATTATATAAGAGGGGTGCAGAGTTATCAGTTGCTGTAGCCGTATCTATCAGTATTGGTAATATAGTATTGATTATATAATAGAGGTGCAGAGTTATCAGTGGCTGTGGCTGTAGCTGTATCTATCAGTATTGGTGACCTACTATTCATTATTTAAGAGGGGTGCAGAGTCACCTGTGGTTGTAGCCGTATCTATTAGTATTGGTGATCTACTATTGATTATATAAGAGAGGTGCAGAGTTATCAGTGGCTGTAGCCGTATCTATCAGTATTGGTAATATAGTATTGATTATAAAAAGAGAGGAGCAGAATTATCTGTGGCTGTAGCTGTATCTATCAGTATTGGTAATATAGTATTGATTATATAAGAGGGGTGCAGAATTATCTGTGGCTGTAGCTGTATCTATCAGTATTGGTAATATAGTATTGATTATATAAGAGGGGTGCAGAATTATTTGTGGCTGTAGCCGTATCTATCAGTATTGGTGATCTAGTGTTGATAATATAGGAGGGCTGCAGAGTTATCAATGGCTGTAGGTGTATCTATCAGTATTGGTAATATAGTATTGATTATATAAGAGGGGTGCAGAGTTATCAGTGGCTGTAGCTGTATCTATCAGTATTGGTAATATAGTATTGATTATATAAGAGGGGTGCAGAGTTATCAGTGGCTGTAGCTGTATCTATCAGTATTGGTAATATAGTATTGATAATATAAGAGAGCTGCAGAGTTATCAGTGGCTGTAGCCGTATCTATCAGTATTTGGTAATATAGTATTGATTATATAAGAGGGGTGTAGAATTATCTGTGGCTGTAGCCGTATCTATCAGTATTGGTGATCTAGTATTGATAATATAAGAGGGGTGCACAATTATCTGTACCTGTATCTATTAGAATTCAGAGAGGGATTCCCAGCTAGAAAGCACCAAGTGAACAAAGCAACAGTTCCGTCATGAATATTCTACCAGCTTCATGCGCGCACCCAGGGGGATATGCTCTTCCACTTCTGGCACTACAGAATCCAAAGCCCTCAGGAGAAAAGCACTTATACACTCCTGTTTATCACCGAATGACAAAGCTTACAAAATGCAAAGGGTTTTTTTCCATCTTCAGGGGGTTTAGAAGGTTACAGCATCCCTCTACCTTTTACCTTCCAATGGGCCTTCCTCCCACCATTTTTGCATTGGGTTTTTCATACCTTGCTAGCCTGTAGACCTCCCATGGAGGGGAGCAAAAAAAGCAATAGTAGTAGAAACTGTATATTGAAGCTGAATAGAATGTAAGGTAGTTTTTGGTTGGATGAGTAAAATGATTGTCCATCTTCCATCACTTATCTCCTGTTGTATCTTAAGTGGCACTCTGCAGTTGAGTTGGGCGCACAAGACGGCATGATATGGATTATAATCCATGGGAGGTTGTTATTAGTGTGAGTGAGACTGCAGGATTTATATTATACACTGTTCTCTCATTCAAATACAATAGCCTTTCTGTATTAAAAGTAGAGAAAATGAAAATGTCTCTGTGGTTTATAGCAAACATTTAGATTTAGTCTGTCATTTGACTCGTGTTGTTAGATATTGGAAGAATAGATTTGGTTGTTCTGGCAGTAAAGACACTTTCCACGCTGCTTCTGTACAGAACATCTAGGGACAAAGCCAGCGCTATGGTATGTGCAGCAGCAATTCACGTACAGCATACAGTATGCAGCAATCGGTCACAAACCATAATCTGACTTGATGATATGAGATTCTATACCTTAAATTGTATAATTTAATTTTTACATTGTTATTATTATTATTGTTGTAGTTGTTGTTGCTGTAATAGTAATAATAAGAATAATAACTGTAATAAGATTTGTTTTATTTCGCTTTTGCGTAAAAAAAAAAAACAGAAGAAAAACGTGCGACTATGGAACTCCTCACATTGATCCATTGCGGGTCTGGTGCATTTTTCAAAGTCCTGTTTGCTGCATTTTAGGTGCAGGTGTGGTGCATTAAAAAACCACACCAAAATGCACCTCCCTATTGAAAATAATGGAAAATGCTGTGAAAACACATTGCGCTTTTGGTGCGTTTTTTGAGTCAAATGTCCTTTAAAAAAACACATTGCAAATGAGGTAAAAAAGTAGCATCAGTGTAAAAGTAGACTAATAATATTAGTAATAGTAGTAATGATATTATTATTATTATTATTAATAATAATATTTCTTGATAATAATGTTATTATTAATGTTAGTGTTTTTGTTGTAATATTATTATTATTATTATTATTATTATTATTATTGTTATTATTACTACAACTGCAACAACAATTATATTCTTATATTTCATTTTGTTGTATTATTATTATCATTATTATTATTATTATTATTATTATTAATAATAATAATAATAATAATATTGTATTGATAATAATGTTATTAATATTATTATTATTATTGTTAGTGTTTTTGTTGTAATATTATTATTATTATTATTATCATTACTACAACAGCAAAAACAATTATATTATTATTTTAAATTTTTTATTATTATTATTATTATTATTATTATCATTATTATTATTAATAATAATAATAATAATAATAATACTACTATCAGTATTATTATTGTTCCAATAATAATAATATTACAGCAATGCCACTAACAACAATAATATCATTATGAATATTATTATTACTAGTGACAATTACTTATGACAATATTAATAACAACAATAGTAAAATTATTACAACAACACTACTACTACTGCTGCTACTACTACTACCACTACTAGTAATAATAATAATAATAATAAAAATAATAATAACATTACACTAATAGTGGTAGTGGTAGTCATATTTTATTTTTTTCTAATTCATATTATTATTTGTGGTCCTTACTTAAAATTATAAAGATATTATGATTCACCTAGAAGATCAGTGCTCATATAAACGCCCCGGGCTGACTGTGTATAAAAAAGGTCATGGATATCCAAGGTGAAGCTAATAGCTCTAACAATTTATTGCAGGCAGTACGTTATCCCTGTTAAAGCATGAAAACTAAAACACAGTCCCCCAGATATTGACAGACAGACAAAGGGCCTGATTTACCAAACTGTGAAAGGCAGAGAAGCGATTGTAGACTAGATTTATGTCAAACATTTTAAACATTAGTTTCAGGGGAATAAGAAAAAAAATGTTTTTTTTCACATGATTGGGTGTTTGAAATGAATACAGCTTCACATCAGCTCCTTTTATTCTTTAGTATATTTGGTTTCGGTTCATTTCACTTCACACATTAGTACATAGGAGACACAGTGACCTAAATTCATGGCCACGCACTCGGAATTTGGTACAGCCGTGCATGGTAGCCAATCAGCTGCTAACTTCAACTTGTTTGATTAAGCTTTGGCAATACAACCTGGCAGCTGATTGGTTTCTATGCACAGCTTCATCAGATTTTGAAGTCTCCAGTTTTACTAAATAAACCCTTCTGTGACAGATGGACAGACACTGGCACTGGCGCACCACCTGGATAAATGGTGAAGTTGGGTTATCTCTATGCCCTCCACTCGCAAAAGTCTTAAAACTTTCAAAAGCCATTAAGAGAAAGTTCACTCCACGTTACATTTTCTTCCACTCTTACCTTGACTGCTGGGTTGTCCCCCAAAAAACAAACTTATTTGTCTAGTGAATCCAATGTTGTTTTGTGTAATCAACCACTCAACCGCCGCATGCCGGGTCCCACGTTGCCATTTTCTTTCTTATGTCCTTAGAAGGTTGACTGTTTCTTCTGGGTTTTTGCAGCAAGGCCCCTGATGAAGTGCAGCTGCACATGTACAAGGTGCTGTAGATTGCCCAAAACCTGGATTGAGTGAGGTGAGTATCTCAGGAGGCTTTGCCAGGATGGTATTCTTGCCTAGGCAGGAAAGCTGGAAGTGTGGGACCGGGTCCCATGAAAAAGTTATTTTCATAAAAACAAATCAGGGGTTGATTTAAGAAAACTGGAGAGTGCAAAATCTGGTGCAGCTCTACATAGAAACCAATCAGCTTCCAGGATTTATTGCCAAAGCTATTTGAAGAAGCTGAAGTTAGGAGTTGATTGGCTACCATGTACAGCTGCCCCAGATTTTGCACTCTTCAGTTTTAGCAAATTAACCCCTGTATGTCCAATTGTGTAAAAGGAATGGAGGAGGAGGGGAATTATGAAAAGAGATTAAAGAGGGCGAAGGTCCACATTTAAGATAAAAATTATCAAAAAAATAATAAAGTTGTTACAAAAAAAAAGATTTAAAAAAATTACCTTGGCTCTGACTTTCGGAAAGTACAAGTGACATCGCTGTACATCACAGCTGCCTCCTGGGATAGCTGGGCACTCAAAATCTTGCAATAATTCACTCCACATTACATTCTAGTTGAATTTCGAGTGCACTAGAGGGAGTAATGAGGCATATTGAGGGAACTATTAGAAACTGGGACTGGAATGAGCATTTTTTTTTTTTTTTTAAATATCTTATCTTATAGTAAATATAAACTGCTAAACATCTTTTCTCATCAGCAGTATATAAAAGTCATGTGACATCTGTCAGTGTCCAGCAGAGCACTGGTTAAAGTTTGTAGGAGGAGTTTTAATTCTCTCATGATTCTCCTATGAGGCTGCATAACCCCTGACCCTCTGTTTGGACATTTCTGATTGGCCCTGTGCTGATCACATGCACCCTCCCCCCCGAAAAAATCTCAACTAAATACACAGCAAACTGAGCATGTGCAGAGTGACTTCTAGAGCTCTGTACTATCAGCAAATGGATTGGGGACAGTTACAGAAGGGGAGGATCAGAGAATACAGAATCAAGCATCCTTTTTACACAATGCGGAGGATTAACCCCTTAGGTTCCACAGTGAGTGCAGCCTGAATCTCGGTTACATCTCAGTACGGTTGCGATTTCCAGTGCAAGTGGCGTTCCATTAGAATTAATGGCATCCGCCCGTGGGTCTGCATTCCTCTCTGTGGGTGGTGCAGCTGCACAGATTTTTGTGCTGATCCGCAGCGGCATCACCCGCACAGATGTGAACCTAGCCTTATACTGTTTTTGAGACACCAATGAGGTTCTGGAGGTGTCAGTCACAGCAGTTGTATCTTACGTGGTGCACACAACTTCCACAGAGCTGAGCCCAACTATTCTGCACACTGCTTTAAACCAGTTTTCACACCAAAACATGTGTAGGGCAATAAGGGGTGGTGTGATGCGTTGTTATGCAGTTTACTTTTTTTTTACTTTTTTTATACTTACCCTTCATTCAAGTCTATGCATTGCAGCCTGTTGCGGTGCACAGTTGGGCATTGACATGTGGTACAGTATGTTTTGCTGTGTAAAAACGCATACATGCTACATGTTTATGCAGTGCACCAAACCACACCTTGTCAACCCCCTATGTGAGAGCAATACTGTTAAATGGAATAAAAAGTTTTAAAAAATTAAACTTACACCCAAGCACTTAAACTCCTCCAAAAAATGTACACCTCCCCAACCCCCACATAAGCACACATACGAATGTAAACACTTGTGTCGGGGCACCTAACTTGACATGCTAAATTTCTTATATATTGCATTTATGTACCCTAAAATGAACTTTAGTGTATTGTTTCTTGAAAACATAGAAATAGAAACGTGCGTTTGATAAATCTTGCACTAATATAATGTGATGTAAGATTGAAACTACCACCCTTTTATTCTCCAGGGTATCTGCTTTTAGAAAAGATATACTGTTTTGGGGGTTTTAACTAATCTTCAGGCCTAAAACCTGCATGTATGCCTAAAATATACAAAAATGGCTTTAGCAGCAAATGGGTTAAAAGCAGAGGTCAGGGATGGCTTGTTTTAAATCTATTTTACTGCTTGTTAAGAATATGTAAATAGTTTAATGTCCATTGTCTGAGCACAGATTGTGCATTTCAGTTTATTAAACATTAATCAGGGGGTTACTTTTAAATAGGAGTCTTTCTTGTAAAGCCAGGCTCACTTCACATTAATAGATCACCCACAATAGACGTTTTGTGTGTGTATGTGTATAGATAGATAGATAGAGAGAGAGAGAGAGAGAGAGAGAGAGAGAGAGAGAGAGAGATTGCGGATAGCAATTAATAAACACCCAATGTAGATTTTCCGTTGCAGTTTAAAAAATGAAAGGGTAACCCTAATTGGTTGAAATAGGCAGCACTGATATTTTCTTTTAGACACTGTTGATTTATGAAGCTTAGAAGGATGCTTAGAAGGATAATCTATTGAACAATTTCAGTGCCAATGCAGATGAGTTATTGTAATGGAACCGGACCCCGACGGCACTAGGGTATCTCCGTTGGACTCCCGCTTCCCTGTCTGAACACAGATCCACGGACACCACCGCTGACCATACAAAAGGAGGCAGCACCAGACTTGAAGGAAACCAGAAAAAAAGACTGATTTATTTTAACACAGATACAAGATATATACACAGGGCGGGGCAATACATTTAGTAACCAGAGACACACAGCAGACACCCCCCCACCAAGCCAATACACAAACACATACATCCCATAATTGTTTGCTCCCAAGCAAGACACACAATAGAACAATGGGACAACCACATGGTATTATACAATGAACAACCCCCCACCCCACCTATACATGTCTACACAATAGCAGGACATTCCACCCTGTACCCCTAACAGGCACAGGATGATTTACACATAAGTGGGATATGGGGAGCTGAGACAGGGGTCTCCCCACCTCTCTAAAGGGGGCTGTGTTCCATGGGCCCCCCACCCAAAGTAACTCCCATCACAGTTGTGTTATGATGATGGTAACAATGATAATGGTGATGATAATAGTGGTGATGGTGGTTTTGATGATAATGATTATTGTGCTGGTGATGAGTATAATGAAAATGATGATGGTGGTGAAGGTGGTGATGTATTGGTGGTGGTGGTGATAAGGATAATGATAATGATGATGGTGGTGATGATGTTATTGATGATGTTAATGACAATGATAATGGTGGTGGTGATGGTATTGGCGGTGGTGGTGATGATTATGATAATGATGGAGGTAGCAGTGATGCTGGTGGTGGTGGGGAAGATGATAATGGTGATGATGATGATGATGGTGGTTGCAATGATGCTGGCTGTGGTGGTGGTGATGATGATAATGATTATGATGGTGGTGGTTGTGGCGATTATGATGTTGGTGGTGGCGGTGATGCTGGTGGTGGTGATGATGATAATGATGATGGTGGTGGTGGCAATGATGATGATGGTGGTGGCGGTGATGCTGGCAGAGGTGGTGATGATGATAATGATTTTGATGGCGATGATGATGATGTTGGTGGTGGCGGTGGTGATGGTGGTAATGAGGATAATGATAATGATGATTGTGGTGGTGATAATAATGATGATAATGATGGTAGTGGTGCTGGCGGTGGTGATGATGATAACGATTATGATGGTGAGGGTGTTGATGACGATAATGATATTGATGATGGTAATGGTGATGGTGACGTTCGTGGTGGTGGTGATGAGGATAATGATAATGATGATGGTGATGCTAGTAGTGGTGGTAATAATAATGATAATTATGGTGGTGGTAGTGATGCTTGCGGTGGTGGGGATGATGATGATTATGATAGTAGAGGTGGTGATGATGATAATTATAGTAATGATGATAGTGGTGGTGGTGGTGATGAGGATAATGATAATGATGATGGTGGGGGTGGTAATAATGATGATGATGGTCATGGTAATGGTGATGGTGGTGATGAGGATAATGATAGTGGTGGTAGTGGTGGTGATGGTGATGATAATGATGGCGATCATGATGGTGGTGCTGGTGGCAGTGATGGTGAAATACATTAAACAGGATTTCTAAAGAAATAGAAACATCATATATGAGTTTGAGGAATGTCCATGTGGTAAGACTGAAGGGTCTCCTGCAACCACCCATACTTTTTTTTTCAATTTAAGACTTTATTTTACTTTTTAAACATGTAAAGACTATGTTTCATTGCAGCAGTACAGGTTATTGCACTATAATTTTAGTATATTCAGAAGCAGGACCAATTGTGTAATGAAAAAAGATATAGGACGAAAACATATTACTGGCAGTGGTCAGATGAAGAGTTTTATTGGTTCTGTCTAGCTGGGTTGGAGAAGACTAGAAGCAGGATTGTACCTGAAGACATAGGTGGGTGTAGATAAACCATTTGAAGAGGACAGGATGTAGAAACCATTATATGGTTCATCAAAATGTTAGTTGCCGGAGGGTATAGTGCATGAATGAGTAGCGTTAAGTGTTGGAAAAGTAAGAACAAGAAAGTAGAGATTGGATAAATTGAAAAAAAAGTGGTGGGGGGAGTCCAGGCCTGCTTCACCGTGTATAAATTGACATGTTTTTAAGGATTTGTAGAGTAGGAAAGGGCAATCAGATAGGTTTGGTCTTAAAGTTTTGGTAAAGGGATGGAGGGGACAAAATATTTTGTATTTGGATAGCAGCTATTTTTGTATTTGGATACTTCATTCAGGTGAAGGAGATATAAGTTTGTGTTGTCACCAACACAAGTTGTGTGCCAGAAGTGGCGGACATTTACATGGATCATAGTCCATGGAGCTGTCCAAAAATGCCAGTAGACCTACAAGATCCAAATGTTCCAATTTCCTAAATGGGGCATATACTCTCCAGGAAGGGAGGGGAGGGAGGTATTTACGTAAAAAATAGGATGTTTGGTGGGTTTTTGGGATTTACATATGGACTCATGGTGGCGAGGGGGGTTAGGTAGCGGGTGAGCTTCATTTTGCTGCTCTTTTAATTTTTTTTTACTCCAGGCTGTGAAGTAGCAGTTACAAACTTATTGATTGCTACCTAGTAACACTTTTTTTTTATAACACTTTGATAAATGAAGCCAATGGATTCTGATGGAAGACAGAAAAAAGTGTAAACAAAAAATCTAATTTCCACAGAGGAACAAATATCAGCACCAACTCCAGACTTTCCTTCAAATTCCTCTTTTATCAGTATGTCCTCTAATTTTAGAAATGGTAGTCTATATTATTCTGGTCAAAAGCCATAGTCCTCATAGCATTGTAAACTGCTTTCCTGAGAACTGCCATTTATGAACAGGTTTAGTCAGGCTGTTGAAAATAGATTTGTCAAGATTTCAGTATTATCAGCACATGTAAATGGTTATAGATAAATGTTTTAACAAAACATTCCTGGACCAATGAGACAGCCAAGCTGTGGCCGATCTTCCTTCTTAGTTATCAGATGCACACTGTACCAAATCTGTACCAAACACACGCAATCTGTACCAAATAAAGCAATATTCTTATCTGCTTTTTTTCCATAGAAATATAGGCATTAAAGTTTAAAGATTTTTGTATAAGATGTTAGGGGCCACAATGTAAATTTTAAGTTAGGGCCCCATGGATCATCATGAAAGCTTGATTCCTATTGAATTGTGAAAATCCATTCAGGCTGCATAAAAAGGATAAGTCCTTCCTTAGATGGGAGGCTAAGGGGGTGGTGAAAAAAGGTGAATGAACCATGGTTTTACAACCCCCCCCCCCTTCCAATTACCTGCCTCTTTGTAGGGTCCTCCTTGAGCTCCCGCAGCTCTCCTTTTCCCCTTCCATGTGTTTGGAATGGGCAGTGCACATTAGTTGCAGTTATGTGCACTGGTTTATGCATAGTCCATAGACCATAGTCAATAGTCCATCTCGGGGGGCTAGGCAAGAGTGGATCACTATGTTTCTACATACTGCGGGTCCATAGAGAATGCATTTGGCCACCATCTAACAGGATGTCAGATCACAGAGCAAAAAAAAAAAGGGAATTTGGTGATTTGTAGGAGACAGAGAAATAGAGAAATAGAAAAGATTTTTTGAATGAAGAGTACATACTTGAAAATAATTTTTTTAGTATCACATCAAGCCTCTGAAATACCCACTATGGCCCATTGCCAGTATCCAGTTTATTTACATTTCGCTTTCTTACAAAACTAGCAAATTTGTTTTCTGAAGAATTTTCCAGCCTTCTTCTTGGCAAAAATCAATGCCAGTGAAAAATTTAGCTGTAATTGGAAATCGCTGTTTGTTATGAATGCCAATAACGCAGCACTTGTGTTCTGAGGACATGAATGATTAATACATGTGTGAAGAGCCATCAGAATTAGCTTGTGGTCTCACCCCTATGTTCTGAAGACAGATCTCTAATGACATTTGTTTCAGGGAGCAGAAGAGGAAACATATGGTATAAACACTGCAAATTGCATATTTAATGAACAGATCCTGATAGCGATTGTTAGTTCCGCTTCATTTTTTTGTTGCAAAAGCTTGTCACAGCTCACATTAGGTACACCTAATTATATTTAAAGGGGAAGTAGAATCAGGTTAAAAAACACTATTAAAGGGTTAGCTCACTGTAGCGCAAACCCCGGGTAGGGGCCATTGAGAATATGCCCAAATCTCCTTTGCTAGTACAGAGGCTGCCTGCCACTGACACAGTTTCATGCACAGCGACCATAAAGGCTCAGTCTAGAGCAGGGTGTCAAGCTCAGTTTGATTACAGGTCACGTCAGCATTATGGTTGTCCTCAAAGGACCAGTTGTATCTGTAAGACTTGATGTCCAGAGCACCCTCCCCCTATTACATCAGATGTCAAGAGTTCCCCCCCCCAACCATAAGAAGTCAAGAGTCCCCCACCCTTCTTCACAACACAGTGCACCCCCCTTACCTTGTGCTGCTTCTGGGAAGAAGCTGGGGGTGTAGCTGGAAAGCAGAAAGTTCAGGGTTTGGTGGAGGACCAAAGGAGGGCTGAAGTCAGCTGCTGGAGTCTGCTGAATGCCAAGACCAGGTGAGGTGGAGATGAGGGGGTGCTGTGGCTGCACAGAGAGGTGCAGTATCCTTAGGAGGAATTATCTTCTCTCTGCTGACAACTGCTAAGACAATGTGGGGGCAGAGATGAGGGGGTTCCGCAGCTGCTGGAGAGGTGTGAGGGCCACATGAAATGTCCTGGCGGGCTGGATTCAGCCCATGGGCCTTGTGTTTGACACACGTAGTCTAGGGGATGTCTGTTCATAAATTTATTACAGAAAACGTGAACAGGAAGGTATTTATAGATTCAGGATACTCCAAAATGATATCAGAAATCAACCGGAGGACAAAGCTCTAGCACAAATCCTTATACCTGTAGACACACATGAAAAGTCCCACAGTAGGTCTTACAATGTCCCAGGATCTAGACAACTCCCACATGACACTCTTCATGAGGGAGGAAAAAGATCCTTCTCTAGACCAGGAATCCAGTACAAAGCACTCCAGCAAAAATCCCTTTTGAAGTTTTCTCCATGCCCTCAGCCCAGTACCAGCTAAGGCCAAAAATGCAATTTATGTCTCATGAAAGCCACCTCCCAGGGCCAGCAGCCCCAGGAGAAGTGGAACCCTCCTTGCAGAAGAAGAAGAAGAGCCCTCTGGAAAGGCCTCCCCAATGGTTATCACCTCCCCAGCCACCTGCTGGACATCCCCATCCAGGGAGGTATGATAAATATTCATAACTAAGTGATTGACCCGTCTGTTGTTACTTCTGGAAGCTTCTTGCAGAAACAGAAGGGACAAACAATCACCCACCTTTGGAAACCCTGACCAGATGAAAATAACAGATCCTTGCTCCACTGACTACAGTGAAGCCCAAAAACTAGATTTAGACTACAGTTGCAAGAAAAAGTATGTGAACCCCTTGGGATTACGTGGAGTTTTGCATGAATTGGGTATAAAATGTGCTCTGAACGTCATCTAAGTCACAACAATAGAAGAACACAGTCTGCTGAACATAATACTACACAAACATTAGATATTGCCATGGTTTAACTGCACATAACATGTAAACATTCACAGTGCAGGGAGGAAAAAGTATGTGAGGCCCTAGCTTAATGACTTCTCCCAGAGCTAATTGGAGCCAGGAGTGAGCCAACCTTGACTCCAATCAGTGGGATGATATTGGATGTGTTGCTGACAGCTGTCCTGCCCTTAAAAAACACACACCTGTTTTGGGTTTACTGGTTTCAAGAAGCACTGTCTGATGTGAACCATGCCTCGCAGAAAAGAGCTCTCAGAAGACCTACGATCAAGAATTGTTGACTTGCATGAAGCTGGAAAGGGTTACAAAAGTATCTCCAAAAGCCTTGATGTTCATGTGTCCACGGTAAGACAGACCGTCTACAAATGGAGAAAGTATAGCACAGTTGCTACTCTCCCTAGGCGTGGTCGTCCTGTAAAAATGACTGCAAGAGCACAGCGCAGAATGCTGCATGAGGTAAAGAAGAATCCCAGAGTGTCAGCTAAAGACCTACAGAAATCTCTGGCACATGCTAACATTTTTGTTGACACATCTACAATAAGGAAAACATTAAACAAGAATTGAGTACATGGGAGGACACCACGGAGGAAGCCATTGCTGTCCAAAAAGAATATTGCAGCACGTTTGAAGTTTGCAAAAGAGCACCTGGATGTTCCACAGCACTACTGGCAAAATATACTGTGGACAGATGAAACCAAGATTGAGTTGTTTGGGAAGAACACACAACACTATGTGTGGAGAAAAAAAGGCACAGTGCACCAACATCAAAACCTCATCCCCACTGTGAAACATGGCGGAGGGAGCATCATGGTTTGGGGCTGCTTTGCTGCCTCAGGGCCTGGACGGATTGTTGTCATTGATGGGAAAATTAATTCCAGAGTTTATCAAGACATTTTGCAGGAAAACGTACGGCCATCTGTCCGCCAACTGAAGCTCCGCAGAGGATGGGTGATGCAACAGGACAATGACCCAAAGCATACAAGTAATTCAACAAAACAATGGCTGCAACAGCACAGAATACGCCTTTTGGAGTGGCCCAGTCAGAGTCCTGACCTCAACCCGATTGAAATGCTGGGGCATGACCTTAAGAGAGCGATTCACACCAGACATCCCAAGAATATTGCTACACTGAAACAGTTTTGTGAAGAGGAGTGGTCCAAAATTACTCCAGATCGTTGTGCAGGTCTGATCTGCAACTACAGGAAACGTTTGGTTAAGGTTATTGCTGCAAAAGGAGGGTCAACCAGTTATTAAGTCCAAAGGTTCACATACTTTTTCCTCCCTGCACTGTGAATGTTTACATGTTATGTGCAATTAAACCATGGCAACATCTAATATTTGTGTAGTATTATGTTCAGCAGACTGTATTCTTCTATTGTTGTGACTTAGATGACGTTCAGAGCACATTTTATGCCCAATTCATGCAAAACTCCACGTAATCCCAAGGGGTTCACATACTTTTTCTTGCAACTGTAAATGAGGAAGGGTGCTTTATCACCTTTACAGAAAAAAATGTCTCACCAAAGGCCACACCCCCGAAACCATCTACACGCAGTTGTGGGTGGCCCCATTTGCTTGCATAATTTTTGCAGTTGCCATGATGCAAGGTATTACAGCCTCGGGAATGTGTCCAACCTCATATGACTTTCTTTGCAGCCTGAGGGGAAGGGGGTGGTATAATGAGGCTCACCTGCCCGTGTTTACTGCCCTCCTCAACTGCAAACCTAAACTAGACCTTAGGCATTTTTTAGATTGTTGCTTGGGGGTTGGGCTTAAAGTGTTAGGTCAGCTTTAAAGAAAAAAAGCAAAGGTGAACTAGACCATACACCGTCCCCACGACCCCCTCCCATTCTTTGCTGTACTTACCTCCAGGGTTGCCTAGTTGTCAGCACCTGTCATTCCAGCAGTCCAGGGACTTGAAATCCAGGCACGTCTCTCTCTTCTCTGTGCAGTGCTTCCAGGGTGGACAAAAGTGATTCTGCTCGGTGCCACCACAGTGAATTGCTGAGATCAATCCCAGAAGCACTGCACAGAGAAGAGGGAGAAGAACGTGGATTTCAAATCCCTAACCTGCTGGAGGTAAGCACAGAGGATGTCTGGAGTTAGTTCACCTTTACATTTTTTCTAACTATTCAAAGCAGTTCCCTTATAAAAAACAAAAAAATGTTTACTCCCTCCATACACCTCCAATTTAGCTGTCTACTGACTGGTCATATGACATCCTTGGGTTCTCTCCCTTTTCACCCAAGGGTGGGTAGTCTTCAGTACTGCAGAGAACAGCAGGGACATTATACATGGCATGGTCCCATTCACTTGATTGGGTTGCATGTGGTATGGATTGCTAAATGCATTAGTTTAAATAATTATTGGATGCAAAAGAGTTATGGATATAAAAAGAAACTTCCTTAGAAGTACACTTTTTTACTTTTTAATATTAGCTGTATACACTACTGGGTTATGAAAATGTAATAAAATGTTATTTTTTATATAAAGCCAATAATAGCAAAGATTCCCTTCAGCAGTAGAAGGCTAGTTTTTAGAACTTGAAGGCACATGCCCTACAGACTTGTCATTGGTTGACATAATAGGGCCAACAGGAATGACTTGACTCCTGATTCATTTAGCTGGTCGTATGTCACCTAAGGAGTAAAATGACAGCTCTCCTGTGTATACAGTTGTGTTAATTCTTCACACGACTCAATGGATAAAGGGATCATTCTAGATACATATTGTATTCTGCAACTTGGAATAATATTACAGATTTAATTGTTAAACATTCATATCATTGTATTGGTGGCCTAAATCGGTCCAGCAGTGTTCTATTGCCTAATGCACCCAATCAGGAAAATAAAGCAGCCCCCCCCCCTTATTAAACCTGACTACATAAGTGCAGTCTCTCTAGTAACAGTTATATATTTAGTAGTATTTACCGGCCTCCTTCTGTTTCCCTCATCTCACGACTCTGTTACCACCTCTATTTAAAAAAAAATAACGTACTGTTAGAGGGATGCTGAACACAGTTTTTCACAGGTTATTAAAATGTGGTCAGTCATTACTTGCCCAATTGGCCTGAATTCAGCAGCTCACCACAAAAGATGGGAACCCACCCAGGAGAGGACATTCAACTGAGTTGAGATATTAAAGTGTAATAGGTCAAAGAGGGCACCAAATGAAATATTCTTAGGAGTTCAAAGTCTTTATTGTGCATTCGGTTACAACAAGCATGGAAAAGGACATCCAAAGTGTTGAGTAGGTGCAGCATGGTGTGGGGGGCAGTAAGCACAGTCCTGATTTGCAGAAATGATGCATTATAAAAGTAATTCAGTAGCATAACCAGGCTCAGCGGGAAGGCTCACCCAACTGGGACCACTCACAACAGTGCAGTGTAGAGACAGCGGTCTTAAGACTCACAGTTGCCGACAGCATCTGCCTCAGAGAGTCGAGTGCGGTCTGGCCAGTCCAACCCAAAAGGAAAGCATCCTGTGAAGGTAGACATAGTCCCTGCTTTCTTCCTACTCCATCTACTCCTCGTGCTGTCCCTGACAAATGGGGAACCTGCATAAAGTGCACCAAAACCCAAGGTCAGAGTCCTAAATAGACTCTGCTTGGCCCAAGATGGCCACAAGGGTCACATGGGACAGGAACATCCAACCGAATCACTGACTCATTTGACCGAGGAAGTAAGAGAGAAACCCAGTTTCTCACAACTTCCTCTCTCATCTGAATTGCTACTGTTGTGGAGCAGTGGAGAATACATAAAATACTGCACATGCCTACAAATGCATTTCGGGGGTCACACAGACCCCCTTCATCAGGGCTGAGTGAAATAGCAGAATATTAAATAGACTCAAAAATACTCCTTGGCAGACTGATCTGCAGGCAGAGGATGTTATATACAAATGTCAGTCCTGGTGCTCACAATAAAAATGGCAAGGCCCCTCAAAACACATTGGATGGCTTTTGCCCTGCTTGTTGTAACCAATTGAACTATAAAGACCTAAACTCCTAAGGATTTTTCATTTGATGCTCTTTTTGACCTATTACACTTAGATTTTTACAATAATGTCAGTAACAGCCTGCATCTTCTTTCTTCTCTGCCAGCCCACCAATGGCACTTGCATCTCATCTGGAACATGTTGTAACATATTCTAATGATTTGTTGAATAAAAATAAGACCCCTCCCACCCCTGAGTTCTCGCGTCTAGCACATGAGCCATATCACAATACACTCAGCTGTTGGCAAAAAGAAGAGCCTAGATCTCCTGGAAGGCACTATGGACTCAGCGGCTAGACTCATCCACCTCACCAACCGCTCCACCTCTGCCACCCCCCTCTGCCTCTCCCTCCACTGGCTCCCGATTGCCCAACGCATCAAATTTAAATTTAAACTTCTAACCCTGACCTACAAAGCCATTCACAACACTGCCCCTGACTACCTCACCAACCTGATCCCCAAGTACCGCCCTACCCGTACGCTTCCCTCCTCACAGGACCTCCTTCTATCCTGCTCCCTGGTCTCCTCCTCCCACGCACGACTGCAGGACTTCTCCAGGTCCTCCCCTATCCTCTGAAACTCACTGCCCCAATCCATCAGACTGTTGCCTTCCATCCTCACATTCAGGCGCTCCCTCAAAACCCATCTGTTCAGGGAAGCCTACCCCACCCTCACCTAACGGCCATTCTCCCTCATTCCTCCCACCACTTCATTCCCCTCAGCCACTTCCTACTGTACCACTACCCCCTCCCTCCTAGATTGTAAGCTCAAAAGAGTAGGGCCCTCTAACCCCTCGTACGTTGTTTGTTATTGTTGTACTGTGCCATGTATTGTCTCCCCTATATTGTACAGCGCTGAGCAAACCCTTTGGCGCTATATAAACTCGATGTAATAATAATAATAATAATAATGGAGGTTGCATTCCAGAGGGAACTTTTGAGGCTAAGACTACATAACCAGTGCCTGGAAACTGGGAAGTGGGAAGCATCTACATGTAAGGAAACCACTAAATCAAGGATTATTAGAGATGCTTGCATTAAGGATTTTTAGATTTGGAGGTGGGGAAGGTCCACTTTATTGTACACCCATCATCATAGAAATATGTGATCTGCCAGCGCTGGCTGTGTCAGGTTTCAGTAATTGTAAATCTGAACTCCATTAGTTAGCATATTACAAAGCCTTTTGTCCTATGCAAAATGCTTATGACATATTTTACCAGATGTATATTACAGAGTTCTAGACAGTACTAGAATTGCTGGTAACATCTTCGGTGGCAAGCCAGTCTTTGTTTTCTATTTCATCGCATTGTTTTGATGTGTAAGTCTACAAGGCCACAGTCAAAAAATATGGGTGCCATCCCTTATTGACCCCCTGCAGAAGATTTTGCTTCTATAGACTGAGAGCTGCTCATGAACTGCATGAATTTTATAGCTGGTCAATTAATTTGACCTAACATTTATTGTACTGTAACTGTAGGGAAAGCACAAACCTCTTATCAGGTCTCTGCATAAGAGCTAAGTGGCACTTGGCTCTAGTAACATCGTCATGGTTAGCGAAAAGAAAAAAAATAGTCAACAAAGACAGACAACCACTTCAAACAGCCAATATTACCAAGTCTGGCAGCCAATTCTTACTACAAGGGTGACATGATAATGAACTGGCGAAGGAACACCCACCCACCATTTTCTTATATCTTGGGTTTTTTTGAGGTTTTATTTGGGGTAGTTTCATTTATTTTATTAGTATTCTTTGTATGCAGGCTTTTTTTTGTAAAAAGGAACAGGTCCAGGATAGTTAAAGTAGTAGGCAACTCAAAACATAACTATACTTAAACCTGCTCCCACACCCATGCTAAGAAAAACAAGAAGAGGGAAGCACCTCCAAGTGTAGACTTGTATAACAATAAATAGGAAGCTCATCAAGATTAAAAAACGGAACTCAAGGGCTCATCTCTTGTTTTTCTTGTCTAAGTAGAGCCAGCTTCTTGCTCCAATTTATGGACTTTTAAGACTTAATATGGACTTATTGGACTTGTTGCCCCATTTCTCTACTGTTAAGTCACTGCTTTGGTGTGCTTATATCCATTTGCACCTAATTTTTGTTTTTTTTCACTCCCATGCTAAGCCTTTTCTATCTACTCTTTAAAAGGAAAGATGCCTATACTTACCTAATCTGAGGTCGCCCTGGTTCTGTCACATGATTGGTTCAGCACTGGATTCAGTGTAGTGGAGGGATGACAATGGATGCCCCATAGCAAGCTTGTGGGTGACATCACCACAAAGGCTCTGCAGCTGTTGTCATCAATCTCTCCTCTTCACTGAAGCCAGGTGCTGAAAAGATCATGTGACCGGATTGGCATGCCTTTAGAATAGGTAAGTATAGACGCCTTTCCTTTTACAGGGTGGATAGAATAGGCTTAGAATGGGGGTGGGAGTAGATTTAAGCAGGGGTGGACTGAACATTTGGAAACTCGGGCACTCTTTTATTAGGTTTTGGTTTTGACTTGCCTTCCACTTTAAAGCCTAAGTTTGGCAATAAAAAAATAAAATAATAATAATCAGCGCAATGGTCATTGTTTTCAATCAATGTGATGTGTCCCTGGTGTTGCTGGCTCCTGCAGGCCCACACCAAGAATGCTGAAAGTACCTACCCTTCCTGCGTCCTTCCTCCATTCATAAGAGCTGTACTATAACCTCTATGAATAAAAGACAAATGGAGAAGGTGGACCCTTCAGTCATCCAACCATCCTCCAATCAAAGAACACTTTTCATCAATGGTTTCTATAGTACAGCTTCTGTGAATGCAGGAGGGGGGCAGAGAGGGTGGGCATAGGGTCTTGATGAGTGCATATGACAGGTCCCTTTATCTATTAACCCCCACCATACTGGAAGAGTAGTGAGTCAGGGGTGGGGGTTGGAAGAGGTAGATTTTCTTCTATGTTCACAATGACCTCCTTCTTTTAAAACCCTGAAGAGGCCTACTCGACGAAATGCATTGGTATACCATCAAATCACCTTCCTAAACATTTTTTTTCATTATTTATAACATTGAATTTGTTCAATACCTACCAATGTTTATGAAGGAAGGTGCACTTGGGGTTCACTCTACTGAAGGGTCTATGCAACTTATTGTTTTTATGAGACGGCTTTTGTTCTTTTCAGTTTTATATTATATATAACATTTGGTATAAATTTTATATATAGTTGTGTTCTAATATTTTTTTTGCTGAGGGTATGAAAGCACCTCAAAAGCCCCACATTCCTTTTCTACATTCTAGAGGTAGATTTCAGGAGTCATCAGCCCAAGGGGCACTTCTCATTGATCGTAAGTAATGTCTCTTGTGCTGATTTTTATTTTTTGCTAAACTTAGGCTTTAATTAGAGCTTCTGCAATCTTCAAGAGCTATTTAAAGTCCATTTTACTGTTAAAGGACAACTGTACCTTTGATACAAGT
This sequence comes from Staurois parvus, assembly GCF_062004578.1. NCBI lineage: Eukaryota > Metazoa > Chordata > Amphibia > Anura > Ranidae > Staurois > Staurois parvus. The sequence continues at coordinate 5,608,690 of NW_028317965.1, read as the reverse complement.
TGTCTATTAATAAATGCAGCTCCTCCATTCCCCCTCAAGGGAAACCCACCTGCTCTGGCACCCATCTTTGTTCTTGTTTCATTGACTCTACCAGGTGCCACAGAGCCTTGCTTTTGAAAATGTTTCAGCTGGGCCCTCTTCAGTCTTTGCATGTCCGTCTTGGCCTCATTTATTTCTGTGAGGAGTGTCTTACTCTGTAGGACTTTTGGAGGCCTCCATGAGCATGGCTTTCTACAGGAATGAATGGAGCCATGGTGCACATGCACTGGCTAAAGAGAACCCAGAAAGGAACATTTTAAGAAGCAAAGCTGTGGGCTGCCCATCGGGGCTACAAATTAAAAATGGATGCATTAAAGTTGAAGATATGTATTAGATCCCGGGGGGGGTTTGGACTGAGGGGGGCCCCCTGACTGCATTCATTAAAGGGTGGCTTATACAAAGCTAAAGTTGTCCTTTAAAGCCAATTGCGCTTTATATATCTCTTTGGAAAATCCAGTATGTAGATGAATATCCCAGGGGAAAAAAGCAGTTCAGCTCACAGCACAGTCCTGGGTGTCAGCAGAACAGGTATTGTGGGTAATTACTGTATCTCCAATGGGAGCAATAACAGTGAAAATCTGTTAAAGGATCTAAACCATTTTCATTCTACCCAAAGCAAACATAAAAAGTAACCGTTTGCTGCCCACCCACAGTACCCACAGTACATGCACTTTGAGCGGTCAGCAGCTATAGCCTCGGTGATGTACCCGTACGTCGTCGCCAGTTTCTGGGTTTGTGTTGTGACCCATTGACCTGTGCTGTGATTGGACACAGCATGGGTTTGTCAGTCTGCCAATGATTTGTAATGATACGGTAAACTTGCAGAACGGCTGTGTCCAATCACAGCTCAGAGTTCTGTGTTTACAAACACACAGAACTCTGTACACAAAAAAGTGCCTCTAAGTGCAATATGCAAAGGTATATATTTGTTAACCCTTCCCAGCCAGTGTCATTAATACAGTGTGCAATATTATATCTGATCACTGTATTCGTGTCACCAGCGACGTCAGTCAACTAGTGTCCACCCCTGTGTAGAAATAAGGAGGAAAAAAGTGCCTCTAAGTGCATTCTGTAATGGTATATATTTGGAAGCAATGTAAAAGCACTCACATTGTATAAAAATTTAGGAGGCTCAAGTGAATAGAGTGATAGCCGTGTCCTCGCTGCACTGGCCACGTCTGCACTACCGGAGACTATGGATGTCACAGAAAAGCCGGCCGGCATGTGAAGTCTCTGAAGATGGCGTCTGGAGTGCACCTTGTTGTACAATGTAGGCATTGGTGTGATGACGTATGGGAGACCAGCCCTGGTGTCCACCCCAGCCAGTGTCTGTTAGCACCAGATTTCCTGCCACACTATGACAGTGGGGGAGATTTACTAAAACTGTTGCACTTAGAATCTGGTGCAGCTGAGCATGGTAGCCAACCAGCTTCTAACTTTATAACCCTCCCTTACTCTATCCAAAATAAAAAAAAAGTGTTTTGCCTTTAAAGGCTTAACGTGTTACTAAACCCACAACAGTACAATCAGTCTGTATATTCAGTAAAGCATGCTTGCTATACTCACTGTGGATCCTAAGGGGTTCATCCTCCGCATTGTGTACAAAGGATGTTTGATCCTGTCTTCTCTGATCCTTCCCATCTTCTACTGTCCCCAATCCATCTGTTGATAGAACCTTGGGGGCAAGGTGCACATGCTCAGTTTGGTGTGTATTGCTAGAGAGGTTTTGTTTTTCTTGGGAAAGTGCATGTGATCAGCACAGGGCCAATCAGCACAGTCCAGACAGAGGTCAGTGGTCCTGCATCTTGCTACAGCAGAAGGAAAACTCCTCCTACAAGCTTTAACCAGTGCTCTGCTGAACACTGATAGACGTCACAAGACTGCTCTAACTGCTGATGAGAAAAGGTATTTAGCAGTTTAGGTTTACTAAAATAATGACATTTCTATGTTCTGTGTACTGTGGGAGATCAGATATAGTGCATGCAGGGTCCGGGGAGACCGGATATAGTGAATGCAGGGTCCGGGGAGACCAGATATAGTGAATGCAGGGTCCGGGGAGACCAGATATAGGGAATGCGTGGTCCCAGGAGACCAGATATAGTGAATGCAGGGTCCAGGGAGACCAGATATAGTGAATGCAGGGTCCGGGGAGACCGGATATAGTGCATGCAGGGTCCTGGGAGACCAGATATAGTAAATGCAGGGTCTGGAGAGACCGGATATAGTGAATGCAGGGTCCGGGGAGACCAGACATAGTGAATGCAGGGTCCGGGGAGACCAGATATAGTGAATGCAGGGTCCAGGGAGAGTGGATATAGTGAATGCAGGGTCCTGGGAGATCAGATATAGTGAATGCAGGGTCCGGGGAGACCAGATATAGTGAATGCAGGATCCAGGGAGATCAGATATAGGGAATTCAGGATCCGGGGAGACCGGATATAGTAAATGCAGGATCCGGGGTTTAGTAACACTTTAAGCTTTGGCAATAAAACCTGGAAGTTGATTGGTTGCAGAGTTGCACCAGATTTTGCACAGTCCAGTTTTAGTAAATAACCCCACTCACACTACAAGTCACTGATCACTGCCATTACTAACATAGTGTCTATAGCTGTGTAAATTCCAGTATATGCCATCATTTGTAGACTCACTTTCAACCAAACCAATTAATATACACTTGCTGGGATTTTTTTTTTTTTTAACAAAGACATGTAGTAGAATACATTCAGCCAAAATGTATGAAATTGTATTTCATTGGATATGTTTTACAACAGAAAATATTGTTTGTTTTTTTTCAAAATCTTAGGTCTTTTTTCATTTATATAATAAAAAATAATAATAAAAAAAATTAAATACCACTAAAAGAAAGCTCTGTTTGTGTGAAAATAAATACTAGAAATTTCATTTCCGCACCGTTTTCCATGACCGTGCAATTGCTAGTAAAAGTAGCCCAGTGCTGAATAGTAAAAAATTACCTGGTTATGAAAGGGGAAAAACCTTCCGGAGGTCAAGTGGTTAAAACAAACAAAAAAAAAAGGGATGGATTCCCCCTAACATTGTAATTGCCTATTGCATTTCTTGGTACATACATGTTTTATAAATCTATTGTACAATGTGTTCCCTATGCGAAATAATTGAAAAGTTAAATGTGATTTATTTTTTTCCCATTATGTTTCCACTTAGCAGACACACTGGTGGTTTTGCCAGGCTTTCTGTGTCGGATAAATCTCTTAAATCTAGGGAGATGATTATTGCGGTCTAGTATTGTCATATATTTAGTCTTGAAGAAATATTCTGGACATGTCTTTTTCTCGTCTGAGATTCAATTTTTTCTTAACTGACAGCCTAGTGGCTTATCTTGTCTCCAAAAAAATGGATTGTCTCTTCTTTTTTTCAACTGCGGAAGCAAGGCATGTTCATAAATCAGTCATCAGGGATTTTAGCTGAAATGGTGTTCTGAATCCCACTCCCCCACGAGAGACTGAAAGCATCACCTCGACCAGACTTCGAGCAAGAGCCGAGCCATTAATCTGGCTTTGTTTTTAGCTCAAGTAAACAGCAGCATACTTACAATCTAATGGATGGGGTTTTATACACTTATAGGAAAACCGTTTATAAGCACAATATCATAGCCTACATTGTATGGGTATATTCCAATGCACTACTACAAAGACATCAGCAATTTAAAAAAATGCTGTTTTATATGTTTTATATTTTGCTATAACAAGTGTTACTAAACCCAGGACCCTGCATTCACTATATCTGGTCTCCCAGGACCCTGCATTCACTATATCTGGTCTCCCCGGACCCTGCATTCACTATATCCGGTCTCCCCGGACCATGCAATCACTATATCTGGTCTCCCCGGACCCTGCATTCACTATACTTGGTCTCCCCGGACCCTGCATTCACTATATCTGGTCTCCCCGGACCCTGCACTTACTATATTCGGTCTCCCCGGACCCTGCATTCACTATATCTGGTCTCCACGGACCCTGCATTCACTATATCTGGTCTCCCTGGACCCTGCATTCACTATATCTGGTCTCCCCGGACCATGCAATCATTATATCTGGTCTCCCCGGACCCTGCATTCACTATACTTGGTCTCCCCGGACCCTGCATTCACTATATCTGGTCTCCCCGGACCCTGCACTTACTATATTCGGTCTCCCCGGACCCTGCATTCACTATATCTGGTCTCCATGGACCCTGCATTCACTATATTCGGTCTCCCCGGACCCTGCATTCACTAAATCTGGTCTCCCCGGACCCTGCATTCACTATATCTGGTCTCCCCGGACCCTGCATTCACTATATCTGGTCTCCCCAAACCCTGCATTCACTATATCTGGTCTCCCAGGACACTGTATTCACTATATCTGGTCTCCCAGGACCCTGCATTCACTATATTCGGTCTCCCCGGACCCTGCATTCACTATATCTGGTCTCCCCGGACCCTGCATTCACTATATCTGGTCTCCCCAAACCCTGCATTCACTATATCTGGTCTCCCAGGACACTGCATTCACTATATCTGGTCTCCCAGGACACTGCATTCACTATATCTGGTCTCCAAGGACACTGTATTCACTATATCTGGTCTCCCCAAACCCTGCATTCACTATATCCGCTCTCCCCGGACCCTGCATTCACTATATCCGCTCTCCCCAGACCCTGCATTCACTATATCTGGTCTCCCCGGACCCTACTTTCACTATATCTAGTCTCCCCGGACCCTGCATTCACTATATTCGCTCTCCCCGGACTCCGCATTCACTATATCCGGTCTCCCCGGGCCCTGCATTCACTATATATGGTCTCCCTGGACCCTGCATTCACTATATCTGGTCTCCCCGGACCCTGCATTCCCTATATCTGGTCTCCCACAGTACACAGAACATGGAAATGCAATTATTTTAGTAAATATAAACTGCTAAATACCTTTTCTCATTTGCAGTTAAAGCAGTCTTGTGGCTTCTCTCAGTGCCCAGCCGAGCACTGGTAAAGCTTTGTTTTTATTTTAGAAAATTCTTTTTTCATTTTGTAATATAGAGAACACTGTACGAAACAGCATGAATTTGTTTTTTTTTTATATGGGAAGCATATATTTATTTGTGCGTTTACTATATGGATATTATAATTCAATTATTGGCAACAATTAATTGAAGTACACTGTATATTAAAGTGTTACTAAACCCAGGACCTTGCATTCACTATATCTGGCCTACACAGAACATGGAAATGCAATTATTTTGGTAAATATAAACTGCTAAATACCTTTTCTCACCGGCAGTTAGAGCAGTCTTGTGACTTTTACTTGTGTCCGGCTGAGCACTAGTTAAAGCTTCTCTAGGAGCATGCAGGACCCCTGACCTCTGTCTGGATATCGCTGACTGGCCCTGTGCTGGTCACTCTCCCAAGGAAAAAAAAGCTCTCTAGCAATACACACCAAACTGGGCATGTGCAGGGTGACTCCACACGATATGTCTTATCAGGAGATAAGAGTGGGACACTGGAAGAAGGGGAGGATCAGAGAAGTCAGGATCAAACAGCGTTTTTAAACAATAAGGATTAACCCCTTAGTTACATAATTAGTCTGGCTGAAAAAAGAGAAAGGTCTATCCAGTTCAACCATTAAAAAAAAAAGTTGTAATCCTACACCCACTGTTGATCCAGAGGAAGGCAAAAAAACCAGCAAAGCATGATCCAATTTGCTCCTACAGTGAGTATAACAAGCATGCTTTACTCCATATACAGACTGATTTTACTGTTGTGGGTTTAGTAACACTTTAAATGGTTTGTCTCATCCTGTAAATCAATACATCTGGAACAGAGCTTATTCTTTTGAAAACCAACAAAAGTGGAAGCTCCGCTTATTTGCCTCCTCCCCCCACTGCCATATTTGGTACCTTTTGGGGGAGAGGGGGGAGCGGGTACCTGGTTTTGACAGGTACCCGTTCCCACTTCTGGCTTAGTTTGCCATGGCGAAGTGAGCTGCAATTTCAGCCCCCTCCTTCCTCCAGCCATCTCCTGGGAACCTTCACAGGTCCCAGAAGACTGCCAGACCAATCAGAATGTGCAACGCGACTCTTGCATGCGCAGTGGGCACCTGGCTCTGAAGCCTCAAGCTGTCACAGCCTGGTGCCCACAGTTGTGATGCCGACACCGTGGAGGAGAGAATGAGAGAAAGTCGCTTCTTGACTACATGCTTGTACTCCAGCAATGACTGGATGACATTTCTTAGGAAAGGTTTTGATGATGGTTGCAAGGAGCCCAAAGCGGAGTATAATTGGAAGACAGGGATAACATGTCTGTGAGGTTATAGTTACTGGCAAATGAGCATATGGCTACTTTATGGAATGAGAATCTTGATATTCATAACTATTCAGGCAGTGGTTGTCCTATGGTCACCATTCAAGATCTTCTTCCAATATGGAGGTGAACCCTCTGCATTGCACCTGTCCATGTCTCTTATTCCTAGTTATCTTTTATCTTTCCTGCTCCTTCTTCTCTTTTTTTCTTTTCTTTTCTTTTCCTAATGTTATATTCCTCTTCTTGGGGCCTACAGTCAGAAGATTGGCCCATCTCTTCTGAAACATTCGTATAGAGAAGGATGAAGACTTTCCTAGATATTTAATACTTGCTTTCCATTCTTTGTTACTTTTTCTATTGAGTGTCCAAATGTATGTATTGCACCATGTTTGTATGGAGGTCTGAATGTCTGTATGCTGCTGCCTTTTGTTACCTCAATAAATTTTAATTACGTAAAAAGAGTTCCTGTTGAAGGATTGTGTAGGTGACACAAAGGGAACCTGCTCTCCTCAGTTATGAGAAATTGTTTCTTTTGTTCAATTAGGAGTACATCTGCAAAGAATTCATTTAAATGATTTTCTCTTCCACTCCGTTTCAAGCCTCATTGTGTGCCGACACAATTGGGTCCGCTCATTCCACACTCCTAATTCGAGCAGCAAAAGGAGGCTCTGCAAATTCCCAAATTTCATAGTCAAAGCCTAATATTTATTACATTTCATCACTGATAACATTGCAGTGATCTAAACCAGGGGCAGACTGACAACTCATGCCCAGACTCAAAAAAGCCTATGAAAAAAGTACCAGGGGCATCTCATGGGGCCCCCTACTGACCCCGGGCCCTCGGGCAGTGCCCGAGTTTCCAAATGGTCAGTCCGCCCCTGATCTAAACATTACCCCAACGTGCCAATATCTATGTTATCCATCACCATTTGTTTTAAAGTAACCCAAGTAAACCCAGTAACCAGGGGCGGACTGACAACTCATGGGGCCCTCGGGCAATAGGGGATCATGGGGCCCCTGTTTTCTTGCCCAAACTCAAAAAAGCCTATGAAAAAGGTACCAGGGGCATCTCATGGGGCCCCCTACTGACCCCGAGTTTCCAAATGGTCAGTCCGCCCCTGCACAGGACCTGCAGCCCCTAACAGGTCTGGCTGTTACCTCTCTCCTAGGTACAGCCCCCCTGACTCCTGATCGAAGGCCTCCTGTCTGCCAGTGTGTAGCCCAGAACCCTAGTCAGGTTTCTCTAAAAGCCCAACACACACCTGCCCAAATAATGTGCTGGGAGTTCCCAAAACCCTGAGCCAGGACTGGAGATATCGTCTTTCACAGATCTCTACGAAATAACTGGGCTTCAGGTCCCAAACTGGGTTTTACCAACCAATGAAGAAACTGAAAAGTCAGTTTCCTCTGAATGACACAAGAGGCCCTCAACCTTCCTGGATGAGAATCTTGGGTCATGAACTATCTTTACACCATGGTAGGGTACAGCACTGCCATACTATGCAAAGTTATTTCTATGTAAATCAAATTATTCTCTTCTTTACATATACAGTGTATGTTCTGAATCAAGATAAACACATACATTACTTTAAACTTCAGAGGGAGGGAGTAACACACACGGGTCTTATATTTTCACACTTAATGGTTATCTATTTTTAAAGACTATTTATTTTTCACATTTAGGATTAAAGGGTAAGACAATTAATACATGACCCATTCTTCTGCTTGTCTAAAGTTCTGGTAACCTGCTTTTAGCTTTGCATGGTCCTAAAAAGTAATTATCTATGAAGTACTCAATAAACGCTCTGTACACAATAGCTAAATTATTCATGAAGTCAGATGTGTAAATACAGGAATATAAATAAAGTGTTAAAAGAAAAAGGGGACACACACAAGTGGCGTCCCTCTGCTAAACATTATTCAGGTCACTCCATCCACACTTTCACATTTTGACTAGGATATCACCCCACACCAACGCGTTTCACTCTTACAAGCTAAGGCATTGGCACATGGTTTGCTGAGGAGATGGAGGGGAAATGAGCATTTGGAGCAATGTTAGCTTCCACTGATAAATAAATTAGGATTTTTATTTCTAAGAAAATATGAGGTTATATTTAGTAATATTAAAGCCCACCTCTCAATGAACCAATTTTGGTTTCTATTTTAGAATGTGGAAGAGAACCCCTGACAACATTTTTTATGTACTTTGTGCTCCAATTGGGGACATGCTCCCTATTTTTTTCTCCTGTAGACTGTTTGCTATACCCTAAAGCTAGGTTCACACCGGGGTGTGTTGTGTTAACCAACTGGCATGGCACCTCGATGTCCTAGAAAATGGACTGCATTTTAATGCACGTTGGTCCATCAACAAGTTGCTTTGGAGTTATTTTGAATGTCCTTCCTCACTCCAACTCAAGTAACGTGTATTACAACAATGCAATGTGAACTGGGCATAACAAAAAGGAGTCACCAGGACAGAAAGTGAAGAAAAATTTCCCCAGTGGGGCATGATTGGCTGAAAATTAGTTTTAGGCCAATATAGAAAATTGCAGGAGCCATTGTACCAAGCTGTAAAGCCAATTGGATGCCAGTCTGAGGAGCCCGTCCTTACTCCAAGTAGATATACTGACAGAAAAGGAGAAGCCTCAGGCCGATGATGTCACTTGCCTCAGTAAATATTTATTCAGTCATACAAACATCATAGCTGATCTCCTCCTGTAGACCACCCCTCTCTGATGTGTTTCACCCTGACCAGCTTAGTTGGGTGAAACATGTCAAAAAGGGCAGGTGTCCAAGTAGGGATCAGCTATGTTGTTTGTATGGCTGAATAAAGATTTACTGAGTCAAGTGACATCATCAGCATGCGGCTTCTCCTTTTCTGTTAGTATATCTACATGGAGTGAGGACAGGCTCCTCAGACTGGCATCCAATTGGCTTTACAGCTTGGTGCGATGGCTCCTGTAATTTTCCATATTGGCCTAAAACTCAGCTTCAGCCAATCATGCCCCATTGGGGAAATCTTTCCTCTTCACTTTCTGTCCTGGTGACTCCTTTATGTTTGGATCAGTTCACATTTCATTGTTGTAACATACGTCACTTGAGTTGGTGTAAGGAAGGACATTCAAAATAAAGTGTGGCTTGTATGGCTCAATAAAATGTACTGAGACAAATGATGTCATCGGTGTGCGGCTTCTCCTTTTTCCCTAATAGAGAAGATTTTCTGGTGTAAACTGAATCCTTTATCCTCTCATGGCTTAGTTTAATTGCCATCATACACTTTATAGTTTGACCGATCTAGCATTTTTATAATGTTTTAAAATAAAATATGTATATAAACAACCTCGAGCAATGCCTGGAGTTAGGATTTAAATAGGAGGCTTTCACTTCCCTGGGCAACATTCTTAGCAATCTCTAACTTTGTTGATATCATGCCATTCCAATATTTACTGTTTATCTTCTACTTGGTAATGTTTAATGTACAATTTTATGTTTAACCTTTTATGCTGTGAGTTGTTGACCCACACTCTCTGGGTACTTTTTCCTATTCATTGGGTATGTTGGCAGTCATAATCAGGGTCCCAAATGGGTCCCACGATGACTATTTGGGATTGATTCAATTTATATGGACTTGAATGCTTTACCTTTATATGTATCTAATCCCCTCTTGAATGTGTTTTGGGAAAAAAAGATAAGGATGCTCATTTCTACATGGTTCAGATGCTCTTGCTATAACTCACCCTGAAAGAGATCCCTTCCTTCAAATTACATTTCTTCTTCTAGATAGACAGCTTGAGACTGGCAAGGCTTAGGATGTTGTTTTATTGATCCCAAAGCTGAAGCTAAAAATCATAAATAAGCTCCTTAGCCTGTAATTCATCGTATATCGTCTTACAGTCTTAGAACTTTACCAGAATTCCTGTTTAAAGGGAATGTTACTTTGCCTGCTTGGAGTAAAATAACAGGTTCTCTTCAAGGCACAACCCCTCCCCTATCAGCCACACATACTAATACTCACTTTTGCATGCCTCCCCCCTTCCTTCCCCAACTTCTTCCTCCTTTGCAGATGTGTATCTAAAATCTGTATAAGCTCAGTGTTGAACCCTAATGAACCCCCTGACCCATGATGTTAGTGTTTGGGGTTTTCTATTGGCTGACCAGTAATGAGCACTGCATCGTGGGAAGAATGGCAGGGGAATCAATAATAAAAATAGTGCAGTGCTTAGCAATATAACTCTCCTCTTAATGAAAAGGAAATATAAAAATCAGATTAATAACAATAATTATAATAGTCGCAAAATAAAAATCACACATCAGATGGTGCAATAAAATGATCCAATCACTAGATCATAAGATGGAATGAATTAGATCATAAGATGAAACGTGTCCCCAATCCCACTCACTAATGTGAATAGTGGGTATTAAATCTGTATTACAAGTGAAAAGAGTCTATGTATAGGATAATGGTGCTCCACTCCATGCGGTAAAATAATTGAAAGTGATCACACAACACACTTCAAGTGATGGTGAGTGACAATCCTCCTGTGGCTAAATTACCCCCTGATGATATATATCCTGACGAAGTCACGTGACGGTGACGCAACGCGTAGATACGGTCCGATTGTAGTGACGTATTTCCGGTACGGCCGCCATCTTTGTACACCTTGAGTCAATCTGAAAAACTCATGCAGTACACCCATACATTCCTATGGAGCTGTGGATTATGTTGGAGCATGTGAGTTGTTAATTGTTTACCATATTAAAAGCACACAATTTGAAGGCATATTATGCTATGAGAATTTCTTTCTGTGTTCATATCATCCGGTTGAGAGGTTTATCCTGCTAAGATCAAGAACCAGTTTATCCTGTATTTACCTTACCAGATGAGAGGTCTATAGCACAGCAACTGGTGATATCTGCCAAATTGTGGATCAAGATCCTGAGTGATCTTAAAGGCGTGTAGGTCCTTCTGGGCCGCAGAGTGGAGGTGAGGAGGCAATTTAGCCACAGGAGGATTGTCACTCACCATCACTTGAAGTGTGTTGTGTGATCACTTTCAATTATTTTACCACATGGAGTGGAGGACAATCATCCTATACACAGACTCTTTTCACTTGTAATACGGATTTAATACCCACTATTCACATTAGTGAGTGGGATCGGGGACACGTTCCATCTTACGATCTAATTCATTCCATCTTATGATCTAGTGATTGGATCATTTTATTGCACCATCTGATGTGTGATTTTTAATTTGTGACTATTATAATTATTGTTATTAATCTGATTTTTATATTTCCTTTTCATTAAGAGGAGAGTTATATTGCTAAGCACTGCGCTATTTTTATTATTGATCATCTACTGTTGGGTATCAGGTTGAGTGTTAGCGGCTTTCTGACTTTGTAGGGATCCCATTAAGCGCAGCAGGATTTTTGTTTTTGTTAATGGCAGGGGAATATTTCTGAGGGTCCTAACGGTAAAATGAGTGGTGGGGGAGTACAACAAGGGTGGATAACAGTGAATTGGTAGGGGTGGTCCTTGGCGAGAATCTTAAAAAAAACATTATGCAACAATGGAAGGAGCACCAAACCAGATGATAAGAGTCCAAGCAAAATGTACTTGTTTGTACTAAAATGATCCAACGCATTTCAAGGGCCACCAGACTTTCCTCCTTCATTATTATTGTTATTATTATTCAGGATTTATATAGCTCCAACAGTTTGCTCAGTGTTTTGCAACATAAGGGCAGACAGTACAGTTACAATACTATTTAATACAGGAGGGACCAGAGGTCCCTGGTTTTAGAGCTTACAATCTAAGTCAGGGCTTCTGGGCCCAAAAGGAGTTGGCTCTTTCTTAGTGCAAACCAATAAATTAATTTGGACTCTTTTTTAATTCTGTCTAGCACTCCTTCCATTTGGTGCATTTTTTTTTTCTGGTAACATGCTGGATACCCAATGGAGGATAGCCCTGTGTCTTGTGAGCAGCCTTACCTAAGTCAGTAAGATCTCCATTTTTTTTTCCTTTTACTACTTTGAACTCACATCAAAGTCCAAGCACCTCTTGGATGCCCATTGCAAACGGCACTCTGAACTGAGGGCACAGCAAATTTGCCACCAATCCAGAGCTCCGTGCCATGACTGTGACATCTGCACACATTTGCGGGAGTGGCATCATCATGGCCTGGCCATTCAAACGGCCAGAGCCCACAAACCTGGAAGGAAGACCGGGGGAAGATGGAAGCCTTGGCAGTGATGACAGCGTGCCACTGGAGGTTTTTGCTTTACAGACAAGTCTTTTATAATGTGCTAGTGTGTGATGCATACCAGGGGCGGACTGACCATTTGAGCACTCGGGCACTGCCCGAGGGCCCGGGGTCAGTAGGGGGCCCTATGAGATGCCCCTGGTACCTTTCATTGGCTTTTTCATAGGCTTTTCTGGGTGTGGGCGAGGACACGGGAGCCCCATGATCCCCTATTGCCCGAGGACCCCATGAGTTGTCAGTCCGCCCCTGATGCATACTAACACATGCTATCAACTTCATTCAGTGAGATCTGTGATTGAGAGAACTACAAGTCCCATCCGCCACAGCAGCAGATGGCTTGTAGTTCTCAATGAACTGCAAGTGTACTGATAAGCTCACTACATAGTTCATTCACAAGCCCTGCAGCTTTCAAACCGTGAGCCTGTACAGAGGCACATGCTGAAAGTTTTAGGGCCTGTCTGCAGGAGCCTGGTATCCACTGATTGCGAGTGCAATGCTTTGCAGGCTCCTGGGTGAAAAAAAAATAAATGCACATTTTTTTTTCTGCAAAAGGGGAAATTATCAATATGATTAGTTTGACATGCAGTTTATTAAAGAGTACCTAAAGGCAAACATTTGTTTTAATGTTGGACAAAATGAAGAAAGATTAGAACCCCTGTTAGGTATTTGTGTAGTCTGTGCCCTCATTAAGGAGATTTACCCTCTATATTTGTCCTGTTTACCATTTACGCTGAAAGTGAAAATACAGAAAACTCAAATTTTGGGTTGTGCCCAGAAAAGTAATAGAGGGGAAATTTTCCAACGGGGACACTAGTTCTGGTGATCTGGGGGCCCCATGAAATTCCCTTAATTTGCAGGGATTACCTCTCACTTCTTGTTTTGGCTATGGGAGACAAAGTGAAGGTAAATCCCCCAAGTGGGACACTGATGGCAAAATATACACTGACAGGGGTTATAACCCTCCCGTACTCTATCCAAAATAGAAAAAAAGAGTTTTGCCTTTAAAGACTTAACGTGTTACTAAACCCACAGCAGTAAAATCAGTCTGTATATGCAGTAAAGCATGCTTGTTATACTCACTGTGGAACCTAAGAGATTAATCCTCTGCATTGTATAAAAAGGCTGTTTGATTCTGTCTTCTCTGATCCTCCACTTCTTTTACTGTCCCCAATCCATCTGCTGATAATACAGAGCAGCAGTGGCAAGTCTGTACATGCTGTTTGGTGTGTATTGCTACATAGTTTTTGTTTTGGGAGGGTGCATGTGATTGGCACAGGGTCAATCTGCACTGTCCGGACAAAGGATCAGGGGTCATGCAGCCTCATAGGACAGTCAGAGGAGGATGAAAACTCCTACAAGATTAACTAGTGCTCAACCGGACACTGATAGAAGTCACAAGACTGCTCTAACTGCTGATGAGAAAAGGTATTTAGCAGTTTATATTTGCTAAAATAATTGCATTTCCATGTTCTGTGTACTGTGGGAGAACAGATATAGTGATTGTAGGGTCCGGGGAGACCAGATATAGTGAATGCAGGGTCCGGAGAGACCAGATATAGTGAATGCAGGGTCCAGGGAGACCAGATATAGTAAATGCAGGGTCCAGGGAGACCAGATATAGTGAATGCGGGGTCCAGGGAGACCAGATATAGTGAACGCAGGGTCCCGGGAGACCGGATATAGTGAATGCAGGGTCCAGGGAGACTAGATATAGTGAATGTAGAGTGCGGGGAGACCGAATATAGTGAATGCAATGTCCTGGGAGACCTGATATAGTGAATGCAGTGTCCGGGGAGAGAGGATATAGTGAATGCGAGGTCCGGGGTGACCAGATATAGTGAATGCAGAGTCCGGAGAGACCAGATATAGTGAATGCAGGGTCTCGGGAGACCAGATATAGTGAATGCAGGGTCCCGGGAGACCGGATATAGTGAATGCAGGGTCCAGGGAGACCGGATATAGTGAATGCAGAGTGCGGGGAGACTGAATATAGTGAATGCAATGTCCTGGGAGACCGGATATAGTGAATGCAATGTCCTGGGAGACCAGATATAGTGAATGCAGGGTCCGGGGAGAGCGGATATAGTGAATGCAGGGTCCAGGGAGACCAGATATAGTGAATGCAGGGTCCGGGGAGACCAGATATAGTGAATGCAGGGTCCAGGGAGACCAGATATAGTGAATGAAACAGCATGATACAACATGAAACAGATGGAGACCTCTGCTCTTGACATGATAATTGGAGAGCCCATAGCTATATTGTCACGTCTTGAAAATGCAATACTTTTAAGAAAAACACAGTGCCTTGAAAAAGTATTCACACCTCTTGATATTTTCCACATTTTGTCATGTTACAACCAAAAACGTAAATGTACTTTATTGGGATTTTATGTGATAGACCAACACAAAGTGGCACATAATTGTCAAGTGGAAGAAAAATGATTTTTACAAATAAATATCTGAAAAGTTATGGCGTGATTTTTATTCAACGCCCCCCCCCCCCCATCCCGGAGTCAATACTTTGTAGAACCTCCTTTCGCTACGATTCCAGCTGCAAGTCTTTTTGGGGATGTGTCTACCAGATTTCAACATCTAGAGAGGGACATTTCTGACCATTCTTCTTTGCAAAATAGTTCAAGCTCTGTCAGATTGGATGGAGAGCGTCTGTGAACAGCAATTTTCAAGTCTTACCACAGATTCTCAATTGGACTCTATTTACTATTTAGGTGACTCCTGAAGGCAATTGGTTCCACTAGATTTTAGTTAGGGGTATCAGAGTAAAGGAGGCTGAATACAAATGCATGCCACAATTTTCAGATATTTATTTGTAAAAGATATTGAAAACCATTTATCATTTTCCTTCCACTTCACAATTATGTGCCATTTTGTGTTGGTCTATCACATAAAATCCTAATAAAATACATTTAAATTTTGGTTGTAACGTGACAAAATTTGGAAATTTTCAAGGGGTATGAATACTTTTTCAAGGTACTGTATATATAAAATACAGAACAATTCCCAGTGCTGCTTGACTGACCAAACTCTATATGATAGCGTTTACTCAGTATTCTAAATTAACAGCTGCTGAGCCCAGCACAGGCCAGAAAAACAAGCTGAGAATGGTAAAAGGCAGAACGGTTCGCAAACAAACGCGCCCTTTGTTAGGCCTCTGCAATGGATGCTATTTCATAAACTGTCACAAATGGAAAAACTTCGGAAGTTAAATGATACGGCAGCTGTGAAAATTGGGACATTTCATGGCCATAGCAGCAGAGATAAGGCTCTTCCCTGGGAATGGTATGCATGCAAGATCCGAATGGATGTACACTACTAATGGGATGATGGGTGGAAATAAATGCACACACCAGAGGCAAACTGCGCTTTTCATGATTTTCATGTTCATTTGTTTAACCCCTACAGGACCAAAGCAGCTTATGCCGTTCAGGCCTCTAAGAGTCTGCCTACTAAAGTAAATCTATAGTGCATCGAAGAAAAATATTCTGCTGTTTAGAAATG
This sequence comes from Staurois parvus, assembly GCF_062004578.1. Taxonomy (NCBI): domain Eukaryota; kingdom Metazoa; phylum Chordata; class Amphibia; order Anura; family Ranidae; genus Staurois; species Staurois parvus. The sequence continues at coordinate 5,592,561 of NW_028317965.1, read as the reverse complement.
AACTCCACACAAATTCCAAAAATGATGTTTAGTGCAGTTTTGTATTTTTCTATGATTCTTTTGAATATACAGTAGTTTATAGAAGGTCTCTTTTCATATATACTGTGTGTGTCTGTATATATATATAATATATATATATATATTATGTATTTATTTTTTGTCTCTTTACAACAGAACTCTGGCAGATAGGGGAAAGCCTTCAGCGTCCACCAGTTGGGCTGTATTTTTCTGCATGGTGTTGGTTTAATACTGTGAATACTGGGCGGACAGACCATTCGAGCAATCGGGCACTGCCCGAGGGCCCGGGGTTAGTAGGGGAACCCATGAGGTGCACCCTCATTGCAAGGGTTAATTGTTCATTTTGGTTTATGGGAAAAGATTTACTTACCCAATCCTTCACTGCTAGACCAGTCCCTGTAGCCTCTTCTTACCTACACTCCAGTGGACTAAGGTCTTGGCATCATGAAGCCCAATGCAGAGTCCATAGCTATGCAGTTGATGTGATGATGCTCAGGGAGAGTCCTCCATTGGAGAATGGGGGAGCAGAGGATTTGGTAAGCAAAAGTGCTTCTCCCGTCCCCTAGACTAAACAAGCAGTTGACCTTGTAGTGTTTGCACAGCACCATTACCTTGGATAATTTTAAAGTTCCCCTAGGTTGCGCTTTAAAGCCGTGACTAAGTCCTGTGGGAAGGGTGAAAAGTATTGGGGGCATGGCCTGGATAAAACCAGGCTGAAGCCAAGTTTCATCTCTCTGATAACTATGCCTTCTCTGATGTGCGTCCATTTGGATTCCTGTTTGCCTTGTGAGTGTGTATGGGTGGCCTCTCTCCACACCGGCACCCTTCACAGTAAGAGTCAACGGAACTTGTGATGGAGACCTGGAGCACCACCCAAAGTATTTACAGTTTAAAACCACTTTGTTATGTTCCAGAGATGGCCTGTTCTGATGGGAAAAACTCCAGCATGTCCTTGCTGCTCCCTACATATTCCTATCAGAAAGTAAGGGAGCCATTCAGAAATGCCCCACAAAATGTATTCTAGTTGATAAACTTTTGCATATGAGGTCTATATTTATGGTTTTCCTACTTAGGATGATGAACCCATAACATCTGTTGTCTATCCTCTGTTATCTATCCACCTTTACTCTTATGCCATTTTTTCGGAAGGTATAGTGGGAATATATTCAATTTTTTATTATCGGCCCTTTCACCAACTTGAAAAAAAAAATTTTTTTGGTATTTAAGTAAAATGAGCCTTTGAACTTTCTAGAAAAATTGACTAGTCAATTCCCTCCTCCATCCTTGCCATAGCCCTCTCCTCTGCAGTAAGGGTCTATTTACTGTGGGGTGACCTGGAATCTTCTCCCCTCACCTCCCTACACAATCTTTTATGTAGCTGCTGGGAGAGGAGCAAAGGGCAATACTATGGAGCATCACTTGAGTGACATATTGCTCTCAGTATAGGTTTCCTTTTGGAGAATATAAACTGAACCACTAAAGAATTCTTTAACACATTCCTATGTTTTCAGAAGTCATTTTAGTTCTTTTTAAATCTCCAATTTTATTTGGTAATACCTGGTGGTTCTGCCATGAAGGTCCTTATTCAGGTACCTCCTGCTATAGGGTGACAACTATCATTTGTGTCCCTGTGGCACTCTCTGGAGTCTGGTGGAGTCTATAAGTGGCTATGCATTCTCCGTGGTTGTCACCGTCAAGAAGGTGAACTTATGTATGTAGACAGGAAGTGGCTTCAGGAGGTCAATAGCTCTGACATCCATACAAAATAAATGATCTAAAAGAAAAAACATGGCAGTTGTTTATGTTACATGGCACTTTAGCAATTAAAAGGTCATCCAGTTAGGCCCATTTTACATGAGTGGGTTCTATTCTGATCAGCAGGGGATCAGCTCACAGATCCCCTGCTGATCGGAGCAGACCGGTTGGATGACTGGTCCGTGTCTGCTCATTTCATGCAGAGTGGACACGGACAGAGCTCAATGGGTGGCTGGGAGTAAATGGACTCTGCTATCCATTTACATCCATCTACCCTCTGAACCTCTTAAATGGAATGGATTACCTTCGGGGTTTTTTTTAGCAAAACCAGATCTGACCTGAAGGTAGATGGTTGTGAACAGATCCAAGTCTGTTTGCACCCTCCTGTCCATAGGTATACATGGACCTTGTGATCAGTTCCACTTGAAAAACTGGCAAGTAGATCTGATTGGATAGCCTGTGTAAAATGGGGCCTTAGGGTTTACATCTCCTGACAATCATAGCATAACTTGTTCAAAGGCATTAGAAACTGCCCTACCTGCACCTTGTGTTTTTCACCTGCATAAGATGTATGTTTCATGGTGTCATTTGTGATTTTAGAATAGATCTTCATACTCTGGTGTCAGAAGCTTCTGTTTGTGTTTAAACACGAGGCATGCAGTATGGCATTGTGTAAGTTAATGCATGACCTCTGTCTGTATTCTTGGAACCAATACTTCCTGTGAAGGAACTACATATCCCATAATCCCTAGGTCTCTCAGTCTAGTGCTCTGCAGGTGAGAGCTACACAGTAATTAGATCTGACACAGACACAAACGGGCAGAGCAATTAAGAGAGAGATCACCATTCTGGAAAAGATGTTTTCATCACATTAGTATTCCCACATTTGTGTTGCAACATAGAGGAGATAGTTGAGGTATTGATGGATGATGTGTGACCTGGAACAAAAAGGTTCCTGTCCATTTATTGAATAGGGACAAGCTAGATGAATGAATACTTGGACATAGGGGAATCGGTCAGCCCTGACACTACAAATTGCGAACACAACCTGTGAGCCCATCATCACATGGTAAGGCAAACAAAGCACACAAGGAGTGTAAGTACACTGATGCCTAGTTAGAACAACAAAACATTTGAAAGTGTACAGTGCCTATAAGGATGGATGCATGCTGATGATCTCATTTCATTGTCTTCACAAACAGCAGAGGTGGAGCTCAGTATTGTCTAATGCATATTTGCTGGAATGAGATAATCACACCTGGTGGAATTTTAAACAGCTAAACTAGCACATTGCAGATTAATGTTATCACATATTTCCTTGCTATTTACAGAACAGACCTAAAATTTCACAATCTACTGGATAGTGTAAAACAGCTCTGTGCCTTCGGGCTTTACTTTACATATGCAAACAGTAATTCATCACAGCCAATCAGAAATCATCTTTCAATAGCCCAACTGCACTATACAGATGAAATATTATCTGTGATTAATTGCAGTGATTTAGTTTCAGTTTCATGACCAGGGGACTAAAGATGGCTTGTAAGTCCCACTCAAACAATACCTACCCCCCATCCTTAACCTAAGTAACCACACTGACAAAAAATGGAGTTAATGGCCCAAAACCGGCCTTTTATTACATACATCAATAATAACGTTTTTTAAATAACAAAAAACACAGTATAAACATACTTTCTTGCAAGGTCCCAATAGGCATCAAGAAAAACAAATACCTGCGTCCTGCTTAACCTCCCTGGCAGTATGATTATTTCAGATTTTTGGTGCTGAAAGCGGTACCATTTTTTTGCATGGAAATATGTATTTTTTTTATTGTAGGCTGTAATTTTTAGGAAAAACTCACTGAAATCTGTCCGAACAAGAGTCTAGTAAACATCCCGGGTATGATAAAATTTGAAACACAAAATCATAAATTATAATTTAATAAATAATCATAAAAATAATATAAAAATAATAAAAAATTTAATTCAATAATATAATCAAACCAAAAACACTGAAATGTGAAATAGAGCGCCAAGTTCGCACATTGCTGAGCTCAGTCGCAAAATCGTTTTCAGTGTCTGATGACGAATTTCCCCACGAATCATTATCACTCAATTCTGCAAATGGTTCTGATTTACTATCGCTGTTCTCTAGCTGATCTAAACCGCTTTTGACCTAAAGGGACACTTTTTGGACGCCATGGACATTTCTCAGTTTCCAGGCAGAAAGAACAGACAAAATGCAGGCAGGGCGCAGGACAAAGCACTAGGGACAAAATGTATGTGAAATTGGTTGAGACAGCAATGTTTTACTATGTAAAATGTAAAAAAAAAAAAAATGACATTTTTTAAAATTTTTAAATTTCCCGCCGGCGGCGGCGGCGGCGCCCTTACGTCCCGACGTCACAGGGACAGGACACAGAAGCCGGATGCCGGCATCGGCCGGAGGAGATGGCCGGGGACGCTGCAGGGGACACATCGTGGGAGCGCAGGGTAAGGTAAGTGAAGAACACATGCCGGAGCAGTGCCGCAGGGTAAGCCCGAGTGTAGCTCGGGGTTACCGCTTTTGGTACTGAAATGTTACCCCGAGCTACACTCGGGAATACCGCTAAGGAGGTTAACTAGGCCTCCACCCGCAACATCACTGACTCGGAGACACCACCACAGATACCCCCCACCAGAACAACTGGAAGCCGTACCTCAGATGGGTTGCTACAAAGTGCCTTTTCTTGTGCCCACCTTAACTAACAAGGACCTTGCACCCCGCTGGACGTCCCCCAGCACCAATATGGCACAACCACAAACCATAAAACAACGGGTGGGCGGAAGGGAAGTTTGCCCTGTGAAAACTCTCTCCAGACTGAAAAAAGCCCCTGCCACACCCTGTAAGACCACCCGTCGTAGCTCCCCCTACTCCTTCCTTAACTATTTTGACTCCCTCTTATGCTAATGGGACTCTGCCTATCCCAACCTCCTTTAACCCCTGTCATGCCAGCCCTTCGTTCAGGTCCAGGGGCGGACTGACCATTTGGAAACTCGGGCACTGCCCGAGGGCCCGGGGTCAGTAGGGGGCCCCATGAGATGCCCCTGGTACCTTTTTCATAAGCTTTTTTGAGTTTGGGAAAGGACACAGGGACCCCATGATCCCCTATTGCCTGGGGGCCCCATCAGTTGTCAGTCCGCCCCTGTTCAGGTCTGCTTTCTTCTTACTCAAGGCCTTTCTTTACTTTGTCAACTTAAAGCGGTAGTAAAAAGTAAAAAAAATTCCCCTGCAAAATAATGTCATAATGTTCTAGTATGCATCACATACTAGCACATTATGAAAGACTTACTTTAGAGCGAAGCCCTGTAGCAGTGCGCTGTCACCTCCTACAGGACTTCCATCATCACCCGGTCTTCTTTGCGGGTTCACGAACTCTGACCACTTGATTGGCCAAGCCGTGATGACATCACTCCTGCACATGCGTGTAAGAGTCTTGGCTGTGGCACAGAGCTTTGAAGCAACAACACAGGTATGCTGCTTCTTCAGAGCGTATGCGCCAGTGACGTCATCGGCTGCGGGGACGCTGAATATCTCCTAAATGGTGCACGCTTAGGAGATATTCCTTGTACCTACAGGTAAGCTTTATTATAAGCCTACCTGTAGGTACAAGTATTCACTGGGAGTTTACTTCCACTTTAAAGAGGAATGTCACTTATTAAAAAAATAAATACAATTACAAATACTGTAGCTCCTGACTTTTTATATACAGGTAAACCATTAACATAAAAAGTGTAGTGCAAACCAACAAAACAAATACTGTAATGAGATAATGAACTCCAATAAAACCTTACTGTTTTGGCACCTTTGGGGAGCAGGTACCCGAAATTGACAGGTACCCGCTCCCATTTCCGCTGCGATCACCTAGATCAGTGGTCTCCAAACTGTGGCCCTTGGCCCAGATGCGGCCCTTTGCTTGCCATTATCTGGCCCTTGGGGTACTTTTCCTCCCACTGATACCAAGCCAGTAATAACAATGATGGGGTACTATTCCTCACACTGACACCAATGATGGGGCACTATTCCTCCCACTGACACCAACAATGGGACAATATTCCTCCCACTGACATTAGCAATGAGGCACTTTTCCTTCCACTAACACCAACGATGGGGCATTATTACTTTTACTGATACCAATAATGGGGCACTATTCTTCCCACTGATACCAATGATGGGGCACTATTCTTCCCACTGATACCAATGATGGGGCACTATTCTTCCCACTGATACCTATAATGGGGCACTATTCTTCCCACTGATACCAATGATGGGGCACTATTCTTCCCACTGATACCTATAATGGGGCACTATTCTTCCCACTGATACCAATGATGGGGCGCTATTCCTCCCACTGATACCAATGATGGGGCACTATTCATCCCACTGATACCAGTAATGGGGCACTATTCTTCCCACTGATACCAATGATGGGGCACTATTCATCCCACTGATACCAATTATGGGGCACTATTCCTCCCACTGACACCAATGATGGGGCACTATTCCTCCCACTGACACCAATGATGGGGCACTATTCCTCCCACTGATACCAATGATGGGGCACTATTCCTCCCACTGATACCAATAATGGGGCACTATTCCTCCCACTGATACCAATAATGGGGCACTATTCCTCCCACTGATACCAATAATGGGGCACTAGTCCTCCCACCGACACCAATGATGGGGTATTGTTTACTTCCATTAATGCAAGGGCATTTTCTACCCATTTTCTATCCACATTGGTCACAGGTCTGGACAACTAAAGTCTGAAGGACCATAAACTGTCCCTTTGTTTAGAAAGTTTGGAGACCCTTGTACTATGTGATCGGAAACGGAAGATGTCCTCCCCCCCTCCCTCCCCGTAGTCTTCTGGGAAACATGACAGGTCCCAAAAGACTACGGGACCATTCAGAAAGCGCAGCAAGCCGCAAGCTGTCACAGCTGGGTGTCCACACTAAAGATACCGGCACTGGGAACACTAGATGGCGAGTGAAACTGGCTGCGGGGAAGACACCGTGAGATTGAGGGACAGGCTGTATTTTAAAGCATAATGTACATCCATGCATGTAGTGAATCCATGGAAATAAGTCTATATATAAACAGTGAAAATAAATTAGGAGAAATGATAAAAGATTGTACTGCATTCAGTGATCGATTTAAAGTGTCATCATAGGAGAGGGTCCCACAACCATTCACTTACCTGGATCTGTGGACCTACTTGATATATATTAGGTCAATCAGCGTCTTTCCCTTTCATCTAAGGGTAAAAATCAGGTTAATGCAGGACCTCTGTCTGTAGTTTTGGAACCTACACTTAATGTGAAGAAACTACATATCCCATAATCTCTGGGTCTCTTAGTCTAGTATTCTGCAGGTGAAAGCTACACAGTAATTGAAACAGACACAGACACAAACAGGCAAAGCAATTTACAGAGGAAACACCAAAGGATTAATCCTTCAGCTTCTCCCATATGGTAAAGGGTACAACCAGACTCATTCATCAAGGCAAAGAGAAAACTCCATACAATGCAATATAGTCACAAAAAGCTAACACTATTAAAAACATAAAACCACTCACAAGTAAAGTGCACCAAGAAAGCAGTGCACAACTGCAAACACTTAATGGAAATCAATCACAAGTCACTTAAAAAACCTCAGACTCCCACCTTCAAACACCATCTGAGCGGCCAGGCTTCCTGACAGTCGTGATAACGTCACTATGCCTCGCCTTAATGCATTTCTCTATACCCACATGGCTGCTTCAAAAGGACCAGGATTTACCAGTCCATGGAGTCCACTGCTGTCACTTCTCACTGTTGGGGGTTTTGGGTGCCGCCATCTTGGATTTTGGAGCCGGCTGTGATTTCCTGATGAATCCCAGCTGGATCCACACTGCACATACACAAGATCACACAGAGCCATGAGTCTTGTCCTGCAGCCTCCTGAGACGTGATGTGTCCCAGGAGGCTACGGGTAGGAAGGGTCTCCTGGAACTGCTTTGTGTCAGCATAGACTGTCAGGAGTGACTGAGATAGCAGAGGAATGAGAGAGCAGAAAGGAACCACACTAAAGGGTTGATTTAATAAAGGGAAATAGACTGTGCAGTTTGCAAAGTGCAGTTGCTCCAGAGCTTAGTAAATGAGGTAAAGCTTTACTACAAAGAATACCAAATCACGTGCAAGGAAAATTAAAAAAAAAAAAAAAGCACATAACTGGGGGAGGGGCCAGAAGCACCAGTTGAGGACCTGAGAAGAGGAGGATCGGGGCTGCTCTGTGCAAAATCATTGCAAAGAGCAGGTACGTATGACGTTTGTTATTAAAAATTAAAAAATTGGAATCTTCACAATCACTTTAGGTGTGTTACTGGCCAGATCACCAGGTAAACATATTGTGAAAAAAGTGTATTTCAATAGTGTATTTAAATGTTTTCTTAAAAGTCAACCTTAAAGTAACCAAAGTATGGTAAATCCCTCTGAATTGTGACATGAAGTTGTAAAGTAAATAGTGTTAATGGTCTTTTTGTGTTGCCTGTGGGAATAGTAAGGCGATTTTTTTTTTTTTAATGCATTCTATACGCAGCTAACTGAAAGCTCTATATGCTAATTATAGACATTACAGCTGCACTAACAAATTGTAGCGAATCTAAAATTACACCCCAAGCTTTTAGATTCTTCCCTGCTTATTTTTACATGTTTACCATTTTCTTGGAGTTTGTGAACAATGTAAAACAAGCAGAGCTTTCTGAAGAGTTTCTCTCAGTGAATCCTTTTCCTGGACCATTGTTCGCTCAGATTATATAGGGTATTTATGAAGCTTATACAATAGGCATTGTGTTCACATTGAAGGTGTGGAGAGGGTTTCATCTTTTACATGACATAAATGTCTCATAGCCCACACTGCAACACCTAAGCCGTTCTCTGTATTTCTGTGGAGGCATTTTAGATAAAAACTGCATCCTGACCAATAAAGTGATATTAAACCCTCTTTCTTTTCTAATAAGGAAGCTGATAGCAGCACTTACATTGCATTCTATTTTTTCTATAGCTTCTGCATGTTTTTCTTCTTGTATGACTAGGTCCCACCGTCAATGGCCTTTACTTCTATTGTAAAGGTGGCTCCTCATTTTTTTTCTTCTTATATGACTAGATCCCCCCATCACTGGCCTTTATTTCCATAGTAAGAGTGGCTCCTATTTTTTTTTTTCTTTTATGGCAAGTTCCCCCCATCGCTGGTCTTGACTTCCATTGTAAGGGTGGCTCTTCATTTTTTTTCTTCTTATATGACTAGGTCCCCCCATCGCTCACCTTGTCTTTCATTGTAAGGGCGGCTCCCCATTTCTGTTGTTCTTATATAACTACATCCCCTCATTTCTGGCCTTGACTTTCATTGTAAGGTTGGCACTTCATTTTTTTTTTTTATATGACTAGGTCCCCCCATTGCTGGCCTTGACTTCCATTGTAAAGGTGGCTTCTCATTTTTTCTTCTCTTAAGATTAGATCGCCATTTCTGGCCTTGACTTCCATTGTAAGAGTGGCTCCTCATTTTTTTTCTTCTTATATGACTAAGTCCCCCATTGCTGGCCTTGACTTCCATTGTAAAGGTGGCTCCTCATTTTTCGCTTCTTTTAAGACCAGATCCCCATTTCTGGCCTTAACTTCCATTGTAAGGGTAGCTCCTCATCTTTTTCCCTTCTTTTATGACTAGGTCCCCCCCATCACAGGCCTTGACTTCAACTGTAAGGGTGGCTGTTCATTTTTTTTCTTCTTATATGACTAAGTCCCCCCATTGCTGGCCTTGACTTCCATTGTAAAGGTGGCTCCTCATTTTTCTCTTCTTTTAAGACTAGATTCCCATTTCTGGCCTTAACTTCCATTGTAAGGGTAGCTCCTCATCTTTTTCCCTTCTTTTATGACTAGGTCCCCCCATCACTGGCCTTGACTTCAATTGTATATGCAGCTCTTAATTTTTTTTCTTCTTATATGACTAAGTTCCCTCATCGCTGGCCTTGACTTCCATTGGAAGGGTGGCTCTTCATTTTTCACTTCTCATATGACTAGGTCTCCCCGTTGCTGGCCTTTACTTCCATTGTAAGAGTGGCTCCTCAGTTTTTTTCATATCTTTAGATATGACTAGCTCACCCCATTGCTGGCCTTTACTACCATTGTAAGGGTAGCTCCTCATTTTTTCCCCTTCTTTTATGACTAGGTCCCTCCCCATCGCTGGCCACAACTTCAATTCTAAGGGTGGCTCCACATTTTTTTCTCTTCTTTTAAGACTAGATCCCTATTTATGGCCTTAACTTCTCTTGTTAGGGTAGCTCCTCATCTTTTTCCCTTCTTTTATGACTAGGTCCCCCCATCGCTGGCCTTGACTTGAATTGTAAAGGGTAGCTCCTCATTTTTTTTCTTCCTATATGACTAGGTCCCCCCATCACTGTTCTTGACTTCAATTCCCTTACATGAGTGCCCACATTAGCCTTGCTACCGCTGCCTGTGTTGGTGTGTCGGACACACACAGGCTTTCAGAGAAATAGAAATGATGGCATCAAAGTGCCGATGTGCTTGAATGACAACATTAGGAATGATTTGACATGTAGATAATTTTAACAACCTTGTGCGCACAAGTGTGATGTTTGAACCCAATACTTCCCACTTGTCCATTCCTCCGAGCATAAAGAAAGCTGCCACACTTTGCTGACCTTTTAGGACTAAGGGATGCCCTTGTATCATAGCAATTCAAAGGCAAAAAAGAGGGCACACCAGCTTAGCATATTACCTTTGTAAACCAATAATTAATGAAAACAAAATAGATGTATACTCACAAACAATTGTGTACAACATGTTCATCAAAATCATCTAAAGACAATGTTGTTCGATCCACTGCACCTGCTCCTTTGCTCGAGAAGGCTCCACTTGGATCTATTCAGCTTACACATTTTAAGGGGGATCTCCTCTTCATCAAATCCAAAACATGTTGACTGGCTAGTGGACCATGCAATCTTCAAGCATATCTGCCATGATTTACAATGATTGAATTGGTGGCTCTCTCAGCAGTAACTAAGACCTAGTGGTTGGCTTTTGTCTCTTGATCCATGTACAGTTGTGTTCAAAATAATAGCAGCGTGTTGAAAAAAGTGAATAAAGCTCAAAATCGTTCTAATAGCTTTTATTTCCATACACACAAATACATTGGGAACACGACACATTATATTCCAAATCAAAACATGAAGAAAAATATATCAAATTTGTGTTGTTCCTCTACAAAAATTGAAGAAAAGTGAATATTAGACTGTTCACAAAAATAGCAGTGTTTGTATTCTTCTTTACAAACTCAAACATTCACTATATAAACTGAAAAATGTTTGAAGATTTTGCTTTCCTTTGAATCACTTAATGAATATTTCGTTGTATAAGCACTGTTTCTGAGAACTGCTGTACATCTGTGTTGCATGGAGTCACCCAACTTCTGGCCCCTGTGAACAGGTATTCCAGCCCAGGATGATTGGACTACATTCCACAGTTCTTCTCTATTTCTTGGTTTTGCCTCAGAAACTGCATTTTTGATGTCACCCCACAAGTTTTCTATTGGATTAAGATCCGGGGATTGGGCTGGCCACTCCATAACGTCAATCTTGTTGGTCTGGAACCAAAATGTTGCACGTTTACTGGTGTGTTTGGGGTCGTTGTCTTGTTGGAACACCCATTTCAAGGGCATTTCCTCTTCAGCATAAGGCAGCATGACCTCTTCAAGTATTCTGATGTATTCAAACTGATCCATGATCCCTGGTATGCGATAAATAGGCCCAACACCGTAGTATGAGAAACATCCCCATATCATGATGCTTGCGCCACCATGCTTCACTGTCTTCACAGTGTACTGTGGCTTGAATTCAGTGTTTGGGGGTCGTCTGACAAACTGTCTCCGGCCACTAGACATAAAAAGAACAATCTTACTTTCATCAGTCCACAAAATGTTGCGCCATTTCTCTTTAGGCCAGTCAATGTGCTCTTTGGCAAATTGTAACCTCTTAAGCACGTATTTTTTTCAACAGTGGGACTTTACGGGGGCTTCTTGCAGATAGCTTGGCTTCACATAGGCGTCTTCTAATTGTAACAGTCCTCACAGGGAACTTTACACCTTCTTTCATCTTCCTGGAGCTGATTGTTGGCTGAGTCCTTGCCATTTTGGCTATTCTTCCATCCATTCGAATGGTAGTTTTTCGCTTTCTTCCACGTCTTTCATGTTTTGGTTGCCATTTTAAAGCATTTGCGATCATTTTAGCTGAGCAGCCTATCATTTTCTGCACTTCTTTATATGTTTTCCCCTCTCCAATCAATTTTTTAATAAAGGTACGCTGTTCTTCTGAACAATGTCTGGAACGACCCATTTTCCTCAGAAATTCAGAGAGAAATGCACTGTAACCAGCATGTACAACATTTGCTGCCTTCCTTCCTTAAATAAGGGCAATAATTGCCACCTGTTTTTCAAAGAATGAATGACCTCACTAATAGAACTCCACACTGCTATTATTTTGAACATGCCCCTTTCAATTAGTGATTCAATTACACAGAATCAGCAGCATGCATGTCATGACTGTTGAGTCTGTTGGATTTCTATTACTCTACTATACCTGTTAGTAAATTATTTGCCATGTAGAAATATCATTTCTACCAAAAACAGTGATTGATCCGGTTAGTGATGTCTGACTGCTATTATTTTGAACACAACTGTATATGGTTTCTCTTCTGTTCATTGAGGGACACAGCAATCTTCATGATGGATCTCCACTTCAGTGCTGCCTGGTAGCTTTTTGGTGCCGGACCAGAGGGGTAAGTCTCCCTGCTGGGTGATATGGTGGGGAGGGCTGCTCCAGATCTGCATCGTTACTATGGCTGAGGTGCAGTGGGTGGGTAGCAAGGTGGCAGAGATCCCAGCATTAAGGAATCCGCTACTTTTTGCCCTTCCTGTGGGGCAGCAGGGACCTTTTACCTGGCAGATCCATTCTGCTTAGCTTACCAAACTCCTTCAGTTCTGGAGGCCTCTGCTCCCCCCTCAGACTTGGGTCAAGTGGCATTATAGTCCTCAGGGCCCCCCATAACATTTGATTCCTTTTCCGCTGCTACTCACATGGAAAAGACTCTACTGCCAAAACCTGCTGCCATGCGACCATGGATTTTATGGTGAATACAAAAATCCCATTTTGCTGTAAAGTGTCTATGCATCATATTCTGTTTGCTGTGGTGGTATAGGAACAACGCAAAGAACTGTAGTGTCTTGCGAGTGATTCTAAGTCTTGTTTACTGCATCGTTTAACACCTCCTGTTCATTATTATTGATTGCCTTAGTTTAATTTCTTCACTGTTTGAATCTCATTTCATATGCTTTTGATCATGAAGGCCATAATTACAGTAGTTGGTTGGGTTGAAAGAGATCTTAATAAATTCAGCATACATAAATACTTTCTAAAAACTGCTGATCCAGAGAAATGCTCCAAAACTGGCGCAGCTGCCAGTTTATCTTCAGATGTATTCCTCGGATCAATCTGTCCATTAATTGATTCTGATCCATTTGGCTTAAATTGGCGCTCCAGGCAAAATACACAATTCCCTTAAGAAAAAAAATATGCTTTTATTATTAATCTCTAAATCTGCTATCTTTTTTTTAAGTATTTATCTGTTGATCCTGCCAGTCCTCCTGTTGTGGCCTTATTTCCTGTATCAAGCTGGCAATCCTATGGTCTGCTCAAACTGCTGCGTTTTCAGCCTTTGGATCTGCGTTTCCCCATTCACCACATTGGAGATGTTGTCACATTGCAATTTCCACCTTAACACAGGTTTTTGTCCTTGAGGACATAGTGATAACTACACCCACAAGACTACTGATCCTGATAGGTGATGTAGGAGCATCATTATTAGAGACCACCCAGTGCCTGGAAGGGAAGATCCGCTATGGGTCACCTGGTACAGCATAATAGACATTATTTTGAAGTCCTCGTGGTTTGCTGAATAGTGCTAATAATTTAGAGCTACACAACCCTCATCTGAGAAGAGATGACTACCTGTGACATGGAGCCATCTTCGGTTCAGTAATATGAACTGAAATGCATAAAATAAAATTATCCACAGGAACCAGTCACAAAGACCTTTGACATGGATCAATCTCTTCTATAATGAGGGGTGTTTAGCTTGCAAAACAAAATCTTGGGAATTAAATCTCTATTATCATTTTTCTGGTGGTATGACCATTCACAATGGCCTACGCCAATTACAGCAGATTCAGGTAGTTCTTATTAGTGACACTTTTACAAAGTGGTACTATTAATGCACCAGATTCGAAAATAATTACCTCCATTTTGTAGATAACTAAACTGGAGATATTTAAAACAACTCTAAACTGGTGTACAGAGACAGGCAGAGTGCCTGTCTCTGTACGCTGTGTAGCAGAGTGGTATTTTTTCCACCACTACCTCCTACACTCCTTACCTGTCAGAGGTTGTTAAACAGACTGCCATCTTCACAGCCAAACAGCTAACAGTCTCCTAACAACCAGTGGCACTGATGGTAGACGGAGTCTGATTGGGAAGTTGAGACATTGATTACACATCAGGTTCTCTCTCCTTGTGATTGACAGCCGGCAGTGTACTGATTCAACAGCCAATGGTAGGCTGTCTTTGGGATAAGGATGAGCCTACTACCTGCTGACAATCACAAGCGGAGCTGAACTGATGTCAGGGACCACCGCGACGCATGAGTCTGCACATGGGTAGGTGTCCGACAAGACATGCAGGCAGGTTGGCACTAGGACCCAGGGGCGCCTGTCACCTATGACGGCGCTGGGTAGGCAGTAGAACCCAGGCGCACCTGTCAGCGCCGCGTGGGCTACTTAAACCAGCCCTGCACACACAAGTTGCCTGATGGTCTTCTCCCTGTTCCTGTGTTCCTGCTCTTCCTGTATGCTGATTGCCTTGTTGCTGACCCTGCCTGGACCTGATACCGCGGTCTTCTCCTGCCCTGACCTTTGGCTCACCCTGACCATCCTCTGCCTGCTCCTTTTTTCTGACCTGCTGTTACCGAACCCGGCTTGTGACCCGATTACTCTTTGTCTACCGATCTGTACCATCTGCCTCGCTGTTACCCACCCGGCTTACCTGACCACGTCACACCTCTTCACATCTGGCTGCTACCCACTACACGCCATTGGCGGTTGCCTTTACCACGATTGGTGTCATTCAGGGGTCGCAACCTGGTCCTGGTCTGCTTCAAGTCTATCCCCACCATCAGGGGCTCTGGTGAACCAGCAGACCTGGGCTCAGACTCCACGCCCTGGGGGACTTCGGCCAGTGGGCCACTAGAGGTCGCCATCAGTGTTCGTGACAGAATGAGCACAGTTGCTTTGTAGTGGTGATGTTTTAACTTGGGGTGTAAAGTTTGACAGGTGGAAACACCTATCAGATTTGCCCATTGAGTTCAGTGGGGCCGCACCACAACCATGAGTTGGACACTCTGCTTGCGGTTGGGATGAAGTCCCATAATGTAAGATTAATGTTTGTCAATTTATAAATAAAAGTAAAATAAGCAGAAAAGCAGACGTTCAGGAGGTGGCATAGCGCCAGTATAACCACTACTATACCTCTCTTTGAAAAGTGGACTTCAGAGGGCAGTGAGCAGTGAGCAGCATCGCAAGTCTGAGAGTTTACCACGTATTTATAATGAACTAGACCTTCCTGTTCAAAATCAGTCAATAAAGGACATGGTGATTTCTTCATGGCACAAACAGGTAGGAACAGGGGCAGACTGACAACTCACGGGGCCCCCTCGGGCAATAAGGGATCATGGGGCACCTGCAGGGGCGGACTGACAACTCATGGGGCCCCCGGGCAATAGGGGATCATGGGGCACCTGTGTCCTTGCCCAAACTCAAAAAAGCCTATGAAAAAGGTACCAGGGGCATCTCATGGGGCCCCCTACTGACCCCGGGCCCTCGGGCAGTGCCCGCGTTTCCAAATGGTCAGTCTGCCCCTGGGTAGGAATCTGCTGAAAAGTTTGTTAAAGTCTCTGCAATGTTCATTGATCTCAAAGAGAATGATCTCTTTTATATTCAACAAAAGTGAAGTTGCTCTTCAAAACTGAACTTCACTCTCTAAATCAACACTGACTTTTTGTAATCCTTATGCTGCTAGCTTTAGTAAATAAATAGAAACGTATATTATATTTACTTGTATTGAAATTTTATTTATTTTTTTTACATTTATTCAGTTGCTTCCTGGTTTCCATTCCTGGGCAAATTATGTCATACATTCCAGGAGTCATCAGGAGTGTAGGAGGGGTTTTCTCGGCTAAGCACCCTCACCTGAGCTAAGGGCAGATGGATTCATCTGCCCTTGCTTAAAGTGGCCATGGCCAGAATTGCTTGGGGGTGTTTTTCAAGTTGATTTCTAAACAAAATAAAGCACTATGAACGGATGAGGGAGTTTGCTTTGAATACTAAAAAAATTGCTTAAAGTGTTACTAAATCCACAACAGCAAAATCAGTCTGTATATGCAGTAAAGCATGTTTGTTATACGCACTAAGGAACCTAAGGGGTTAATCCTCTGCATTGCGTAAAAAAGCTGTTTGATCCGGTCTTCTCTGATCCTCCTCTTCTTTTTCTGTCCCCAAATCATCTGCCATTGTTAGAGCAGCAGTGGAAACTCTGCACTTGCTTTGTTTGCTGTGTATTGCTAACATGTTTTTTTTTTTTGGGAGGGTACATGTCCAGACAGAGGGTCAGGGGTCATGCAGCCTCAGTGAATGCAGGGTCCGGGGGGACCGGATATAGTGAATGCAGGGTCCGGGGAGACCAGATATAGTGAATGCAGGGTCCTGGGAGAACAGAAATAGTGAATGCAGTGTCCTGGGAGACCAGATATAGTGAATGCAGGGTCCGGGGAGACCAGATATAGTGAATGCAGGGTCCTGGGAGACCAGATATAGTGAATGTAGGGTCCTGGGAGACCGGATATAGTGAATGCAGGATCCTGGGAGACCAGATATAGTGAATGCAGGGTTCTGGGAGACCAGATATAGTGAATGCAGGGTCCGGGGAGACCGGATATAGTGAATGCAGGGTCCAGGGAGACCGGATATAGTGAATGCAGGGTCCGGGAGACCAGATATAGTGAATGCAGGGTTCTGGGAGACCAGATATAGTGAATGCAGGGTCCGGGGAGACCAGATATAGTGAATGCAGGGTCCGGGGAGACCAGATATAGTGAATGCAGGGTCCTGGGTTTAGAAACACTTGAAATAGTGCTTTTGGTTTGTGCTGCTCAGATGAAGTGTAGTTCCACTTTAAGTTAAAATTCTCATTAAAAAAAAGTTACTAAAATTAAAAAAAAACTATTTGATTTTAATTAGAAAAAAAAACTTTGACGGTTCATTGTTATTTTGTTTCTATTCTGGTTTTATTATTGGAAGATGAAGCACTGTGTTGGTTTAGCATTAAGATTTTATGAACCTTTGCAAACTTTCCGAGTGTTATTAGCAAACAGTAGATGCTTTCATTAAATCCACATAGTAATTGCTTAATAGCGTACATGAAATATTCTCATACATAACAGTGCATGGAGATTTATTGCTTGTGTCTAGGAAGAGACATGGTAAAGGTCTATACACTTCAACCTATGGCTCTACATGGTAAAAGTCCATTAATAATTAGTGGTGATGCTGGCAGTGCATAAGAGGCAGACATATTATCTGTACGTGACAGAAGCTGTTTTAGTGGCAGTTATTGCAACTGAACATTACAAGTTTCAGGACTGCATATTGATTAGATGGGATGTTTATTGGGAAGGCTTTTAAAAAGAGAGCCAGTGTTAAACACGGCGGGCGAGAAACCACCGACACTAATGTTTATGGTTCATAAATTATGTTTATGGCACCCACCAGAGAATAACTGAAGAGGAACCAAACAGTGCTGGTGCCAACAGAGTCATATTATTACTTTACTCTGTACGGTGCTAGGCTCTTGTTACAGAAGGATTGTGGCCAAATATTCATTGTATAAATTGACTTTTAAAGGAACTTTTGCGTTTGCGTTTGAAAAATGTTTTAACTCTTCCAGTTCCCGATGCTGTCCAGAGCCTTTTTTCATCATGAAAAATGCATGGAAAGCATTTTCAAGGTACTCAAATGGACAAAACACTGAACACAGGATGTTCCTACCAAGCTTGTCACACATTGTAATGACCAATTCACACCTCAGACTTCTCCCACCCTTTAAACAAAAGATATGTTAATGACCATTCACAGCTCAAATTCCTCATGAAGACCCTCTGCCAGGGGGCCTTAATGACTCCCTCCACCAGACACCTTTCCCACCCTTGGAAACAAAAGAAATGTTAATGAGCAACTCCCACCTAGCTAATCTCAACACATACTTCTGTCTCTGCTTCTGTTTGCGTTTCAAAAATCGTTTTAAGTCTTCCAGTTCCCGATGCTGTCCAGAGCCTTTTTTCATCATGAAAAATGCATGGAAAGCATTTTCCAGGTACTCAAATGGACAAAACACTGAACACAGGATGTTCCTACCAAGCGTGTCACACATTGTAATGACCAATTCACACCTCAGACTTCTCCCACCCTTTAAACAAAAGATATGTTAATGACCATTCACACCTCAAATTCCTCATGAAGACCCTCTGCCAGGTGGCCTTAATGACTCCCTCAACCAGACACCCTTCCCACCCTTGGAAACAAAAGAAATGTTAATGAGCAACTCACACCTAGCTAATCTCAACACGTACTGCTGTCTCTGCTTCTACTCTCTGTATTATTTATGGATCACTCAAGATGGTGGTGTCTTGGATCATCTTCTTGAAGAGCTACAGCTTTCAGGAGGATCTTTGGCTTCCGTGTGTGTTGAATACTCCTTCCCCTGCTGTGTGATGTGGTTCCGTGTGCCAACTGTTATGTCACTGCCGTGCCCTTTAGTAACATAGGGACTGGTGGATGGAACTACAGCATGCGGGGGGAAGGCCTTTGACAGGTCCAGAGGATTTCTCAGGAACTGTAGCACTTTAAGAGATCAAGGATGGAAGTTGTTGTAACTAAAGATCTGCTTTTGCAGGGTGATTTATAAAAATGTGGAACATGATTGCTTTGAGGCTCGGACATTTTTAGGCGTATTTTCTTTAGCGTTGTTGCAAGCAAATATGAATGTTTTAGAAGCGTATTTCAAGCATTTTTAATGCATATTTAAATGGTTAGTTCACCTTTTCTGAAAAGATTAAAAAATAAAAAGGTGAATTTACTCTACACCCTTCCGAAATTTGCTCGTCACTGTACTTCCCTCTAAGGGGGATAGCTGCGGAGGGCGCTCAATGCACCGGGTGACACCTATTGCATGGGGTGACACCGGACCCTCTCCACGAAAAGGTAAGTTTTAAAGCAAGCCAACGATCCCCGCAGGATGGATGGAATCTGCGGATTGAGCATAAAGAGTCCGATCCATTATGCTCCCCAGTCCACAGATCCGATCCATCCTGTGGGGATCCTCGGCTTGCTTTAAAACTTACCTTTTCGTGGAGTTCGTGGAGAGATCATTTAACCCGATATAGGTTGCAAGCAAAAAAAATATTTTTGAAAATATATATTTTTTAAATATATTGTTCAGATTTTTTTTCAACATGTAGTCATTTTAACATATATTGTTACATATATTTGTAAATGCAGTCCAAAAATGCAAAAAAATTGTTTTGTTTTTTTTTTAAACATATTGAATATGGGCAGAATTGTGGCATTTCAAATATATGTCAATATATTTGGGAAGAATATTTTTAAAATATATTTTTCTTCCATGTGGGTAGAGCCAATTTATACAGAAGTCAATTAACCTACCAGCATGTCTTTGGAGTGTGGGAGGAAACCAGAGTACCCAGAGGAGGCCCACGCAGGCACAGGGAGAACATGCAAACTCCAGGCAGGTAGTGCCATGGTTGAGGTTCAAACCGATAACCCCAGTGCTGCTAGGTGGAAGTGCTAACCAGGGGCGGACTGACCATTTGGAAACTCGGGCACTGCCCGAGGGCCCGGGGTCAGTAGGGGGCCCTATGAGATGCCCTTGGTACCTTTTTCATAGGCTTTTTTAAATTTGGGCAAGGACACAGGGGCCCCATGATCAGCTATTGCCCGGGGGGGTCAGTAGGGGGCCCCATGAGTTGCCCCTGGTACATTTTTTATAGGCTTTTTTGAGTTTGGGCAAGGACACAGGGGCCCCATGATCCCCTATTGCCCGGGGGCCCCATGAGTTGTCAGTCCGCCCCTGGTGCTAACTACTTAGCCACTGTGCCAGCATGCCCTGTGTGAATGAGACCTTATGTGTATTGATGGTAAAGTAATAATCTTTGAAATGAATTACATAGTTTGGTCACACATGGCCTAAAAAATAAAAACAATTATTGGTTTGAGCATTTCTTGAGCAGCACTTGCAATAATTATATTCATGAACGGTATATATATATATACAGTCATGGCCGAAATTGTTGGCACCCTTGATATTTCTCCAGGAAATCATGTATTTCTCACGAAACGTATTGCATTAACACATGTTTTGCTATACACATGTTTATTCCCTTTGTGTGTATTGGGACAAAACAAAAAAAGGGAGGAAAGAAAGCAAATTCGACATAATGTCACACAAACCTCCAAAAATGGGCTGGACAAAAGTATTGGCACCCTTTCACAACTGCGGATAAATAAGAATGTTACAAGCATGTGATGCTCCTGTAAACTCACCTGGGGCAAGTAACAGGTGTGGGCAATATAGAAATCACACCTGAAAGCAGATAAAAAGGAGAGACGTTCACTTAACCTTTGCATTGTGTGTCTGTCTGTGCCACACTAAGCATGGACAACAGAAAGAGGAGACGAGAACTGTCTGAGGACCTGAGAACCAAAATTGTGGCAAAATATCAACAATCTCAAGGTTACAAGTCCATCTCCAGAGAACTAGATTTGCCTTTGTCCACAGTGCGCAACATTATCAAGAAGTTTGCAACCCATGGCACTGTAGCTAATCTCCCTGGTCGTGGACGGATGAGGAAAATTGATGAAAGATTGCAACGCAGAATAGTCCGGATGGTGGATAAGCAGCCCCAAACATGTTCCAAAGACATTCAAGCTGTCCTGCAGGCTCAGGGAGCATCAGTGTCAGCGCGAACTATCCGTCGACATTTAAATGAAATGAAACGCTATGGCAGGAGACCCAGGAGGACCCCACTGCTGACACAGAGACATAAAAAAGCAAGACTACAGTTTGCCAAAATGTACTTGAGTAAGCCAAAAGCCTTCTGGGAAAACGTCTTGTGGACAGATGAGACCAAGATAGAGCTTTTCGGTAAAGCACATCATTCTACTGTTTACCGAAAACGGAATGAGGCCTACAAAGAACAAAACACAGTACCTACGGTAAAATATGGTGGAGGTTCAATGATGTTTTGGGGTTGTTTTGCTGCCTCTGGCACTGGGTGCCTTGACTGTGTGCAAGGCATCATGAAATCTGAGGATTACCAAAGGATTTTGGGTCGCACTGTAGGGCCCAGTGTCAGAAAGCTGGGTTTGCGTCCAAGATCCTGGGTCTTCCAGCAGGACAATGACCCCAAACATACGTCAAAAAGCACTCAGAAATGGATGGCAAAGAAGCGCTGGAGAGTTCTGAAGTGGCCAGCAATGAGCCCAGATCTAAATCCCATTGAACACCTGTGGAGAGATCTTAAAATTGCTGTTGGGAAAAGGTGTCCTTCCAATAAGAGAGACCTGGAGCTGTTTGCAAAGGAAGAGTGGTCCAAAATTCCGGGTGAGAGGTGTCAGAAGCTTATTGATGGTTATAGGAAGCGACTGATTTCAGTTATGTTTTCCAAAGGGTGTGCAACCAAATATTAAGTTAAGGGTGCCAATACTTTTGTCCAGCCCATTTTTGGGGTTTTGTGTGACATTATGTCATATTTGCTTTTCTGCCTCTGTTTTATATTTGTTCCAATACATACAAAGGGAATAAACATGTGTATAGCAAAACATGTGTTAATGCAATACCTTTTTTGTGTGAAATACTTGATTTTCAGGAAAAATATCAAGGGTGCCAACAATTTCGGCCATGACTGTATATATATATATATATATATATATATATATATATATATATATATATATAAAAAAACAATAACAGGCACATACAGTCAAAAATGCTTGTAAGCACAAAGATTACAGCACAATATAAAAGAAAAACAACTTTCATTGGATTTACACCATTTCATAAAGTAAGCATGTTTGTTCAGGAAAGGAAAATTTCCAACTGTCTATTCCTTTTTTTGTACCTACCTATGACCCATCTTAGTCCATTTTTCATCACATTTTAAGGCTGTTTAAGGCTGCATTGTCTGATAAATCAAAAATAAATAATAGCATCACTTTTTTTGTGTGGTACTGGTTTACTTTAATCTTCCAAGCTCTGTGTAAATTGTTGTACAATGGCACAAAGAAAATAGCTGGCACTCCATTCGATGCGTAATAAGATAAATGTTTAATGCACCTTTAGACGGAATATTGCAGCATTGAACAGCTTATAGAGTAAACTATTAAAATTCTGTAACATTTCCAGTGTATCCAATCTAGACACATTTTCAATAATAAAGAAACATGTTTAAATATATGGGATATTGCTTCTCCTATGCCAAAGGCAATTAACTGGCAATATATTTTTGGTCAACTTGTTTTTATTGTTTGCTCTGAATTACTCCTTTTCTCATTATATTATAATGCATTATTGCCTGGTGACCCATGGTGTTTGCCAATAAACGGCGGGCAATGGTAATGCATTTCTAAAGAACTAGAAAACACTAGGAGCAAAACACAAGTATTACTCTATATTGGTAGAGAGCAAATTGGACATTATGTAGAATTGCTTCATATATTTGAAAATATATTCTTTATTTAATAACAAGATGTAGCAAGCCATGATATGCGGTAACCATAGCACACAATCACATTTCAGTGTTTTATATTTTAATGTATTCATAGTAACAATAAATGAATGAATTCTGATTGGTTGGCATGGGTTGCTGCATTGCATAGTGTTCTTCCTTATTATAAAGGGTATTTAAAGGTACCGTTAATATAAATATGAAATAATTAGGTTTTGCTTTGTTTATAATACTAAAATGATTTTACTTTTTTTATGTTAAGTGATAACATATATATAAAAATATTCTGTTCTTAAAGCTGTTTATTTATATATATATATATATATATATATATATATATATATATATTTAATATTTAAATATAAAAAAAAATATTTTTCAAATTCAAATATAATTTAGAATATACTGTATATTTGAATATAAAAAAATTAAAATAGTATATATATATATATATATATATATATATATATATATATAATGTATACAATAAATAATATATAAAAAATATTTTTTTTAAATATTAAATATATATATATATATAGATATACTATTTACATTTCTGATATTCAAATGTACAGTATATTCTAAATTATATTTGAATATAAAAAAATTTAAATAGTATATATATATATATATTGCTTTCTTTCCCTGATTTCTTTTTAACCTGCCATCATCAGCTTCCTAATAACATTCCTAAATAAAATCTTTCTCTCTGTGCTTCTTCATGCAATGCAGGCAGATCATGGCTAGTGGGAGGGCTCAGCAGGATGTTATACATGAATGTACATAAATGAACTTGCATAGTGTTAAGTTCAATACAGAATACCAAATTTAATGTAAAGTATAACTAAACGCAAACCTTTTTTTTTTTTTGGATAGGGGGAGATGATTAGAACACTGGTCAGTTTTTATTGCTGTCTGTGCTCCTGTTAAGGAGATTCACCCACTCTATATGTTTACCATTATCATTAAAAGTGAAAGTAAAAGAAAAATCCAATATATGGGTTAGCTCCAGAAAAGTAATATAGGGGACATCTACTAATGAGGACACTAGTTATAGTGACCTCGGGGTCCCAAAGGAATTCCCTTAATTTGCAGGGATTTCCTCTCACTTCCTGTTTGTCTATGGGACAGGAAGTAAAAGGAAATATCCGCAATGGAACACAGATGACAAAAAAAATCTGACAGGGGTTATACCCCTCCCTTACTCTATCCAAAATGAAAAAAAAAAGTTTTGTCTATAGTTCTACTTTAAAGTATAAATAAAGGCAAAACTTCTTTTTTAAATTTGAAATATGGGTTGGAAATATTGGGTAGGACCTATCATGTACTCGGAGGCCGAGATGATGAGAGAACTTCCCTGACACGTCTGGTCCAGACACCCCTGGAGTGTAGCAAAGATAGCGAGAAGGCACAGAGTGGCATTGGTGTCAGAAGTCCAGTCCCTGGAAGCTTCCTTCAGAAATCTTCTGTGAGATGCTCATGCAAACTGACAGAAAGGTCCCTGGGAAACAGTAGATTGGAAGGCAGCTGGCCGGGACACTGGAACTCACAGCAGGCTAGAAATGTGGTCTGGACAGGTGATGGTTGGCACAGGAGAAGACACAGAGTGGCATTGGTGTCAGAAGTCCAGTCCCTGGAAGCTTCCTTCAGAAATCTTCTGTGAGATGCTCATGCAAACTGACAGAAAGGTCCCTGGGAAACAGTAGATTGGAAGGCAGCTGGCCGGGACACTGGAACTCACAGCAGGCTAGAAATGTGGTCTGGACAGGTGATGGTTGGTAGCTGAGGAGACAGACAACAGACAGGGAAACAGGAGGCAAGCCAAGGAAACACCAGAGGGTCAGCTGTGGTCAGGAACTACCTGTGGTCAAAGCAGGAATCAGCAGAGACAAGATGTGGTCAGAAACTAAGGTCAACCCCAGAATCTGTAGAGACAAGCTGTGGTCAGCAACTAAGGTCAACCCCATTATCTGTAGAGACAAGCTGTGGTCAGAAACTAAGGTCAACCCCAGAATCTATAGAGACAAGATGTGGTCAGAAGCTAAGATCAACCCCAGAATCTGTAGAGACAAGCTGTGGTCAGAAACTAAGGTCAACCCTAGAATCTATAGAGACAAGATGTGGTCAGAAGCTAAGATCAACCCCAGAATCTGTAGAGACAAGGTGTGGTCAGAAACTAAGGTCAACCCCAGAATCTATAGAGACAAGATGTGGTCAGAAACTAAGGTCAACCCCAGAATCTGTAGAGACAAGGTGTGGTCAGAAACTAAGGTCAACCCCAGAATCTGTAGAGGCAAGCTGTGGTCAGAAACTAAGATCAATCCCAGAATATGTAGAGACAACATGTGGTCAGAAACTAAGGTCAACCCCAGAATCTGTAGAGGCAAGCTGTGGTCAGAAACTGAGGTCAACCCCAGAATCTGTAGAGACAAGGTGTGGTCAGAAACTAAGGTCAACCCCAGAATCTGTAGAGGCAAGCTGTGGTCAGAAACTAAGATCAATCCCAGAATATGTAGAGACAAGATGTGGTCAGAAACTAAGGTCAACCCCAGAATCTGTAGAGGCAAGCTGTGGTCAGAAACTGAGGTCAACCCCAGAATCTGTAGAGACAAGGTGTGGTCAGAAACTAAGGTCAACCCCAGAATCTGTAGAGGCAAGCTGTGGTCAGAAACTAAGATCAATCCCAGAATATGTAGAGACAAGATGTGGTCAGAAACTAAGGTCAACCCCAGAATCTGTAGAGGCAAGCTGTGGTCAGAAACTGAGGTCAACCCCAGAATCTGTAGAGACAAGGTGTGGTCAGAAACTAAGGTCAACCCCAGAATCTGTAGAGGCAAGCTGTGGTCAGAAACTGAGGTCAACCCCAGAATCTGTAGAGACAAGGTGTGGTCAGAAACTAAGGTCAACCCCAGAATCTGTAGAGGCAAGCTGTGGTCAGAAACTAAGATCAATCCCAGAATATGTAGAGACAAGATGTGGTCAGAAACTAAGGTCAACCCCAGAATCTGTAGAGGCAAGCTGTGGTCAGAAACTGAGGTCAACCCCAGAATCTGTAGAGACAAGGTGTGGTCAGAAACTAAGGTCAACCCCAGAATCTGTAGAGGCAAGCTGTGGTCAGAAACTAAGATCAATCCCAGAATATGTAGAGACAAGATGTGGTCAGAAACTAAGGTCAACCCCAGAATCTGTAGAGGCAAGCTGTGGTCAGAAACTAAGGTCAACCCCAGAATCTGTAGAGGCAAGCTGTGGTCAGAAACTGAGGTCAACCCCAGAATCTGTAGAGACAAGGTGTAGTCAGAAACTAAGGTCAACCCCAGAATCTGTAGAGGCAAGCTGTGGTCAGAAACTAAGATCAATCCCAGAATATGTAGAGACAAGATGTGGTCAGAAACTAAGGTCAACCCCAGAATCTGTAGAGGCAAGCTGTGGTCAGAAACTGAGGTCAACCCCAGAATCTGTAGAGACAAGGTGTGGTCAGAAACTAAGGTCAACCCCAGAATCTGTAGAGGCAAGCTGTGGTCAGAAACTAAGGTCAACCCCAGAATCTGTAGAGGCAAGCTGTGGTCAGAAACTAAGGTCAACCCCAGAATCTGTAGAGGCAAGCTGCGGACAGGAACTGGCCAAGGTAATATCTGGAATCAGCAGAGATAAGCTTTGGTCAGAAAATAGCTGAGATGAAATGCGGAATCATCAGAGACAAGCCGATTTCAGGAACTAACCAAGGTCAATTAAGGAAAAGCAGAGCAGATGCCAATCCAAGAGTTGGCTGGGACACCAATAGGAAATCAGATCACAGGGTATAAGTCACAGGGTAACAACAGCTGAAGACCATCCAGCAACTTCCAACTAAGCTCTGTTTGTGAAATATGCCATCTTGTACCAAGATTAGGATCAGGCTTGCATGACTGCGCACCTGCTCACATATGTCTGAGCAGCGTGTCAATGTGAATTAGCATACGAGTATGCACATGCAACCGGATGTATATGACCTTTGTTCTGTGCATTGATGCACATGTGTATCAACTTCTGATGCTGTCCTGACAGAACAAGGAATGAAAGCAAGGGTAAATCCAAAAATTTGAGTTGCCATCAGAACAAGAATAGAGTGGAAACTGCCACACTTCTTCCAATGACAAATCCTTGAAATGATCCCTTGAAATAATTTTCTTCTTACTTCCTGCTGAGTCTATAGGACAGGAAGTCTTCTATGGCAAAAAAAAGCCTAATAAAGGTTTTTAACTCTCCCATAATCCAAAATTACAAATTTGGCTTTAGTTACACCTTATTGAAAATGGATTTTTCTAGTTCCTCAAGAATGTTCTGTTTGCCACAGTTTAAATTCAATTTATACTTATTTATGCATTCCATTCAAAAGACACCAATCTATGTTGATTTTTCAAGATAAAACTTCAGTGCCATAGATGAGTAGAAACAAATTAACATACTTTTGTCATTTTTTGCAGAGTTTAAGCAGCTTTTTGACTTGTTTGCCAATTTTTAACAATCAATTTCACAGCCACTGCCTTACAGCATTGGTATCTTCATCACTGTTGCTATAATATTGAAATATTCTTGGTTGTTATATTTTTCATTTCTCAGTCACCGTATTGAGGTTGAACATGGACTAAAGATCTCACATCAAATATTTTTTCCCCTTTTATCACCTATCTGCATGGCTTGCAGTGATGTACAGGGTTAATGGAAACAGCGGAGAATAGGTCAAACATTCATAACTGTTTATCCAGGCTGATGCAATCCTTGCTACTCTGGATATTTGTCAACTATTTGAGACAAAGTGGAGATTTCTTGTCTTTCTTGTGCATCTATAGCCAAAATGTTATTTTTTAGTTTTGGGTAGAGTAGGTAATGGTTGGACATGGACGCCATTTTATGGACATGTCAGTGGAAGGAGGTATCCATGCCAGATAATGGAGAAGAGTGCACAGCAGAAAGGTTGAGATATATGGTCCACCAACATAAGAACATTTGTGTTTTGGTTGTAGCATATGGATTATACTGGCTGCACCGGATGATAGATCTATAGAAAGACATTTTACATCTTTATGAAACAATGTGGAGCTCTTCATCGCTGGCCTTTTCCACTTGCTCTTCTACATTTGTATATATCAATTAATTAAGCCATATTGATCTTCTGAATACGGCATGGATTCTGAGGAAGCAAGTTGTTCAAAACTCGGTGATCCACCACAGCTTTACAATATGCTGATTGTACATTTTTAAAATAGTTTTGATATGGCTCATGGTGCAGTGAACTGTACTTCATGATTGATTTTTAACCATTGTAATAAAGATTTGGGATTTTAATGATTTTGTGTTGAATACCCCTATTTTGTCACATTTAAAGTCCCGAAATATTTTTCCTTCCTCACCCTGGGTTTTTACTATGTGGATTGAGAAAACTTTTCTGGATACCCACATGAAAGAAAAATATATTTGAAATAAATTATTCAAGGATCAGGCCCTCAAATCCCTCTTGTATTGAACTGTATTGTTGCTGTATTGTCTCCCGTTATATTGTAAAGCGCTGAGCAAACTGTTGGCACTATATAAATCCTGTATAATAATAATAATAAAATTTTTAAAAAATTCTTCCCAAATATATTGACATATATTTGAAATACTACAATTGTGGCCACATTCAATATATTTTGAAATATATATATATATATATATATTGAAATATGTGTGTTGAAATGCGTTTTTGTTGCAAAATATATGAAACGTATTTGTAAAAATGCATTTCAAATACACTGTATGTCTTTAAAAATACAAATCTACATCTTTGAAATGCATTTACAAATATATGTAAAAATATATGTTAAAATGACTTTTTTATATCTTAAATAAATCTGAAGAATATATTCAAAAATATATTTTAAAAAAATATGTTTTTTTTTAAATATATTCTTCAGATTCATTTTAACATATGAAAAAGTAATTTTAACATATATTTGTAAATGGATTCCAAAAATGTAGATTTGTATTTTTAAAAGCATACAGTATATTTGAAATGTATTTTAAAAATATTTTTTATATATTTTGTAATAAAAACATATTTCAACATACAGTATATATATATATATATTTATTGAAATATATTTTGAAATATATTGAATATGGCCAAAATTGTAGCATTTCAAATATATTTCAATATATTTGGGAAGAATATTTTTAAAATATATTTCAAATATATTTCTCTTCCATATGGGTAGAATTGGTAATGGTTGTGACCTTTGCCATGTCTTTATTGCCATCTGTGCCCCATTTGGGAGATTCACCCTCCTCTGTTTTGGTTACCATTTTCACTGGGATAAAAAGTCATGGGAAATCCAAACTTTTAGAGCTGTCATCAGAGCAAAATGTGAGGGCATATCTGGTGGGGTTTCCGTGACGACTGACAAAGAGGAGAATTCCCCTTACTTTGTAGAAACTTCCTCATATTTCCTGTTGCCTTTCCAAGACTGGATGTCAAGGAAAATCTTCTCAATGGTACGCAATTGGAAAAAATTAAACTGTTGTGAATTTCATCCCTTTTCTTCTACCATTCAGACCTCAATTAGGTGATACATTGTAGGCAATGAGACACCAGTGCTGGTAGTTTTGGTTATGTTGGCCCTGAAAATAAATAAAGATGCTGTAGCTCCAATGGGAATCAGTTATCAAAGCCAAAGAGTGTGTTCAATTTGCAAGGGAAGTTGGACTTTGCAAATAAATGTTCCCCAGAGCTTAGTGAATAAAGTGAAGCTTTGCAGAATTCCCCTTACTTTGTAGATACTTCCTCATTTTTCCTGTTGTCTCTCCAAGACTGGATGTCAAGGAAAATCTTCTCAATGGGACACCATCTGCAAAAAGTAAACTGTTTGGAATTTTATTCCTTCTCTTCTACCATTCAGACCTCAATTAGGTGACACATTGTAGGCAATGAGACACCAGTTCTGGTAATGTTGGCCCTGAAAATAAATTAAGATGCTGTAGCTCCAATGGGAATCAGTTATCAAAGGCAAAGAGTCTGTTCAATTTGCAAGGGAAGTTGGACTTTGCAAATGTTCCCCAGAGCTTAGTGAATAAGGTGAAGCTTATGTTCCCCAGAGCTTGGTGAATAAAGTGAAGTGTTCCCCAGAGCTTGGGGAATAAGGTGGAATGTTCTTCAGCACATGGTGAATAAGGTGAAATGTTCCCCAGAGCTTGGTGAATAAGGTGAAATGTTCCCCAGAGCTTAGTGAATAAGGTGAAGCATATGTTCCCCAGAGCTTGGTGAATAATGTGAAATGTTCCCCAGAGCTTAGTGAAAAAGGTGAAATGTTCCCCAGAGCTTGGTGAGTAAGGTGAAATTTTCCCCAGAGCTTAGTGAATAAGGTGAAATGTTCCCCAGAGCTTAGTGAATAAGGTGAAATGTTCCCCAGAGCTTAGTGAATAAGGAGAAATGTACCCCAGAGCTTGGTGAATAAGGAGAAATGTACCCCAGAGCTTGGTGAATAAGGAGAAATGTACCCCAGAGCTTGGTGAATAAGGTGAAATGTTCTTCAGCACTTGGTGAATAAGGTGAAATGTACCCCAGAGCTTAGTGAATAAGGTGAAATGTTCTCCAGGGCTTAGTGAATAAGGTGAAATGTTCCCCAGAGCTTGGTGAATAATGTGAAATGTTCCCCATAGCTTAGTGAATAAGGTGAAATGTTCCCCAGAGCTTAGTGAATAAGGTGAAATGTTCCCCAGAGCTTGGTGAATAAGGTGAAATGTTCTCCAGAGCTTAGTGAATAAAGTGAAGCTTTGCAGACTTCTATCATCCAATCATGTGCAAGAAAAAAATGCATTTTTCTATTTTCCTTGCACGTGATTGGGTATTCTTTGCCAAAGGAAACTTCACCATCATTAATTAGACTCTGGGTCAAATTCCTTTGCAGGGTGTAACTTTCCTTTAAAGTGAACAGCCTATCTGCCTTCAGTAAATGAACCCCATAAACATCAAATGGAACATCAAGTATAAACATAAATTGAGCTTCACAGTCCATCCACTTTGTCAAGGACAGCTGAGGCCCGGTAAGTTTACTTCTACTCCGACTTGCCCCTTCATGTAGAGTAACCCAGTTCCTTTAGTACCGAGTATTGTTGTAGCCCGTAGATGCAACATGTGCTCCAAGACAAGAGCGTTTTCCATCCACCATCATAAAAAAAGAAAATAATAGACATGAAGTACACCAACTGATACAGCACGTTCATAAAACTGACAATCACTTAGCCACTGTTGTGGTGATGTTCTAAATGGCAATAAAATTGTTGTACTTCTTAACTAATTCATAAAATGTAAGTGTTATTGGTCTGCGTGGACAAATATTCACAGTGTAATCTAATGCCATTCAGGCACAGTGATACTAAAATTAATAGAATATGATGTCCTGTCATTTAGATATTCATAGGCATCTGTTAAGGTAATAAATATAGTAATATACAATAATGTTTTATATTATTGAGTAATGATGTAGTGTGTTCTTGGCACTGTTAAGATCTAATCATTGAACAAATCAGGTGCATGTTCTTAAAGCAGAATGTAAAGTGTTCCTAAACCAAGGACCCTGCATTCACTATATCAGGTATCCCCGGACCCTGCATTCACTATATCAGGTATCCCCGGACCCTGCATTCATTATATCTGATCTCCCCAGACCCCGCATTCACTATATCAGGTATCCCCGGACCCTGCATTCACTATATCCAGTCTCCCCGGACCCTGCATTCATTATATCTGGTCTTCCCAGACCCTGCATTCACTATATCTGGTCTCCCCGGACCCTGCATTCACTATATCTGGTCTCCCCGGACCCTGCATTCATTATATCTGGTCTCCCCAGACCCTGCATTCACTATATCTGGTCTCCCCGGACCCTGCATTCACTATATCTGGTCTACATGGACCCTGCATTCACTATATCTGGTCTACCTGGACCCTGCATTCACTGTATCTGGTCTACATGGACCCTGCATTCACTATATCTGGTCTACCTGGACCCTGCATTCACTATATCTGGTCTACATGGACCCTGCATTCACTATATCTAGTCTCCCCGGACCCTGCATTCACTATATCTGGTCTCCCCGGACCCTGCATTTACTATATCCGATCTCCCAGGACCCTGCATTCACTATATCTGGTCTCCCCGGACCCTGCATTCACTATATCTGGTCTCCCCGGACCCTGCATTCACTATATCTGGTCTACCTGGACCCTGCATTCACTATATCTGGTCTACATGGACCAGCATTCACTATATCTGGTCTCCCCGGACCCTGCATTTACTATATCCGATCTCCCCGGACCCTGCATTCACTATATCTGGTCTACATGGACCAGCATTCACTATATCTGGTCTCCCTGGACCCTGCATTCACTATATCTGCTCTCCCTGGACCCTGCATTTACTATATCTGATCTCCCCGGACCCTGTATTCACTATATCTGGTCTCCCCGGACCCTGCATTTACTATATCTGGTCTCCCCGGACCCTGCATTTACTATATCCGATCTCCCCGGACCCTGCATTCACTATATCTGGTCTCCCGCACCCTGCATTTACTATATCTGGTCTCCCACAGTACATACAACATGGAAATGCAATTATTTTAGTAAATATAAACTGCTAAATACATTTTCTCATCAGCAGTATATACCAGTCTTGTGACTTCTATCAGTGTCCAGCTGAGCACATGGTAAAGCTTGTAGGAGGAGTTTTCATTCTGCTGTAGGAGGATGCAGAACCTCTGGCCTCTGTCTGGACAGTGCTGATTGGCCCTGTGCTGATCACATGCACTCTCTCAAGAAAAAAAAAACCTCCCTAGCAATACACACCAAACTGAGCAGGTGCTGAAAGTCTCCACAGGATATGTCTTATCAGGATATAAGAGGGGGGACCTGGAAGAAGGGGAGGATCAGAGAAGTCAGGATCAAACAGCCTTTTTTACACAATGTGGAGGACTAACCCCCTAGACTCCATAGTGAGTATAACAAGCATGCTTTACTGCATACACAGACTGATCTTACTGTTGTGGGATTAGTAACACTTTAACAGTATCTTAGCACCACAAAACAAAAACCTATCCAATTCATGTTTAATATTCAAAGCAGACACACACACACCCATCCATGTCTCCATGTTGTTTTTTTTTTGAGAACTCAGTTTGAAAAACACCCCCCCCCCCATTTTTTTAGAAATGACCATCTTGACTAAGTACTGATCATTCATGTAGCCTTTACATCCTGGAATCCATCTGCCCTTAGCTTAGGTGTGCAAGTGTTTCTGAGCATTATAATCTTCATTTAGAAAGGTGGCTTTGCTATAAATAGGCAAATATGATTGTCTAAGTTTGACAAAAGGGACAAAGAATTCAACTGTTGTTTCCTTCCACCTATGGCAGGAGTCTCCAGACTTTTTAACTAAAGGACTAATATAGGGGTTAATTTACTAAAGACAAATAGACTGTGCACTTTGCAGAAGTAGTTTCTCCAGAGCTTAGCAAATGAGCTCAAGCTCTGCTGACTTCCATCATCCAATCATGAGCAAAAAATGCTGTTTTTTTTATTTCCCTTGAACCTGATTGGGTATTCTTTGCAAAGTGAAGCTTTACCTCATTTACTCAGCTCTGGAGGAACTGCACTTTGCAAAGTGCACAGTCTACACTGTGTTCCAAATTATTATGCAAATTATATTTTTCTCATTTACCTAAATAATTGATGTAAATAACAGTCAGCATAATTCTCATGTTATCAACTATTAAGAGTACAATTCACATTTTATTGAACAAACCTCCTAATGAGAACAGGAATTTGGTTAAACATAAAACACTTCCAAATTATTTCGCACAGTAAGTTTCAAAACACTTTATAGGTTGTAAAGAACTGAAAATTGTCATTTGTTATGTTTGCAGCATATTTACTGAAATCAAAAGCTATTTCAATGAAACTTTTAACAACATTTTAACTTTTTAAACATATTAACAGGTCACGTTACATTTTACCATAGGACCCCTTATCTGATAGCAGCTTCACAAGTCTTGCATCCATTGAACTTGTGAGTTTTTGGACAGTTTCTGCTTGAATTTGTTTGCAAGATATCAGAATAGCCTCCCAGAGCTGCTGTTTGGATGTAAACTTCCTCCCACCCTCATAGATCTTTTGCTTGAGGATGCTCCAAAGGTTCTCAATAGGATTGAGGTCAGGGGAGGATGGAGGCCACACCATGACTTTCTCTCCTTTTATCCCCATAGCAGCCATTGATGCGGAGGTATTCTTTGCAGCATGAGATGGTGCATTGTCATGCATGAAGATGATTTTATTACGGAAAGCATAGTTCTTCCTTCTGTACCAGGGAAGAAAGTGGTCAGTCATAAACTCCACATACTTTGCAGAGGTCATCTTTACACCTTCAGGGACCCTAAAGGGGCTGACCCGCTCTGTTCCCATGATTCCGGCCCAAAACATGACTCCACCACCGTCTTGCTGACATCGCAGCCTTGTTGGAACAGGGTGGCCATCCACCATCCATCCACTACTCTATCCATCTGGACCATCCAGGGTTGCACGGCATTCATCAGTGAACAGGACTGTTTGAAAATTAGTCTTCATGCATTTTTCTGCCCAATGCAGCCGTTTCTGCTTGTGGGCATTGGTTAGTGGTGGCCAAATAGAAGGTTTATGCACAGTTACAAAAGTCTGGAGGACTCTACACCTTGATGTCCGTAGGGACTTCAGAGGCACCAGCAGCTTCAAATATCTGTTTGCTGCTATGTAATGGTATTTTAGCAGCTGCTCTCTTGATCCGATGCATGGATCTGGCAGATATCTTCCTCAATGTGCTTTTATCTGCACGAACCCGTCTGTGCTCTGAATCAGCCACAAATCTCTTAATAGTGCGAAGATCACGCTTACGTTTTTGTGAAATATCTAATGTTTTCATACGAAAACGCGGTATATTTGCCTTTGGTAAATCAACCCCATAGTGTCCTTTAAACTGTAAGAGGGCCAGACTGTGGCCAGTGAGAGTAGAAAATTCCCCAGTGTCAGTGGGAGTAGACAATGACTCGGACTCTTTAGTCAGCACCAGTAAAAACAATTACAGTTGCAAGAAAAAGTATGTGAACCCCTTGGGATTACGTGGAGTTTTGCATGAATTTGGCATAAAATGTGCTCTGAACGTCATCTAAGTCACAACAATAGAAGAACACAGTCTGCTGAACATAATACTACACAAACATTAGATGTTGCCATGGTTTAATTGCACTTAACATGTAAACATTCACAGTGCAGGGAGGGAAAAGTATGTGAACCTTTGGACTTAATAACCGGTTGGCCCTCCTTTGGCAGCAATAACCTGAACCAAACATTTCCTGTAGTTGCAGATCAGACCTGCACAACGATCTGGAGTCATTTTGGACCACTCCTCTTCACAAAACTGTTTCAGTGTAGCATTATTCTTGGGATGTCTGGTGTGAATCGCTCTCTTAAGGTCATGCCACAGCATTTCAATTGGGTTGAGGTCAGGACTCTGACTGGGCCACTCCAGAAGGCGTATTCTGTGCTGTTGCAGCCATTGTTTTGTTGAATTACTTGTATGCTTTGGGTCATTGTCCTGTTGCATCACCCATCCTCTGCGGAGCTTCAGTTGGCAGACAGCTGGTCTTACGTTTTCCTGCAAAATGTCTTGATAAACTCTGGAATTCATTTTCTCATCAATGACAACAATCCATCCAGGCCCTGAGGCAGCAAAGCAGCCCCAAACCATGATGCTCCCTCCGCCATGTTTTACAGTAGGGATGAGGTTTTGATGTTGGTGTGCTGTGCCTTTTTTTCTCCACACATAGTGTTGTGTGTTCTTCCCAAACAACACAATCTTGGTTTCATCTGTCCACAGTACATTTTGCCAGTAGTGCTGTGGAACATCCAGGTGCTCTTTTGCAAACTTCAAGCGTGCTGCAATATTCTTTTTGGACAGCAATGGCTTCCTCCGTGGTGTCCTCCCATGTACTCCATTCTTGTTGAATGTTTTCCTTATTGTAGATGTGTCAACAAAAATGTTAGCATGTGCCAGAGATTTCTGTAGGTCTTTAGCTGACACTCTGGGATTCTTCTTTACCTCATGCAGCATTCTGCGCTGTGCTCTTGCAGTCATTTTTACAGGACGACCACACCTAGGGAGAGTAGCAACAGTGCTAAACTTTCTCCATTTGTAGACAGTCTGTCTTACCATGGACACATGAACATCAAGGCTTTTGCAGATACTTTTGTAACCCTTTCCAGCTTCATGCAAGTCAACAATTCTTGATCGTAGGACTTCTTAGAGCTCTTTTCTGCGAGGCATGGTTCACATCAGACAGTGCTTCTTGAAACCAGTAAACCCAAAACAGGTGTGTGTTTTTTAAGGGCAGGACAGCTGTCAGCAACACATCCAATATCATCACACTGATTGGAGTCAAGGTTGACTCACTCCTGGCTCCAATTAGCTCTGGGAGAAGTCATTAAGCTAGGGCCTCACATACTTTTTCCTCCCTGCACTGTGAATCCCAAGGGGTTCACATACTTTTTCTTGCAACTGTACATAATGCCTGTGATCAGTAGGAGGAGATATAATAAACCATCATTGGTGTTAGCTGGAGAAATAGTGTCCCATCAGTTGTATTAGTTGGAGAAATAGTTCTCCGTCGTTGGTGTCAGTGGGAGGAATATTTTCTCTCTGTTGATGTTAATGAGTGGAAGGAGTAGTGCCCCGTTGTTGGAGTCAGCAGAAAGAATAGAGCTCCATCGTTGTACCAAATGGAAGGAATAGTGCCTCATTGTTGGTGTCAGTGGGAGGAACAGTTTCCCCTTTGTAGTGTCAGTGGAAGGAATGGTGCCTCATTTTTGGTAGCAGTAGAAGAATTAGTGACTTGTATCAGTGGAAGTAATAGTGCCTTCTATCAGTGGTAGTGGCGGTGCCCCAAGGGCCAGGTAAAGGCAAGAAAAGGCCCGCATCCAGCCCACAGACCATTTATGGCATCAGGAGGGCATTCTGTACAATAGGTACAAAAATGAAAACAGAAATAAATTTGCTGTTCATGTGAGTGGCTCAGCGCAGACGTCCCCTATTCACGTTTCTCTAGTTTTCATATTTAAAAATACTAGGAGTTATTTGCTAAAACTGGAGCACTCAGAATCTGGTGGAGCTGTGCATGGTAGCCAATCAGCTTCAAACTTCAGCTTGTTCAATGAAGCTTTGGCAATAAAAAACCTGGAATCTGATTGGTTTCTATACAGAGCTGCATCTGATGTTGCACTCTCCAGTTTTAGCAAATAACCCCCAACGCCTAATGGGAAACTATATTACATAATTTCCATTTCTGCTTAAATAAAAGTAGATATAAAATTATACATGCAAATAAAATCTGCAACAAAATTTGTAAAAAAAAAAAATTGTTCTTTAATTAAATAAATAACAAATAATTGTGTGTGAATACAATATCGGCATATTATCCTTCCTGGTAAAGTACGCGGCATGTTGAGTTATATTGCTAGCTGTTTACAGCACATACCATTTATATGCTTCTGTTCAAAACCAGAAATTACTTCTTTGCCAACCAAACACTCCAACCGCTGTTTTAATGATGGTGTATAAAACTGTTTTGATCCAGGGGGATTTCTTTTTACATTGAAATGTTGAGAATATTCTTCGAGCACAAAGAACATAGTTCTACTAATCCCATAATTTGTTAAGTATTAAACTTTTGTGTAATTGGATAAAAGGTCGGACTTCTTGTACCCTAAATTGTGGGTTCAGGCTACACGTTAAAGCTGTATTTTTTTTATTTACATAAACAACAATATAGTAATTTAACCTTCACATAATTATATTTATTAAGCTCTAAAATATATGTTAGTTATTTTGGGTAATTCAAAATGGATGATTCCTGTCCTGTCCTGGCCTTTCCTTTCCTTTCCTGGCCTTTCCTGGCCTTTCCTTTCCTGGCCCAGCCTGGCCTTTCCTTTCCTTTCCTTTCCTTTCCTGGCCCGGCCTGGCCTTTCCTTTTCTTTCCTTTCCTTTCCTGGCCTTTCCTGGCCTTTCCTTTTCTGGCCTTTCCTTTCCTTGCCCGGCCTAGCCTTTCCTTTCCTTTCCTTTCCTTTCCTTTCCTGGCCTTTCCTTGCCTTGCCTTTCCTTTCCTTTCCTGGCCCGGCCTGGCCTTTGCTTTCCTTTCCTTTCCTTCCCTTTCCTTTCCTTTCCTTTCCTTTCCTTTCTTTTCCTTGCCTTGCTTTGCCTTGCCCTTCCTTTCCTTCATTCATAGAAAAATAATATCCTTTAGCTTTCCTTTGTGCTTCTTGTTGGAGCTAAAGCCCCTCATTACATGAGCCTGTAAAGCAGGGGTGGACTGACAACTTTATGCATTAGGATTTGTTTTACCTTAGGCGTGAACGGGTTAAGGTAACAAACCTTCTGCATGTAGTCAGTCCTCAGCAGGGGCAGACTGACAACTCATGGGGCCCCCGGGCAATAGGGGATCATGGGGCCCCTGTGTTCTTGCCCAAACTCAAAAAAGCCTATGAAAAAGGTACCAGGGGCATCTCATGGGGCCCCCTACTGACCCCGGACCCCGGGCAGTGCCCAACTGCTCCAAAGGTCAGTCCACCCCTGCCTTGGTTCTATTTTACTCCATCATGGCTGCTGATGATGTCTGATTCTTGTTAGGTTCTCCGGAAAGCTGCCTTTGCTCACCTTTCCCGGGGTTTTTGACACATCGATCGGTAAATGATCCACAAAGTCATCTCTTTTTTGAGCCTAGATTCTGCAGATTTACAAAAAGGTTAAAAAGCATGACAAGGGATGTTTTTACATTAGTTCCAATGGAGACAACTGTAATTGGAGACATTCTAGTTTTAACCCAGCAGGATATTACTTGGGTGTCTTTATACTATGGTCTATGTAGCGGTAGCATTAGTCAATAATAATGTTACTAAACCCACAATCTAAGGGGTTAGTCCTCTGCAGTGTGTAAAAACACTGTTTGATCCTGTCTTCTCTGATCCTCCCCTTCTTCTAGTACCCCCTCTTATCTCCTGATAAGACACATCATGTGGAGTCACTCTGCACATGCTCAGTCCGCCCCTGATGTAAAGTGCAAGTTCCCTCTTATGCTATAATATATATACAGGGTGCAGTGGATTTATAAAATAAGTGCAAATCAGAGCTAGAGAACACGTGGCTTGTACCAGGATTGTATGAAACTAATGCCAAAATGGAGAAAACTTTGTTCATATTTCACTTTTTTTTTCAAAATGTTTTCAATTACATTTTCCAAATGTCTTCTTTTCTTTTGCATTGCAAATTAACCACTTCAAGTTTCACTTTCATCCCCTTCCTGCCCAGGCCAATTTTCAGCTTTCAGTGCTATTGCACTTTGAATGACAATTGCACGGTCATGCAACACTGTACTCATGATTTTTTTAGCATTTTTTTGAGACAGATAAAACTTTATTTTGATGGTATTTATTCACCATTGGGATTTTAATGTTTTTGCTATATAAATGAAAAAGCCCAAACATTTTGAAAAATAGTGTTTGTCTTATAACATTTTGCAAATAAATAATCTTTCTTCATTAATCTTGGCCAAAATGTATTCAGCTATCTATTTAGTAAAAAAAAACAAATTAGTTTATAACCAAAAGCTATAATTTTTCAACATTTTTTTTACATTTTTACCTTATTGTTTTATGGTTTTCTTTTTAACATACTGTCACCCTAGCAGTACAGTGTCACCATAGTGACACTGTACTACTTGTGGGGGGTGATGAAGAATTTTTTTTTTTTTGTTACACTGATTGCTTTTACACCCATAAAGGCTGTAAAAGCAATAATTTCTCCTTCTATCTGGCTGCATTCTTGCAGCCATTGAGAAATACTGTGTGAGCTGTGATTGGTCACAGCTTGTCACATAATACAAGGCTGATGTGAATAGCCCTGTACCATGTGACCTCTGTGATCATTCACAGATTTCACACGTAGTAAGCAATGATGTCAGAAGTGGCATCTTGCTTACTATTGTTCATGTGATCACATGATCGGCCAATCAGTGATCACATGATTGAGACCTCACACAGAGGTCCTGTACAGCAATCGGTGCTCCGCTATGTCCTCCGGACACAGGGGATACTGATCGTGGTGCTGCGCGCTCCCATGGAAAGTGCACAGGCAGGGAATGCAGGAGGACGTTTATAAATAGCCACCCCCTCCTGCAGTGTTCCCATCCGGCCCATGTACATAAACGGCCGGACGGTTAAGTGGTTAACTGGCAATTGCTCGGTCATGCAATACTGTACCCAAATTAAATTTATATAATTTTATTTAACCTAAATAGAGCTTTCTTTTGGTAGCATTTGATCACCACTGGGATTTTTTTAAATACAGAAACGGAAAAAAGACTGAAAATTTTGAAAAAAAAAATATTTCTCCTTCCTGTTATAAAATATTTCTTTGGTAAAAAGAAAAACCACAATAAGTGTATATTAATTGGTTTGTGTGAAAGTTATAGAGCACAGGTGTCAAACTGTCAACCCTTCAGCTGTTGAGAATCTACAAAGTCCCATCATGCTTCTGACTTAGGGAGTCAGGCTTTTAGCTGTCAGCCTTGCAATGCCTCATGGGACTTGTAGTTCTGCAACAGCTGGAGAGCCGCAGTTTGACACCCACATTATAGAGTCTACACACTGTGATATATAGATATAATGGAATTTACGGAGCTATAGAAGCTCTACTGGTAATGATGGCGATCAGCAACTTATAGTTTAACTGCGATAGTGTGGTGGGCAATCTGGCAGTAACAGACACTGGCTGGGAGGGACACTGACACTGATGTCGCTACACGAATACGGTGATCAGATATAATACTCTACACTGTACTAATGACACTGGCCCAACAATGTGTAATGTGTGTAATATGTGCTGCTTTTGCTTACAGATTTGGCTGCTTTTCAGGGAGAAGAAACAGCCAAATCTCTGTTCTGTGTTTTTGTAAACACAGAACTCTGTGCTGTGATTGGCCAAAGCCGATCAGCAGGTATCAGATATAATATTTGGCTGAAACCTGCTGACAAACTCATGCTGTGTCCAGTCAAGGCACGGGCCTGCAGGGGGTGCGCACATGCACACCACAAAACCCGTAGGAAATCTGACAACGTATGTTTATGTTGCCGAGCCTGCACCTAATGCCTGCTCGCAATAAATCCTCGCGGATTAAAAAACTGAAGATGTGTGCATATCTCAATTCCATCACAGATCAAAAGATAAAGGATTTATTCCTAATTTTAGGATAGTGAACAGAGCATGCCAGTCACTCCTTCTATGCCCCTGGGCCAACTGTGCACCAAGAACTGCTTTAGCACAGACACAGAATCCATCTGCCTGGATTCAAAAACACTAAAGCTGGACTCCAAACAGCTCAATACAGAGAGGTAAAACCTATGAGAGATCTGGTTTACTTGCAAAAGAGTTTGTATTTCTGTCCATTCAGTCCTGAGAGTAATTCAGGCCATACATGGGTCGAATTCCGAACAAATTTTCTTTAGATCAGAGATTTAGTGTCTTTTGCAATCTGATGGTGCCGCCATTGATTTCGAAATTCGAGCAACCAAGCCTTTAACCACTTGCCTGCCGGGCACTTTTACCCCCTTCCTGCCCAGGCCAATTTTCAGCTTTCAGCACTGTTGCACTGTGAATGACAATTGCGCGGTCATGCAACACTGCACCCATATGAAATTTTTATAATTTTTTTCAGACAAATAGAGTTTTCTGTTGGTGGTATTTCATCACCGCTGAGTGTTTTATTTTTTGCTCTATAAACAAAAAGAGAGCAAAAATTTTAAAAAAAAGTTTTTCTTTGTTTCTATTATAAAATTTTGCAAACAGGTAATTTTTTTCCTTCACTGATGTGCGTTGATGAGACTGCACCGTAGGCAGCACTGATGGGCAGCACTGATGGGCACTGATAGGCAGCACTAATAGGCAACACTGATGAGCTGGCACTGATGAGGCGGCGCCAGGGGCGGACTGACAACTCATGGGGCCCCCGGGCAATAGGGGATCATGGGGCCCCTGTGTCCTTGCCCAAACTCAAAAAAGCTTATGAAAAAGGTACCAGGGGCATCTCATGGGGCCCCCTACTGACCCCGGGCCCTCGGACAGTGCCCGAGTTTCCAAATGGTCAGTCCGCCCTTGGGCAGCACTGATGCTGCTGCACTGATATGCAGCAATGATGGGCACTGATGGGCACTGATAGGTGGCACTAATGGGCACTGATGGGTGGCAGTGACTGATGGCACTGACTGGAGGCACTGCTGGGCACTGATGGGTGGCACTTCTGGGCACTGGTGTTTGGCACTGCTTGGCACAGGTAGATGGAACTACTAGGCACTGCTGGGCACAGGTGGTGGCACTGCTGTGCACTGCTGGGCACAGAAGGATGGCACTGCTGGGCACTTGTGGGTGGCACTGGTGGGTGGCACTGCTGGGCACTGATCACAAGCGCACTGATCATCAGTGCCCTGATGATCAGTGCTGATCCATCCTCTGACAATTGCCGGTTATCCGCAGTACTTTCCTCACGCTATGAAAGATAAAAATGGTGGTGAATAAATACCACCAAAAGAAATTTCTATCTGTCTCAAAAAAAATACTAACAATTTAATTTGGGTACAGTGTTGCATGACCGCGCAATTGTCATTCAAAGTGCGACAGTGCTGAAAGCTGAAAATTGGCCTGGACTGGAAGGGGTGAAAGTGTCCGGACTTGAAGTGGTTAAACTACAAGCCAAGGAGACAGTGAAGATCCTTAGAGGTGTAAAATCCACCTGCCCAGGAACCAAATGACCTACATCTGGATTATACTTGTAATTGAAGCTCAGCATTGAACAGCCAAAACTGATAAAATATCAATATTATATCCATTTTATATACAGAAAAAACCCATAATTGGTTATTAATTAACTCATGTTACATAAAATAAATGTCCCAAATGAGCTGAAACATATGTTTAAGCAGGTAGCATCTGAAAATACAGAAATATTTCCTCAGAAACAATCCCTGGAATTCGTAAAGACTGGCACAGGCAGATTTGGCGAAAGTGTCTCATATGCTTTCTACAAGTAAAGAATGCTCCAATTTTATGTACCTCTCTAGAACTTGAATTTGGCCTCTGCCGCATCACTTTCAGAATGCATGCAAGACATTTAATAAAAATCTATCTGAGCCAGTTTTTCTATGTGTGCCGAAAAAGAGTTGAACTTAGTTAGCTCTACTTTTACATTTGGCGCATTCAATGTGAAACAATGTAAAAGTGGCCTTTTTTAGATCTGAATTTGGTGCACAGATTGTTGTCAGAACCTAAAGTGTCACAAATGCTTCCTAAATGTGGTGCAATACATTGGCAGGGGGGATTATTGTAGCACAGTAGTTTTTTTTCATTCCCCCCAATATCTTTTGCTACAAGCAAACTATCACAGCATTCACAGGTTCATTTTGAAACTC
Organism: Staurois parvus; assembly: GCF_062004578.1. Taxonomy (NCBI): domain Eukaryota; kingdom Metazoa; phylum Chordata; class Amphibia; order Anura; family Ranidae; genus Staurois; species Staurois parvus. The sequence goes on along the minus strand of NW_028317965.1, from coordinate 5,549,238 downwards.
ATATTATAGTTTGGAAAAATGTGGAATTATTCTAGAACATCACTTCTCAACTTGATTACCTCAGAGGAAACCCTGAAATAATTTTCAAGTCTCGGAACTCCTACTAAAACCAATTAATTAGGGGTCAATGGGAAAAATATCCCCTTCATTGGTGGTAAGTAGAAAGAATGCAACCCTTATGAACATCTAAACAGATCATTGGGGTCAGTTTGCTGGCCTTGCCAAGTGGTCTTGTCTCTGGAACTATGTAGGCATCATGAGATGGGGGGTTAATAGGCCACAGCTCAAGGAATTAGCTACCTCTGGAGGTACCCAAGGATTCCACAGAACCTTGTTTGAGAATGGCTGTTCTAGAATAACTGATTCCCCAATAAAAGAACCTAGGTTCATAGATGGAATTGACAAATGAAATAGATAAAATGATAATTGCCATAGACAGATGATTCTTCCCTGCCAATGGGTCTTGGTGCCAGGAAAATAAAAAATAATGGCTAGAGTTGTGATTTAACACTAAGGCGGAATATGGCCAGTACTCAATCTAGGGATCTCTTGCCAAAGGCTAATTACCTAGTGAAGCATCTTAGAAAAAACTTTCGACATAAGTTCGAAGTTGCACAGCTGTTGCGCTGAAGAATTCTTTTTAATACGTGGAATAGACAAATTACATGGATAATATTAATACCATAGACAGATGATTCTTCCTTCCCAGAGGGTTTAGGCGCCAGTAAAAAGAAAAAAAAAAATGGCCAGGGTCGTGGTTTAACACTAAGGCAGAACTTGGCCAATACCCAGTCTAAAGGCTAATTACCAAGTGAAACAATCTACAATCTAGAAAAAAACTTCTACATAATTTCAAAGTTGCACAGCTGTTGCACTGAAGAATCTCTTTTTATGATGGTGATGAAATGGTTTCCTCTGATGCCCATGTAGATAGTGATTTGGGTTGTTTCAGGGAAAAAACTAAACTGGCATCCAGTTGGTTACAGTCAACCTTCATTGCAGTTTTATGGGAGAGCTCACATATGTGGAACAGACAATTTTCATTTCAGTAAAATAAAAAAAATGGCCAGAGTTTAGTGATTTAACACTAAGGCAGACCAAAGACAAGTTGAAAAGCAAATGAAAATTTTGTATCAGCCATTTTCGTTTTTTTGATTGATGGAACGTTCAGTTTTTGACAAGTTGAAAAAGCAAATGAAAATTTTGTTTTCGACGAGAAAAAGTCCTTGTCAGTGGGTCTTGGAGCCAGTAAAATAAAAAAAAAATAAAAAAAAGGCCAGAGTTGTGATTTAACACTAAAGCAGACCATAGACAAGCCTCAAACTGAATGAAAATTATTAGTCGTGTATTGTGCATCATTATTGTTCCAGCTGTGACATGTGATTTTCATGTCGCAATTAAAAGCGCCTGATCTAACATGCTGCATTTTGTTTAAAAAAACCCGAAACAAACGATGGTACAATTGTATCAGCCATTTGCGTTTTTTGATCGATGGAACGTTCAGTTTTTGACAAGTTGAAAAAGCAAATTAAAATTTTATTTTCGACTAGAAAAAGTCCTTGTCAGTGGGTCTTGGCGCCAGTAAAATAAAAAAAATTACAAAAAGGCCAGAGTTGTGATTTAACACTAAAGCAGACCATAGACAAGCCTCAAACCGAATGAAAATTATTAGTCGTGTATTGTGCATCATTATTGTTCCAGCTGTGACATGTGATTTTCATGTCGCAATTAAAAGCGCCTCATCTAATATGCTGCATTTTGTTTAAAAACAAACAAATAAATGATGGTACAATTGTATCAGCCATTTTTGTTTTTTGATCGATGGAACGTTCAGTTTTTGACAAGTTGAAAAAGCAAATGAAAATTTTGTTTTCGACTAGAAAAAGTCCTTGTCAGTGGGTCTTGGCGCCAGTAAAATAAAAAAAAATAAAAAAAAGGCCAGAGTTGTGATTTAACACTAAGGTGTCAGTTTATGACACAGAAAAATAGCTGCGATTCAACAGATCTCAGCTATTCTCTGGTCATTCACAGTTTATGACACTCAGGAGATCATGTCAGCCCTTCACTGGAGATCTGTGTTCTCCCTCCAGATTCTCCAGCCCAGAGTTGGAGAATCGGAGGGACCGAAAACTAAGCAGAGATAATTTACCTCTGCTTAGTAAACTGATCTTTTACTGTAATCTCACGAGATTATAGTAAAATCAGCCATTTTCCAGAGTTTGTAGACCATTCTCCAGCGTTTGGAGACCGTTCTCCCTTCGTTCGGAGAACTGCTTCATAAACTGCATTCACAGGAGAACTGTGTTCTCCGAGAATGCCGGAGAACTGAGCAGCGATCTATTACTGCTGGTTCATAAACGGACACCTAAAGCAGACCATAGACAACCCTCAAACCAAATGAAAATTATTAGTCGTGTATTGTGCATCATTATTGTTCCAGCTGTGACATGTGATTTTCATGTTGCAATTAAAAGCGCCTGATCTAACATGCTGCATTTTGTTTAAAAAAAAAAACGAAACAAATGATGGTACAATTGTATCAGCCATTTTTGTTTTTTTGATCGATGGAACGTTCAGTTTTTGACTCATCTATGGCCAGTATTAAGCATGACTTGGACAGTACTAAAGCTAGGGATTGCTCGCCAAAGGGAAATTATCTAGTGAAGCAATCTAGAATCTAGAAAACCATTTCTACATGCCCTAAGTCCAAAGCTGGACAGCTGTTGCATTGAACAAACTCTTTCTATGATGGTGATGAAATGGTCTTCCTTTGATGCCTATGCAGATAGTCATTTATATGGCTCTAGGGAAAAAAATTAACCTGGCATCCAGTTGGTTACAGTCAACCTTCATTGGAGGTTTATGGAAGAGCTCCAGTACATTAGGATCAGAACCGATTGGTGCAGTTGAGCATGGCTGATTGATATGAATGATTGCTAAATTTGTATTTATTTTTTTAATCTGTGTTCTTCTATAGTCATGTATTACAGTATCTTGCTTTAGTGCACAATTAGCTGTTAAATTGGACCATGGAAGAGTGCTTTAGGCTATGTAAAATATTTATAACAGCTAAAACAGCACACAGTGAAAGAGATGAAGCACTTGCCTTGAAACATAGAGCCTAATCACCCATAGTCCTCTGCATGCAGACTTGAGAATATAAGTGATGTTTTGTGCTTGGTTTTTAGCACTTATAAATATTTTATGACCTTCAGGATGTTTATCTCTTCTGGATTGAGTGCAAGCTGTTTTTCATTAGAAGGAAACCCTGCCAGGTACATTTATGTTGGTCAGCAATATATTTTAAATAATTCTTTTTGATATATACTGTGTGTGCCGTTCCTTATGGAAGTGCTGTACATTGTGCGTGTAAAGTGCTCAAAGTGCTTTCTGAAATTCAGTTGAATTGTGCTAACAGTGAAACACCAATATGTCGGCCCACATGCAAGCTTGCTTCTAACATTGTCACCTAATGGTACTATTATTTACCAGATTCATTTTTTTTCTATATGTATGTTTATAATTGTTTCTATAAATGTAGCGCTCCTTAAAAAATATATTAATTCATACTTTTGATTTGTGATAAACACATAACATAATCAAACCATACTTTTATAGATGAAACAATTATAGTGACATGATTTAAATCAATAAAAACGTCCAAATACAAAAATCATCTATAAATGTATGGTTTGATTATGTTATGTGTTTATTACAAATCATAAGTATGAATTAATATATTTTTTAGGGAGCGCTACCTTTATAAATGTATTATTAGGTTGCACAGTTTGAGTTATATGTTAAATGTTGGCGATCCATAGAAACACTTTATTGAATATATAGTTTGGCTCGCAAGTCACACACATTTTTTTATAATTGTATCTATGAATTTATTTTATGAATCTTATTTAGAAGGGGGTGCTCTAAAAAAAAAAATAATAAAAACAGCTAAAAATAATATTGAAATACCTCCTCACCCCGTTCCTCCTGCCCTACTTCTTTGGCTGTCTTTTGACCCGACACTATTAGGGATGTACCCCCATTCCCTCCCTCCCTCCCTTCCCCCACCCATCTTTCTTTCCCTTACCATCTACCTCCCCCAGTTGACTGTCTTAGCTGTCTTTTTGTCAGCACAGGTACCCAATGCAGCTCAGTTCAAAATGGTTGTCTGTGTAGTCATGCCTTTTTTCCTAAAGTAATTTTAGGCAGTTAACAAGAGTGTGTCTTTTATACTCAATGATGAACAAACCTGTCCTATCTCATACTTATTGCAAATTGTGCATTTTTGTATTCACGTTAAGGTTTGTAGTCCCACATTCATACTCCCTGTGTGGGTGTTTTGTGTGTTTTTCATTTTTTTCTTCTACTTAAAACCCAGAATTTTGAAACAAGAAAAAACACCTCCTCAACCAAGGCAACATACTGAAAGCAGGCCTTTATAACCACCTTAAATAAATAGAAGAGTTACACCTTTGTTGTTCCATTTTATGAGTGTGTAGGGTATGTGGTGGTCAACTTACTTAATGTTGGGGGTCTCAAGGACTCCCTCTGTAATGCTACAGAAGGCTGATGAAGATGGCAAGCAAGCGATGGTCTAAGACAACAGGCATGCTAAAAGAGATGGTCAGAGACTGTGGACATGCTACAGGAAATGGTCAGAGACTGCAGATATGATAAGATTTGTTAAAGATTGGGATATGCTTCCAGAGGCATTCATAGACTGGAGACACGTTATGTGATACAGCTACAGATCACTGCTATTATAGACGTTTTACAAACATCAGTTTGTACTCCCACATTCATACTCCCTAAAGCCTCCTTTAAAAATTACTTGTGGCACATTTGATATTTTTCTCAGCAAGATCCAAAGGAAAAGATCAAAAGGAAGAAACGAATATAAAAAAGTGTGAAAGCAATAAAGCAAACAAGTTAACTACTAAAAGCCAGCCTAAAGAATATTTTTCTTCTATGGTTTAGAGCACATGTATCAAACACAAGGCCCGTGGGATGAATTTGGCACTCTAGGCCATTTCATGTGGCCCTTGCACCTCAGGGCGTTATCAAGACCCATCTTTAGAGGGGGAAGGCTGATCATCCTCTGCTATCCAACTGAAGCGTGAGATCCTTATGTATCTTTCTGAGTGTGGAACTTGGATGCTTTTAAGCCATACAGGCGATTAAACAAGGCTTTTTTAATTATATTTGACCATGTGAGTGGCCTGAATTTATCCTTTTATTTATGAGTATATGGCAGTATTACACTATGTGGTTTCTTTTTTTCTCTGCAATATTGAGGATTTCATGGAGGAATAAAGTGGAGGCGTTTTATCCCCATTAATGGAGAATAAGAAGTTTTGGTCTTACCTAGAGGGCTTAGGATCCCTTATATCCTATAAAGCTCATTACTCACCTACATCTGGTGAGTGCGGTTGATATTATTTTGCACGTGGTGGAAGGTGGCAGCATATGTTGAATAAATTATACACTAAAATTCAAAGAAAATAAGGACATTTTTTTCACTTGGACATTTGATTTTGGATTTATGCACTTAGAATATATTTATTTGGAGATCTTGATTTTGCGCTGTTATTTTGATGTAATTGTTGGACAGTGTCTATAGTATCTTAAAAGGTCCAGACAGTGGAGGGTAGAAAGGAGACGATAGGATATAGACGGTATGCTGGGGCTCATCAATCTCACAAGGTTGGACTCAGATTATGCATATTAGAATAGTCCAATAGACTATTGTCTGACTATAGAGATGAAGCAAGCCGACCACTACTGCCAGCGAATCCCCTATGGCCCAATCAGGGCTGTCCTCTGGGCATAGGTGTCCCACTCACTGAGGATGTTGGTGGTCATGACTCTGGAGCCCGACTCTCTCTGTCCCACTATGTGGCTATGGTATATACCCCCACAGTGGTCACTCTGTGTTGGGTATTTCTATGTATTTCCTGAAATGTGTTGTAATCCATCTCCATTCTATCCAAAAAAAAGTTTTGCCTTTAGTTATACTTACTGATATAGGCCTTGAACAGTATACAATTATCATAGTGCAGGTGTTGAATTTATTATGAGTTAGAAGTGTTTTAATCCTGATTCATTTTATATCAGATGGTACATAGTGCTTATCACGAAACTTTAACTAGAAACATTTTTCTAGTTGCCTAATTACGACAATAAAATTTTTACAAAAGGACAAATGAAAAAAGATGCTGATTATTAGAGCTAAAACTGCCTTTTAAAAAATGATTTAGTAACTATGAAAAATCATTCCATAAATGCTTGGAGAATTAGATGCAATTATCGCTGCGTTTATTATTGTCTCTATTTTATGGAGATGTCAGAAGAGAATATTTTCATGCTTATTTTGCTCTTTGTTGTAATCCAACATGATCGCAGTCATCTGCTATGTTAATCTGTAATTGGGTTGAGGGAGTGAGGTGATTGCCACTTACCTATCTGAATGCTGTCAAGCTATATTTATTTTGCTCCTTTTCCTGTTACGCGTTATGTGTTACGTGTTACGTGTTGTTGTTCTTCCCTTGCTAACAGCCAAGGGGTTTTGAGGATGACCTTGGAGCTTGCTTTTAGTGCTTGCTAGATCTCTGACTGCTCTGACATATCATCTCAAGTTCTGTGTGCTATTTCCTTTGTTTGTATGTATGACAAATTGCCATACAAGCCATCGTTGCCATGTGAAGGTTTACGGGATGCGCTTTTTATAAAGATGGAATCATTAAAAACTGTAACTGTTGTTGGACTACTGCTTACAATTTTATTGCCCATGTCAGCTAATCTGATTTCAGAAGTATTTGTTCTTTTTACCCCTGTTGTTATGGGTTATGAAGCTCTACCTTTTATACCCACCCTCAACTTTCTCAACTTTTTTACCTAGGGGAGATCCTAAAATAATTTTTCAGTCTTGGGGAACTCTTACCAAAACCAAATCCTAGGGGGGGGAATGGTCAGTGGAAAATGCCCATTACATTGCTGATCAGTAGGAAGATCAGTGGTGGTCAGAATGCCACAACCACAGACAGCTAAAAATATAATGGCCAGGCTTGACCACCTTACCAAACATTCAGTGTCTGCTACCCCTCTCTGCCAATCCCTCCACTGGCCTCCATCAGTCTCTGCTAATCCCTCCACTGGCTTCCACTCGCCCAACGAATAAAATTAAAAAAACTAACAATAATTTACAAAGCCATCCACAACTCTTCCCCCAGCTACATCACCACCCTGGTCTCAAAATATCAACCAAACTGCTCTCTTCGATGCTCCCAAGACCTTCTGCTCTCTAGTTCCCCCAATCCTCTGACTATCTCCTAATCTATCCACCTTTAGACAATCCCTGAAGACTTTTCTCTTTAAAGAAGCCTATCCTGCTTCTAACTAGTAAACTGCTTTTTACTTCCTCCATCAGCTATTACCTTTTGTATCACTCAACCCTTCCTCTTAGATTGTAAGCTCTAACAAGCAAGGCCCTCTGTTTCCTCTTGTACCAAATTGTATTGTTGCTGTGATGTCTACCTTCATTTTGTAAAGCGCTGAGTAAACTGTTGGCGCTGTATAAATCCTGTATAATAAGAATAATAACCCAGCTATTTGGATCATTGCTTAAGAATCAGAACGTAACCTCATTTGTTTTTTCTATTTAGGTTGTTTGTTATTAGAGATATACAACGAGATATACAACAAGATATGAGTACCCATTGAAAATGATGATATATGGAATGTTCTCCAGTCAATTAACTGATTAGGCTTGAGCTGGAATAATGTCATTATTCTGCTGCAAGAAGGAATTTCCTCAGTCTTCTCTCCCCCTGAGATCAGACTGAAAACTGTCAAGGCACAAGATACGAGGCTCCAGGAAAAGCTGACCTGTGTCAGACATTGGTGAACCCAATAAAGAGCAGGAAGGAGATGTGGACCCTAGACAGTGCCTTAACCAGGGGTGTCAAACTCAACTTTATAGCAGGTCACATTAGCATTACAGTTGTCCTCAAATGGCCAGTTTAATCTTTAAGATGCTGCTGGGAAGACACTTGGGGCAGATCTGGGAAGTAGAAAGTGCAGGATCTGAAGGAAAACTGGAGGAGGGCTGAAGTCAGCTGCCGGAGTCTGCTGAATGCTGAGATCAGGGTAGTCAGGGGTGAGGCTGCAGGGTCTGTAGAGGGAGTTCTCTCCTCCTCTGCTTCTGACTGCTGAGATAAGGTAAGGGGGAGGGGCAGAGACACCCCAATGCCCCCCCCCGGAGGCTACACAGGGATGTTCAGGATCTGGCGGAGGAGTTCTGCTCACCATGCTGCTGCAGGAGGAGAGGTGTGAGGGCTACATGAAATGGCCTAATGGGCTGGACTTGACTCATGGGCATTGTGTTTGACACAACAAATATATATATATATATACAGTGGGGATCGAAAGTTTTGGGCACCCCAGCTACAAATTTGTATTAATGTGCATAAAGAAGCCAAGAAAAGATGGAAAAATCTCCAAAAGGCATCAAATTACAGATTAGACATTCTTATAATATGTCAACCTTAGATTTTATTTCCATCATTTACACTTTCAAAATAACAGAAAACAAAAAAATGGCGCCTGCAAAAGTTTGGGCACCCTGCAGAATTTATAGCATGCACTGCCCCCTTTGCAAAGCTGAGACCTGCCAGTGTCATGGATTGTTCTCAATCATAGTCTGGGCAGACCAGGTGATGTCAATCTCAAAGGTTTTAAATGCCCAGACTCATCTGACCTTGCCCCAACAATCAGCACCATGGGTTCTTCTAAGCAGTTGTCTAGAAAACTGAAACTGAAAATAGTTGACACTCACAAAGCTGGAGAAGGCTATAAGAAGATAGCAAAGCGTTTTCAGATGTCAATATTCTCTGTTCGGATTGTAATTAAGAAATGGCAGTCATCAGGAACAGTGGAAGTTAAAGCAAGATCTGGAAGACCAAGAAAAATATCAGACAGAACAGCTCGCAGGATGGTGAGAAAAACAATTCAAAACCCACGTTTGACTGCACGATCCCTCCAGAAAGATCTGGCAGACACTGGAGTTGTGGTACACTATTCCACTATAAAGAGACACTTGTACAAATATGGTCTTCATGGAAGAGTCATCAGAAGAAAACCTCTTCTATGTCCTCACCACAAAAATCATCGTTTGAACTTTGCAAATGAACATATAGACAAGCCTGATGCATTTTGGAAACAAGTTCTGTGGACCGATGAGGTTAAAATTGAACTTTTTGGCCGAAATGAGCAAAGGTACGTTTGGAGAAGAAGGGGCACAGAATTGAATGAAAAGAAACTCTGTCCAACTGCTAAGCATGGGGTTGGATCAATCATGCTTTGGGGTTGTGTTGCAGCCAGTGGCACAGGGAACATCTCACAAGTAGAAGGAAAAATGGATTCAATAAAATTTCAGCAAATTTTGGATGGTAACTTGATGCCATCTGTGAAAAAGCTGAAGTTAAAGAGAGGATGGCTTCTACAAATGGATAATGATCCTAAACACACCTCGAAATCCACGGGGGATTACATCAAGAGGCGTAAACTGAAGGTTTTGCCATGGCCTTCACAATCTCCTGACCTCAACATAATTGAAAATCTATGGATAGACCTTAAAAGAGCAGTGCGTGACAGACAGCCCAGAAATCTCAAAGAACTGGAAGACTTTTGTAAGGAAGAATGGGCAAAGATACCTCAAACAAGAATTGAAAGACTCTTGGCTGGCTACAAAAAGCGTTTACAAGCTGTGATACTTGCCAAAGGGGGCAGTACAAGATATTAACTCTGCAGGGTGCCCAAACTTTTGCAGATGCTATTTTTTTGTTTTCGGTTATTTTGAAAGTGTAAATGATGGAAATAAAATCTAACTTTTGTTGACATATTATAAGAATGTCTAATCTGTAATTTGATGCCTTTTGGAGATTTTTCCATCTTTCCTTGGCTTCTTTTTGCACATTAATACAAATTTTTAGCTGGGGTGCCCAAACTTTTGATCCCCACTGTATATATATATATATATATATAGAGAGAGAGAGAGAGAGAGAGAGAGAGAGAGAATAAAATGGTGGGAGATACAAGTGATTGTCATACAAAATTTAGGGCAACTGTTTATGAAACCCATATTCACATATTCAAATGTATTTTTTGCGCACAAGCACAACATAATATACATTTTTTAATCAAATTTAAAACATTAAATTGCAGCAAGTAAATAGAAACCAAGCATGTCAAACCTCATGTGCACCTATGAATCAGCAAAAGACTACAGTACGCCAAATTTTCCATAGGTGGCACTTTGAAAGCCTTTACAGCTCATCAATTTAGAATTAACTATGACGGATGGCTCTCAAATTATTGCTTTCACTCTGGCATGCTCAAAAATACATGTCAGGCTCAATTGTCACTTTTCTACACAAGTACATCGGATCAGATGCGCACATTTGCATACATATGACCATGTACATGTGGGTGAGGCTTTTAAATGAAGTTGGTGTTTTTTGTTTGATTTTAAGAAACCATATTTTTTTTAATGTTGTTTTCTTTTTTTATTAACTTAATTTATTCAAATTCTTAATGTTATTGCTTTTAAAAGGGAGCTGACAGGCCCCCTATGTGATAGAACAGTTAAGGTGACAGGTTCTCTTGAAAGAGACATCAGGGGTCTATTAGATGCCTAAAGCAGGCCACAGACTGTGATTATTTTTTCCTTCCACCACGTATTTGGAGATTAAATCTCTTTTCCTCCAGACGTAAAGAGTGCCCCTTGTCCTCTGTTATGACCTCAGGGTGAATAACTACATGAGTTCACTATATGAACCACTGATGTATTTATACATGGAGATCACATCCCCCCTTATATATTATACATGGAGCTCATATCCCCCCTTATGTATTATACATAGAGATCATATTCCCCCCTTATGTATTATACATGGAGATCATATCCCCCCTTATGTATTATACATGGAGATCATATCCCCTCTTATGTATTATACATGGAGATTATATCCCCCCTTATGTGTTATACATGGAGATCATATCCCCCTTATGTATTATACATGGAGATCATATCCCCCCTTATGTATTATACATGGAGATCATATCCCCCCTTATGTATTATACATGGAGATCATATCCCCCCTTATGTATTATACATGGTGATTATATCCCCCTTATGTATTATACATGGAGATCATATCCCCCCTTATGTATTATACATGGAGATCATATCCCCCCTTATGTATTATACATGGAGATCATATCCCCCCTTATGTATTATACATGGAGATCATATCCCCCCGTATGTGTTATACATGGAGATCATATCCCCCCTTATGTATTATACATGGAGATCATATCCCCCTTATGTATTATACATGGAGATCATATCCCCCCTTATGTATTATACATGGAGATCATATCCCCCTTATGTATTATACATGGAGATCATATCCCCCCTTATGTATTATACATGGAGATCATATCCCCCCTTATGTATTATACATGGAGATCATATCCCCTCTTATGTATTATACATGGAGATTATATCCCCCCTTATGTGTTATACATGGAGATCATATCCCCCTTATGTATTATACATGGAGATCATATCCCCCCTTATGTATTATACATGGAGATCATATCCCCCCTTATGTATTATACATGGAGATCATATCCCCCCTTATGTATTATACATGGTGATTATATCCCCCTTATGTATTATACATGGAGATCATATCCCCCTTATGTATTATACATGGAGATCATATCCCCCCTTATGTATTATACATGGAGATCATATCCCCCCTTATGTATTATACATGGAGATCATATCCCCCCTTATGTATTATACATGGAGATCATATCCCCCCTTATGTGTTATACATGGAGATCATATCCCCCCTTATGTATTATACATGGAGATCATATCCCCCTTATGTATTATACATGGAGATCATATCCCCCTTATGTATTATACATGGAGATCATATCCCCCCTTATGTATTATACATGGAGATCATATCCCCCCCTTATGTATTATACATGGAGATCATATCCCCCCTTATGTATTATACATGGAGATCATATCCCCCCTTATGTATTATACATGGAGATCATATCCCCCCCTTATGTATTATACATGGTGATCATATCCCCCTTATGTATTATACATGGAGATCATATCCCCCTTATGTATTATACATGGAGATCATATCCCCCATTATGTATTATACATGGAGATCATATCCCCCTTATGTATTATACATGGAGATCATATCCCCCCTTATGTATTATACATGGAGATCATATCCCCCTTATGTATTATACATGGAGATCATATCCCCCCTTATGTATTATACATGGAGATCATATCCCCCCTTATGTATTATACATGGAGATCATATCCCCCCTTATGTATTATACATGGTGATCATATCCCCCTTATGTATTATACATGGAGATCATATCCCCCCTTATGTATTATACATGGTGATCATATCCCCCTTATGTATTATACATGGAGATCATATCCCCCCTTATGTATTATACATGGAGATCATATCCCCCCTTATGTATTATACATGGAGATCATATCCCCCCTTATGTATTATACATGGAGATCATATCCCCCTTATGTATTATACATGGTGATCATATCCCCCCTTATGTATTACACAAGGAGATCATATCCCCCCTTATGTATTATACATGGAGATCATATCCCCCCTTATGTATTATACATGGTGATCATATCCCCCTTATGTATTATACATGGGGATCATATCCCCCTTATGTATTATACATGGAGATCATATCCCCCTTATGTATTATACATGGTGATCATATCCCCCTTATGTATTATACATGGTGATCATATCCCCCTTATGTATTATACATGGGGATCATATCCCCCTTATGTATTATACATGGTGATCATATCCCCCTTATGTATTATACATGGTGATCATATCCCCCTTATGTATTATACATGGAGATCATATCCCCCTTATGTATTATACATGGTGATCATATCCCCCTTATGTATTATACATGGAGATCATATCCCCCCTTATGTATTATACATGGAGATCATATCCCCCTTATGTATTATACATGGTGATCATATCCCCCCTTATGTATTATACATGGAGCTCATATCCCCCCTTATGTATTATACATGGAGATCATATCCCCCCTTATGTGTTATACATGGAGATCATATCCCCCCTTATGTATTATACATGGAGATCATATCCCCCTTATGTATTATACATGGAGATCATATCCCCCCTTATGTATTATACATGGAGATCATATCCCCCTTATGAATTATACATGGAGATCATATCCCCCCTTATGTATTATACATGGAGATCATATCCCCCCCTTATGTATTATACATGGAGATCATATCCCCCCTTATGTATTATACATGGAGATCATATCCCCCCTTATGTATTATACATGGAGATCATATCCCCCCTTATGTATTATACATGGAGATCATATCCCCCTTATGTATTATACATGGTGATCATATCCCCCTTATGTATTATACATGGAGATCATATCCCCCTTATGTATTATACATGGAGATCATATCCCCCATTATGTATTATACATGGAGATCATATCCCCCTTATGTATTATACATGGAGATCATATCCCCCCTTATGTATTATACATGGAGATCATATCCCCCCTTATGTATTATACATGGAGATCATATCCCCCCTTATGTATTATACATGGTGATCATATCCCCCTTATGTATTATACATGGAGATCATATCCCCCCTTATGTATTATACATGGTGATCATATCCCCCTTATGTATTATACATGGAGATCATATCCCCCTTATGTATTATACATGGAGATCATATCCCCCCTTATGTATTATACATGGAGATCATATCCCCCCTTATGTATTATACATGGAGATCATATCCCCCTTATGTATTATACATGGTGATCATATCCCCCCTTATGTATTATACAAGGAGATCATATCCCCCCTTATGTATTATACATGGAGATCATATCCCCCCTTATGTATTATACATGGTGATCATATCCCCCTTATGTATTATACATGGGGATCATATCCCCCTTATGTATTATACATGGGGATCATATCCCCCTTATGTATTATACATGGTGATCATATCCCCCTTATGTATTATACATGGTGATCATATCCCCCTTATGTATTATACATGGTGATCATATCCCCCTTATGTATTATACATGGAGATCATATCCCCCTTATGTATTATACATGGTGATCATATCCCCCTTATGTATTATACATGGAGATCATATCCCCCCTTATGTATTATACATGGAGATCATATCCCCCTTATGTATTATACATGGTGATCATATCCCCCCTTATGTATTATACATGGAGCTCATATCCCCCCTTATGTATTATACATGGAGATCATATCCCCCCTTATGTGTTATACATGGAGATCATATCCCCCCTTATGTATTATACATGGAGATCATATCCCCCTTATGTATTATACATGGAGATCATATCCCCCTTATGTATTATACATGGAGATCATATCCCCCTTATGAATTATACATGGAGATCATATCCCCCCTTATGTATTATACATGGAGATCATATCCCCCCCTTATGTATTATACATGGAGATCATATCCCCCCTTATGTATTATACATGGAGATCATATCCCCCCTTATGTATTATACATGGAGATCATATCCCCCCTTATGTATTATACATGGAGATCATATCCCCCTTATGTATTATACATGGTGATCATATCCCCCTTATGTATTATACATGGAGATCATATCCCCCTTATGTATTATACATGGAGATCATATCCCCCATTATGTATTATACATGGAGATCATATCCCCCTTATGTATTATACATGGAGATCATATCCCCCCTTATGTATTATACATGGAGATCATATCCCCCCTTATGTATTATACATGGAGATCATATCCCCCCTTATGTATTATACATGGTGATCATATCCCCCTTATGTATTATACATGGAGATCATATCCCCCCTTATGTATTATACATGGTGATCATATCCCCCTTATGTATTATACATGGAGATCATATCCCCCTTATGTATTATACATGGAGATCATATCCCCCCTTATGTATTATACATGGAGATCATATCCCCCCTTATGTATTATACATGGAGATCATATCCCCCTTATGTATTATACATGGTGATCATATCCCCCCTTATGTATTATACAAGGAGATCATATCCCCCCTTATGTATTATACATGGAGATCATATCCCCCCTTATGTATTATACATGGTGATCATATCCCCCTTATGTATTATACATGGGGATCATATCCCCCTTATGTATTATACATGGGGATCATATCCCCCTTATGTATTATACATGGTGATCATATCCCCCTTATGTATTATACATGGTGATCATATCCCCCTTATGTATTATACATGGAGATCATATCCCCCTTATGTATTATACATGGTGATCATATCCCCCTTATGTATTATACATGGAGATCATATCCCCCCTTATGTATTATACATGGAGATCATATCCCCCTTATGTATTATACATGGTGATCATATCCCCCCTTATGTATTATACATGGAGCTCATATCCCCCCTTATGTATTATACATGGTGATCATATCCCCCCTTATGTATTATACATGGCGATCATATCCCCCCTTATGTATTATACATGGAGATCATATCCCCCCTTATGTATTATACATGGAGAATATATCCCCCCTTATGTATTATACATGGAGATCATATCCCCCCTTATGTATTATACATGGAGATCATATCCCCCCTTATGTATTATACATGGAGATCATATCCCCCCTTATGTATTATACATGGTGATCATATCCCCCCTTATGTATTATACATGGAGATCATATCCCCCTTATGTATTATACATGGTGATCATATCCCCCCTTATGTATTATACATGGAGATCATACCCCCCTTATGTATTATACATGGAGATCATACCCCTCCCCTTAATCTCCTCTTCTCAAGAAAGAATAAATTCAGTTCCTCTAATCTTTCCTCATAGCTGATCTCCTCCATGCCTTTTATCAGTTTGGTTGCCCTTCTCTGTACTTTCTCCAGTTCCCCAATGTTCTTTTTGTGAATTGGTGCCCAAACATTGAACTGCAAATTCCAGATGAGGTCTTACTAATGATTTGTACTGGGGTATACATGGCAGGGAGGAGAAGGAGGCTGGGGACGGGCACATTACTGCACTCATGGAAGTGATTGGGTGGCTTTACAGCTGCCTGAATCAGTTCTAGAACAAAGCCAACATAAAAAACACACATATACATGCTGGCAGTGCTGCCGATGACATGTGCTGGTTGCAGGGAAGGGGTTAATGAATACATAACTGCATTTTTTTTTGTTCAATTTGCCTGGAGATCGGCTTTAACTAAATTGTTAATGGAGCTTTCTGATCATAAATGGCCTATAAGAATGTACAACCCTTTCCTGACTCTTTAGTCACGGAATGTCACTTTGATGTTTGAATTACCCATAAATGTTTTCAGTCCAGCATAACATTTGTTACACAGCATCAGCTCTTTCTCTAACAAATGTCTTGTTATTTCTCCTCCTACATATTTTGCCAATCTCCATTTAATTTTTACTTTGCCCCTTACATAAAATCAAAATCTGAATAAATGAAAAAAAAAAAAAAAAATCTGACAATCCCGCTGTTCCATTGCTGCGAAATGGGAATAGCGAAAAGGACCCTTTTGATGTTGAAGAGGCTGAATTCCCTGCCTTTGATTTGTAGGTGTTGTGTATTTATCCATGCTAATGTCACTGTAAATAGTAAATTATAGCGCCACGCACTACCTTTAAAAATAACAATTTGTAACAGCGGGAGATTTACTTTGAATATGTGATTTGCTTTGGTCTTTGAGAAAAGAGTGTAAGCGTGCGTATAATATACAGGTCTGTCAGTATTTGTTAGCAGACGTTCCAGACAGGTAATTTGAGATGAAGCTGACCATGACACTTGCATCAAATTACATATTGCCATAAAAGGGTGATTATTCTGGAGAGCCAGATGCTCCTATGGCCTCTTTTATCTGTATATATCAAGGAAGGGAAGATTCAGATGTGTTGGCATTCAACAAATGTTTACAGCATTAAAAAGAAAGTAACTTGCTATGTATGTTCCAATCTATGTATTATTACACTTTTTTGTTGTTAAAAAAAACAACAAAATAACAAAAAAAAGAAAACAATCCCCTCTGGATGATCAATGTGCATTTTGTTTAGATACATAGTTATACTGGCTGAGAAAAGACAAAAGTCCTTCCAGTTCAACCATTAAAAAAAAAAAAAGAAAAAAAAAGAATCCTATACCCACAGTCAGGGGCCGACTGACAACTCATGGGGCCCCCGGGCAATAGGGGATCATGGGGCTCCTGTGTCCTTGCCCAAACTCAAAAAAAGCCTATGAAAAAGGTACCAGGGCATCTCATGGAGCCCCTACTGACCTCGGGCCCTCGGGCAGTGCCCGAGTTTCCAAATGGTCAGTCCGCCCCTGCCCACAGTTGATCCAGAGGAAGGCAAAATAACCCAGCAAAGCATGATCTAATTTGCTCCTTCAGGGGAAAAAATTTCTTCCTGATCCCCCGAGAGGCAATCGGATATTCCCTGGATCAACTTTACCTATAAATGTTAGTATTCAGTCAGGGGCGGACTGACAACTCATGGGGCCCCCGGGCAATAGGGGATCATGGGGCCCCTGTGTCCTTGCCAAAACTCAAAAAAGCCTATGAAAAAGGTACCAGGGGCATCTTATGGGGCCCCTACTGACCCCGGGCCCTCGGCAGTGCCCGAGTTTCCAAATGGTCAGTCCGCCCCTGCCCACAGTTGATCCAGAGGAAGGCAAAATAACCCAGCAAAGCATGATCTAATTTGCTCCTTCAGGGGAAAAAATTTCTTCCTGATCCCCCGAGAGGCAATCGGATATTCCCTGGATCAACTTTACCTATAAATGTTAGTATCCAGTCAGGGGCGGACTGACAACTCATGGGGCCCCTGAGCAATAGGGGATCATGGGGCCCCTGTGTCCTTGCCAAAACTCAAAAAAGCCTATGAAAAAGGTACCAGGGGCATCTCATGGGGCCCCTACTGACCCCGGGCCCTCAGGCAGTACCCGAGTTTCCAAATGGTCAGTCCGCCCCTGCCCACAGTTGATCCAGAGGAAGGCAAAATAACCCAGCAAAGCATGAGCACAATTTCCTCCTGCATGGGAAAAAATTCCTTCCTGATCCCCCGAGAGGCAATCAGATATTCCCTGGATCAACTTTACATATAAATGTTAGTATCCAGTCAGGGGCGGACTGACAACTCATGGGGCCCCCGGGCAATAGGGGATCATGGGGCCCCTGTGTCCTTGCCCAAACTCAAAAAAGCCTATGAAAAAGGTACCAGGGGCATCTCATGGGGCCCCCTACTGCCCCCGGGCCCTCAGGCAGTGCCCGAGTTTCCAAATGGTCAGTCTGCCCCTGGTGGAGGTTGTCTGGGGCAGCAGAGTCCAATTAGACAGCTGCTCACCTGATGGCACATACAAAGGCCTAAGAGGAATGTGAGTTCCTCCTGTCCTCCATTCTCCCTACATGGCGGTTGCAGACAGTTCCACCTATGTAGGAGGTCAACCTACACCTGCCTACATATTTATTGTCTTGGTATAGGAAACACTTTCCAGTGGGAGGAATTGGGGGTGAACAAATTTCCCCAGGCTGTAATGGAACCCGAAATTACAAAAACATATTCTATATGGAGAGGAAATGCTCTTTAGCTGCTTGCTTATTTTTGCCAAGCAACAATGATAGTGTGCTATAATAGAATAATGTACTGCAATTTTCAAGCCTTGCTTTTCCTTTATACCCCTGTGTGTTATTGTGTGTTAGCATTCCTCCATCCTTCCCTTTTTAATTGCCAGATAAACTGTAGAGTCAAGCTCAAATTCTATAGAGATATTACTTATTAAAAATGACTAACATAAATACAAATGTTGCAAAGCATGCATCATTTTAATGGGTTTTGCTTAAGTCAGGAGAGGCTGCAATTCCAGACCACATACAGGCTGCTGAAAATGGACACAATATATTAGTACATTCATAAATTTTGCCACAATGTTGTTTTATTACTGCTAAAGACTAGAATGACTAAAAAGATGTGCACGTCTTGCAAAAATATGATGAGTTGCCCAATGTAAACATTAATGCATTTATTTATTGCAGCAAAAAGTATTGTGGAAATATCAGTAACTTGTAGCATCCAATCAGAAGACATCCATCAGTCATCTGATATGAAATAGAAATCTGGGGTTTAATCCCAAGGGGGCCAGTAATGCTATGAAGTCGTGTTTTTTTTAATGCAGATGCTGAGTCGGTGAAATAATTTTTAGTGTGACCTCATATGTCCTCTTTGCAATCAAAATGACTTGTTATTGCAAATATTATAAATTTTAGTTTAAGGAATTGGCCTTTGAAAAATAAATAAAATGCACATGCATAGCACGGTTCTGCTAGAAACCAAATAAATGAGGGGCTCCTCTTGTACCTCCTGCCAGATACTCCTGATGGTGGTTAGAGTAGCAGCTTGATGGCACTGGAACCCTAAGATAATGGGGACTGACATTTTGTTACTCAAAATGTATGTTGTACTGTCCCTGCGAGGCATCAGTGTAATGAAAGTGATGATTGCTAGGCTTCCATGAAGGAACTACGAAAATAACTTTGAGAGTTGAAGAAAATATTTTAATCTAGAATCAATGCACCACACTGAAATATTAGAGTCCAAGGTAAGGTTGCATTCCAAACATCAATTGGGTATGAGAACCAACACGTTTCATTTCGGGGGTCACATGATGCTCCCTTTATGAGGGCTTGTGAAAGTATGATGACTGTTCATGCAGTTGAGGTGCAGGTGTCTTCTTGACAACATACCACATTTATATTATATTTTACTCTGAGTCAGCACACACAGTCCTCACACTTTAACATGCCCTGGTGAAGGGGGCGATATATGGCCCCTAAAACACATTGGCTCTTATAGTCATATGATGGTTAGAATTTAAAAAAAAATGCCTACAGTTATACCTTAATGTCCAACTCCAGTTGCCTCCTGGCCCTCCCCACCCCTTTTCTGCTGTTAAGATCTAAAACACAAATTTACCATTTCAGAATGAAATTGGTCACTTAAACCAGAACAATGAACTGTTCCAATGCCTATCTTCCACTCGGTCACCCGACTTTCAGTTACTGACTACAGCACTGCCCCAAGCACCCTCCTCTGTGGTCCTTTGCTGGTACTCCTTTTGGCTGAATGGCACCCAGTATTTTTAAATTCACTTTCTATGAGCCCATGATGTCAATGATCTACCCCTCGGGTTATATCCTTAAGCTTCCCTGGGCCAACAGGGGAATGCTGCAGAGAACAGCTCCATGTCATAATGATGCTGCTGTCTGTACCATTCCATGCTAGAGGTAGAAGAGTAAGAAGGGGACCCATGGCATCATATTAAAGGACTGAAGACCACCCATGGAAAACAGGAATGTATTCTAAATATTTTTTAAAAAATTCATGTGGGGAAGCATGGAATAGTGCTTCCTTTGCCATGAACCAGACCAATACTGTCTCATTGCTCCTGATTACGTGACTGTCCAAGCTTAACTCTAAATGTAGATGGGCAGAAAAGGAGACCATGCTCACCTGGAACTGGTGCATGACCGTAGCTGCAACTGCCACGGCCCCTGTTCCCATACCAGTTCACCAATGCCACATCTATTTATCAGATGGCAGACTCTAATTCCCTTCTAAAATGTGGGCCATGAAAATGTTAAATCAATGAAGATTTAAAATGTTATTAAATAAACTAAGAAGGATAATGAAGAATGCTAAGTGTCCAACAAGCTGATCTATGCAATACAATGGTTTCACTTTCACAGTCCTGTAGGTACATTGGTCAGACAATCCCTTAAAAGCTGTTATCTCATTAGTACCATTCACAATGATAGCAGGGTGCCCTGTGGATTGGAAAAAAAGCAAACCTTTACAGAGTAAGCTAATCAATGTTGAGAGAGCACTGGCAGGTAGAGAGACTATTAAACTCAGTGCAGTAAAGAATAATAGTAACCCAAGTGGCCTTATAGATTTCTAATTCAAACAGAATCAAAGCCCGAATAGATTTCAAAGACTATCACAAAAACTATGCAAATTGGCCAGGGTCCATTGGTTACATTTTTCTTAACTTTACCATAAGGATCTCTGTGTAAGCCAGTATTTAACCCTTCCGGATTAAAGGTCTCTGAGTTGGGAAAACACACCCAGGTGCCCCTGAATTGCATGCTAATGAGGCTGCTCTAAATAACATCCTGATTGCTCAATTGTTATTGTATTATAAAATACCTTAAAGTGGTTGTAAACCTCTGAATTGAAAAATGAACAGGGCATACCCCTCTATAGTGTGTGCTTGCCTCAATCCAAAGCACCAGGTGTAATTTCTCCTCTCTGTTCCCTCTGATATTTGCACGAGTCACTTTTGACAGGCCATGCCCACACCACAGAATCATGAGAGATGGCCCCCCCTCCCTGCAGCACACAGAAGTTAATTGACAGCCTTAGCTGTGCATGCTTCTCTGTGAGACTATGTAGAGTGGGGTGTGTCTATTCCCTGTGGTCAGGTCTCAAATTACACTCAGCTCTTCTCTCTATTCTGTACAGTGAGTGACATCAAATCCCCACCCCCAGCCTGCTGGGGCTCAGAAATAACCTTTGATCTGTGTGTTGTAGACAGCTGTAGCGAAGAGAGGGCTACAGATAAACAGATATAACTTATGTAGGAGGATTTAGTTTATCTCTGTGTGTCACCTGAGGCCAGTCACTTCATTGGGTATATGTAGGTGGACAACAACTTTAACCTCCCTGGCGGTATGATTATTGCAGATTTTTGGTGCTAATAGCGGTACCATTATTTTGCATGGAAATATGTAGTTATTTTATTGTAGGCTGTAATATTTAGGAATAACTCACTGAAATCTGTCCGAACAAGAGTCTAGTAAACATCCCGGGTATGATAAAAAAAACATTTATATGATATGAAAACATTTGAAACACGAAATCATAAATTATAATTTAATAAATAATCATAAAAAATAATAATATAATAATAATAATACATTTAATTCAATAATATAATCAAACCAAAAACACTGAAATGTGAAATATAGCGCCAAGTTCGCACATCGCTGAGCAAAGTCGCAAAATCGTTTTCAGTGTCTGATGAGGAATTTCCCCCACGAATCATTATCACTCAATTCTGCAAGTGGTTCTGATTTACTATCGCTGTTCTCTAGCCGGTCTAAACCCGCTTTTGACCTAAAGGGACACTTTTTGGACGCCATGGACTTTTCTCAGTTTCCAGGCAGAAAGAACAGACAAAATGCAGGCAGGGCACAGGACAAAGCACTCGGGGCAAAATGTATGTGAAATGGGTTGAAACAGCAATGTTTTACTATGTAAAATTTGTTTGGAAAAAAATGTCATTTTTTAAAATGTTAAAAATTTCCCGCCGCCAGCGGCACCCGTATGTCCCGACGTCACAGGGACCAGAAACAGAAACCGGATGCTGGCATCGGCTGAAGGAGATGGCCGGGGACGCTGCAGGGGACACATCGTGGGAGCGAAGGACAAGGTAAGCTCTGCAGGGACTCCCTATGCAACGCCGCATGGTAAGCCCGAGTGTAGCTCGGGGTTACCGCTTTTGGCACTGACATTTTACCCCGAGCTACACTCGGGAATACCGCCGGGGAGGTTAAATATGATAGGGACACAAGGAGTTACTGTAAATGTTAATTAGAAATTAAAAAAAGGTGTATATGGGTAGATTTACTAAAACTGCAAAATCTGGTGCAACTGTGCATGGTAACCCATCAACTTGTTCAATTAAGCTTTGACAAAAAAACTTGGCTGCTGATTGGTTTCTATGCTGTACCAGTTTTTATATTCTTCAGTCTTAGTAAATAGACCCCATTGGCTTTTTGCTAGATACACCAGTGCCATCTATTTTGCAGGGTTGGATTTTCTATGTTGCATTTTTTTTTTCATTGAACTTTAGGCAGATAAAGTAATGCAAATGGTTGCAGCTCTCCAGTATGTGTATCATCTGCATATTTACCTGTTGTCTGAAGTACAGGGATTATAAAGTATAACTAAATGATAAACTTGTTTTTAGTTTTAAATAGAGTGGAGAAAGATGATATTATATTTTATTTTTAAGTTTTTTATTGTTCTCTGTACCCCTGTTAGAGAAATTCACCCTCTTGATTCGCCTTGATTATCGTTAACCCTGAAAGTGATAGAAAATCCTGAATTTTGGGTTGTCTCCAGGACAGTAATAGAGGGGAAATCTTCCAATAGGGATGCTAGTTCTAGTGACAGCCAGGGATCTCCTCACTTTGGAGGGATTTCCTCTCACTTCCTGTTTTGACTATGGGACAAGAAGTGAAAGGAAATCTCCCCAATTGGGCACATATGCCCAAAAAAATAATCTGACAAGGGTTCTAACCTTCCCTTTCTCTATCCAAAATGAAAAATAAAACGTTTGCCTTTAGTTTTACTTTACCTGTTTACAACCACCCAACTCATTTTTTTTTTTTTTTTAAGTCCGCAAACGTGCAAACTAGAACGAAAAAACCCGTAAGTGTTTCACAAAAAAGTGCAAGTGCCAAAACACCACACAAAAAGTGCACTTAGGGGTGTGCTTTGTCCTACCCCCGAAGGGGTTGGACCACTACCCTGATCCCCCGGGGCACGAAGCTCCTGACAGGGACAAGGTTCCCGTTTGGTCCTCCTGGCCAAAAGGCCTGGTGGACCACCTTTCCTTATGTCCAGCCGAAGCCGGACATCCAGTACTTGGTCGGGGGGCTCTCCCGAAGAGAAAACCCCCCAGGGACAGGGGAGGAAGGAACCAAAAGGCCACACATCCTCCCCCTAGACTTCAGGGCAGGCCCGAGGACCCACACCCTCCATCCTGTGAAAAAAAAAACACACACATAAGTAAAAGTGACAAACGTGGGGTGAGAAAAAATAAATAAATAAATAATTAAATAAATCTATAAAAATAATAAAAAAGTGTCGTGCCCAAATTGTGCACTGACCAGACCCTGAGGCCTGTAGCAAAAAAATTGCCCAGGACTTGGCCAAAAGGCCCACCCAACTCATATGTGCGGTGTCAGAAGGGTGGGCTTTAACACCTAAATACCAGACATATGCAACGCTGGGCAGCGATGTTTACGTGTTTAGAACCTGCTCACTGTGTGCTCCCAGCACAGAGTCCAAGCTGTCACGGACAGCTCTCAGTCTGGGATAAAGATTGATACCTGGAAAGACCAGCTGTCTTTCCATCATGGGACCACTGTGGCAGTGCTCACATGATTACTGATCCTTCCCGACCCTGGGCATTCAGAGCTATTTAAGGCATTCTGGGATGGGTGGAAATGGGTTAGCGATTGCTCATTTATATTTTTGTGCTATCACCATCAGCTCCTCTGTACACCCACGGGAAAATCAATGCATGCAATTGCAAGAAAGCAATAGTACAAACATAAAATAATACAATATAAAACATTTGATTTAAAACATTTTCTATTAAACAACATTCTAGATAGTCTTTTCAGTGCCATCTTAAGGCTATGGATGACTATGCTAGCTAACGCCGTTCTACCTCCTGTGCTCATTAAACTATTCATCTTTGACAAAGTTCAGATAAGATACAAGGGGTTTACTGGTTTACTACATTATCACTATTTCTTGGAGATTTATAAAAGCTTTTGGGTGTCGTTGTTACTTGACTAGTATTGACCAAATTGAATCCCTGGACTCTTTTAGCCTGGCAGTTACTAGAGAACAATCATTGATTAGTAAAACCTAATAAATCATGTCAGAATTTTAAGGTCCTTCCGTTCTGTGTGGGAGATTACTTACCCATTGCAGTCCATGACCTTACCTCTGACAGCTACAATTTATGGCTAGTAATCATCCTCTTGGCTTTTTGCTGCACGTGTGGTCAAGGTCTTAAGAAATGTTAAACAATGTTTAAATATATCTACAAGGGATCTGGATATTTTGGAAAGAAAAAAAAACCATTGACAGACCATATGAAGGGTTGGATCAGAGGCTAGTGTTATTATTTATTTGAACAAACCACTTTCATCAAAATGATCAAAGCTGAAAGATCAGGCATACTATATCTGTCAAAGTAGAAATAAACCCCTTCCAGGGGCAGGGATACCATGTGTGTAGACTAGGGTTTCTCAACTCGGGTTCCATGGAACCCTATTGTTTCTCCAGTGATTGCTAGGAGCTTTTTGAGCAATGAGCAATTATTGCCTTGCACATAAGTTTCAATTGACCCCATTGACCTTTTTGGCCTCTGTAAGGGAACAATTCTTTGCAATATCCATAAATATAAGCATTCTTTATACTGACCTTCACACTAATTTATCATGAGTTGTAGATATAGTTATTTTTAGCAGGGGTTCCCTAAGATCAGAAAGTTATTTCAAGGGTTCCTGTGTTTGAAAAGGTTGAGAAAGGCCAATGTAGACAGCACAGTGGCTCTCTGACACAGAATTTATAGTAGTTTGTGTGAGGTAGATACGAAAAACCCTCCTACTGTCTGGACAAAGCTAATTTATGTTGATCTTTCAGTAGATACAAAGTTAATAAATAATTGTACTTAACCAATAGTTGATAGGGGTCCCAAAAATCAGTCTTGGACAGGAGCCCTTTGTGTATTTTTTCTGCCACTAACCCCACCTCTAATCCTACTATGACAATAAGGTCTTACCTCTCGTTTTTTTTGGTTCTTTCTTTTCAGTGCCTTTTACATATATTACTACGTAAAGTTTATTAGGGCTTTAGGTTAAATACTGTATACATTATACTTTTCTCACAAGTGTTTATCTTCTTGCAGATACTAAGGAAAAGCTTCATTGATAAGCCTATAATGACCAGTCGGTGACATCTGAAACGTGTTTTGGGACTCTGTAAAGCTAGGTTCACACTATCCCACCCTCTAAAAAGAGATTGGCAGTCAGTCATTTTTTGGAGTGAGGCTAAACATCTGATTTCAGGATCCCTTCCAGAATGCCTGTTTGTTTTAATTTTCTGAATGGAAATATACAATGGGACTAATGTGTCACAACCATGAACAGGCCTTTGGCTTACAGTGGTGGCATGGTCCAATTGACCTAAAGGGCTGAGTTTGAAAGACAGTGTCACCTGCTGCCTTAATTTTGCTACAGATGGAACCCAAAGCATTTTGTCCTTGGCATGTAAACAGACCCCTTTTGCTGTATTGTGGACTTTAAGTGGTGGGGGTTGGATGTGGTAAAACCACATCTCAACCTTCTGTTTTTACTAGACTCCCATGTGAAAATGCAAATCATTTCTCTGAATGGTGCCTGTTTTTGAGTGGCTTACCTCTGGTGTTCACAATGCAGTAGGCCAGCCACTTAGCAGAGGACCCTAAAGCAATTGGAGATCACTGGATTAGCAGTGTCTACTTCTAGGCGCTTCGGCCAGGTATAATGTATCCAAGCTGGACCAACATAAATATGTATAAAATATCCATACCTAGTATTCTTCTTTAAAAATGTTACATAAACTTTCATTTGGGCTTTAAAATCAAGCCATAAACTCAAGTTATAAAACTTTGTTTTGGTCTCTTTTACAGATAAATTTAATACATTTCTACATCTACATTGCATTGAAAACGAAAGGTCACGCTCAACCCACCATATGATCTTAAAAATTAATTTAACCTGAGATGCCAAATAGTAGTCAAGGCACTGCTTTTCTCAATCTATTTTCCTAAATCAAGATCTTTGTCTATTGAAACCAAGCATGCATTTTTTAGAGTTAATTTATGGATCTATTCCGGCAAAAATGTTTGATTTAACTTTCCCCTATAAAAGATTTACATGACTTAAAGACTATGCAAAATTGTGTTCTTCTGGCAAACAAATTAAGTGGCAAATGATACATTTATATCACAGAGTAAAAATTAAATTGACAAGAAAGAATAATAGTGTAGAGTTGGGTGAAAATGATATTTTTATTACCCTGACACAAAGCCAATTGTACAGGCCTTGCACAAAAGAAAATGTTGGCAGGCAGGAGGAGACAGAGCTGGCTGCTTCCATTATGATTGTCAATTTAAGAGAGACAATAGAATTTGGGGTCTGGATCTGCTTGAAAACTTCCTATTTGAATTGCCTTTTTTTGTAAAGAATTAATAACTGTCTCACTGCCAAAAAAACTATACAACAAAAATGGTCATTAGATTCCCAATTGTACACTCAGCCAACTTGACAATCTGCACAACTTTGCAAAGTCTCTACTTTTGCCCTTTCACTACACAAGCTTTGGAATGCTTCAATGAACCATCAACAGCTGTCCTCATTCTACTTCCATGTCAAAAGTCAGTTGTTGCTTTGGCTTGTTCTGTAAATCGGCGCCATTCCTTACGAAAGAGATACAAATATCTTAGAAACCCAATGTTCATATATGTATGTCCCAATTGTTGTAAAGCCAGTTATTTTAGACTGCCAGGGCAGAAAGCAGTCAGTCAGTGAAATGCCAATTCTATCTAGAGAAGTGCAAAACTCAAGATGTTTACTGGGTTATGCTCATAATATAAAACTTAAAGTGGTACTCAACTCCCTACACACCCCCCCCCCTTTTTTTCACTTACCTGTAGTGCTCTTCAAAGCACATACTCTCCTGAACAGCAAATCCAGCTTTTTCCCACTTGGATCTGCTTTCCAGGTGCCACAGATTTGGTGCAGTGCTGCCATCTTGGTCCACTCCATCTGGCTGTCTCTTGTGGGTGCAGGCAGCCAGCTCCAATGATGCACTGGATCCACCACCCTGGCCTGCCCTCCAGACTGCCCCAGCATCTCTGTGTGCTGATCCTCCTGGGAGATGTGATGTAAAGTTGGCCATACATGTGTATTCACCACCAGAAAATACAGATCAGTGCTGCAGCCCAATCGTGATTGACACAAAATTTTCCAGAAAGCCTGTTCAAGAGCAGTCGGTTCTTAGATCAACTGCTCTTGAACAGGAATGGCCATAGGTGGATTGAAAATTAGCCAGTCCCCATTAAACTTGATGAATTTCATCCATCTATGGCCAGCTTCCCAGGAGGCTGCAGGACCAGGTACCCTTCTCCTTGGTCTAGGCCGGAATGGCGGACGAGGCTAAAAATTAAAAAGAAAAATAAATGGAACAAAATAAAAGTTTCCCTCAATTCTGCCAGGAGAGAGGGAGTGTTAAAGCACAACTAACTTCATTTTGGGGGTTAAGACCTACTTTAAAGACAGAGTTCCCACTGTTTTGGAGGTAGGATGGCCACCTCCTAACAAATGATTCTCATTCAGACAGCGTAGTGCGCTTTATTGTGCATTAACACTTGCTGATGTGCACTGCAATATGTTGTTAAAATGCTTTGCTTTTTTCCGTTTATTTTTAAAACTTCTATTTATTCTTTATGCAGATGCATTACAGACATGATACAAAAATGAAACATGTCCTATTTTTTCAGCAGCACATTGGTGTAAACTAAAGCCATGTGACATAAGGAAAATTGCCTCAATCTTGTGTTGGAACTGCATTGGGCAATGCTGCCCAACATCACTGGTGGCGAACAACCCTTTTGTGTACTGAAATGTAATTTTGATGATTGTAATTAATTATCTGATCCACAGTTACATATATAATGGTTCATAATGACTTGTAACAATTTTCCTATTGTTGCTCATTATGGTATTACATGGGATGTAATTAGCCGCACTTCAAAAAGTCCTAAACAGATCAATACATTTCTTGTTTTAAAACATTGAAAATCCACATCAGACCTTTTAAAAGGCATGTACTAATTTATGTGCCTCACACATGGCCAAGACAAACAGCACATACAATACAAGTAGACATATATTGTATTCAGTGATGCTTAATTGCGTAATTGGGTAATTAAGCTTCTTTCTGTTTGGAGAGTCCATTTAAACATACAGTAGACTAAAACATAAAAAAATAAGATATAAAAATCAAAAAACAAATGCAGTAATACATGTTTTTTTAGATTTTAATTAAAAAACTACCAATTTACAGCATAAAATACACAATAGTAAATGATTGTTTTGCAGTACCTTTCTATATTTTCAACGATTGTAGAAATGCAGGATTATTTTGCAGTTCTGAATCATATTGCACTATTTTGAGAACTTCTTGTTTCATCAATGTGTTTAGTAATCAGTAATAGTTAACTGAAACTACAGTATATTTAGTATAACAATTAGCAACTAAAACTTGGTGTAACTTGTGAATTCATACGGCCAGATTTACAAAAAGCAAATACACATGAGCAGGGAGAAATTGCTATAAGGAGAATTGGCATGCCTGTAATACTGGCTGCAATGAGCACAGACAGCTAAGCCTTGTACACACAATGAAAAAATTGGACAACTGATCTTCCATTTTTCCAGGAATGTGTGTATCATGATGTAGTTGGAATGGTATTGAATTGTAAGAAAATTCTCGGCCGACAAAGGCAAACGTACAGACATTGTGTTCACGTACGATAAAAATTTTCTAGCTTGCACCATCTGTTTTTGTTGTCTGAAAAGCCAAAGTTGGCTGTCGAAAGCACTATACTAGTGATCAAACAACCAGCCATTCATTCCTCCTACGGAAATTTTTGTACAATTTTCTTATCGTGCGTGCAGGCCATGACAAACACCCAACTAACCAATTTACAGATCTGCAAAAGCCTACACTCATGTTACATGCATACATTGCAATCCCAGTTTGGAGTAAACCCAAATCTAAATAAAATGCTCTCTGCCTTATATTCTGTATTATTGTTAGGGGCAAGCTTATTTTGGAGTTTCTCTATCCTTCCCTATGGTGCACACACAAAGCCTGGACAAGGCAGAACACAGCAGAAGGCATGCTTGCTTTACAACAACAGGCAAGAATCAGCTGCTCAAACAATATAAGGCTAATCTGGGTACATAGGAAGGGCCATTTATCAATTCACAATGCAGATCACAATTGTTCAATTCACAAATGTTCAATCAGCACAGAGGATCTGCCATTTGGTTTTGTAGCTTAGAAAGAGGTGTTAGTTGCATATATCTACAAACATGTGGACGATGCACAACTGCCTAAAGCAGCCTTTCTCGTTCAGGGTTCATCCAGAGGCTGCTAGGGGCTCCTTGAACAATAATCAATTTCTTCATCTCAGGTACCCAGCAGACACCATTGAGCTTTTAAACTATCTGTAAGAGGAACATTCTTCCCATTGACCGCCAATGTAAAGGGCATTTTTCCCACTGACCATCGATGTAAGGAGTATTCTTTTCTCTGGCCACCGATGTCAGGAGACTTTTTCCCACTGACCATCAATATAAGGAACATTCTTACCACTGACTACCAATGGAAGGAGCATTATTTCCACTGACCACCAATGGAAGGAGCATTATTTCCACTGACCACCAATGGAAGGAACATTATTTCCACTGACCACCAATGGAAGGAACATTATGGGGAGTCCTCACCCTATAACAGGAAGTGCCCCCAGCTACATCACCAACCTGGTCTCAAAATATCAACCAAACCGCTATTTTCGATCCTCCCAAGACCTTCTGCTCTCTACAGTAGTCCCCGTGTCACCTCCTCCCATGCTCACCTCCAGGACTTCTCCCAAGCTTCTCCCATCCTATGGAATTCTCTAACCAAATCTGTCCGGCTGTCTCCTAATCTATCCACCTTTAGACGATCCCTGAAAACCTTTCTTTTTAAAGAAGGCTATCCTGCTTCTACCTAGTTTATTTCCTTCATCAGCTATTACCTTTTGTATCACTCAACCCTTCCTCCTAGATTGTAAGTTCTAATGAGCTGGGCCCTCTGTTTTCTCTTGTACCAAATTGTATTGTAACTGTAATGTCTACCTTCATTTTGTAAAGCGCTGAGCAAACTGTTGGCGCTATATAATTCCTGAATAATAATGATAATAATAATAATAAATATGGATTCTGGCACTAAAGAAATTGCAGATTTTATTTTTTTGAAATTATATTAACCTGTTTTAGCCAGTATAATTCATATATGCAGCAGCCTGGTGGACAGTACGTAACGCTACGCTACCACGTATATGAGTGCACATGGAGTGCGTGCTCACTGTGCACTCCCAGCACACACACTGAACTATGATTGACAGCTAACAGTCACTGTACAAGGGAGTTGGTGAAATGGGCTCCCAATCATGTGACCGTTGTGACAGCCAATCACAGTGATCACATAATCAGGAACTCTGCTTCGCAACTCTAGGATTCTCTGAAAGGGCTGGTGGAAAATGTTTGGTTAACAAAGTAAAGCTTATATAAGATTTTATTGATTGGGGTTTACATATACCTTAAATGTAGTAGAGAAAGTAAGGTCCCTGACCCAGCTAGGCTTTCTGGTAGGGGTGTCCTGGAACACAAGACTGGCTGAACATAACTGAAAACCAATTGGCAGTTAAAACAGTTAACGTTTT
Organism: Staurois parvus; assembly: GCF_062004578.1. NCBI lineage: Eukaryota > Metazoa > Chordata > Amphibia > Anura > Ranidae > Staurois > Staurois parvus. Next base: position 5,517,554 of record NW_028317965.1, on the reverse strand, counting down.
AACGTTAACGTTTCCTGATGAAGTCACGCAATTAGTGGGCAACTAGTCGGATGAGAGACGGACACGTGGTGACATTACTTCCGGCGGAAGGGCCATCTTGATACACGATAGGAGTACACCCAGGAGATCCTATGAGCATCTGTGAGCATTGTTTTCTCATAACACATGTGAGTGAACATTTATAGTATTCTTTTTCTTCTTGTTTTATAAACATCAATGAGGAAGCTGAGGTACAAATAGATCATATGAAAACCATCCGGATATCAGGAGAGGTGTTACCTGTAAGTTCTGAAGGGGGATACCACCATTGTTTGTGATACCAAATCTGACGTGGAGGATTGAGCGGTTGGCTGTGCTTAATACTTGCCGACTGCAGATAGCCGAATGACGGCTACACTGCGGCCGGCCAGTTCTGGGAGGGTGTCATTTGACGTCCTCCCAGAACGTGCAGGGGGCGCGCACCCGGCGATCTCCGTGAACGCTGTGTCCTATGGCCACAGCTGATCAAGTGATGTGGTAAAAGGCCAATCACAGCGGCCTTTTACCACGTGATCAGCCATGTCCAATGACACGCTGATCACCGTGAAATGCAATTGCCGGTTCTTCACGCTGTCAGAGCATGAGGAAAGTACTGTCGAGAACCGGCAGTTGTCAGAGCAGGGATCGGCACCGATCATCAGGGCACTGATTATCAGTGCCCTGATGATCGGTGCCCAGCAGTGGCACCCACCAGTTCCGCCCACCTGTGCCCAGCAGTGCATCCACCTGTGCCTAGCAGTGCGTCCACCCTGTGCCCAGCAGTGCACCCTCCTGTGCCACCCAGCAGTGCCACACAACTGTGCTCAGAAGTGCCACCTACCTGTGCCCAGCAGTGCCACCCACCTGTGTCCACCCACATGTGCCCACCGGTGCCACCCACCAGTGCCCATCAGTGCAGCCCAGCAGTGCTGCCAGTCAGTGCCACCAGTCAGTGCCCAGTAGTTGCGCCAGTCAATGCCTAGCAGTGCCGCCAGTAAGTGCCACCTATCAGTGCTGCCTATCAGTGCCGCCTCATTAATGCTGCCTATCAGTGCTGCCTATCAGTGCCCATCAGTGCTGCCTATCAGTGCCCATCAGTGCCGCCTATTAGTGCCCATCAGTGCTGCCTCATCAACGCACATCAGTGAAGGAGAAAAATTACCTGTTTGAAAAATTTTATAATAGAAACAAAGAAACTTTTTTTTTGTTTTTCAAATTTTTTCAATTTTTTGTTTATAGCGCAAAAAGTAAAGTGCCCATCGCTGATTAAATACCACCAAAAGAAAACTCAATTTGTGAGAAAAAAATGATAAAAATTTCATATGGGTACAATCTTGCATGACTGCGCAATTGTCAATCAAAATTGGCCTTGTAAAGAAGGGGGTATAAGTGCCCGGTAGGCAAGTGGTTAATAGCAAAAAAGCGGTTTGACCCTGTGTGGTCGCTTCATGAAGGTGAGGGGGCAATCTTACTGGTAAAGGATTACACTTTTTGTTCACCTGCCAGATTTATTTTGATCCCTTGGGGTTTCTATATATCCAGCCATATTGAAGATTACACACATGGACGATTTGTTTATTGTTTATTAATAATTGGTGGCATGTGTTTTTGTGGACTTTGTTATAAATTTAAGTTATGTGTGTTCCAGGACTTCTCCAGAGCTTCCCCCATCCTCTGGAACTCTCTACCCCAATTTATCAGACTATTGCCTACTCTGCTCACTTTTAGGCAATCTCTGAAAACCTATCTCTTCAGGGAAGCCTATCCTGCTCTCAGCCAATAATGGAATCTTCTACTCTTCTACCAGTCCATCCCCCACAGTTATTACCTCTTGTACCATTAGCCCCTCCCTCCTAGATTGTAAGCTCCCAGGATCAGGGCCCTCCTAACCCTCTTGTATTGAACTGTGTTGTTGCTGTATTGTCTCCCATTATATTGTAAAGCGCTGAGCAAACTGTTGGCGCTATATAAATCCTGTATAATAATAATAATGTGTTTATCATAGAGTGTCGCTGGATTTTCATTTGTGGATTCACTTAATATTTTATTTAATTTTTTTTTCTTCCTGCTATTTATATAGCAGTATAGTCCCAAGTTTAGGGACGAGAGCATGGCCATTTATAGTTTGGTACATGTGGGCACTTGTTGAGTGGCGGTCGCACATTTATGTTGAAGGATTTGTTATAGTCCTTGTAGATTGTCTTACAGTCAGGGTCCATTTATCCTGACCGTCCTATTCTTTGTTTTATAGGCACAATAGTGCCATTTGTCAGTCTATTTCCACTGCACCTTTGGGCATTTATATATGCCAAGTGTTTTATCACGCGTGGTTTAATACATGTTTGTGATTTCACCCTGTTTAGGGACACAAGTGGGTTTATGTATCGTGTTTTTTATGCGTTTTGCACATTTTTATTTTATTTCATATGATTTATCAACAGGGGCTGATTGACCATTTCGAAACTCGGGCACTGCCCGAGGGCCCGGGGTCAGTAGGGGGCCCCATGAGATGCCCCTGGTACCTTTTTCATAGGCTTTTTTGAGTTTGAGCAAGGACACAGGGGCCCCATGATCCCCTATTGCCCGGGGGCCCCATGAGTTGTCAGTCCGTCCCTGTTTATCAAACATCACTGCATAAGATTGTATAATAATATGAAGAATTGAGTTTGGGATAATTGCACACAGGGAGGGGTGTAATTGAAACCTCATTTTTGATTTAATTATTTATATAAGTATAAGTGTGGGAGCGCAGCATTTTGATCCCATTCTATCCAGGTGTATAGCCAGGTGTCAGCGGCGTTATCATTTTGATCCCATTCTATCCAGGTGTATAGCCAGGTGTCAGCGGCAACCCATTCCTAGAATAATAGTGTATTCGGGGTAGCACAGGTGGTTCCCCATTGTTTTTAGTTAACACACATGCGTTCAACTTTGTGTTTAGCTGTTCTACTGGGGTTTTGTTTAGGGGTGTAAAGGATCTTTCTGCCCACTCATGTATGATGGAGCACATATGCTTCCAAGGACGGCCAAAGTTTTTTGTTGCAGACAGCACACTCACTGCTTTTTCCCAATCTAGTGATCGAATTATCAAACATAGCGCTTGGTCTCTAATAATGATCAGGAGTTGGTGGGATGGGCTCCTAACCATGTGACCACTGTGACAGCCAATCACGGTGGTTCCATGATCGGGCAATCCTTCTCACCCTCCGGGTGTAAAGACCCAGTTAGAGGGTTGGCGGGAAGGGGTTAAATACACATCTAAACATGAATCATTTTACATGGCACATTGCGTATGTCAGCATGCAATGTTTGGATTTACTCGGCGTAAGTCCATTTCTAGTTCTATCCTGACCCCCTTGCTGCCCTCCTCTCTGAGGCTTTCATACAGTATCCTTATACCTGTCAAGCGGCTGAATTAACCACTTATACCATGCGCCCAACACAGGAGGCCCCCGGCGGTTTATTTTTTTTTTTATCTCAGTCTAAACCTCCATCATCTGAATGGTACGATAGCCGCTGAGCCATAAAAAACATGATGATACAATTTATTTTGACTTACATGGGTATTGTATTGTGTAGATTCTTTTACAGAGACTTTGTATGTGTCAGTCATTCTGAAATACATTTTTTTTTCCACCCGCATCGGCGGAATGCAGGCAGCGTCACCGGTATATTGATGGAGAATTACATCTCTGCTAAAAGATCTTTAAAAACTTACGAGGCTGAAGAGGTATCATTCTTCCCTAATATCTGTGTCAGTCATAGATTTGTAGTGAATTTGTGGAATCATTCAGAGAATGGCCTTTTATTTATTGACAGATGTGCCATAGCCGGCCGCAGCCACATATTTTACTTGCAGTGGATAGAAAAAAAGAAAAAGCACAGGGATAACCAGAAGAACTTTATAATAACATAAAAAAATACATATATATAAATATATATACTGTATATGTATATGTGTGTGTATGTATATATATATACTGTATGTATATTCATATATATATATATATATATATAAAAAACATTAAATGAATTATATAAATTACATATACTGTATATTAAATACATATATATATATATATATATATATATATATATATATACTAATGTTTACCATATACTGTATAATATACTGTGTGTGTATGTATATATATATATATATATATATATATATATATATATATATATTTCCCATGTTCTCTTTCCCATGGTGAACAAGGTTTATACTCTGCAGTTAGGTGATGGGCTTTTATACTCAAGTAGTGGCTTCAGAAAGAAATTGACCTGCAAGTCATCGAATACCTTTTGGGTTCAAGTGGGCTCATGTACATGTGTAACTAGGTATTGTGTAATTTTTTATATGTCAGGAGATTGGAAAAAAAAATAGTGTGTGTGTGCGTGTATATATATATATATATATATATATATATACACATATATATATATAAATATACATATATATTTTTAAATATATCTATATTTATATATATTTTTTTATTTATTTTTTTTAATATATATATATAAATATATATATATATGTATAATTTTTTTTTTCCACTGATAACACAATCCCTAGTTACACATGAAATTTATTAGCACCCAACTGAACCCTCAGTTTAAATCAGCTAAATACAATCCAAATCTATCAGATCAAAAGGTGTTCATTGACTTACAGATCACTTTCTAATAGAATATAAAAGCCTGTCCCCTGCCTGCAGCTGCAGAGCATAAACTTTGCTCTCCATGGGAAGAAGCGGTCTCTATGCAGGGGTCTGACAACCCCCCTACTGAATCAGACATTTAGTTCTGCAATCAATAAACTTCATGCTTCCTTTATTAATAAAGAAAAGATAAACTTGAAAAAAGAAAATGAATGCAGCCACCACTTCTAAGGACTGGTAAACTGCACTATACAGTAATATGTTTTATTTTGGGGTTTAGATATGGGGGTGGGGGGATAAGGGGTTTAACAGATATAAGGCCAGGTTCACACCTGTGCATTGTTTATGCATTTTGTGTTTTTCAGAAACACAGTGCATGCCATTTATCATGATTTCCTATGGATCACCTTCACATCTAGCAGTTTTTGCGGACGCATATTTTGGAAAGGGTCAGGGACTTCTTTTCCCGCAGCAGTTTGTGTTTTTAGTCCAATAGGCTTCAATGGAATCGCATATAGTGCTGCGTTTTGAATGTGTTTTTGACGCGTTTCTGGCACGTTTTGGATGCGTTTTGTGTTTTTAATCTGCCCAGCGATAAGTTGGCCAAAAAAAATTAAACCGCACAACGCATCAAAAAAGCATGTGCAAAAATGCAAACCGCACTGCAGAGTGCACTGCAGAAACGGATCAAATGCAAATTGCATAGGTGGGAACCTAGCCTAAAGGGCTGAGGGTTTTTTTTTGTTGTAAGAGCCCATTCACAATAGCCACTTTGGCTGCATTGGGCAGCATTTCCCAATGTGGTCCCAACACAAAGACAGGGCAACTTGCCTAATGTCCTATTGTTTCAGTTACCCTTAGATTGTACACCCCTTGAGGGTTAGGGACTGATGTGAATGTACAATATATATGTAAAGCGCTGCGTAAATTGACGGCGCTATATAAGTACCTGAAATAAATAAGATCTGACACCAATGGGCGCTGCATGTTATGACGTACCGTACCACATTGTAACATGCTGTAATGCATAGAATTGAATGAAGTGTAATTTTGTGACGTCATTAAAGTTTTATAAAAGCACATGGGTGAATGCGTGTTTTTTTTACAGCATAACACTTACCTGTTGGTGTGAACAGAACCTTAAAGCAGAACTAAACAGTATCTGAGCTTCCCATGAGGACTCCTGGAATGAATTACATCATTTTGGCCTAGACCAGAAACCAAATGAAGAAATTTTAATTTTTTATTTGTTTAGTAGAGGTACTTATGATGTGCTGTCAATTTCTGCAGTGCTTTACATGTGTATATATATATTGTACATTCACATTAGTCCCTGACCCTCAAGGGGTGTACAATCTAAGGTCCCTAAATCACATTTATAGACATATTAGGACCAATTTAGACAGGATCCAATTAACCTGCCAGCATGTCTTTGGAGTGTGGAAGGAAACCAGGGTACCTGGAGGAAACCCACGCAGGCACAGGGAGAACATGCAAACTTCAGGCAGGTGGTACTTTGGCTGGGATTTGAACCAATGACCCTAGTACTGCCAGGTAGAAGTGCTAACTGTTAAGCCACTGTGCTGCCCACTTTCCCTTTCACATATGAAAAATCCTCTTCATAATAATTAGTATAATATATTTTAATGGTGGTGGATTCCCATCCCCATCAGCAGTGGTTGGTGCTGGTTACCTACAAGATAAGAGCCTCTCTTAACTTGTAGGTAGGTCTGTAAACTCCAGGCTGGTGGTGCCGTGGGATTTGATTTGAACCGATGACCCTAGTGATGTCAGGCGGAAGTGCTAACCATTTAGCCCGTGTGCTGCCCTTATGTAATTTAACCACTTCCCATCCGGCCCATATACATAAACGGCCGGACGGGAGCAGTGCAGGAGCGGGTTGTCGGTTATAAACGGCCCCCCGCATTAACTGCCTGTGCGCGCTCCCTGGGAGCGAGCTGTATTGTGATCCGGTGCCCACTGTGTCCGGAGGACACCGCAGAACACTGATTGCTGTACAAGACCTCTGTGTGAGGTCCGGATTCATGTGATCACTGATTGGCCAATCAGTGATCACATGAGCAGTAGTAAACAAGATGTCACTTCTGACATCATTGCTTACTACATGTGAAATCTGTGAATAATCACAGAGGTCACATGGTACAGGGCTATTCACCACAGCCTTGTACCATGTGACAAGCTGTGACCAATCACAGCTCTCACAGTATTTCTCAATGGCTGCAAGAAAGAGAGAAGGAGAAATTATTGCTTTTACAGCCTTTATGGGTGTAAAAGCAATTGGTGTAAAAAAATAAAAAAAAATCTTCATCACCCCCCACAAGTAGTACAATGTCACTTCTGACATCATTGCTTGCTACATGTGAAATCTGTGAATGATCACAGAGGTCACATGGTACAGGGCTATTCACCACAGCCTTGTACCATGTGACAAGCTGTGACCAATCACAGTTCTCACAGTATTTCTCAATGGCTGCAAGAAAGAGAGAAGGAGAAATTATTGCTTTTACAGCCTTTATGGGTGTAAAAGCAATTGTTGTAAAAAAAATAAAAAAAAATCTTCATCACCCCCCACAAGTAGTACAATGTCACTTCTGACATCATTGCTTACTACATGTGAAATCTGTGAATGATCACAGAGGTCACATGGTACAAGGCTATTCACAACAGTCTTGTACCATGTAACAAGCTGTGACCAATCACAGCTCTCACAGTATTTCTCAATGGCTGCAAGAATGCAGCCAGAGAGGAGAAATGATTGCTTTTAAATTTTCATCACCCCCCACAAGTAGTGCAGTGTCACTATGGTGACACTGTACTGCTAGGGTGACGGTATATTAAAAAAAATAATAATAATATAAAAAAATAAAATAAAAATGTAAAAAACTATTTTTCAAAATGATAATTTTTGATTATAATTTGGGTTATTTTTTTTGTACTAAGAAGATAGCTGAATACATTTTGACCAATAATTATGAAGACAAAAAATATTCATTTGCAAAATTTTATAAGAAAAACACTTTTATTTTAAAAAATGTTTGGACTTTTTCATTTATATAGCAAAAAAATAAAAATCCCAGTGGTGAATAAATACCACCAAAATAAAGTTTTATCTGTCTCAAAAAAATGCTAAAAAATTACAGTGTTGCATGACCACGCAATTGTCATTCAAAGTGTGAAGCTGAAAATTGGCCTTGACAGGAAGGGGGTAAAAGTGTCCGGACTTGATTTAAAAAAAAAAAAAAAGTAATAAAAAAAAAGTGTAAAACACGTCAATATAGTATACCTTCCTAGCTATTTACTAATGCTAGCGGCATAAGGATTCAAAATAGTGCATGGTGATTGAGAGAGTTTATTTCCTCTTGTGGTTTTCCCAATTGGCTTCAATAGTTATCCCTATTTCACTACAGAATTGAAAGAAAGAAAAAAGAACGCAGACAATTATTCTTCTGGGTGATGAAGCAGACAGGTCATGATCGCGTCCAGCTCCATATTCCTTCCTGTAATTCCGCCGTTGAGCTAGTTGTTAGAACGCCAATGGGTATTCAGCCGCCCTCAGGTCAACAGCAAGAGCCAACACTCACCGGAGGGCTCTTTATGATCCTTTCATCTCACTGGAGGGCATATGATATCCTGTACATTATATGCTGGAAAATTCCAGGCAATGGAAACAAAACGCCAATTAACAGGATATAAAAATTACCGTCACTTCGTATTCTACGTATGTAGAGGGGAAGGCGATGTGAGAATGGGAAGCCGTCTATTTATGTGACTTGAGTTCTACTGCCAGAGAGTGTTCACCATCCGCAGCCCACGGGAATCTGCAGAGCACAGGAGAGGTGTAGCACAGCAGATTGTGTGGCTCAGTGATTACGTACACTGACTATAAATCATTTCCAAAAAAGAAATCAGCAATAATTCCTCATGCTGTTTAGCATTGCACAGGTATTACAAGAAACTTTTCATCCAACTTTTGTCAATTCCATTAAATAGGTGTACAGGGGCGGACTGACAACTCATGGGGCCCCCGGGCAATAGGGGATCATGGGGCCCCTGTGTCCTTGCCCAAATTCAAAAAAGCCTATGAAAAAGGTACCAGGGGCATCCTACTGACCCCGGGTCCTCGGGCAGTGTCCGAGTTTCCAAATGGACAGTCCGCCCCTGTAGGTGTATCATCCTAACCCCTTGCCCTCCAGATGATTTACTCCCCTTCCTGACCAGGCCATTTGTTGCATTACAGAGCTGCGTTACTTTAACTGACAATTGCACGGTCATGCAACACTGTACTTAAAGGACATGTATGTCCTTTTTTTCCCCACAAATACAGCTTTCATTTGGTGGTATTTGATCGCCTCTGCATTTTTTATTTTTTACGCTGTAAACAAAAAAAGACCGTCAATTTTGAGAAAAAAAATACATTTTTGACTTTTTGCTATTAAACATGTCCAGTTAAAAAATGTAAAAAATCAAATAAATTTAGGCCAAAATGTATTCTGCTCCATGTCTTTGCTAAAAAAAATACCCCAATATGTGTAAATTAATTGGTGTACGTGAAAGTTATAGCATTTACTAGTAATGGCAGCAATCAGCAAATTATAGCGGTACTGCGCCGGGCATTCTGACTCTGGGGGGGAACTGACTTGGTGTCACTGACATCCCCAGTGACACCAATACAGTGTTCAGTGCTAATAAAAAAGCACTGACACTGTATTTTTATTATATTTATTTATTTCAAGTACTTATATAGCACCGTCAACTTTATGCAGCGCTTTACACAGAACATGGAAATGCAATTATTTTAGTAAATATAAACTGCTAAATACCTTTTTACATCAGAAGTTAGAGCAGTCATGTGACTTCTATCAGTGTCCAGCAGAGCACTGATTAAAGCTCGTAGGAGCAGCTTTCATTCTCCCCTGATTGTCCTATAAGGCTGCATGACCCCTGACCATCTGTCTGGACAGTACTGAGTGGCCCTGTGCTGATCACATGTACTTTCCCAAGGAAAAAAAACTCTCCAGAAATACACACCAAACTGAACATGTGCAGATTGCTCCCAAAGCACTATTCTATCAGTAGATGGATAGGGGACAGTAGAAGTGGAGGATCAGAGAAGTCAGGATTAAACAGATTTTTTTACACAATGCAGAGGATTAACTCCTTAGGTCCCACAGTGAGTATAACAAGCATGCTTGTCTGCATATACAGACTAATTGTACTGTTGTGGGTTTAGTAACACTTCAATATAAATGTAAAGTGTAACTTCACTTTTGTTGGAAAAAAAACCTCCTCTGTGTGATCAATGTACATTGCCAGGATTTTAACAAATCTGGTAGTAGATTTTGTAGTAGATTACTACCTTTTGTTGTTCTGAAGAGATACTGTAGCTGTTTGTTGCTCCATGTCCTGGGCAGACTGATTCTGAAGGGGAGTTACTGGTTCACTATATTCACCTGATGCATGCTCAGTCTTCTAAAAGTTGCAGGGTCTGCATCCCTTTAGAAGCAATGAACCCTTAGGGAGTATCTAGTCAAGGCTAAAATTGCTATTGCAGAGGATGCCTAAAATCTGACTTGTATCTTATTGCAGACTTTTGGGCAAATCACTAAGCCAATCACACAAACAGGAAATGACATTTCTGGGGGAGGTGCCTAAGATTAGTACACATTAGCTTTTTTTTTTTTTGTTAACTCAGTGGGCTGAACGGAAAAAAAAGAAGAATCCTATGTTAGTACAGTGATCTCCCCACCAGGGGCAGACTGACCATTTGGAAACTTGGGCACTGCCCGAGGGCCCGGGGTCAGTAGGGGGGCCCATGAGATGCCCCTGGTACCTTTTTCATAGGCTTTTTTGAGTTTGGGCAAGGACACAGACGCCTCATGATCCCCTATTGCCCGGGGGGCCCCATGAGTTGTTGGTCCGCCCCTGCTCCCCGCTGAGCTTTTGTGTTCTGACAGGGGGCTGCCTCCCTACCAGAACACACCTGTCAGCACTCAGCCATAGGCTGAGAGCTCTATTCAGATGCTGATTGGCAGACCTTTTTCAATCATTCCCCTTTGAAAGAAACTGAAAATTCAGCCGGCTTTTGTCCGACCAACCAACAATTTCTATTGGACCAACAGAGTACAGGACACTTTCAGGTTACCAATTTTTATTCAATTTAACAGGAAATTACAGCAGTTGCAGACTGAAAACAAATGGTATTTTTTGATGATATTCAATTTCAACACGGCTTGTTTAGAAATTGTATATGTATTATTATTTTTTATTGACTAATTTTTTCACAGAAGTGGAGTTATTTATTAATTAATTTATTAATATTTAATAAAATTCCTCTAGATGGAATAATCCTATTCAGAATAAGTTAGAGAGTATTTAAATTGGCGTGCAAAAATACAAAAAAACCTTAATAATTATTATGCATATATACCAAAACATTTAAAATCATTTAGAATTCCTCCCAGCTTAAAGCAGTATTAAACGAAAAAAAAAAAAACCAGACAATCATGCACTAAAACAGTGTTTCTCAACTCCAGTCCTCATGGACCCCCAACAGGTCATGTTTTCAGGATTTCCATTATTTTGCACAGGTGATTTGATCAGTTTCACTGCCTTAGTAATTACCACAGCTGTTTCATCTGACGGAAATCCTGAAAACATGACCTGTTGGGGGTCCATGAGGACTGGAGTTGAGAAACACTGCACTAAAACAATCTAGATAGAAAATGAAAAAAACTGTTGCAACCTTCCTCCTATTTGGGTGTCAGATGTGGTGAAATCTAAAAAGTCTTATGAACTGCGCTGTCCCTTTAAATACTCAGAATGAATGTATATAAGTAATCGATTTATAAAAAATATTTAACAATGCAGTGCTGATATAAATATAATAAAAATACAGATATATCAGTGAAAAATCAATATATAGAAATATTAAATAATAAATAATGAATGCATTTCAAAAGTATAGAAAGTCCAAAACGGGGGAAAATTAATAGTCCGCCTCACTCTTCAGCTCTTGCGCAAAATTCAGTACCGGATACCACCACCAAGGGTTGTGCCTTAACGCCACTCCACCACAAAGAGTTAATAGGCTCCTTAAAGGACCATTAGATTCCCATAGGGATCGCAAAATGCCTTGCTGCGCTGCAGCCACAAATACTCCGTTCCAAAAACCACACAGTACTTCTCTCCCGAATTGGCTTCCCCCAAAGAAGGAATTTAAAATATTGAGGATTTCAACATAGTGTAGTATTTAGGCAGCAAGTTTAACAATATTAAAATTACATTTGCAGAAAACATGGATACACACAGCAGAAAAGCACCATCGGAGGGTCATCCGATGTGCGGAATGACGTCATGTATGTGGCCCAACCCCCTATTTCTTTGCACCAGTTTTGAACTTTCTTTACCTTTGGAATTTCTTGAGTATTTATTATTTAAGATGTTTATATATTTATTTTTCACTGATTTATTTATTCACTTGTGTAGTTTTATTATATTTATATCAGCACTGCATTTTTAAACGTTTCCTCCGATGTGAGGAATGACATCATATATGTGGCCCAACCCACTATTTATTGCACCAGTTTTGGGCTTTCTTTACTTTAGAAATGCATTAATTATTTATTATTTAAGATGTCTATATATTGATTTTTCACTAGTATATTTATTCACTTGTGTATGTTTATTGTATTTATATCAGCACTGCATTGGTAAATATTTTTTATGAATTGATTACTTATATGAATTAATGGTGAGTATTAAACCAAAAATCAAACATTTATTATTTGCAGCTTACCAATTTTTGGATGTGATGGCTGCATTAGTTTTCTTTTTTAGGTTTTCTTTACTTTATTTTGTCTGTCTGCAGCCCTCTCCTCACTACAGCAGTTCAAAGTCCAGAATTTACACAACATTTATCAGCTCCAGAAGTCAGGGGGTGGGGATCCAGTGTCACACACTGCATAGCATAGAGCAGTGGACACCCCCCCCCCCTCTACACAGTCTCATAGGGAAATGTGAGGCTTTCACTCATCTGCTATGTGCTGGGGAGAGAGCAGGGCCATCTTTTGGTGTTAGCATAGGCCTGCGGTCTCCAAACGTTCCAAACAAAGGGCCAGTTTACTGTCCTTCAGACTTTGGGAGAGGGGTAGACTGTGGCCAGCTGGAGTAGAAAATGTCTTATGTTAGTGGGTTTAAACAGTGCATTGTTGACATTAGGGGGAGGAATAATGTACCATCATTGGTGTCAGTGGGATGATTTGTGCCCCATGGTCATTGTCAGTGAGAGGAATAGTGCCCCATCATTGGTATCAGTGGGAGGAATAGCGCCCCATCATTGGTATCAGTGGGAGGAATAGTGCCCCGTCATTGGTATTAGTGGGAGGAATAGTGCCCCATCATTGGTATCAGTGGGAGGAATAGTGCCCCATCATTGGTATCAGTGGGAGGAATAGTGCCCTATCATTGGTATCAGTGGGAGGAATAGTGCCCCATCATTGGTATCAGTGGGAGGAATAGTGCCCTATCATTGGTATCAGTGGGAGGAATAGTGCCCCATCATTGGTATCAGTGGGAGGAATAGTGCCCCATCATTGGTATCAGTGGGAGGAATAGTGCCCCATCATTGGTATCAGTGGGAGGAATAGTGCCCCATCATTGATATCAGTGGGAGGAATAGTGCTCCATCATTGGTATCAGTGGGAGGAATAGTGCCCCATCATTGGTGTCAGTGAGAGGAATAGTGCCCCATCATTTGTATCAATGTGAGGAATAGTGCCCCATCATTGGCATCAGTGGGAGGAATAGTGCCCCATCATTGGCATCAGTGGGAGGAATAGTGCCCCATCATTGGTATCAGTGGGAGGAATAGTGCCCCATCGTAGGTATCAGTGGGAAGAATAGTGCCCCATCATTGGTGTCAGTGGGAGAAAGAGTGCCCCATCATTGGTGTCAGTGAGAGGAATAGTGCCCCATCATTGGCATCAGTGGGAGGAATAGTGCCCCTATTGTTGGTTTCAATGGGAGAAATAATGCCTTGTTGTTGATGTCAGTAACAGGAATTATGCCCCATTGTCGGTGTCAGTGGGAGGAATAGTGCCCCATCATTGGTGTCAGTGGGAGGAATAGTGCCCCATCATTGGTATCAGAGGGCGGAATAGTGCCCCATTTGTGGTGTTAGTGGGAGGAATAGTGCTCCACCATTGGTGTCAGTGGGAGGAATAGTACCCCATCATTGGTGTCAGTGGGAGGAATAGTGCCCCATCATTGGTGTCAGTGGGAGGAATAGTGCTCCATCATTGGTGTCAGTGGGAGGAATAGTACCCCATTGTTGGTATCAGTGGGAGGAATAGTGCCCTATTTTTGGTGTCAGTGGGAGGAATAGCGCCCCATTATTGGTGTCAGTGGGAGGAATAGTTCCCTATTTTTGGTGTCAGTTGGAAAAATATTACCCCATCATTGGTGTCAGTGGGAGGAATAGTGCCCCATCGTTGGTGTCAGTGGGAGGAATAGTGCCCTATTTTTGGTGTCAGTGGGAGGAATAGTGCCCCATCTTTGGTGTCAGTGGGAGGAATAGCACCCTGTTGTTGATTTCAGTAATAGGAATTATGCCCATCATTGGTATCAGTGGGAGGAATATGCAAGCAAAGGGCCGCATCCGGCCCCCGGGCTACACTTTGGAGACCACTGGCATAGACAGTCAGAAGTGACTCATGCAGTTAGCAGAGTAATGAGAGGTCAGCCAGAAACCACAGTGCTTTGGATTGAGACAAGTACACACTATAGGAGGATATGCTTTGTTCATTTTTTTTTCATTTCAGAGGTTTCTAACCAGTTTAAATGTTCCATGACTCATCCTCAATGTGTCCAGGGGTGTTCAGGTATAAATAAAGTTCTATCGTTCCGCCATTACATCAGTTGTATGTTTGCAGCCTCCGCCAACCATCATTCCCAGTGGCAGCTGAATAAGCAATCTGGAAAGGAAGAAAATCTACATATCATAAAATACTTAAAGATGATTTAAATTTTGTAATACTTTGCTGATAGCTGACTTTCACAGTTTAATCAATCAGCAACTTACTATAATCATTTTTTTAAAGTAATTTTAAAATTTCATTAGTATTCATTAATAGTTCCTCAAAGTGAAGCTACAGCAGAGAGCTGCAGTGCTGATTAAGGGTTCTCCTCATTATCCTTGTTATGAGGGAAAAGTGCTGAATGGAAGTATATACAGCAGATGTGTCTCTTCTCTTGCACAGGTTTGCACTTTCTGCCAGTGCTCTAATTATGTGCGATTTTCTACACAGCGCTCTTACCAGACATCGGGATAATATGGCGTAGCTGTCATCAGAGTGCTGTGTTTTTTATAGCCAAGAAATGGTTTTTAAAGTGAACTTGTTTGCAGGATTCCTACCTGTCATGGCTGAGGCTTCCATCCACCACAGCAGGCTTGCTGGTGCACACATACTGTGGATGTGACTTTTTATCGCCTTTTATGCTCCATTTGATATGATATAATATTCTGTGAATAATTTTCATGTTCCTGCCAGTTATTTATATCATATTTCATTTTTCTGTACACTAGCCCTGATGAAGGGGGAGGCATTTCCCCCGAAACACGTTGGCTTTTCTTGATAGACTTTATCAAATTAAAAAAATTGGTGTGAAACTCTTGAAGTGTCATGGCTGAGGCCCCCAACCACCACAGCAGACTTGCTTGTTTACACCTTTGCAGCTTCATGTACTGTTATGGGTCTGTCTGGAGCTAGTACTGCTTGAGGAGATGGCAGAGCCAGCCAGGTCTTACAGGTGACCACCTAGTGCACCATTATTTTTATTATTATTATTATTATCATTTTTATCACTTTTTATGCTCATTTGATATTAAATTCTACTAATAAATGGTATTCTCCTGACAGTTATTGATATCATGTTTAATTTTTTTATACATTAGCCCTGATGAAGGGGAGGCATTTTCTCTGAAACTTGTTGGCTTCTCTTGGTATTCTTTGTAAATTAAAAAATTGGACTGAAACTCTTGAAGTGTCATAGCTGAGGCCCCCAACCACCACAGCAGACTTGCTTGTGGACGCCTTTGTAGCTTCATGTACTGGGATGGGTCTGTCTGAAGCTAGTACTGTTTTGAGGAGATGGCAGAGCCAGCCAGGTCTTACAGGTGACCACCTAGTGCACCATTATTTTTATTATTATTATTATCATCATTTTTATCACTTTTTATGCTCATTTGATATTAATTTCTACTAATAAATGGTATTCTCCTGACAGTTATCATGTTTAATTTTTTTATACATTAGCCCTGATGAAGGGGAGGCATTTTCTCTGAAACTTGTTGGCTTCTCTTGATATTCTTTGTAAATTAAACAATTGGACTGAAACTCTTGAAGTTTCATGGATGAGGAACCCAACAACCACAGCAGACTTGCTTGTGCACATCTCTGCAGCTTCTGCGGCTCACCCTCTGACAATGTGCGTGGCACGTAACGCATAAGGAGGAGCCTGCTCGCGCCATTGACTTTGCGCCGTCGGAGCATCGTGGAGCTCCGGCGGCCATTTCCTTCTAGGGACGGTTAGTGTTTTGTTGCTATCTGCCATTCCTATTGATATCCATTGGATGCATCCTTTGTTCTTTCAAATAAAATTTGCTTTATTCAAACTTTATCACACTATGGGCACCTTTTTGCTTTAACCCCGCATGGGGAGTACTTTTTTCCAGCTGTGTTACTCCGAATCCATCCAGAGTGGGAGGTTTCTACTACTGTAAAAGTAACACCCATACATCCCTTAAGGGGAACTCTGTGTCGGAGCCTAAATTGCTGTGATCCTGGACCTGCCTGATCTAAAGAGGGATACTCTTCCAAGGGCTGAACCAAATGTACACTTCCAGTGACACCAGGGAATAATATTCATACACCGCACTGTATCAAGTGTAGTTCCGGTGAGTGGGCATTTCTTACATTCCTTATTGAGGAACATCCACTGATCGGGAATTACTGAGGACTATTAATTTAAGCGCTGCACTATTTCTTTGATACTATTTATTGAGGTTTTACTGGTTGCCTTGAGTGTACAGCTGCTGAACTGATTAGCGCTCACTTTTTTACTCTGTTTACCAATGTTGGCTTCTCTTGGTGTTCTTTGTAAATTAAAAATTTGGACTGAAAGTCTTGAAATGTCATGGCTGAGGCCCCAAACCACCATAGCACACCTTTGCACCATCATGTACTGTGATGGGTCTGTCTGGAGCTAGTACTGCTTTCAGGGGATGGCAGAGCTTGCATTCAATACTCTTGCAGGTGACCACCAAGTGCACTATTATTATTTTTTTATTATTATCACGTTTATCACTTTTTCTGCTCATTTGATATTATATTCTACTAATAAATGTTATGCTCCTGCCAGTAATTTATATCATGTTTCATTTTTTCTATACGCTAGCCTTGATGAAGGGGAGGCATTTTCCCTGAAACACGTTGGCTTCTCTTGATACTCTTTGTCAAGTAAAAATTTAGACTGACACTTTTTAAGTGTCATGAACTTTATACTGGGTGTTCTTTGAGAAATCTAAAGAGGTACTGAAGTCAAAACTTTTTTTTTTAATTTTGGATAGAGTAAGGGAGGGTTATAACCTCTGTTAGGTTTTTTTTACATCTCTGCCCCATTGGGGAGATTTCTCTTCACTTCTTGTCCTGTAGCCAACACAGGAAGTGAAAGAAAATCCCTCCAAAGTGAAAGTATTTTTGTTATTATTATCATGTTGTTTTTTTTACATATGTGCCCCATTGGGGAGATTTCCCCTTACTTCCTGTCCCAAAGTGAATCCCTCCAAAGTAAAAGTGAGTATTTTTGTTATTATTGTCATGTTTTTCACTTTTTATGCTCATTTTTTCTTATATTCTACTAATAAATGTTATGCTTCTGACAGTTATTTTTATCATGTTTCATTTTTTTATACATTAGCCCTGATGAAGGGGAGGCAATTTCCCTGAAATACGTTGGCTTCGCTTGATATTCTTTGTAAATTAAAAATTTGGACTGAAACTTTTTAAGTGTCATGGCTGAGGCTCCCATCTACCACAGAGCCGACATGTTTGTGCACACTTTTGCAGTATCATGCACTGTGATGGGTGTGTCAGGAGCTAGCACTGCTTTCAGGAGATGGAGAGCCAGCATTCAATACTGAATGGTTGCCTCCACTCTTACAAGTGACCACCTAATGCACAACACTTTTATAATTATCATGTTTATCACTTTTTTTCTCCATTTGATATGATATTCTACAAATAACTTTTATATTCCTGCCAGTCATTTCATGTTTCAAGGTGCAGCTAATTATATTCTTTTAAGAAAGGTCCAGATTACTGTCCCTCAGACTTTAGGAGAGCCGGACTGTGGCCAGTGAGAGTAGAAAATTCCCCAGTGTCAGTGGGAATAGAGAATGACTCGGACTCTTTGGTGAACAAGAGTAAAAACAATTACATAATGCCTGTGATCAGCAGGAGAAGATATAATAGACCATCATTGGTGTTAGCTGAAGAAATAGTGTCCCATCAGTTGTATTAGTTGGAGAAATAGTTCTCCGTCGTTGGTGTCAGTGGGAGGAATAGTGCCCTATTTTTGGTGTCATTGAGAAGAACAGTGCCCCATTGTTGGTGTTATTGGGAATAATAGTGCCCCATTGTTGGTGTCAGTGGGAGGAATAGTGCTCTATTATTGGTGTCAGTGGGAGGAATAGTGCCCTATCATTGGTATCAGTGGGAGGAATAGTGCTCCATCATGGGTGTCAGCAGGAGGAATAGTACCCCATCATTTACATGAGTTAAAGGAATAGTGCCCCATTGTTGGTTTCAGTGGAAGGAATAGTGCCCTATGGTTGGTGTCAGTTGAAGAAATGGTGCCTCATTGCTGGTGTTAATGGAAGGAATATTCCCCCATCATTGGTGTCAGTGGGAAGAATAGTGCCCCATCATTGATATTAGTTGGAGGAATAGTGCACCATTGTTGGTGTCAGCAGAAGGAATAGTGCCCTATCATTGGTGTCAGTGGAAGAAATGGTGCCCCATTGTTGGTGTCAGTGAAAGATAGTGACCCATCATTAGTGTCAGTGGAAGGAATAGTGCCCCCTCATTGGTGTCAGTGAAAGGAATAGTGCCCTATTGTTGGTGTCAGTGGAAGATAGTGTCCCATCATTAGTGTCAGTGGAAGGTATAGTGCCCCATCATTGGTGTCAGTAGAAGAAATGGTGCCTCATTGTTGGTGTCAGTAGAAGATAGTGTCCCATCATTAGTGTCAGTGGAAGGAATAGTGCCCCATTATTGGTGTCAGTGAAAGAATAGTGCCCTATTGTTGGTGTCAGTGGAAGAAATGGAGCCTCATTATTGTTGTGAGTGGAAGAAATAAATAGTGGCTCATATCAGTAGTAGAAACAGTGCCCCAAAGGCCAGATAAAGGCCAGGAGAGGGCTGCATCTGGCCCTCAGGCCGCAGATATACAGTAATGTGTATGTATATGGGGTTGATTTACTAAACCTGGAGAGTGCAGTATCTGGTGAAGCTGTGCATGGTAGCCAATCAGCTTTTATCTTCAGCTTGTTCAATTAAGCTTTGGCAATAAAACTTGGAAGCTGATTGGTTTCTATGCAGAGCTGCACCAGATTTTGTATTGTTCAGTCTTAGTAAATCAATATATATGCAGTATATATATCTTTTAGATTGTAAGCTCCATGACCCGGGTCCTTCTATTCCTTCTGTACTGAAATGTATTATAATTATACTGTCTCCCTTATATTGTAAAGCGCTGCGCAAACTGTTGGCGCTATATAATTCCTGTATAATAATAATATATAAATATTGTATAATAATAATATATAATTCCTGTATAATAATAATAATAATATATAAATACTGTATAATAATAATAATATATAAATCCTGAATAATAATAATATATAAATGCTGTATAATAATAATATATAAATACTGTATAATAATAATATATAAATACTGTATAATAATAATAATAATAATATATAAATACTGTATAATAATAATAATAATATATAAATACTGTATAATAATAATATATAAATACTGTATAATAATAATATATAAATCCTGAATAATAATAATATATAAATGCTGTATAATAATAATATATAAATACTGTATAATAATAATATATAAATCCTGTATAATAATATTATATAAATACTGTATAATAATAATAATAATAATATATAAATACTGTATAATAATAATATATAAATACTGTATAATAATAATATATAAATCCTGTATAATAATATTATATAAATACTGTATAATAATAATAATAATAATATATAAATACTGTATAATAATAATATATAAATACTGAATAATAATAATAATAATATATAAATCCTGAATATTAATAATAATATATAAATCCTGTATAATAATAATCATAATAATATATAAATCCTGTATAATAATAATAATAATAATATAATATAAATATATATGCAGTATATGTTACTGCAATGTACACATTAAAATTAATCTTTATGTTGTCTATTAAAAACATCTCCATCATATTTGAATCTAGTGTAGTCAGTAAATTGAAAAACTCCACCTAGTTTCTCCGCATGTATTCCACACCACTGCATACTGATTGGTTGCTGTGAGTAACGGGCAGTTTTCCATGCAGTAGTTTTAATAAATATCTCCAGTTATTCGTCTTTGGCCACGGGCAATCGTCAGATGCAGTGGCATGCATTCTCATTACATAGAAGCCGGCACATATTGATTTTCGGGCCGGACACCGAGCAATCCAATACACTGCTCTGTCTTGTGCAGAATTCTCTTTGAAGTTGCTTATCCTCTGGCACAGTAAAGGGATTGTAAAGTTATTAGGTTACAGATGTTTATGATGCAGTAAAACCTCTCTCTGCTGTTGATTTTCTGGCAAAATATTTGAAAACAAGAGATTTTTCAGACACCCAAATAAAATCCCATGAATCGTATTTATTTGCATCTCAGTAAATGTTATTTTTGTAGAGGTGGCTGAGAGTTCAGAGACACGTTTGCTAGGAAAACACGATTTTATGATAATCTGCGGCGGATATAGGATTTCACCATCAAATATAGAGTATCAGTTAAAGTAACACTAGGATTATTTTTTATGATGTGAAAAAAAAGTTTGTATATTCATTGTCAATGGGAGGGAAACTTGCTGCTGCCCTGCCTCTCCCCCTTTTCTGTGCAAAGCCATTCACTGGGAAAACCAATGTAATGCTGTTTCTCTTCCCTTCCCATATGGAAGAAAATTATATTTTAAATATATGTTAAAAATAGTCTTCCCAAATATATTGACATACGGTATATTTGAAATGCTACAATTTTGGCCACATTCAATATATTTAAAAAAAAAATTATATATATATTTATATATATGTACTGCATTTTTATTACAAAATATATGAAAAATATTTTTAAAAATACATTTCAAATATACTGTATATTTAAAAATACAAATCTACATTTTTGGAATGCATTTACAAATATATGTGTCTAAATTGTCCTTAATATGTGTATGTATGAATGTGAGTTAGGGACCTTAGATTGTACACCCCTTGAGGGTTAGGGACTGATGTCAATGTACAATATATATGTAAGAGCGCTGCGTAAATTGATGGCGCTATATAAGTACCTGAAATAAATAAATAAATATGTAAAAATATATGTTAAAATTACTTTTTATATGTTAAAAAAAAACTTAAGAATATATTTAAAAAAAAACAAACATTTTTTAACATCTAAAAAAAGTCATTTTAACACACAGACACATGTGAATGGACACATGGAGCAGCGGGTGCTCCCATAGCAAGCTTCTTGCTGTAGGGGCACCCGAAAGGAGGGAGGGGCCAGGAGAGCCTACGGGGGACCTGAGAAGAGGAGGATCCATGCTGCTGTGTGCAAAACCACTGTACATGGCAGGTAAGTATAGACATGTTTGGTATTTTCCAAAAATAAAATAAAATCAACCTTTAGAATTGCTTTACGTTGCATAATCAAGCATTCCATACCATAATTTTTATGTAATAAATGTGCAAATTGCCACGTGTTGCCTTTAAATTCAGTAGATCTTGCAATAAAAATGCAGGCAAAACAAAGAACATGTCCTTGCCCAACATTTCTTAAAGAAACAAAAAATAAAACCACAATGGATTGCTCCACAGTTGCATCAGTTATATGAGATTTCTGTACTTGTCGTGATGAATAGAAGGACAATGAGCGGATCATTTCATTAGCCTTGGAAAAGTCTTTTATTTGTAAATATAATTGACTGGCTTGCTTTTCATGTCCTCTCAAAACATTTGTTAGTGGTAAGCA
The DNA here is from genome assembly GCF_062004578.1 of Staurois parvus. NCBI lineage: Eukaryota > Metazoa > Chordata > Amphibia > Anura > Ranidae > Staurois > Staurois parvus. The sequence continues at coordinate 5,495,467 of NW_028317965.1, read as the reverse complement.
AGCGCTTTTTTCCTCTAAAATTTACTTTGGTTAACCACTTCCTGTCCAGCCCATGTATATAAACGGCCGGACGGTGGCAGTGCAGGGGCGGGTGGCAGTTTATAAATGGCCTTCCCGCCCCCTGCTTGTGCACGGTCCCTAGGAGCGTGCAGCACCGAAATCTGGTGCCCGCTGTGTCCTCCTGACACAGTGGACCACCGATCATTGTGCGCGACTTCTGTGCGAGGTCCCGATCATGTGATTATGGATTGGCCAATCAATGATCACATGAAGAGTAGTAAGCAAGATGTCACTTCTGACATCATTGCTTACTACGTGTGAAATCTGTGAATGATCACAGAGATCACATGGTACAATACTATTCACAACAGTTTTGTACCATGTAACAAGCTGTGACCAATCACAGCTCTCACAGTATTTCTCAATGGCTGCAAGAATGCAGCCAGAGAGAAGGAGAAATTATTGCGTTTACAGCCTTTATGGGCGTAAAAGCAATCAGTGTAAAAAAAAAAGAAAAAATCTTCATCACCCCTCACAAGTAGTACAGTGTCACTATGGTGACACTGTACTGTTGGGGTGACAGTATGTAGAAAAAAAACCCCATAAATAATAATATAAAAAATTTAAATAAAAATGTAAAATATTTTGTAAAAAATTATAATTGTTGGTTATAAACTAGTTTGGGTTATTTTTTTTTTAATAAAAAGATAACTGAATACATTTTGGCCAAGATTTCTGAAGAAAGATTTTTTATTTGCAAAATTTTATGCAGCCAGAGAGAAGGAGAAATTATTGCTTTTACAGTCTTTATGGGTGTAAAAGCAATCTGTGTAAAAAAAATAATCTTTATAACCCCTCACAAGTAGTACAGTGTCACTATGGTGACACTGTACTGCTAGGGTGACAGTATGTAAAAAAAAAAATAATAATAATAATATAAAACAATAAAATAAAAATGTAAAAAAAACTTTAGAAAAATTATAATTTTTGATTATAAACTAATTTGGGTTATTTATTTTTTTTACTAAAAAGATAGCTGAATACATTTTGGCCAAGATTTCTGAAGAAAGATTATTTACTTGCAAAATTTTATAAGAAAAACACTTTTTTGCAAAATGTTTGGACTTTTTCATTTATATAGCAAAAAAAATAAAAATCCCAGTGGTGAATAAATACCACCAAAATACATTTTTATCTGTCTCAAAAAATGCTAAAAAATTCATATGGGTACAGTGTTGCATGACCGCGCAATTGTCATTCAAAGTGTGACAGCGCTGAAAGCTGAAAATTGGCCTGGACAGGAAGGGGGTAAAAGTGTCCGGACTTGAAGTGGTTAACTAGTGGTCCATGGTGATTGGATGTTCTTCAAAAAAAGGTGGATATTCCACATATACAGTATTTGTCTTATATCAGTAAAGAATATATGGTGCTGAAACTACCTAAAAAAATGCTTTATGAAAAGAACCTCACGTCAGGTGGTGCCTGTAGGGGTAACATGAAACAACAAGTTGCGTTGTACGGTGTCATAAGCCTGCATATTGAAGACCTTAGCCTGCTTGTTAACCCCTCGCCCTCCAAAAGATTTATCCCCTTTCCTGACCAGGCCATTTTTTGTGATACGGCTGTGCATTACTTTAACTGACAATTGTGCGGTTATGCAACACTGCACATAAATAATATATATGTATATATTTGATCACCTCTACGTATTTTATTTTTTGTGCTATAAACAAAAAAAATCCGACAATTTAGAAAAAAAAACAATATTTTTGACTTTTTGCTATAAAACATATACAATAATAAAATAAAATAAAAATTCTTCATAAATTTAGGCCAAAATGTATTCTGCTAAATGTCTTTGCTAAAAAAAATTATGTATATTAATTGGTTTACGTGATAGTTATAGCGTCTACAAATGGTGTATATATACTGCATTTAAAAAAAAATGAATACTAGTAATAGCGGCGATCAGCAACTCCGGGACTGCTGTGGGCATTCTGACACTGGATGGGAACTAACTGCCACTGACATCCCAAGTGACACTAATACAGTGATCAGTGCTAATAAAAAGCACTGACACTGTACTAATGACATTGGGCAAGAAGGGGTTAACATCTGGAGTGATCAAAGGGTTAACTGTGTGCTGGGTGCTGTTTTACTTGGGAGACATGCTGCTTTGTATCTCTCTGCTGTGCAGAGAGATACAAAGTAGCATGTCCATATGACAGGAGAGAGATCTGTGTTGTTTACACACTGATCTTTTCCCTCTTAGCCCTGTCGTCGATCACCGAGTCCTGGAATAGCCAGCCGGGACCTGGTGATTGACATATCCAGCAGCCAATAGCGGCAAGGGTAGGGCGATGCGTGCGCCCCCAAATTGGAAATGCGAAATCGCGGATATTTACGTGATTTTGGGCAACCCAGCCTCCCTGTAGCAGTATATCTGCTATGGGGTGCCTCTTAAGTGGTTTAAAGTGATTGCACAGCTTATGTTTTTGTTTTATTAAAATACAAGTACTATACTTAACTTTTCTGTGCAATTTCCTGCAACCAAAGGTTCACCCATCATCCCAGACAGTGTTGACAGGGGAAGCCCTCCCGTCAAGCCATTGTGTTCTCCCGGTGGGTGGGCGGGGGAAGCCATCCCCACCAGGACAACACAGTGCTTATTGCTAGTAGCCATACCATGTTGGGTTGAGTAATAAACATATTTGAGGTCTCTAGTACAGCCCATATGGAATAAAAATATATTTGAAAAGTATTCTTCCCAAATATATTGACATATATTTGAAATGCTACATTTTTGGCCATATTCAATATATTTCAAAATATATTTCAATTAAAATATATATATATATATATATATATATATATATATATATTTACAAAATATATAAAAAATATTTTTTAAAATACATTTCAAATATATTGTATGTCTTTAAAAATACAAATCTACATTTTTGGAATACATTTACAAATATATGTAAAAATGACTTTTTTATATGTTAAAAAAATCTGAAGTATATATTTTCAAATTTATATATTATTAAAATGTAGCATTTCAAATATATTATTATACATTATTATTATAAAGGATTTATATAGCGCCAACGGTTTGTTCAGCGCTTTACATTATAGCGGGAGACAATACAGTAACAATACAGTTCAATACAAGAGGAAATTGAGGGCCCTGCTCCTGGGAGCTTACAATCTAAGAGCATGCCAATATATTTGGGAAGAATATTTTTAAAATATATTTCAAATATATTTTTCTTCCATGTGGGAGTGAGCGACTTCCATTTCTTCTTTTAGAGAATTTGCATAGCAGAAACAAGCACAAGGGCCAGTTCTCATTAAATGTTAGTACCATCCCTTGTGCTGATTTTTTTTTTCCTAGATTTTTTTTTCTGCATGGATAAACACAAATTCAGTTGTATCATTAGACAAGACTGTTTCCTGTGTGATTAGCATTGGTGGTAGAGATTCTTATTTTTATCCTGAGGGCAAATGTCGCCCGTTGCTGTACAGCTTGCTCCATGTGTACATTCAGTTAATCACGCAGCTATAAGTAATCAGCATGAGCTTACTTTTTTGTTTTGCAACATTGATTCCTGGGCTAGAAAGCGGTACAGTTAATGTTGACTATTACATTCTGGTTTTCAATATAAAAATGTTAATCAAGAGACTCTCTGCTTTTTAAAATATGGTGCATAAAGGGTGCTAACCTGCAGCAGCCGATCACAATGACTTTAGTAGGCTAAAACTCACTCCAGTAGACTAAAGCCAGCCACAGATGGAACCATCCAATTCGATCCATCTATAGGCAGGCTGGCCGTACTGAAGTTGATCCATCGATCGATTTTATTACAACCAACCTGTCAGATTATTTTTTTATGTGATCGCTGCCGGTGGCTATAGCCGCCAACAGTGATAATTATGTTCTGCCAGCAGGGAAGGCCTGCAGAACACAATAGTGCTGAGGGAGGGATTCCCTCGTCAACACTGACTGTGTTGATGAAGGAATCGAGCAATTTTCTTTCCTCTTACCTGTGGTGCGTGATCTATGAGCTTTTATTTACTAAAATGTAGACTTTACAAATACTTTAATGCCCACAGCCTGGGCAAAGTCGCACTTTTTATTTTGTATTTTTATTTATTTAAGGTACTTATATAGCGCCATCAATTTATGCAGCACTTTACATATATATTGTATATTTGAAAATCTATCTCTTCAGGGAAACCTATCCCGCCTTCAGCTAATAACCGAATCTTCTATTCCTCCTACCAGTCCATCCCCCACAGTTTTTACCTTTTGTACCACCAGCCCCTCCCTCTTAGATTGTAAGCTCCAAGGATCAGGGCCCTCCTAACCAGGGGCGGACTGGCCATTTGGAAACTTGGGCACTGCCCGTGGCCCGGGGTCAGTAGGGGGCCCCATGTGATGCCCATGGTACCTTTTTCATAAGCTTTTTTGAGTTTGGGCAAGGACACAGGGGCCCCATGATCCCCTATTGCCCCCCGGGGTCAGTAGGGGGCCCCATGAGATGCCCCTGGTACCTTTGTCATAGGCTTTTTTGAGTTTGGGCAAGGACACAGGGGCCCCATGATCCCCTATTGCCCCCCGGGGTCAGTAGGGGGCCCCATGAGATGCCCCTGGTACCTTTTTCATAGGCTTTTTTAAGTTTGGGCAAGGACACAAGGGCCCCATGATCCCCTATTGCCCGGGGGCCCCACGAGTTGTCAGTACGCCCCTGCTCCTAACCCTCTTGTATTGAACTGTATTGTTGCTGTATTGTCTCCCTTTATATTGTAAAGCGCTGAGCAAACTGTTGGCGCCATATAAATCCTGTATCATAATAATGAATTCACATCAGTCCCTAACCCTCAAGGGGCGTACAATCTAAGGTCCCTAACTCACATTCATACATACACATATTAGGGCCAATTTAGACAGGATTCAATTAACCTCCCAGCATGCCGTTGGAGTGTGGGAGGAAACTAGAGTACCCAGAGGAAACCCACACAGGCAGAACATGCAAATTCTAGGCAGGTGGTGCCATGGTTGGGATTTGAACCAGCGACCCTAGTACTGCCAGGTGGAAGTGCAAATCATCAAGCCACTGTGCTGCCTGCTTTAAATTGTATTTCCCTTTCACATATGAAAAATCCTCTCCATAAAAATGAGTATAACATATTTTAATAATGGAGGATTCCCGTCCCCATCAGCAGTGCTTGGCGCTGGTTACCTACAAGTTAAGAGCCTCTACTGTATACACTTGTATTGATTTTACTATTAGTGTGATTTTTAATTTTGATATCTCACAACAAAGCATAGCACACGGCTTTGAAACAATTGGCCCAGAGGTATGTAGATTAATGACCTAAATCTATGCTAATAAATGTATTTAATACAAATTCGAACATGTGGAAAGTCTGTAGGGGATTCTTAAAAAATGAATTAATTGTCAGGAACCACACAGAACAAGAGTGGCCTCGTTTTTACAACCCATGGGACTTGTGTGCAGGCAGTACTTCCACATACTGTACACTGGAAGATGTGAAAAGGGGAGAGAGGAGAATCTTGGATTTTATTTTACATTTTGTTCTAAAAGAAGAACGTTCATCTGAAGTTCATAAAAAATTAACACTTGTCTTACCTAATTTAGGACTTCTGGATAAGCCACACTTCATATGCCTTAGCCCATATGCTAAAATGAAAATCAGTAAATATTTTGCTGTGTTTCTGTTGTCTTATAATTGCTGTATGCTGGCACTGTCTTGTGAGTGCAGATTTATCATAATATACTATCTATATTAGAATATGTTGTGTTTGTTCTCCAGTCTTGCACAGCTAAGACATACTGAGGAAGACGACTTCCCAAGGAGAGGTGGTATTGAGGTTATATAACCAGCTTGTTGACCACATCTATAGAGTATGAAATATAATATTTCTCTGATATGATTTGGTAAATGAAGAGCTCTTACCCAGAAGTGAAAAGTTTAACACAACAACCAAAATTTATTGGTCAATAGGATGAAGGTCTAAACTAACACAATCTATTTAGTTACATAAAAGAAACATTATTAAGAAAGCTAGAACATAATACAAAATACAAAGAGTGAGACAGAAAAGACATAAGACAAACATTTAGATACAAGTGCAAGGGATTACCATGATTACCATGGAACTGGACATAAAAGTTCCATTCCCTTCCTCTGGTGTTCCAAAGAGAGCCTGTCTCTCTCTCCCTCTCCCCCCTCTCTCTCTCCCCCCTATCTCTCTCCCTCTCTCTCTCCCCCATCTCTCCCCCCCTCCCTCCCCCCTCTCTCCCTCTCCCCCCCTCTCTCCCTCTCTCTCCCCTCTCTCTCCTTCTCTCTCTCTCCCTCTCTCCCCCCCTCTCCCCCCTCTCTCTCCCCCTCTCTCTCCCCCCTTCCCCCTCTCTCACTCTCCCCCTCTCTCTCCTTCTCCCCCTCTCCCCCCCTCTCTCTCTCTTTCTCTCTCAACCCCCCTCTCTCTCTCGTCCATAGTTATATGCCTCTCTTCCATTCATTTTCATAGAATATCTCTGTTTGGTTGGCCAGTCTGTTCCCATTCATAATTGGCTAACTTCAAATCCCCTGTATTTAGCATACACCAACCCCCTTTAAGGCAAATCTTGGCACACCCTTTATGGAATTTAAGCATGCCAGTTCATGAACTTTTCCTGGGAAACTAAGTATTCATGAAAGGCTGGCCACCTTCATTGCATATCTAAATGAGGTGTCCTTTGAAGTGCAAATTTGGAAGCCAACAGGTCTGTACAATTGTTGGATAAACTAACTCTGGCAAGGAACTGTCTGAAAGAGGATTCTTAGCAAAGACTTGTTTTATACAGTAAGTAAGGTGTAATTAATTTAATATTCCCATTGGGCAACTATAGTATCTATAGAACAGGAATTTATGGGAATACATATTGCACACCCACACTGATAAAGCTCTAACTGAAATATATAATAATTACAATATTATTTACAGTGTTTAGCCCCCCTGGAGGTATTCCCGAGTGTAGCTCGGGGTAAAGTTTCAGCACCACAAGTGGTAACCCCGAGCTACACTCAGGAATACACTGTGGCGTTGCTCCGGGATCTTTTCTGCACTTACCTTGTCCTTCGCTCCCGCGATGTCCCCCCTGCAGCGTCCCCGGCCATGTCCTCTGGCCATGTCCTCCGGCCGATGCCGGCATCTGTCTTCCAGGTTCCGTTCCCTGCGAGTGTCGGGACGTACGGGGGACGGAACTGGAATTTTAAAAATGTCAAAATGTGACATTCACTAAATTCACTAAAATCACATAGTATAACATTCCTGTATCAAACCATTTCACATACATTTTGTCCCGAGTGCTTTGTCCTGCGCCCTGCCTGTATTTGTTACTGTTCTTTCTACCTGGAAACTGAGAAACGCCACGGCGTCCAAAAAGCGTCCCTTTAGGTCAAAATCGGTTTTAGACCGGCTAGAGAACAGCGATAGTAAATCAGAACCACTTGCAGAATTGAGCGATAATGATTCGTGGGGGAAATTCAGACATTGAAAACGATTCTGCGACTGAGCTCAGTGATGTGCGAACTTGGCGCTTTATTTCAAATTTCAGTGTTTTTGGTTTGATTATATTATTGAAATAAATGTATTATTATTATATTATTATTTTTATTATTCTTTATTAAATTATAATTTATGATTTTGTGTTTCAAATTTTAACATATTCGGGATGTTTACTAGACTCTTGTTCAGACAGATTTCAGTGAGTTATTCCTAAGAATTACAGTCCTACAATTAAAAAACTACATATTTCTATGCAAAACAAAATGTACCACTTTGAGCACAGAAATACTGAAATAATCAGACCGCTAAGGAAGTTAATAGAGATTTCACATAAACTCATTATCAAAAAAGCTTAAATGCATAGGATGTGCCGAAAAATGTATAAATAATTTAAATGAATATAAGGTCGACTTTTTTTTTACCATACAGTTCAATTTCAAATATTTAAAATAAAATACATAAATATATTTTTTTATGCTTAGCAACTGTTCTCAAACTGATGTTCATTCTGGTCCAGGCATTGCTGATAATGCAAAGCGATATAAATGCAAATAATTGTATTTGCTATTTGGAACATTCTCTTTCAAAGGCTACTCTTAATTAAGTGTTCCTGCATGGCGACCACTTCCTGTTATCTCACATATATATTCTTATTATTATAGCCAAATTTACCACCCTAACTCCTCCCACAGTTTTTACACTACATAGAGAGTAATATACCGAAACGTGCGGATTGTTCCCGATTGGTGTGCTATTACTTTGTGGAACGTTTTGCCGAATGGTTCTCGAAATATCGGCGTTTTTGTGGTGAAATTGGTCTCATAGGAATGAATGGTGGAATGTTCAAAACTAGAGTGGGAGCTGACAAAAGCTAGAGTGTGAGCTGAAAAATCAGGACATGATTTCTAAACTGCCATCACTCCCTCGATTTCAAGCCCACCTGCACAAATCAAAAGTTGAAATGCATTTCTCACTCTATCAAGCTTGCCATGTGCACTTTTTAAATGTGATCAATCAATTGGTTAGTGTAATGTTTACTATCTTTACTCACTCCAAACACTCCATAAAGTTACTCTGGCCACTCCAACCACACAACAGTTACTCCGCCCACTCCAACCACACAACAGTTACTCCGCCCACTCCAACCACACAACAGTTACTCCGCCCACTCCAACCACACAACAGTTACTCCAGCCACTCCACCCAGTTAATCCGCCCACTCCAGTTGTAGACTACTGGTGGAGGCAAGAACATTTCACACAATGTTCCCAGAAATTGTAGCTTTTCTAGTTCAGCAACATTTGCCGATTTTGTAGCATTTATTTATTTATTTCAGGTACTTATATAGCGCCATCAATTTACGAAGTGCTTTACATATATATTGTACATTCACATCAGTCCCTAACCCTCAAGAGGTGTACAATCTAAGGTCCCTAACTTACATTCATACATACACATATTAGGGCCAATTTAGACAGGATCCAATTAACCTACCAGCATGTCTTTGGAGTGTGGGAGGAAATCGGAGTACCCAGAGGAAACCCACGCAGGCACAGGGAGAACATGCAAACTCCAGGCAGGTGGTGCCATGGCTGGGATTCGACCCAACGACCAATAAACTTTATCTTTTAGAAATCCCCATAAGGAACAGTGGTATGAGGTCTGGTGAATGTGGAGGGAACCTCTTCACCTAATTCATCTGTTTGGCAGATTCTTACCAGGATAGGAAGGTACATTATGATGGTAGGGTGAGGGAATTCCATCTTGGAAATAAAACTCATCATCTCCGAAATCTTCTTGAATACTTGGCATGCCAGATTCCAGCAACAAGTTCAAATAAATGGACCAGTTAAAGTACCATCAGAAAAAGAAATGGTCCAATGAATCCAGTTGCTGACAAGCAACGAAACGCTGTCACTCCTGGTAAATTAACATGATGTTCCTCCATATTATGTGGATTCTGAGGTGCCCTGTACATGCAATTGTGGTTGGTAATTGAACCAGGTTCTAGGTATACAAAAAGTACTTAAAATTTGAAAGTGAACTGTATGGTCATAAATACTGATTTTTTTTAATCATTCAAATTCTGTATATATTTTTTTGGATGTCTTGTACAGTAGTTAGCGGAGCATTAAAGAAGAACCCCATTTATGTTTATTGTTTAGCTTTCATCCTCCTTCCTATCTTAATTTGAAAAATATATATATATATTGTCAAGTATTGTTCGCTGCACTTACGTCCTTGGATGATTATCTTTCACTGCTCACGCTACCTGATGTAGCAGTCCTGGCATCTGAAAGCCGTGGTCTTCTGAAGGTTGGGAGAATTTTTTTTTTTAATTTAATTTAATGTATTTATTACAGGTATTTATATACTGACGACAATTTACACAACACTTTACATATGTGCTAGGTTCGCACTTGTAGGTGGTTGCAGGTGTGGGGCAGCTTGTAAATCACACCTGTTCCCACACCCGCAGCCAAATCTAATTGCTTGTTTGCAGACACGCGGGACTGACATTCATTTTTAATGGCATTCCCAACTCATCTGAAAACGCATTGCACTTGTGGTGGTGGGAAATGACAGGATCTATTGAAAATGCAGGCACAGCAACCTCATTGTACATTCCCATCAGTCCCTGCCCTCAAGAAGCTTAGTATCTAAGGCCTCCTTACTCAACCAGGGTCCCATGGAACTTTAAACCTCCCTAGCGGTCTGATTATGTCGGTATTTCTGTGCTCAAAGCGGTACATTTTTTTGCATGGAAATATGTCGTTTTTTTATTGTAGGACTGTAATTCTTAGGAATAACTCACTGAAATCTGTCCGAACAAGAGTCTAGTAAACATCCCCGGTATGTTACAATTTGAAACACGAAATCATAAATTATAATTTAATAAATAATCATAAAAAATAATAATATAATAATAATAAATTTAATTCAATAATATAATCAAACCAAAAACACTGAAATTTGAAATAGAGCGCCAAGTTCGCACATCACTGAGCAAAGTCGCAAAATCGTTTTCAGTGTCTGATGACGAATTTCCCCCACGAATCATTATCAGTCAATTCTGCAAGTGGTTCTGATTTCCTATCGCTGTTCTCTAGCCGGTCTAAAACCGCTTTTGACCTAAAGGGACGCTTTTTGGATGCCATGGACGTTTCTCAGTTTCCAGGCAGAAAGAACAGTAAAAATGCAGGCAGGGCGCAGGACAAAGCAGTAGGGACAAAATGTATGTGAAATGGTTTGATACAGGAATTTTATACTATGTGATTTTAGTGATTTTAGTGAATGTCACTTTTTGTCATTGTCAAATTTCCCACTGTTCTGTCCCCGTACGTCCCGACGCTCGCAGGGGATGGAACCCAGATGACAGATACCGGCATCCGCCGGAGGACATTGCCGGGGACACTGCAGGAGGGACATCGCGGGAGCGCAGGACAAGGTAAGTGAAGAACAGATCCCGGAGCAACGCCGCATGGTAAGCCCGAGTGTAGCTCGGGGTTACCGCTTGTGGTGCTGAAACTTTACCCCGAGCTACACTCAGGAATACCGCCAGGGGGGTTAAGGTTCCTCCAGAGGTTGCTAAGGGTTCCTTGATCAATGAGCAATTTCTGCATTTCAGATAAGCTACCACTGACACCAATCTTTTTAGCTATCTGTAAGGGTTTTTCCATTGACCAGAAATGTAAGGAGCATTATTCTCTCTAACCATCATGCTAATATTCTATGTGCTGAAAATATAGTAATTTTTAGCAGAGGTTCCATGAGGGCAGAAATTTATTTCAAAGGTTCTTCATTTAAAAGGTTGAGATAGGCTGGTCTAAGGTCCCCATCTCAAATTCAAACATACTCATACTAGGGCGATTTTACACAGGAACCAATTAACCTAGCATCATGTCTTCGGAGTTCCCAACGTACACCTTTATAGATAATAGAGCAAGTTGTAGCAACCACTGGCTGGACTCCGGAAACAGCACAGATTAACCGCTTCAGTTCCGGGCACTTTCACCCCCTTCCTGTCCAGGCCAATTTTCAGCTTTCAGCGCTATCACACTTTGAATGACAATTGCGCGGTCATGCAACACTGTACCCGTATAAATTTTTTAGCATTTTTTTGAGACAGATAAAACTTTATTTTGGTGGTATTTATTCACCGCTGGGATTTTTATTTTTTTGCTATATAAATGAAAAAGTCCAAACATTTTGCAAAAAAAAGTGTATTTCTTATACAATTTTGCAAATAAATAATCTTTCTTCATAAATGTATTCAGCTATCTTTTTAGTAAAAAAAAATAAAATAACCCAAATTAGCTTATAATCAAAAATTATAATTTTTCTAAAGTTTTTTTTACATTTTTATTTTATTGTTTTATATTATTATTTATTTATTTTTTTACATACTGTCACCCTAGCAGTACAGTCACCATAGTGACACTGTACTACTTGTGAGGGGTTATAAAGATAATTTTTTTTTACACGGATTGCTTTTACACCCATAAAGACTGTAAAAGCAATAATTTCTCCTTCTCTCTGGCTGCATTCTTGCAGCCATTGAGAAATACTGTGTGAGCTGTGATTGGTCACAGCTTGTCACTTGGTACAAGGCTGTTGTGAATAGCCTTGTACCATGTGACCTCTGTAATCATTCACAGATTTCACTAGTAGTAAGCAATAATGTCAGGAAGTGACATCTTCCTTACTACTATTCATGTGATCACTGTGTGGCCAATCAGTGATCACATGACCGGGACCTCACACAGAGGTCCCATACAGTGATCGGTGTTCCGCTGTGTCCCACCGAATCGTGATGCCGCGAGCTCCCAGGGAGCGTGCACAGGCAGTGAATGCAGAGGCCATTTATAAATGGCCACCCGCTCCTGTACTGCTCCCTTCTGGACGTTTATGTACATGGGCCGGACGGGAAGTGGTTAGAAGATATGTCACCAGCACATCAAGGATCTCCGAGAAAACACTCAGAAGTTTAATTAAGCGATCACTTCACAATGTGAAATAGCTCTGTTTCAGGGCCAAGCAGGACCCCTTCTTCAGGCACATGACCCACATGAGACATTGCATGCCTGAAGAAGGGGACCTGTGTGGTTCTGAAACATTGATATTTTACTCTTGAGATTTGATCGTTTAATACAATTTCTGGACATTTTCTCAGTGATCCTTGGTGTGCTGGTGACATATATTTTATTGTCTTCTGAAGGTTGGCACCAGGGGCGGGCTGACAACTCATGGGGCCCCTAGGCAATAGGGGATCATGGGGCCCCTGTGTCCTCGCTCACACTCAAACCACAACCAAAAAAGCCTATGAAAGGTACCGGGGGCATCTCATGGGGCTCCCTACTGAACCGGGTCCTCGGGCAGTGCCCGAGAGCCCAAATGGTCAGTCTGCCCCTGGTTGGGACCATGATGCCAAAGACTCAGGAACAATTGGCACCATTAGAACCACCTATAATTATTTCATAGGGAGAGTCAGACTTAAAATTGGATGCTGATATGGATTGGAGGAATTGGCTTTTAGTGCCTTTCACAAGGAGGCAGCTCCATTTAGATCCGCAGGGAATCTGTCAGGGATGCGGGTATGACCAGAAGTGTGTGGACTGACACAGGGAAAGGTCAGGCTTCAGATATAGTAAATAATATAATTTATTAAGACTAACAATACAAACGCAGTGCAAAACTAAACATAACACAGTGCAAACAAACTGAACCAAACCTCCAACAGATAACAAACATACAATACAAGAGTAGTCAGACAGGCCGGGTCGGTAGCAAACGGGCAAACGGAGTACCAGGAGCAGGCGGGAGAGTGGTCAGGACTAGCCGAGGTCAGTACAGGCAGAGTTCAAGCAGAGTCAGGACAGAAGTAACAGGATCAGGAAACCAGGGCCAAGCAAACAGTACAACAAGGCACTGACTGCAGGTCTGGCCATCCCTTAAATCCACCACCTGCAATCAGCCCCAGGTGGTGGCTAATTGCCGGAGTGAGCCTCTGGTTGTTGAGAGCACCCGCTGGCCAGTCCTGGTACTGCAACCCACAAGGCAGGTGAGTCCCACCACTATTGGCGAGTCCATTCCTGACAGAATCCATTCACGTAGCCCCTGCTGATCAGAGCAGAGTGGGTGGATGACCGGTCCACTCAGTTTATGCAGCACAGACACGGACAGAACCCATTGTGTACTATGGGTGGTCCTGCCCTCTGATCCTACCTAGACAGAGGAGGATGGATGCCTTTGTTTTTTTAAGGTTTTTTTAGTAGAATGGATTGGATTAGAGGTAGGAGCGTAGGGCTGAATGGAGGGTCTGATGAGGTCCATTTGAAAAGCTGACAGGCGAACCTGATCAGATCACCCATGTGAAAGGGTCCTAATTAACAACTTTCAATTTTTTAGATCTCGAAAATAGAAGGACTTTTAATTAAGGACATGGTATGTAAAAAAAATTGTCAAGTTAGGGACAGAAGGGTGAAGAAATGTTGTACTCCTTTCACTTTGAAGAGCTAAACGTTATCACCTCAAATACTGCATTGATCAATTAAGGTGCAGCAAATAGGATTTGATGTCGTACACTAACAAGCTTAGCCATTGTAGATCAGCATTCATTATGGGCAACTAATCAGAATTGCTGTTTACTGATTTGACTATAAAGGAAAATGGAAATCTAAATTCTCAGGTCAATGCACTTTTCAGAATATTTCTTATTTTGCTCATTTGTGCCATGTTGACCCGTAACATTTTACACACAATGGTCACTTGCCCGTTACACTTTCTAAGTAAATGAGCCTAATTGTGTAGAGGATTTTGGGCAAAACTGGTTTGCCGAGAAGGTAAATAATTTCAACTTTAATCACTGAAATACATACATCGTGAAAGTTTGTTTTTGCAATGCATTTTTTAGTTCTATATCATATCGTTAGTGATGCTCCAGTGGAATTTATAATCATGTACTCGCACTTGACTTCTTATGGTGATGCTGTTCTATGATGCATATATTTTGCATGGATAAACACAAATTCAGTGGCACTAGACAAGACTGTCTCCTGTGTGATTAGCATCGGCGGTAGAGGTTATTATATTTATCCTGAGGGCAAATGTCGCCAGGTGCACTACAGCTTGCTCCATGTGTACATTCAGTTAATCACGCAGCTATAAGTAATCAGCATGAGCTTACTTTTTGTTTTGCAACATTGATTCCTGGGCTAATAAGCAGTACAGTTGATGCTGACTTTTTACCTTGGGGTTTTTAAAGTGTTACTAAACCCACAACAGTAAAATCAGTCTGTAGATGCAGTAAAGCATGCTTGTTATACTCACTGTGGAACCTAAGGGGTTAATCCTCTGCATTGTGTAAAAAGGCTGTTGGATCCTGTCTTCTCTGCCCCTCCTCTTATTCAAATGTCCACTCTGATAAGACAGACTGAACCCATAGCCCTTCTGCACATGCTCAGTTTAATGTTGTGACGAAAGCGTAGGCAGGACAGAACGCACATGGAGGATGATAAACACACAAAGCTTTATTGAAATATGGGAGGCACTGAATCAGGGTAGGGGGGGAAGGAGGGGGGAAGAGAGGGGAGGAGTCCAAACAGTTATATACCAGCCATTGATAGGGCGATTCAGGTAGCAATGGCCCGAGCACTCGGGGGGGGGGGGGGGGGGCAGTCCAGGTAGCTACGATAATCCAGACACGCAATAGGCAGTCTGAGCAAGTATTAATCCAAGTGGGCAGTTCTGGCAAGGATAATAGATTCAATGGGGCAGTCCAGGCAGGGTAAGTATGGGTGCATTCAGTATGGGCAGTCCAGACAGGGCAATATATGGATTCAAGGTGGGCAGTTCAGGCAGGAGAATATGAGCACTCACGGTTTAGGCAGGGGTAACTTCCCAGAGGCACACAGCAGTCAGGAGACAGGGACCCGTGCAGCACTCAGCTTTCCAGGGACACAGCGGTCAGCAGGCAGGAACAGCTTTCCAGGGACAAACAGCGGACAGGAACAGCTTTCTAGGGACAAAGCGGTCAGCAGACAGGGACCCTCATGGTGCTCAGCTTTCCAGGGACAACCAGCGGTCAGCAGACAGGAACAGCTTTCCTGGGACAAAGCGTTCAGCAGACAAGGATCACTTTCCAGGGACAAACAGCGATCAGCGGACACTCAGCGGGGTCTGGGCTGTGGGGTCTGGCCTCAGCTCAGACTTTCAAACAGCGGTCAGTTGACAGGAACAGCTTTCCAGGGACAAACAGCGGCCAGCGGACAGGAACAGCTTTCCAGGGACAAAGCGGTCAGCAGACAGGGATCGCTTTCCAGGGACGAACAGCGATCAGCGGACACTTAGCGGGGTCTGGGCTGTGGGGTCTGACCTCAGCTCAGACCTTCAAACAGCGGCCAGTGGACAGGAACAGCTTTCCAGGGACAAAGTGGTCAGCAGACAGGGGTAGCTTTCCAGGGACAAACAGCGGCCAGCGGACAGTAACAGCTTTCCAGGGACAAAGCTGTCTGCAGACAGGGACCCTCAGGGGCTCAGCTTTCCAGGGACAACCAGCGATCAGCAGACAGGGACCCTCATGGTACTCAGCTTTCCAGGGACAGCAACGCTCAGCAGACAGGAACAACTTTCCAGGGACAACTAGCTATCAGCAGACAGTGACCCTCATGGTACTCAGCTTTCCAGGGACAACAGCGGTCAGCAGACAGGAACAGCTTTCCAGGGACAACCAGCGATCAGCAGACAGGGACCTCACGGTACTCAGCTTTCCAGGGACAACAGCAGGCTCATGGGGACTCAACGGGGGTCTTGGCTGTGGGGTCTGACCTCAGCTCAGACCTCACACAGCGCTTCTATCCAGAGCAAGGGACCAACAGCGATCAGCTGTCCAGCAGGCTTACAGGGACCCAGCGGGGTCCTGGCTGTGGGTTCTGGCCTCAACTCAGACTCCACACAGCGCATCTCTTGAGAGCAGGGGACCAACAGCTTGCAGGGACTCGGCAGGGTCTTGGCTGTGGGGTCTGGCCTCAGCTCAGACATCACACAGCACCCTGTCCCGAGCGGGGGACAAACTCGTGGCTGGGTCCTGCTCTGGTCCTCTTATGCCGGACCAGGACACTTCCTGGTTGCCCCGGAAATGGCCTGCCCTGCATCGGATTGTAGGGGCAACGAGGCACGCCCCCCTGCACTCCGGCCGCACTCAGGGAGCGCGGCCTTTGTCTCCGGCAGGCGCCAAGCGTGGGAAGCCTCGGGGTCGCACTGCGCCCGCCAGGACAAGGAGGGGGGGGAGCAGAGACACCCCGGCGGCCTCGCAGAGCAGGTGCTAACTGCACCACAGGGGGCATTTCCTGCTGTCCTGCATGGCCTTTGATGTAGGCCTGTGAAGGACATAGGAATCTGCAAGGGGAAGGGAGGGGGGAGAATCAAAGGGGAGCAAGGGGGAGCTGTGCCACCTGTTAACTGAGGGGTGGGGGGAGGAAGAAAGGGAGAGTGAGGGGGGAGACCGTGACAAGTGTGCATTGCTAGAGAGGTCTTTTTTTCTTGGGAGAGTGCTTGTGATCAGCACAGAGCCAATCAGCACTGTCCAGACAGAGATCAGGGATTCTACATCTTACTAGAGCAGAAAGAATACTCCTCCTACAAGCTTTAACCAGTGCCCAGGTGAAGTCACTAGACTGCTCTAACTGCTGATGAGAAAAGGTATTATATATATATATGTGCCTAAAAATTATAAGTGATTACACACCCCATGTTCTCAGGTGCATAAGGAACTCGGAGAGCTGAGGGAGCAGAAACAGCAACACATTGCTTCCCAGTGAATGGCTTGCAGGGGGAGGTGTTAGCAGAAGCCTGACCTTTGGAGAAGAGCAGGCTCCCAGGTTCCTAGCACAGCCAGAGAACTGACCACACTGTGCTCATATGCCTACTGTGGTCAGCTTTTATTAGGAAAGCAGATGGACTAGCAAGAACACCAGGGACTTCACACAAAGGAAGCAATACAAAAAGAGCAGGATCCTTTTTCATATAAGTACATGGTACAGCAGGCACATATCAGGAAAATGAAATGTTGGGATTACAGATTTATTAAAGGATAAGTTCACCTTTGGGAACATGTTACACCTTCCAAACCGTTTTTAGGGTGGCACATGTAACATGTTCCCATAGCTGAAGCTGTGCCCCCCCTCTGGCAGATAGTACGGAGAGAAGTTTCCCTGTACAATCTGTCAGATTTGAAAACAGTGTGGCCATGCGGGGCTCCACCCACATGGCCGCGTCACTTATTCACAGAGTGAATGAGTGCCTACAAGTCCCGGCGGCCTTAGCGGCTGTCGGCTTGTAGTTTTCAATGAACTACCACTGCGCTGTGAAGCATCATGGTAGTTCAATGAAGCTTCATGTCGGAATATCCTGTATGGCAAGCAGATATTCTGACAGGTCTGCAGGAGACCTGCATGGCACCGTCAATCTACTGACTGCCGGAGCAATGCTTTCCAGGCTCCTTTAGACAAAACAATAAATGCACATTATTTTACCTGCATAAAAATGTGCATTTATTATTTTTGTCCAAAAAAATGAGCTTATCCATTAATTCCTTACATAAAATCCTCTGCTGACTAAATCTCCATTTCAGTAAGAAATGCAGTAAATTCACTGTGATTGGTCAAATAGCAAATGATAAAAGCCGGAGCTTGGGGGAGTATTTTTGAAGTGTGCTAGTTTAAACTGTTCATTTCCTTTTTTTTATGTACATTTTCTTACAGTAAAATTTTCAGACATTAATTATAAATCAGGCTTAAATTTAAGCAATTAATCCACAGAGAAGGATCCACTAGGGGTGATTTGAAGTGAGAAAACCACTTTAACTGGTTAAGTTGATCATGCCTGTACATGAATGATCTGACTCACCGGCTCTCCGCTGAATTTGTTTTACCTGAGTCGGCATTTCCAGCGATTATCCTCATTGGAACATTGAATAAAAGTAAAAGAAAAAAAGAAAATATTAATGTGACAGAGCTGTTCTTTTTTTTTTTTCTTTTACTTTTTATGACTGAGAACTGGATCTTGCTTAATATTTTGATAATGCTGGAAAATTCTAAAAGAACGGTGAATACTTCACATTTTATAAAAGGTCTGCGGTTCAAACAAAAATGGCCTGTTGCTTCCGAACTTTCATGAACCTCCATGTATAACATAAAGGTGTTCCCCCCCCTTGTGTAACGACCTGATTTCATTGATACTGGGAGTCAAAGTTGTTCCTGCTGGTAAGGTCAGGCTTCATCTGTCCTTCGATTTATCTATCTTTTGTGAATGCTAAAAAATGCATATTCATTGTTTTATGAGCTTTACTAAGCTTTCTATTTGAGTGATGTGGTGGGGAATTTTGATTGTTTAAGCCCATCTCTGGGCTAACTGGTTAACTGCTCATTTTTGTCTAGGGGAGAGGAGAAAAAAGATGCACACTCCTAATCCTCTGTTACTCCAAACACAAGACCAGATCGGCACCCCTGCACTCCAGAAGTCTTGAATTATGCACTGTTCCTGACGTCATCAAGCCCAGAGCAGGCTCCATAGACCATGAATAGTTCACCAATGGACCGTGGGGGTGTGCTGGTTCCCAGTGGAAGGGAGGATCGGGTTAGTATAAGCTTTCTCTTCAACCCTAGACAAAATGAGCAGTTGACCCATGCAGTGCGGGCACAGCCAAACTGCTTGGGAAAACTTTTTTTTTGGAGTTGGGCTTTAATCTGAACTCAACTGTCAACTGAATCTCACACAATACTTTTTCAAAATATTAATAAATATTTATTGAACCAAAAAAGCTGGGGTTAGGCTAGAATTTGTCACTTATGTAAAGTCAGTCTATCAATAGTCCATCCAACGCTACCCTCACCAGACAATGCTGCTGCCAAGGGTGGCTCTATTTATCCACTATAGGGTAACGCCACCATAGAGGCAGACAAGAAAATAGAAGGTGGAAATGCCACACAACAGAACCCAGCCACTATATAGATATGCAAAGATATGTATTCAGCCTGAACTTCTCCTGGCTATGCTCCTCTGACATGTTTCACCCCACCTACAGGGCTTAGCTATAGAGATACTCAACCACCCAGCAGTGTCGTGCAGAATTCTCTCAGAATTCTGCCCCCAATCGGTCCTGCACTTACGTGTTCTTATGTGACATCATTGGGAGGCCGGTTGGAGTCTAGGTTCACTAACAGTGTGTGAACTTTAGGAAAGCGATTGCCAGCTTTCAATATGGAAGTGATACAAGTGGTTGTGAAGCCGCTGATGACTTCCAAAACCTTGACAATGTGCCATAACTCCTGGGCTGTTCATAGAGCTCCACCATCCCATTTGCTGGCACGGTTTGATCATGGTGGATGTTGCTAGGAAGGACAGTGCCTGTCCGCTGAGCTTCTGTAAGGGATTTCCGGCAAGACGAATCGTGACCGGAAATGCGCAATCGCGCACACGCACATGTACACGCATGGCGAAGATTGGCACCAGACGGCCTATTTAAGGAGTGTCTCTGCTCATGTTCAGTGCTGAATGGTCTTCAGCTCTCCCGTGTCCTGCTTGTTCCTGTATGATTCCTTTGTTGCTGACCCGGCTTTTCATCAGCAAGAGCTGCAAACAACAACTACTGGCACTCTTGTTCCCCTGGGTCCTAGACTCCCTCTGTTCCTACTCCAGTGGGGTCAGGGCTAGTGACCCAAGTGAGGCCGACCTCGTCATTTCAGTCTCCCATCAGGTACGTGACAGCTTCCCTCCTGTGCACAGACCAGGAAATGACATGCATGACGACACTTTGTTGGTCCTGAGCATTTTGCCTTAGTAGACAGAATTCCTTGCACCGACCCTGGACATGACGGAAACCTTTGAATACATCAAGGGGGTGAAGTATTATTTTATTGAAAGTGTAGTTGATGCTTGGAATAAACTTCCAGTAGTGGTAGCGAGTCGGTAAACAGTAAATTAACTTACTTGGGACAAGATCTATACCCAAGCAAAAAAGTAAAAAAAAAAAAAAACACAAAAAATATATACAAAATCCAGTATATAAATAAAAAAAATGGTCCAGACTCAATGCACCACTTGTTCTTTTTTTCTGCCATCACTCTTCTATGTTTCTGTGTTTAGTCACATGGATTTCTTCCCTATATAGACTTTGTTCAGGAGGCTTTTATATTTTTGCATTGGCAGGCGTATTTTAGTGTTCATCGCAGTGTATGGCAAGCTTTCCCACCATCACGCCAGTCAGGAGAAGTGTATCACCAGGATTTAGCAATTCTGCGCACCTGACTGTAACTAATGGAAATCCTAGGCTTTTCCATCAGTAGTAAATGATCTTGGAAGAGAAAATATAGCCTCTTTATTGTATTCTAAATCCACACATAGCCAAGAGCATTTGTGCTCGCGCGTTTTGCAAGGATTCAAAACCAAAAGTTTCTCTCCAAAAAAATCCCATTCCGCACACTGCAGGGCATGTTTAATAACATTCCTATTTTATTGTAGAATCCAGGTGACTTAAACTAGTTTTACATGTAAAATATTAGCAATAAAGGGAAGTGCAGGAAGAAAATTCGATTCCATTTATTATTATATATTTGAAATGAATGCACAACGGAGCAAATTTAAAACACCCTGTTTTAAATTAAAATGTGTTTTCATTGGTTTTCTATAATACATTGATTCAAATCTAACAAAGGAACCTGTGGTTTAAAATCTCATCTATGGGTAATGACTGTGTCTTCTATAGCCTGGGAATAATGTAATGTACAATGCTTCCATTATTTCCTAGCTGGCTGTTTAATAGAGAACTTGCTAAATTGAGAGTTAGTTTATAATACTGAACATTGATTTTAGGTTAATTTACTCTTTTATGGGTTTTTTATTTTTTTGGCCACACATAATAGTGGGATTTAACAGTATGTGATGATAAAACATAACAAATAAATAGAAAATAATCCTAATTAGCATACAGTGAATGGCATTGTACTTTCTCATAGGTGCTATTTAAATTGGAAAAACACCTAGTAGCATGGTGAATGTTTCTAAAAATATTAAGTTTGGTCAGATTTTTAAGCCTAGAATCATCCTATTCTATCATTGGCTATGTGCAACCATTAACCACTTGCCCTCCACGGGATTTACCCCCCTTCCTGACCAGGCCATGTTTTGCGATACGGCGCTGCGTTAATTTAACTGACAATGGCGCAATCATGCAACGGTGAACATAAATGAAATTTATATCCTTTTTTCCCACAATTAGAGCTTTCTTTTGGTGGTATTTGATCACCTCTGTGTTTTTAATTTTTTTGCTCTATAAATGAAAAATGACCGACAATTTTAAAAAACAAAAAACAGTTTTGACTTTATACTATAAAACATATCCAATAAAAAAATTTAAAAAGTCAAATTTCTTCATAAATTTAGGCCAAAATGTATTCTGCTACATGTCATTGCTAAAAAAACATCCCAATACATGTAAATTAATTGATTTACGTGAAAGTTATACCGTCTACAAACGTAAAGTATATATACTGGAATTTTTATTTATTTTATACTGGTAATGGGGCGATCAACGACTTATAGCGGGACCACAGCGGGCATTCTGACACTGGCTGGGAACTGACTAACTGCCACTGACATCCCAATGGCACTAATACAGTGATCAGTGCTAATAAAAAGCACTGACACTGTACTAATGGGCAGGATGGGGTTAATGTGGGGTGATCAAAGGGTTAACTGTGTGCTGTGCGTGTGTTTTACTTGGGAGACATGTTGCTGTGTAATTCTCTTTTTGTTGTGCAGAGAAATACACTGCAGCATGTCCTTGCTTGCAGGACAAATACCTGTGTTGTTTACACATCTGTCTCTCCCCTGTAAATTCTACATGGTGATCGTCGAGTGCCAGCAGGGAATCTCCAGCTGGGACCCGGTGATTGACATCCCTAGGTGCCAGCATGCCCCGTACCCAGAAATGCAAAAATACAAATATATATATATATATATATATATATATAAAATTCTGTGCAGCCCTGCCGCCCTGTAGAAGTAGTTCTACTAAGGGCGGACTGACCATTTGGAAACTCGGGCACTGCCCGAGGGCCCGGGGTCAGTAGGGGGCCCCATGAGATGCCCCTGGTACCTTTTTCATAGGCTTTTTTGAGTTTGGGCAAGGACACAGGGGCCCCATGATCCCCTATTGCCCGGGAGCCCCATGATTTGTCAGTCCGCCCCTGAGTTCTACTATAGGGCAGCAGGATAGCGGTTAATCTTCAAAATTCATAGTAAATGATGGGTTTACCCTTCTCCACTCACAAACCTGATATTAACTTCCCCCAGCATAATGCCCCTCATGCTAATGATCGATATGTTCAACTTAACTTTCAGTTTAAATCAGCAAATAAAATTGCAGATCCATCAAAACAAAAGGTTTTCTAACTCTTACAGTTCATTTAATAAACCAGCCACAGCTTGAGTAGAAATGCCTGCCCTCTGCCAGCAGCTGCATAGAAGGATCCTTGCCTTCTGTGTGGAAGCAATGGTCTTTTAGATGTACCGGCACATTTAAATATACAAACAAATTGAAGCTAAACACTTTTGGAATAAAGATTTTACAAAAATAAATAAATGCTAATCCTACTAAGCACCCCTGCCAGTGTTAAATGGTTTGTTTTACCCTTGAAAACCGATACATCTGGAAGAGAGCTTGTTCTTTTGAAAAACAAATGACTTGCTGGCTGGATCGCCAAACGAAAAGAGAACAAAAAAAAAAGCCTAAAAAAGAAAATTAGTGCAGCCATCACAGCTAAGGATTGGTAAACTGCAATATAATAAATGTTTGGGTTTATTACTAATTTAAATCACCTAGCGACCCATTTTTTGTAAGCACAGTCTGCGTCGACTTTAACCACTTGAGAGCTCCTGAGGATTTACCCGCCTTAATGACCAGGCCTTTTTTTGCTGTTTGGCGCTGCACTAATTCACATGATAATTGCGCGGTCATGCAATGCTGTACCCAAACAAAATTTACGTCCTTTTTTTCACACAAATAGAGCTTTCTTTTGATGGTATTTTATCATCTGTACGCTTTTTATTTTTTGCACTATAAACAAAAAAAACACGAAAATTTTGAAAAAAAACAATATTTTCTACTTTCAGCTATAAAAAATATATCGTAAACTCAAAGTTAGTCATAAATTTAAGCCAAAATGTATTCTGCTCCATGTTTTTGGTAAAAAAAATCCTGTGCATTAGCGGGCAAACTGGCGCTATCTGGGAGGGGCGCTAACACTATCGGAAGTCACCAGTGACACTAATACAGTGATCAGTAAAAATCTGTTCACTGTAATCAATGACACTGGTGACAGGGCAGTGAAGGGGTTAACTGGGGGGGGGGTGGGGGGCGATCAAGGGGTTAAATGGGATTACTGGTGTACTGGCGGGCAAACTGGCGCTATCTGGGAGGGGAGCTAACGCTATTGGAAGTCGCCAGCAACACTGATACAGTGATCAGTAAAAATCTGTTCACTGATCAATGACACTGGTGACAGGGCAGTGAAGGGGTTAACTCAGGGGGGGGGGGGCGATCAAGGGGTTAGACGGGATTACTGGTGTATTAGCGGGCAATCTGGCGCTATCTGGGAGGGGCGCTAACACTATCGGAAGTCGCCAGCGACACTGATACATTGATCAGTAAAAATCGGTTCACTGATCAGTGACACTAGTGACAGGGCAGTGAAGGGGTTAACTGGAGGGGGGCGATCAGGGGGTTAAATGTGTCCTAGAGTGTTCTAACTGTGGGTATGTGCTGTTTTACTCACTGTTTGTATGTCTTCTTCTCTGTCTGGAACGGAATGTGTCCAGGCAGAGAAGAATGACATCATATCCTGTCCTGTGTAACTGTCAACACAGGACAGGATAGGACAGGGACCGATCATCTGATTTCAGCCAGACATCACTGGCTGAAATTGAATGATTGATCCCTCCGGGATCAAATGGTGTCACCCGCGGGTCGGCGGGAGCGCGCCCGCCCCCTGCCGGCGAAAACGTCGGGAGCGTGGTGCCTGTTTTAAAACGTGCTTTTGCGCCCCAGTGCCGCCCTGCACACGTATATATATGCAGTGGCAGGGCGGCAAGTGGTTAATCAGCATCACATCACAAAACTAGCAGGTGGCATAGGCTTCCATGATAGTGGCACCGGTACTGAAGTTTATGCACCCACCAAAAATCCAATATAGTAAAAAAACGAGGTATAAATATCCTGAGGTGTAATATTTCAGGCAGTTACTTAGCTCATGATGTAGGTTTATAGACTTGGTACTACTGTAGCCGCTAGATCCGTTTTATATATTTAGGTCATTTCTCCTGAAGTATGTTATGCTGTACATTATATATGAGTTCTTAAAAAAAAGATCAACTTTTTAGAGAAGAAGTTATTGTGGAAAATAAGTACAGAGTACTTTCTTCCTCGCTCTCCGGTCTTTTCTGCCCTTCTTTCTCTTCCAAACCACTTATCCACAAGTGAGTAGTTAGTATCTCAGGTTAGTTGAGTATTTGAAGGCATTCACCGCATTGTCGTACTATTTCTTTTTTTCTCCTTCTTTTTTTTTTTTTTATACCTTTTCACTCAACAAGACTAATCTTCTGGTTTTCTCATTAGTCTGAGCAATGCGGAAGGATAGCCTGTGGGCTATCAGAGAAGGTTCAGGGAATACTCTTTCTTAGTCTTTGATTTTCTGAACGCCATGGCTGTAGATCTTTGATGAAATCGTTTGAGTTATGTGAGAAATGGATTACAGGTTATGACCGGAGCTATCTGTTCTGGTTTATTTTTAGCAGGTGGTACTGGCTGTCCTTCACTTATTCTCTTTCATCAAAAATCAGTGTTTGGTGAAAAAATGGGGACCTTATTTGTTGTTTAATTCTTTAGAAGGAAGATTTGCCAAATGCATTGATGACATTGACTTTCACTTTTTATGTTTCATTGTTGGTCCAGTATATTTTAATATTTGTATTTGACAAATGATATTTACATTTTAACCTCCCTAGCGGTCTGATTATGTCCATATTTCTGTGCTCAAAGAGGTGCATTTTTTTGCATGGAAATATGTATTTTTTTTATTGTAGGCCTGTAATTTTTAGGAATAACTCACTGAAATCTGTCTGAACAAGAGTCTAGTAAACATCCCGGGTATGATAAAATTTGAAACACGAAATCATAAATTATAATATAATAAATAATCATAAAAAATAATAATATAAGTATAATACATTTAATTCAATAATATAATCAAACCAAACACACTGAAATGTGTAATAGAGCGCCAAGATAGCACATCACTGAGCAAAGTCGTAAAATCGTTTTCAGTATCTGATGACGAATTTCCCCACGAATCATTATCACTCAATTCTGCAAGTGGTTCTAATTTACTATCGCTGTTCTCTAGCTGGTCTAAAATTGATTTTGACCTAAAGAGATGCTTTTTGGACGCCATGGACGTTTCTCAGTTTCCAGGCAGAAAGAACAGTAAAAATGCAGGCAGGGCGCAGGACAAAGCACTCGGGACAAAATGTATGTGAAATGGTTTGATACAGGAATGTTATACTATGTGATTTTAGTGTATTTAGTGAATGTTACTTTTTGTCATTTTCAAATTTCCCACCGTTCCGTCCCCCGTACGTCCCGATGCTCGCAAGGGACGGAACCCAGAAGACAAATGCCGGCATCCGCCGGCGGACATTACAGGGGATGCTGCAGGAGGGACATCGTGGGAGCGCAGGACAAGGTAAGAGAAGAACAGATTGCGGAGCAGTGCCGCATGGTAAGCCCGAGTGTAGCTCGGGGTTACCGCTTGTGGTACTAAAACTTTACCCCGAGCTACACTCAGGAATACCGCCAGGGAGGTTAATATATTTGTAGCATATTTCATTTAAAGCAAGGATGCACAACCTAGGGGCAAGCTCACCATATAACATTTGATAATAATGCTTGGATATCCCCCAGTGTGTAAAGGATTCCAACCATTACTTATTAGGTGGGTACCATGCTGTCTTAGGATACCAGAGCAATTCTCAGTGGGTTCGGTACAAAATTTAAAGTAGAGACAGCTGTGTCTAAAAGGAAGTTACTTCTACTGTGCTGTCTATTTACCTGGCCTGTAGTGCTTTGGGAATCCTTTGCCACGTATGACATATTTATAAAACAACAATTGTAAACAGCTAAGGAAAACAGATTTAAAATGTATAAACATAAACACATATCAGAACATAAACTATCAACATATCAATGATTCCCTCTCCGTTCTCATTTAGGTGTTTTGAATCTCGGGTGAAATCACCATGATGCTGTGCAGTTAAAGCGTGAAATCGCTCTTCAGCGTGTTCAGGTGCAATTCACTTCAATGGCATCTGAAAACACGGGGTGATTATTCTGCGATTGTCAGATGTTCCAGAACTTCTTTTGGGCGACGCTCATTGCACGATTTTGTTTGTGCAATTGTCGCGTGAAAAATCATGCGCAATTGGGGCAGCATCACCTCCTGTTTTACAAGTGCCATTGAAGTGAACAGCACCTGAACACACTGATGAGCAATATTACATTTTAACAGCGCATTTTGAAAGTGCGGGCAGAATTGCGGTGATTCCACCCCGCAATTCAAAATGTTTACGTGTGAACAGAGCATTCAGTGGATCTGAAAGCTCTACTCTGTGAAAAAATTGGGCACTATGGTCCAAAACTATAGGCGCACTAAACAATTTTTTTTTAGTTGGAGATCCTTCATAGAGTCCACCTTTTCAGCTTCGGAAATACAGTTATTAATATACACCTTTCCAGTTCACCGAATGGTATGCAAAGGCAGATCTGATAGACTCACTAGGAAAGCTCTAAATCTGCTCCTCTACATCTGTTTCTGGACCCGACCCTCCCTTTCCTGTTTCCTAATGATCCTGTCCCTGGAGAGCATATTAGGATGTAGGTTGTTTTAGTTATAACGGTTCTAATATACAATATGTTTACGGTTTGGATTTCCACTGCAAATGATTGGTCATCCCTTCGCTATAGACATCTCTATTGAGGTAGGAGTGCGAGAGTGGGAGTTACTAGGGCCTAATCTTCGATGCTCCTATCTCCAACGATATGCCCTACTGTAAGCTGGTACATTTTAATGGGCATGGTGCTCCATTGTCTACCATCGATGCTCGCTGTAGCCTAATCCTGTTCTCTCTTTTTATTTTTTGTTTTGTCTCTTTGCAAAATTATTAACTTGGGAAACTTAATAAAAATATTTTCCATAAAAAAAAAGTCAGTGGTGCTGCCAACTCCAGCCAAAACTTTTAAATATTTTTGGATGATGTAGGTAAGGTTTAAAGACTACTGTCTTTGTCTTTCAATAGGATCACAGATAAAACACAAACAAATTGTGGGGAATGTTTAAAATGTCTGACAATGTTTTACTGCTGCCTATGTGTTCCTGTCCCGGTGACACCCACACTCCCATTTCTTGGATGAACGTCACAGAGACAGGAAGTTTGGGTAAATCTCCCAGAGGTTACAGGCAGGTTACAGACAGAAATAAGAGCCCGGAAGAAATGGTAACAGTTATTTTACATTTATTAACACTCTATCTAGAGCTGAAAAGTAAATTCTGAGTAAGGCCCCTTTCACACTAGGGGGACTCCTTTTTGATCAGCAGGAGATCTGTCCGTTAATACCCTGATGATCAGAGCAGAGCGGGCAGATGCAAGGTCCATGTCCGCTTAGTTTGTGCAGTGGAAATGGAAAAAGCCTGCTCTGCTCTATGGGCAGTTGGATGTAAATGGAATCCACAGTCCAGTTACACCCAACTGACCTCCAATCAAAACCACCTAAGGAGGGGGAGAAATCCCGTTCTGTTTTTTTGGGGTTTTTTTTAGTAGACCAGATCAGATTAGAGGTAGGCGGGTGTAAAGTCAATTTACATGGCCGGTCTATAGTAGTGAATGAACTGTCCAATCAAGTTCACCTGAAAATGACAGGTGCACCTGATCGAACCCTTCGTAAGAAAGGGGGCATAGGCTTTAAAATGAATGAGGGATTCCAAGCTGGCCTTTGTAGTTCCTGGCAGACCACTACTTCCCTTGCTAGCCTAAAGCAAGGGCTTTTTTTCAGCGGGAGTGTGGTGAGAATGCAGTCCCCCTACTTGCAGTGCTACATGTGTGGAATCCAGGGGCGGACTGACCATTTGGAAACTCGGGCGCTGCCCGAGGGCCCGGGGTCAGTAGGGGGCCCCATGAGATGCCCCTGGTACCTTTTTCAAAGGCTTTTTGAGTTTGGGCAAGGACACAGGGGCCCCATGATCCCCTATTGCCCGGGGGCCCCATGAGTTGTCAGTCCGCCCCTGGTGGAATCAGTACTGTATTTAGGTTTTGTGCTGCCCTAGGGAACACAAACACTGAGCACCCCCCCCCCCAGGGAGAAAGCCTGACATTGACCAACAACACCCCTGCCCACCCCCTACCTGACAGAGCCTTCCACTAACACCCCCCTCTCCCCCCTGGCGAGGGAGAGAAAGACACTCACCTTCACAGCTCTGGACATCCATGGGAACTACAGTCGAACTCTCCATACATCATCAAGCAGCCCGCAACCTCTCTCAGATCCCACCTGGTCCCGCATGTGTCCCTTCTTCCGTCCCTTCTTCCGGGGGGCAGTGCTGCCCCCCCTGACAAATGCCACCCTAGGCAAGTGCCTTGTTTGCCTTGTGGTAAATATGCCACTGTGTGGAATGGCAAGGGATGCTGAGGTGTGCTGGAGGATCTATTGTTGCTGGGGCATTAATTGTCACCAGAAGGGATCTACAATTCATGGAGGAGTCTATTGTTGTTGGCTGCTGCTTGGCTAGCTGCTGGGAGAACTGTTGCTGCTGGTGGGGGTCTGTTGTTGCTGGGGAGTATTTTTTGTGGGTGTCTATTGTTTCTGGGGGGGTCTATTTTTCTTGGGGGGATCTATCGTAGAAAGGAGGGTTTCTTGTTTCTGGCTGCAAGGGATATATTTGACACCTTATCATTAACAAATTCCATATTCAGCACTTTCTGTATTCTATAAAAGGGGCACGACTGGGAGGTGTGGAGGTGAGGGTAGACCAAGGGATGGTGCTTGGAGGTGGGTAGGGGGTGGAGACAAGGGTGACTCAAAAGGAAGAGTTGCTGCATCTATTCCCTGAGAAAAAAAGCCCTGCGTAACATAAAAATCTGTGAACGTGTTTACCATATCACAGTAGCCTTAGATAAAGATGTTGCATCGGGGTTTCATTTGAGCAAACATATTCCTTGCAACAAATTAAACATGTTTTCCTCTTAAAAGATAACTTAGTAAATTATTCCTTCAGTTGCTGTAACAAGCAGCTTAATTTTGTTAATTGTTTTTTTTCCTGTTTCCACTTCCAGCCTAAAATGCATGTTTTATGTCACTTTTTAATTAGTCTCCATCCTTGTTTTCATAAGAATTTATTTCTACTGTACTTCCTTTAAAAGAGAACTGAATGGCACAGAGAGTCAGCTGCGTTTGCTGTAAAGCATTTCTGTTTCTTCCCATACTTGTGTAAACAATCGCTATAGAATGCAGAAAATTGTAATTATAACTATACAGTTGATAATAAGCACACATTGAAAAAGCCATTTATGGTGTATTTAGTGGGTTGTATGGGTGGTGGAGAGTTATTATTCTATTTTTCCCAATGTTTACCAACATTTCAACCCATGTTTTCTGCTGTTTGACAAGCTGTCATTTGAATTTCACGGACGTTGGTGTATAAACTAATTTCAGACAGGGCTAGTTGTCCATTGATAATCAAGTAAGCAAAGTCAGAAAAGCTGATAGAATGCTGTGCAGATGGCTGAAGTCGAGATTTGTGGTTGTTTTCAATTACTTTTTTTTATTTCATTGAAAATCTAAAATTATATTCTAAAAAATTGGAAACTGAAAGTGGAGTTGTTGGTCCAAGGAATCAAAAAAGTGCCCTAGCAAGTTGATACCCAATGGCAGTCTAGGTCAAATGATAACGTTTATAGTATACATCTTAATGTAGATGTAAAGCCTAAGTGAATATTTTATTTGCTAAAGCACTTTAATGAAACATTTCAATTTTTAAGAAATAAAAACTCTTTTTACCTTTTTTTTATGCATCCCATTTCAGACTATATGCAGGTGAACGTACCTCACATATGTTACATGGCTTTTCGGAAAGTTGCTCCCAGGAGGTTATTCTTAACCTAAATCTTTCTTTTTCCGATAGCAAGAAGAGCCCTGGTGTCTTTTGTGGAGGCCTTTAAGGGAACAATGGTGAATCTTTTAAGGGAACAATGGTGAATCTTTTAAGGGAACAATGGTGAATCTTTTAAGGGAACAACTGGTGAATCTTTTGCATGTAGTATTTTTAAAAGTTAGTCATGGCACTCCTTTGTTGCCTGTTCTCAAAAGGATTTTTTTTATTTATGGTACTTATATAGCACCATCAATTTACACATATATATTGTACATTCACATCAGTCCCTAACCCTCAAGGGGTGTACAATCTAAGGTCCCTAATTTACATTCATACATACACATATTAGGGACAATAAAGACAGGAGCCAAATAACCTACCAGCATGTCTTTGGAGTGTTGGAGGAAACCCATGCAAGCACAGGGAGAACATGCAAACTCCTTGCAGGTGGTGCCGTGGCTGGGAATCGAACCAATGACCCAGTACTGCCAGGCGGAAGTGCTAACCATTTAGCCACTGTGCTGCTCTGGGATACTTAATTCATCTTATTTATTGTTGGTCTGAGATACTTTACCATTCAGAAATGAATCAGAGACAGTGGATAGAGGTCAGGGAAACACGCTGGACATAATAGAATCACTTGCTCCCTGTTCAGACCTTCAATCATACAATCTGGCAGACTGAAGTCCTTCAGCACCAATTTTATTATGAAAAGTCATGTGACCAAATTGTGAGAGCCACAATGAAAACTGATGTTAGAAAATCCAGGACTAGTTTGATGTGTTCTCCCGCAGGCCAAAGATTTTCAACGCTGAAGATTGGATTATCTGAAGTCTTCCATATTACTTAACCACTTGCCCTCCTGAGGATTTAACCCCCTTCCTGACCAGGCCATTTTTTGCGTTACGGCACTGCATTACTTTAACAATTGCGCAGTCATGCAACGCTGAACCCAAATGAAATTTACGGCCTTTTTTTCCCACAAATTGAGCTTTCTTTCGGTGGTATTTGATCGCCTGTGCATATTTTATTTTTTGCGCTATAAGCAAAAAAAGACCAACAATTTTGCTATTAAACATGTCCAGTAAAAAAAATTTAAAAATCAAAATTTCGTCATAAATTCAGGCCAAAATGTATTCTGCTCCATGTCTTTGCTAAAAAAAATCCCAATACGTGTAAATTAATTGGTTTATGTGAAAGTTATAGCATTTACAAATGGTGGTATAGATAATGGGATTTTTTTTCTACTAGTAATGGTGATCAGCAAATTTTTGCGGGACTGCAGGGCAGCAGTGGACATTCTGACACTGGGGGGAATTAACTTGGTGTCACTGACATTCCAGTGACACCAATACAGAAATCAATGCTAAAAAAAGCAGTGACACTGTACTAATAACAAGGCAGGAAGGGGTTAATGTGAGGGGGGATCAAAAGGTTAACTGTGTGAAGGGAGTGTTTTACTAGGGGGCGTGCTCTTCACTGTAAGCACACTGATCAGGATGGCTGTACTGTGCACAGCCATCCCGAGCAGTGTACTTGAGCTGACAGGGAGGAAGATTGTTTGTAAACAATACAATCTTCCTCCCCGTCGTAGATGCTCAGCAATCACCGGGCACCGGCAGGTAATTATCGGCTCATGCGTGCCTCCTACCCGGAAATACAGAATGATGTATACGTACGTGATCCTGCACACAGATGCCTCCCTGTAGCAGAATATCTGTTATAGGGCGGTCCTTAAGTGATTAAAGTGATATTAAAGCTTCCCATTTTCTTAGATTAAAATAACAAACATGTCATACTTACCTGCTCTGCCCCAAGATATTGCACAGATCAGCCTCGATCCTTCTCGGTCCTCCTCTGTTGATTTTGGCTCCTCTTCTTCTCCCTGTGCCACGATAGCAAGCCACTTTTTATAGTGGTACACATGGAGGCTTGCTCCCAAGCCCCGCTGTTTATGTCCATTGACACAGACAATGTCATAGGATTTGATTGGCAGGAGCCATTGCCTTCTGACAATCTTCCTGGTGAGGATGAAGGGTAGCTGGGGGGAGAATCCTCTACAACAGAAGGCTTTTTATACCTTAATACATAGAATGCATTAAGGCGAAAGATCCTCCTCTTCTCAGGTCTCATGCCTCCAGGTCCCAGTGCTCCAGGCCCCTCCCCCCTGCTGAGTGCCCACAGAGCAAGCTGCTTGTTCTGGGCACACTTGCGCAAGCTTGCTCCCAAGCCACCTCTGTGGCTCCTGTTCCTTTGTCTCAGCCAATGAGGGTGTAGATGCCTGGTAGATCTTTCTTGATTGGGCTCAGATTAATAGGGGGGGGGGAGGGGGAGCTGCACACTGAAGGTTTCTTACCTTCATGCTTTAGAACCACTTTAACCACTTTTTTTGCACACATTTTCATTATTATAGGACCCTACCTCATACACATACATACATGCAAGGGCCAATTTAGATGGGAACCAGTTAAAGTAGAACTATAGGCAAAACATTTTTTTTTCATTATGAATGTAGCAAGGAAGGGTTATAACCCCTGTCAAGTTTTTTTTCTTTTGCCACCTGTGTCCCATTGCAGAGATATCCCTTCACTTCCTGTCCCATAGTCAAAATAGGAAGTGAGAGGATATCTCTGCAAATTAAGGGAATTCCTTGAGGACCCCCAGGTAACCAGAACTAGTGTTCCCATTGGAAGATTTCCCTTCTTTTACTTTTCTGGGACAACCCAAAATTTGGGATTTTCTTTTACTTTCAATGATGATGGTAAACAGGACAAAAAGAGAGGGTGAATCTCCCTAACGGGGGCACAGACAGCAATAAAAACCGACAGGTGGTCTAATCCCTCTGCACTCTATCCAAAACTAAAAAAAAGTTTTGCCTTTAATTATACTTTAATCTACCTGCATGTCTTTGGATGAAACCAATGCAAGCACAGGTAAAACATAAAAACTTCATGCGAATGGTGTCCTGGTTGGGATTTGCACCAAGAACCTAGTGCTGCACACCATTTGAATGTCACTGGACACCTCGGTATTGTTCTTGACCAAAGCAGCTTTTTATGGGGACTAGATAGCTACACCTAATAAGTAGCCACTGGGCGTTATATTCTATAAAAGATGATCATTTTTCTTACTGTTGTTTTATTGAAATATAACATATTGAAATAATACAACATATACATTTACACCAACTGACAAATTAAACGAAGACATATTTATATAACATAATAAAAGTAAAAAAAATAATAAAAGTGTTTAAATTATAATTGACTTGAAATCCTTTGTGATTCTTCTGACCACCGTGCCATTAAGTAGCTGCAGAAAAAAAGGATGCAATTAAGCATGGACATGTGATGACTTTGGCAGCAATCATAGAAGGTCAAAAAGGCTAATTTTACTGTAAGAAAAAAAAAAAAGCCCTGGAATGAGTCCATTAGCAACTAAAAGAAAATTCCACTTTAAATGAAGAGAAAATAAGACATAATGGCTTAGACATGAAAAAGGGTGGAAGGATGGTGGCGTTGATAATGATAATGATATAGTCTACATGTTCACGTAAAACGTGGTGAGTAGGTAGCGCTGCTGTATTACTTCTATGACCTTGGAATAATAATTATACTGTATATGCCGCACAGTAGTGATGAGTAAATCTCAGAAAACCCTTACAGCTAGTGGAGTGGATGATGTTTACTTTAGCTGACATCAACCTCAATTACTAACATATAACTTATTAGTGATCTTGTCAGAGAAAACCTAGCGTCAGATAGCCTTTCACATTAATTATACACTTACTGGCCACTTTATTAGGTACACCTTGCCAGTGTTAAGAGAATCTCCCCCACACCATGACAACACCACCACCAGCATGAAGCGTTGATACAAGGCAGGATGGATCCATGTTTTCATTATTATTATTATTATTATTATACAGTATTTATAAAGCGCCGATAGTTCGCTCAGCGCTGTACATTACAAAGGGGGACAGAACATGTGACAGAACAATAACAATACAATGCAAAACATGAGGGGATCGAGGACCCTGCTCTTTCGAGTTTACAATCTAGGAGGGAGGGGATGGTGGCACAGGAGGAGATAGCTGTGGGGGATGGGGTGGTAGGAAGAGTGGAGGAGGTCAGCAGGTTAGCAGGGGGTGGGGTAGGCTTCCCTGAAGAGATGGGTTTTCAGGGTGCGCCTAAAGGAGAGGAGAGTAGGTGATAATCTGATGGGTTGGGGCAGGGAGTTCCAGAGGATGGGTGACACCCTGGAGAAGTCCTGGAGGCGGGCATGGGAGGAGGAGACCAGGGAACTAGAGAGAAGGAGGTCTTGTGAGGAGCGGAGTGTGCATGCTGGGCAGTACTTGGATATTAGGTCAGTGATGTAGTTCGGGGCAGTATGGTGGACGGCTTTGTACGTCAGTGTTAGGATTTTGAATTTGATCCGTTGCGCAATCAGAAGCCAGTGGAGGGATTGGCAGAGGGGGGTGACGGAGATGGAGCAGTTGGAAAGGTGAAAGAGTCTGGCTGCCGTATTCAGGATCGACTGAAGCGGGGATAGCCAGGCCAGTAAGGAGGGAGTTGCAGTAGTCGAGTCGTGATATGATGAGGGAGTGGATGAGCTGTTTAGTGGATTCTGGGGTTAGGAACGTGCGGATTTTGGCGATGTTGCGGAGGTGGAGTCTATCATGTTGTTTTACGCCACATTCTGACCCTACCATCTGAATGTCGCAGCAACCAGTCTGCCCATTCTCCTCTAGCCTCTGACATCAAGGCATTTTCTTCCGCACAACTGCCACTCACTGGATATTTTCTCTTTTTTGGACCATTTTCTGTAAACCCTAGAGATGGTTGTGAATGAAAATCCCAGTAGATCAGCAGTTTTTGAAATACTCAGACCAGCCCATCTGGCACCAACAACCATGCCACATTCAAAATCCTTTAAACCCCCTTTCTTCCCCATTCTGATGCTCTGTTTGAACTTCAGCAAGTTTTCTTCACCACGTTTAGGTGCCTAAATGCATTGAGTTGCTGCCATGTGATTGGCTAATTAGCTTTTTGTGTTACCAAGTGATTGAATAGGTGTACCTAAAAAGTGGCCGGAGAGTTCATAAGATCTGTTAGATCACAGGAGATCCAGAAGGCCAGCACCATCTGTAGCAAGGAGCAGCATTTACTTTCTGGACTCAGATGCAGTATTGCAGATGACACACTGATGTAAATCATGGCATTTATGTAGTAGTCTGTGGTTGATTTACTAAAATTGGAGAGTGCAAAATTAGGTACAGCTGTGCATGGTAGCCAATGAGCTTCTAACTTCAGCTTGTTCAAACACACTTTGAAAAAAAAAAAACATGGAGGCTGATTGGTTTCAATGCAGAGCTGCACCACCTTTTGCACTCTCCAGTTTTAGTAAATCAACACCTGTATGTTCTTGTCTTTTTATATTGTGCCTTCTTAGAATGAACAATTAAATAAAATAAAGTACTTGAAGCATAGCTGTCTTCAGAAGCAGATTGGTAGTTGTTCCTCAAATGTATCTCAGCCACTTGGAGAACACAAAGTGATGGGATAGTCCCACAGAAGTGGGGCACACCCAACTTGAGCATTTGCATGAATGGAAAGGACCAAACGCCAAATGATTACTTCAGAAGTCCATACATCCTTTATCCTTGACTGTAAAGTCACAACCAGTAGAAATAAAGTAGTCAACACATTCTGGGGGTTTTACGGCTCAGACTTAATTGTTAGAGTTCCAATATAGACTACGGTATAACCTCCCAAATGCATGTCTCAAAGTGAGAAAAGAAGTAGACGTGCTGCTCAATGGCAGTGTAGTGGCATTGATGGTTTCCTTGGTGGTATTAGAATATTCCATCAGTGTTAATGATGACTGGAAATGGAAGACTGAAAAAAGGCTTCTTTCTGCCAGCAGAAAACTGATGACATCATTCTCCAAAACTACACCTCTTAGCTTTTAGACACAGTATAAAGTGTGCTGTGTGCAGTTTTTATTCAATTATATTGTTGCTGTATTATTGTAACATTTCAGTTTTTCATAAAAAAAGTCAAAGGATATATTTTTGATTTGGACGCTGATGGAAGAAATAGTTCAGCCGGAGGGATTTCCCCCATCCACATTGAGTGTGAGGATGGGGGAATGGAGTAATTTCATTTTTTTTGCAAACCGCTGGCTGAATGAAAAAAAAAAAAAGACTCATGTATGGCCAGCCTTAGAGCCTGTTTTTTTGCCAGTGGGTACTGTCTGTACCTACCTTTCCATACAGAGTTTTTCAAAAGCAGTCAAGATCCTGCGTCATTGCCGCACAGGTGCCATATAGGGAGAGCATGCCCCAGTCTAATCAGGTGCTTGAGCATTCACTGTTGTGTTGGATATAGATAAATTTTAGCTGAGATAACAATGAGAACATTGTATTGAACTTGAGCTTACAGAGGTCATTACAGTATGAATATGTTTTCTGCATGTGTTTCATATACATGTTTGTGCTTATACAATATTTACAGACCTGGAACAAGCTACAGTATACTTGAAATGTACAGCCCCTTGACCCCATTAGTATATTGTTAAAGGACAGCTACTAGCTACCCTGTTTCCCACAAAATAAGACCTACCCCAAAAATAAGACCTAGTACTATTTTTGGGAATTGCTGAAGTATAAGACCTACCCCGAAAATAAGACCTAGTTGTGATCAGCTGTTCCACCACCTCCGGCACTGGCCCTGTGTACACCAATATCTACTGTCTCCTATAAGCACAAAAGCGCGGCTTTTGTGTTTCCAAGTGACAATCCCTCTTGTAAGTAACAGCAACATCTGCTCCCACAGAACCCCCCTACCTCTGTACTCACTGTGGGACAGGGAAGGAACAGATATCTGAGGGTGCAGTGTGTTTAGGGGTGGGGCATCTCATCCTGCAGCCTAATGCATGTGGTGAGTGCGCTTGGTGCACTGTGTGGAAAGATAGGACCCGAAGCTCCCTTCTACATCCCCTGTCTGCATCTCACCCCTGCACCCTGTCTGTGGCTCATCTCTACACCCTGTCTGAAACTCACCTGTCCATTCACCTCTGCAACACCTGACTGCAGCTCACAACTGCCATCTGTCATCAGCCGACCCTCTCTATAGTAACCCTCATCCACAACTGCCTGCGGCTCACCTCTGCACCCCCTGTCCACACCTGTACATTAAAAAAATAAGACCTACCCCTAAAATAAGACCTATTGTGTTTTTTTGAGCCAAAAAAAATATAAGACCGTGTCTTATTTTCGGGGAAACACGGTAGTATGTGCAATCAAAATTATAATAAAGGTTCTTAATGTACTCTACTGATATACTGGGGTTGATTTACTAAAACTGGAGAGTGCAAAATCTGGAGCAGTTCTGCATAGAAACCAATCAACTTCCAGGTTTTTTGTCAAAGCTTAATTGAACAAGCTGAAGTTAGAAGCTGATTAAATTTATGGAGAAGAGCAGGGGTGCGATACCAGAGGGATTGAATTTTGTAACCATTTTCTTGGGTGGATACATTTATCGAGCCTTTGAGTGTGTTCAAATGAATGCGTTCCCAAAGAAATCGAGAGGTTGTTAGACGCTGATTGGCTACCGTGCACAGCTGCACCAGATTTTGCACTCTCGAGTTTTAGTAGATTGACCCCACTGTATTTAAAGAATAATAGAAATAATTAAATTTTAACCATTTGCCGCCCGCCCTACACACACAGGGATTGAGGTAAGATACAATTGTAACTCATGATTGTAGCTTGTTTAACCATTTGCTGCCCGCCCTAAGGCCGAATGGTGGCCGGCAAATGTCATCAGCATTCTGGGTGGACGCCATATGGCGTCCTCCCGCACATGCGCAGATTGTGCTCCTGCAGAGCCGCACAGGGGCGCAATCTGTCACCGGCCGTGTACCTCGGACACGGCCGATGGCAGATCTGAGTATCGGCCCCCTGTTGCCGGTACCATGTGACCTGCTGTGACCAATCACAGCAGGTCACATGACAGTTGTATACAATGGATGGCTTCATTCATGCCTTCCATTGTATACTAGTGTCTAGCTGTGAATGGTCACAGCGATCATGTGCACATGTCCTGTGATTAGCTGTGGCCAAATCACAGCTAAGGACAAAAAAAAAAAAAAAAAAAACCCTGAATGAATCGATGTCATTCAGGTAAATGCTTGCTTATGGCAAAGTAATTCTTTGCTTTAAGCAAACTGTGTAAAAAAAAAAAAACACTGATCACTTCCCCAAAGTAGTACAATGTTACTATGGTAACATTGTACTACTTTGGTCATAGTGAAATATGAAAAAAAAATCTAAAAAAAAATAAAATAATTAATAAAAAATAATAAAAAAATAAAACAAATATATATATATATATATTTTTTCATACTGTCACCAGTCAGTGTCCCTGATCACCGCCATGCTAGTTATATGATGACGCTGTACTGCACTGGTGACAATATGTAAAACAAATAGTGAAACTAATTTTTTTAATTTTTTCATTTTCCGAAAAATTATGACAAAAAAAATACAACTTCAAAAAACTCGCCATGCCTCTTATGAAGTACGTTGGACTGTCTACTCTGCAAAAAGGGGTCATTTGGGGGATATCTGTACTGTTCTGACATTCTTGGACCTCAAGAAATTAGATTGGCTGTCAGTACTTCAGGATTGATCAATATTCAGATCTATACCATAGTTTGTGAACTCTATAACTTTCCTACAAACTAAATAATACATCCTAATTTGGGTTATTTTCACCAAAGACATGTAGCAGAATACATCTCGGCCTAAATTTATGAAGAACAATTATTTATTTGCAAACTTTTATAACAGAAACAAAGAAAAACTTGTGTTTTTTTTCAAACTTTTTGGTCTTTTTTTGTTAATTTAGCAAAAAATAAAAACCCCAGCGGTGAATAAATACCACCAAAAGAAAGCTCTAGTTGTGTGAAGAAAATGATAACATTTTAGTTTGGTACAATGCTGTATAACCGCGCAATTGTCATTCAAAATGTGAGAGCGCTGAAACCTGAAAACTGGCCTGGGCAGGAAGGTGTAAAATTGCCCGGTATTGAATGGGTTAAGTATTAATTTTATAAAGACTATTTTAAAATGTAGGTTGATTTCTGTGCTATCAAGGCTTTGGATGGGCAGTATTGGCAATAGATAGTAGAACTTTTACAAAATGCCTGCAAAGGTGCTAACACTTTTTCTGCCATTTTGGCTATGATCAAGAGTAGTATCTGTTCTTAGTCTAGTCAAGGTGCTCCTGAATCATTTTGGCCTTTTGGCAGGAATGACTAGCTGTATAGTATCCCTGCTGGTAGTGTGGGGGTCCTGAGGAACCTTCCCATAAGGAGTAATCCAAATTAAGAACCCATTTGGTAAGGTGAGGGTTGGCAGTACTTCGCTAATAAAGATGGACCAAGAGGCTCAATGCTTCCTGATTTTATAGTTGTTACCTGGTCTGGCTGAGGGCTGAGAAGGAAGAGAGCCTATAGTGTCAAGATCCCCCTGTGAGTGGCGACCTGGGGGTGCTCTTAGTATCACTGTGAGTTTGGGGCTACATTGTGAGAATGAGCACTAGGCCCTAACACCACCTGCTATTTTTTCAACCCTTCTCCACATGGGCTAGGCCTCTTGGCTGAGACCTGGGCAATTTCTATTTCTGGGCCACAAGGCCTAGCTATTGTCCTGAACATCAGTGCCTTGTTTATTTTCTCTGCACATGTGCGCTTTAATATTTTTTTTTTCACTTTACAAGGATGGTAGGTTGTGGATCTTCAGGCCTACTTTGAAGTCTAAGGAAAAGATGCGTGGCCCTTAGGCTCCTTCTTTACCTGTCTTGGTGGTCACTCTAGCTAGCCCCTAGGCTAGTACTCAGTGGTTGACTTCAACTAGCTGTAAGGGGAGCAGTCCACCAGGCCTTTTGGCTTGCTGAACCAAAGTACTCTGCCCCTGTCAGGGGCCTTGTATGCAGGGGGTAAGGGAAGGGTCCTTGTCCTTAACCTCTTGCCATCCACCTGCTGTTTATAAACGGCAGGGCGGTGGCAGTCCAGGGGCGGGTTGCCGTTCCTAAACGGCACCCGCCTTTTCTAGCTGTGCACGCTCCCTGGGAGCGCGCACCACCGCGATCTGGTGCCCATTGTGTCCTCCAGACACAGTGAAACACTGATCGTCGGACGGGACCTCTGTACGAGGTCTCAATCATGTGATCACTGATTGGCGAATCAGTGATCATATGCAAAGTAGTAAGCAAGATGTCACTTGTGACATCATTGCTTACTACGTGTGAAATCTGTGAATGATCACAGAGGTCACATGGTACAAGGCTATTCACAACAGCCTTGTACCATGTGACAAGCTGTGATGACCAATCACAGCTCACTCAGTACTTCTCAATGACTGCAAGAATGCAGACAGAGAGAAAGAGAAATGATTGCTTTTACATCCTATATGGGTGTAAAAGCAATCAGTGTAAAAAAAAAAATCTTCATCACCCCCCACAAGTAGTACAGTGTCACCATGGTGACACTGTACTGCTAGGGTGACAGTATGTAAAAAAAATAAATAAATAAAAAATAATAATATAAAAAAAATAAAATAAAAATGTAAAAAAAATGTTTAAAAATTATAATTTTTGGTTATAAACTAATTTGGATTTTTTTTTTTACTAAAAAAATAACGAAATAAATTTTGGCCAAGATTTATGATGAAATATTATTTATTTGCAAAATTGTATTAAAAAAAAACACTTTTTCAAAATTTTTGGACTTTTTCATTTACATAGTAAAAAAAATAAAAATCCCAGCAGTGAATAAATACCACCAAAATAAAGCTTTATCTGTCTCAAAAAAATGGTAAAAATTCATATGGGTACAGTACTGCATGACCGCGCAATTGTCATTCAAAGTGTGATAGCGCTGAAAGCTGAAAATTGGCCTGGGCAGGAAGGGGGTAAAAGTGTCCGGACTGGAAGTGGTTAAAGTGGGGACTAGCAACACACCCTGTGCACTTTTTGTGTGTGTTTTACATGCACTTTTTGGGTTCACGTGGTGTTCAGTTTTTTTGTGCATACATTGTGGATGAAAATAGACAAAAAGAACTTTTGTTACAGAGGACTATTTTAAATATTTTTTTAACTCTCAGTTATATTCTTGTTACCTTATTCAAAATTTTAGGTTTTAGTAAATCAATTGCTGTTTACTTAATTGGATTACAAAAAGTGCTTAAGAAGATGCTTGAATTTTGAAACAAAGCATGTAACAAATAATATATTGATACATAGGTACATTGTCTTCTGTCCTCTACAAGGCTGAAGTTTCGGTAGTGGTCATAAATCTTCATACAGATTAAGGCACTTTTTTTCAAAGCACAGCTCTGGTGAAGTGATACGTTGCTCTAGGATCCTACTTTATTCTAAGTACCACCATTCATCTGCAGAAAGGAATATGGGTGTTCACTGGCACAGCACAATACATACAAAAGCAGATATTTTTACATTTTATGAATTGTACCCTTGGCATTAATGATACAACAAAGTGCTCACATTTAATTGTGTTGTGCGGATTTGGTATGTCCAATGGGTCCTTTCACAAATTGAGGCCTTAGAGTAGGTTTTATTAGAATGTTGTTAACACCTAAAAATGGTATTCATTGAACTGGGCAAATTAACATACAAAACAAATGCAATCCTTCTTTAAAGTGTTACTAAACCCACAACAGTAAAAATCAGTCTGTATCTGGAGTAAAGCATGCTTACTGAGGAAGCTAAGGGGTAATCCTCTGCATTGGGTAAAAAGGCTGTTTGATTCTGACTTCCCTTCTTCCAGTGTCCCCCTCTTATCTCCTGATAAGACATATTGTGTAATGTAACTCTGCACATGCTCAGTTTAGTGTGTACTGATGAAGATGTTTTTTTTTTTGGGGGGGGGGGTAAAGTGCATGTGATCAGCACAGGGCCAACCAGCATTGTCCAGACAGAGGTCAGGGGGTCTGCATCCTCCTAGAGCAAAATGAAAACTCCTTCTACAAGAGTTAACCAGTACTCAGCTATACACTGATAGAAGTCACAAGACTGCTCTAACTGTTGATAAGAAAAGGTATTTAGCAGTTTATATTTACTAATATAATTGCATTTCCATGTTCTATGTACTATAGAAGACCAGATATAGTGAATGCAGGGTCCTGGGAGACCAGATATAATGAATGCAGGGTCTGGGGAGACCAGATATAGTGAATGCGGGGTCCTGGGAGACCAGATATAGTGAATGCAGGGTCCGGGGAGACCAGATATAGTGAATGCAGGGTCCGGGGAGACCGGATATAGTGAATGCAGGGTCCGGGGAGACCGGATATAGTGAATGCAGGGTCCGGGGAGACCGGATATAGTGAATGCAGGGTCCGGGGAGAGCGGATATAGTGAATGCAGGGTCCGGGGAGACCGGATATAGTGAATGCAGGGTCCGGGGAGACCAGATATAATGAATGCAGGGTCCGGGGAGACCAGATATAGTGAATGCAGGGTCCGGGGAGACCGGATATAGTGAATGCAGGGTCCGGGGAGACCAGATATAGTGAATGCAGGGTCCGGGGAGACCAGATATAAAGAATGCAGGGTCCGGGGAGACCAGATATAATGAATGCAGGGTCCAGGTTTTAGTAACACTTTAAAGATGCGGATTTCTGTAAAAATATCATAATTTTCTGTTAAAATGGAAAGCAATGGCATCTGCTTCAACAGCTGAAGGTAGGTAGCTATTTTTGACATGTTCATTTATAAAATTAGTCTCTTTAAAAAAAAAAATAAAGCTTACCGTTTAATGTAACTTTCACGACCATTCAATGATTTACACATTCAAGCCAGTTTAGAGAGAAGGGGAACTGAGGCACCCAGAGAGAATGTACATAACAGAAAAACTTACCAACTACAAGAAGATAAGGGGAACTGAACCCAAGACCACAGTACTTCAAGACTGCAGACCACAAAATCATACTGTCACGCGTTTAACGTATTGGCTTAGATTTCAACCCCCCTATTTCTTGCTTTGGTGTGTATTGCTAGAGTGTTTTTGTTGGGGGGGAGAGGATGTTATTAGCTCAGGGCCAATCAGCACTGTCCAGAAAGAGGGTCAGCCTCATAGGACAGTCAGAGGAGAATGAAAACTCCTAATACAAGATTAACCAGTGCTCAGCTGGACACTGATAAAAGTCACAAGACTGCTGATGAGAAAAGGTATTTAGCAGTTTATATTTGCTACAATAATTGCATTTTCATGTTCTGTGTACTGTGGGAGACCAGATATAGTGAATGCAGGGTCCGGGGAGACCAGATATAGTGAATGCAGGGTCCGGGGAGACCAGATATAGTGAATGCAGGGTCCTGGGAGACCAGGTATAGTGAATGCAGGGTCCGGGGA
The DNA here is from genome assembly GCF_062004578.1 of Staurois parvus. NCBI lineage: Eukaryota > Metazoa > Chordata > Amphibia > Anura > Ranidae > Staurois > Staurois parvus. The sequence continues at coordinate 5,451,193 of NW_028317965.1, read as the reverse complement.
GACCAGATATAGTGAATGCAGGGACTGGGGAGACTAGATATAGTGGATTCAGGGTCTGGGGAGACCAGATATAGTGAATGCAGGGACTGGGGAGACCGGATATAGGGAATGCAGGGTCCGGGGGACCGGATATAGTGAATGCAGGGACTGGGGAGACCGGATATAGGGAATGCAGGGTCCGGGGGACCGGATATAGTGAATGCAGGGTTCGAGGAGACCAGTTATAAGGAATGCAGGGTCCGGGGAGACCAGATATAGTGAATGCAGGGTTCGAGGAGACCAGTTATAGTGAATGCAGGGTCCGAGAGGACCAGATATAGTGAATGCAGGGTTCGGGGAGACCAGATATAGTGGATTCAGGGTCCGGGGAGACCTGATATAGTGAATGCAGGGTCTGGGAAGACCAGATATAGTGAATACAGGGTTCGGGGAGACCAGATATAGTGAATGCAGGGTTCGAGGAGACCAGTTATAGTGAATGCAGGGTCCAGGGAGACCAGATATAGTGAATTCAGGGTTCGGGGAGACCAGATATAGTGGATTTAGGGTCCGGGGAGACCGGATATAGTGAATGCAGGGTCCGGGAAGACCAGATATAGTGAATGCAGGGTTCAGGGAGACCATATATAGTAGATTCAGGGTTCAGGGAGACCAGATATAGTGGATTCAGGGTCCAGGGAGACCGGATATATTGAATGTAGGGTCCGAGGAGACCAGTTATAGTGAATGCAGGGTCTGGGTAGACCAGATATAGTAAATGCAGGGTCCGGGGAGACTTGAAATAGTGAATGCAGCGTCCTGGGTTTAGTAAAACATTAAGCCCTTTGTGGGGTTAAACGCATTGCAGCAGGAGATGGACAGGTGAAACGCATTGCAGCAGGAGACGGACAGACAAGACTATATGTTGTGAATCCTCTTTATATTGAACTAAAACTTCTTCTACATCAGTAAAAGCATCAATATGCAACCCACTCATTTCTGCATGCCAAGTAGAACAGCTGTGCCCAAGGATGTGCTCCTGGGCATGCATCAGATGGGAGCTGGAGGTACAGGGAAAGAGGCACGTTTGGAGGCACATAGTTACTGTTGATTCAATTTAGTGCAACTGCAGTTTATGTTATACTGTAAAAATCTTATGTCTGGGAAACCCTCCTCCACCACCCTTTAACCCTTGCCTGGGTGAAGTGAACGCTTTCCTTTGGCTGTGTGATGGTGGTGTCCTCTAAAATTCAAGACGACTCCAGCAGCACAATGTCACAAAGTACGGCAGCAATCAGTCCGGTTGGCAGCAGGCCCAGGCTATAACGGTACATCTAAAGTACCTGGTACTCCTTGTCTTGAGATTCATTTGCGTGACTCCAAATAAACCATTGTATATTGAATTCAAGCTTCTCTATAAAGAATAATAAACTCACACACAATTAAAAATACAATTTCCCCTTACGTTGATTACAGATGATGGGTTACAGAAGTAGCAGACTCAGGTCCAGTCCAATCCTCAGTAGAGTCCGACCTGCAGTCATCTTGTTGCAATGATCATGGTGGCATGTCTTCCATTACAGAGCCCCAATAATGAAGGATGAGAGTTCCTCCTTCAATCATGCTCCGGTCGTAATGAAAATGGGATGGGGAAGAAGGTGGACGGGAGGATTAGGGTGGAGGTTAAATGAGGTTCTTCTTCTGGATGAGGATTTAGTTCAGAAAATCGAGAAAGAGATTAAGGTATACTTTAAGGAAACGGAGGAAGTATCGATAGCTACAGTCTGGGAAAGCCACAAGGTATTCATAAGAGGAATCTTGATAGCGGCAGGAGCAAGGAAGAAAAAAGAAAGAAGAGAGAGGGTCAGTGGGCTTTTAAAAGAAATATTGGACTTGGAGCAGATCCATAAGAAGAAAATAACAAAAGATACGAGACAGAAGTTATTGGATAAAAAAGATGAGCTAGAGAGATTAATGGATGAGGAGAAGAGAAGAGTATACAACAGGGTTCTGAACGAGAGATATAGATGGGGAGACAGACCAGGAAGATATCTAATGAGAGCTTTGAATAAAAAGAAAAATAGGAATTATATAGAAAAGATAAAAAGTCCAAAGGGGGAGTTGGTCCACTCAAATAAAGAGATTATTAAAGTGTTTACGGAGTATTACAAAAAGTTATATAATATTAGTCCCCAAGGCCCGCTAAAAGAAGCTCAAGAGGGAATTAATGAAAAAAAGATGATATACTTAAAAAATGCGGGATTACCAAAACTAAGTGAAGCACAGTTGAACTCCCTAGACGCAGAAATTTCCCAGGAAGAAATTAAAATAGCATTAAGAAGCACAGGGGGGGGGGGGAAAGCCCAGGCCTGGATGGCTATACAGTTAAGTACTATAAGAAATTTAGTGAAGTAATGTTACCCAAGCTGGAGAAATATATGAATGCTCTGGGAGGTGGGATGGAAGTGAGGAGAGAATCCCTACAGGCCCATGTAGTACTTATTCACAAAGAGGGAAAAGATCCATCTCAGTGCTCCAGCTATAGACCTATCTCATTATTGAACACAGATACTAAACTGTATGCAAAGGTGTTAGCAAACAGGTTGAGGGATCTGATGCCTGATTGGATCCATGGAGACCAGGTGGGCTTTGTACCGGGGAGAGAAGGTAGAGATAACGGCTTGAGAACCCTGATGCTTATTCAGAAAAGTAGAAAAGGGAAAGCCCCGGTGGTGCTCTTGTCAATTGATGCAGAGAAGGCATTTGATAGAGTGGACTGGGGCTTTATGATGGACAACTTAAAAGTGCTGGGGATAGGCTATAGAATGCGAGAGTGGATAAGTAAATTATATAGGGAGCCTACTGCAATCATCACAGTAAATGGGGAGAGATCAGAACCCATTGGAATGTCTAATGGTACAAGACAGGGCTGTCCACTGTCCCCTCTGCTATATGTATTGTCACTTGAACCTCTGTTGTCAATAATAAGAAACAGTGGATCGGTAAAGGGAATTCAGATAGAATCCATAGAACATAGAGTAGCAGCCTTTGCGGACGACTTATTGTTCTATGTGGGGAATCCCCGAATAACTCTCCCAAATATAATGAAGATTCTGAAGGAGTACGGGGAACTATCAAATTTAAAAATTAATCCAACGAAAACAGAGATCTTGAATATTAATATATCAAAGGATGAAAAAGAAAAACTACAAAAAGAATTCCCCTTTATATGGAGAGAAAAAGAGATAAAATATCTAGGAATAAAACTCACTGCCTTATCTAAGCATTTGTATAGATTAAACTATATCTCTTTGATAAATGAGATCAGGGAAGATTTAAAAAGACTAGAAGGAGGAAATCCATCCTGGATAGGACGTATAAACCTAGTCAAAATGGTAATTATGCCTAAAATACTGTATAGATTTCAAATGGTACCAATTAAAATTCCAGAAGCCTTCTTTAAGATAATGAAAAAAATGTTAACAAAATACATATGGAAGAATAAAAAACCTAGAATAGCATATGAAACACTGAGTAGGACTAAAGAGAAAGGGGGATTGGGTCTACCAGATGTCAAGAGATACTATAAAGCAGTGGTTTTAGCAAGAATATATGACTGGACATTTAACCATAAGGGGAAAAGTTGGGTAACAATTGAAAATGATCTTAGTGGCATTGGATTGAGTCAGATGATATGGGTCCCACCACAGTTCAGGGGAAGTAAAGAAAGCACAAGTATCTACACTTTAAATGTCTTTAGGGTATGGGACAATTTACACAAAAACATGAAATGGGAATTTAATTCTATATTAATGCCTCTCACAAATACTGAGTACTTTCCCCCGGGAAAGAATAAGATATCAGGGAGATGGTTTAGAAAGGAGGATACCCAACTGAGAGATGTTTTGGTGGATGGGGAATTGAGATCACTTAAAGATTTAATAGAGAAGAAGGGAGATATTTTTATTAGAATAGATGAGTGGAAATATCATCAATTGAAATGTTTTATTGGAAATCTACCGAAACCCCTGAGACTAAAACAGGAGTGGAATATGTTTGAAAGGTTGTTAGAGACACGAAGGGATGGGAAACACGGTATTTCAAAAGTGTATAGAATACTCACAGAATTAGACACGAACACAAAGTTAACTTTTATAACAAAATGGGAAAGGGATATGGGTGTTAGGTTTGATGAAGATAGACAGAGAAAGATGTTTAGATTGATACACGATAATGTTAGTATGAGAGAGGTTGAGGTTAATTATAAGTGTGCGACACGATGGCACATCACACCGAGTGTAGAGCACAAAATGAATGGGGAAAATTCAAATATGTGTTGGAGAGGATGTGGAGAGATAGGCACGGTGTTTCACATATGGTGGGAATGTCCGAAAATCCAGGCATTTTGGAAGATAATAGTCAAATTGATTGAAGAAATAACTGAAATTGACATAGGGCTAGACCCAACGACGTGCCTCCTACACAATGTGGAGACATCAGTAAATAAATATAAAGATTCAGGTATATGGTACTTCTTGAATGCGGCGAAAGGGTTGATACCCAAGTTTTGGCGGAGACCTGAGGTACCAAAGGAGGAAGACTGGATTAATAGAGTGAACCAGATAGGTAGAATGGAAAGATCATACCATATGCAGGAAGATAGGATGAGAGTTTATTTTAGGAGATGGGAAAAGTGGGAAAGAGCGGGATTGAAAGAGAAATATAGGATAATATGAACTAGGATGTTAGCAAAAAATTAATAAGCCTCAAGTAATTAGAATGGGCTAGAGTCTGCAGAGGGGGAGGAGGGGGGATGAGGGGCGGGAAGGGGGGTAGTGGGATGGGAAATAAAAGAGTTTTTAGTAAGGGAAAGATAGAAATGTTATAAATGTCTATTTGTATGAGAATTATTTCCCTTTTTTGGTACTTGTATTAACATGAAAAATTCAATAAATATTTAAATTAAAAAAAAAAAGAGAGTTCCTCCTTCATGCTGCTCAGATCCATGGCTCAGCAGCAATGTAAGTTCCGTATTTGGAAGGCCTCAAGAAGCTTAATGAATTGCGTGGTCATCCGGCTGCTGATTATTTCATTTTTCTGTTGGGCAGTTTCTTTGAGAGTTCTATCACCAGTTGCAGCACTTTCCAAGTTAATAGGTTGATACCAGGGGCGGACTGACCATTTGGAAACTCGGGCAGTGCCCGAGGGCCCGGGGTCAGTAGGGGGCCCCATGAGATGCCCCTGGTACCTTTTTCATAGGCTTTTTTGAGTTTAGGCAAGGACACAGGGGCCCCATGATCCCCTATTGCCCGGGGGCCCCATGAGTTGTCAGTCCGCCCCTGGTTGATACAACACATGTTTATTTAGTATCACAGCATGGTCTCCACTACTGGAAGACACACATAGAGGGTCATTTAATGGCTGATTAAGGTGAGAAAAAAATGAATTTCATGTTTAAAAAAAAAACTATGGGTGGGCGCAGGTTGGGGAGGTAGATGTGTGTGTGTGGGTTATATTTGCCTGCAGATTAGTTCCAACTAAGGTCAGCAACAGGGGTGGACTGACAACTCATGGGGCCCCCGGGCAATAGGGGACCATGGGGCCTCTGTGTCCTCACCCACACTCAAACCACACCCAAAAAAGCCTATGAAAGGTACCAGGGGCATCTCATGGGGCCCCCTCCTGACCCTGGGCCCTCGGGCAGTGCCCGAGTTCTCGAATGGTCAGTCCACCCCTGGTCAGCAAATGTCTGATTGTGGCCTATGGGGCTGAATTTTTAAAAGAGTTGAGAATATTCACTCAAAAAAGAGTGAAAATTCACTTCAATTATACAGTTATGTGCAGATAAAGTAAAGAAAAAGATACTTGTGTCTCTTAGTTGAAGTAAATCTACACTCCCATTTTAAATAAACATTCTCTACCTCTTTAGTAAATATGCCTCATTTTATTTGATTGATTTTATTCATACAAATAATGGAAGCTATTTTGATCTTCTTTACATTGCTTTTGATAAAAATAATTATAACCAACCAATGGGGTTTCAAATTAAATCAGTCAATATGTGTCATTGTTTAGTTCTACAGATTGTCAATTTATATGCTATTGTAGTAAATAATAGCAAAAATCACTATTGCATCATCGTGTATCATCCTGCACTTGGAAATGGTTTACATGACTGTTTAAAGTATTAATGTGATTTTAGTTTTAAATGTAATCTGCAGGGTCACCGCTGCATCATCATTTATTACTCCATGCTCTAAATTGGATCCCTTCGCTTTTATAAGTAAACATGTCACATTTGTAAATGTAAACTCACACAGATTAGAACATTCCCAAAGGTTCAAGATATTACTAACTGCCACAAAAGAGTGATGCTGCTTTTTAAGGTGTTGCTGTGGATCGTATGTCCAAATACATCCATTATATTAAGAAATTTGAGCTTTTAATAATTTGCTATCAGTGGTATTCATATATATATATATATATATATATATATATATATTAAAACATTTATTTTTCTTTTTTTTTTTTTTTTCTTTTTATACAAGTATAATAATTTGCTATCAATTATATATATAATATATATACACATTTCACTTTATGGTATATATATATATATATATATATATATATATATATATATATATCCTTTTCTTTTTAAGTAATCTTTGTTATTGTTTTTAAAAATAAATTTGCTATCAACAACAGTATTCAGCTATATATAAATATATGGATCTATACTGTGTATATGTGTGTGTGTATATATATATATATATATATATATATATATATATATATACAAATTTCTATATATATAAAAAGCAAAAGTTAAATATTTAAATATATATATATATATATATATATATATTTATATTTAACTTTTGCTTTTTCTTTTTTACATTTCTTTATATAAGTAATTTTTGTGATTCATAAGTACTATGTTGAAAAAATTAGCATTTTTAAAAAAATCACATTGTATATGACTAATTACCTTTTTAGTCTTACTGTAGCATTTTAGAGCCTAAAGGAAAAGAAAACAAAAAAGTTATAGGTGTAAGCAAAATTGATAAATGGGTAAATACCTCTTAGCATATAATCACTAGACAGTGATTATCCTTACTTTACTATCTATTGATTCTGATCAGCAGCAACTAGCTAATGAGATTTTAAGTAACAGTGCTAAGTAGAAAACTGTGCTAAAATTCACACTTTTAGAATACCATGACTGTAGTTGTAAAATAATTTACAAACTAAGTGGGAGCAGCTAATGTATCTAATTTTTTTAATGTATGCTAGAAATCTAGTTATATCTTTTGTGGAACAGTGAAAAATATTTTGGCAATTTCTTCCTTCCTTCCTTTATTTTCTAAAATTTTAGATATTACAAAAACAAGGAAAAAAGAAAGAAATTCTGAAATATCCAAAAACAAATAGATAAATCAAATATTGTCCTGAAACAAAGGAAAATGTATGTATAAGCAAGTTATAGAATACTTGGTATTTACTTACTATGCCATTTTTCCTTTAAATTATAATTGAAACTAAATTTTTAAGTAACATTCCTTACGCTTAACAAAATAAAGATATGTACCCATGCAATGAGAAAGAAACTCAAATACCTTCAAGATTTTGCATAGAACCAGTTCATCCAAAAAAGGGGAAAAAAAAAACAGAATGTTCTTGACTGGACAAAAATAATATTTTTAAAACAAACTACCTACATTAAAAAAAAGGTAAAAAGTAACAAACCAATCTCATATATCCTCAAGATTTTGTGTAGAACCAGGTTGTTGGAAAAAAGGGGGGAACAAAATCAGCAAAACACCAAAACACTGAATGTTGTAGACTTCTAGACAAAAGTAATATTGATCAAAATAAACTACATAAATAAAAAAGGGAACAAACCCAACTCCTATACAAAATGGAAAAAAATAAATAAGGGGGGAGGGAGAGAAAGAAATGTCTTCATAATGGAGCCATACTATTATTTTTTTTCGTTTAGTAACCCAGGTCCTGAACTATAAAAAAAAGGTAAAAAGTAACAAACCAATCTCATATACCCTCAAGATTTTGTGTAGAACCAGGTTGTTGGAAAAAAGGGGGAATAAAAAAAACAAAAAAAACTATATGTTGTAGACTTTAAGACAACAGTAATATTTATCAAGATAAACTACATAAATAAAAAAAGGGAACAAACCCAACTCCTATACAAAATGGAAAAAAATAAATAAATACATAAATAAGGGGGGAGGGAGAGAAAGAAATGTCTTCATAATGGAGCCATACTATTATTTTTTTTTCATTCAGTAACCCAGGTCCTGAACTATATAAAAAAAAGGTAAAACGTTACAAACCAATCTCATATACCCTCAAGATTTTGTGTAGAACCAGGTTGTTGGAAAAAAGGGGGAATACAAAAAACAACAAAAACTGAATGTTGTAGACTTCTAGACAAAAGAAATATTGATCAAAATAAACTGCATAAATAAAAAAGGGAACAAACCCAACTCCAATACAAAATGGAAAAAAAATAAATAAATAAGGGGGGAGGGAGAGAAAGAATTGTCTTCATAATGGAGCCATACTATTATTTTTTTTTCGTTCAGTAACCCAGGTCCTGAACTGTAAAAAAAAAAAGTAAAAAGTAACAAACCAATCTCATATACCCTCAAGATTTTGTGTAAAACCAGGTTGTTGGAAAAAAGGGGGAATAAAAAAAACAACAAAAAACTATATGTTGTAGACTTATAGACAACAGTAATGTTTATCAAGATAAACTACATAAGTAAAAAAAGGGAACAAACCCAACTCCTATACAAAATGGAAAAAAAATAAATAAATACATAAATAAGGGGGGAGGGAGAGAAAGAAATGTCTTCATAATGGAGCCATACTAATATTTTTTTTTCGTTCAGTAACCCAGGTCCTGAACTATATAAAAAAAAGGTAAAAAGTAACAAACCAATCTCATATACCCTCAAGATTTTGTGTAGAACCAGGTTGTTGGAAAAAAGGTGGAATAAAAAAAACAACAAAAAACTGAATGTTGTAGACTTCTAGACAAAAGTAATATTGATCAAAATAAACTACATAAATAAAAAAGGGAACAAACCCAACTCTTATACAAAATGGAAAAAAATAAATAAATAAGGGGGGAGGGAGAGAAAGAATTGTCTTCATAATGGAGCCATGCTATTATTTTTTTTCGTTCAGTAACCCAGGTCCTGAACTATAAAAAAAAAAAGTAAAAAGTAACAAACCAATCTCATATACCCTCAAGATTTTGTGTAGAACCAGCGAAAAAAGGGGGAATAAAAAACAAAAACAAAAAACTATATGTTGTAGACTTATAGACAACAGTAATATTTATCAAGATAAATAAAAAAATAAATAAAAAAGGGAATAAACCCAACTCCTAAAAGAGGAAGAAAATTAAATAAATAAGGGGGGGGGGGGGTGTCTCCATAATGGAGCCATACTATTATTTTTTTTCATTCAGTATCCCAGGTCCTGAACTGTGAAGAGAAGCGGCAAGAGAGTCATGGGGTCCATGTATTTAAAAAAATATTCTGATTGATCATTTTCCTGTGACAGCATACAATCAAGGTCACTAGTTGCCATTTCTAAAGATTTTTTTCTAAGCTAGCTGTATGCAGTATCTTTACATTTCTGTAATTATTAGGCCTCATGCACACAGGATGTTTTAAAAATGCTCTTTCTCTTGGCAGTAGCATTTTGGCATTAAAAAAACTCCTGACGCTTGTAAAAGTGTTGAACATTTTTACAAGCCTTTAGGCACGTTTACGGGCATCAGGTGCTTAGGCATTCATTTTATTGTAGCAGATATAAAAAGCGCCACAGAAAACGCAAAATAAATCAAATAATAAGCAGTACCTATAACCAAAAAAGGTATAAATGATGTGTAAAAATAGATATGATGGTGCAGTACGTTTAAAACCAGTAAAATTTTATTAATAAAGTATTGCACTCACAAAGAAGGTGTCTAGCCGACACCAGCAATGACAGCCTCTAAAATGCCACATTCACAAGGGAAAAACCAAGGGACGAACCTCCTGCACCGCGATCAACACAGCCGACAGCTGGGAGGAACGTTCCAACGTCATGTCCACTAGGCCAGGCCCTTAATAATAATTTATTCTTTCCATTGAAATGAATTCAAGCTCCTGGCATTACCACTCGTTTGGACGTTTTTATACGTGTTTACATTCTGCCAAAATGCTGCTGGACACAAAGGGTAATATGGAGGGGCACATGGAAGCAGGAAAAAAAATGCCTGACACCCCTAGTGGCAGGAAAAACGCCCCGAGTGCATGAGGCCTTTGGTGCACCCAATAAATCTTAGAGATTGTAACAATAGTTGCTCTTTAATCTTTAAGTTTTATTATAAAAACATTGTATATGTAATGACATAGTGAAGTTTATGCGGTAACTCATTGCCATTTTCATAACTCCCTCATTTAAAAAAATGGGTTTCCCCCCTAGAGCACTGACTATATTGTATGAATTTTAATAGAGCCCTCCTTAGATATGTACGCAATACATATTCAATCAGCCTTGCAAGCAAGGAAACCCGACATTGATTTTCAAACATCTCTACAATCATTTATTTATTACTGATAAAGGTGATATTTACTTATTGATCTGGCTGTCAACATTGAAATGAACTGATCTAATAAAAAAAAAATAGATTAGCCCTGATGGTTTATTTGTGCTTATCATGATTTTTTTTTTTTTAATTCAATAATAGAGCCAAAAATGAGCACTTATGTTGTATTGTATACAGAACTGAGAAAATACAAAAATCACACAGGTTTTATTATCAGGTCAATGTAACTATTGCAGAAATGGTAAAATGATTCAGTTAATGTTACATATACTGTGAGGAACATCTATTCCCTGTTGCTTTTACTTTCCTATCCCCCTTTCCTTGAATGGTAGCAATTGAGCATTTGCATGTTGTGTTTGACGCCGTGCATGCTGAAGACATGCAATGGCAAGTGATAGTCTGCATGCTGCTTACTGAATGTTTCTCCTTTTCTCTCCTTCCCTGTCATGTGCTTTCAGAAGACAACCATGTAGAAGGTGGGTGCTTTCAACCTTATCTTCACCCCTAGTTCCCCTACTTTTCCCTTTTTTTTTAATTTTTAATGTTTAAGTATAAAGTTAGATCTGGTAAGTATTCTGATATTTTTGAAACGATGTGTGAAAAAAAAAACTGCTGTGATTTATCACTTGTAATAAAAGATGTACCATATTTGCTGTGTCAACATTCTAGTCTATTCAACAATGTTGCAGACACATGCATTTTTAGACCAGAGTATTATTAAATACATGTGATTTTTTTTGATGTTACAGCAAGCTATTAATGAAACACTGCAAAGCCTTTACATGTTAATATTGAAATGTGTAGCATTGCAATTAAAAAAAATAATTAATAATTTCTATAAATTTAGGATAAATAATGTAATTTAAGCAAAATGTTTAATAATAAAAATGTAAAATATTGAATAAGGAATTTATTCAAAATTATTAAAGGTCATAATAGTAGTAATACAAATGAAAATAGGTGAATGTATAATTATACTTAAGTTCTAAAAAAAATAAATACATTATTTAGAAAATATTGCATAAACAGCATAAGAGTTCTGTAATTGGTAATCTTTTTAAAAGATTATCTGTCAAAAAAACAAAAACAAAAAAAACATTCTTTTCAACCAACCTGACTGTAATTACTTTTTTATATTGGAACATTTAATGGCTTTTGCTTTTCTGTAATTGAAATCCATCCTTTTTTGTTACTGAAATTAATTTAAAACGAGATGTATCAATGATCTGCATTGTAATCCATATTAATGGAATATTACAATTTAAAATGATTCAGCTGACACAGAAATACAAATAATGTAAATGCGTTTATTTATTATATTATAAAAGATCTTTCACAGAAAATGTTTAAACTGAAGTAACATTTTTATCAAACTACAGTCACAATTTGGGAAACTGAAATATTCTTTATGATAAGGGTTTACTTTTCAATTCTCTTTACCAAATTTATGATAAATACATCCAAAACAAAAAAAAATTCTAAACCAGTGAAAAGTAACAAGAATTAAAAAAAAATAGTTTGAATCAAGAAAAAATAAAATGTTACAATTATATAATATAAATTATGCTAATCATTTCGTTGAAATGTCGAAGGAAAATGTGCATTCTAAAATGATAGTTAACTTCCTAAAGCGGTGTGGTGCATTGCAGCATGTCGAAGTGTGTAACACTAAAAATGCAACCTGTCCTACTTTTTTCAGTGAACACCACTAAAGTGCCTTGGTGTAAACTGAAACATTAGAACATAAGACAAATGTCCTTGTCTATGCACAAAACTCTTCCTGCCCATCCTGGTTCCTTTAAAAGGTCCTGATTGGTCACCAACACAGTGCCTCGGTGTACATTGAAATATTAGAACATAGAGCAAATGGCATAACATAAGGCAAATGCCCTTTTCTATGCCTTGTCTAATGCAGCCCAATTGGGCTTGGGAGGACAACCCCTTAGTCTTGGAGAAAGCTCTTCTCTATATCAGTTTCTTAAACTCTTCCTGCCCATTCCGGCATTCCTTTTAAGGTTTTGATTGACCACCAACACAGTGCCTCGGTGTGAATTGAAACATCAGAACATAGAGCAAATGGCATAACATAAAACAAATGCCCTTTTCTATGCCTTGTCCAATGCAGCCCAATTGGGCTTGGGAGGACAACCCCTTAGTCTTGGAGAAAGCTCTTCTCTATATCAGTTCCTTAAACTCTTCCTGCCCATCCCGGCGTTCCTTTTAAGGTTTTGATTGACCACCAACACAGTGCCTCGGTGTGAATTGAAACATCAGAACATAGAGCAAATGGCATAACATAAGGCAAATGCCCTTTTCTATTCCTTGTCCAGTGCCGTCCAATTGGGCTTGGGAGGACAACCCCTTAGTCTTGGAGAAAGCTCTTCTCTATATCAGTTTCTTAAACTCTTCCTGCCCATCCCAGCGTTCCTTTTAAGGTTCTGATTGGCCACCAACATAGTGCCTTGGTTTAAATTGAAACATTAGAACATAGAGCAAATGGCATAACATAAGGCAAATGCCCTTTTCTATGCCTTGTCCAATGCAGCCCAATTGGGCTTGGGAGGACAACCCCTTAGTCTTGGAGAAGGCTCTTCTCAATATATGTTTTTGAACCCCTTCCTGCCCATCCCAGAGTTCCTTTAAAAAGTTCTGATTCCTCTATAGGGAGCAAGAAGGATCAGTGATCATGTGACCACTATTACAGTGGTCACGTGATAGGGAGCTGTTCCTATCGGCTTCCAATCATTAGTGGGAGGTGAGAGCTGTCTTTGACAGCTCATCTCAGTGCTGGGGGGGCGTAGTGAAAGAGCTGTCAGCACAGAAACATTGTCTTTCCAGCGATGCATATGTGCTGCGGATGGCTAGTAAAGCCCATCCTTTTGCTGCTGATCTAATGTGTTATGCAGGTGGCAACAGGTTAACTTCTGTGGTAGACTAAATAGAGGTAAAATATTGTATAAAATAGTTATTGTTTAAACTTTTCACAATAAAGCAACCTAAAAACAGTAATTGATTTCTCATTCCCCAGCAGAATACACTACAATATTTATCTCAGTCAATGCAAATGTATTTTAGTATCCTGCTTTTCACAGAAAATGAAACAAATTTTTATACGACTATGCTAGCTGATGTTGACATCTTCAGAATGTTCAGAGTACTGCAATCCACTTTCTGGTCTACTGTCATTTCTGAAGATCAGGACCTATGCTTTCCAACCTTCTGGATCCAACTAGAATGATAGTTTATTCCTTTATTTTAGCATTGCTGTTATTTGACTAACATTTCTTCCCTAGCCAAAAAACATCTTCCTCCAGGCTATGAAATACATAGCGAATTCTCATATGACAACATAATAATGAAGCAATAAAGCATATTCAGTACAATTCACAAATTTTCGACTATTGAGAGCATTCATCTTGGGATGGGAGAAAAATGGAGTCCAATATTATCCGATCCTAAATCATTGATTTCACACATATTACTTTTCATCTATACGGGCCCTTTTCCTGGCCTATAGATTCCTCCCATATTATCATTTCAGTGTTAAAGGAATTTTTTTTGTTTAATAATCTAAACACTCATTTCTAATGAGGGGAAAAAGACCAGACCCAGCCCATTTGTCAGATTCTTCTTTGGTGAGCAATGCTTTCTGCTGAGCCTAACTTTAAAAAAAAAAAAAAAAACATAAAAAAAAGAAAACAAGTAAAATTATTTAAAAAAAAGAAAAACAATCTTGGTTAGAATCTAGTTCCATATTCCTTTTCTTTGTTTCTTTTTGCTTTTTAACTTGCAATATCTATAAGTAAAGTGCAATTTAGGGTCTTCATATAGTTGTTTGAATTGTACATTTTATCCCTGGGCCTGCCCACCAGGGATGGAATAAAGATGCATTTTTTTTTTCCTTTTATAATGCAGATGCTATACAGGAAGACAAGTTGTTTGTCACAAACCATTTTTTTGTCACTGTGGCAACATCTTCCCATGCTCCCTTGTACTTTGCTGACTTTGCTCTTGTTTCCCTTTAAGGTCTGGCGCACCTGATGATGGGCGACCAAGGTATGGGCTCTGTTCCTTTTCCACTCTGCTTTCATTGTTTCCTACTGTTCTGTAGCTGCTTCAGTCCTTCACTGCAACAATGGGCAAATTTTGCTTTGAAACTGTGTTTGACTGCTAATCTTAACACATTATTTTTAGCCGCATCTTTATTTATTTTCTGTTCACTTTTTGATATCCTTTTCCTTTTCTGCAATATAATAACTGAACCAAAAATTGGAACAAATAAAGCAGCTGATTGTTTAAAAAAAAAACTAAATAAAATTGTGTATTGCTTGGATTGGTATAAACTGCTGAAGGGACAGGATGAAAATTGTCGACATGACAAAATAAAAAAGTGCTCGCAATTTAGATTGAGAAAACTCTCAGTTTATCATATTGTACCCTGCGAAGACTCCATTAATTTTCATTGATGCATGGCTGATTGGTTCACTCTGAAAGCACATTGGTATTCGTCTTTGGAATGCTAACGTCTTTGCAGTGTATTCATTTAGTTACCAGTGTGCCATTTGCTTGCATTACCCAAAACCTATATATATATTTATGTATTTTATTTATTATTATTTTCATAGAGCATGTACATCCTCTAATTTTGTGCATGTACACCAGTAGTCTTACCAAACTCTGGGTCACGCATTGTTTTGCCATTATCGTCATTATCATTTATTATCGTCCACATCCCCATCAGTATAATCATATAACATCATAATTAGTATCACCTTTTCTTGGCGAACTAATGCATATACATATGTTCATGAATGTTTTTTTTTTTTTTATTTTCTTCTTTTATATCCTCTTTTGTCTGGAATTGCTTTCTTCATGGAACCATTTCATCTAAAATCTCTAGGTAAAAGTAAAGGTACAACTCTTTTTTTTTTACATTTCTCATTGTAGATGTGTGATATTGTTGTCAATATATCTAAAAATAAGTGGAAACATTAGGTAGGTGCATTATAGTCGATAAAGTATGTCTTTATGGAAGAGAAAGGTACATGTCAACGTATGCATTTTTAGAGACTTGGAATTTTTTTAACTTTCTTTTTTTTTAAATTGGCAAAAATTGACAAGCGATATTGTTTTAGTGCATTTTTAGATGACTAAATCATAAGTTTCTTTAAAGTTTAGGGTCCTGATTAGCTAAATGAGCTATCTTAACCCTACAGATTACATTTCTAATCAGGTGTTTCTGCTTTTTTTGATGTTTCCAAAACTGATTGAATATTTGAAGAGGGCACAAGTTAGGATGATATGAGTGAGAATTAGAAAGAGAGATAGCATGGGTAAGCTAGTATCATGCCTGGTTCATAGTGTATATTAAGTGAGCCTTTATTCAAATTTCAGTGCACTGTCATTTTTTTTTAATCAAGCAAGTCATAAGAACGTATGTTCATAAAAGTGTTAACTTTCAAGTAGTAACTTGCCTATTGCAGTATTAACTAGAACATGGGCTTCCTTTAATGGTTACTTTTTGAGGGCCAACATTTAGATAGAGCTATACACCAATATCTGGAGCAACTTCAGAAAACACTATATATGAGACTTTTAGGTGGATATTCTCTAAAAGAAAAAGTACCTGGTTCACATAATATGGACTATGTGGACTGGGTACTGTTTCTTTGAGAGAATATCCATCTAAAATGTCTCATATATAGTGTGATCTGGAGTGTCTCCAGATAATTGTGTATAAATTCACACAAGAGATGTGGTGTTGTATACCGACATTTGCCTCTGACATATGTTATTTGAATAGAACTAGTGAGTCAGTAGCTGCCATCTTCCCCATTGGCAAAAATTGTTTGATAAGTATATTTTGTTCAATAAACCTGCATAGAACGTTGAGCATAAGTTCACCGTATCTAGAATTTTAAAATTTTTTTATTAACCTGATTGGATTATTGAAACAAAAACCTGGAGAGTTCATCCTTTAGTCACCCTAGGTTCACATCTGTGGGGGTGGTGCCGCTGCGGATCAGCACAGAAAAATGCGGACCCAAGGGCGGGTGCCATTAGTTCTGATAGCACGCCGCCAGCACTGGAAAACGCAACCGTACTGGTAACCAAGGTTCCCGTGCGGGTTGCGTTTTCCAAAGGATTGCAGGGACTTTTTCCCTGTGTGTCAAATGAATGGGCTCTTGTGCCCGTGCAAAACGCGGCCCGCAGGGCCGCATATATGTGAACTGAGGGTAAGTGTTCTCACTGTGTGAATAAAGGGGAGAGAACAATGTTCTTGGACAACTTGCCAGCCAGCTTGCTAACAACCGAATTAACCTGTCTAACAGTATGCGTTTATAACGGGTTTAGTTAGCACACATTTGCAAATACATACGTAAGCCACAGAGCCACGTCACGGCACCCTGATAATCTGTGGTCCTAACTCTACAATTTCTGAGAGTCCCCATAGTAGAGGCACATGCATTTAATGGATAGATCAAGGGCAGGTGTACCTGAGGGAGCCCACCCCTCTTAAAGGCAAAGGAGTGTTCTCACCACCTACTATTCACAAATACAAACTATAACGGAACCGGAACCCAGACCGCACCGAGTTTTTCTGTTATAGCACAACTTCCCCTGTCCGAACACCATCCACGGACCACACCCTTGAAATCCCTCAGGAAACAGACAATACCCAGCTCTGCTTAATACAGGAAGCCAACAACTCTTTATTTTACACAAACAACATGTTTTATACAGAGGGCGGGGAAAGACATCCAGGAACAGGAAATACATCATCACCCCTCCCCATCCCACCCAGACCCAGAACAATGGGATGAAACACATGGTAAAGGACATTGACCAACCCCCACACCAATACACAAACAGTACATCCCATAATAGTTGGCTGGACAGGAAGACACAGCACAATGGGGGGTAGCACATGGCAAACAGACAATGGAAAGCCATGTGGCCTAGACAAAGGAACACACACTATACACAAGACTCAGACATTCACATACACACCCTGTACCCCTTAAACAGGCACAGGGTGGGTTAAACATAATGATTTGGGGAGATGATACAGAGGTCCCCCCACCCCCAAAAGTCACTCCCGTCACACAAACAATTCAAAATAGCAATATTTTTAATTACACTCACCACACTGAGTTAAAATAAGAAGCAATTAAAAATCAAAAACTAATGTTGACTATAACTGGTGCTAGTAATTAGGACTAGATGGACTGTTATAGAGCTTTAAAAGCTCAAATATGCATATTTTGACACTTACTAGCATTTTTTATAACTGCCCCACCCACCATCAATGGTATAATGTTTGGGAGGCAGGCAGAGAAGGTCATCTTTACATTGAGTAAAAAAGAAGCAATTAGAAAACAAAAACCAAAGTAGGTGCTAATAAGTCTCACTCCAAGGTGTTGGCATGTGCTGCTATGGAGCTTTATAATCCCTTTGGGGCTTCCAAATCTTTGGTATGCATATTTTGGCATTTCCTAGCATTGCTGATAACTTGCCTGTCCCACCCAACACCCCCCCCTCCCCCTGTCCTAAATTGGAATGTTTGGGAGGCAGGCAGAGAATCAAATGGCAATTTTGCAGGAAGGGGCAGATCACTGCTATGAATTGTCAAAATTAGCATTTTAGAGTGCCTCAGGTTTCGAGGCTTCTGGGCATTTTTAAAGGAGAAGTGTGAGATATGAAAAAAAAAACAAGTACACATGCTCACCTAGGTGGATGCAGTCTGATGCTGCATCTGTCACCCGATGTCTCTATATCGAGAACTGAGCGATCAAAGACTGATGATTCTTGGTTCTTTGGTTCTCAGTCGTTACGGAGCAGAGAGTGCCCTATCCACCAGTGCCCCTCCAGTACTCATTGGAATGCTGGGCTGTGAAGGGGGTGGGAGTGGCAGGCTCAGTCTCCCAACAGCTCACTGAGAGTCTAAGCCAGTGGCCAGTCCAGACATATGGGTGGATCCTGACGTTGGGATCTCACCAGAGTCTGGACCTGCTAAAGCCCACTGTTGGCTTAATACGGGTCACAGGAATCCAGAACAAAGTGCACTCCTGTGATCCCCATGACAAATACAGCCCAAAGAGCTTTAGCCCTTCTTCTCCTTTAAAGCTGTACAAAGGCACATCCATGCACCTGAGAGTCTGCTTTTGATTTCATGGTCCTCCTTTGAACATTGTATACCATAACAGATATACTTAAAACATAATATCCAAAGATTAGCTCAAAAAATCTCTATATGGTGAACTTTCAGTTTCTATGAGCTGCTTTACATCATTGTTCTTTATATTATAATTTTTTCAGAGCTCCAAAATTAATGCAAAAATAATAATAATAATAATAATAATAATAATAAAATCTACATTTATTTGTTATAGTGATTTTTCTTTGCCTATACACCTAGACTTGACAAGTGAGAAAACTTTAAAAGGTGTTTTTTAGCTTGAGCTCTTTTGATCTTGTATGGCCAAGTGCTAATTACTTCTAAAGTTGTCTAAGACAACCCGTTGTCAGTTGGCAAAAGTGAGAGTGGTGCAAAGTGACTGTTATAGGTCGTGGACCTTCTTAGATCTTTAGAAGTGCTGTACATCTAACACACAGTTCAAGAAATAGGTTTACTGATAATGCAAATTTCAGAGGATTCAGTCTAAGACAGCCAACAGAAAGCAAAAGGGTTTATTAGTATTTTTTTTCTAGGACAAGAAGCTTCAGAGAATTGGTAGTACACTGCTAGATTGTAGTTTCTTGAGAATACCTTCAGATCACCCAGGCTGATTGTCCTTTTGGGAGATACTATTGTTCATGTGGGCCTGAGCAGTTGGGCTGCTTGCTATTTCTCCCCCATATATAATCTGGTGCCAGAATGGTCATCTTCCAATGTCCTTCTCCTGTCCCGTCACCATTGTCCAAAACTGTAAAATTAGCCTTTGGGTCACATTTTTCTCTTTCTTTTGCTTTTGCTTCAGGGTGTGTGGTCAATGTCTGCATGCCCAACTGCCCTCTTAAGTTTTTCTGCAGCCCTAAGGTGGGTACACACATATACTCACAGGCCTCTTTATTAGGTACACCTTGCTAGTACCAGGTTGGACCCCCTTTTGCCTTCAGAACTGCCTTCATTCTTCATGGCATAGAATCAACAAGGTGTTGGAAACATTCCTTAGAGATTTTGGTCCATATTGACATGATAGCATGCTTTTCTATCATCAGTCTGCCCATTCATTCTCCTCTGGCCTCTAACATCAACAAGGTATTTTTGTCTACATAACTGCCACTCACTGGATATTTTGTCTTTTTTTGAACCATTCTCTGTAAACCCTAGAGATGGTTGTGCGTGAAAATTGCAGTAGATCAGCCGTTTTTTAATACTCAGACCAGCCTGTTTGGTACCAACAACATGCCACGTTCAAAGTCACTTAAATCTCCTTTTTTCCCCATTCTGATGCTTGGTTTGAACTTCAGCAAGTAATCTTCACCACATCTAGATGCCTAAATGCATTGAGTTGCTGCCATGAGATTGGCTAATTTCCAAGCAATTGGACAGGTATACCTAATAAAGTGGCCAGTGAGTGTAGCTTTTTTTGTTCAGCCAGTGGGCTGAACAAAAAAAATGAACAGGTTCCCATAGCTACGAAAGGAGGGTATATGCAGAAATCCTTCCCACTATGCTATTGTATTCTGACAGTGGGGACTCTTCTGCTGTCAGAATACACTAATCAGTTCTGCAGTCGATTGGGTGCAGCGGCTGATTGAATGTAGGTTTCCAGCAGTCGTTCTACAGATTGACTTCTATTGAACAGGGAGTAACACACACACATCAAAATCTGGCCAGTCCTTGCTGAACTGGCCAAATTTCAATCTGTGTGTACCAAGCTTTAGTGATGGCCAAACCCAACAGATATAGTTGGGTAATACACTATTGGAAGAAAGTCATTATCTATCAGACTAAAAAATCAGGAGTGTGTGTGTGTGTGTGGGGGGGGGGGGTAGCTTACTCAGGGTGATTATCAGCAAAATTGGCCAATTTTGGTCCCTTTGCAAGTATCTTAACAATTCGGTCAACAAGATCTTGTTATAAAATATTTGTTTCTAAATTGTAGTGTTTTAATTGCCCTAAATGGTGAAATAAAATACTTGCTGTAAACAGCAGGAGAAAATAAGGTGTGTTTGGCGTCCTAATTGTTTCAGAGTTGGTAACACCTTGGTTAGGGATGAAGTATACTAAAGGAGGGTGATTTTGCTCAGTGTTGTCCATTCAAAGCTAAAACACTTGTTTTTTTGTGCTCCTAGCCTTATCTATGGTGCACTGAAAAAAAATGTAATAAATTCAAAAAGAGAATGGCAAATCCTACATTATTGAAGCCATACTTCTGACAGGTATGACAAACACAATGCAACACTGCTACAATCACATTCCAGTAATGATACATTTATATAGCATTATCTGAAATGACCCCAGAAGCCCACATTTACTGCATTTAGGATGCAAAAATAGTACTACTTACTGTATTAATGCTCATCTAGGCTTTTGTACAGTAGATGAAGTAAACTTATAAATAATATATACAGCTCTGCTGTTTACTGCTTTATATGGACCTGATTTTTAGTTATTTATATATGTATGTTGTTGTCCTTCTCTATATAACTGGAAGCTTATGTCATTGTACTTCACTGGCAGAGTTTACAGAAAAATCAGCATAGAGAAAAGCTAAAAAACTAATGACGTTCTACAATAATTTGGGTAAGCCTTAGTATTGCTGACGTCCTCAATTGCCTGTGACCTTAATAAGAGCTGTAAATGTGCTCAGGTCACATTGCTGAAGGCTATCTCTGCGCCTTGCATTAGATCGTCATCAACAAGAAAAAATGTTTCTTAAGGTCGTCTGAGGCTGAGATGGATGGTAAAGATTCTGTAACTATCAGTCAACTGATCAAGTCCAGAATAAAGCAATACATTTCAATGTCAGCAAAAAAATGGGATTAAAACATAGGCCAAGCAACTTTTGACAGTAATTCGTTCTATTTCTCTTTACGCATAGATCCAGTCATTACAAGTAAACTTGTCACTTGAGTTACTTAGATATACGGTCATTTTGGCTTATTTTTTTTAGGAAAGAAAGCACAGCTTTGATTGGCTACAGTGGGCAGCAGATCCACGTACTCTACCATTTCCCTCAATAATCTTCATACATCAAAATATAAAACCACTGCTTTCAATACATAGGGGCCTATTTGGAACTGTTTTCACATAAGAGCCATACAACAATCAACCAAGATTAGTAACCAAAATATCCTAATCACACCCGGGCTTGGATCTCGGAAATTTTAGTAGCAACCTCCACAATTTGTTGACAACAAACTCAAACAGCGTATAACAAATAAAGTGCAGCACTCAGAATATATATATACTGTAAGTAGTGCCTATATAAATAAACACATTCATTTTTCCAAAAGTCCACATTCAGAATCCAGAAATCCAGAAACTTCAGTGTTATCCTTCCACACCATCCACCACTAATGAGCACACAAAGCCTCTTACTAAAAATTTCATTGACCCTCTATATATGAGTGGTCAAGTAGTGCTTGTTGGTTAAGGTTTCCAAACTCATGTACATCCAAGATTCAACAGCCTTCATTGGACCTCATCCACTCCCATAGGTTCAGCTGGGCCACTTTATCATGTGCCTGGAACTCACTCCTCAACAGAGGTCTAGAGGCATCTGGCTCCCATATACATTCAACTCATAAAAGGCAAACAGAACAGCCTCATGGTGTAGTATAAAGGTTCAACAGCCTTCATCGGACCTCATCCACTCCCATAGGTTCAGCTGGGACACGTTTTCATGTGCCAGGAACTCACTCCTCAACAGAGGTCTAGAGGCATCTGGCTCCCATATACATTCAACTCATAAAAGGCAAACAGAACAGCCTCATGGAGTAGTATAAAGGTTCAACAGCCTTCATCGGACCTCATCCACTCCCATAGGTTCAGCTGGGACACTTTGTCATGTGCCTGGAACTCACTCCTCAACAGAGGTCTAGAGGCATCTGGCTCCCATATACATTCAAATCATAAAAGGCAAACAGAACAGCCTCATGGTGTAGTATAAAGGTTCAACAGCCTTCATCGGACCTCATCCACTCCCATAGGTTCAGCTAGGACACGTTATCATGTGCCAGGAACTCACTCCTCAACAGAGGTCTAGAGGCATCTGGCTCCCATATACATTCAACTCATAAAAGGCAAACAGAACAGCCTCATGGTGTAGTATAAAGGTTCAACAGCCTTCATTGGACCTCATCCACTCCCATAGGTTCAGCTGGGCCACGTTATCATGTGCCTGGAACTCACTCCTCAGCAGAGGTCTAGAGGCATCTGGCTCCCATATACATTCAACTCATAAAAGGCAAACAGAACAGCCTCATGGTGTAGTATAAAGGTTCAACAGCCTTCCTCGGACCTCATCCACTCCCATAGGTTCAGCTGGGACACGTTATCATGTGCCAGGAACTCACTCCTCAACAGAGGTCTAGAGGCATCTGGCTCCTATATAAAATTATAATCAAAACTTGTGAGCTGTGTCAAATTCTCTGTGCCAAACCACAATACAAATTAGCAGATCGCCTGCACCTTACACATAGTCATACCAGTGTACCTATTACATATATTACCAAAATGTGCCGCGCTCTAATTTACCAATATGCTATAAAATCATAAATATGTATAATTTCACTCAAAATAAAAATATAAGTGCACAATATGCATAAATCCACCATATAAATAACAGAAACTTGTCAATATATGATTCTTAAAATTCTTGTATTCTCTTTAATATTATATATTCAGTGCTTATTAATCCACCTTTAGTGTCTAAATTCACTTCAAAACTTGTGCAGCCCCACCGGTTGTGCGCTCACCTCAAATATATGACCAAACCATTAAGTGAGGTCATATAAAGCCTTTGTCCCTTTAACTTGGCCAAGTATGGATGGGATGGTATCCAGCTGAATAAGATCCTCTTCGTTCATCTAGCGGCTCTTCTCCATTGGTGGGTATGTTAAGGTATGTTGTGGGTATCTATTGCACAAAGTGCTTCTGTATATTGATTATGTGAGTGTAATACTACTAAATGAGTGTATAAAGATAAAGCACTATGATCTGGTTATTCTGTTAACATATCCACCGATGGAGAAGAGCCACTAGATGAACGAAGGGGATCTTATTCAGCTAGATACCATCCCATTCATACTTGGCCCAGCTAAAGGGACAAAGGCTTTATATGACCTCACTTAACGGTTTTAACCTCCCCACCATTTGTGTTCCAAGAACCAGAACTGACGTAAGTCTCCAGAACCGGAATTTGCTCTACTTACGCAAGTGGTTATAGCACTTTTAAGTGAAGTTCCACTTTAATGTAGCAGTGATGTATCTAATGTACATTATAATATATTCCACAAGCATGCATTCTTAAATCATCTAAAGAGAAATACAACATTCCCATCATGACTGAATTTATTATTGGGAATGAGTTGAGACTGTCAGAAAATAGGATATCATGTATTTTCCAATAACAAATCATTGTTACTTTGTAGATAATGATAATAATAATGTTTTCCATCGCAAAAGCATATGTGTTGTGTGCTTTGTGGAAACCTCAGGAGCCTGGTTTAACCCAGAGGAACAATAGCTTTCAATTCACGTGTTTGAAGTGATTGTAGCCGTGTTGGTGCACTTGCAACAAAAACAATTAGTTACTGTCCGTGATACTTTTTTATTTACACGAACATCCAAATTTTCAGGACAAGCTTTTGAGGTGTACCCCCTTCTTCAAGGTCCAAGCAGTAACCAACTCACAGAAATTCCAACCTGGCTGATTGTGTTTTCGCCAAAGATCAATTGACTGGAGGTGTTAGGTGATGATAGACATCTAAGGTCATCGCGCACCTTTGTTTTGTAGTTCTGTTGCAGTAGCTTTTTAAAATGTGGTTTTAAATCCATAAGAATTTAGTCCTCAATTTGCTGTAAATCACAACAACAACCAATCAAATGTTTATCAACTATTTTTTCATTCTTCATTGTTTTTCTCCTACAATTGTCTGCTGACTTCTGTTCAGGAATGGGTCATGTGGGAAAAATAAGTAGATACTACATGACTCCCTTTAACAGATACAAATACTCTGCATGGTTGACAAATGTATTGCTCATCCCAAGTAAGACATCAAAGCATCACTATAGCATTTCCGATATCCCACTCGGCAGTCATAACCATTGCAGTAAATAAAATAATGTTGAAGCTTTCTGGCTGTAGTGCCAGTTGAAGCCATATGTGCACACCAGGCCTGCTGTAATAATTACATCTGCTAAACTACTATATAGAGGAAGTGTATGGTCTTTTTCCTACATACGAAAACTTATTTGATTTTGTGACTCCACAGAGCCATCCTATCCATCATCCTTTCATTAATTCCCCTCTTTATTTCATTATTAAGTGCTTTGCTGCTATCTGAAGCAACATTAGGGCTCCTTCTTAAAAGTGTCTGAAGGAAGAACATTTCCTGTGGCTGACACCAACCAGCTAGGCTTAACCCTTTCATATGCAGTTTATTAAAATGAGGAGGAGAATCCCATTGGCTGTTTAGGCAACAAGAGCAGCTCATCCTTAAAGTGAAGCTATGTTTTGTCAACATAGGGCAAACCAGTAGGTTTCCATTAACATTGTTTTCCCATGCTGTGAATAGGTGCCTTCTTTTTGCTCCCCCATTACTCCACCAGGCCCCCAGGAGCAAAGGAAAGTCCTGTGTAAGCAAAACTTTCTTGAGTTCATAGCTTACAAAGGGCAATTAACTCACCTGTGTGACAGTGTTGATTTGTCCCAGTGCTGTCACATAGGCTCCTTCCACACGGGTGTTCCTTTTTTTTCATCAGTTCAATCATTTTTTTCCAAGAATAAAATGGATCAGTTTACATCCATCCATTTTCATCAGTTTACATCAGTTTTTTCATCCATTTTCCATCTGTTTACATCCGTTTTACATCTGTTTACATCAGTTTTCATCCGTTTTCATCCATTTACATCCGTTTTTCATCAGTTTACGTCCATTTTTTGTTTGTTCTGTTTTTTTTTAACGGAAGAAAAATAGGATTTTCTTCAACTCAAAAAAATGGATCTTAACCGTTTGAGGACCAAGGGACGTATTTGTCCCATGTTTGTAATTGCGTGTATCATCTGATTAAGAACTTAAAACTTTTTTTTTTTTTTGGTTTGAGTCAAAATATTAGTTCTTATCAACAAACAACAAATGGATCTAGCTTTTTGCCAATTATTTAATGAAATGGCTTAGTTACAGCAACTGAAGTGTATGAACTTTAAAAACAAAAAAATTGATTCTTTTGGCGTTCCAAAACCTTACGGTCCTCAAAGGGTTAATTAACAGATGCCAACACAGTCCATAGAAATACATGTGTGTCCATTTTGTACATCTGCAAACGGACAAATGAAAAGCGGACATACGGAACGCCCGTGTGAAAGAGGCCATAGTGTGAGTTATATCCTGCTCAAGATCTGTAAGTCCTGCTTATTTCCTTTGGCTCCTGGTAACAGAAGAGTGAGGGAACAAAGGAAAGGTAAGCATATACTGGGCAGGGATGGGGACTTAAAGTTGAAGTCCAGTCAAAAGCTAATTAAGCTTAACCACTTGGCCTCCGGGCAGGGGCGGACTGACAACTCATGGGGCCCCCGGGCAATAGGGGATTATGGTACCCCTGTGTCCTTGCCCAAGCTCAAAAAAGCCTATGAAAAAGGTACCAGGGGCATCTCATGGGGCCCCTACTGACCCCGGGCCCTCGGGCAGCGCCCGAGTTTCCAAATGGTCAGTCCACCCCTGCCTCCGGGGGATTTAACCCCCTTCATGACCAGGCCATTTTTTGCTATACGGCACTGCACTACTTTAACTGACAATTGTGCGGTCGTGCAACACTGTACACAAATGAAATTTGTATAATTTTTTTTCACACAAATAAAGCTTTCTTTTGGTGGTATTTGATCACCACTGAGTTTTTTAATTTTTTACGCTATAAATGAAAAAAAAAAAAGAAATTTATAAATAAAAATATTTTTTTGCTATAAAACATATATCATAAAAAATAAACAAAAAATAAACTGTCTTTATAAAATTTGGCCAAAATGTATTCTGCTACAAAGTTTCTCTCCTAAAGCAATCTCTGACAATCGGCAGGTCCCAGCCATGAATCACTGGCCAGGACCCTCTGATCGGCATGTCAGGGAGCCAATGGTACCACAAGTAAGCAAGTGCATGCACCCCCTATCCAGAAAACCAAAATCACGCATATATACATGATTTTGCACAGCCAACCCACACTGTAGCAGTAAAACTACAGTACATAATCGGCAACTTGTTAAAACTACTGCCACCCCCCATTATAAGCCTTGTACTAACTAGCCTGTAGAGGAAATATGTGTATACTCACCTAATATAAGGGTGCACTGATCCACGCATGTGAGTAGGTTCCAGTGCTGACTCCAATGTAGAGGAGGGACAGTGGACAACAGATGCCGCACAGTAAGTCTATGGGTGATGCCACCGCCCAGGCTCTGCAGCCATTGTCACAGCTCTCTCCTCTCTCCTGAAGCCAGCCACTGAGGAGATCACATGACCAGTCCTTAGAGTAGGTAAGTGTACACATCTTTTCTTTACAGGGTAGTTAGGATAGGGCTTAGAATGGGGGTGGGAGCAGGTTTAGGCTTAGTTTCTTATGATCAGACTTCTACTTCAAAGCAGTAGTTAAGTCTTCAATAAAAAAAAGTGTCACGTCCCTGTAGGCTAATGGCATGATCTGCTAGTATACACCGCACACTAGACTTACCTATAAAACAGTTCCCTCCAGTGGTGATCTGTTACCGCTTACAGGGCTTCCATCTTTATCCAGTCTTCCTTCGGTTTCAGGGGTTCTGGCCATGGTTGAATGGCCAAGCTGCGATGACGTCACGCACGGAAGTCATGATTGAGACACAGCACTCTGGATTGACGGCACATTCAGTGTGCCCTTTAATTCAGAGTACAGTGACGTCACTTGTTACAGGACGTGTGAATATCTCCTAAACTGTGCATGTTTAGCAGATACTTATTGTACCTGTGGGTAGGTGTTATTATAGGCTTACCAGTAGGTACAAGCAAAGTTTTACTATGGTTTTAAAGCAAACTTGGTTCTTTGTCTTCGATGGGTACATTTTTATGGCCACATTAAAGCCCTACTCCAGGAAAAGGGTAGGCATAGTGGGACACTCTTGATGAGAGCCCATCTCCCCCTAAAGAACAATGAATGGTCCAATTGGGTCTGTCTGAAAATGGACAGGCGGACCCAATCGGTCCACGCCTATGAAAGGGGCCTAAAACCTAGAAGCTGATTAGTTATTATGTACAACTGCACCAGATTCTGGATGCACTAGTTTTATTAAATATCCCACACAGGCTTAAAATCATGTTTGTTATTTTATTTAAATTATAGTATTTATTTTCTGTGACTGATTATTCTCCATTTAATTTGTTTTAATACACATTTTTCATGCCCATACTTTATTAAATAAGATATTTTTTTCCCCCCGTTGGGTCATGGAAGAACTTACCAGGCTCTGGCCTCACTAAGGTTGAGGACCACAGAGGTAACCACAATGGCACTTTTGTTTTGCTGTTCACGTGATATTGAGTGAAGTCTGCCCCAGAGTAATATATATATTATTTTTTTATACTTGAATACTTAGGGACACAGCAGGCAAAATCTGGCATTGCGACTTAGACAGAGCACAGCAGGCAAAACCCGACTGAATTCATTAGTGCCATCAATGTATCCTACACTGATTCTACACTTCAAACGCATTGAATAGCAGACGTTTCCAGGAAAAAAATACATAAAAAAATATTTTTCATCGCTCTTGCTTTCCTGGAATTCTGTATGCAAAGATAAAACAAGTTAACATGTTATATGAAACTCATTAGCCGCAGCAACCTCCAATATTTCATATATTGACTATGACACACAATGAAAGTTCAGTTCCAATGTGATATTCTTTCTGACAGTAGAGGAAAAGAGCATACATAATACATGAGTAAAGAAATATACTGTGCGCTATGTTCTGTATGAACGTTATAAAGTTCATCACATCTCTAGAAAACACAGTTCTGTCTCAAAGGTATCTGCCAGCCAAATGAGAAAGTTTATAACACTAAGGGCTTCACGCAGAAAAGTTTTAGAAATGAAAAATGTCTTCATGGTCCAGAGCACCCTATAATTTTGTAGGTTGTAGCGCAGAATGATAAAATGGATCTGATTGGTTTGTCTTTAGATCCTAAGGGGATGAGCTTCAAAAACTGAGAAATAAAAAAACTGTGTTCAGGGATGATGGATTATAAACTGACCAATTTTAGAGAGAATGCATAAAGTGCCTGTTAGTGGTTCGATCGTTTAGAGCAGTGGTTATGAGCTAAAAAGGACCTCAACTGTGGCCCCTGACATCACAAGGGTACAGGGTCTGATCTGGGGGTGCAGTAAAAAATGTCAGGAGGCGGTATGTCAGTAGTGTGATAGAGCTGCAAGGAACCAGTATTCCATGTTCACTCTGCATGTTTCTGTACCACTCAGTCACAATTCAGAAGTAATGTTGGACAGGTAGTGCAGAGGCAGTACAGAAATGAACAGGAATGCTGGTATATATTAGGTTGTCATTAGATTAGGGTGATTAAACAGAATCTGTGCCCCGTTATATCAGATATCCCTATTAGAGTCCCTCCTTATATCAGAAATCCTCCTCAGAGTTTCTATAAGAACTCCTATAAGAATCCCCCTGACATCGGGTGTCCTCACCAGAGTGCCCCTTACAAAAAAAAATGGCCATATTAAAGTGCCCCCTTACATCAATTGCCTCATCAGAGTGCCCCCTTACATCAATTGCCACCCTCAGAGTGCCCTCTTTACATCAACTATCCCCATCAGAGTGCCCCCTTACATCAATTGCCCCCCTCAGAGTTCCCTCTTTACATCAACTGTCCCCATCAGAGTGCCCCCTTACATCAATTGTTTACTTCAAGTCTCATAGCTTTGTGGATGCACTCTCAAAGATCTGAGGGGCACAACTAAAATCTGGGGGGGCATAGCCCACCCCAGCACCCCCCCTAGATCTGGGCTTTCAAGGGCAATACATAATGTTCAATATGTGTAATGTTTGGGAGGACTGTCAGAAACTGTAGACGTGATAGAGGAAAAAAGGGGCGGACTGACCATTTGGAAACTCGGGCACTGCCCAAGGGCCCAGGGTCAGTAGGGGGACCCATGAGATGCCCCTGGTACCTTTTTCATAAGCTTTTTTGAGTTTGGGCAAGGACACAGGGGCCCCATGATCCCCTATTGCCCGGGGGCCCCATGAGTTGTCAGTCCGCCCCTGCACATGCTACATTTTTGGCTGAGGATGGCTGCAGAAGACAATATGAATCTGGAAACATGTTACATGAGGCTAGCAGAGATCAATACTATCACCCTAATCAATGTTCCCAATAGAGACGGACGCATATCATATACCAAAGGGCTGCATGTGGCCCTTGGGCCACAGGTCAGGCACCAGGGATTTAGTCATTCTGAGTTCATGGCTAGCGTTAACGCCCAACTGATGTTGAATTTCTTAATGTATAAGTAAAGCAGAACTAAAGGCAAAACTTGTTTCATTTTGTATAGAATAATGGAGGGTTATAACCTCTGTATGGTTTATTTTTGCCAGGACTGATGTGAATGCACAATATATGTATGTAAAGCACTGTATAAATTGATGGCACTATAAAAGTACCTATAATAATAATAATAATCTGTGTCCCATTGAGCAGATTTCCTTTCACTTCCTGTCCCATAGGCAAAAAAGAAAGTGAGAAAAAAATCTCTATAAAGTGAGGTAATCTTGGTTATCAACAGAACTAGTGTTCCCATCGACAAACATTCCCACTATTCCTGTTCTGGGTACAGCCCAAAATATGGGATTTTCTTTTATTTTCAGGTTTGGTGATAATGGTAGACAGGACAGACAGGCAGAGAATGAATCTCCCTAACGGGGTCACAGACAGCAATAAAAAACAGACAGGTGTTCAACTCCATCTCCACTCTATCCACTTTAAAGATTACATATTTAATTTTAAAATATACCATGGCCCTGTTTTTTTAAAGTCTATTACCATTGTTTTCAAGCTGATCCTCCACTAATGCACCTCACCTCATTTCTGGTCACGTGCTCTGCTCTATGCGCAATTCCCATAGTTCTGAATGCGTCTGCATACAGATTTGTCGTCCATCTCAGGGTTGAGCATGGGGGGGCATAGAGAAGGAGCGTAGGCACCCTAGAACAAAAAGCATAAGAACTGGTGAAATAAGCTTGCATTTGGGCACTGAAACAAAGGAATAGAGAGAAAATGCATTCTATATATATTTACCACTTCCCATCCGGCCCATGTATATAAACAGCCAGACGGGGGCAGTGCAGGAGCAGGTTGCCATTCATAAATGGCGCCCGCCATTTTGGACTGTGATCGCTCCCTGGCGCCACGATCCGCTGCCCGCTGTGTGCCCGATCACTGTACGGGACCTCTGTGTGAGGTCCCGATCATGTGACCACTGATTGGCCAATCAGCGATCACATGAAAAGTAGTAACCAAGATGTCACTTCTGACATCATTGCTTACTACGTGTGAAATCTGTGAATGAACACAGAGGTCACATGGTACAAGGCTATTCACAACAGCCTTGTACCATGTGACAAGCTGTAACCAATCACAGCTCACACAGTATTTCTCAATGGCTGCAGGAATGCAGCCAGAGAGAAGGAGAAATGATTGCTTTTACAGCCTTTATGGGTATAAAAGCAATCAGTGCAAAAAAAAAATCTTCATCACCCCCCACAAGTAGTACAGTGTCACTATGGTGAATAGTGACACTGTACTGCTAGGGTGACAGTATGTTAAAAAATTAAATAAATAAAAATATAGAAAAAAAAAAACCGTAAAAAAAAAAAATTTAGAAAAATTATAATTTTAGATTATAATCTAATTTGGGTTATTTTTTTTTTACTAAAAAGATAACTGAATAAAATGTGGCCAATATTTATGAAGAAAGATTATTTATTTGCAAAATTATATAAGAAAAACACTTTTTCCTTCAAACTTTTTGGACATTTTCTTTTATATAGCAAAAAAAATTAAAATCCCAGTGGTATAAATACCACCAAAATAAAGTTTTATCTGTCTCATAAAATTGCTAAAAAAATTCATATGGGTACAGTGTTGCATGACCGCGCAATTGTCATTCAAAGTGTGACAGCGCTAAAAGCTGAAAATTGGCCTGGACAGGAAGGGGGTGAAAGTGTCCGGACAGGAAGTGGTTAAACATATTACATTTATTTTAATTTATCAAATAAAATGTGCAAATACTAGTCCAAAATAGGAATGCAGAGACCCAACATATATCCATGCTAAAATATAGTTTTTATTAGCACAACCGGTAAAATTGCAGCTGATTTAGGCTGTTCTGCTCTAAATCATCTTAAGAGGAATGGTGGCTATTGTCCAATTATATACAAAATGGCCACCGATATAAATACAGTGGTAAATTATACACGAAGACAAACCTCTCTTGCTGAAATTTTACTGGTTGTGCTAATAAGAAATATGTTTTAAGGACATACAGTTGTGTTCAAAATAATAGCAGTCAGACATCACTAACCGGATCAATCACTGTTTTTGGTAGAAATGATATTTCTACATGGCAAATAATTTCCTAGCAGGTGTAGTAGAGTAATAGAAAACCAACAGACCCAACAGTCATGACATGCATGCTGCTGATTCTGTGTAATTGAATCACTCATTGAAAGGGGCATGTTCAAAATAATAGCAGTGTGGAGTTCTATTAGTGAGGTCATTCATTCTTTGAAAAACAGGTGGCAATTATTGCCCTTATTTAAGGAAGGAAGGCAGCAAATGTTGTACATGCTGGTTACAGTGCATTTCTCTCTGAAATTCTGAGGAAAATGGGTCGTTCCAGACATTGTTCAGAAGAACAGCGTACCTTGATTAAAAAGTTGATTGGAGAGGGGAAAACATATAAAGAAGTACAGAAAACGATAGGCTGCTCAGCTAAAATGATCGCAAATGCTTTAAAATGGCAACCAAAACCTGAAAGACGTGGAAGAAAGTGAAAAACTACCATTCGAATGGATAGAAGAATAGCCAAATGGCAAGGACTCAGCCAACAATCAGCTCCAGGAAGATCAAAGAAGGTGTAAAGTTCCCTGTGAGGACTGTTACAATTAGAAGACACCTATGTGAAGCCAAGCTATCTGCAAGAAGCCCCCGCAAAGTCCCACTGTTGAAAAAAGACGTGTGCTGAAGAGGTTACAATCTGCCAAAGAGCACATTGACTGGCCTAAAGAGAAATGGCGCAACATTTTGTGGACTGATGAAAGTAAGATTGTTCTTTTTGGGTCTAGTGGGCGGAGACAGTTTGTCAGACGACCCCCAAACACTGAATTCAAGCCACAGTACACTGTGAAGACAGTGAAGCATGGTGGTGCAAGCATCATGATATGGGGATGTTTCTCATACTACGGTGTTGGGCCTATTTATCGCATACCAGGGATCATGGATCAGTTTGAATACATCGGAATACTTGAAGAGGTCATGCTGCCTTATGCTGAAGAGGAAATGCCCTTGAAATGGGTGTTCCAACAAGACAATGACCCCAAACACACCAGTAAATGTGCAACATCTTGGTTCCAGACCAACAAGATTGACATTATGGAGTGGCCAGCCCAATCCCCGGATCTTAATCCAATAGAAAACTTGTGGGGTGACATCAAAAATGTAGTTCCTGAGGCAAAACCAAGAAATAGAGAAGAACTGTGGAATGTGGTCCAATCATCCTGGGCTGGAATACCTGTTCACAGGGGCCAGAAGTTTGGTGACTCCATGCAACACAGATGTACAGCAGTTCTCAGAAACAGTGCGACTACAACCAAATATTCATTAAGTCATTCAAAGGAAAGAAAAATCTTCAAACATTTTTCAGTTTATATAGTGAATGTTTGAGTTTGTAAAGAAGAATACAAACACTGCTATTTTTTTTTGAACAGTCTAATATTCACCTTTCTTCAATTTCTTTAGAGGAACAACACAAATTTGATCTATTTTTCTTCATGTTTTGATTTGGAATAGAATGTGTCGTGTTCCCAATGCATTTGTGTGGATGGAAATAAAAGCTATTAGAAGGATTTTGAGCTTTATTCACTTTTTTCAACACACTGCTATTATTTTGAACACAACTGTATGTTGGGTGTGATCCTTCCTGTCTTGGATTAGTATCGCTTGTTGGGGATCAGCACCAACCTCTACACCTATCTCATGCCTGGCTTTGGAGGTGGAATGTGGATTTGGGACTGAGGGTGTGCAGTAACATTATGCATGTCTTACTTTTACTATGTTTCCAATTATCTCCATTGGTCTAAGCCCAGGCAGTCTGCTGAAAAAGAGGACCGCTGTGCCCTATTTCACAACAGTGGTCACTCTGTAGTGGTCTAATATGCGTCCTCCCCAACACTGGCACATTGATTCAGACAGTAGCTCCACAATTTGCTGAATGCAGAGCTATTGGTCCCCTCATGCATTCTCCCTCTACAAATCTGCCTTCCTCACCTACACCTCCTCCCTCCACGCCGCCAAGCAGGCCTACTTTGTTAACCTGATTAACACCCTCTCCACCTGCCCTCGCTGACTCTTCTCCACCTTCAACTCCCTGCTCTCTCCCCCCCCCCTCCTCCACTTAGTACCTCACTCACCGCCCACGAAATTGCCACTCATCTCCACAACAAGATTGACGCAATCCGCAAGGACATAGTCAACTTGCAATCTACCTCCCCATCTAGCCTCCCCCCTTCCTTCACCCCCTCATCTCTCCCCTCCTCTGACCTCGCAACGGCACTGCCCCCCACCACACCCAAGGCCCTGCCTACCGTAACCCCCCCATCACTGCACTCCTTCAGCCCTACTACCACTGAGGAAGTCAGCAGAGTCTTCTCAGAAGCCCGCCTCACTACCTGCCCCCTGGACCCTATCCCCTCTCAACTCCTCCGGTCACCCCCCTCTTCCCTCATCCGCTCCCTTACCCACATCTTTAATCTCTCCCTCTCTACTGGCGTCTTCCCCTCCCCCCTAAAACATGCGCACATCACCCCCATACTCAAAAAGCCCTCCCTGGACCCCACTGACCTCAACAACCTCAGACCAATTTCCCTGCTGCCACTCACTTCCAAGCTCCTTGAGCGCTTGGTCTTCGATCGCCTAAGCGCCCACCTGACTGACAGCAACCTCCTTGACCCACTACAGTCCGGCTTCCGTCCCCTACACTCCACCGAAACTGCCCTCCTCAAAATCACCAACGATCTACTAACCGCCAAAGCCAAAGGCGACTACTCTGTCCTCCTCCTCCTAGACCTCTCCGCGGCCTTTGACACAGTCGACCACCCCCTCCTCCTTAATAAACTACTCTCCCTTGGCATCAGAGACACCGCTCTCTCCTGGTTCTCGTCCTATCTATCCCAACGCTCCTTCAGCGTTTCCTACAACGGTGCCACCTCCTCCTCACTCCCCCTCTCTGTTGGGGTCCCCCAGGGCTCTGTCCTTGGACCCCTTCTCTTCTCCATCTACACCTCCTCCCTTGGCAAACTCATACACTCCCACGGCTTCAATTACCACCTCTATGCCGATGATACTCAAATCTACCTATCCACCCCTCACCTCACCCCCACATTCTCCGCCCGCATCACTCACCTCCTAAACGACATCTCTGACTGGATGTCGCTCCATTTCCTCAAACTCAACCTCTCCAAAACCGAGCTTCTCATCTTCCCCCCAGCCCGCGCCCCCCCCCCCCATCCTTTCCATCACTACCAACAACACCACCATCAATCCCGCCCAGCAAGCCAAAGTCCTTGGCGTCATTCTGGACTCAAACCTTTCCTTTCAACCTCATATCAAATCTCTCACAAACACATGCAGACTCCACCTCCGCAATATCGCCAAGATACGCTCCTTCCTTACCCCAGACACCACTAAACTACTAGTACACTCCCTGATTATTTCACGCCTGGACTACTGCAACTCCCTCCTCACCGGCCTACCCCAGTGCAGGCTCTCCCCGCTTCAGACCATCCTGAACTCAGCGGCCAGACTCATCCACCTCACCAGCCGCTCCACCTCTGCCACCCCCCTCTGCCTCTCCCTCCACTGGCTCTCCATTGCCCAACGCATTAAATTTAAATTGATCACCCTGACCTATAAGGCCATTCACAACACTGCCCCTAACTACCTCACCGACCTGATTCCCAGGTACCACCCTACCCGTACCCTTCGCTCTTCACAGGACCTCCTTCTATCTTGCTCCCTGGTCTCCTCCTCCCACGCACGACTGCAAGACTTCTCCAGGTCCTCCCCCATCCTCTGGAACTCACTACCCCAATCCATCAGACTGTCACCTTCCCTCCTCACCTTCAGGCGCTCCCTGAAAACCCACCTCTTCAGGGAAGCCTACCCCACCCTCACCTAACAGCCGCTGCCCTTCCCTCCTCCTACCACTCCATCCCCCACAGCCGTTTCCTCCTGTGCCTCTACCCCCTCCCTCCTAGATTGTACGCTCGAAAGAGTAGGGCCCTCTAACCCCTCGTGTGCTGTTTGATGTTACTGTTCTGTTTCATGTATTGTCCCCCCTCTATTGTACAGCGCTGAGCAAACCCTTTGGCGCTATATAAACTCGATAAATAAATAAATAAATAAATAAATTGGTCTCCATTATTGAGGCGTGGGGGTGGGCCCCTCTCAGCAGGATGGTCCCTAGACATATAATTCTGTGCTACAACTAATTATGCACTAAAAAAAATACACTTTAATTAGGTTATACAGTAAATTTCTCTGGATCCAACTAAAGAAGAATACACAATGCCAAATTTTAATTGCGAGATCTTCATGGCAGTTTATATCATATCGCAAGCATTGGAAGACCGATAGCCCCAATGCATACGAATTAAGCAGTATCCATGGAGATCTAGGAAT
Source organism: Staurois parvus (assembly GCF_062004578.1). NCBI lineage: Eukaryota > Metazoa > Chordata > Amphibia > Anura > Ranidae > Staurois > Staurois parvus. Next base: position 5,414,427 of record NW_028317965.1, on the reverse strand, counting down.
TACTGTCTGCAGAAAATGGTGGTACTTTATAAAAACAAAGAGCTTCATATCATAAAAGACCAGTATAATTTTGTTCCTGAAAAAAAAAAAGATGTGTTCAGATATGTCAAGACAGTAATTGCCATGGAATGATTTCCCATTTCAAATATACCAGTGTGATTAGCAGCGATCACAGAACCTTCCATGAAGCACAGTAAAGCCTTCTAGAAATAACAGTTGTCTACATGTCTCATCTGCACTGTAAATCCCCAAAACAAGGAGTTTAGTCCTTACTTTAGGATAGCGAGCAGAGCAATGCAAATCATGCCTGTATGCTCCACAACTGTCCAGAACTTCTGTTTTATCGAACAGATATTATAGCTACGTATTCCAAACTGCATCCTGCTGTTACAAATTTTTTTGAACCTGCAGGGCAGTGCAAAAAAATCAAAACGCCAAAGTAAACCAAATAAAGTATGTAGACACACACCAAAAAAATGCACTTGTCAAATAGCCTCCTCCCAAAGAAGAAGGACCATTCCCTGACCTTCCAAGGCACAAGACTCCAAGCCCATATAGGCCCATCTAACCAAGAGGCCTGGAGGACCCCATTCCTCATGATCAGTCAAAGCTTACCAATGAGTACTAGGTGAGGGGCTCTCCCAAAGAGAGACCCCCCCAAGGCAGGAAGAGAAGGCACCTAAGGGTCTCACATCCTCACTCTAGACTTCAGTGTAGGCCTGTAGACCTATACTCTACAATCCAAGTGAAAAGAGACACATACATAAGTGCAGGTGTTTCAGTCTTTCTTTCCATTATCATTGCAGTGCATAGAAACAATGGTTTGTGTAGAGTAGGGCTGGGGTAGTAATAGGAAAGCATAACCAGACACGATAATTTCTATAAAAAAAGTTATCAGAAAATGTAACAATACAAATGTAGAGAGCAACTATAAGTGCCATTCTTATTGGGCCTATCAAGACAGTTTTCAATGACTGTATATTCCAAAAGTTCACCTTTCAAAGGGTTTTCCCCATTGGTTGACAAGCTTCTCAGGTTTTATAGCCATCTGTGCCCCTTTAAGGAGGTTCAACCTCTTTATTTGTCCTGTTTACCATCATCATTGAAATTGAAAGTAAAAGAAAATACCCAAATTTTGTGTTGTCTCCAGAAAAGTAAAAGGGGAAATGGGGACAATAGTTCTGGTGACCTGGGGGTTCCAAAGGAATTCCATTAATTTTCAGGGATTCCCTCTCTGTTTGACTATGGGACAGGAAGTGAAGGAAAATCTCCCCATTGAGACACACCAAAAAAAATCAGGGGTTATAACCCTCCCTTATGCTGTCCAAAATGAAAAAAGTGCCTATACTTCTACTTTAACCTCAGCAAGATAGTTAAAATTGCTCTGTGCTAAATTGGTTGTAAATCCTTACATATACACACTAAACTAACTATCCCCAGGTGATTATTATTATTATTACATCGAGTTTATATAACGCCAAAGGGTTTGCTCAGCGCTGTACAAAAGGGGGGACAATACATGGCACAGTACAACAAAAACAGACAGCGTACGAGGGGTAAGAGGGCCCTACTCTTTCAAGCTTACAATCTAGGAGGGAGGGGGTGGTGGAACAATAGGAAGTGGCTGAGGGGGATGGAGTGGTGGGAGGAATGAGGGAGAATGGCCGTTAGGTGAGGGTGGGGTAGGCTTCCCTGAAGAGATGGGTTTTGAGGGAGCACCTGAATGTGGGGAGGGAAGGCGACAGTCGGATGGATTGGGGCAGTGAGTTCCAGAGGATAGGGGAGAACCTGGAGAAGTCCTGCAGTCGTGCATAGGAGGAGGAGACCAGGGAGCAGGATAGAAGGAGGTCCTGTGAGGAGCAAAGGGTACGGGTAGGCTGGTACTTGGGGATCAAGTTGGTGAGGTAGTCAGGGGCAGTGTTATGAACGGCTTTGTAGGTCAGGATTAGAAGTTTAAACTTGATGCGTTGGGCAATCGGGAGCCAGTGGAGGGAGAGGCAGAGGGGGGTGGCAGAGGTGGAGCGGGTGGTGAGGTGGATGAGTCTGGCCGCTAAGTTTAGGATGGTCTGAAGCAGGGAGAGCCTACATTTGGGTAGGCCAGTGAGAAGAGAGTTGCAATAGTCAAGGCGTGAGATGATGAGGGAGTGTACAAGAAGTTTGGTGGTGTCTGGGGTGAGGAAGGCACGTATCTTGGCAATATTGCGGAGATGGAGCCTGCAGGTGTTTGTAAGTGATTTGACATGAGGCAGGAAGGAGAGGTTCGAGTCAAGAATGATGCCAAGGACTTTGGCTTGCGGGGCGGGCATGATAGTGGTGTTGGTGGTGGTGATCGATAGAATGGGGGGGTGATACACATGAAACAAATCCTCCTACATACAGTAAGTTGTACCTGTTTATCTGCAGTTCTCTCTTCTCTCCAGCCTCCTAAAGTACACATATCAAAGGCTATTTCTCAGCTTCAGAAGTCAGAGGCTGGGGATTTGATGGAACACATTGCACAACATAGAGCAGGGAGCTGAGTGTAATCTGAAGCCTGAGTGGAGGGAATGGGCACACCCCCTCTACACAGATCTCATAGGGAAAAATGTACAGCTGAGGCTACCAATTACCTTCTGTGTGCTGGAGACGGGATGGGACCATATCTGTCAGAAGTGAGTCATGCAGATAGTAGAGGAATGAGAAATAACACAGACATGTGGGTGCTCCACCAGTGGCCCTCCAGGTGTTGCAGAACTACAAATCTCATGATTCAATGCAGGGCTGACAGTTACAAGCATGACTCCCAAAAGCAGAGACATGATGGGACCAGGGGCGGACTCACCATTCGAGCACTCGGGCATTGCCCGAGGGCCCGAGGTCAGTAGGGGGCCCCACGAAATGCCCCTGTTACCTTTTTTTACAGGCTTTTTTGGGTGTGCTTTGAGTGTGGGCAAGGACACAGCGGCCCCATGATCCTCTATTGCCCGGGGGCCCCATGAGTTTTCAGTCCGCCCCTGGATGGGACTTGTAGTTCTGCAAAAGCTGGATGGTCACAGGTTGAGCACCCACTTTAGATCAAAGCAAGTACACACTATAGAAGGATATGCTTTGTTTCATTTTTCATTTCGGAAGTTTACAGCCACTTTGAGGATAGATTGACTTTAATTTTCATATAGAGCCAGTTTTCCTCACATATTAGCTAATAACGTGCGTATGAATTATGATGCATTGATCACCATGAAATAAATCTGTGAACTCATCAGTGTAAGAACATAAATATAGTTATAGAATAACTTGAAATGAAAAGTCGCTATCATACTGTTTGAGTGATATGACGGTCTTTCTACCATAGAATGTTGAATGGCCAAAACTAGCAGAATAATTTGAGCAGATAAAGATAGAAATACTGGCTATGCATTATTCATATCATCTTCATGGGACTATATTCATTATTTACACACTAATTAAACAGCTCTGTAGGAACTGTTGAACTGACCGACAGTCATCTCATACGCACATTACAAAAATAGACCAAACTTCGAAAGCCACTTAAAAAATATGTTAATGATTCCTTCTGCGTTGCTTTTTCAGTGAACCTTTTTATAGTCATGACTAAAAAACGTCAGGATGAATTCTTGCTCTAAAACAACAATGTACAAATAAACACATCATGCATGTCAACGAATGCTGGCCTAGAGAGTCCGGACTTAAAATTCCAATTGCCTCAACTGAGCAAGTGGAAGCTGTTCCTCCGGTCAGTTGGGTAATTTAACCATTAGCCGCCCGGCCTATAGCCGTTTGGTGGCCGCGAAAATGCTCTAGCTTTCCGGGTGTACGCCACTTGGCGTCCTCCCGCACATGCGTAGTTCGCGCAGTTGCAGAGCCGCGCAGTGGCGCGATCTGTCACCGGCCGTGTAACTCGGACACGGCCGATGACAGATCTGAGTACCGGCCCCCGTTGCCGATACCATGTGACCTGCTGTGACCAATCACAGCAGGTCACATGACATGACAGCTTCATTCATTCCATCCATTGTATACTACTACCTAGCTGTGAATGGTCACAGCAGGTCACATGCACATGTCATGTGATTAGCTGTGGCCAAATCACAGCTAAGCACAAAAAAAAAAAAAAAAAGACTGAATGAATCGATTTCATTTAGGTAAATGCTTGCTTATAGCAAAGTAATTCTTTGCTATAAGAAAATTGTGTAAAAAAAAAAAATAAATACTGATCACTTCCCCAAAGTAGTACAATGTTACTATGGTAACATTGTACTACTTTGGTCATAGTAAAATATGAAAAAAAAATCTTAAAAAAAATAAAAAAATGTAATAAAAAATTAAAAATAATAAAAAAAAATATTTGATTTTTTTTCATACTGTCACCAGTCAGTGTCCAGTTATATGATGACGCTGTACTGCACTGGTGACAGTATGTGAAAAAAAAAATAGTGAAAATCATTTTTTTCATTTTTTAATTTTTCAAAAAATTATGACAAAAAAAATACAACTTCAAAAAACTCGCCATGCCTCTTATGAAGTACGTCGGACTGTCTACTCTGCAAAAAGGGGTCATTTGGGGATATCTGTACTGTTCTGACATTCTTGGACCTCAAGAAATTAGATTGGCTGTCAGTACTTCAGGATTGATCAATTTTCAGATCTACACCATAGTTTGTGAACTCTATAACTTTCCTACAAACTAAAAAATACATCCTAATTTGGGTTATTTTCACCAAAGACATGTAGCAGAATACATCTCGGCCTAAATTTATGAAGAACAATTATTTATTTGTAAACTTTTATAACACAAACAAAAAAAAGTGTTTTTTTTCAAAATTTTTGGTCTTTTTTTGTTAATTTAGCAAAAAATAAAAACCCCGGTGGTGATTAAATACCAGCAGCTCTAGTTGTGTGAAGAAAATGATAAAATTCTAGTTTGGGTACAATGTTGTATGACCGCGCAATTGTCATTCAAAGTGTGAGAGCACTGAGACCTGAAAAATGGCCTGGGCAGGAAGGTGTAAAATTGCACGGTAAAATTAGCTCACGGGCCTAGTGCATTACCTTTAAAAATTAGATTTATTTATAAAAAGTAAAATACTCATAAGAGAAATAAAATCAAATGGAAATCGTGTCACAAGGGATGCAATGTGGTCCAAAACCCCTGAAGGTATTTATTTCACTTACTTATATAGCGCCGTCAATTTACGCAGCGCTTTGCATATATATTGTACATTCACATCAGTCCCTAACCCTCAAGGGCCGTACAATCTAAGGTCCCTAACTTACATTCATGCATACACATATTAGGGCCAATTTAGACAGGAGCCAATTAACCTACCAGCATGTCTTTGGAGAGTAGGAGGAAACCAGAGTACCCGGAGGAAACCCACGCAGACACAGGGAGAACATGCAAACTCCAGGCAGGTGGTGCCGTGGCTGGGATTCGAACCAACGACCCTAGTACTGCCAGGCGGAAGTGCTAACCATTTAGCCACTGTGCTGGTGGTCTGCTGGGGGACTGTAGACCTCTAGATAGCTGGTGGCTGACACATTTTGAGGTTGTACCTCTTCCTCAGAGCCAGTGTTTGTACAGGCTGCAAAAACACTGGCTCTAAGGAAGAGATCCAACCTTGAAACGCATCAGCCACCAGCTATCTAGAGGTCTACAGTCCCCCACCAGACCAAAGAACAAAGGTATACCGCTCAGGCAAACAATCCAGATCAATCCACAACAGGTGCAGGCTCTGGCTCGCCACCACACACGATGCAATAGGAAGAAGGGTATCTGCAGGGGCGGACTGACCATTTGGAAACTCGGGCACTGCCCGAGGGCCCGGGGTCAGTAGGGGGCCCCATGAGATGCCCCTGGTACCTTTTTCATAGGCTTTTTTGAGTTTGGGCAAGGACACAGGGGCCCCATGATCCCCTATTGCCGGGGGCCCCATGAGTTGTCAGTCCGCCCCTGGGTATCTGTTAACACATTTCACATGATCTCGTGCTTAATCTTTAACCAGACCACCTTCAGGGGTTTTGGACCACATTGCATCCCTTGTGACATGCTTTCCATTTGATTTTATTTCTCTTGTATTTTACTTTTTATAAATAAATCTCATTTTTAAAGGTAATGCGCTAGGCCCTTGCGCCCTCTTTTTGTTTCCTATATACAATTAGGATGAGCCAAACCTACCTACATAAATAAAGTTTGGGTGCCAAATCTGAACCCAGTTAAAGTCAATGGAAGTTGAATGTTAAAGTGGAACTTTAGTCGGAAAATTAATTCCTGCTGGATGTCTTCTAGCTGGCCCCTTCTGCAGGTATAGATATGTAAAACATTATAAATAAGTGGCTATACATTCTGTAATACAGTTATTACCCTGCTAGCAGGGGCGGACTGACCCGGGGTCAGTAGGGGGCCCCATGAGATGCCCCGGGGTCAGTAGGGGGCCCCATGAGATGCCCCTGGTACCTTTTTCATAGGCTTTTTTGAGTTTGGGCAAGGACACAGGGGCCCCATAATCCTCTATTGCCTGGGGGCCCCATGAGTTGTCAGTCCGCCCCTGTGCCAAATCTGTAGAGGCCTATCAGCTGAGTGCCTAAAGATTTACTGCTGCTCTTGACTCTGGGCTTCAGCAAAATGGAAAGAAACAGGAACAAAAACTGATATTTTCTATAAAGCAGGGAGATTTTTTACATAATGGAGTTTCCTTGTTCAGCATTGTAGACATGCAGCTCCATCTGTTGAAGAACATGGGAACTAACACTCATAGCTGGCCCATTTTTCCCCAAAAAATCAAAAGAACAGATTTTTTTTTAAAAACAAAATAGGATGCATAACCAAAGCAGTAAATACAGGGGCAGACCGACAACTCATGGGGCCCCCCGGGCAATAGGGGATCATGGGGCCCCTGTGTCCTTGCCCAAACTCAAAAAAGCCTATGAAAAAGGTACCAGGGGCATCTCATGGGGCCCCCTACTGACCCCGGGCCCTCGGGCAGTGCCCGAGTTTCCAAATGGTCAGTCCGCCCCTGAGTAAATAAGACCTTCCTCCTTTTTGTTATAGACCCTTCAATTGTTGCTTGCATATGCCTGGCTATTCAAAGTTCCACATTCTTTTTGAGAATATTGAGACTGCTAAGTCTCTGTTTCCTGGATAAATGAATGCCATTGAGATAGAAACATTAATATTTCATTTTTTTTAAACGACAGCCTCTCTGTTTTGCTCTATTACAGGTTCTAATTTTTGATTTAAAAGGAAACTCCTGTAAATTAGGTGTATGGCCTTGGCTGATTACAGCTTTTGATGAGTGCTTTATACTGACTAATGTACCCTTTGCTGTAAATTTCTAGGAAAGTAGCATTAACCAAGAGTCCATTGAGCATCTATGCATACATCGCCACAGGCCAGCAATTTGGTAATTAATAGCTTAAAGCCCAAATGTAATTTCAGCAATAATCATGTACACTTATTGCAATGGTATCAAAGCTCTGATTCTGAGATGCCTGACTGTTTTCTTCTTTATAATTCAGCCCCCAGTGGCAGCAAAATATTTTGAACCCTGGCATTGTGCTGCCCCAACATAATCAGAACTAATGCTTTGGAAGTTCACGGAAGCAAAAGATTTGCTCATTGCAGAGCTGTAGTTATGGCTCATTGGGGAGTGCGGCGTGGGTGGTGGTGGCGGGGGGATCCCTGTAGAGAGATCACTGCTATCACAAAGTACCAGTCCTTTTCTGCAGAGTAATACCAAGGTTTAGGATGTTCTACTGGCAGTGAAGGTTGAATTATAAAGGAGATAACAGTAAGGGCCGGGACTAGGGGTGGGTAGAAGGGGAGGCTGCCCTGGGAGGGGTAGTACCATGAGAGGGGGGGGCAAACCCTGCTCATTCAGGGGCGGACTGACAACTCATGGGGCCCCCGGGTAATAGGGGATCATGGGGCCCCTGTGTCCTTGCCCAAACTCAAAAAAGTCTATGAAAAAGGTACCAGGGGCATCTCATAGGGCCCCCTACTGACCCCGGGCCCTCGGGCAGTGCCCGAGTTTCCAAATGGTCAGTCCGCCCCTGTGCTCAGTCCAACGTGACAGTCCAGATCGAGGTGCATGGCAGTGACAGGAGGAGGAACCTGGAGGGGAGATAGAGTCCAGCGTGATCTGACAGCTACTGCATCTCTATAGTGAGCAGGGGCGGACTGACCATTTGGAAACTCGGGCACTGCCCGAGGGCCCGGGGTCAGTAGGGGGCCCCATGAGATGCCCCTGGCACCTTTTTCATAGGCTTTTTTGAGTTTGGGCAAGGACACAGGGGCCCCATGATCCCCTATTGCCTGATTGTGAGTCTCTGCTGCCGTTATCCCACACCCCCGCATCTTTCCCTACCGGCTGACTGTCAAAAGTTAAAAGCAGCTACCCCCCTCCTCTTCTTGACACCTCACATTTCAGGACGATCTTGGGGGAAGCTACTTTTAACATCCCGTAGACATCTGCAGCAGCACTGTATGTGAGGTCTATGTGTAAGGGAGGGGGAATTAAACTGGGTGTGGAGGGGGGAGGAGGGGGTGGAGTAGCATATATTTGTGCTAGGAGGGGGAGGGAGAAGTGGATTAGTAGTAGGAGGAAGGGTTGGGGGGGGTGATCTGTGGTAGGAGGGGGGACTGGGGGGGATTTGTGCTGGAAGAGGGGTAGAGGGGGAAATTTGTGCTAGGAGAGGGGGATTGGTGAAGAGGATTTATGCAGGGAGGAGGGATTTGGGAGCAGGGGTAATATTTTCCCTAGAAGAAAAAAAATTCTAACGCTCATGCACACCAGCATTTTTATAATCTCCTAGAAGTTATTATCATCATATTTTATTCTGCTCCTAGGAAGTAAACAGTGTTCTCCTCTGTGTCCATGCACACTGCTTTAGGCTATTGGTATTTGTTGAGCTTCAGCGTCTAGGAGCAGAAAAAACAATTTTTTGTAGAGTTTTGGAAGCATTTTTTTTTCTAGCAGAAAAAAACACGGAATGCTCCTAAACTCTCCTAAACACTTCTAAAATGCTCCTAACAGACTTTTTCTATTTTTTTTTCTCTACATGTACTGTAAAAACACTAATAAAACACTAATGCTCATAAATGCTACAAAACACTGCTAAACACTTGTGAATGCTAAAAAAATGCTATTATCAGCGTTTTTTATCTAGCATTTTTCTCAGCATTTTTTTTAGATTAAAAAATCACTAGTGTTCATGGAGCCTAAGGCTCATGCACACTAGCGTTTTTATAAGCTCCTAGAAGCTATAATCAGCATATTTTTTTCTGCTCCTAGAAGCTTAATATTGTTCTCCTCTGTGTCCATGCACACTACTTTAGGTTATTAGCATTTTTTGAGCTTCAGTTTCTAGGTGCAGAATAAAAATTGTTTTTGTAGAGTTTTTTTGGAGTGTTTTTTCAGTAGAAAAAACCCCCCGCTAAATTATTATTATTATTATTATTATACAGGATTTATATAGCGCCAACTGTTTGCTCAGCACTTTACATTATAGTGGGGGACAGAACATGAGACAATACAGTTCAATACAAGAGGGATTAGAGGGTCTGATCCTTGGAGCTCACAATCTAGGAGGGCGGGGTGAGTGGTACAGTAGGTAGTCACTGTGGGGGATGGAATGGTTGGAAGAGTAGAGGATACCAGAATTAGCAGAGGGCGGGATAGGCTTCCCTGAAGAGAAAGGTTTTCAGTGAACGCCGAAAGGCAAGTAGAGTAGGTGATAATCTGATTGGGGTAGTGAGTTCCAGAGGATGGGTGATGCCCTGGAGAAGTCTTGGAGATGAGCATGATTTAAATGCTCCTAAACGCTGCTAAACGCTTCTAAAACGCTCCTAACAGATTTTTTTAGCTTTTTTTTCTCTACATGTACTATAAAAACTCCAATAAAACACTAATGTTCAGAAACGCTCCTAAACACTTGTGAATGCTACTAAAACGCTACTAAATATTACCAGCTTTTTTTATCCACCATTTTTCCCGCAAGACTTTTTCATATAAAATATAATAGCGGACTGGAATTCTTTTTCTTCTTCTTCTTCTTCCTCTTCTTTTTTTCTTCTTCTTTTTTTTCTTCGTCTTTTCTTCTTCTTCTTCTTCTTCTCTTCTTCTTCTTTTTCTTCATCTTCTTCTTTTTCTTCTTCTTCTTTTACTTCTTTTTTTCTTCTTCTTTTTTTTCTTCTTCTTTTCTTCTTCTTCTTCTTCTCTTCTTCTTCTTTTTCTTCCTCTTCTTCTTTTTCTTCTTCTTTTTCTTTTTCTTCTTCTTGCAGGTCACGGCTCATGCGCAGATTTTTTATCGGTAAAACGATCCGCCGATTTGCCCATCATTGTGGGAAAATCGGCCGATTTTCCAACATGCCCGATTAAAAAAATGTGCAAAAAGCCCAAAAAACGGCCAACCAATTAACCCACTAACGGTGTGAAAATCAACCGATTTTTTTTTCCGGCTGAAAAATCGGCCGATTTTCGACTCGTCTATGGCCTGCATTAGACTGACTTTTTCCCAGTATTCAACCGAACTGACATATTGTACAGTATGTGTGCAGCAAAAATGTACAGACTGACTACAAGCACTCTTTTTCTCAGCAGCTGTTTGCATGTGCTGCATTGTGATTTCAAATATCTTTCTACTCTGATCCTTTTCTTCCAGCAGTTTCAGAAAAAAAAAAAAAAGATTCCTGGCTTGCAAATTCCTACACAGTAAATTTGTAACACCTTAGGGCCAATGCACCATTAAATTTGCTGAAAGGCCAGTTATACAGCCAAATTGCATATGCTGTATTTTTACTCTTTATGATTAGCTTACCTTGAGACTTTATAAAAATTCATTTCCACTCTGGGATGAGCACTTTTTATTGTGTTAAGGCATCGCGCCTGGCTTTATCATTAGCTTTATGTTTCGTATGGAAACAGAAACCAGACAGGGTTTTGAGAAAGAGGAATTATGTATGGCGCATAAATGTGAGATCGTCTTTTATAGAGAGCAACATAGTATCCATTTGTTTTGTTTGTTTTTTTCATTTGCAAATGCTAGATCCTGTTTGAGTTTGATTTTTGTATGTAAATTATTATTATCAATATTATTAGTATTACAATTATTATAAATATTATTATTATTATCATCATCAATATTATTATTATTATAAACATTATTATTATTATTATTATCAATATTATTGTTTTATTATTATTATTATTATTATAAACATTATTATTATTACTTTTATTATTATCAATATTATTATTATAAACATTATTATTATTATTATTATTATCATCAATAATATTATTATAATTAGTATTATTATGATTATTATTCTTCAGGTTTTATATAGCCCAACAGTTTGCACAGCACTTTACAATGTAAAGAAGACAGTCCAATTACAATACAGTTCAGTACAGTAGGAATAGGAGGGCCCTTCTCATGGAGCTTACAATCTAAAGGAAGGGGGAGGTGGTACAAACAGTAACATATAAAAAAATAAGTGCGCTATACACTAAATAATCATAAACAATAATCAATCAAATAAATAATGCTACATAAAAAATGTGCATAAATTAATTGAAATGATATAAGTCCACATTCATATATTAAATAATTAAAAGTCCCAAAATCCAATAACACGGTGCTGTGTGCTAAAGAAATCCTCCAACGGAAAGTGCATAGGTGTCCACAAATGCTTGACACAAAAGAAAAAAAATCAGCCTCTTACCAGACACTTTGATCTCCAATCAAGAGATCAAACGAGCAGATGGTGTTCAGATCCCACACTGCAAGTGTACAATCCAAACGCACACGTTCCTGCGTTAAAAATGGCTGTATGTATAAGTGGGAGCTGCAGCAAATGTCGGCTGGAACCGAACAGAATCAGCAAGGGAGAATGTCACCAGCACACAGAGGATCACCAATATGGGTCCAAACGTTTTAATAAACGATCACATAGTTACATGACAAGTGGCTAAAACCCTCCTGGAAAGCATCCCCATGTTTGAAGAGAATCAATTAAAGACCTGCTCCTCCGTAAACCTAAGACTGGTGTTTTGGGTTCAGGATGACTGAGGAACTTTAGGATGGAAAGTTTGAGGTGATTGGGATTAGGCAGGGGTGAACTGACAACTCATGGGGCCCCCGGGCAATAGGGGATCATGGGGCCCCTGTGTCTTTGCCCAAACTCAAAAAAGCCTATGAAAAAGGTACCAGGGGCATCTCATGGGGCCCCTACTGACCCCAGGCCCTCGGGCATCAGTCTGCCCCTGCTATCAGGCTGAAAATGCTAAACACTTCTGGTTTAGAGCTGTCATATCCTGGCTGGTCCAAGCAAAATGGGACTTGTCAACGGTCTGGTACAACCCTATTGTGTCCATGAATAGATTCTGTCACAAAATGTAAACAAAACAAAACTTTTTGTATTTGGTATCACAAGAGGCCTCCTGTGTGATAGCCGTAAACAGAAAGAAAAAAAGTATTTTTTTAACAGTAAAATATTGTTAAAAAAAGAATACATTATATATATTTTAAAATTTTTCTAACCCATGTGGAGTTATCCTTTGAATCTCATTGTGTAATGGTTCCAAGATTTTAGCAGGTCCTCATTTTTTAAAACACTTTTTTAAAACTATTTCCTACATTTTATTTTGGCAGAAATTCTACTTGTGCTACAGTGCTTTGTGTTGGAGGTCAGCACAACAAAAGCTGAAGTCTGGTGATCAGTAATGAAAGTTGCCTTTGTCGTGTCACTTGTATATGTTATGACATTTCTTCTAATTTTAAGCGACGATGGGGTAAAAGTTCCTTTTATTCTTAACTTGTCATGCTGCCAGATTTTGTAATCATCATATTGGATTCAATTTTGAAAAATATAACTGGTGACTAAGAGCTCCATTCTATCCTTCATAGCAGAAGGATAAATTATAAGCATGTCTTTCAAACATCTTAGCTAGATTGAAGGTTTGGTAAAAACTATAAACAACAGGAAAAAAAAGATAATTTGATCCATTTTTATTTTGTTATTTTTATGTTTCGCTGGTTGATTTGTGGCAGTTTGCCATTGAGCTAGACAAAGCAATGGAGAAAGGGTTACTTGATTAATATGGTTTGAGTTTGTTTAGAGTTCTTCGGGGCAAAGTTTTTAAAGCAAAAAGTAAAGATCAGTAATTCATACAACCAATAAAAAAAGTTATTAGTTACTTTGTTTTATGGCACTTTCCATCTTGTATGGTAGTATGCCTCATTGTTGCATTTATCAAGTATGTCTGGATTGAGTTACCCAAACACAAGCTTACAAAGAAGACAAGTGAAGACCAATTGCTCATGGGAGTTTTTTGGAGGTGATATTTTTTTGGCATTGACGTGACCTCCAAAAATGTCCCATGGGCAGTTGGTCTTCACTTCTTTGTAATTTGTTGGGATGAAGGCAGGGGCGGACTGACTATTTGAGCACTCGGGCACTGCCCGAGGGCCCGGGGTCAGTAGGGGGCCCCTGGTACCTTTCATTGGCTTTTTCATAGGCTTTTTTGGGTGTGGGTGAGAACACAGGGGCCCCATGATCCCCTATTGCCCGGAGGCCCCATGAGTTGTCAGTCCGCCCCTGGACGAAGGTATATGAGCCTCTGTACTAGACCTAGTCATTTTGTATCCTTATACACAAGATAACTTTTAACAAAGACAGCTTGATCTCACCAGATGTGGGACTGCAGTGGCAAAATGCCTTGCCTCCTATGTGGCCTGGCAGTGGTGTGTGCTGGAAAAAAAGTATGGTAGGTCATACTTTTTTCCAGTGCGGCAATCCACCACCTCACACTGTGTGGGGATGAATAGAACTTAATGATAAAGTTTTGTTTTTTTAAAAAAGGGAATAGTGCAATCCACTGCAACTGGCACATCGGCACTGCCATTACCTCGCCAGATTGCACTGCACACTGACCGCTGCATTGTATCACAGTGGCTGGCGTGAACATACTCTCATACACCTCCCTGGACTGTTTGTCAGCCATTTTTGCCCTTTTGGGTAGCTATGGCAAATGAAAATTTGATTTGGACTTTCCAAGGTGAAGAAGATGGTAAATATCAAAGTATAACTTTAGCCAAACCTTCTTATTTCATTTTTGGGCATGGTGAAGAAGAGTTAGAATGTCTGGCAGGGTTTTGTGTGTGTGTGTCTTAGATTTCATTGGGGACACCATTGTCTCGAAACAGGAAGTAAAAGTAAATCTGTAACATGGACATATGATTCAATAATAAAAAAATGATGGGGCTCTAACCTTCTCTAACTGTTTTACTCTATCTGTGTCCCTGTTGGATATTTCTACTCAGATCCTGTCCTGGGTGTAATGTTGTCAACAGCAACAGCAAAGAGGGAAAAAAATCTCCTCAATGGCATCAGAGAGAACAGTGCAAATAATTGAAACCACTTTGTCTGAGACTAAAAAAAATGTTGGCTGAAGATCAGGGGCGGACTGACAACTCATGGGGCCCCTGGGCAATAGGGGATCATGGGGCCCCTGTGTCCTTGCCCAAACTCAAAAAAGCCTATGAAAAAGGTACCAGGGGCATGTCATGGGGCCCCCTACTGACCCCGGGCCCTCGGGCACTGCCCGAGTTTCCAAATGGTCAGTCCGCCCCTGCTGAAGATACACTCTTAAAGCAGTATTAAACCCAAAAGCAAAAATGGAATATATTGCAGCTTACCAATTCTTAGAAGTGATGGCTGCATTCATTTTCTTTTTTAAGCTTTCCTTCTCCTATTTTCATCTGGTGACCCGAGCAGGTGAGTCAAGTAATTTTTCGACAGAAAAGCTCTCTTGAAGTTACATGGATGGGACAAACCATTTAACACTAACAGGGTTGTGTACAATAATCAGCTTTTATTTATTTTGTAAATCCTTTATTCCAAAAGTGTAAAAACTGTTTGCTGTAACAGATTATAAAGAATTAGCTGGAGTTCAACTGAAAATACTGCTGTCCAAAGATGCCCCCCCCCTCATGCTCCTTCATCTGGAGTGGGGGCGCTCTAATACAGGAGGTGTGTTTTTGGCCAAATCACCAGGTGAAATAGAGGGAAAAAAGCTTACAAAGGAAACCAATGCATCCACCACATCTAATGATTGGTAAGTTGCAATATATTACATTTTTGGTTTTGGGTTTATTACGGCTTTATGCAAACTCCATCTCCTTTCTATATACCATTCTGACTCAGATGAGCTGTCAAAGTAGTTAAAGATGTTTTTGGAACTTTTAAATACATCTAATCAATTCCTGTGTATCAACATCACCATTTTTTTTCACTGGGCAGGTGTATGCTGTTAGACCCAGGATGGAAAGAAGTCCAATACTTGGACAGTGATGGTGCTTGTGTTTAGGGCAGTCATATGATCCTTTACAGCCAAGTGCTAGAAAATAGATTTTGGTGGCGTGCAGAGCAACATCAGATAAAGCTCTATGAGAGAAAATAAATACTGATTTGGAATTTCTTCTGTACTAAAGTAACTTTAGTTTTCTCAGGAATCAGTATATGAAACCAACATAAGGAATAGCCAAGAGATGTATCCTATTGATCAATCATCTTTTTATTTATCTGTAAGGGGGTAATTCTTCCCAATGTCCACAAGTGTAAGGAACATTTTTCCCACTGACCATCACACTAATGTATCATGAGTTATACATATAGTCATTTTTAGCAGGGGTTCCTTCAAATTGAGGGTTCCTCTGTGTTGAAAAGGTTGAGAAAGTCTGATCTATCTGGTAACACCCCATTGTGCAATCTCCAGCCAACTGCTACTTGCTTGTGGGATGCATGTGCCATAGGGGCCACTGCTTTTCAGTGCTCTGGCGCAATGTCTGGTTAACAGGTGCATGGTAGGGGGCCACTGATGCTGTCTGATTGGTGCATGTGGAGCAGGCGCTCCTGCATTTCTGAGCTACAGCTTTGTGCCTGGTCGGTGCATATGCAATGCTGAGCTTAGAACTCTGAAAGACTGGAGCCCCTACTGTGTATTAGCCATCTGGACAGCACCAAAAGCCCTTACAGTGCACAGCATTAGTGACTCTACTGTACACAGTGTACAGGGTGCTCCCAAAGGGAAGAAAAGTTTTAAAAGTTAAGGACTGGGATCACAAATTTTAAAAAAAAATAATTTTTTTGCCAGGAGTTTCAAAAAGAAGTTTAGGTTTATATTTTTCTAGAAATTATACTTACCTAAGTGCTGCATCTGTCCCCAGCTGGCCCTAAGGCTAGGAACTGAGTGATCAAAGACCGCTGATCACTTAGTTCTCAGTGCTTCCTAAACAGAAAGATGGTGACTGCCAGTCTCTGAACTGTGCTCTGCCCCCTCCCCCCAACGCTCACTGGAGTGCTGAACTGTAGAGAGGGTGGGAGCAGCTGGCTCATGCTCTTAGCAAATCACTGAGAGGCTGAGCCAGGTGGTGGTCTGGGCTCCTTTAAAGTCAGGATCTTTCCCCAGCCTGGACCGACTAAGTGACGTCAGCCAACAATGGACTTCAAAATGGGTCACATGAGTGCAGAATGAACTGAACTTCTTTGAACCACAGGAGCTTTGGCTGTACTTCTCCTTTAATGTAAAGTGCAGTTTTAGTTTAACAGTTTATTACTACTTTAATTAGCAAAAAAAGGTCGGCACACCACTAATATCTGCACTATTTGGCACCTAACAATAAAAAAAAAAGCTTTTAGGGTGCTTAAAAACCTCTACAATGTATCAACCTGCTAGTACAATAATTGTAAATTTACAGAATAAGCACACCACATAACAAGAATGCCTTTGCAATAAAGTTGTATTTAGGAGATAAGAATAATTATACAATAGGTATAAATATCCAGGTATGTCATATTACATCAAGCATGATGAAGCATAGGTATTTGTTCCACTTTTAATTCCAACCTATATCTAGAAAGGATATTTCCATTTACATAGGTCAAGTGAGCAGTATCTAGTTGTATAGCAGCTGATATACAGAAATATCCAGGGCTTTGATATCCAGAATAAGATGATTAGAAGGAAAGCAGAGTAAGATTCTTTTGCAAGAGGGAGGAAGGAAGAACCCAACATTTCGGGAGTGCAGACAAACACTTTTCAAGAACATTCTTCCACATTAATACTTCTTTAAAGGATAAGTTTGCCTTTTTCCCATATTTAGGGTGGAACATGTGACATGTTCCAGCTCCTGTCATCTCTCTCCCTGATCTCCCCCCCAGTGTGACAGCAAGTGGGGGATCTTCTCCCCATAACCGCTGATATAATTCGAAAACTGAATGGTTGTGCGAGGCTCCACCCACACGGCAGCATCATTCATTCACAGTTTCCTGTGAATGAATGAACTACAAGTACCATCTCCTTTTGCAGCAGACGGCTTGAAGTCTCTGTGACCAAGCCCCCTATGGGTGGGGTGAAATGCATCAGATCGCATGGCTGGAGTGACGGCTGAGGCCATCTATCACATACATGTTGTTTTCTGACTCCTGGGGATCGGTTCTTCCCACAGATAGCTCGTAGTTCTTAATGAACTGCGAAGGCACTGATGAGCTCCCTCATAGTTCATTCACATGTCCTGCAGCTTTCAAACTGATAAAACCCGTAGAAGCCTGCATGGCTTGTCTGCAGAAGCCTGACATTGAACCCCTGATCCACTGATCACGGGTGCAATGCTTTCCAGGCTCCTGCAGGAAAAAAAAATAATACATGCACATTTGTTTTTTCTGAAAAAAATATGTGCATGTATTATTTTTTCCAAAAAAGTGAACTTCTTTAATTCTCCACTCACTTATTGGCCCATCTTTTCTTTGCTTGTGTGGCTAGTCATTTCCACTGGAAGAAAATTAGTACTGTTCATTTGAAAAACGATCTTCACTATGTTTTTATGAGACATTTTGAAGTCTGCTAAAAGAAAAAAGTGATCAAAGAGCAAGTCTAGACATTTATTCTTAATACATTTTGTTCTGTTTGCCATGCAGTATATTCATTCTGGTGGAAAGAATAGCTTCCTGAAAATAAATTAAATATACGGCACACTTAGAGCTTTCCAAATGTATGCAGCCAATAATGAATTCCCTACTGTAATATTGGCCGTTACCAGGATCATTCAATAAAGCAGTGAACAGTGCATTGACCATGTGGAAAATGCAACACTCATATCTTCATTCACTGAACTGGTGATAGTGAATCAATTTCACCCTTGCATTTTTGATAGTCCTGGTTAAGGAAATTAAAACAAATTAAAGCTGCAAAATTATAAAAAAAAAAGGACCTGCAGAAGAAAAAGCATTATACCTATTTATGTTGCTTCTCATTGCTCTGATCTTCACTGTGTTGCAGAGTTGCAGCCATCTGAAGATTCTTTACCTTTGACGCTTACAGAAGTTGGATGCCTACATCCCATCTACCTGTAGTGGTTCCTTCCGCTGATCACTACTGTGTCCAGTAGTGATGCAGAAGCCAACAGGCAGAACCACAGAGCACAGTGGGGGACCAGGCACCCAAAAGTGTGTTGGATGTAAAGAGGCTAGTGCTCTTCAAGAGAGCGAATATCAAAGAAATAGGCAATGGGACTGGGGAGTATAAAGCCTCTGCTTTTTCTGGTTCTGTTTTTTTTTTATTTCTCTAATTACATTTTTGGGTGACAGAGTTGCCTTGAAATAGGGCAGTTGCCCATGGTAACCAAGTTTAAAAGGAAACATGGCTTTGCTAAATGCTATGGGCGGTGGTTCTGTAGTTGATATTTCCAGCCTAACTTAGTTTGTCAGCTGACATTTATTTGGTTGCTATTGATGAGACTGTCACCCTGCTTTATAGGGAGGACCATATTTAAAAGGAAAACTCCCCTATGAAGCGGAACTTTACTGCTTCTAGAATGGGTGGGCTCTTGCTATAATATGCAAGCTTGCATGGTATAGTTGTAACAACATGGTACTTGAACAACACTTACCTTCTAGAATGCCCTCCTCTAGCATTTCGATGTCTGTTATCCCTCTCCTCACTGTTGACATCTTCTACAAGCCTTCTTCCAGGCCCTACATCCTAGGGCCCTCAAAGACAGGAGGTTTGAGTTCCGATCAGTAGGGGATCTGTGAGATGATCCCCTGCTGATTGTAACAGAGCAGTTTCAGAACCTTCTTCCAAATTAATACTTCTTTAAAGGATAAGTTTGCCTTTTTCCCATATTTAGGGTGGAACATGTGACATGTTCCAGCTCCTGTCATCTCTCTCCCTGATCTCCCCCCCAGTGTGACAGCAAGTGGGGGATCTTCTCCCCATAACCGCTGTCATAATTTGAAAACTGAATGGTTGTGCGAGGCTCCACCCACACGGCAGCATCATTTATTCACAGTTTCCTGTGAATGAATGAACTACAAGTACCATCTCCTTTTGCAGCAGACGGCTTGAAATCTCTGTCACCAAGCCCCCTATGGGTGGGGTGAAATGCATCAGAGAGTGTGGCTGGAGTGACGGCTGAGGCCATCTATCACATACATGTTGTTTTCTGACTCCCAGGGATCGGTTCTTCCCACAGATAGCTCGTAGTTCTTAATGAACTGCGAAGGCACTGATGAGCTCCCGCATAGTTCATAGTTACCATGGGCAACATGGGCAGTTGCCCATGGTAACCATTCAAGTTTAAAAGGAAACATGGATTTACTAAATGCTATGGGCGGTGGTTCTGTAGTTGATATTTCCAGCCTAACTTAGTTTGTCAGCTGACATTTATTTGGTTGCTATTGATGAGACTGTCATCCTGCTTTATAGGGAGGACCATATTTAAAAGGAAAACTCCCCTATGAAGCGGAACTTTACTGCTTCTAGAATGGGTGGGCTCTTGCTATAATATGCAAGCTTGCATTGTATAGTCAGAAGGTTTGGGTTCCGATCAGTAGGGGATCTGTTAGATGATCCCCTGCTGATTGTAACAGAGCAGTTTCAGCAGAGCGGACACAGACAGACCCCCCTCTCCTCTATGGACAGCTTTGAGTAAATGAACTCCACTTACATCTGGCTGCCTCTGATCCACTCCACCCAAATGGAGCAGGACGCAGTCCTCCTCCATTTTTTGAAGCCTGGTCAGACCCAGAGGTAGGTCCTCTACCATCTCCTAGTTTTTTTTTTTTACTTAAATTCCACTTTTCTACCATATTCCACAAGTTATATATATCATTAGTAGACAAACTCTTTTGTAATAACAAGTTATTAAAAATTACCTATAACGTTCCAACTGCAGCCTCTGTGATTTTCAAAAACTGTCAAAATATTCCAGTATTGATTCCCTGTTGTATGACAACTTGGGGGCATGCCTAAGAATGCTTAGGTGATTATAATGAAAGAAGATCTTTCAGTTCGGAAATCATTTTAAGAAAAACATCATTCTTTTTTCCAGAAGAGGGAACGGTTTGAATCAACAGAAAATGTACAAAAATCTGTCAGTATTTCAGAGTTGTCAGAAAGTGCTCCCATTTTTGTCAAAGTGAAAAACATTTATTTTATTATCTTTTAGAATTATCAAATGAAGCGTTCCAATTTTATTGAAGTTTTGAGATAACTTGCAGGGTTCCAGTTCTAACATCACTCATATCTCCTGGAAAACTTTTCATTGGAATTGTCACTCTACAGCTTTCAATAAGAGCGGTAGAACAGTTTGTTTTTAATATGTTTTAGTACTGCTGTTATCTTAAATTAATATAGAAAATGTAATCTGTATGTATGCACCATTCTCTGCAAATATTGTATATATATATATTGAGGTAGAAATCAACCATCACAGACACGACTGTATTCTGGATGATCAGAGGAATATTTTATTATTGAAGGGTCATTCCATTGAAAACTCATATTTTAGTTTCTGGTAGATGCTGGAGAGTTAACCACTTCCTGACCGACCGTTGCATATAAACGGCCAGACGGTGGCAGTGCAGGGTCGGGTGGCCCTTTATAAACGGCCTCCCCGCACCCTGCTTGTGCGCTCTCCCTGGGAGAGACACCGCTGTGTCCTCCCGATCATGTGATCACTGATTGGCCAATCAGTGATCACATGCAAAGTAGTAAGCAAGATGTCACTTGTGACATCATTGCTTACTACGTGTGAAATCTGTGAATGATCACAGAGGTCACATGGTACAAGGCTATTCATAACAGCCTTGTACCATGTGACAAGCTGTGACCAATCACAGCTCACTCAGTACTTCTCAATGAGTGCAAGAATACACACAGAGAGAAAGAGAAATTATTGCTTTTACATCCTATATGGGTGTAAAAGAAATCAGTGTAAAAATAAATAAATAAATAAATAAATCTTCATCACCCCCCACAAGTAGTACAGTGTCACCATGGTGACACTGTACTGCTAGGGTGACAGTATGTTAAAAAAAAAAATAATAATAATATAAAAAAATAAAAATGTAAAAACAAATGTTTAAAAATTATAATTTTTGGTTATAAACTAATTTGGATTTTTTTTTTTTACTAAAAAGATAACAGAATAAATTTTGGCAAAGATTTATGATGAAATATTATTTATTTGCAAGATTTTATAAAAAAAACACTTTTTTTCAAAATTTTTGGACTTTTTCATTTACATAGCAAAAAAAAATAAAAATCCCAGCGGTGAATAAATACCACCAAAGTAAAGCTTTATCTGTCTCAAAAAAATGGTAAAAAATTCATTTGGGTACAGTGTTGCATGACCGCGCAATTGTCATTCAAAGTGTGATAGCGCTGAAAGCTGAAAATTGCCCTGGACAGGAAGGGGGTGAAAGTGTCTGGTCTGGAAGTGGTTAAACCCCCTGACTATGTATTTCATCCTTCGATACGACCTTTGTGCATAAGTTGGGTTTTCCAACAACTTGTTCTTTTGAGAGGGTTCCACACTCTCTTGGATTTTTAGTTTAATACTTCCAAATAGCAATTTGCGAAGAATTGGGCTAACAGGTGTGGATGTGGTTATCCTTACATTGGAGTATCTATTGACCACCTGAAGATGTATTGGAGTGTCTGTTGACCATTGTAGTGTCTATTGACCACCTGAAGATGTATTTTGTCCTTTGATATGACCTTTGTGCGTGATTTGGGTTTGCCAACAACCTGTCGTTATAAAAGGGTTCCACACTCTCCATTAAATTTCCAATGTAATATTTCCAAATAGTAATTTGGGGAGAATTAAGCTAACAAGTACAGATGTGGGTATCCTAACATTGGAGCCTCTATCGACCACCTGAAAATGTGTGTCATCCATTGATATGACCTTTGTGCATGAGTTGGGTTTGCCAACAACCTGTCTTTGTGAAAGGATACCACGCTCTGTTAGATTTCTAATTTAATATGCAATTTGGAGAAAATTAGGCTAACAAGTACGGATGTGGGTATCCTAACATTGATGCTTTTATCGACCACAATAAACACCTCTCCTGGATTTATTTATTTCAAAATTAAAGAAAGTCACTGAAGAGGTAGGAGAACCCAAAATGTGAATGAGAACACACAATACTTCATATAACATACATATTTACTTTGAGTCGGTGAACCTTTCAGCTAATGGTTTACTTTGATGTGAAATTTGCTTTGTCAGTGAATATTCAACAGCAGAGCAACTTTAAAGCCAATCTATGCGAATAGCAAGTAAAGGGAATCTGGACTGATTGATTTATTTATTTATTTCAGGTACTTATATAGTGCTGTCAATTTACACAGCGCTTTACATATATATTGTACATTCACATCAGTCCCTAACCCTCAAGGGGCGTACAATCTAAGGTCCCTAACTCACATTCATACATACACATACTAGGGACAATTTATACAGGAGCCAATTCACCTACCAGCATGCATTACAAAGGAGTTTTCCACTGGTCTTTGCTGGAGTGCTAGCATGTAGACACGAAGTGGCTGCTATGAAGCTGCAGGAGATCAGTATAACTGAGATATAAAACAAAATATGAAGAAAAAGAGAAAACAATGTCACTATGGAACACAACAGTGAGGTAGGGGTTGATGGAAGGAACTGAGCTCTGTAGGGGACAGAGGAGACTTTCTGCACAACGTTCTGAGAATGACTCCTCTTCAAGGGGTGTACAATCTAAGGTCCCTAACCCTCAAGGGGTGTACAATCTAAGGTCCCTAACTCACATTCATACACATACTAGGGCCAATTTAGACAGGAGCCAATTCACCTACCAGCATGTTTTGGAGTGTGGGAGGAAACCGGAATACCTGGAGGAAACCTACGCAGGCACAGGGAGAACATGCAAACTCCAGGCAGGTGGTGCCATGGTTGGGATTCGAACCAACGACCCTAGTACTGCCAGGCGGAAGTGCTAACCCTTTAGCCACTGTGCTACCCATAATTGTTCAATGTACTTCAATATTTCCAGAATATTTATTTTGGATTTACACTCTCACACATATATGTGTGTGTTCAACCTCACAATGGGCATATGCCATTACATTTTCTGTAGTCCTTCCTGTATTTTAAGGATTAAAAAATTATTTTTCTATTGTCCTGCAGAGACATCCTTCCATGTGCAGCTGCATAGATGCTTTTGAAGTGGTCAGCAATCTTAATTAGCAAGTTAGGAGGATGACCTGGATGTAACCTTTCCTCACCATCTGACCCTCCCAAGGCCTAATACAAAACTCCTTCTATTTCAATCAAAAACGTGTCTCTCTCCCTCACGCACGCACACCATTAGTAACAAATAAGATTGCCTTCAAAGGGTGGCCCCTGCCCCCCTCCCCTTTTAGAATCGAATTTTTAATCATTGTGGTAGAATCTAATTGGAGACCTTGTCAGATATAAATAGTAGAGGAACAATAAAAAAGTATTATTAGGAG
Source organism: Staurois parvus (assembly GCF_062004578.1). NCBI lineage: Eukaryota > Metazoa > Chordata > Amphibia > Anura > Ranidae > Staurois > Staurois parvus. Next base: position 5,390,590 of record NW_028317965.1, on the reverse strand, counting down.
GATAGGACCTATCTTAATGAAGACGTACACTTCCCATTAACCAATAGGGAACACAGCTAAAAAACTAATACAAAATAAATGACTATTATTAGTCTTTAAGAGTAAAATAATGGTACATTAACTACCCACCGAAACTCCATTTACTGTAAGTGGTCAGATATTGAACCATCCAACTACTATAGGTTACCTAACCTTTAAATTCATCCTAATCTCTAACCCCAAGCCTGGATGTCACTGTTATCATGGTATTACTAGTATCAAAATTACATCAGGAAATTTAGTGTCAAAATTAAAAACACCAACAATCTGTGTTAAAGGCTAACACCACCTTTAGCAAAATTTTACGTATTACACCCTTAGGATGTAGCATGTAATATTTTTCTGAGCACCCATCCTCACCCCTTATGCCCCCTAGAACAGCATATGGGAGTTTATCACCCCTGCAGCTGCTGTCTTTGTTAAAATTGGCGTGGCTGTGCAGCACAGAGCCGCTCTATTCATTTATAGAGATCTGTGAATGAATGAACTGCAAGCCCCATCTGCCACTGCGGCAGACAGACTTGCGACTTGCAGTTCACATTGGAACACAAATGTGGTAATCAGCACCCTCGTAGTCCATTCCCACTTCCTCCAGGTCTAAAGGTGAAAGCCCTGCAGAGGTACAGGCAGAGAGCCGGAGGAAGAGTCTGCAGGAGCCTGACATTGCACCCATGATTCACTGTTCGTGGGTGCAATGCTTTGCAAGCTTCTCTGTAAAAAAATAAATGCAAATTTTTTCTGCAAACATATGTGCATTTATTTATTATTTCTTAAAGATGAACCTGCTGCTCCCACCCCCTCCACAGCTCTACGCTCCAGGGAGCGCTGGAGGGGCAGAGACCCTGAATTGAGCAGTCCGAGGTCTGTGATCGCTCAGTTCTCGATCTTAGAGGCAGTGGGCAACAGATGCAGCACTGGAACGTTGCTGCATCCATTTAGGCGAGTATTTTTTAATTTTTTTTATTTCGCAAATTTCTCTTTTAGACTTTTTGCACTAAATATTACTGATCTTATGAAGCCCATGAATTCACTAACACAGGTGATATCACTGCAGTGCAAAGTCTTCACTTTTAGTGTCACAGTGATGTTACTACAGTAGCTCCTAGTGAAGGATTAGCTAATTATTATTATTATTATACAGTATTTATAAAGCGCCAATAGTTCGCTCAGCGCTGTACATTACAAAGGGGGACAGAACATGTGACAGAACAATACCAATACAATGCAAAACATGAGGGGATCGAGGGCCCTGCTCTTTCGAGCTTACAATCTAGGAGGGAGGGGATGGTGGTATAGGAGGAGATAGCTGTGGGGGATGGGGTGGTATGAAGAGTGGAGGAGGTTGGCAAGTTAGCAGGGGTGGGGTAGGCTTCCCTGAAGAGATGGGTTTTCAGGGTGCGCCTAAAGGAGAGGAGAGTAGGTGATAATCTGATGGGTTGGGGCAGGGAGTTCCAGAGGATGGGTGACACCCTGGAGAAGTCCTGGAGGCGGGCATGGGAGGAGGAGACCAGGGAACTAGAGAGAAGGAGGTCTTGTGAGGAGCGGAGTGTGCGTGCTGGGCGGTACTTGGATATGAGGTCAGTGATGTAGTTCGGGGCAGTATGGTGGACGGCTTTGTACGTCAGTGTTAGGATTTTGAATTTGATCCGTTGCGCAATCGGAAGCCAGTGGAGGGATTGGCAGAGGGGGGTGGCGGAGATGGAGCGGTTGGAAAGGTGAATGAGTCTGGCAGCCGTATTCAGGATCGACTGAAGTGGGGATAGCCAGCGGCAAGGCAGACCAGTGAGGAGGGAGTTGCAGTAGTCGAGTCGTGATATGATGAGGGAGTGGATGAGCTGTTTAGTGGTTTCTGGGATTAGGAACGTGCGGATTTTGGCGATGTTGCGGAGGTGGAGTCTGCACGAGTTTGTTAAAGATTGGACTTGGAGCTGGAAGGATAGGTTGGAGTCCAGAATGACACCAAGTACTCTGGCCTGCGGAGCGGGTTTGATGGTTAGCTAATAATTTGTTTATGACAAATTATTGTCTTAGCTTTATAAGAGCTACAGATGTATGTTACCCTTGAAAGTCCACCTACAGAATAGTTGTAGATAATACAGAGGAGGGTGGAAATCTTTTGTCCTGGCATGCAAACCCAACCAATGGACTCAGTTTTCTGTGTACAACACAAAGTGTGCAATGATGTTGATGTGATTGGTGGCAATGGTGGATGTTGTCTTAAAGGACAAGGTTTATTTTAGCATACCATTTCACATATATATTCTAAAAAGGGATATTGTTAGGGATGGTTTGTAAACAATGAAGAACTCTGTGAGCTGAACAAGATGCCTAATACTCGGTGAAAATGATATGGACTCACATAAATAAAATACTAAATAAAATGCCATGCCATCTTCACCAATAATTCTTATTAATTTCCTTTACCAAATGAACAACACATTTTACAGTTTATCATTTTGCCAACATTGACTTTCTTTGCAGATGTTTTCATTAACTCACATAAAAGAAGTCAGTGTTGAAAAACTCTCTTCTACCAGAAGATGTGATTACAGGTTTGAGCAGGGAGCAGATACGTAGTTATTTGATGACCTAGTAGCTGTCATTGACTGCAGGTTCCGCTCTGATTGAGATCTGGATGTGAGTGAGATCTAGACTCATGACCACCAGCCCAGGGAGCAAATGTTCCCTTCTGCATCTCAGCTCAATCCTTTCCTCAGTGTACACTAGAGATATGGACTCATGAGTCCCACAGGCAAGTCAGTGCAAAAGACCAGTGAGGATGTGTTAAAGCAATCAATCTTTGTACTGATTTTTACTTCTTTGCATTTCTCCAACATTTACTTTCTTTGCAGATTATCATTAATATTATACAGGATTCATATAAAGCCAACAGTTTGCGCGGCGCTTTACAACATGAGGGCAGACAGTATAGTTACAATACAATTCAATTCAGAGGGCCCTGCTCGTTAGAGCTTGCAGATCTTTTCATTCACGCACATAAAAGAAATCAATGGTGAAAGACTTTCTTCTACCAGGAGATGTGATCACAGGTCTGAGCAGGGAACAGATATGTAGCTATATAAAGACCCAGCAGCTGTCAATGACTGCAGGTTCTGCTCTGATGTGGAAGATATCTACGCTCTGTTCTCTTCTTAAATAAATAAATGTCCTCTTCTTAAATAAAATGCAAAATAAATTGGAGTGCTATTAAACAAAATATATAACATCCATCAGACAGTTCCCAATCCAATATCTCTCAAATAATATCTTGCTGCACAGTCCTGGAAGGAAACAACCAATGCCGGCAAATCTGATACACTGCCTACTTCCACCAGACATACAAAGTGCTCCCTCACCAGACGGTAGGACCTCACCTTCTTAGAGGTCAATGCACATTAATTTCGATTTAGGAAGCCACATTTCCACACTCCTGGTTGCTTAAATGGTTCATCAACTTACACAACAGTGGATGCTCTCTCTCCCCATAGAGATATAGAGCATGTGACATCGGTCTATTAGCCCCCGACATGCTGATTTCATGCTATGGGACATCATTATTATACAGTATTATTATACAGTATTTATATAGCGCCAACGGGTTTGCTCAGCGCTGTACAGTAGCAAGGGGGACAGAACATGAGACAAGACAGTAACAATACACTACACGAGGGGTTCGAGGGCCCTGCTCTTTCGAGCTTACAATGCCTTTTGCCTCCCAATCCACTCCTTCTTTGTCTGCACATTAGCAATATGGGCTTATGTGTCCCACATATAAGTCACTGCAAAAGACCAAAGGGGGAATGTGTCACATCAACCAATCTCTGAACTGAAACAACAACATTAAGCTGATATCTATGGCAGACATACAAAGTGCTCCCTCGCCAGACGGTAGGACCTCACCTTCTTAGAGGTCAATATACATTCATTTCCATTTAGGAAGCCACATCTCCACACTCCTGGTTGCTTAAATGGTTCATCAACCCACACAACAGTGGATGCTCTCTCTCTCCATAGAGAAATAGAGCATGTGACATCGGTCCATTAGCCCTGACCTGATGATTTCATGCTATGGGACATCATCTACCCTTTTGCCTCCTGACCCACTCCTTCTCTGTCTGGACATTAGCCATATGGGCTTATGTGTCCCACATATAAGTCACTGCAAAAACACCAAAGAGCAGGGCCCTCGAACCCCTCGTGTATTGTATTGTATTGTTACTGTGCTGTCTCCTGTACTGTCTCCCATTATAATGTACAGCGCTGAGCAAACTGTTGGCACTATATAAATACTGTATAATAATAATAAAGGGGGAATGTGTCACATCAACCAATCTCTGAACTGAAACAACAACATTAAGCTGATATCTATGGCAGACTTACAAAGTGCTCCCTCGCCAGACGGTAGGACCTCACCTTCTTAGAGGTCAATACACATTCATTTCCATTTAGGAAGCCCCATTTCCACACTCACGGTTGCTTAAATGGTTCATCAACCCACACAACAGTGGATCCTCTCTCTCTCCATAGAGAAATAGAGCATGTGACATCGGTCCATTAGCCCCGACCTGATGATTTCATGCTATGGGACATCATCTACCCTTTTTCCTCCTGACCCACTCCTTCTCTGTCTGGACATTAGCCATATGGGCTTATGTGTCCCACATATAAGTCACTGCAAAAGACCAAAGGGGGAATGTGTCACATCAACCAATCTCTGAACTGAAACAACAACATTAAGCTGATATCAATGGCAGACATACAAAGTGCTCCCTCGCCAGACGGAAGGACCTCACCTTCTTTCATTTCCATTTAGAAAGCCACATTTCCACACTCACGGTTGCTTAAATGGTTCGTCAACCCACACGACAGTGGATGCTCTCTCTCTCTCCATAGAGAAATAGAGCATGTGACATTGGTCCATTAGCCCCGACCTGCTGATTTCATGCTATTGGACATCATCTGCCCTTTTGCCTCCTGACCCACTCCTTCTCTGTCTGGACATTAGCCACATGGGCTTATGTGTCCCACATATAAGTCACTGCAAAAAAAACAAAGAGCAGGGCCCTGGAACCCCTCGTGTATTGTATTGTATTGTTACTGTGCTGTCTCCTGTACTGTCTCCCATTATAATGTACAGCGCTGAGCAAACTGTTGGCGCTATATAAATACTGTATAATAATAATAATAATAATAATAATAATAATAAAAAAGGGGGAATGTGTCACATCAACCAATCTCTGAACTGAAACAACAACATTAAGCTGATATCTATGGCAGACTTACAAAGTGCTCCCTCACCAGACGGGGGTCCTCACCTTCTTAGAGGTCAATACACATTCATTTCCATTTAGGAAGCCCCATTTCCACACTACCGGTTGCTTAAATGGTTCATCAACCCACACAACAGTGGATGCTCTCTCTCTCCATAGAGAAATAGAGCATGTGACATTGGTCCATTAGCCCCGACCTGCTGATTTCATGCTATGGGACACAATCTGCCCTTTTGCCTCCTGACCCACTCCTTCTCTGTCTGGACATTAGCCATAGGGGCTTATGTGTCCCACATATAAGTCAATGCAAAGACCAAAGGGGGAATGTGTCACATCAACCAATCTCTGAACTGAAACAACCACATTAAGCTGATATCTATGGCATTACACCATACTTACATCATCATTGGTCTCTTCATTGTGTTACTGAAAACATTTCTGAAAACTGCTAGGCGCTGCACAGAGTGAAATATTGCTAACACTACACCCACCTGTAGAGAACTGTCATCAATACAGCATATAACTATTTAGCTGATTTCTTTCCGTGCGTGGTCTGTATTGGTAGAAAAGTGACTCACTTTCAAATCATTGTTTTTGTAAAAACATTCACTGTTTATTGACAGTCCCTGCAATTTAAAAACTGTCCCCACAGGAGTTTTCAATTATAAGCTCTATTCCCACATCCCCTGTTCGGTCTGCAGCAAATATCCCAATCAATGAGATCAATACACCACATAATGTATAGGCAAGCATATTTTAGCACCTGGGAAAAAAAATTAGTATCAAATGCCTTTTGTTTGTGCTTCAACAGAAATTTTATTGCTACACCAATCAATTGTAATATGCAGTTTAATAGACAGCCATTATTGTGTGATGTTAGCAAACAAGCTCTGATAATCACTTTCAAACAGTGTTAGGCTGTTGAAGCTATTTTTAAAATTGCCAGTTTCTTGTGGTTTCATGGAAGTCACAGATGACAATGATTTCTCTTACAGTATGATGTTGGCCTTTTTATAGGGTGAATAAAATACAGAGGTGTCTGCTGTTTTTTGTTTTTTTTTGCCCCTTGAGCCCTGAAAACCAAACCACAAATTTTTGTAAATTTCAAGCTTTACAAAGTAAACCCATTCCGCCACCCCCCTCTGCCAATCCCTCCACTGGCTTCCGATTGTCCAACAGATCAAATTCAAAATCATAACATTGACATACAAAGCTGTCCATAATACTGCCCCAAACTACATCACTGACCTAATATCCAAATACCACCCAAAACGCACACTCCGCTCCTCACAAGACCTCCTTCTCTCTAGTTCCCTAGTCTCTTCCTCCCATGCCTGCCTCCAGGACTTCTACAGGGTGTCACCCATACTCTGGAACTCCCTACCCCAATCCATCATACTATCACCTACTCTCCTCTCCTTTCAGCGCACCCTGACAACCCACCTCTTCAGGGAAGCCTACCCCACCCCCTGCTAATTCCCGACCTCCTCCACTCTTCCTACCACTCCATTCCCCACAGCTATTTCCTCCTGTGCCACCATCCCCTCCCTCCTAGATTGTAAGCTCCAAGGAGCAGGGCCCTCGAACCCCTCGGGTATCGCATTGTATTGTTATTGTACTGTCTCATGTATTGTCTCCCATTGTAATGTACAGCTCTGAGCGAACTGTTGGCGCTTTATAAATACTGTATAATAATAATAATAATTACTTGTCTTACTGTACTTCCCTCACCTCCCTGTTGTTTGGTCACCTTGGTGGGCCAGTAGAGAAATATAGGATGGCTGATGGGCCAGGACAGAATTTAAAGGAAACTATCATTACAATATAGCTATAGGTGTCTCTCAACATATAATGAATTCGGGCTCACAGGTATACACCCCGCACCACATCCCCAGTAATGTATGTAGACAATTGAAGGAGAGGACTGCTTAGGACTTTTTACAAAAATATATAAAAGAAAAAAGCCTTAACCCCTTTGTGCCGGCAGCTCCCAGCCCTTTAAAAGTTTCAGAAGTTGGGAGGCGGGGTGGGGTTTTAGGGTCATGTGACCACCGTGATTTGCCACATGATTGGAAAAAGTCCCGATCGCAAGAGGAAATCGGGACCTTTCCGTGAGTCACGGACATATGTGCTGGGAGCGTGCAGGGCGCGCTCTCTCAGCACATATGTATTTTCTAATGGCACGCAAATATGCGGCCACTCAACGTCAAGGCCCAGATGCCAAGAGGCCGCATATTGGTATGCGCTCGGCGTCTAGGGGTTAAGTAATGTGCATACATAGCCAATGATAGATAATCCCAATCATATTCCCTAATTGCACAGTCACCAAACAGACCCCAATACATATTAAATCATACAAAAAATATAATTTAGAGTATGTGAAAATAAGAAACATTTCAGATTATATGCTGTACAAGGGGTAATTGAGGAGTCCTGATCTTCTACATGTTTCACTTCATAGCTTCATCAGGAAGATGTCATACACTGCAGAAATCTGTAATAATACTGAACATAATTAATATATAAATATAGGGGTTGATTTACCAAAGGCAAATAGACTGTGCACTTTGGAAGTGCAGTTGCACTCCACAAGGGCAGTTGCCCCAGAATTTAGTAAATGAGGGAACACCCTGCTGACCTCCATCATCCACACATGAGCAAGCAAAAGTGCTGTTTTTTTTTAATTTTCCTCTCAGGTTATTGGGTATTGTTTGCAAAGTACAGCTTCACCTCATTTACTAAGCTCTGGAGCAAATGCCCTTGCACAGTGTAACTGCTTGCAAGGCACAGAGTCTATTGGCTTTAGTAACTCAACCCAATTGTTTCCATTACATATGAATACATTGTTACGGTTACTATTATACACTTACTATCCTGCAAACATCAGACTGAATTAAGAGGGCACCAAGGATTGCAAAGCAAGCAAATAACCCAAGGTAATAAGAAAAGAAGAAAACAGAGCCCACACATGAAGGACCACAAGAAGGGACAAACAGAGATTAATACGCATCCTGTATGTAACAAGATATAAAGATAGGGACCAACTCCTATAATATCATGCCATCGCTGATGTGAATGGGCTGTACGCTGATGCTATCACTGAGCTTCAATTTATTAAATAATGGATTCATAAAATATAGTCTCGCCTGTCCACCTCCCACTGCAATGCATTTCAGCCCACATGGTCTCCATGATTACAGTGTTACTAAACCCACACCAGTACAATCAGTCTGTATATGCAGTAAAGCATGCTTGTTATACTCACTGTGGAAACTAAGGGGTTAATCCTCTGCATTGTGTAAAAAGGCTGTTTGATCCTGTCTTCTGTGATCCTCCCCTTCTTTAACTGTCCCTAAGCCATCTGCCATAGTACAGAGCTCTAGGAGTCACTCTGCACATGCCCAATGTTGTGTGTATTGCTAGAAATTTATTTTTCTTTGGGAGAGCAAATGTGATCAGCACAGGGTCAATCAGCACAGCGGGTCAGGGGTCATGCAGCCTCATAGGACAGCCAGAGGAGAATGAAAATTCCTCCTACAATATTAACCAGTGCTCGGGCTGGACACTGATGTAAGAAATTCTGAGGACCCTCTGCACACTGGTATATACCCTTTCAAGTAGACTATGCAATAAATAGGGATATTTAGTTCACACATATCGCAATACATGCTTAAGCTGGCCAACTGCGTCAAAGTAATCCCTCTATGGCCAGTCCTACTCTGCTCTTCCTACGCAAATGCTACTGTGGACACAATGCTAGCATAGGGGAAAAGACACAATGGGGACAGCTACAAGGTTCAGGTCTGGCTACTGACTCAAGTGTGCAGAGGGTTCTTCAGAATTTCTAGTGTTAATATGTGGTTACACCCCTTTAGCACCTGATGGATAAATGCATGTAGTAGCTGTTGGGATTTGAGCACAGGGATCTCTTGTTTGTTGGACACTGATGCAAGTCATAGCAGTTTATATTTACTAAAATACTTGCATTTCCATGTTCTGTGTACTGTGGGAGACCAAATGTAGTGACTGCAGGGTCCTGGTTTTAGTAACACATTAAAGTATACGTGATCCCTTTCCTTTGTAAAACAACCCATTCAGAAATGAAAGGCAAAATATTTACATATATAAAACATTATAACTACCTTTTTTTTTAAAATAAGCAATCAAATAATCTCTGTTCTTAGGCACATAAGGGACCAAAACTGTCCACGCTGGGATGGATGTGCTCTCATACCTAGCGTGGTCAGTTTGAAATAGGAAAGCAGAGGGACTGGCAGAATCAACAGGTATTTCACACAACAGAAGCAATACAAAGAGAACAGGAGACTTTTTAAACACAAGTACATGGTACAACATATATATATTACAAATATGAAATGTTGGGGTAATGGATTCTTTAACTGGGTGAATTACTATGTCTTATACTGTACATTGGAGATTAAATGAAAAAAAACAATATATAGGGTTTATGTCAGAAATCTCTATATCTGTGTAGGTACCATCACATATTAACATGCAAGTGGTTTTGCGTAACAGAAGTGTGAATCCAGCTATGGGATTTTCCTTTTAAGAAACATGGAAAACTCTGTGTGTGTGTTTTGACTCAACTGTGCTGTGTGGCTGATCCATGGAAACCACATCAAGGAGAAGTTCTGAACTTTGATGGTAGCAACCAGTCAGATTTAAGTTTTCATTCTTTAATTACATAGAGACCAGGGGCGGACTGACAACTCATGGGGCCCCCTAGCTGTGAATTAAGGAGATACGTTTCCCAGTGACAGCAATCACTAGCGGAAAAAGTGAGTGGAAATCTACATACCAAAGACCGTTCAGTAGCTAAAAAAGTGACATTTGAATAGGGGATCATGGGGCCCCTGTGTCCTTGGCCAAACTCAAAAAAGCCTATGAAAAATTACCAGGGGCATCTCATGGGGCCCGCTACTGACCCCGGGCCCTCACGCAGTTCCCGAGTTTCCAAATGGTCAGTCCGCCCCTGATCATTTGGAACCCACCAATCATTTGCCCCACCTTTTCACGTTCAAGTATTGGCGAATCATCAAATCTTTTCTTTAATGACTGCAGCAGTTTATCACTGCAAAGCAGCTACTTGATGTCTCTTTTCAAACCATCAATTTTACGTTAATCTCCTGGTGTTTATCTCCATTTCTCTGTAAGTTGTGGCAGCTCTGTGTCATAGATCCCCTTATCGGTGTACGAATTATTGTGACTTTGAATCCTGCTCTCACCCATGGATCACGTTCAGAGCTAAATCCAAACGTGAAGTTTTAGATGAAGTCATCTTAGCTGGAGATCAAGGCATTAGTTTTAAAAAGCTGCCAGAAGTAATCTGATATAAGAAATAAAGTTGTGGCACTTTCTTGACATTTCTGTGAATTGTAGTTCCTCTGAATTCATTTATACTCTATGACAGCATTACAGCTTCATTTTTTTCTCATTGCGAGACAAAAATACTCATCTGCTGAATAACGTGAATCCAACAAAGGAGAGTGAAAAAAGAATAATGGCTTTGCCTTTATCTGTACCCCTTAACTCAACAGGATAGTGAGTCATTAAAGCCTTCTTACAGCCCATTTTTTGAGGTTTGATTTAAATATTTTCAATAAAATATTTTTAAAATTAAGGTACAAAACAAGAGATCCCTTGCAAACACCATTAAACAATACACAAAAATGGGTAACAATCAGATGTTTCAGATTGCTTTGGTTGATCATGGTAGCTTATACATTTATTTATTCATTTAAGGTACTTATATAGCGTTGTCAATTTACGCAGCGCTTTTACATTTATATATTGTACATTTACATCAGTCCCTGACCCTCAAGGGGCGTACAATCTAAGGTCCCTAAGTTACATTCATACATACACATACTAGGGACAATTTAGACAGGAACCAATTAACCTACCAGCATATTTATAATAAGAATATTACAAACTACACAAAATTATAGACATAGACTAAACTCAAGTAACCATAAAGAGTAGGACTTGTTGGTCTTCTACTGCCCGTACACCCCCTTGAATAATCGATAATTATTCTGGAACAAAGGATGCCATTACATCTAGGTATGCCTAAATATGGGCACAGACACTGTCAAGCTGTCCAAAAAAATGAAGTTCAAATACAAAGCCTTTAAATAGAGTGGGAGAGAGCCAGGTTTTTTTTTTCTGTCTTCCCTTACATTCTGTCCCTGTGACATAAGTAAAAGAAATGGTTTGGCTGTCCCAAAGACTGGAAGGCATAGGGACATTTTACAATCAATATTGCAGTAAAGAAGGTGATACCACATCTTCTTTGAACTATTGCCAGGACCCAGGTCTGAAACTGCAACCTCTGCTGTGTCTGGCGATGTCTCTTCTTGCCAAGCCACCTGGGATGCTTGACAGCTCCCTGGACAATTCCTTAAATGATACTACCTTGAACCTAGCTTCTCTTGAACCTTGAACCCTTTGCTCCTTCCATGAACTTCCTATTTAAACTATGCATCTGCACTTCTTGTTTGTCAAATTATTGTGCTATCCAGCCAAATGCTGCTGTCTGTATCTTTGATACCATTTGTTACTGACCTTTGGCTTGTTCCTTGATTACACTCCTGCCTAATCCCACTGGATAGAGAGAAAAACAGGTGGCGCACACACCTAGTGCATTATCCAAGGTTTATTGTAGGAATTAAATCATAAAAACATACTCACAGACTAAGCATGTATCTAAAAAGCATAGAAAAATGACAATGGCCACAACGGCAGGCAAGGTGTTCTCACTGTCAGTGCGGTCAAATGGCTGACGCGTTTCGGGGACGAATCCCTTTCCTCAGAGCTGATGACCAACCTCTGATGCTGATGCACGATGAATGGAAAGTAAAGTGAGAGCCCTGCTGTTGATGAGGCATCCATGTATAGGCACCCAGGTTGTACAGAAGTTGATTTACTGATCGACTTCTCTACAACCAGCCTGTTGGGTTTTTCCTGGTTTATTAGTGCCACTGGCTATAGCTGGTAGCACTGTGTGTTGTATTCTGGTGATGGAGAAGACTTCCTGCTGTCAGAACACAATAGCACAGTGGACATGATTCCCCCATCCACTTCAGAGGTGTGGATGAGGGAAAAAGATCTTTTTTTTTCATTGGTGCTGCTGGTTGAACAAAAAACTGATCTCCAAATACACCTCTGCCTTAGATCTCCAAATACACCTCTGCCCTCTGCACAGACTGTGCTCAATCAGCTTTTTTCATGGACAGGGTGACCAAGAGTTTTTAGCTCTGAACCTGGAAGTGCTCAGAACTGAGTGCTTACAAGTTCATATCACCCAGGGTGTATCAGTGATCAGCAGTGTAGGAGTGTGTGAGTGAAAGGGGGGGGGGGGGGTACAGTACTTGTAGAGGTAAATAACTTTTTCAAGAAAGCTGGCCGCTGGGACCAGGGGCGGACTGACCATTTGGAATCTCGGGCACTGCTCGAGGGCCCGGGGTCAGTAGGGGGCCCCATGAGATGCCCCTGGTACCTTTTTCATAGGCTTTTTTGAGTTTGGGCAAGGACACAGGGGCCCCATGATCCCCTATTGCCCGGGGGCCCCATGAGTTGTCAGTCCACCCCTGGCTGGGACTAAAATATATTAAACCACTGACACTCTGCCGCCATCATAATAGTTAGCGGTTAAGGATTCATTGCTTTGTGTAGTAAATTAAATATTATTATACAGTATTTATAAAGCGCCAATAGTTCGCTCAGCGCTGTATATTACAAAGGGGGACAGAACATGTGATAGAACAATACCAATACAATGCAAAACATGAGGGGATTGAGGGCCCTGCTCTTTCCAGCTTACAATCTAGGAATGAATATACATTAGCTATGTTCACTTTAAATACTGAATAATGTGCAAGAAAAATTATAAAAATCACTTCTACAAGTAAGTCAGTAGGCTGGAATAGAAGGTGTTCACATGCTGGGGCTGCCACCACCTTTGTAATGGATATGGTGTCATCAGCTAAAGGACATTATTTGCACATTATTTGATGATGGAAGTGAGCACAGCTTGACCATGTTTACTAAGCTAAGTGAACATTGACCTTTAACTAACCATCCATTGACTTGCATTGTGAGAAAAAACACCAAAGCACATCCTTTTTGTAGCAGTACAAAGTAAAAAGCAAGGCCTGCATTTGAAATGGCAAATTTGACCTCACGTAATTACATATAATTATCAATTATCAAGCCAAGATGCTGCATTTTGGTAATGTTAGTACACATTAAAGCCTAACTTCTCATTTAATATCAATTTAAAGAGTTCTTTTGGGCCAGATTGGCCCAAACAAACTATTTACTGTACTAGCATGTGCTCCTGCTGTATTAATTTAATGCAGCATCAGCTAGATACAGTATACAGCACTGTGTTCTGGCAGTAGGACAAAGACTTTCCACCCCAATCCCAAGAGTAGGACTGAATGCTGCTCGGCCATTCACGAGAGCTTTGCATTCTATGAATGATTATAAATCTTCCTCTGATTGGCTGAGGCAAAGATTGTGATGTCTTCCGTCCACCTCAGAGGAAGCTTTGTATGCATTCATAGACTGCAAAGCTCCTGCAAATGGCTCAGCCCACCTCTATTTTGTTCTGGGAGTGGGTAGGAAGTACCACTATTGCTATATACTATATGTAAATAACATAGGAGCACGACGCTTAAAATAACTGTAGCAAACGGAATAGAAGTCCAATTAATATATTATGAGGATGAAATAAGCCCCTCTTCATAGGGACACAAAGACTGACACCGCATTGCATCATCCTCAGGGGCCCCTGCAACTGAACTTTGCTGCAACATTCATCTGGAGAATTGTCCTCTATGCAGAAAATTCATTCTTTACAGGTTCATTTTCCAGTCCAATTTCTGAAGTTCAAGTTTGGTGTTATATTATTATTATTATTATTATTATACAGTATTTATATAGCGCCAAAGGGTTTGCTCAGCGCTGTACAAGGGCAGGGGGACAAGACGTGAGACAAGACAGAGACAGTGCGATACACGAGGGGTTCGAGGGCCCTGCTCTTTCGAGCTTACAACCTAGGAGGGAGGGGAAAGTGGTACAGGAGGAAGTGGCTGTGGGGGATGAGGTGGTGGGAGGAGTGGAGGTCAGATGTTAGGTGAGGGAGGGGTATCCTTCCTGAAGAGGTGGGTCTTCAGGATGCGCCTGAAGGTGGTGAGGGTGGGTGACAGTCTGATGGATTGGGGTAGGGAATACCAGAGGATGGGGGAGGTCCTGGAGAAGTCTTGCAGTCGGGCGTGGGAGGAGGAGATCAGGGAGCTAGAGAGTAGGAGGTCCTGAGAGGAGCGAAGGGCACGGGTAGGGTAGTATTTGGGTATCAGGTCGGTTAAGTAGGTTGGGGCAGCATTGTGGATGGCTTTGTAGGTCAGGGTTAGTAGTTTGAATTTGATGCGGTGGGCAATCGGGAGCCAGTGAAGTGATTGGCAGAGGGGGGTTGCGGATGTGGAGCGGTTAGTGAGGTGGATGAGTCTCGCCATCGAGTTCAGGATCGACTGGAGTGGGGTTAGCATTCATTTGTTATATCAGTGTCCTGAGCACGGCTTGTCTTTTGGAATCAGCTTTACCGGTGTTTATCCTTTCACAACTGGGGTTCAGGTTTGTTCCTTTGGAGTCAATAAATATCAAGGTCCACACCCTTCTTTTGGAATTCGCATTGCACATTTTGACCTGTCCATATTTGGGGGTCATTTTGGTCTGGTAAGAGGCAGAATTTTTTGGGTGTTGGTGATGGTGGATCCCCTACATCTCCTTGACCAGATTGAAGTATTTATGACATTATTGATGTCCCTATGAACAGGGGGTTATTTCATCCTCATTATATATTAATTGGACTTCCATTAGCTACAGTTATTTTAAGCCCTGCACTCCTATGTTATTTATGTTTTGTGTATTGTTGCCTGCAATGCTGAGGTGGCTGCGTATACTTTTTTATTAATTTATTATATATCATAGCGCAGAATTGTTTAAATATTTTTTGTATATACTATATGTAGCTAAGGCTGCATACAGGTAATACAGTGCCCCCAGCAAGCACATTTGTTAGTGCAGAAAAAAAGTTAATTTGGGCCAGCTTGGCCAGCTATTTAAAGGGGCATTACGCATGGAGTTAGGCTTTAATATCAATATTGACGTCAACCTATTTTATGTAGAAAAACATGGAAAAGATTGAATTATTTTTTTTAATTTTATTAAATTAGATGCAAGCTGTGACTACATGATCAAACTTTGAAGAAAATTGTTTATCTACAAGAATAATTTTTATTAGGATAATTAAGTTAAATTAAGTTAAATCCCACTTTAGCATCTGTTAGCGATTTCAGACAGTGGCTGTCTTCTAGCAGCCATCTCTCTTGATGAATACACTTTTATGTTCACATCACATTCAGTGCTGCTATTACAGAAGTCAGATAAAAAGTGCATCATGTTAGTTTCAACCCTCAATTTAAACATCCAAGACTTTGTTCCCCGATAAAGCATCAAATACATCCAACGTGAGGATAGAAATAATTGAAGCTTAGGATAGAGTGACACATTAAAGTTCTTAAATTTTTTTTTAAACGCAAAATGGCAACAGAATAAGTCATTCTGTAGCTTTTTTATATTACAGTGACATCTTTTTAGGGCCTTTTTTAAATTAGAATGCCAAGATATTAACTTAATTTGCTTGGCAAGATGACCTTATATTTTGAGTGGTTCATTTCAGGATAGAAGAGGCTGTATTTTAAGTTAAAAAAGATAACATTTCTAAAATGGATTTTAACAAGGGATACTACAATGATTCTATAGGACCTAGAGTATATTTCTGGGGCTTGGCAAATTGTGTAGATTTTAGAGTACACTCTTAAATAGTGTCAACATCTTGAACCAAGAAAAGTATGTACAGTGGATATAAAAAGTCTACACACCCCTGTTAAAATATCAGGTTGCTGTGATGTAAAAAAAAGGAGACAAAGATAAATCATTTCAGAACTTTTTCCACCTTTGATGTGACCTATAAACTGTACAACTCAGTTGAACAGCAAACTGAAATCTTTAGGTGAAGGGAAGTAAAAATAAATAAGTAACTAAAATAATATGGTTGCATAAGTGTGCACAACCTTAAACTAATACTTTGTTGAAGCCCCTTTTGATTTGATTCCAGCACTCAGTGTTTTTGGGGATGAGTCTATCAGCATTGCACATCTTGACTTGGCAATATTTGCCCGCTCTTCCTTGCAAAAACACTCCAAAATATCTCAGATTGCGAGGGCATCTCCTCTGCACAGCCCTCTTCAGATCACCCCACAGATTTTCGATCGGATTCAGGTCTGGGCTCTGGTTGGGCCATTCCAAAAGGTGAATCTTCTTCTGGTGAAGCCATTACTTTGTTGATTTGTATGTATGCTTTGGGTCGTTGTCATGCTGAAAGATGAAGTTCCTCATCATGTTCAGCTTTCTAGCAGAAGCCTGAAGGTTTTGTGCCAATATTGACTGGTATTTGGAATTGTTCATAATTCTCTCTACCTTGACTAAGGCCCCAGTTCCAGCTGAAGAAAAACAGCCCCAAAGCATGATACTGCCACCACCACCATGCTTCACTGTGGGTATAGTGGTCTTTTGGTGATGTGCAGTGTTGTTTTTGTGCCAGACATATCTTTTGGAATTTTGGCCAAAAAGTTCAACCTTGGTTTTATCAGACCATAACACATTTTCCCACATGCTTTAGGGAGACTTCAGATGTGTTTTTGCAAAATTTAGCCGAGCTTGGATGTTTTTCTTTGTAAGAAAAGGCTTCCATCTTGCCACTCTACCCCATAGCCCAGACATATGAAGAATATGAGAGATTGTTGTCACATGTACCACACAGCCAGTACTTGCCAGATATTCCTGCAGCTCCTTTAATGTTGCTGTAGCCCTCTTGGTAGCCTCCCAGACCAGTTTTTTTCTTGCCTTTTCATCAATTTTGGAGGGACGTCCAGTTCTTGGTAATGTCACTGTTGCGTCATATTTTCACCACTTGATGATGACTCTCTTCACTGCTTTCCATGGTATAGCTAATGCCTTGGAAATTATTTTGTACCCTTCTCCTGACTGATTGCTTTTAACAGTGAGATCCCTCTGATGCTTTGGAAGCTCTCTGCATGGCTTTTGCTGTAGGATGCAACTAAGTAAATGTCAAGAAAGTCCTCAGCTGAACTTTATTTGGATATAATCAGAGGCACTTTAAATGATGGCAGGTGTGTACTGACTCCTTTTTAACATGATTTTGAATGTGATTGCTTAATTCTGAAAACAGCTACATCCCCAGTTATAAGAGGGTGTGCACACTTATGCAATCACATTATTTTCATTTTTTATGTTTACTCCCCCCCTAAAAGATTTCAGTTTGTTTTTCAATTGAGTTGTACAGTTCATAGGTCACATTAAAGGTGGAAAAAGGTCTGAAATGATTTATCTTTGTCTCATTTTTTTACATCACAGAAACCTGACATTTTAACAAGAGTGTGTAGACTTTTTATATCCACTGTAGGTTCTCCATCTGAAAATGGTACTTGCCTGATTTTAATGCTGATTTATTACCTTCATTCTGAGCTCCTGACCCAGAGCAAGTGAGCAGAACAGGAGTTGAGTGACTTCACTCTCACCAAGCCTGATTGTCAGACAAGCAGCTATCATTTTCCAAAGAAATAAAATGATTGTAAACCTCATTTTTTTTCAAATAACAAACATGTTATACTTACCTGCTCTGCGCATTGGTTTTGCACAGAACAGCCCTGATCCTCCTCTTCTCGTTGCCTCCGTTGGCTCTACTGGCTACTCCCCCTGCCGGATTCACCTCATAGCAAACCACTTGTTATGGGGGCATGCATTCGAGCTCAATCCCAAGGCACAGCCCCATCCCCTGCTCTCTGCTCACTGCCTGTGATTGACAACAGCAGGGACTGGTGGCTCCCACTGCTGCCTCTCTGTCCATTGCACAGTGCTGGATCCACATTGGGTTTAGGTAAGTATAGGGAGGGGCTTCACACAGGTTTTTTTTTTTTACCTTAATACAGAAAATGCATTAAGGTAAAAAACACCCTTCTGCCTTTAGAACCATTTTAAGCAATGGCAACCTATTTCTTTCAATGTAGTTTTTTTTGTAAGCCTGTAAACACTGTATTCACATAATATCCTAATGCTTGTAGGTAAATCAGCATGTACTAGCCATATTGGCATATTTTCATTATTGGCAACCACAGGCTCAAGACCAAGGTCATTTAGCACAAGTGTTGAGTGCAAAGTCCCAACAACATAACTGTTTTTATTGAGTTTTGGGTAGGGCTAGAGGCACAAAAATGAATAGAGAGAATGACTAGTGAATTCCTCCTGTAATAATTCCAGTTTCAGCTCCCAGTCATGCTGCTTATGCTGTCTACTCAATTACAAACAAATTATTTGCTCCATAAAGAAAATGTTTGGTGTGTCTTTATATTCAAGTTATTTTAGTATAAAGATTCCTGTTCCTCTTAATGAATAATAAATGTGCCAGTTTTCTTCTAGAGAAAACTTTGCCACAATCATAAGCATTAAAGTATATGTATAGCTAATGTACAGCCAAATCCTTTTTTTTAGTTTTGGATAGAGAAGGGAAGAGTTAAAACCTTTTATTTGTTGCTGTCTGGATAAATTTCCCTTTATTTCCTGTCTCAGAGGTGCAACAGGAAGTAAGAGTGATAGGAAATATCTCTAAGCGAGGGGAATTCCGCACTTGTCCCCAGAGCACGTGTGCTCATTGGAAGATAGAGGTTAGATCTAGTATGTTTAAATCCACTTTCCGTTGACTGGCTCACTATCTCTGCTGGAAGTATATTCCAAGCATTAACTACTCTTTCGGTAAAATAATAATACTTTGTAAGGTTGGTCTGAAACTCCTGCTAATTTGAGGTCATGTCCCCATGTTCTTGATCCTGTTTTCACATTGAAGATAATGCCCTCTTGAACCTTATTCACTCCATTAAGGTATTTAAAGGTTTCAGTCATGTCTCTCCTTTCCCTTATTTCCTCCAGGCTGTATACCCCAAGTTCCTGTAGTATCTCTTGATTTATTTTATCCCCCCGGCCTTTTATCCCCCCCCCCACCACCACCACCACCAGCACCTCCACCATTTTGGTTGCTTGTCTCTGGACTCGTTCTATCTTATCAATATGTTTGTGTAAGTGAAGTCTCCAAAACTTCAACACAGCCAGTTCTCCCGCTGAGCTTTTGTATTCTGACAGTGAGAGGTTTCCCAGCCATCAGAATACAATGTCAGCAGTGATCAAATGAAAAAAAAAAAACCAAGGCTGGTTGTACTGAAGTCGATAGAAGGACCAACTTCAGAACAACCAGCCTGCCCATAGATGCATCGAAATTTGGTTGGTCGCTGCTGAACCAGTCGCATTTTGATCTATCTATGGCAGGCTTAAGTGGGGTCTAACCAAAGACTTCCCCTCTATTCTTCTTTTGGGGACAACTTTAACACTTTAAATTTCCCAACAATGGTCACCAGCACAAATGGATGGGGTGTATCTCCCCAATGGAACACAGGCAGCACTAAAAATTTGACTAATTCTAATTCTTATCCAAAACTAAGCAAAAAAAATAATTGCAGATGAATACACTTTAACCCCTTGGCGCCGTTGCCTCCCGGCCCTTTAAGGGCTTCAGAAGCCGGGAGGCGGGGCAGGATTTAGTGTCATGTGACCGTCGTAACAGGCCGTCACGGTGGTCACATGATCGGGGAAGGTCCCGTTCGAAAGAGGAGATTGAAACCTTTCCGTGAGTACCGGACATGTGTGCTGGGAGCAGGGGCGGACTGACCATTTGGAAACTCGGGCACTGCCCGAGGGCCCGGGGTCAGTAGGGGGCCCCATGAGATGCCCCTGGTACCTTTTTCATAGGCTTTTTTTAATTTGGGCAAGGAAACAGGGGCCCCATGATCCCCTATTGCCCGGGGGCCCCATGAGTTGTCAGTCTGCCCCTGGCGCGCGCTCCCAGCACATATGTTTTTTTTTTCTATAGAATGCAAATGTGCGGCCACTCGGTGTCTAGGCCCAGATGTCGGGAGGCTGCACATTTGCCCCAAGAGGTTAAACACAATCAAACAGCATTAATCAGTATTACTAATGAATACTCCATAGTTAATAAATTAAAAGGCCAACAGGGGGTGGGAATCCATCTCATAATATTCTTGGCAGGTGGGCAGACGCAATCTGAAAGCAGTTCATTACTAGAATCCAGTTGACAAAGACTCTAATGGGTGTATGAATTCCCCTGCATGTTCTGAAAACTGAGATATCAGTCTAGGTACACTAGATAATCTTTAATTCTTCAGAATTGTTCCAGAAAATATTCAGGCGAGAGCATCTAATTTTGACACATGCAGACTACATTTGAGTCATGTCCTTGTTTCACTAAGCTCCTCATCAATTCTTGACAATGAGGTAACCTTCAGATCATGCTGATTGACTTTCTGCCAAACAAACTGCGGGATAAGGTTAAAGGAAACAGTTGATTAACATGACATTAAATGTTCTGTGGACTTAAAGGGAAAAAAAGTAATCATAATTCTATAGAACTAACACTTGTCAATTGTTTGCTTTAACTATGGCCGTGTCAAAAATGCTTTGCGGTTTAATGATTTATGAATGTTTTACTAGTCTGCAACTTTAGACCTATATTAACATAATTTTATTCTGAGTCAAAGAATAAACAAGATGGGTAATGGAACATCCTTTCATTTAGTGGTGTGACTCACATTTTATTAGGTACAAATAATAATAAAAAAAAACTGAATACTTCACCAAAAGATAAAATCAAAAACTAGCTTCTGCCAACACTAAAGTGCATATATAGAGAACGTGGCCACAGAAAGGCTGTAGATCAGCAGCAACTAAAATGCAAGAAACAATGAAAAATTCTAAATGTTTTATTTAAAGTAGGACTTTTTCATTTAAGGGAGTAAGGGAGGGCTCTAACCCCATCAGTAAATTGTTTGCCATCTGTGGCCCATTGGGGAGATTTACCTACACTTCCTGTCCCATAGCCAAAACAGGAAGTGAGAAAATCTCTAAAAATTAAGGGAATTCCTCGGGGACTCCCGGGTCACCACAACTTGTGTTCCCATTTGAAAATGTCCCCTCTATTACTTTTCTAGGGACAACCCAAAATTTGTAAGCTCTAATGAGCAGGTCCCTCTGATTCCTCTTGTACTAAATTGTATTGTAACTGTAATGTCTACCTTCATTTTGTAAAGCGCTGCGCAAACTGTTGTCACTTTGGCACTATATAAATCCTGTATAATAATATTACTAATGGTATACAGGGTAAACAGAGAGGGTAAAGACTAAAATAAAAAAACCTAGCAAGTGTTCTAATCCATCTTCACTCTGTCCAAAACTAAAAAAAAAAAAGTTTTGCTTTTAGTTATACTTTAAAGCTGAAGTTTAGGTTTGGCAATTTTTACATGAGAAATAGTTTAGTGCAAACAAACACAACATTATACCCATTGTTTTGGGTTAAATATAAAAGATAGGGTTGCATCGAGTAAATAGATACCAAACATGTCTTAAAATTGCACAAATTGCAAAAAACTGTGCCCAAAATTCTCCACAGGAATGTCCCCTGAGTTCCTTCTGCGTTCACTGCACAAGCAGTTTCCTGTGGTCCCAAGCTCCCTGGAGGAAAGGGAAAACCTGGGAACCACAGTGTGTGCTACTAGAGAGGATGAGGTACACTTTGAAAACCCCATAAAAATTATCACTTTTATCAATAAGCTCTTCATTGGCTGTTAAATATGGTACCAAGTTCACATCTGCAGAAGCTGTGAGTTTGACTTAACCACTTGTCTACTATCCTGTTTTCTAAACGTACCTTGGGAGACAAGTGGTTCCTTTATTTTAACCTGGTGAATCTATCGGTAATATACTTCTTCTTCTTGGGTGAGACTGCTCACTCAGCGGACTTTATCTATGGGGGAACAGCAGTGTTGCCCAGGGTCAGGGCTACAGTAACCTCTCTCTATCTTCTTTTCTATAAAATACTCTATTACTGTAGCCCTGGTGGGGTTACATAGTTAGTCTGGCTGAAAAAAGGCAAAAGTCCATCCAGTTCAACCTTTAAAAAAAAAAGTTATAATCATATATCCACAGTTGATCCAGAGGAAGGAAAAAAACCCCAGCAAAGCATGATCCAATTTGTTCCTGCAGGGAAAAAAAATACTTCCTGATCCCCCGAGAGACAATCGGATATTCCCTGGATCAACTTTACCTATAAATGTTATATCCAGTTATATTCTGTGTATCCAAGAAACAATCCAGGACTTTTTTTAAAACAATCCACTGAGCTGGCCAGAACCAACAGTTGAGGGAGTCTATTCCATATTTTCACAGCTCTCACTGTGAAGAAACCTTTCCGTGTTTAGAGATGAAATTTTTTTCCTCCAGACGTAAAGAGTGCCCCCTTATCCTCTGTGATGACCTCAGGGTGAATTCACTATATGAATCACTGATGTATTATACATGGTGATCATATCCCCCCTTATGTATTATACATGGTGATCATATCCCCCCTTATGTATTATACATGGTGATCATATCCCCCCTTATGTATTATACATGGTGATCATATCCCCCTTATGTATTATACATGGAGATCATATCCCCCCTTATGTATTATACATGGAGATCATATCCCCCCTTATGTATTATACATGGAGATCATATCCCCCTTATGTATTATACATGGAGATCATATCCCCCCCTTATGTATTATACATGGAGATCATATCCCCCCTTATGTATTATACATGGAGATCATATCCCCCTTATGTATTATACATGGAGATCATATCCCCCTTATGTATTATACATGGAGATCATATCCCCCCTTATGTATTATACATGGAGATCATATCCCCCCCCTTATGTATTATACATGGAGATCATATCCCCCCTTATGTATTATACATGGAGATCATATCCCCCCTTATGTATTATACATGGAGATCATATCCCCCCCCTTATGTATTATACATGGAGATCATATCCCCCCCTTATGTATTATACATGGTGATCATATCCCCCCTTATGTATTATACATGGTGATCATATCCCCCCTTATGTATTATACATGGAGATCATATCCCCCCTTATGTATTATACATGGAGATCATATCCCCCCTTAATCTCATCTTCTCAAGAGAGGATAAATTCAGTTCCTCTAATCTTTACTCATAGCTGCACTCCTCCATGCCTCTTATCAGTTTGGTTGCCCTTCTTTGTACTTTCTTTGTACTTTCTCCACTTCCCCAATGTTTTTTTTGTGAATTGGTGCCCAAAACTGAACTGCATATTCCAGATGAGGTATTACTAATGATTTGTACCGGGGGAAATGATTTCTCTCTCTGTGGAGTCTATACCTATTTATTACAAGAGAGGATTTTGCTCGCTTTAGAACCCGCAGCTTGGCATTGCATGCCATTATTAAGCTTGTGATCTACCAGAACCCCCAGATCCTTCTCCACCATTGATTCCCCCAGTTGTACCCCCTTAGTATGTATGATGCATGCATATTCTTAGCCCCCAAGTGCATAACCTTACATTTATCAACATCAAACCTCATTTGCCAAATAGTTGCCCAATTACACAGAGCAATGAGGTCGGCTTGTAGGTTGAAGACATCCTGTAAGGACGTTATTCAACGGCACAGCTTGGTGTCATCTTGGGTTCAGTAGGTTTCTCATTGATAACATGGAACAATACCAAGACAAGCTAACAGGCACAGAGCAGCAGTTCACAAGATTTCTGGTAGGATCAAAAGTTTTAACTGCACTTTTCAAACTGGTATTACAAAACATTTTTGGTCTATTTAACAGCCTAAAAGATAGAAAATAGAAGAAACTCATTGTTGGAGTTTACAATGTAAAAGTGAAATAGCAAAAGGGAAGTCAGGACCCAATGGAGCTATATAGTTTTATACATTTCAGACTTGGCTAAATATTATCAACACACTGTACAGTTCTTGCCGCACTTACACTTATGAATCAGCACTGTTATGCTCTAAAAACTCCAGCACTCCAGCATATTGTAGATTTTCAACATCATCAATCTCCCTCCCAAATGTTTCTTCACCTTCATGCCTTGAGACAGATGGTTGAAAATCTACCTGCCTATGAGTCTGAAAAATGTTAAGTTAAATATTTATTTTTAAAGTGTAAGAAGCAAAAGTTTGGTAACAGTCTAAAAAAAGTCATAATGGCACATTTAGGGTCCCAGAAAAAAGCAAAACAACAGCAAAAACAAAAAAACCCCAAAATAGTAAACTGGCAAATGAACATTAAAAACTGGTGACCTTGGGTAACCATTATAGAAGAGGCTGAGCAAGACTGCTATGGAATTGAACTGAATGTTAAATAATTATTTATTTATTTTTCCAGTCAAGGACATCTGAAAAATAATTCATGAAAGAAATGGTGGCAGAAATAAGTGGGTCATATTTATATTTTGCAGTTTGACGAAGCACTCTAATTCTTGCCTTTCACTCATGGCTGCCCTAAAAAAATATTTCAGTTAGCTACCTTTCTCAGCTTTATTAGCTTGGAGGAACCCTTGAAATGATTTCTAGGTCTCAGGAACCTCCACTAAAACCAATTCATTGTCAGGGGAAGCATGCCCACCTTCCAGAACTAGTAGGGCAGCATCAAATAGGAGTTTAATTAGCCTCAACTCAAGGAACTCTTAGCAACCTTTAGAGCACAGGTGTCAAACTGGCGGCCCTCCAGCTGTTGCCAAACTACAAGTCCCATAAGGCATTGCAAGATTGACAGTTAAAAGCATGACTGCCAAAGGTAGGGGCATGATGGGACGTTTAGTATCACAACAGCTGGCAACAGCTGGAGGGCCGCCAGTTTGACACCCCTGCTTTAGAGGAACCATGGAGTTCCATGAAATCTTAGTTAAGAATGGCTGCCTCTAAATAATTATCTCTCCCCTGTAGTGGGGGTTCTTTATCTGTTTGTTTACACTTTTGCCTTTTGGCCATTACTGATATAGATCTCTGTGTGAGGCAGAGACATTTTTTGGCAGCTTGAGCAGAGGCAGCCAATCATTCACTCATGCAGAATCCATCTTTGACCAAAGTGAAGAAGTGGATTTGTCAATGGCAGCAGCAAGTCAGACCCAGTGGACCCTCAACCCAAAGACATGGAGAATGGAGCATCAGACCAAAATGAGATGAAAGAACCCAAGATCATTTTAATTGTTGGTTAAAAAATTATTTTAAAAAACCCCAAAAAACAAAAAACAGCAAAATAGTTTTGGGGACACCATCACAGTTTCATCTGGATTTGGTCTGCTTCTCTTTCTGTATTGCTGTGGATTGAGCTACTGTTGCCCATTGAGGAAAGCCTTGTTGTGTTGGAGCCACCTTGCCAGAGCTATTGAACTTGTTTCAAGTTGTCCTTCATCTGACTACACATGCACATCTAAACGTTTCTAGTGCCTCCTTGAGTATGTTGTTCTGGAGCCCACTGGAACCTCAATCTGAGAGACTGAGATTGGGCTGGGAAATCTTTTTTGTTTGGTGATATGCAGACCTTAACCTCTTCCTGCCAATGGTATGCATGCATCCTCTCAATGGATGGCTTCAATGCCAAGAGGCCACATATATGAATCCCTATGTAAACATTTTCCTGTCCTGAGAGGGTGAGCCCTGCATGCTCCCAGCACAGTTACTGGTGGAGACTGGAAAATTCCCGATGCATAGTTGCGATCGGGAGCTTTCCGATCATGTGAGCGCTGAGACAGCCAATCACTGGGGTCACATGACCTGAATGCCTGCCTCCGCCTCCCAGAATTTATAATCTGTTAAAGGGCTGGGAGGGTTAAGTGAATTGTTGATAATATTTTTGATATTTGGAATAACAAGTCTGATTAAAAAAGAAAACCTAAACAGATAAGTAAAGGTATTACATATGACAGCCCAATCTCAATGAGACATTTCAGCAACAGCTAAATTAGTTCCTGTGGGCAGCTGACATTTTTTTTAATACACCAGATTAGATTTTATAAATTAACTCCAATTTTGTTCATTGTTTATAACAGCATATGTAGTCAACTAGGTATACTTCACATGAAACCAAGCAAGCATAGCAAGAGGTGACATACGCCACAGTGTCAATGAGTAAGGTACAAAGTTTACGGTTAATTGCTCTGTCATTGTTTTACAATAATCTGTAATTCATGTTTTAAGTAGCAAAAAACCTATTACATTTCTTCTCCATAAGATTATTTTGCTGAGTGCACCCACTTACTTTAATCAGCTGGAAGATATGATCTCCAGGCCTCCATTGTGCCTCTATTGCTAAGGAGACGGGCACTCTATTGCTTGGCCTTCAATTAACGCCCTCCTACTAGCTGTTCACAAAATTACTTGTGTGATTTGCTACGCTTGCGCTAAATGGATTCAACAATTTAAGGATGTTCTATTTCTTTATCTTACATTGAACTAGGTAAAGAAGTTGGTTATAGCATGTTTCATCAAAATTGAGTCAGTTACGCTCTCGGCACATAAAAAAAGTTAATTCGATAGAGAAAATCTAATAACGAAAATGCTAATCCATTCAAAAGAAAGGTTACTTCAGTTTTATGGTTCATAAATCAATCATGAACCTATACAACTCCAGGGTCGTCTTAATAGCATCAGGGGACCTTGGGCAAAGTAATGCACTGGGGCCCCTACCAGCCTACCCCAATTTACGTACACACTTTCGAGAATTAAAGCATAAATAGTTGCTTATACATAAGTATTAGTACTTTCAATACAATTGATTTTAAACAATACAAAAATATGCCATAAATTAAAGACTAATCAACACAAAGGGCACAGTATGGGGGGGCAGAGGGGCACAGTACAGGGGAAGGGGGTGGTCAGGAGGGCACAATACTAAGATCAGGAGGGCACAGTATGGGGGGGCAGAGGGGCACAGTACAGGGGAGGGGGGTGGTCAGGAGGGCACAATACTAAGATCAGGAGGGCACAGTATGGGGGGGCAGAGGGGCACAGTACAGGGGAGGGGGGTGGTCAGGAGGGCACAATACTAAGATCAGGAGGGCACAGTATGGGGGGGCAGAGGGGCACAGTACAGGGGAGGGGGGTGGTCAGGAGGGCACAATACTAAGATCAGGAGGGCACAGTACAGGTTGTTGGGCACTGCTTGGGCCATCCCTGGACAGCATGAGTGTCTCAGCAAATCCGAGACAGTTGGCAAGTATGATGTAATGCAAGATTATCATGGGGCCACCATTTACCTGGGGCTCCTGGGCAGTGCCCAGTGGTGCCCATGCATTAGGACAGCCCTGTACAACTCTACTGACTCAAAATCTAAAATGGAAAAGCTGTGTCCTATAAAGCCAAACCCTGGACACAATAAACTTACCGGAATTCAAGCAGTAAAAAACATGTTTTGTGAATGGCTAGGAAGAGAGGATGGAATAGAATCAACCATAGCTCCAGGGCCTATGAGACCTAAAAAACTCATATCCGAATAGGCCTAAAGTACAGTAAGAACTTTTCTTTCCCCAGCATGTAACAGAACAGTGTTATAAATCGGAATGAATCAAGCTGCCCCTGTGCACCCCCTTTATAATGAATGTCACACATCTCACCTTAAATTAAATAATGTGCTGCTGCAGGAATCCACCAACTGTACCACACGCTTAATCTTAATATTTTAAAGAGTTACTAAACCCAGGACCCTGCATTCACTATATCCAGTCTCCCCGGACCCTGCATTCACTATATCCGGTCTCCCCGGACCCTGCATTCACTATATCCGGTTTCCCCGGACCCTGCATTCACTATATCCGGTCTCCCCGGACCCTGCATTCACTATATCCGGTCTCCCCGGACCCTGCATTCACTAAATCCGGTCTCCCCGGACCCTGCATTCACTATATCCGGTCTCCCCGGACCCTGCATTCACTATATCCGGTCTCCCCGGACCCTGCATTCACTATATCCGGTCTCCCCGGACCCTGCATTCACTATATCCGGTCTCCCCGGACCCTGCATTCACTATATCCGGTCTCCCCGGACCCTGCATTCACTATATCTGGTCTCCCCGGACCCTGCATTCACTATATCCGGTCTCCCCGGACCCTGCATTCACTATATCTGGTCTCCCCGGACCCTGCATTCACTATATCCGGTCTCACCGGACCCTGTATTCACTATATCCGGTCACCCCGGACCCTGCATTCACTATATCCGGTCTCCCCGGACCCTGCATTTACTATATCTGGTCTCCCCGGACCCTGCATTCACTATATCCGGTCTCCCCGGACCCTGCATTCACTATATCCGGTCTCCCCGGACCCTGCATTCACTATATCTGGTCTCCCCGGACCCTGCATTCACTATATCCGGTCTCCCCGGACCCTGCATTCACTATATCCGGTCTCCCCGGACCCTGCATTCACTATATCCGGTCTCCCCGGACCCTGCATTCACTATATCTGGTCTCCCAGGACCCTGCATTCACTATATCTGGTCTCCCCGGACCCTGCATTCACTATATCTGGTCTTGCCAGGACCCTGCATTCACTATATCTGGTCTCCCCGGACCCTGCATTCACTATATCTGGTCTCCCACAGTACACAGAACATGGAAATGCAATTATTTTAGTAACTTTAAACTGCTAAATACCTTTTCTCATCAGCAGTATATTATTATTATTATTATTATACAGGATTTATATAGCGCCAACAGTTTGCTCAGCACTTTACAATATAACGGGAGACAATACAGCAACAATACAGTTCAATACAAGAGGGATAGGAGGGCCCTGCTCCTCGGAGCTTACAATCTAGGAATATAGCAGTCTTGTGACTTCTATCAGTGTCCAGATGAGCACATGTTAAAGCTTGTAGAAGAAGGTTTCATTCTCCTCTGATTGTCCTATGAGGCTGCAGGACCCTTGGCCCTCTGTCTGGACTGTGCTGATTGGCCTTGTGTTGATCACATGCAATACACACCAAATTGACCATGTGCAGCTTGCCCCCAAGGCTCTGTTCTGTCAGCCGATGGATTGGGAACTGTGGAAGAAGGGGAGGATCAGACAAGACAGGACAAACATCCTTTTTACACAATGTGGAGGATTAGCCCTTTGGGTTCCACGATGAGTATAACAAGCATTCTTTACTGCATATACAGACTGATTTTCCTGCTGTGGGTTTACACTTTAAAACTACTTCCATGCTGCAAAATCACATTCAATAAAAATTAAATGCAAATACAAATACAGTCCCATATATGTGAAAAAATATAAAAAAAAACCCTCCACTTTTGTCTGTGTCATTATTCAGAAGATTAAGAGAACTTGAATTTAAAACAATCTTGAAAAAAATTCCTTCTGTGCATCACTCTGTGCCCAGTTGCCACCACCATTAGGTGCTCACCCTATACCTTGACCTACATTATTAGGTCATGTGTGCTTGTCCCTTTAAGGCAGTGGTTCTCAACCTTCCTAATGCCGCGACCCTTTAATACAGTTCCTCATGTTGTGGTGACCCCCAACCATAAAATTATTTACCCCGTAATTATAATTCATGAGTGTCGTTTTGCCTCCAATACTGCTGCTTTCAACACAGTAGCTGCTTTCAACACAGTAGCTGCTTTTAACAGAGTAGCTGCTTTCAACACAGCAGCTGCTTTCTACACAGTAGCTGCTCTTTACACATTGGAAATATGTGTTTTCTGATGGTCTTAGGGGACCCCTGTGAAAGGGTCGTTCGACCCCCAAAGGGGTCACGACCCACAGGTTGAGAACCACTGCTTTAAGGGAAACAACCAAAAGGATCCACTCCTGTCCTCCAGCACTTTCCTCCAACACTTTCCACCAAGAAGGTCAGGAAAATCATACAAAAACCATCACAGTGCTTTCCGTAAGTAATATATATTTATTAATTAAAACCGCATTGGAAACTTACTCACAATGTAAATGCACGAAACTGATGCAGCCAGGTATCTAACATATCTAACATCTAACATCTAACATAACAGATCACTGGCTGAGAATTCTTCTAGAGGTTGCAACTTGTGGATGAAATACCGACAACTCTCTATACTATTCCCACTTTAAAACCGCTGTATGAAATAGTATGTCTCATGGATTATATTGTTCCTTTCCACCCACATTCTGCATAGATACTCCAAAATGTTTAGTGCCACCGGCTCCGCCCCTTACGCATTACACCATGGGTGTGGCTTCCTCACAGGGAACTTAATATTATAGAGCCATTTATTCCAAACGACATACAGCCATTTAAGACTGTTTGGCCATCATCTGTGCAGTGTATGGAAAGCATGACTTCTATGGAGTAGGGCCTGGGACCCAACAGGACAGTACAACCATACAGGTTATGGTAAGAAGAGAGCAAACATATACAAAGGCCCTCTCTATATTTGGTACATAGCACAGTAAAGCCGTCTTAAGGATTAGACCCTTTGAGGCCTTTATTGTTGGCTTTGTCCCCAGTTTGGAGCAGTCCTCTCTTCCTGTCTCAATGATGGTGGTCGCTTTTGTTGTAAAGTTTGGAAGGGTTATAAAAGCCGACAGGTTTGATTTACTAGCTGTGAATTAAGGAGATACATTTCCCAGTGACAGCAATCACTAGCGGAAAAAGTGAGTGGAAATCTACATACCAAAAACCATTCAGTAGCTAAAAAAGTGACATTTGAATAGGGTATCATGGGGCCCCTGTGTCCTTGGCCAAACTCAAAAAAGCCTATGAAAAAGGTACCAGGGGCATCTCATGGGCCCCCTACTGACCCCGGGCCTCGGGCAGTGCCCGCGTTTCCAAATGCTCAGTCCGCCCGTTTGTAATAGCGCACGAGTAGGCCTTTGCATGAGGCTACAGGTAATGAGAGGGCAACACCAATGGAACATTCTCTAATTTCTAAAAAGCTTTGAGAAGATGGAATATATGTTCCAAACCTCATGTCCCAGGAATGGTGGCCATAGAGACATGAAAGCTCTTCGTTGTAGGACATACGCTGCAACAAAATTATTTTTGTTGTAAAGTTGTGAATTGTTAGATCAGCTAACAGGTTTACTAGCTGGACACCTGAAAGGGAAATACTCCTACTACCTGTCTCAATCACTGGGGGAGAAAGAGAGGGGAAATCTCCAAAGACCCTTCAATATCTTAAACAAAGGAGTAAACGTTTGTCTGGAGCTACATTTTGAGGTAATTTCCCCCAGAATTGGTTGACGCTGAACACGGAGTTGTCTTACTTGTAAGACATGTAGGTCTTTGCTAGGGATGAGCCGATGGTTCAGTACAGGTAGGATTATGGCACTCCCCGACATGTTATTTAAGGTAACTTTTAATGTCTCCTGGCTAAATTTAATTTATATTTTTTATTTTTGTGTTGTGCATGTTCCCCAAGGCATTTCCTACCTTCCCATGCTATTTTGGTAACACCCCCTTGCCTATTAGCCCAGAAAATGCACATCTTCAATTTGACAGATTTGGCATCCATTGATTTCAATGTGGTTCGGTTTTGACATCTGAAGTTCAATAAACCCTTCTCAAACCGAACTCAGGGCAGTTCGACTTATCCCTTGTCTTTGCATAAGGCAACAGGTTAAGAGAGGGCAATGCCAATGCAACCTATTTTAATTCATGCCTTTTCTGGTGGTTGGACAATTGGTTGTAAATCTAAGAATGGAACTATAGGGATGGAGGTTAGAGGGGAACAAGGTCACAAGATACTTTGTAGGCCCAGTAACGTGTAGCCATTGCCGTTGATTGGTGCTAGAATAGTCATGTTAAATGTATGCATATAAGGCTGCTTCTCATATTATAGTCTGGTTGATAACTGTCACTGTCAGGGGTCAGGCTCGAAGACCAGTTGTTATAGCAGTGGACAGGCTCACACAGAAACCAGTAGGATAGGTACACAGGCAGGTCACCGTGGTGCAGGAGTGGGCTCACCTGAGGTGCGGAGTCTAAGTACCAACCGGTGTTCACCAGAGCTCCTGATGGTGGAGATGGATTTTGCTGCGTGTTAGCACCAGGTCGCTGTCCTCGGGATCACCCCACCAGGAGGTGAGCAAGTGGAGGTCCAGTAGCGTATTAAGCAAATAAGGATCAAACGGAAGCGTGGTCAGTAAACCAGCCAAGGTTGGTAATGAGCAGTCGCAGGTTGGGATCAGGCAGAATCGTAGTCGAGAACAAGCCAAAGGTCAATAATGAGTGGTAAAAAAATATGGATAACAGCAGAGAAGGCAAGGAGCAAGATACTGGCTGGAGAGCACAATAATCTGGCAAACAGACATGGCTTATATCAGGAAGTTCATGGGAGGAGCAAGGGGTTCAAGGTTCATGATAAACAAGGTCAAGGCAGGATAATCCAAATAATTGTCAAGGGAGCTGTCCAGCATTCCTGGTGGCTCATCAAGAAGAAACATTGCCCCTCACCGCAGGAGGCCCAGGTTTGGACCCAAACTCTGACAATAACAATCTGATGAGATGATTTGGGGCAATCGGGGGTGGAGCTTATGTCACAGTTTGTCATCAGGCATGCATCCTTATGAAAGCATGTATGCTAAACACAGCCCTGTCTGAAAGTGAAAACATCTTTGCTTTCTTTCAGATATGTTTATGTAAGTGTGGATCTGCTGTATATAGAGCCTTGTGTATTCCTGTGATCATTGTACTTTGACAAATGACTGTACAGCTCTCCTCTGAAAGATTATGGGACTGTGTACCTGACTATGCAAATTAAGCATAGCTTTATAAGATGATTTCATATGCTGGATCAGCTGTTTGGAACGCTGATGATGGTCATATTATAGCCATTTATTTTTTCAGAGCCAGATGAAATCAATCATAATAATCTGCAGTGCATTTTATGATGCATTTTGTGCCGCTGGCCAGCAGAATTGTGGATGTACTTTTGTACATTTCTCCAGTCACCATAGTGTACTTTGTTCTAAATTGGGTGTTTATATATATATATATATATATATATATATATATATATATACACGTGTGTCTTACATTAACTTATCTTGGGTATCAATATAATATAAATTAATGTATCCACACAAATAATAACCAAAAGCTAGGACCATATGCACTTAAAGCATCACATTATTGAAAACTATCAGTAAATTCTGTATTACATGCTGTTCATACTCACTCAGTCACTATGGGATTTGTTTTCTGTATTCTGCAAAAAAACCTGGTTGATCCTGCTGCTCTCTATCTCCCCCTTCTGTCCATGTTCCCACTGCAGTTTGGGGATTTTGCACAGCAGTGTTGGCAGCTAATGCACATGCTCAGTTTTTAGTGAGTTTCTATGCTGAGCATTTACTCCCTATCACATCTGAGCAGCCCATGTGACTATAGAACCACACATGTGGGCATATACACTTTGGTAAATGACAGCCCACTCTCTCCTTCCTCCTCCATGCCCAGTAAACAGCTAATGGGTAAAGATATTACATCTTGATTGATGAAAGCTTCACCTCCCTGTTATTCTAAGACACAGGCTGGTAGGGTGTGACACAGCCTGTGACTGTCAGCATTGCACCCACATCATGTTATTGCCAAAAATTAATAAAGATTTAATTTCAAATATATATTTGTAGGACAATTTAAAACAGTTTATTGATGTTAATTATTTATTTTTGCTCTGTATCCCAAAGACTGTTTTTTTTTCTAAACATGTGACCAGCAGCAGAGGACTAGAAGCTCCTCCTGTCACTGTTTCCCTGCAGACAGACAGGGAAAGAGCTGCTGGGTCATTTGGCAGCTGTATATCAATTAGGAAAAAAGGTACTTAGATTTTTTTAATTAAATAACTACAGTGCCATCATCCACATACAGAAAGAGAAGCGATAATGTAGATTAACCCCTTCACGCCGGCCGCACGCAAATGAGCGGCCGCCCAGACGCCGAGCGGCCGCACATTTGCGTTCATGTAGCAAAAAACATATATGCTGAGAGCGCGCGCCCTGCGCGCTCCCAGCCAGGGGCGGACTGACCATTGGGGAACTCGGGCACTGCCTGAGGGCCCGGGGTCAGTAGGGGGCCCCATGAGATATCCCTGCTACCTTTCATAGGCTTTTTTGGGTGTGGTTTGAGTGTGGCAAAGGACACAGGGGCCCCATGATCCCCTATTGCCCGGGGGCCCCATGAGTTGTCAGTCCACCCCTGCTCCCAGCACACATGTGAGGTGCTCACGGAAAGATCACTGTCCGCTCTTTCGATCGGGACCTTTCCCAATCATGTGACCGGCCGTGACGTGATGTCACCACGGCCACATGACACTAAGCCATGCCCCGTCCCGCCCACCTCCCGGCTCAGGAGCTCCTCTTCATGCCGGGACGATCCGGCGTGAAGGGGTTAACCTCCCTGGCGGTATTCCCGAGTGTAGCTTGGGGTAACATTTCAGTACCAAAAGCGGTAACCCCGAGCTACACTCGGGAATACCATGCGGCGCTGCTCCGGCATGTGTTCTTCACTTACCTTACCCTGCGCTCCCACGATGTGTCCCCTGCAGCGTCCCCGGCCATCTCCTCCGGCCGTTCTGTATCCTGTCCCTGTGACGTCGGGACGTACGGGCGCCGCCGCCGCCGGAGGCGGGAAATTTAAAAATTTTAAAAAATGTCATTTTTTTTTTTTTCATTTTACACAGTAAAACATTGCTGTTTCAACCTATTTCACATACATATTGTCCCTAGTGCTTTGTCCGGCGCCCTGCCTGCATTTTTACTGTTCTTTCTGCCTGGAAACTGAGAAACGTCCATGGCGTCCAAAAAGTGTCCCTTTAGGTCAAAAGCGGTTTTAGACCGGCTAGAGAACAGCGATAGTAAATCAGAACCACTTGCAGAATTGAGTGATAATGATTCGTGGGGGAAATTCGTCATCAGAAACTGAAAACGATTTTGCGACTGAGCTCAGCAATGTGCGAACTTGGCGCTCTATTTCACATTTCAGTGTTTTTGGTTTGATTATATTATTGAATTAAATTTTTTATTATTTTTATGATTATTTATTAAATTATAATTTATGATTTTGTGTTTCAAATTTTATCATACCCGGGATGTTTACTAGACTCTTGTTCGGACAGATTTCAGTGAGTTTTTCCTAAAAATTACAGCCTACAATAAAAAAAATACATATTTCCATGCAAAAAAATGGTACCGCTTTCAGCACCAAAAATCTGAAATAATCATACCGCCAGGGAGGTTAAACAGTAAGTTTAGTATCACTTTAAATTGTGACCAGAAATACATTTGGATGAATACCTAAAGGCAAATATGCTGTTCTCTTTCCCTTCACTTGGTGAATGTGGTGAAAATTCGCTTTGCAAAGAATACTCAATCATGTGCAAGATGAATAAAAAAAAAATCTGTATTTTCACTTGCACATGATTGGCTGTTGAAAGTCAATAGAGCGTCACCTCATTCCTTTGCAAAGTGGATATCCTATTCGGCTTTAGAAAATGAACCCCTGGGTGTCACAGTAATAAAGCTTCTAATGAGACTTCATCCTTATCTCTCTGTTGTGTTATACAAAATCCACTGGACCTCATAGGCCATCAATTTTTTGGAGATAAACTGCATTGAAGAATTATACAACACTGTAAATCTCTTTCAAGTGACTTCACCAGCAAGTCAGTATTTCAAAATGTAAAACAAAAATGAAGCCTGAATCCAGGATAACCTCCAATCTTTATCCTCATTTAGAGTGGGAATAAATTCAGCTTTACTTCAACAAGACTTATTGCTTCAATTGTCACCACCCAGATAACGGCTGAATAATACAGAAATACTTTACTGACAGACTTGAGTTCTATCATGAGACAATAAGTGATAAACTCTCTTATAAAACAGATTCGCTGGAGGCATTCCTTTAAACAAGCAGTGTGATATGATATAACTTCCAGCCAAGTATGTTGATGGGTGGTGAAAAGTGATAGCAAATCCCAGTGTGGTTATTATACTTATATCACAACTTCAAATATTAGAAATGAACTTGCAGTATTTTGTATCTTAGAGATGTGCCATCTGTGATGCCATCAACAAAAAATGCTTTTTTTTTTAACATATTCAGGTGTTTTTGGTTCCATAAACTTCAATTGGTGTGCGTGTAAACATGTGTTTATTTTTTATTTAAATATTTATTAATTTTTCCAATTTAAATACATATCATCATCACATTATATATATAAAAATACAATATAATATCCAACATTCTACTTTATTTTCTCTTTCCAGAATTATTTCTCTATCCCTCCCGCCACCTCCCCCCACCCTATCCCCATCTCCCTTCCCTGCATTTTCTCTGCATCTTCTTATAATAGCAAGTAAAGTTTTCCTATCGTTCTCTTTATTCTTTCCTATACTTCATGTATAATCTGGCTTTTTCCCAATTCTCCCATTTCCCATAGTAGACGTCCATCTTATCTTTTTGAGTATGGCAGAGTTTTTCCATCTTTCTAATCTGCTCCACTCTTTCTATCCAGTCCTCTTCCTTCGGCACCTCCATTTTCCGCCAGAATTTGGGTATCAGACCTTTTGCAGTGTTTAGATAGTACCATATCCCTGATTTTTTATATTTATTCACTGTTATATCCATATTGTGCAAGATACATACTTCTGGGTCTAGCCCTATGTCTATTTCAGTTATCTTTCCTATCAAATGGGTTATTGTCTTCCAAAATACCTGGATTTTTGGGCATCCCCACCATATATGGTATACCGTACCTATTTCTCCACATCCCCTCCAACACAGCGGTGAATTCTCTCCACACATCCTATTTTCTACATTTGGTGTAATGTGCCATCTTATCAAACACTTGTAGTTCATTTCTACTTCTCTCATAGAAACGAGTGTAAACATGTGTTATGTGTGTTTTCATGCATTCTTTATGTGTGATTTATGCCTGTAATCCTATAGAATTGCTTTCCTACTCTGGCCCAGCCCAGGAAACAAAAACAGTGGCATAACTAGAACCTTCAGGGCCCTGGTGCAAGGAACCATGAAGGGCCCTCCCGTCCCTGCCCCCTTGGCCAGGGCCCTTCCCTCCAAGCCTGGTGATGGAATACCAGGGCCTGGGATGCAAATACAACCTTTGTGACCCTGGTAGTCCCGCCATTGGTGTCAGTAGGTTTTTCTTGTTTTTGTTATTTTATCTTTTTATTATTCTTTACCATATTTTGTACAATATTTTTTTTAATTATTTTTAAAAAAAATTTTTAGGAGCCCCGTTGGAGGGCTTTGGTGAGATATCAGGGGTCTAAACGAACCTCTGATGTCCACCTTTGTGACAGAGAAAGGAGATTGAGGACACAGTCCTCAATCTCCATCTCTGCAATCTTAGCTGCACTGAATGAATGGATAGGAATATCTCTGTAGAGAGTTTCCTGTCCATTCATAAACTGAAATATAGTAAACACAGTTTACTATGTTTCAGCTATGATGGGCAGAGTCATTGATCGGTACGGACTCTCCATTTAGAAAAAAAGGGGCCAACAAATAACACGGCCCCTTCCCCGCTCATCATCCTGACAGCATCTTCCGCAACAGCCGGCGAGAGAGGGGTGATGGAATACAAGGGCCTGGGATGCAAATACAACCTTTGTGGCCCTGGTAGTCCCGCCACTGATGTCAGTATGTTTTTTCTTGTTTTTGTTATTTTATCTTTTTATTATTCTTTACCATTTTTTGTACAATATTTTTTTTAATTATTTTTTTAAAAAAATTTTAGGAGCCCCGTTGGAGGGCTTTGGTGAGATATCAGGGGTCTAAACGAACCTCTGATGTCCACCTTTGAGACAGAGAAAGGAGATTGAGGACACAGTCCTCAATCTCCATCTCTGCAGCCTTAGCTGCACTGAATGAATGGATAGGAATATCTCTGTAGAGAGTTTCCTGTCCATTCATAAACTGAAATATAGTAAACACAGTTTACTATGTTTCAGCTATGATGGGCAGAGTCATTGATCGGTACAGACTCTCCATTTAGAAAAAAAGGGGCCGACAAATGACACAGCCCCTTCCCCGCTCATCATCCTGACAGTATCTCCCGCAACAGCCAGCGAGAGAGGGGAGGGGGGATGAGGGGGGCAGACAAGAGCACGGGGCGGGGGGAAGAGAGCACATGGAGCAGCTGAAAAATAGCTAGTTTGGAGGAGTTTCGGGGGCAGCTGCATATAGAGCAACCAACCTTTCCATTTTCCTCCTGCATCCATTGAATGCCAGTTTCTCCTCTTTTACCTCCCGCAGGCTGCAGGAGGAACATTAAAAGATCAGTTCTTCTATATGCAGCCGCCCCCATCGCTCCTCCAATCCTGGCATTTGGGGTGAGCTTTCAGCCACATTTTTTGGGGGTGAGCCGAAATCACCTCACAGCCGTTATGGGTCATGAGGTTCAACTGACCTTACCTATGTGCCTTTTATTTGCTCCGATTACTGGAGTTCCCAGATATGTTCAAAGGCTCCTACATACCTTTTGTGTGGTGGGTTTATGGTCTATTGAAAAATGAATACTGAAAGTGTTGTGCTACTCAATGTTATAATCTTGTTACATAAATATGTGTATGATAACACTTAATTCATATAATACTCCGTGCATATATAAATCATATAAATCAATACAGTCCCAATGATAAATCAAAGTCCATAACCACATACAGTTGCAAGAAAAAGTATGTGAACCCCTTGGGATTACGTGGAGTTTTGCATGAATTGGGCATAAAATGTGCTCTGAACGTCATCTAAGTCACAACAATAGAAGAACACAGTCTGCTGAACATAATACTACACAAACATTAGATGTTGCCATGGTTTAATTGCACATAACATGTAAACATTCACAGTGCAGGGAGGAAAAAGTATGTGAACCTTTGATTTAATAACTGATTGACCCTCCTTTGGCAGGAATAACCTCAACCAAACGTTTCCTGTAGTTGCAGATCAGACCTGCACAACGATCTGGAGTAATTTTGGACCACTCCTCTTCACAAAATTGTTTCAGTGTAGAAATATTCTTGGGATGTCTGGTGTGAATCGCTCTCTTAAGGTCATGCCACAGCATTTCAATCGGGTTGAGGTCAGGACTCTGACTGGGCCACTCCAGAAGGCGTATTCTGTGCTGTGGCAGCCATTGTTTTGAAGAATTACTTGTATGCTTTGGGTCATTGTCCTGTTGCATCACCCATCCTCTGCGGAGCTTCAGTTGGCGGACAGATGGTCGTACGTTTTCCTGCAAAATGTCTTGATAAACTCTGGAATTCATTTTCCCATCAATGACAACAATCCGTCCAGGCCCTGAGGCAGCAAAGCAGCCCCAAACCATGATGCTCCCTCCGCCATGTTTTACAGTGGGGATGAGGTTTTGATGTTGGTGTGCTGTGCCTTTTTTTCTCCTCACATAGTGTTGTGTGTTCTTCCCAAACAACTCAATCTTGGTTTCATCTGTCCACAGTATATTTTGCCAGTAGTGCTGTGGAACATCCAGGTGCTCTTTTGCAAACTTCAAACGTGCTACAATATTCTTTTTGGACAGCAATGGCTTCCTCCGTGGTGTCCTCCCATGTACTCCATTCTTGTTTAATGTTTTCCTTATTGTAGATGTGTCAACAAAAATGTTAGCATGTGCCAGAGATTTCTGTAGGTCTTTAGCTGACACTCTGGTATTCTTCTTTACCTCATGCAGCATTCTGCGCTGTGCTCTTGCAGTCATTTTTACAGGACGACCATGCCTAGGGAGAGTAGCAACAGTGCTAAACTTTCTCCATTTGTAGACAGTCTGTCTTACCGTGGACACATGAACATCAAGGCTTTTGGAGATACTTTTGTAACCCTTTCCAGCTTCATGCAAGTCAACAATTCTTGATCATAGGTCTTCTGAGAGCTCTTTTCTGCGAGGCATGGTTCACATCAGAGAGTGCTTCTTGAAACCAGTAAACCCAAAACAGGTGTGTGTTTTTTAAGGGCAGGACAGCTGTCAGCAACACATCCAATATCATCACACTGATTGGAGTCAAGGTTGGCTCACTCCTGGCTCCAATTAGCTCTGGGAGAAGTCATTAAGCTAGGGACTCACATACTTTTTCCTCCCTGCACTGTGAATGTTTACATGTTATGTGCAATTAAACCATGGGAACATCTAATGTTTGTGTAGTATTATGTTCAGCAGACTGTGTTCTTCTATTGTTGTGACTTAGATGACGTTCAGAGCACATTTTATGCCCAATTCATGCAAAACTCCACGTAATCCCAAGGGGTTCACATACTTTTTCTTGCAACTGTATATTGTGACCGTACTCCAATGAACTTCAACAATGGATGTAAACTTCAGGGATCATGAAATAACTGAATGCCTCACCAACGTGTCCCACCACCATACTTAAGGATGGCCACTCATCTGAGAACTATATACTGGAATATACAGGTCTCATGTGCTTGATAAATTATTACTAGGACTCAAGATGGCAGTAACACCTCCTGCTGTATCTTCCTCCACAGTGGTAATCACTAATGGCCAGTCAGCAGTGCCTTAAATCCTTCTCCTCCTCTCAGCATCCCCATAAGGAAAGGAAGAAAAAAATAATAGAATCAATATGCGCTCACTGTATAACAGGATATGATGTCTTTTATGGATGCTGCTACTAGACTCATACACCTTACCAATCAATCAGCGACTGCTGCCCCTGTCTGCCAATCCCTTCATTGACTTCCACCAACCCACCGTATAAAATTCAAAATACTAACCACAGCTTACAAAGCCATCCACAACACTGCCCCTAGCTACATCACCAACCTCATCCACAGATATCGCCCAAATCGCCTGCTCCACTCCTCCCATGATATCTTCCTCTCTAGCTCCCTCATCACCTCCTTCCACACTAGCCTCCAGGACTTCTCCAGAGCCTCTGCCATTCTCTAGAACTCCCTACCACAGTATGTCTGGTCAGCCCCCACCCTGTCTGCCTTTAGTCAATCTTTCAAAACTCACTTATTCAGGGAAGCCTACCCCCACCTCCACCTAAGAACTGTACTTGAATCACCTCCACCAGATCATCCCCCTCAGCTATCACCTTTTGTATCACCTCCCCCTTCCTTTAGATTGTAAGCTCCATGAGCCAGGTTCTCCTGTTCCTTCTGTACTGAAATGTATTGTAATTGTACTGTCTCCCTTATATTGTAAAGCGCTGAGCAAACTGTTGGCGGTATATAAATCCTGTATATTAATAATAATATATAAATCCTGTATATTAATAATAATAATAATAATATATAAATCCTGTATATTAATAATAATAATAATAATATATAACTCCTGTATAATAATAGTGATGGAACATACGATGGGACCAGTGGAATCCACCTTGGCATAAGTGATCTCCGTCAACAGATGCTAGAGTTGATTCTACTAGACCTGTTATTCTATATGCCAGCTTATCCTGCCACACAGTGAATGCATATTGATTCCATTTTTTTATTGCTTTAAAGAACAAACTACACTTAGAAGGCGGCACCCTCTATGTTTTTCTCTTTCAAAAAACTTTAAAACATAATAGGAATTCATTATAACATGCAAAAAAATAGAAACATTTCACAACACTAAAAACCAGAGAAAAAGATTCCTATTTCAAATCTTCAAAATATAGGATCGTTTCTGTAAATAAGGGACAGTTGACAAACTACACTTAGAAGGTGGCACCTTCTATTTTCTTCACTTTCAGAAAACTTTAAAACATAATAGGAATTTATTATAACATACAAAAAAAAGAAACATTTTACACTAAAAACCAGAGAAAAAGATTCCTATTTCAAATCTTCAAAATATAGGATTGTTTCTGTAAATAAGGGACAGTTGACAAACTACACTTAGAAGGTGGCACCTTCTATTTTCTTCTCTTTCAGAAAATTTTAAAACAGAATAGGAATTTATTATAACATACAAAAAAAAGGAACATTTTACCAACACTAAAAACCAGAGAAAAAGATTCCTATTTCCAATCTTCAACATATAGGATTGTTTCTGTAAATAAAGGACAGTTGACAAACTACACTTAGAAGGTGGCACCTTCTATTTTCTTCTCTTTCAAAAAAATTTAAAAAATAATAGGAATTTATTATAACATACAAAAAAAAAGGAACATTTTACCAACACTAAAAACCAGAGAAAAAGATTCCTATTTCCAATCTTCAAAATATAGGATTGTTTCTGTAAATAAAGGAGAGTTGACAAACTACACTTAGAAGGTGGCACCTTCTATTTTCTTCACTTTCAGAAAACTTTAAAACATAATAGGAATTTATTATAACATACAAAAAAAGGAACATTTTACCAACACTAAAAACCAGAGAAATAGATTCCTATTTCAAATCTTCACAATATTGGATCGTTTCTGTAAATAAGGGACAGTTGACAAACTACACTTAGAAGGTGGCACCTTCTATTTTCTTCTCTTTCAAAAAAATTTAAAAAATAATAGGAATTTATTATAACATACAAAAAAAAGGAACATTTTACCAACACTAAAAACCAGAGAAAAAGATTCCTATTTCACATCTTCATAATATAGGGTTGTTTCTGTAAATAAGGGACAGTTGACAACAATGCTGTAATATAATGGCAGTTGTCATTGCAATACTAGGTCCTTTCCATAGGCAGGTATGGGAGGTGATGTCCTGAGTATAGGAGTGTACAGGCAGCCATGCAG
This sequence comes from Staurois parvus, assembly GCF_062004578.1. Taxonomy (NCBI): domain Eukaryota; kingdom Metazoa; phylum Chordata; class Amphibia; order Anura; family Ranidae; genus Staurois; species Staurois parvus. Next base: position 5,347,466 of record NW_028317965.1, on the reverse strand, counting down.
GAAATCCAGCATTGGCTCATTTCTGAGTATTTGCTGTTCTTTCTTTGCACATATTTACATTCCCTGCATTTATGGCAGCCTAAGGATGCAGGTAAGCAGAAAATTGGATATTTAACGGAAATGCCTTCCTTAGAAAATATGAGCCATTTCCAGATCCCACGGGATGCTAGTTATTTGTGCACAGCTGTTCAGGGTAAGCCACGTATATATGCTGAGAATGAATGTGTTTTATGTTGCGTCATTTGAGTGAGTAAAATATAGAATATGTTTCACGTTGTTTAGATTAATTAGAGTGATATAGTGTGGTTTGTTTAAAAGGGAGAGCTGTTCTTCTCATCTGTGAAAGATCTCACAGTTGTTGCGTAGTTACATAGCTGGTTTAGTTGAACAAAGACACCAGTCCATCCAGTTCAGCCTCAGTGAGTGTGTGTGTTCATGTTGTTACCATTTTCGATATCCCTGTACATTACGCTCGTTAAGAAACACATCTAAATGTTTTTTTGAAGTTATTTACACTGCCCGCTTACACCACCAACTGTGGAAGGGAGTTCCACAACCTCACTGCTCTAACAGTAAAGAACTCCTTATGCAGTTTAACCACTTCAAGTCTGGACACTTTTACCCCCTTCCTGCCCAGGCCAATTTTCAGCTTTCAGCGCTATCATTTTGAATGATAATTGCGCGGTCATGCAACACTGTACCCATATGAATTTTTTAGCATTTTTTTGAGACAGATACAACTTTATTTTGGTGGTATTTATTCACCACTGGGATTTTTATTTTTGTTTTGCTATATAAATGAAAATGTCCACAAATTTTGAAAAAAAGTGTTTTTCTTATATAATGTTGCAAATAAATAATATTTCACCATAAATCTTGGCCAAAATTTATTCAGTTATCTTTTTAGTAAAAAAAAAATAACCCACATTAGTTTCTAATCAAAAATTATAATTTTAAAAAAATATTTTTTACATTTTTATTTTATTTTTTTATATTATTATTTATTTATGTATTTATTTTACATACTGTCACCCAGCAGTATAGTGTCACCATGGTGACACTGTACTACTGGTGGGGGGTGATGACATTTTTTTTTTTTTTTTTTTACACTGATTGCTTTTACACCCATAAAGACTGTAAAAGCAATCATTTCTCCTTCTCTCTGGCTGCATTCTTGCAGCCATTGAGAACTACTGTGTGAGCTGTGATTGGTCACAGCTTGTCACACGGTACAAGGCTGTTGTGAATAACCTTGTACCATGTGACCTCTGTGATCATTCACAGATTTCACACATTGTAAGCAATGATGTCAGAAGTAGCATCTTACTACTGTGCATCTGATCACTGATTGGCCAATCAGTGATCACATGATCGGGACCTCACACAGAGGTACCGTACGACGATCGGTGTTACACTGTGTCCAGAGGATACACCAGATTACGGTGCTGCGTGCTACCAGGGAGCGCGCACAAGCAGAGGGCAGGGAGGCCATTTATAAATGGCTACCCGACCCTGCACTGCCACCATCTGGCTGTTTATATACAACAGCCGGACTGGAGGTGGTTAACCGCTTGCCTGCTGCCCTATAGTAGAACTACTGCTACAGGGCGAAAGGGCTGCCATGTATATATACGTGATTTGCATTTCTGGGTAGGGGGTGCGTGCGCTGCCCTACCTGCACTGCCATTGGCAGCTATGGATGTCAATCACCGGGTCCCGGCCGGAGATTCCCTGCCGACACCCGCCGATCGCTGACTAACACTGACAGGGGAGAGACTTGTGTGTAAACAACACGGGTCATCCTCCTGCCAGCAAGAACATGCTGCTGTGTATTTCTTTGCACAGCACAGAAATACACAGCAGCATGTCCCTGTAGTAAAACACACACAGCACAAAGTTAACCCTTTGATCACCCCAGATGTTAACCCCTTCCTGTCCAGTGACATTAGTACAGTGTCAGTGCTTTTTATTAGCGTTGATCACTGTATTAGTGACATTCCTAGACTGTAAGCTCGAAAGAGCAGGGCCCTCAAACCCCTCGTATATTGTATTGTTACTGTCTTGTCTCATGTTCTGTCCCCCTTGCTATTGTACAGCGCTGAGCAAACCCGTTGGCGCTATATAAATACTGTATAATAATAATAATAATAATAATAATTGGGATGTCAGTGGCAGTTAGTCAGTTCCCCCCCAGTGTCAGAATGCCCACAGCATATAAGTTGCTGATTGCCGCCATTACTAGTATAAAAAAAAATAAAACTTAAACTTCAGTATATATACCACCATTTATAGACAATATAACTTTTACGTAAACCAGTTAATTTACACGTATTGGGATTTTTTTTTAGCAAAGACACGGAGCAGAATACATTTTGGCCTAAAATTATAATGAAATTTACTTTTTTTAAATTTTTTTACTGGATATGTTTTATAGCAAAAAGTCAAAAATTATTTATTTTTTTAAATGTGTCGATCACACAGGTGATCAAATACCATTTGTGTACAATATATATATATATATTGTACATTCACATCAGTCCCTAGCCCTCAAGGGGCTTACATCGTGCTGCTGTACAGGGCTGTGCGTTAAGGGGCGTTTTGTACACTTCAAATAAAGATTGTCCAAAACAAAAAATGGTGACCTGAATCACGCACCAAACTGCCTCCTACCACAGCTGGGAATGGACAGCTTCTGGACACGTAGGGTGCACCGGCAGCTGTCCATTCCTGTGTGAACTCGGCCTTACCTGCTTCTCTGCACCGGTGTGTTTCCTTGTGAATTTCAGCCAGCCGCTCATTATCAGGACCTGTGCGCTCCCAGCCTGTGTTTCTCTTCTGCACCTCTATGTATTCCCATGCACTTCTGATAATTCTCCTGTGTTACCTGCTGCTTAGTGAATCCCATGCCCCAGCATTGCAGGGGGCTTTTCCTCGATCTGCAGTCGAATGTTCTGCCACTGAGCTATGCCCCCTTTTTGCGGGGGACTTTTCCTGTTCTAAGTTGTAGCCTGCTTAGGTGAGTCAGGGAACCGCAACCTGGGTATCGCTTGCCACCAGGGGCGGACTGACCATTTGGAAACTCGGGCACTGCCGAGGGCCCGGGGTCAGTAGGGGGCCCCATGAGATGCCCCTGGTACCTTTTTCATAGGCTTTTTTGAGTTTGGGCATGGACACAGGGGTCCCATGATCCCCTATTGCCTGGGGGCACCATGAGTTGTCAGTCCGCCCCTGCTTGCCACATAACATCTTCACCACCTCTTAATGTTCTGGTGAAGACCAGGTGGCACCTTAGACTCGGTCTTTACCAGGGCTCTCATCAATCAAGCCGGCATGGTGAGCGCTGTGTCTTTCCTGTGGCTTTCACCACCATCTACCTAGCTGGTACACTTGAGTTCTGGTCATTTTTTATTTATTTCAGGTACTTATATAGCTCCATCAATTTACGCAGCACTTTACATATATATTGTACATTCACATCAGATCTAACCCTCAAGGGGCGTACATCGTGCTGTTATACAGGGCCGTAAATGAAGTGGGCGTCTTGTACACTTCAAAGATTGTCCAAAGCAAAAAGGTGACTTGAATCACGCACCAAACTGCCTCCTACCACAGCTGGGAACCTGGGTATCGCTTGCCACGTAACATCACGACCTGTTACCCCTTGTTCACACATGTGCATTCCTGCGGTTTTGCGTGGACATGAGCGCCCATTCATTTGAATGTACTCCCGTGCCCCAGGACATGCAGGGAAGAAGTGCCTGCACTTCGTCTGAAAACGCAGCCCGCACGGGAACCTTGGTTCTCAGTACGGTTGCAATTTCCAGTGCGAGCGGTGTGCCATTAGAATTAATGGCACCCGCCTGCGGGTCCACATTCTTCTGTGCGGTTGCACGGATTTTTGTGCAGATCTTCAGCGGCACCACCCGCACATATGTGAACCTAGCCTTAATGTTCTGGTGAAGACCAGGTGGCACCTTAGACTCAGCCTTTACCTGGGCTCTCACCATCAATAATCAAGCCGGCATGCTGAACGCTGTCTCTCCTGTGGCTTTCACCACCGTCTACCTAGCTGGTACACCTGAGTTCTGGTCGGCCGCTAGTGGGAGCGGATTCTCAATCCATGACAATCATTGACCTCACCATTCTCCAAATTAACAGCATTTCTCATTAGCTAGAGAAGCGCTCTCCGAAGACAGCAAATATAACTGATTTTTCATGTGTGTGATCTGCCAACACTTCTTATATAACAGGATGCTGATACATGTGATAAATGTTAAATACGCACTGTAACTAATTAAGGGGAACTGAGCATATAACACCCATCTGACATTAGCTAAAAATTTTACATACCAGACTGGAAACCTGCTAGTTATTTTTTAAACTTTCCGATGTGCCTCACTTCAATAACACCTCCCCACGGTAAATGTCTATCACTTCCTTGACTTGAGCTGACAATTCAATTAAAAGTCAAAAGGGTAACTTCATTTTTGTGGGAAAAAAATATAGCAAATAAAAAAAAAATGATATACCATATGCTACACAAGCCATATTGTAACTTAAGTCCTCATGCGCACTGCACACTGGTAATGTTATAACTTAAATAAAGGAATGCGCTAAAACCACAAACTATTCCTAATTTAGTGTAGAAACATTAGTGCAAAAGATATATATATCTATTCTCAATTAATATCAAAAAATATCAAAATTATGTGCAAAACTATTTTTTAGTGCATAATTAATTTAAATAATTAAATTTGTGAATATAAAAATTGTCCAATTCTGAATTTCTTCAAATGTCCAAACAAATCCTTTTCAAATTCAGGTGCTCTCAAAGAAATTGTGCCAAAATCCACCACCAAAATAAAGTTGGGTAACTCACCAGAGCTCCATGCTGATCAATCTCTAGAGTTACCCAACTTTATTTTGGTGGTTAATTTTGGCACAATTTCTTTGAGAGCACCTGAATTTGAAAAGGATTTGTTTGGACATTTGAAGAAATTCAGAATTGGACAATTTTTATATTCACAAATTTAATTATTTAAATGACTTATGCACTAAAAAATAGTTTTGCACATAATTTAGATATTTTTTGATATTAATTGAGAATAGATATATATATCTTTTGCATTAATGTTTCTACACTAAATTAGGAATAGTTTGTGGTTTTAGCACATTCCTTTATTTAAGTTATAGCACTAAGAAATTTATTTGGTTTCTTTGAGGTGGAATTGCTGCTTTAAAGTATTAAGGGTGTGGTGCTTTTATTACACTTGTGACACTGGTAATGTTAGCTGTGTAAAGTCATGGTAAAAACGTGAGTTTTTCAGCTTTTTTCATTGTTTTTGCTTTAGCGCTTGCCGTGATTAGCAGAATTTTCCCGCGTTTTTAACGTTTTTTTACCCAAAAAAAATTGGAGGTGGGGGGGGCGTGTCAAAAAAAAGTCCAAAAATTGTGGTTTGTGGCATTTTACTGAGCTTTGCAGCGGTTTTCAGCGTTAGAGTGTTTTTCCAGCTAGAAAATGCCTCTAGAAACCCACTAGTCCTGGGTTTTTTTATTCCAGCCAAAAACCGTCCCTGCCAAAAAACGTTGATTACAGTCTATGTATGCATAGCGCTGCATACTTTTTTTACATGTTTCACTGGGTTCCAAAGGTTACCTCTTATGCTAGCTGCTTTATATCGATGTTCCCAGCGCTCAATTACCATTTTATATACATAGGATAACATGCTGGGGGTTTACTGGCTGTAGAAAAAACCGTCAAAGGTCAAAAACAGCCGCTGTAAAAACATCCTGTGTGCAATGGTATTGAAAAGTACCTTTCCTTTCCAATTGGCAGCCCTGTAGTTTGCTGTGAAATTCAATGCAATATGGCTACCTGGAGGCATTCTGGACTCAGTTGGTGTAAAGAACTTCCCCAGGAACATAGTTTTCTGCTTGTGTGATTGTCTGATTTTCCCAGAATTCTATACTAAGAAACAAGTTAGATTTTAGGCATCTGCTGCAACAATTTTTTTTTGTTTTCAGTTTTGGTGAGATACTCTCAAAGGGTCAATTCTAAAGGGGTGGAGACTCTTCTGTCTCAGTGCTGTTGCCTCTTGAGCAGTGTCAGAACAGGTCAGGCATCTATCTGTAAGTCACTCATTCACTTTCTGGTTAGCTGCTAGAAGTAAACACAATGGGGGTTATTTACTAAACCTGAAGAGTGAAAAATCTGTTGCAGCTCTTCAGAGAAACCAATCAGCTTCCAGGCTTTTTTTGCCAAAACGTAATTAACCACTTGCCCTCCTGAGGATTTCCTCCCCTTCCTGACCAGGCCATTTTTTGCGTTACAGCGCTGCATTACTTTAACTGACAATTGCGTGGTCATGCAATGCTGCACCCAAATAAAATTTATGTCCTTTTTTTCCCACAAATGGAGCTTTCTTTTGGTGGTATTTGATTGCCGGTGCAATTTTTATTTTTTGCTCTATAAAAAAAAAAGACCAACAATTTTGAGAAAAAAAAAACAATATTTTTGACTTTTTGCTATTAAACATGTCCAGTAAAAAAAATTTAAAAAAAACAAATTTCAGCATAAATTTATGCCCAAATGTATTCTGCTACATGTCTTTGCTAAACCAAATTCCAATACTTGTAAATGAATTGGTTTACATGAAAGTTATAGCATTTACAATTGGCGGTATATATACTGAAATTTTTTGTTAAAATGTTCTTACTAGTAATGGTAGCAATCAGCGACTTATAGCGGGACTGTGGTGGCCATTCTGACACTGGGGGGAACTGACTGTCACTGACATCTGAATGACACCAATACAGTGACCAGTGCTAAAAAAAAACACTGACACTGTACTAATGTCACTGGGCAGGAAGGGGTTAACATGAGGGGCGATCAAAGGGTTAACAGTGTGCTGGGTGTGCTTTACTATGAGGCCCTATGTTTGTGCTTTACTGTAAGCACACTGCTTTGTATGGCTGTGCAGAGCCATGCAAAGCAGTGTGCAAGAGCTGACAGGGAGGAGAACTGTTTTGTTTACAAACAGTTCTCCTCCCCATCTGAGATCCTCGGAAATCACCGAGCGCCGGTGAGTAATCATTGGCCGAGACCCGGTGATTGACAGGCGCGGCTGCAAATGGCGGCGCGGGTAAGATGCACGCGCACCCCTTACCCGGAAGTGTAAAATCATGTATATCTATATGTGATGTTGTGCACCCGTGCCGTCCTGTTGCAGTATTTCTGCTATAGGGCGGACGGGAAGCAGTTAAACAAGCTGAGGTTAGAAGCTGATTGGTTACCATGCACAGCTGCACCAGATTCTGAGTGCTCCAGGTTTAGTAAATCTATCCTAATGATTGTTTCTTTAAGCCTAGTACACATGATCAGAAAGTCATACGAAAAATACCGCCTTTGAAGCGACCGTACGATAATCTGTTCGTTAGTACATAGCTTTTCGAGAGCCAATTAGGATAGGTTGTGCGCAATTATTTGAAGGGCCAACCCCTTTTTTTTTTCGTATAGTACCAGATCGTACGATTTTTGTTTAGTCAGTACAGTTTTCATCTGAAAATACAATACAATGTATTTTCAGATGAATACAATACAATACAATGCAATTCATTACATTACAATACTTCCAAATTTTTATTGTTGTACAAGAATTTTCGTAACTTTAGTAACCTCTTCATTTTTTGCTGGGTTTTTTTTTGCCTTCCTCTGGATCGACTGTGGGTATAGGATTATAACTTTTATTTTTTTCTATGGTTGAACTGGATGGACTTTTGTCTTTTCAGCCAGACTAACTATGTAACTATTTGACTAGCATGCAAAAAAACATGAACTATCATTCATCCGATATTCTCATTGTGTGTACGGGTCTTAACTCTAATGCTAGTTGTACAGTGACTGACTTGTCCACAAAATTGTTTTTCTCATATGGTACCAGATTTTCATTTAATCAGTACAGTTTTCATCTGAAAATACAACACAATGCAATTCATTACATTTCCTTACTTCCAAATTTCTATTCTGTCATATGAGAATTTTTGTAACTTTAGTAGCCTCTTCATTTTCGATATGGAGACAAGCATGCAAAAAAAAACTGAACTATCATTCGTCCAATGTTCTCATTGTGTGTACAAGGCTTAACTCTAGTGCTAGTTGTACAGTGACTGACTTGCCCTTTGCAATGAGCACCCTGTGACCATCTTGGGGAACCTATGTCTAATTGAACACAGAGCTCCCCTGAAACTTGGACAACCATATTCATCCAAAACAAGCTATATATTGACCTTTTTGGGTAATTCTGTGTATCCCGCAGTGTGGGGAATGTATGAGGTGTGAAAATGTAATTCCCAGAATGACTGCAGAGTAGCAGTATGGTCGAGCGTGTTCTGACGTGTTCTAACTTGCACTCGCCTGGGTTGCAGACCACCTGACTCAGTCTTTATGAAGGAGAAGAAGAAATGACACGCGTGTGCACTGTGCTGTTGGTGGAAAATGAGCGACAGGAATCTGGAGTGATGGATTAACATCAATTTTTTGCATGAAAATTGACAAAAGCGCAAGTGAAACTTTATCTCTGTTACCACATGCTTATGGTGAACATTCCATGAAGAAATCAAGTATTTTTGAATGGCATAGGAAGTTTAACCTCCCTTGCGGTATTCCCGAGTGTAGCTCGGGGTAAAGTTTCTGTACCAAAAGCGGTAACCCCGAGCTACACTCGGGCTTACCATGTGGCGCTGCATAGGGAGTCCCTGCAGCACTTACCTTGTCCTTCGCTCCTGCGATGTCCCTCCTGCAGTGTCCCCGGCCATCTCCTCCGGCTGATGCCGGCATCCGGCTTCTGTGTTCCGGTCCTTGTGACGTCGGGACGTACGGGCGCCGCCGGCGGGAAATTTGAAAATTTAAAAAAATTTCATTTTTTTCCAAACAAATTTTACATAGTATAACATTTCTGTTTCAATCCATTTCACATACATTTTGTCCCGAGTGCTTTGTCTGGCGCCCTGCCTGCATTTTGTCTGTTCTTTCTGCCTGGAAACTGAGAAAAGTCCATGGCGTCCAAAAAGCGTCCCTTTAGGTCAAAAGCGGGTTTAGACCGGCTAGAGAACAGTGATAGTAAATTAGAACCACTTGCAGAATTGAGTGATAATGATTCGTGGGGGAAATTCCTCATCAGACACTGAAAACAATTCTGCGACTTTGCTCAGCGATGTGCGAACTTGGCGCTTTATTTCAAATTTCAGTGTTTTTGGTTTGATTATATTATTGAATTAAATATATTATTATTATATTATTATTTTTTATGATTATTAAATTATAATTTATGATTTCGTGTTTCATATTTTATCATACCCGGGATGTTTACTAGACTCTTGTTTGGACAGATTTCAGTGAGTTATTCCTAAAAATTACAGCCTACAATAAAAAAAATACATATTTCCATGCAAAATAATGATACCGCTTTCAGCACCAAAAATCTGAAATAATCATACCGCTCGGGGGGTTAAGGAGGGGCAAGAAGATGTCCATGATGACGCAAGAACTGGGCAGCCAATAAAGCAAAGGACGGATGCAAATGTAGACAGAATGCAAACCCTTGCGTATGCTCAGATCGAAGACTGAGCGTGGAAATGATGGCAGAAGAATTGATAATGAACAAGGAAACAGTACGGCAGATTCTAACAGGGGATTTGGGAATGAGAAAGGTTTCTGCAAAGATGGTGCCTCAAATCTTGACAGAAGATCAGAAAGAACAATGTCTTCAAATTTCATCCAATCTCCTGAAGAATGTAGAGGTGTTTAACATTTTTTTTTTTTACAATCCATTCTGGGAATTAAAAATTCACAACTCATAATATAAGCACAGAGAACAGGCGGCTAGGAACAGACAGGCTTAGCACAGGAAAAAGTTCTTTTGGAGGAGGGTCACCTTAGGGTTGGTACTGTAACCCCTAGAAATTGCCTGGTTTGTAGAAGTACCCTTTCACCAGCCTGTATTTGGGTTGGTGCATCCTTGCGCCTTGTGTTTCAAGTGCAGAACCCTGTCCAGGAGGCCCACTGAAAGCTTAAGGTACTTTTTAACCCACAGATGCCGAGCGCACGCAAATATGCGGCCTCTCGGCGTCTGGGCCTTGACGCCGAGCAGCCGCATACATATGTGCTGAGAGTGCGCGCCCTGTGCGCTCCCAGCACATATGTCTGTAACTCACGGAAATGTCCCAAACTCCCCTTGCAATCGTGACCTTTTCCAATCATGTGACTGCCATGACAGCGAATCACAGCAGTCACATGACTCTTAAACTCCGCCCTGCCTCCCAGTTTCTGAAGCTCTTAAAGGGCCGGGAGGCGCCGGCGCAAAGGGGTTAAAGGAGTAGAGCACACTGCGCATGTGATGTCTGCATCTTGAATTTTTTCTTTTACAGAACAGTAAAATTTTCATACTGTCCTTATAGATGCTTTGGGATTACTACCACATTGTCGCACAGTTTATTACTCATTACATAAACCAAAAATCTACACCCAATCCCCCAATTCTCGCCTACGCCTACACCACCCCCACTCTCCGCAGCCTCCTGGGACATGTTCCATGCACCAGAAGGCTGCAGGACCAGTCCCCCCGGAGCTGTATGATCTAAGGCATGGATGTCACAGCTGATTTCCAAATCCAAGACAACAGCTCTGAGGACCTACAGCAGTGAGAAGAAGTGGTAGCAGGAAGACAGCACTGGACTCCAGGCATTCATAAGTGCCTGATCTTTAAAAGTCTTTAGCTACAGCATTTGTAGCTAATTTTTACTTTTTTTTTTTTTAAAAGAAGGCAGAGTTTCTTTTCTAAAGTGGAACTTTACCCATAAAAAAGAATGTTCTTTGGCAAAAAACATACATTCCACATTAACCTCCCTGGCGGTATTCCCGAGTGCAGCTCGGGGTAAAGTTTCAGTACCACAAGCGGTAACCCCGAGCTACACTCGGGCTTACCATGCGGCGCTGCTCTGGGATCCCTCGATCACTTACCTTGTCCTGCGCTCCCGCGATGTCCCTCCTGCAGTGTCCCCTGTAATGTCCTCCGGCAGATGCCGTCATCTGTCATCTGGGTTCCGTCCCCTGCGAGCGTCGGGACGTATGGGGGACGGAATGGCAGGAAATTCAAAAATGACAAAAAGTGACATTCACTAAAATCACTAAAATCACATAGTATAACATTACTGTATCAAACCATTTCACATACATTTTGTCCCGAGTGTTTTGTCCTGTGCCCTGCTTGTATTTTTACTATTCTGCCTGGAAACTGAGAAACGTCCATGGTGTCCAAAAAGCGTCCCTTTAAGTCAAAATCGGTTTTAGACCGGCTAGAGAACAGCGATAGTAAATCAGAACCACTTGCAGAATTGAGTGATAATGATTCGTGGGGGAAATTCGTCATCAGACACTGAAAACGATTTTGCGAGTTTGCTCAGTGATGTGCGAACTTGGCGCTCTATTTCAAATTTCAGTGTTTTTGGTTTGATTATATTATTGAATTAAATGTATTATTATTATATTATTATTTTTTATGATTATGTATTAAATTATAATTTATGATTTTGTGTTTCAAGTTTTATCCTACCCGGGATGTTTACTAGACTCTTGTTCGGACAGATTTCAGTGAGTTATTCCTAAAAATTACAGGCCTACAATAAAAAAAATACATATTTGCATGCAAAAAAATGTACCGCTTTGAGCACAGAAATATGGACATAATCAGACCGCTAGGGAGGTTAATAATTATCCTACCAAATATATTGTGCGCTGTAAATTGCTTCCAGCATTGTTCCTGTTTCTACTTGTTGGAGGCTGCCATTTTGCTGAAGTCCAGAGCCGCTGAGCAGCAGTAAATCTTTAGGATGATAATCAAGAGCAACTGAGCAAGTGCAGAGCAGGATAAGACAATGGGTTTGATTTACTAAAGACAAATAAAGTCCAGATATAGTGAATGCAGGGTCCGGGGAGACCAGATATAGTGAATGCAGGGTCCGGGGAGACCGGATATAGTGAATGCAGGGTCTGGGGAGACCAGGTATAGGGAATGCAGGGTCCTAGGAGACCAGATATAGTGAATGCAGGGTCCTGGGAGACCAGATATAGTGAATGCAGGGTCTGGGGAGACCAGATATAGTGAATGCAGGGTCCGGGGAGAGCAGATATAGTGAATGCAGGGTCCTGGGAGACCAGATATAGTGAATGCAGGGCCCTGGGAGACCAGATATAGTGAATGCAGGGTCTGGGGAGACCAGATATAGTGAATGCAGGGTCCGGGGAGACCAGGTATAGTGAATGCAGGGTCCGGGGAGACCAGGTATAGTGAATGCAGGGTCCGGGGAGACCAGATATAGTGAATGCAGGGTCCGGGGAGAGCAGATATAGTGAATGCAGGGTCCTGGGAGACCAGATATAGTGAATGCAGGGTCTGGGGAGACCAGATATAGTGAATGCAGGGTCCGGGGAGACCAGGTATAGTGAATGCAGGGTCCGGGGAGACCAGGTATAGTGAATGCATGGTCCTTGGTTTAGTAACACTTCATTTATTTTATTACATAACTCTTCTGTGCCTTTTTTCTCAATTTGCTTCAAGTCCAAAAAGAAAAAAAAATTACATTTTTCTGTTCATCCGCAATGTGCATCCAGGTACAAACAGCAGACATGCAGAAATGGCTGCTCACTTTATCAATGACACTTGTCACTCCTTTAAGTTGTAAATTCTCCTTTCTGCCATGGAAAAGGCTGACCTACCAGCTCCCTACTATTTCCTCCAAATGTGGTTAGATTTACTATTGTCAGACTAATGAAGTCAGCTAGCAGACTATTTATTGCATTTAGTGCCCCACAGTAGATTTATGACATATTTCAATGGTGGTACATGGAGCTTAAAGGTACAAAAGGCTGATTAACATACCAAAACAGCCATCAAACTGCTCATGCATGGGGCTTACAAATTTACATCCACAATGGCAGTGAAGATTCACAGTGACATAATGGAAGCCTTGTGTCTAAGAAAAGAAGAGATAAAAGTGAAATAGGATAGGAGACCGAGAATTATGGGGGCACCAGTTCGGAGCATAATGTACTTCATGTAAAAAAAAATTGTGTAAATATGTCTGTTTGATATCTCATTGCTTCTACACACCTTAACCTATTGTGATTCTAAACATCTGCTGTAAAGCCCATTTAAGACAGCTCTGCATCACCCAGAAATCCAAGCTACGGAGTCTCTGAGCCTCAACATAATAGAGTTAGTGGACAGAAATTTAGTTGGGTGTAGTAAAGCATGGTGCCCTTTTATTTGACTTTTTAGGGGTCTATGTAATAATATTTGCTTTGTCAATACTAAGCATTCAGGTCACAAATAATATCCATGATGTTTGCAAATTTGTGCAGCACAGTGGCTAAATGGTTAGCCCTTCCACCTGGCAGCACTAGGGTTGTTGGTTCAAATCCCAACCACAGCACCACTTGCCTGGAGTTCACATGTTCTCCTTGTGCCTGTGTGGGTTTACTCCAGTTCCTCCGACACTCCAAAGACATGCTGGGAGGTTAATTGGCTCCTGTCTAAATTGTCCCTAGTATATGTATGTATGAATGTGGGTTAGGGACCTTAGATTGTACGCCCCTTGAGGGTTAGTGGCTGATGTGAATGTACAATATACAGTTGTGTTCAAAATAATAGCAGTGTGTTGAAAAAAGTGAATAAAGATCAAAATCCTTCTAATAGCTTTTATTTCCATCCACACAAATGCATTGGGAACACAACAAATTCTATTCCAAATCAAAACATGAGGAAAAATATATCAAATTTGTGTTGTTCCTCTAAAACAAATGAAGAAAAGTGAATATTAGACGGTTCAAAAAAATCGCAGTGTTTGTATTCTTCTTTACAAACTCAAACATTCACTATATAAAATGAAAAATGTTTGAAGATTTTGCTTTCCTTTGAATGACTTAATGAATATTTGGTTGTAGTCGCACTGTTTCTGAGAACTGCTGTACATCTGTGTTGCATGGAGTCACCCAACTTCTGGCCCCTGTGATCAGGTATTCCAGCCCAGGATGATTGGACTACATTCCACAGTTCTTCTCTATTTCTTGGTTTTGCCTCAGAAACTGCATTTTTGATGTCACCCCACAAGTTTTCTATTGGATTAAAATCCGGGGATTGGGCTGGCCACTCCATAACGTCAATCTTGTTGGTCTGGAACCAAGATGTTGCACGTTTACTGGTGTGTTTGGGGTCGTTGTCTTGTTGGAACACCCATTTCAAGGGCATTTCCTCTTCAGCATAAGGCAGCATGACCTCTTCAAGTATTCTGATGTATTCAAACTGATCCATGATCCCTGGTATGCGATAAATAGGCCCAACACCGTAGTATGAGAAACATCCCCATATCATGATGCTTGCACCACCATGCTTCACTGTCTTCACAGTGTACTGTGGCTTGAATTCAGTGTTTGGGGGTCGTCTGACAAACTGTCTCCGGCCCCTAGACCCAAAAAGAACAATCTTACTTTCATCAGTCCACAAAATGTTGCGCCATTTCTCTTTAGGCCAGTCAATGTGCTCTTTGGCAAATTGTAACCTCTTCAGCACACGTCTTTTTTTCAACAGTGGGACTTTGCGTGGGCTTCTTGCAGATAGCTTGGCTTCACATAGGTGTCTTCTAATTGTAACAGTCCTCACAGGGAACGTCACACCTTCTTTCATCTTCCTGGAGCTGATTGTTGGCTGAGTCCTTGCCACCCATTTTCCTCAGAATTTCAGAGAGAAATGCACTGTAACCAGAATGTACAACAATTGCTGCCTTCCTTCCTTAAATAAGGGCAATAATTGCCACCTGTTTTTCAAAGAATGAATGACCTCACTAATAGAACTCCACACTGCTATTATTTTGAACATGTCCCTTTCAATTAGTGATTCAATTACACAGAATCAGCAGCATGCATGTCATGACTGTTGGGTCTGTTGGATTTCTATTACTCTACTACACCTGCTAGGAAATTATTTGCCATGTAGAAATATCATTTCTACCAAAAACAGTGATTGATCAGGTTAGTGATGTCTGACTGCTATTATTTTGAACACAACTGTATGTAAAGTGCTGCATCAATTGACAGCACTATCTAAGCAGGCAGCACAGTGGCTAAATGGTTAGCACTTCGACCTGGCAGCACTAGTGTTGTCAGTTCAAATCCCAACCACAGCACCACCTGCCTGGAGCTTGCATGCTCTCCCTGTGCCCATGTTGGTTTCCTCCAGGCACTTCAGCTTCATCCCACCCTCCAAAGACACGCTGGTAGGTTAATTGGCTCCTGTCTAAACTGGCCCTAATATGTGTATGAATGGGAGTTAGGGACCTTAGAATGTACACCCCTTGAGGGTTAGGGACTGATGTGAATGTACAATATAGGTATAAAGCACTGCATAAATTGACAGCACTATAGAAGTACCTGAAATAAAAAAATATGTGTAAAATGTCAGTTTCTATTGCTTATTGCAGGGCAAATTAAACATTTCCTAACATCCTAAGAGAAAAAAAGAATTAGAAACATTTGGACATAAGAGTTAAATAATATTCAACCAATAGATAGAATAACCTAACACTATAGGCTAAAAGCATTTGAACAAAATGAGAAATAATGTGGGATCTCTGCATTGTGTACCATGTTAATAAATTGCTGACTTGTTCACCGTTTAGGTGGGTTAGTATACGGTTGAATGAATGGTTGTTTGGCCAAGCTGAACCTCCAGCTGCATCATGGTATTGAAATTACTAATGCTACTAAATGTGAATACTTCTTGTTCAGGACTCCCAGTTGTTAGGGAGCTGGCACCCACCAGCAGGTTAACAACCAGTGCTTCATCTCTGTCTGGCACATTCAGCTGTTAGCCAGGGATTCCCTACTGGCAAGTAAGGGCTCTTTCACATGGACATTCCGATTGGGTCCACTTGCCCGTTTTTCAGGCAGACCCAATCGGAAACCTTGATTCTTATCTATGGAGTGGCGGGTGTAAATGGACCAGGGGCGGACTGACAACTCATGGAGCCCCCGGGCAATATGGGATCATGGGGCCCCTGTGTCCTTGCCCAAATTCAAAAAAGCCTATGAAAAAGGTACCAGGGGCATCTCATGGGGCCCCCTACTGACCCCAGGGCCTCGGGCAGTGCCCGAGTTTCCAAATGGTCAATCCACCCCTGAAATGGACATGTGTCCGCTTGACACCTGCCGACATCCGATCCATCAAAAAGGGATGGATGGGGATCCAATTTCCCTTCTGTCCGTCGGATCAGCTCTGATGAAAACGGACAGGCAGTCCATTTTCATCTAACCGCCCATTGAGGAGAGCGAGCAGCTCTGTGTCTGCTCTGCAGCAGTGGAGCGGATACAGAACTGTCATCCGCCTCCTCAACGGGGATCAGTGTAGAGATCCCCCGCTGAGCAAGCGGATCCGCTAAACGAGTCTGCCCCATGTGAAAGGACCCTAAATGTTAACAAAGTGACGGGGACAGTATAAAAAAATAGCATGGGGTTCCCCCACAATTTATACTGGGCCTTGCCGGTCTTCTACGGCTTTTAAGCTGAATCCCAAGGGCAAAAAATGGCATGAGCCCCCTCTAAAGTCTAAGTTTTTGGTGAAGTCCTCATGTAAAACAAGAAAAAACTAAGTGTGGGGTCTCCTCTAAAATTCCAGACCTTTCTCTGAGCATGCAGCCTGGCTGACCAGGAAAGAGGGGGGCAGGGGTGGACTGACAACTCATGGGGCCCCCGGGCAATAGGGGATCATGGGGCCCCTGTGTCCTTGCCCAAACTCAAAAATGCCTTTGAAAAAGGTACCAGGGGCATCTCATGGGGCCCCTTACTGACCCTGGGCCCTCGGGCAGTGCCCGAGTTTCCAAATGGTCAGTCCGCCCCTGGAGGGGGGCAAACATCTGACAACTCTCCCCTCCCCGAACCATACCAGCCCTGATGCCCTCAACATAGGGGTTTTTTTTGCCAGAAGGGACCCCCCAGGCAAAGCGTCTTGATGAGGACAAGGACTTCTTCCCCACAACCCTGGTCTGGCGGTTGTGTGTGGGGGGGGGGTCTGAGGACAGGGAAATCATGCTCCAAAAAATGACTGGTTAAACTTAGTGAAGCTTTTTTAGCACAGCTTTTAATTTTCAGAACTCCTGAAATACATAGAACGGAGGCTTTGATGCACTCGAAAAGCACGTTTTATTAGTCATCATTTCACACTCTTAAAAATATTCCCGGTTGCCTGTATCCAAAATCAACATTTAAAAATAGATGGATCTGTCCTTCACTAAAAACAACCCCACAAACATTTGTGCCATGCCAGTTTATTTCATTTCCAACACATATTCTTTTGTCAACAGCAGTAACTTCAAACGTTCTGTAAGAATTCACACAGACCTGCTAAACTGAAGTAAGCTCCTTCTCAGCTTTCCCTTTTTACTAAAGGCTGCATTTTTCATTTATTTGATTTTTTTTTTTGTGAATTACTATTTTTTTTATTATATATATAAAAAAAAAAAAAATTCACAAAATAATCACATGGATCCATTGGGGAAGATTTACTAACGCCTAATTCACACGAGTGCGGCCCGTATTTGCTCAGGCACAGCAGCCTATTCATTCAGCTTCCAGGTTTTAGTATCAAAGCCTCATTGAACAAGCTGAACTAAGAAGCTGATTGGCTGCCATGCACAGCTGCACCAGATTGCTCCAGTTTTAGTAAATCTTCCCCATTGCATCTTTCTTATGTTTATTGTATTTTTTTAAGTGTCCCTGTATATAAAAGTCAAGTCACAAAGTCTGTCATCTAAGTTTTCAAGTTTTCAAGTTTAAAGTATTTTATTTACATGTAAATAAAGTATTAATCCATCCCTTCCATTTTTTATGTATGCAGAAAGAAGAAATCTATTTGGAAATGAAATCACCTTAGGTTGTACACCCCTTGAGGGTTAGGGACTTATGTGAATGTAAAGCGCTTCGTAAATTGACGGCGCTATATAAGTACCTGAAATTAAAAAAAAAACAAAAAAAAAACTGTTAAAGAATATGTAAACCCAACATTTCCTATTCCTGATATGTGCCTGCTGTACCATGTACTTGTATGAGACAGTCTCCTATTCTCTTTGTATTGCTTCCTTTGTGTGAAATCCCTGGTGTTCCTGCCAGCCCCTCTGCTTTCCTATTAAAAACTGACCACACTAGGCATAGGAGCGCAGCCTGGTCAATTTCTAGCTGTGCTACTCTCCTCCAATGATCAAACTTGTACTGACAACTCCCCTCCCAGCCATTCACTGGGAAGATCAGTGCATTACTGTCCCCCACCAACTCTTGGAGCACCTTATGGATATGAGAACAGAAGGTATGTGATCACTTATATAAAAGGGGAAACAATGTATTTATAATTTTTTTTATATGTATAAACAAATGTTTTTTGTTTCATTTCTACTTTAGGCTCCGTTCACACCTATGCGTTTTTAGTGCTTTTTGCAGAAACACACTACAGTCCATTTAGCATGGTTTCCTATGGAACAGGAAAGGCCCAGGGACTTTTTTAAAAGCAAAAAGCAACGTTTTTGCTACAATAGAGTTCAATGCTGAAATGCATGGTAGTGCGTTTTTGCTGCATTCTTGCCGCGTTTTGCTTTTTTATTCTGCCCAGAAATAAATCAAATTTTACTTTAACAAAAAAAAAAAAGCTGAAGAAAACGCGGTAAAAACACGCCAAAGACGCATCAAAGACGCGTGTAGACAAATGCAAAACAAACTGCAAAAAGCACTGGAGAAAGCATCAAGCACAAAATGCATATATGTGAACCAAGCCTTAAACTGAATGGGTTGTTTCATAAGGTGAGGGTTTACATGTACTGTAATATAACTTACAGAATTTATTGACTTCTCCACAGTTAAACAAAAAAAAACCCCCAAAAAACAGTGCAAAGCTGTTGTGAATTTACAAAATATTGCCATTGGATTCTTTCCATCTTTGTGGGTAATACTTTAATAGAATAGGATTCTCTCAAAAAAGATGGCAAACTGTCCATAATGACAGATGCCAGGAGGATGCTAGAACTGGATGTCCAACACAAAGAATCCAGACTAATACATTTCAGATCACTAAGAGTTCTTAGCCATGGTGATGGTGAACTATCCATTTGGCGTTGGTAAAGATAGGTCCTTGTATCATGGACTCCATGTCCCATAATCTTGTATATCTGGTTTCCCTTTAAAATAACTACATTGACAGATGTGCTACTCAAAGCCTTTTCAACTGATTTGTTACAGCTCTGCTTTGTGGTCAAAATGGTAATTATAAAGAAACCATCAATATTTCTAGAATTAGTATTGATTCAGACTTGTCACTTTCCCTTTGCTTCGTATATTCGTGAAGCCTCTTATGCTGTGGCTACAGCTTTTATTGACATGATTTACCATAAATTTCCTAAAGACACTGCGTTTGGTGTATTATTTAGGGGCCTAATCAGTAAATGTCCCGCGTTTCCTTGGTGTAAGGCGTGCAACCCTGCAGGGTTAATTAAATGGCAGGGTCGTATTTAATACTGGTGCTACTTTGCACATTGTAATTGAACACAGGCAATGGTTAAAAATGTTCATCTCAGGTTCTAATGCAATCTTACCCTATCTCTCCTATTTTATTTTTTAATAACTGTATTTGAGAACTCTTCCAAAGGGTCACCTACCTTGTCCTTCTGCTCCAGATATGTATTCTAAAGGGTTACCTGCCATGTCTTTCTGCTCCAGATGTGTATTATAAAGAGTAACCCACATTGTTCTTCTGCTCCCAGTATGTATTGTAGAGGGTCACCTACCATGCCCTTCTGCTATCAGTATGTATTATAGAGGGTCACCTACCATGCCCTTCTGCTATCAGTATGTATTATAGAGGGTCACCTACCATGCCCTTCTGCTCCAGATAGGTGTTCTAAAGGGTCACCTACCATGTCCTGCTCCATATATGTATTCTAAAGGGTCACCTACCTTGTCCTTCTGCTCCAGATTTGTATTGTAAAGGGTCACCTACCATGTCCTTCTGCTCCAAATAAGTATTTTAAAGGGTCACATACCTTGTCCTTCTGCTCCAATTATGTATTATAAAAGGTCACCTACCATGTCCTGCTCCAAATATGTATTCTAAAGGGTCACCTGCCTTCTCTTTCTGCTCCAGATATGTATTATAAAGAGTAACCCACCTTGTCCTTCTGCTCCCAATATGTATTTTAAAGGGTCAACTACCTTGTCCTTCTGCTCCAGATATGTATTCTAAAGGGTCACTTACCATGTCCTGCTCCATATATGTATACTACAGGGTGACCTACCTTGTAATTCTGCTCCAGATATGTATTCTAAAGGGTCACCTACCTTGTTCTTCTACTCCAGATATGTATTCTAAAGGGTCACTTACCATGTCCTGCTCCATATATGTATTCAACAGGGTCACCTACCTTCTAATTCTGCTCCAGATATGTATTCTAAAGGGTCACCTACCTTGTCCTTCTACTCCAGATATGTATTCTAAAGGGTCACCTACCTTGTCCTTCTACTCCAGATATGTATTCTAAAGGGTTACCTACCTTGTCCTTCT
This sequence comes from Staurois parvus, assembly GCF_062004578.1. Lineage (NCBI taxonomy): Eukaryota > Metazoa > Chordata > Amphibia > Anura > Ranidae > Staurois > Staurois parvus. The sequence continues at coordinate 5,326,818 of NW_028317965.1, read as the reverse complement.
ACTCCAGATATGTATTCTAAAGGGTCACCTACCTTTTCCTTCTACTCCAGATATGTATTCTAAAGGGTCACCTACCGTGTCCTGCTCCAGATATGTTTATTGTAGCATTTCCACACTATACAGCTGTTGAGTGCAAAGTCTGGTCTATCCTGTCTCTTATCCATATAATACCCATATAGTACATTATTCAGAGCCATTGTTGACACTGGAAACTTCCTTCCAACAATTATATTGTTTACTGGCATTGCCACTTACTATGTTCAACCACTGTACCTGCTATTACATTTTTAATACTGTCTCTATCTGTTATCAGCTCTGGATTATAATTTATTTTAAGATGAGTTATATATTTTAATTAGCTGTTTTTCTCTTAACCACTTCAACCCCAAGCCTATTCTGATACTTCTGTACTACATGTAAAAATCAGCATTTTTTTGCTAGAAAATTACTTAGAACCCACCAGACTATATATACAGTATATTAACCAGAGGACCTAAGGACTATTATTATTACAGGTACTTATATAGCGCCAGCAATTTACGAAGTGCTTTCCACATATATATTATGCATTCACATTAGTCCCTTACCCTCAAAATAGCTTACAATCTAAGAATAAAATGGTGGATGTTGCAATTTTTTATGTCACACGGTATTTACGAAGCAGTTTTTCAAACACAATTTTTTTGGGAGAAAATACATTTTGATGAATTTTAATACACAGAAGCACAATAAAGTACTCAATTGTTTGGTAAAATATAAAAGATGATGTTACACTGAGTAAATAGACACTTAACATGTCAAGCTTTAAAATTGTGCATGATAGTGGAATGGTGACAAACTAAGGTACTTATCACTTTAAAGGTCTTTACAGGTTGCCAGGTTAGAGTTACACAGGAGGTCTGGGGAAAGAATTATTGCTCTCGCTCTGACGTTTACCATGATACCTCACATGTGAGGTGCGTGGGACCAATGTGTGCATTCGTCTTTGTGTGGAAGCATGGTGGGACGGGCGCTTTTAAATTTTTTGTTTCTTTTTTTAATTTTAATTACATGTTTTTATTTTTACACTACCTCTTTCTTTCTTTCTTTCTTTCTTTCTTTCTTTCTTTCTTTCTTTCTTTCTTTCCTTCCTTCCTTCCTTCCTTCCTTCCTTCCTTCCTTCCTTCCTTCCTTCTTTCTTTCTTTCTTTCCTTCTCTCTCTCTTTCTTTCTTTCTTTCTTTCTTTCTTTCTTTCTTTCTTTCTTTCTCTCTTTCTCTCTTTCTCTCTCTCTCTCTCTCTCTCTTTCTTTCTCTCTTTCTCTCTCTCTTTCTTTCTTTCTTTCTTTCTCTCTTTCTCTCTTTCTTTCTCTCTCTCTTTCTCTCTCTCTTTCTCTTTCTCTCTCTCTCTCTTTCTTTCTTTCTTTCTTTCTTTCTCTCTCTCTTTCTTTCTTTCTTTCTTTCTTTCTTTCTTTCTTTCTTTCTTTCTTTCTTTCTTTCTTTCTTTCTTTCTTTCTTTCTTTCTTTCTTTCTTTCTTTCTTTCTTTCTTTCTTTCTTTCTTTCCTTCCTTCCTTCCTTCCTTCCTTCCTTCCTTTCTTTCTTTCTTTCTTTTTTTCTTTCTTTCTCTCTCTCTCTTTCTTTCTTTCTTTCTTTCTTTCTTTCTTTCTTTCTTTCTTTCTTTCTTTCTTTCTTTCTTTCTCTTTCCCATTACAAGGGATGAACAACATCCTTTTTGATAGCATAGAAAGTGATAGGTTCTCTTCACTGAGACTTCTGGGGTCTATTACACCCCAGATCTCTCCTCTGCCCTTAAAAACATCTTATGAAACCAAGATTGGGTTTATCAGATGCTTTTACAAGCCAGTAAAGACTTATTTACATCCTGGCAAAACCAGAATTTAAGGAGACCTTATACTTTCCCTTTATTTCTTCCAGTGACAGATTGGACAAAAATTGCTATTTTGTTTAGTGAATCACTACTTACAGTTAGAGATGAGCGAATCGAACTAGGCGAACCGGAATTCGAGTCGAATTTCAGGAAATATTCGATTCGTGTCGAAACCGAAATTTTGCCTACTTCGGGTGCGCGAATCGAACATTTCCCGATCAGCCGGCAAAAGTGTCCCTGCAGTGAGCTCCGCTATTTCTGACAGTTCTCTGACAGAAGGAACACATGTTTAGCGGTTGAAACATTGTATCTATTAGTTTACATTTAGGATACAGATGTTTCAACCACTGTACATGTGAAGAAGTTGTGAGAGAACTGTCAGAAATAGAGGAACTCTGCACATACACTTTTTGCCGGCTTGGAATTATTCTTCTTTTCATCCTACTTCTTCTTCTTCTTCATCCTCAGAAGAAGAGGATGAGGATGAGGATGAAGAAGAAGAAGAAGAAGAAGAAGAAGAAGAAGAAGAAGTAGGATGAAAAGAAGAATAATTCCAAGCCGGCAAAAAGTGTATGTGCAGAGTTCCTCTATTTCTGACAGTTCTCTCACAGCTTCTTCACATGTACAGCGGTTGAAACATCTGTATCCTAAATGGAAACTAATAGATACAATTTGTATCTATTAGTTTCCATTTAGGATACAGATATTTCAACCGCTGTACATGTGAAGAAGCTGTGAGAGAACTGTCAGAAATAGAGGAACTCTGCACATACACTTTTTGCCGGCTTGGAATTATTCTTCTTTTCATTCTTCTTCTTCTTCCTCATCCTCATCCTCATCCTCTTCTTCTGAGGATGAGGATGAAGAAGAAGAAGAAGAAGAAGTAGGATGAAAAGAAGAATAATTCCAAGCCGGCAAAAAGTGTATGTGCAGAGTTCCTCTATTCTGCAGATACACTTAGAGGAGCTCTGCAGATACACTTAGAGGAGCTCTGCACATACACTTTTTGCCGGCTTGGAATTAATCTTATTTTCATCCTACTTCTTCTTCTTCTTCTTCTTCTTCTTCATCCTCATCCTCAGAAGAAGAAGAGGATGAGGATGAGGATGAAGAAGAAGAAGAAGAAGTAGGATGAAAATAAGAATAATTCCAAACCGGAAAAAAGTGTATGTGCAGAGCTCCTCTAAGTGTATCTGCAGAGCTCCTCTAAGTGTATCTGCAGAATAGAGGAACTCTGCACATACACTTTTTGCCGGAAACCGCTGTATGGAGTGAATGTCCCAGAACTGTCAGAAATAGACTATTTATGACAGTTCTGGGACATTCACTGCATACAGCTGTTTTAACCGCTGTATGGAGGGAATGTCATGGAACTGTCAGAAATAGACTATTAATGACAGTTCTGGGACTGTCCTTCAATGCAGCGGTTGAAACATTGTATGTATTTGTTTCCATAAATGGATCCATTTATGGAAACAAATACATACAATGTTTCAACCGCTGTATGGAAGGACAGTCCCACAACTGTCATTAATAGTCTATTTCTGACAGTTCCATGACATTCCCTCCATACAGCGGTTAAAACAGCTGTATGGAGTGAATGTCCCAGATCTATCAGAAATAGACTATTTATGACAGTTCTGGGACATTCACTGCATACAGCTGTTTTAACCGCTGTATGGAGGGAATGTCATGGAACTGTCAGAAATAGACTATTAATGACAGTTCTGGGACTGTCCTTCCATGCAGCGGTTGAAACATTGTATGTATTTGTTTCCATAAATGGATCCATTTATGGAAACAAATACATACAATGTTTCAACCGCTGTATGGAAGGACAGTCCCACAACTGTCATTAATAGTCTATTTCTGACAGTTCCCTGACATTCCATCCATACAGCGGTTAAAACAGCTGTATGGAGTGAATGTCCCAGATCTATCAGAAATAGACTATTTATGACAGTTCTGGGACATTCACTGCATACAGCTGTTTTAACCGCTGTATGGAGGGAATGTCATGGAACTGTCAGAAATAGACTATTAATGACAGTTGTGGGACTGTCCTTCCATACAGCGGTTGAAACATTGTATGTATTTGTTTCCATAAATGGATCCATTTATGGATCCAAAAACTCCTTCTTCTCATCCTTCTCCTTCTCCTTCTCCTTCCTCATCTCCAAGGGCATTTAAATTAAAGGTACAGTGTTCTGCACTAATTTAAAGGCTCTCTGAAGCCTAGAAACCCTTTAAATAAGTCATCTTCGTAGCGGAGAAATTCGCATCGAATCGAATTTCACACTGGAATTCGCCGAATCAGCCGAATCGAATTTTTCATTTCTTCGCTCATCTCTACTTACAGTATATAAGCGCTCTTTTCTTGGTCAAGAATAAAAGGACCTTAGAATATATTATGAGAATATAAATTGTATTTTTGTTATAGTGCTGCCTTCTAAGTATGTTATCACAAATTCTACTCTTTAGATCTTGCCAGGCTAGTACCTAGTTTGTAACTAATTGTAATGACTCTACCTTGTCTTACGACATTACCATAGACTAAGATTTCCAGCCGCTAATCCTATAAAAACACATTGACATTGTCAAACAGAATCTGTACAGTAAAAAAAAAAATACTATTATTACAATAAAACAAAAAAAATGGACTCACCAGCTAATACAATTAACAAGGACGCTGCAAAATATATTTACGCTCTATCCTTCTGGATGCTATAAATCACACAGCAGAAAATGCCATTATATGTAAATTATTTTTTTTTCCTTCTTGTAGCGGAAAGCAGTGGCAGCTGGAAAAGATGTAAATAATTTCCCTTGGTAGTTAAGGTTAACTCAAGGATTAGAATGGACACATGTTCATGGGTTTTCTAAGACAGACGAGAACTAAACATGCTGAAAAAAAAAAGAGTTTTATGTACAAACACCAAAAAGGGATGTCTGTATTCCTTGAATCAATACTAATATGTGGTGGGATGGCAGAATATGACCTAAAATGTGTAGACTTTATTTAATTAGGATGGCTGTAATATACTACATTCCTCTGAAGAAGCCAAAATGCCTGTTTGAAATGGATATCCAATGGTTTTTGGTCAGGAGATCACAAGATGCAGGGGCGGACTGACCATTTAGGCACTCGGGCACCGCCCGAGGACCCGGGGTCAGTAGGGGGCCCCATGAGATGCCCCTGGTACCTTTCATAGGCTTTTTTGGGTGTGGTTTGAGTGTGGGCGAGGACACAGGGGCTCCATGAGTTCCTATTGCCCGGGGGCCCCATGAGTTGTCAGTCCACCCCTGACAAGATGTCAACATTTCACCATGCCAATCCTGCAGAATCACAGAGACACATTTAGGCCCCTTTCATACGGGCGTTCTGTTTTTTTTTTCAGTTCAGTCATGTTTTTTCCAAGAAAAACCGGATCAGTCCACATCAGTTTTTCATCTATTTACTTTTTCATCAGTTCACATCAACGTCCATCTGTTTTCCATCAGTTTACATCCATTTTTCATCTGTTTACATCTGTTTTTTGTCTGTTTACATCTGTTTTTGTCCGTTTACATCTGTTTTTTTGTCTGTTTCGACTTTTTTTTAACGGAAGAAACATAGGGTTTTCTTCCGTTCCAAAAAATGGATGTTAATGGATGCAGACATTAACCTCCTTAGCGGTATTCCCGAGTGTAACTCGGGGTAGAGTTTCAGTACCAAAAGCGGTAACCCCGAGCTACACTCGGGCTTACCATGCGGCGCTGCATAGGGAGTCCCTGCAGTGCTTACCTTGCAGCGTCCCCGGCCATCTCCTCTGGCTGATGCCGGCATCTGGCTTCCGTGTTCCGGTCCTTGTGACGTCGGGACGTACGGGCTCCGGAACCGGCGGCAAATTTGAAATTTTTAAAAAAATGTCATTTTTTTAAAAATGATTATTACATAGCAAAACATTGCTGTTTCAAAACATTTCACATACATTTTGTCCCGAGTTCTTTGTCCTGCGCCCTGCCTGCATTTTGACTGTTCTTTCTGCCTGGAAACTTAGAAAAGTCCATGGCGTCCAAAAAGCGTCCCTTTATGTCAAAAGCGGTTTTAGATCGGCTAGAGAACAGCGATAGTAAATCAGAACCACTTGCAGAATTGAGTGATAATGATTCGTGGGGAAATTCCTCATCAGACACTGAAAACGATTCTGCGACTTTGCTCAGTGATGTCCGAACTTGGCACTCTATTTCAAATTTAAGTGTTTTTGGTTTGATTATATTATTTAATTAAATTTATAATTATTATGTTATTATTTTTTATGATTATTTATTAAATTATAATTTATGATTTTGTGTTTCAAGTTTTATCATATCCGGAATGTTTACTAGACTCTTGTTCGGACAGATTTCAGTGAGTTATTCCTAAATTACAGCCTACCATAAAAAAACTACATATTTCCATGCAAAAAAATGGTACCGCTTACAGCACCAAAAATCTGAAATAATCATACCGCCAGGGAGGTTAACGGATGCAAACAGATGATCATCTGTTTACATCCGCTAGTCCATAGAAATACATGGGGGTCCATTTTTCATCCATAAACAGACAGATGAAAAATGAACACCAGATTCCAGAAAAGTAGGCGCATAGGAGATGGATCCTAAAGTGCCACCTGCTGGCTGGATAAAACAATCCATAGGAGTTGATTTACTAAAACTGGAGAGTGTAAATCTGGTGAAGCTCTGCATAGAAACCAATCAGCTTCCAGGTTTTATTGTGAAATTGAATTGAACAAGCTGAAGTTGGGAGCTGATTGGCTACCATGTAGAGCTGCACCAGATTTTGTACTGTCTAGTTTTAGTAAATCAACCCCATAATATTCATATTATGTTCATTTTATATATCATTGACCATGGCCGCAATACATAAAGAAATAAATTATGTAAACAAACTGCTATATGTTCCCATTTAAAGCAAGTTAAATCGTATATCAAGGGTTACATTTTTGTAGTGCCTAATTTCTTGTCATCTTTTATTACATAAAACTAAGATGTAATTGGGAGGGATTAAACATTTTCCATGTCCTTATTCTGTGGCTACAAGGCCCCACCACATGCTAGTTCTCAGGTTTTTTTTTTAATGTTACAATTATTTTTATTGGTTTTCAGAAGAGAGTAATGACAAATACACCCATGAAGGAGCTAAACGTCTGGTAAAAATAGCAAGCAGTGAGTGTATTTAGGGCCTAAGGTAATGCATTATATAGGGCCTTTTTCATGGGCTTCAGATTATGGGTCCTTAGCCTAGACCAAGGATCTCCAAACTTTCTAAATAAAGGGCCAGATTACTGACCTTCAGACTTTATGGGGGTTGGACTGTGCTCAGTGAGAGTAAACAATTCCCCATCTTTGGTATTAGGGGGAGAAATAGTTGATGCCAGTGGTATGAATAGTGGCCCATTGTTGGTGTCAGTGGCAGCAATAGTGCCCCATTGTTGGTGTCAGTGGAAGGAATAGTGGCCCATGGTTGGTGACAGTGGCAGGAATAGTGCCCCATTGTTGGTGTCAGTGGAAGGAATAGTGTCCCATCATTGGTGTCAGTGGCAGCAATAGTGCCCCATTGTTGGTGTCAGTGGAAGGAATAGTGTCCCATGGTTGGAGACAGTGGCAGGAATAATGCCTCAAGGGCCAGATAAAGATAAGCAAAGGGCTATATCTGGCTGCAGTTTGGAGACCACTGGCCTAAACCATTGTTTGGGCCCATAGGTGCTGAAAGAGGAAAACAAGGAGATAATGAAAGCTATGGCGAGAACTGATGTAATAAAGGAGCCGTAGAAACCCTAGAGGAAGTGAAGGCTCAAGAAAGGAAAGCAAAGGGTCAGAGTAGAGATGAGGGGTCAGTAAGGGGATGAGTTATGGAAGAGGGATATGTATGAACATTTTCCTTCTCAGACTTAGGTCCAGTGGCCCAATGGGTAGGCTATAAGTAACAGAAGCTTGAAGAGTTCAGAGAGGGAAGAGCGTAAGTAAGTCATGGTTCCCATATTTTCAGAACTTTAGATCGTTAATAATTAAGGATACTGTATTGTTTCTCATTAATGAACATCGTCCAGATTTTTATTTCTAATTATGTAATATACAGTAAATGTTTTAATATACAGTACGTACTGTTTTGGACTCGGTCACTTACAGACCATTTACCGTGATCTACCAGTGAGCCAAATTAATATAGAATTACGTGCACGTGGAAGTAAGACACTGACACTTCGCAGTTTTCCAACTTCCTAAAATTCTGTTTTATTGAGGAACTAACAGTATCATTTATAGGGCTTATGATGCAGGCAAAGCATATACATTGATTGGGTGAAAAGTCCACTGGGTTTCTGCGTATTCTTCCATCCGCGTTTATATCTTCCAATCATTTTCCCCAAAAAGACTCATTCCCTTTTATGGGGGTTGTTTACATTAAAAGATACTTTTCTCCTAATGAGTCACCTAGGGTGAGACTCCGGATGAAGGCGCCATCTTAATTATCATCATTGTTCTGTCAACCTATATCTGATTGTTTACTTAAGAGAGTAAGGAATTTTAAAGAGCAAGAAGCAGAAAGTAGCAAGACTATAAAATTGTCATTTTACTGATCATCTAATAGAACGTGGACTGTCTATCACAATCACTACAGTACTGTATATGTGTATTAAAATGTGTTTTTAGAGGGGCGTTGGTATAAATGGAAAAGGGGTCTTTAGTTCCACCATATTCCTACATCATTTTGTGCACTTGTGATGCAAAAAAGCTTAGAGTTCATCCACTCTGGTACATTGTTTTCTTGAATGGCCCACTTGAAGTACCTGTCCTATGATGAAGGCCATACAGAGTAGTATCAATCCCAAACATTGACAGCCCTTTAATTGTGGTGATGCTAACCAAAATGCCTGATGTTTTTGGACGGGTACTATTTATGGAAAGAGAAGGCATACATACATAAAAATAAAATATAAAAAAAAACAAAAGCAAGAAACCAATCCAACGCAAACCTCAAACTCAGCAGATTAAAGGTTTACACACTGAACACACGGTGCCATTTTCTATTAATTTAAGCTGTAAAGCTAAAAGAGCATTCCTCAGCAGCATTTCTTTTAATTACCTGTTATGCTTAGCTGAACGCGACTGACAGTGGTATACCAGTAACATTGAGAATTGTCCTCTCTAAGCCAATACATGTTGGGAAACAAAGTTATGACTCAAGTCTCACTGGAGACTCACTGAGGTGAAGATGGGATACAAAAGCTCTATCAACACCCTCACAGCTACATATCAATTAACACAGGGACTGTGTTCAATGTTTATTGAATCTAACCTTTAACCTCCCTAGCGGTATGATTATTTCAGATTTTTGGTGCTGAAAGCGGTACCATTTTTTTGCATGGAAATGTGTATTTTTTTTTTATTGTAGGCCTGTAATTTAGGAATAACTCACTGAAATCTGTCCGAACAAGAGTCTAGTAAACATTCCGGGTATGATAAAACTTGAAACACGAAATCATAAATTATAATTTATATTCAAATAATTTTTATTGAACAATTTTAACATACAGAACCAAGACAAAAGAGAGAAAAAAAAAAAATATATATATAGGAACATTTGCGTAGGAGTGAGAAGGTTCACATTTGAGAGGGAGACTGTATAAAGGAGAAGAGTAGGAGTGTAAACGCCCCACCATTTGGCTGGGGGAACAAAAGGTTTTTATGATATGTACATGAGAGGTATGCTCGATGTCTCGTGAACCTTGCTGGAGGTTGGTGAAGTGTAAGTAGGGGAGGGTTATGGGGGGGGGTAGGGAAGGGAAGAAGGCACCAGGTCAGCAGGGATACAGCATTTACAGCATCTTGCAGAGGTATATATTAGTAATCAGTTTATTGAGCAGTTGGGATTTTTTAACCATCGAGTCCATTGGACTGTGAACTTATGGTAAGAGGAATTATGAAGGGCTATTCTCCTCTCCATTTCACATTGGGTGTTAAGGTCAGATAAAAGGCTAGCAATAGAAGGGGTGGTGATGGATCGCCAATGTTTGGTTATATTGGTTTTTGCAGCTGCTAACGTGTATAATAATCGTACGTGAGTTCGTAGGGTATTTATCTATGCCTATGTGTAGGAGAGCTAGGGCGGGATTTGGGGTTATTGGTGTTCCTGTAATTGAGGACATTATTTGGAAGACCTTGTTCCAATAAGATTTGAGGGACTTACATGTCCAGAGTATGTGAAGGAGCGAACCGGTTTCCCCACAGTGTCTCCAGCAATTTTGCGAGTGTTGCGGGTAGTATAAGGACAATTTAGCAGGGGTTAGATAGCATTGGTGAAGAATTTTCAAGAATGTTTCCCAATGGGAGGAACATTTCGAGGCTTTGAAAGTGATGGTGAATGTTTTTTCCCAGGCATGTGGAGTAATTGGTTGGAGAAGATTTTTTTCCCAGTTGATTAAAGATGAAGTATACATGGGAAATTGTGTTAGGGTTATGAGTGAGTAGAAAGTTGAGATTCCTTTCTTTGGGTAGGTTGATCTATGGAAGAAGTGGTGTGCAGTTGCAGGGATTTCCAATTTGAGTGGTATAGTTGTATTGTGAAGTAAATGGGCTATGCGCATGTAGGTGAATTGGTCAGTATCAGGAAGGTGGAATTTCTTTTGAATAGTGTAAAAGGAGTCCAGTTTGCCTGTGGTGTAAATATCCTGGATATGGAGTATGCCAAGATTTTCCCATTTTGTTAGGTTCAAGTGAGGGATCATAAAGCACAGCGATGAGATTGGTATTGGGATTTGTAAATTGTCTTTATGAAGTTTATTGTAGGTTACGAAGTCATGCCAGGCAGTTAAGGAGGCTTGTATGCAGGGATGTTTATGTAGAGATATAGTTTGAGCCGTTCGGGGTATGTATAACACATCTGTTATAGTATGAGGTAGGTACAAGGAGGATTCCATATTAGTCCAAATTTTTTCCTTGGTGGGGTGCCCCCAGAAGAAGAGTTGGTCTAATAGGACGGCTTGGTAGTATGATCTTAGGTGCGGAAGACCAGCTCCGCCTCTGGAGGGTGGACGTATTAGGAGGTTTGTAGTACATCTGGGCTTTTTCGAGTTCCATAAAAATTTGTTCAGTATTGCTTGAAGTTTAGTAAAAAAGGTGTGAGGGGCTGGGATAGGGAGTGTACGAAAAACGTAGAGTATTTTGGGTAGTATGCACATTTTTATAGTTGCTGTTCTGCCTAGTGATGACAAAGTAGTTGTGCGTAGGCTTTTGAGTTCCCGTGGAATAGTTTCGAGTAAAGGTTTGAAATTAGCCGCGTAAAGTTGATTAGTAGTAGCGGTAAGTTTAATTCCTAAATAGGGGATGCTGTATTTTTCCCAAGTAAAAGGGAAATGTTTAGAGAGAAGGCTTTGGGTTACAGCGGGTGTATACAGGTTTAATATTGACGATTTGGGTTCGTTAAGTTTGTAGTATGAGACCGCTGCATAGTTGTGGATGTGCGCACGTATCGCTTGAAGTGACTTATATGGATTAGTAATCATTAGAATAATGTCATCCGCAAAGAGACTAATTTTGTGTTCATTTTTAAGAAATTTAATTCCCGTAAATTTGGGGTCATTTCTGAGGTTCGTTGCTAGTGGTTCAATAAGTAAGGCGAAGATTATGGGGGATAGAGGGCAACCCTGTCTGGTTCCGTTGGATATAAAGAAGGGTTGTGAGAGTGTACCGTTGGTTAGTACTCTGGCAGAAGGGTTGGAGTAGAGAGATAGAATCGCAGAGAGCATCCAGTCTGTTATGCCAAATTTTTGGAGTGTAAGGGTCATAAATTGCCAATGAATTCGGTCAAATGCTTTTTCCGCATCTAGTGATAGGAGAAGGGAAGGTTGAGCGCCAGATTCAAGATGATGTAACAGTGATACAATTCGTCTGGTAGCGTCGGGAGCTTGTCTACCAGGTATAAATAACACTTGGTCTGGGTGGATTAGTGTGGGCAAATATGGGAGCAATCTTTGGGCAATTATTTTGGCGTATATTTTTATATCCGTGTTAAGCAGCGAGATTGGTCTGTAATTCTGGGCCAATTGGGGGTCTTTGCCTGGTTTCGGGATAGTGGTGATTATCGACTGTAGCATATCAGGGGGGAATTTCCCATTAGAAGCAACATGATTGTACAGGGCAGTTAGGTGTAACTTAAGATTGGGTGCGAATGTTTTGTAGAATTCGTTGGTGAAGCCATCGTTCCCTGGTGATTTGTTTAAAGGTAGGGCGTTTATGCTTTTTTCAATTTCCATGGATGAGATCGGCATGGAAAGAGATTTGAGTTGAGATTGAGTGATGCAGGGGAGGTTGGTGGTGTGTAGGAATTGTTCAATGGAAAGAGCTGTTGGTTGAGTCGTATTTGGGTCGTCTTTTATGTTATAGAGATTTTGGTAATAAGACGCGAAAGCGTTTGCTATATCCTGCGGGTTTGTGAGGGGAGAGTGTGTGGTAGGATGTTGAATTGTGGCAATTTTAGTTTTAAGTCTCTTTTGTTTGATGGTTTTAGCAAGAAGTGAATTCGCTTTATTGCCTAATGCATAGAATTTGGCCTTCGTTTTTTGGAGATTAGTGTCATAAGCATGGAGTAGAATAGAACGTAGTTTATTTCTGTCTATGTTTATAGCTGCGGATGTGGAGGGATTTGGATTCCGTTTATTAATCTCTTCTTTTAAGTGTATGGAAGTCAAAAGTTGGTCAATTTTCTGGGATCGCTGTCTATTAATACGGGAGTTTAGTTGTATGAGGATACCTCTCATGTAGGCCTTGTATGCCTGTCAAAGTGTAGTAACAGAAATATCAGGAGTGGCATTAGTAGTGAAAAAAAGATTGTGAGCTTCTAGGATATGCTTCTGATTTTCAGGAGTTTTCAAGATTGAGGAATTAAGTCTCCAAATGGGCGGGATCGCTGAACGTCGGTCATCGTCCAAGGATATGTTAATTGGAGCGTGGTCTGACCAGGTTATGGTTCCAATGTTGGATGAAGTCACTTGTTGTAATGTCCATTTGTCGGTGACGAACATGTCTATTCTTGAATATGAGAGGTGAGGAGGGGAATAGTAGGTGTAGTCCCTCTCGGTACCGTGTTGGCATCTCCATATGTCGTATAAATCGTGGTTATGCAGAAACTGGTTAAAGTTAAGCTTAGTGGGTTTTTTGTTGGAAGACGAATCTACGGATGGGTTGCCCATGATGTTGAAATCTCCTCCAATGATGAGTCTGCCTTGTTTAAGGTGATCGATTGTTTTGTGGAGCTTGCGATAAAATTGCATCTGTTTGCTATTCGGGCCATACACATTCACGAGGGTATGGGTTATGTCGTTTATCTGGCAAACCAGGATAAAGTAACGTCCTTGTGGATCCGCTGTTGTTGAAATAGTGCTGAAAGATAGAGAGTCATTAATGGCTGTTATGACTCCATTCTTTTTCTTGGAGTTGGACGCTATAAATAATTGGGAGAAGTGGTGGAGATGTAGTTTGGGTGTCTTTTCTGTGGCAAAGTGGGTTTCTTGTATAAACAGTATGTCGGCTTGGGATTTCTGGGCTTCTTTGGAGAGCAGCGATCTCTTAAAGGGAGAGTTTAGGCCTCTGACATTAAGAGACGTAATATTAATCATTGTTATGGGTTTTCCCGAGATATATAATTGGTAGGATTGTTGTTTGAGAGAATTGGGACTCAGAAGTCTCTTGGAGAAGAAAGGTATTAGGGTGCTTGTAGTATAGATTAGGCTCGATTGGGGGTGTAGGATGGGTATTCCTTGTTGACTCGGGATCTTTTCCATCTTTTGGGTTACATGTAGATAGCTGATGGTGCCGTAGTAAGGGGGAGATAGGGACATAAAGGACAGTAAAAACACACTTGCAAAAAACGCAAGTAAGCCAAGTAGCTAACAGTGCTACTGCAGGAGTGGGGGGTTTAACCGGGCTTTGACCACCTAAGGGGTCACGCCAACTGTAATCACGTAGGGTGAACTTCATCAGGTCTAGGCCGATCGCCAGAAAGTTGTTTGTTGAGAGGTGGCCTCTGGGGGAAGGCCTGGGTGTACCCGGACAAGAGGTGAGCCGTGTTATCAATTATGATGCCTCCATATGATGGGCGGAATTAGATGTAGTATCCTGTATATCCGCAGGGATGATGTTCCAGGCTCTGAGCAGGTCCAGGCCTGCTTCCAGGGTTTTAATAGTGAGGATTCTGCCTTGTCGTCGTACTATTAATTTCGTGGGGAAGCCCCATTGGTAGGCAATGCCATGGTTTCTTAAGGCCTTGGTAATAGATACCATTTTTTTCCTGTTAAGGAGCGTGGCTTTGGATAAATCCGCATACAAGCGGAGGTTTGCGTGTGATGGCGGGAGTGGTGGCGGGTTCCTAGCCGCCATCATGATTTTCTCTTTAACGTGATAGAAATGTATGCGGGTCAGTACATCTCTTGGGATAGAAGCCGATAGAAAGGAGGGTTTAGATCGATGGGCACGATCGATCGCCAGCTCTAGATCCGAAAGTGATGGAAGAAGGAGTTTGAAGTATTGTTGTAGGTAGGGTAGGAGTGACTCATTTGTAACTGATTCAGGGATCCCTCTGAGTTTAATGTTGTTACGACGCGATCGATCTTCTAAGTCGGCCAGTTTTAAGTTGATTTGTTCAATGTCAGATGTATGATCCGCATGAGCATCAATCAAATCATTATGTGCCGATATTATGTCTCTCATGTTTCTCTCAATGTGGTGTATTCTGCGTTCTTGTAATTGTACCACGCTAGAAATTTGGTTTAGGGAAGTGAGGATATCGTTATGCAGAGATTGACGCAACGCTGTGAGCATGCTTTTCATAGATGTTTCTGTTAGTGGCTGGTCACCTGCGGGAAATGCCTCTATATCTGGTAGGGCTGCAGGGGGTGGTTGAGGTGAGATGTTTAAGGCCTGGTATGAGAAGTCAGGGTCCTGGTCAAGTCGCGGCCGGGATTTGGCTGGGCTACTGGTTGTGGGGGACAGTGGGGGTGACAACTCACCAGGGTCCCCCGGGTACAACGAATGCTGCAGCCTCGGATCCATTTGCTGGGCCCTGTAGTCCTCCTCGTGGCCGCTGCTGTCTCCCTGTGTAGTGCTGCTGCGGGCGCCATCTTGGATTCCCGGCATGACGGCCGGGAAGAATTTTGTGAGTTTCCCCGGCTGCTCCGGGGTTTTTCTCCGGCGGGGCATGGCTGTGGAGGTGCGGGCAGAGGTCGGGTGTGCAGGTAGGGTATTGTTTACCCCCAGAGTCGGTGTGAGCCGTGTTACCGCTGGCGGATGGACGGAGCAGTACCTAGTACACGTCCATCAAGGTGCCGGCCGCCATAAATTATAATTTAATAAATAATCATAAAAAATAATAATATAATAATAATAAATTTAATTCAATAATATAATCAAACCAAAAACACTGAAATTTGAAATATAGCGCCAAGTTCGCACATCGCTGAGCAAAGTCGCAGAATCGTTTTCAGTGTCTGATGACGAATTTCCCCCACGAATCATTATCACTCAATTCTGCAAGTGGTTCTGATTTACTATCGCTGTTCTCTAGCCGGTCTAAAACCGCTTTTGACATAAAGGGACGCTTTTTGGACGCCATGGACTTTTCTAAGTTTCCAGGCAGAAAGAACAGTCAAAATGCAGGCAGGGCGCAGGACAAAGAACTCGGGACAAAATGTATGTGAAATGTTTTGAAACAGCAATGTTTTGCTATGTAATAATCATTTTTCAAAAAATAAAATTTTTTAAAAAATTTAAAATTTGCCGCCGATTCCGGCGCCCGTACGTCCCGACGTCACAGGGACCGGAAAACACAGAAGCCGGATGCCGGCATCGGCCGGAGGAGATGGCCAGGAACGCTGCAGGGGACGCATCGCGGGAGCGAAGGACAAGGTAAGTGCTGCAGGGAATCCCTGAGCAACGCTGTATGGTAAGCCCGAGTGTAGCTCGGGGTTACCGCTTTTGGTATGAAACTTTACCCCGAGCTACACTCAGGAATACCGCCAGGGAGGCTTTTCTTGTAACTCATAACCTAGCATTGTAATTCTTATCAGAAGTCCTCAAGGGCCACTTAAACATCCAGATTGACCATCTATAGCCAATATTTTTAGCTTAGCTGTCTCGGTAATTCTTCGCAATCTTCAGTGAAAAGGCAACAATAAGCCATTATATAATTTCACCAATTACTCCAGATTATACATGTGTAGTCTGGTAAATGTGTCTGAATAATTTTAAAATAAATGCATTACTTGAAGTCATATTGGTTAGTTTCCCATCCTAAAGTGGATGTAAAGCTTAATTTTTTTTTCTTAAAATAATAAACATGTTATACTTACCTCAGAAGAGGAGGTCTGGGGCTGCTCTGTGCAAAACAATTGCACAGAGCAGCCCCAGACCTCTTCTTCTGAGGTCCAACGCTGGTGTTGTAGGCTCTTCCTCTTCTGCATGCACCGGGGAGAAAACTACTGGAGATGGGCATTCATAACGCTGCTCCAAACTACATCACCGACCTGATACCCAAATACCACCCAACTCGTACTCTTCGCTCCTCACAAGACCTCCTACTTTCTAGTTCCCTGGTCTCCTCCTCCCACGTCCGACTGCAGGACTTCTCCAGGTCTTCCCCCATCCTCTGGAACTCACTACCCTAATCCATCAGACTGTCACCTACCCTCCTCACCTTTAGGCGCACCCTGAAAACCCATCTCTTCAGGGAAGCCTAGCCCACCCTCACTTAACATCCGATCTCCTCCACTCCTCCTACCACTCCATCCCCCACAGCCACTTCCTCCTGTACCACTATCCCCTCCCTCCTAGATTGTAAGCTCGAAAGAGCAGGGCCCTCGAACCCCTCGTGTATTGTTTTGTTACTGTCTTGTCTCATGTTCTGTTCCCCACTATAATGTACAGCGCTGAGCAAACCTTTTGGCGCTATATAAATACTGTATAATAATAATAATAATAGTGATGGATCAAGATGGGGCTCAAGTAAGTATTTAAGGGGGGAGCTGGGGGAGCAGCTATTGAAAGTTTTTTTTTACCTTTATACAGAGAATGCATTAGGTTAAAAATCTGTTTGCCTTTATAACCACTTTAAGGTCTAACCAATCAAGCAGACACCTAAAAATATGTGTCTGCACCTATAGGTGCCAATTTTCAATCCCTAATGACAATTTCATTACTACAGTGTCATTCAAAGCTTACTTTTAGGTATAAATGCATTTTGTAAACTCCTCTGGCAGAAAGAGTGACACTGTGAGTTCCTGAAATGAAGCTCAGCTCTCTATCCTGGGGATTCTGAGCTGCACTGTTTGCGTCTATAGACAAAGACAGCAGACTCAGTCTCGCCCCCATTTCCTCATCACAGGACTTGACTGACAGCAGTCAGAGCCAATGGCCTCAGCAAAGCCTTTCAGAGTGGGGAGAGCTACTATATATGGGCACAGCACCAGATTGAGTGAGGATCCAGGTAAGTATGAGAAGGGGGGGGGGGTTAGGGGCATACTGCTACCTGTTTTGGCTTTAGAACCACTTTTGGTAAACATTATTTCCCAGCCCCCTCCTTAAAGCATAGCTAAAATCCACTTTTAATTTTTTTTCAAATGGGCCCCCAGAAGCTTCATACCATAAGCTAGTATGCACTGTGCTTCTACATTCTCCCATCACAGGTGCTTCCTTGTTCTCCTGGTCCTCCTTCTTGGTTTGTTTGACCACTAGAATCGCTTGGCCATGATGACGTCACTCCTGTGCATGCACACGGAAGTCACTATATCCCAGCACAGAGGAGGCACTATAATTGTACACTGAGCTGTGCATGCGCAGCTCATTGTTTTGTACTGCTGACAGACAGGGAGAAGCATTTATGCCACAAGAGACCACTGGGGTCTCTTGTGTCATAAAAACCCTGCCTGTCAGTGTTTTTCCTGTTTTTGGAGCTTGATTTCAATTTAACATTACATAGCAAGGGAAAACTTCAGTTTTGAACTTTGAGCAGCTATTTGAATTTTCTACGTTATGCTATGTGACATGTATAAAATAGATCAAACCAATGAAAATAGTATTGCATGAGTGATCAGCATGTGAATAGACTGCTGCAGGACAGACAGAATGGGCATGTCAGGCTACAGTAGACTTTAACAAAATGGCATGCACGCCTGGCAGTACTAGGGTCGTTGGTTTGAATCCCAGCCACGGCACCTCCTGCCTGGAATTTGCATGTTCTCCCTGTGCCTGCGTGGGTTTCCTTCGGGTACTCTTGTTTCCTCCCAGACTCCAAAGACATGCTGGTAGGTTAATTGGATCCTGTCTAAATTGGCCCTTGAATATGAATGTGAGTTAGGGACCTTAGATTGTATGCCCTTTGAGGGTTAGGGACTGATGTGAATGTACAATATACATGTAAAGAGCTAAGTAAATTGACGGCACTATATAAGTACCTGAAATAAATAAATAATGCACACAGACACTCGTTTTACCCTTTTCAGGGTTTATTCATGGATTGGATGAAATATGTCTGAGGAGTTCTTTACAGGTGGAGAACAGGAGCTGAAGCCATCCTTTACCCATCTCCAGGGGCGGACTGACCATTTGGAAACTCGGGCACTGCCTGAGGGCCCTGGGTCAGTAGGGGACCCCATGAGATGCCCCTGGTACCTTTGTCATAGGCTTTTTTGAGTTTGGGCAAGGACACAGGGGCCCCATGATCCCCATTGCCCGGGGGCCCCATGAGTTGTCAGTCCGCTCCTGCCCATCTCATTACATTTTTTACAACAGGGAGTCGGTGTCTGTGTGCAGACGGACACCATTTTGTTGATGTATAAAGTAGATGTTATCCCAATTTGGCTACAAAAGTGGAAATACACTTTAAGGATTAGGCAAGGACACAGAAATTTTCTACGTGGCATAAATCTCCTTAATGTGAATCTATTTTGTCATTTCCATTTATTTGTCCTTTTCCTGTGTTCATCTAGAGAGATGCATACTCAACAAAAAAATAATTGCACCTGTAAAAAAAAAATCATTAGCGCTACATGTCATTAGCTGCGCTAAAAAAAGGAAAAATATGCAAACGTCGTAAAAACCAGAGTGTCTTTTGAGCGGTACTGTATATGAAAAATGACCAATAATAATTTATGACTTGCTGCAGTCAAGCCTGTATATAAATAAAATCTGTCTCAATGTAATATAGGTTCTAAAAATAATCAGATGTGCGGGGCCGCATTCGAAATTACGTTTTTTACTGGCACCCTTCAAAAAAAGTGCCGCCCGCTTTCCCAAAGCGAATCCGATTTTTAATCACTTCTGAAAATGCAATTAATTTTTAGTGAGAAGAGAGATGTTGAACTTTGCAATCTGCTATTGCGTAGTAGTGAGTAGACGGGAGGTTCACACCAGGATTTATGCTAAATATTGTTTACTTGCTTCTTTGCCAGTAGAATAATTTCTCTGTCAAATTTCATGTTTACCAGATGTAAGGGACGTGAACCGAAACCAAGAGCTGACATGCTAAGCCTCTCACATGAGATGAAAGAGCAGCCTTTGTCAGTGTGTCTTTCATAAATTAACTTAGTGCTTCCAGATAGGTCTGTCAGTGGCCGGGTAATCTAGGTGTGTTTTATGCAGACAAGTGATGGTAATTGAGAACCGTGTAAAAAAAAAAAACAGCCTGACTGGTGGACAGCTGAATATCCATCATGCTGTTTAGCTGCCAGGACCTCTCCTGAATATAAGGTGCTCCTTTGAATAATTAACAACTGCAAGCAATCAGTTGGAGTTTGAAGACTTTAAAGAATTGCATTGATTCTTTTCTACAAAGGTATTGACGCTAACAGGGGCGGACTGACCATTTGGAAACTCAGGCACTGCCCGAGGGCCTGGGGTCAGTAGGGGGCCCCATGAGATGCCCCTGGTACCTTTTTCATAGGCTTTTTTGAGTTTGGACAAGGACACAGGGGCCCCATGATCCCCTATTGCCCGGGGGCCCCATGAGCTGTCAGTCCGCCCCTGGACGCTAACCGTTTGCGTTTTCCTGTTTTATATAATATGAGTTGGACTCTCTCTCTCTCTCTATATATATATATATATATATATATATATAACCTGCTGACCTCCTCCACTCTTCCTACCACTCCATCCCCCACAGCTATCTCCTCCTGTGCCACCATCCCCTCCCTCCTAGATTGTAAGCTCAAAAGAGCAGGGCCCTCGATCCCCTCATGTTTTGCATTGTATTGGTATTGTTCTGTCACATGTTCTGTCCCCCTTTGTAATGTACAGCGCTGAGCGAACTATTGGCGCTTTAGAAATACTGTATAATAATAATATAATAATATACACTATAATACCAAAAGTATCGGGACACCCCTCCAAATCTTTGGATTCAGGTGTTCCAATCACCTCCATGGACACAGGTGTATAAAATCAAGCACCTAGGCATGCAGACTGCTTCTACAAACATTTGTGAAAGAATGGGTCGCTCTCAGGAGCTCAGTGACTCCAAGCGTGGTCCCGTGATAGGTTGCCACCTGTGCAATAAGTCCATCCGTGACATTTCCTGGCTACTAAATATTCCACGCTCAACTGTTAGTGGGATTATAACAAAGTGGAAGCAACTGGGAACAACAGCCACTCAGCCACCAAGTGGTAGGCCACGTAAAATGACAGAGCGGGGTCAGCGCATGGTGAAGTGCACAGTGCGCAGAAATCACCAACTGTCTGCAGAATCAATAGCTAAAGACCTCCAAACTTGGTGTGGCCTTCAGATGAGCCCAACAACAGTGCGTAGAGAGCTTCATGGAATGGGTTTCCATGGCCGAGCAGCTGCATCCAAGCCTTACATCAGCAAGTGCAATGCGAAGTGATGGGGCCAGTGATGGGACACTATTCCTCCCACTGACAGCAATGATGGGGTGCTATTCCTCTCACTGACACCGGCAATGGGGCACTATTTCTCCCCCTGAAAGCAACGATGGGGCACTATTCTTCCCGCTGACACCAATGATGGGGGGCTACCCCCCCAATACCAAGATGCGAAGTGTTGGATCCAGTGGTGTAAAGCACGCTGCCACTATACTCTAGAGCAGTAGATATGTGTTCTCTGGAGTGACCAATCACACTTCTCTGTCTGGCAATCTGATGGACGTGTCTGGGTTTGGCGGTTGCCAGGAGAACGGTACTTGCCTGACTGCATTGTGCCAAGTGTACAGTTTGGTGGAGGGGGGATTATGGTGTGGGGTTGTTTTTCAGGGGTTGGGCTTGGCCCCCTAGTTACTTTGAAGGGAACCCTTAAGCCTTCCGTATACCAAGATATTTTGGACAATTTCATGCTCCCAACCTTGTGGGAACAGTTTGGGGATGGCCCCTTCCTGTTCCAACATGACTGCCCACCAGTGCACTAAGCAAGGTCCATAAAGACATGGATGAGCAAGTTTCTTTGGGGTGAATTAGAGCGGAGACTGCGAGCCAGGCCTTCTTGTCTGACATCAGTGCCTGACCTCAAAAAAGGGCTTCAGGAAAAATGGTCAAACATTCCCATAGACACCCTCCTAAACCTTGTGGACAGTCTTCCCAGAAGAGTTGAAGCTGTTATAGCTGCAAAGAGCGGGCCAACTCAACATTGAACCCTACAGACTAAGACTGGGATGCCATTAAAGTTCTTGTGCGTGTAAAGGCAGGCGGCCCAATACTTTTGGCAATATAGTGTATATGTATTTAATTTTATTCATTTAATTTTTTAAATGAAATATTTATTTCAATGCAAACTCAACCATCTATGTCTCCATACTTTATTTTGTTGAGTAATAACTTTGAAAACCCCCTCCCTAGCATTTCTAGCCATGGCCATCTTGAATAAGGGCAGATGATTCATGTAGCATTTACTTCCTGGAATTCATCTGCCCTTAGCTCAGGCATGCAGGCAGGAGGGTGTGCTTAGCTTAGAAAGCCTCTCCTCCTCTCCTGAAGAATATATCTTCTTATCTACACTCACTGGCTACTTTATTAGGTATACCTTGCTAGTACCGAGTTGGACCCCTTTTTGCCTTTTTATCTCAAACTGCCCATTCTCCTCTGACATCAATAAGGCATTTTCGTCCAAACAACTGCCGCTCACTGGATATTTTCCCTTTTTTCAGACCATTTTTTGTTATCCCTAGAGATGGTTGTGCGTGAAAATCGCAGAAGGTCAGCAAATTTTGAAATACTCAGACCAGCCCATCTGGCACCAACAACCATGGCACATTCTAAGTCACTTAAATCCCCTTTGTTCCCCATTCTGATGCTCGATTTGAAGTTCAGCAAGTCATCTTCACCACGTCTAGATGCCTAAATGCATTGAGTTGCTACCATGTGATTGGCTGATTTGCAATCTGTGTTACCAAGTAATTGAACAGGTGTACCATACAAAGTAGCCAGAGAGTGTATTTACTAATGCTAGTAGCATAAGGATTAAAAATAGTTAGTTTTTGCTAAATAATAATAAATGCACATTTTTATGCAGGTAAAAAAAATGTGCATTTATTATTTTTTGTTGCAAGAGCCTGTAAAGTAATGCACCAGTGATCAGCAGATTGCTGGTGCCATGCAGGTCTCCTGAAGACCTGTTAGTATATCTGCTTGCATATGGGATGTATAGGCAATGAACTACCACAGTGCTCCACAGCACCGTGGTAGTTCATTGAGAACTACAAGCCGGCAACTGCTAAAGATGTCAGGACTTGTAGTTTCTCATTCACAGAGGACTGTGAATGTGTGTTTTTTTTTTTTTTTAAATGTTGATAGCTAGTGGGAGGAGAAGATCCTCTGCTAGCTGTCAAAGCATAGGAGGGGAGTGAGGACTGATAGATTCATAACATGTTACACCCTGAACATGGGTGTAACATATAACATGTTATGAAAGGCAGGGGCGGACTGACAACTCATGGGGCCCCCGGGCAATAGGGAATCATGGGGCCCCTGTGTCCTTGCCCAAACTCAAAAAAGCCTATGAAAAGGGTACCAGGGGCATCTCATGGGGCCCCCTACTGACCCCGGGCACTCGGGCAGTGCCCGAGTTTCCAAATGGTCAGTCCGCCCCTGATGAAAGGTGACTTTATTCTTTAAAGAGGAATTCCAGGAATTTTTTTTCCTATTCAGTGAGGCTGTGGCCTGCGTAGTTTTTGTCTAGGAGTGAGGAGAGCAGAGATATACTTACAGTACCTACAAGACCAGTCCCTGCTGCTCCTGCCTTCCCCACACTTGTGAATGGACTGCTCGTGATGTCATCACACCCATAGACCAGCTCTAAACGTTACAGCAGGAACAGTCCACAGCTGGACACGGGGGGGGGGGGGGCACTGTTTTCCAGGGTATCGAAGGATCGGGTAAGTATAACCTTTCGTTGGGCATAAGGAGCAGTTAACCCATGCAGTGCAGGCACAGCACCACTGCATGGGAGAAAAAAAAAACTTCATGGAGTTCTACTAATCTAATGCTGATTGTGAGAGTATAGTTTTACGGTGCATTAATGAATGCTCCCACCCCCCACCTCCACTTTCTGGAAACTCTGGTTCAAAATGATAATTCTGAACCAATCCAAATGGCTCATGATTATGTTAACACTTGCAAACTGGATGTTTCATTGCGAAAATACACTTGTTTTCAGTGTTTAGAAAAAGGTAACCCAAGGAGGTACCAAGGATTGGGACTTTACAGGTAGTCAGATTTAGTTTAAAAAATATATGATTATAAAATGATGTACATTTATAAGCATGTTTGTTGCTTATATAAAACACAGGCTGAAGGTATAGCTTCATAGACTGAAGGTATAGCGAGATGGCTGATCTGACTATAGAAAAAGAAAGTCAGATTGGTTGCTCGGGATTATTGGACCTTACTCCTCATCATTCCTCTTTGCCATGTCCCATTAAGTAAGCCTATATTCCTGATCTTTGGGTGGTATTTAGGTATACATTAAACTTCAGAAAGAATCAAGAAGTTACAAAGGAAAGAACAGCCTTAATAAAGCAGATGGGAGAAAGGACAGATGTACCTCCAGCAATTACTGAGTTCAGTTTAGGACTTTACATTTGCAGATCTGAAACACTGGCTCTGTTTCTAGGATACAGAAAGGTCATATTATAAAAGTGCTGTTGAATATTTAGAATGATTCAGAGACGAGCGTGTATTATTATACCCCATAGACTTTTTCATGGGTATAATTACCAGGTTTTATGACAGCTTTTCTTTTTTCTTTTGAAAAAGAGGAAATCTAGATTTATTTTTTTGTTCCTGTAGCATACTGCCTCTACTCTAGCTCCAACATTGGCCTTTTATGCAAGTTATTGTCAAGCATCAGTAGTGGCCAGTGAATACCTACAGTTATCATAGTTATCTATGGAGTGATGTCAACATGTGTCTGACCTCAGATTACAGGTCTATGAAGGTTTCTAAAGACCTACTAAGGAAAGCATATTTATTTTAGACCGTCTTGGAGATTTACCCGCATGTCCTCAGCAGAAGAGGAAGTAAGGGGAAATCTCTCTAACTCTAGGTTCACACTATTATGGGTGGTTGCAGGTGCAGAAATCAAAAATGTTCCAGCACCAGCAACCACCTGTAACCAAAATGCACTGCCCTTTTCAGATGCTTGGGGCTGCCATTCATTCTTAATGTCACCCCCAGGTATCGAAAAATGCAGAGTGTTTGCAGTTCCCTGGGAGCACGCAGTGGAGCGATCTGTGTTCAAACTCTGATCATTGTACTGGGCCATGGTGGGTGGCCCCAGTACCATGTGATCTCTGATTGGCCAATCAGTGATCCCATGTACACAAGTAATCAAGATGTCATTTTCTAACATAATTGTTTACTACTGTGGGCTCCGTGATCGATTACAACTGAGCGCAAATCCTATAGGAGTATTGAATAGCTGTAAAACCCAAGAGGGATTCTAAAATAACGGGCTTCTGAATAATCTCACTGAAACCATTGACACAAGTCCTAGTGGACTGCTTGTTGTAACCAGTTGAACAATAAAAACTTTGGGCTCCTAATGATTTTTGTTGAGGACAATTTTTGACCTATTACGCTTGGATTTCTCAATTCAGGTGAATGCCTCTCCTGGGGGGTCCCCGTCTTGTGATGAGCTACCAAATACAAGCCAGTTGGGCTCAAGTAATGACTTTGTCTAAGTTTTGACAGCCTGTGAAAATCCATGTCCAATGCATCTCTACCACTACTTTTTTTTGACAAGACCTAGTGGAGTCTTGGATGGCTTTAAAACCAAAGAGGTTCTAAAATAATGGGCTTCTAAATAATCATAGAAGCTTCTTAAACTGGTGTCACCAACATAGGTCCCAAATGAGTCTTGGATGGTTGTGAAACCCAAGAGGTGTTTTAGCCTTATAGCACTTAAAACTAAGAAAAACATGTTTTGGCTGCACATGCACTTTAATCGAGAGTGTCTGCATGCATATTTCTGTGGGTGTCAGGTAGCAAAGATATAG
Source organism: Staurois parvus (assembly GCF_062004578.1). Lineage (NCBI taxonomy): Eukaryota > Metazoa > Chordata > Amphibia > Anura > Ranidae > Staurois > Staurois parvus. The sequence goes on along the minus strand of NW_028317965.1, from coordinate 5,301,425 downwards.
ATCAATGGTTGAATCAATATATGTTTGGAATGTTTCTTATTGAATTGCTTTAGGTCTATCGTGAAATTTATATTAATTTTGAGAGAAAAATATAAATATAAAAAAAAAAATTTATGCCAACTTTTAAATGTTATTTTAATTATGTTTGCGATGTAAAGTAACCAAAAGATTCATTTTTGTACATACAATTCTTGGAACATGTTAAGACACCTGGAAGTGTTGCTTCATGTAAGGAGCACAAACCAGGTGAAAGTGAAAATTAGAAGACACTGGAGTCATACATAACTGACTCACTGTGAAGACAAACACTTGCTGTTCACCTTTATTTTAGTTTGTAGTATTAAACCCAAAGACAATGTCATATGCAACATAAGGAGTGTTAGAAAGTAAAGTGTTTTACTCTGGTTATCCATGTTAAAACTGCAGGTTGCATGCTTTTATTTCACCAACAAGTCTATTTACCTCTATTGCACCAAGAATTGTCAATTCATTATTGGAGCCATAGCCAGACCTCTCAGCCACTTGACCCTTTTTTGTAAAATCTTTGATTCAGAACAAATATAACCTGACGGGATTTGGTGAAGTGAACTAAAAGGAACCAAAAAGCCCTTCGCTGAATCTGTGAGAAGCACAAAATGACCTTCTAAGAACAGACCATATCGACATGCCTCATTCTATCACAAATCCCAAAAGTAAGGAGGTTATGTCTAGCACAAGGACTAAACCTCTTATTTTTGGACTTTCATGAGGAGTCCATGTAACCAGTCAATCTTTTCCATCTATTTATCATATGGGGACCGTGCACTAATGAAGGATATGCAGTATATTCCCAATCATAATGTGCTACATTTGAGATTTGTGACAGTGGTCCTGCATGGGAGGATTACTAATGTCTTTGGTTGGCTCTTTGTCTGCCAATGAGGGTTTTTAGTCTGAACCAGCTGCTGAATGTTACTGGTTTCTTCCAAAACCTAGCTTAAATTCAAGTTTGAGTCTATATCAGCTGATTCGATATCTTTCCAAGCTGTCATGAACTGGGAGATGCGTGGCTACCAAAATGCTTTGGCTGTTGCACCCATTATATGTTTGGAATATTACTTTGGAGTGGTGCTTCAACCTTCAGATTCAAGATTTTCTTTCACATTGTAAAGTTTCTGCAGCAATTCATGGGATGGCAGAAGCAGTCCACATACCACCCATTGGTTTACTGTTAGTATAGTTCCGATAAAGTGATTAAAAGTACAACATCATTATCTACCTAAGGTTCTACTGCCATCAATCTATTATTTCAAGCATGGGAGTTTTTTAGCAGTCTCAAGTTCTTATGCATTTCTTCAATCCAGTTTTGATAAACACTGTGGTTTTCTCCTCAAACAAAGCGGACCCAGGTGTCTGAGAAACTCGTTGAGATTTATTCCGGCTTCAACATTTGATTGATGATATAATGTGTATCACACTGACAATGGTTTTGCTGAGAAATTAGGTGGTGTAAGACAATGGTGCAGGGAAGAGTAGAGGGCAGCAGACTTTATACAGGTTCTCATTATCTATTGTACGTCAAACATTTTTTAAAAACTTTCATTTTAATTATATCATTTGATGTCTTTAAAATAAAATTTGAATGTATGTGTTTTTTTTTTTTTTTTTAGAGGTTCCTTTTAAAGTCCATTTAATTGCTTAAAATAGTATTAAATCCTCTTTTTAAGTTTAATACATGGAACACTATAAAATAACCATTACCTGGAAAGATATTTGTTAAAATGTTTACCTCATCAATTTCAATGTTCCTGGCTCCTGCTCTCTCGGTGTTGCTTCCATGAACTTCCTTTCTTCACAGGAAAGAGTCAACAGTGGTCAGCAAGGTCTCTTAGCTTTGAGAAGGGAAGGGGAGGATGAAAGAGCAGCAGGGGAGTTCTTTGCAGTCTTAGACTATGGTGTACATAGTGTAAGACAGCCGTTTTCAACCCAGGGGTTCCTTCATCTGTTCAGGGGTGCCTTGGCAAAATGCTAAAAAAATTACAAAAAAATATATATATAGACCAGTGGTGGATTAAGCCTGCCTTTAAGGTACACAAAGACACAGGTTTTCACTGTGCACCATTACAGGCTTTCAGCCTCCGGCATCCTAACAACCAATGACATCATTGGTTGATAAGGGGGATGTCAGGCACAGCATCCTTGTTTTACCCTCCCTTGTCCCTCGCCATCATCACTGGGGTCACACAAAGATGTATTTGCTTTGTAAGAATAAGTCACCTCTAATGTTGATTGTCCTACGTGTGTAGATGCTGCATTGCGTAAAACTATTAGTTTAGTTTTTACATTTTAGAAGGGAGTGCCTCGAGACTGTGCATCATTTTAAAGGGTGACTTGACTGAAAAAAGTTGAGAAACACTGGTGTAGGGAGACACAACTCTAGTCCCTGCACGAAGGGTGGCTCCATAGGATACCGCAAGAGGAAGGAGCCATCCTGAACCAGGAAAGCTGGGGCAGCAGTCATGACACCAGCTTAAACTGAAACACAGACAAGGACTAAAAAATAAATAAATAATCCTCCTCTTCTTGGGTCCCCTGCCAGTGCTCCTTGCCCCCCCTCCCTCCAAGTGCCCCCATAACAAGCTGCTTTACTATGTGAGCACTCGTGTGTGCTCGCTTCTGAGCCAGCTTTGTGTATCCAATGACACGCAGAGCATGGCTCGGCCCTGCCTCCTGCTCCCTCCTCTTTGGCTGTGATTGACAGCAGTGGGAGCCAATGGCTCCCACTACTGTCTCTGAGCCAATGGGAAGGGAGAGAGCAGAGAGAGCCTCTGCTCTTGTGCAAATTGTTGGATCAAAATCGAGCTCAGGAAAATATTTAGGGGGCTGGGGGGGGGGGAAGCTGTATGCCGAAGGTTTTTTAAGTTTTACCACCTTCTGCCTTTTGAACCACTTTAAATCAGCTGCTAAATGTGCTAAAAAAACTGATAATTTAATATCACTTTAAGGTTGTTCAAAATGAATTGGGATTTAAACTTGTGACAACCAAACTGGATTAAAGCACTAACTCTCCAGCATCTCAAAAGGGGTCAATGCCAGGAAGAAGCAAGGGAATCAAATATGTTGATAGCCTTTGGATAAAATCTTGGTGATGCAGCCCTCTTCAGACTGAGAAATCATCAAAACTGGAAAAGAAGTACACAGGTGGCGCAAACACCTAGCGCATTATCCAAGGTTTGTTTGAAAAGTAGAAAGACAAAAAACATGTCCACAAAATCAAGTACATGAAAAAGCCTAAAAGCCACAAGGATGGTCCACAATGATGGCAGAGTGTCCGACTGGTGCTTTGGTTGGCCTGCTGATGAGTTTCGGGGACATATCCCCTTCCTCACAGTTGTAGTTGTTCAGCTCTGAGGAAGGGGATACGTCCCTGAAACACATCAGTACCACCAGTCAGACACTCTGCCATCACTGTGGGCCATCCTTGTGGCTTTTAGGCTTGTCCATGTACTTCATTTTGTGAGTATTTTTTTGTCCTACTTTTCAAATAAACCTTGGATAATGTGTTAGGTGCTTGCGCCACCTGTGTGCTTCTTAAGCTTGTGCAGAGGTGTCCCTAGGGTTGGTGTCACCCAGTGCAGTAACACATGGTATCACCCCTCCAGAGAGGAAGGAGCGGTGCCGGTGTAGCGGTAAAATGAGTATCCCGACCGGTGAAGACATGTATCCCCTAAAACAATGGTGTTAACTGATCTTGCAACCCATAGTGATCTGCGGGATCAGCTTCAGTGGTTTGCAGCCTGTAAGGGGTTAACTGTGGCAGCTCTGTTCTAAAGTCGGAGATCAGCAATCGGCTTCTTCGGCCTGAAACCGGCACGAGTGCAGTTGCTTCAAGGGATACATATCTTCATGGGTCCGGGATACTCATTTTACTGCTACACCGGGGGCAGCTGTCACTATGCCGGGAATCCGGTATCACCCCAATAACTGTCCAGGACCTTCATAGAGCCCAGAAGCTCTGCTAGAATCCTGCTCCTGCACCCCTGTGATGGTGTCACCCAGTACGGCCCAAAACCGGCACATGCGCAGTTGCTTCAGGGGATACATATCTTCACGGGTCGGGATACTCATTTTACCGATACACCGGGGGCAGATGTCACTGTGCCAGGAATCTGGGATCACTCCAGTAACTGGCCAGGACCTTCACAGAGCCCAGAAGCTCTGCTGGCATCCTGCTCCTACCCCCCCTGCGATGGTGTCACCCGGTGCAGCCCGCACCCCCCAAGGGATGCCACTGAGCTTGTGACAGGTTTATTTCCTGTTCCTATCCCCATACCTCTCCCAGATACAGCCAGCTTTAGCTATATTTTCTCCAAAAACTCGTATTGGGTTTTAGAATGTTCCAAAAAAAGAGTAATGGTTTGGAGGTGTTTAATTTATTAATAACATTATTAATAATATGAAATCATTAGCAGAACAATACTGATTACTCACCACGGCACCACCTGCCTGGAGTTTGCATGTTCTGCCTGTGCCTGCGTGGGTTTCCTCCGGGTACTCCAGTTTCCTCCCACACTCCAAAGACATGCTGGTAGGTTAATTGGATCCTGTCTAAATTGGCCCTAATATGTGTATGTATGAATGTGAGTTAGGGACCTCAGATTGTACACCCCTTGAGGATCAGGGACTGATCTGAATGTTAAATATATATGAAAGTGCTGCATAAATTGATGGCGCCATATAAGTACCTGGAATAAATAAATAAATAAATAAATGCTGCTGCCAGACTCATCCACCGTACTAACCGTTCCGTATCCACCACCCCTCTCTGCCAATCCCACCACTGGCTCCCAGTTGCCCAACGGATAAAATTCAAAACATTAACAATAACATATTAAGCCATTTATAACTCTTCAAAAAAATAGGTTGCGCTTAAATACATAGAAAAGTGTAACAAAACAATAAGAAACAATATTTTTAAATTAAAGTAAAATCCAGCAAAAACAAAAAAGTCCAAAAAGTTCAAATAATCAATAATGTCCAAAATAATTAATCACCAAGTGACTCCACCACCAAAAATGGTTAAATAGAACTCACCAGAGTAATATGCCGATTGTTGAAAAACCAACATATAGTACTTGTTACTCTGGGAGCAATAAATAATATGGTGACAGCAACACTGAAGAAATGAGGGATGAACTCCAACAGATGATGTGCTGCAAAGCTGAAAATCCACTCCAAAGGTGATTTAGTATCCAAACTGAAAGATGATCAGACCGTCACTCGAAAGAAAAAAGTGAACAATCGTGGTGCAGTATGTGTTAAAAAGCATCAAACTTTAATGAAGAAATGCACTTACAAGCGAGGTGTCCAGACTGACACCAGTATAGACAGCATGTGTGATGAATACAGGCGACTCAGACCCAGCTAAACATGCACATGCAACGTGCAGACAAACCAGGAGTATTCTGAACCTCACATCCAAAGGCACCGCCCTAAGCTTTTCGTCATCGACGTCCTCACGGAGCGGATCTATAACTCTGCCCCAAATTACATCACCGATCTTGTCTCCAAATATCACCCAAACTGTACTCTCCGCTCCTCGCACGACCTCCTGCTCTCTAGCTCTCTCTCTAGCGCTCTCTCTCTCTGCTCTCTAGCTCCCTTGTCTCCTCCTCCCATGCTCATATCCAGGACTTCTCCAGAGCTTCCCCCATCCTCTGGAACTCTCTACCCCAATTTATCACTATCGCCTACTCTGCTCACTTTTAGGCGATCTCTGAAAACCTATCTGTTCAGGAAAGCCGATCCTGCTCTCAGCTAATAATGGAATCTTCTACTCTTCTTACCGGTCCATCCCCCACAGTTACTACCTTTTGTACCACTAGCCCCTCCCTCTTAGATTGTAAGCTCCAAGGATCAGGGCCCTCCTTTCCCTCTTGTATTGAACTGTATTGTTGCTGTATTGTCTCCCGTTATATTGTAAAGCGCTGAGCAAACTGTTGGCGCTATATAAATCCTGTACAGGGGCGGACTGACCATTGGAGCACTCGGGCACTGCCCGAGGGCTCGGGGTCATTAGGGGGCCCCATAAAATGCCCCTGGTACCTTTTATAGGCTTTTGTGGGTGTGTTTTGAGTGTGGGCAAGGACACAGGGGCCCCATGATCCCCAATTGCCCGGGGGCCCCATGAGATGTCAGTCCGCCCCTGATCCTGAATAATAATAATTATTATTATTATACAGTATTTATATAACGCCAAAGGGTATGCTCAGCGCTGTACAGTAGCAAGGGGGACAGAACATGAGACAAGACAGTAACAATACAATACACGAGGGGTTCGAGGGCCCTGCTCTTTCGAGCTTACAATCTAGGAGGGAGGGGAAGGTGGTACAGGAGGAAGTGGCTGTGGGGGATGGAGTGGTGGGAGGAGTGGGGGAGGTTAGTTGTTAGGTGAGGTCAGGTGTTAGGTGAGGTTGGGGTAGGATTCCCTGAAGAGGAGGGTTTTCAGGGTGCGCCTGAAGGTGAGGAGGGTAAGTGATAGTATTATGGATTGGGGTAGGGAGTTCCAGAGTATGGGTGATGCCCTGGAGAAGTCTTGGAGGCAGGCATGGGAGGAGGAGACCAGGGAACTAGAGAGAAGGAGGTCTTGTGAGGAGCGGAGAGTGTGTTTTGGGTGGTATTTGGATATTAGGTCAGTGATGTAGTTCGGGGCAGTATGGTGGACGGCTTTGTACGTCAGTGTTAGGATTTTGAATTTGATCAGTTGGGCAATCGGAAGCCAGTGGAGGGATTGGTAGAGGGGGGTGGCGGAAAGTGGTACAGGAGGAAATGACTGTGGGGGATGGAGTGGTGGGAGGAGTGGGGGAGGTTAGTTGTTAGGTGAGGTCAGGTGTTAGGTGAGGTTGGGGTAGGATTCCCTGAAGAGGAGGGTTTTCAGGGTGCGCCTGAAGGTGAGGAGGGTAAGTGACAGTCTGATGGATTAGGGTAGGGAGTTCCAGAGGATGGGGGAAGTCCTAAATAAGTCCTGCCATCGGGCGTGGGAGGAAGAGACCCAATAAATAATTACTAGTTCTGCGACTCCCCAAAATTGGTAGTGCTACATAAATGATTATTAAAGCTTCTATTATAAAAAATCGGTCTTCCCTAATAGATTTTCCTGAGCCTACAGCTGATTGGTATTATCATGCTAAGCAAGCTACGGCATGACCACTGTTAATGACACTCCTGTCTGATTAGAAGCCATTTCCTATCTGTTTCTCCCGAGGGAGTTGTTTGTGCAGCTTGAACAGAACTCAGAACAATTAGAAAGAACCTTGCAATAGGGTCAGGTGGCTTGCAAGCGTGCGATCGGACGGTGATTGTTCCATACGACAACCATCCCGTTTATCTTAATCTAAATAACGTCGCAGATTCCCCCCCCCTCCCCTCCGACTTACAGGCAGCGACCCTTTCTAGCAGCTACAGTATTGACTGATTTGATATTTAAATGTGAAAATATTGTCGACGTTGTATTTCATAAGAAATGTCACGGCAGACTAGGAAGAGATAGCACGCTGTCAGATTCAGAATGATAGATTCGCAAGAAGAAGAAGAAAAAAAAAAAAAACTCTTGTTGCATAAAGATGAGCCCTTTTGTGCTACCTTGGAAGGTTGCTATAGTAACAGAGCGTTGCTTCCTGGGAATTTCAGTTTTCTTGTTTGCTCCGAGAAGTCAAAACCCCCTTGTTTGTTGCAGTCTTGGATTTTATCCTAACAAGGAATGAAATGATGCTTAGTGCCTATTTATTTTATTTTTTTTTATTTATTTTTTTAGCAGATTCATCTATCACTGATCTTTGGTTAGGATGACATGCGTAGATGGTAACAAGCAGGATTTTGCTGTCGCGGTTTGTCCTGGGAGGCGTTCCTGTTATGAGCAGGAAATAATAATGTCATCTTGTTAACAGAGGATTTAGATTTCTATAAGGTGTTGCTTATTATTTCATGATCGTCTGTACAGATGGAGCCGTTCCTGCTCACTCGTGTTTCCTTGTACTCAATGATATTCCCAGTCAGGGGTGGACTGACAACTCATGGGGCCCCCGGGCAATAGGGGATCATGGGGCTTCTGTGTCCTTGCCCAAACTCAAAAAAGCCTATGAAAAAGGTACCAGGGGCATCTCATGGGGCCCCCTACTGACCCCGGGCCCTCGGGCAGCGCCCGAGTTTCCAAATGGTCAGTCCGCCCCTGTTCCCAGTTTATATTCAGATAACAAATATTTTGGTTTCTGATTTTCCTTTGCGAGTGTGTGTATGTGTTGCCACATTTGTGAGTCTAAGTCAGGGGCGGACTGACAACTCATGGGGCCCCCGGGCAATAGGGGATCATGGGGCCCCTGCGTCCTTGCCCAAACTCAAAAAAGCCTATGAAAAAGGTACCAGGGGTATTTCATGGGTCCCCCTACTGACCCCGGGCCCTTGGGCAGTGCCCAAGTTTCCAAATGGTCAGTCCACCCCTGGTCTAATGGCGGGAGGTATATCCAGCCCTTTCTGCACTATACCAGCATAACACAGTTAAAGCGGAGCTCCACCCAAAAGGGGAAGTTCCGCTTTAAGGACTGCTCCCCCGCTCCCTGTTAACCACTTCCAGTGCGGACACTTGTACCCCCTTCCTGTCCAGGCCAATTTTCAGCTTTCAGCGCTATCACACTTTGAATGACAATTGCGCGGTCATGCAACACTGTACCCATATGAATTTTTTAGCATTTTTTGAGACAGATAAAGCTTTATTTTGGTGGTATTTATTCACCACTGGGATTTTTATTTTTTTTGCTATTTAGATTAAAAAGTCCAAAAATTTTGAAAAAAAGTGTTTTTCTTATAACATTTTGCAATAGTATTTGGCCAAAATTTATTCCGTTATAGTTTTAGTAAAAAAAATAATGTCAATTAGTTTATAACCAAACATTATAATTTTTAAACATTTTTTTTTACATTTTTTACAATTTTTTTTTAATATTATTTTTTATTTATAATTTTTTTTTTACATACTGTCACCCTAGCAGTACAGTGTCACCATCCTTAAACATATGATAATGGGTGCCTCTGCTGAGCAGACCACTGACAGGCCTTTTCTAGACCTTAGTAAAAGGTGTCATGGCTGACTGCAGAGGTTGTTCAGGGTAAGTTTGTCCCTGTAGAAAGGCTTAGGACAGGATGAGCTCCCTTTGTTAGTTCAAGTATAGTTTACAACTGATAATTAGATCTGCTAGCACAGTACAGACAGGGTTATATATGGCAAACACAGAGACTTCTCATAAACAAAAAGAACTAAGTAGGATTTTTCAGTGCTGGAACTATAAAAAAACATCTAAAATGGCAAGCAGCAATTTTCTTTTTAAGTTAAATGGGAAAAATAACTGATGTTCCAACAGACCTTTTAACTACCTTGGCTGGTTAGGAGGTGGTAGTTAAACGTATGTATTGATCAGGGGCGGACTGACCATTTGAAAACTTGGGCACTGCCCGAGGGCCCGGGGTCAGTAGGGGGCCCCATGAGATGCCCCTGGTATGTTTTTGATAGGCTTTTTGGGTTTGGGCAAGGACACAGGGGCCCCATGATCCCCTATTGCCCAGGGGGTCAGTAGGGGGCCCCATGAGATGCCCCTGGTACCTTTTTCATAGGCTTTTTTGAGTTTGGGCAAGGACACAGGGGCCCCATGATCCCCTATTGCCCGGGGGCCCCAAGAGTTGTCAGTCCGCCCCTGGTATTGATTATACCTAGCAACTAAAAAACATTGGTTATTACATAGCACCAAAGGATATCTTTGTCAACAAATGATATGAATTTTATTTAGGTGTTGCATGATGGAGTAAGTGTCAGTCAAACTATCACAACACTGAAAATTTAAAAAATGCTATGGAAAGAAAGAGGGTGTAACATCCCGATATTGAGGTGGTTAAGAAATACCCACACTAAAACATGCACAATGAACTGTCTGTTTATCAAACTGCATAAAGTTTATATAAGTCCCCCATAGGACATATTTTAATTGTTTCAAAGTAGAACAATTCTACTTACCTTTCGGAAGCTGCTGAATTATGGGTTTCATCTGCCAAGTATGGGGGCATTAGAAAAAATATGAAGAACAACTCCTCCTCAACATATTTTGGAAAATAAGGCTTTAAATCATTAAATACACCCAAATGTGTCAACTATATGGCCCCTTTCCTAGTAGGTAATTCGGCTTTTTTAGTAAGTGTTACTTTGACTAACAAATTTTTTTCTACCATCATCAATGTGTAAGCTAAGCCGGTGTTTATGAAAATGGAACCTGTTAATCCAGAAAGAACCAATCACGCAACTGTGTCAAATAAATCCAATGGGGGTGCTTTACTAAATGAATAGAGAGGCATTTCAAATACCTAATGAGGTCCAATTTAAATTAAAATTGTAAAACAAACAAAATTTGGAGCTTCTACGAAACTTCCTGATGGCATCTTCACTGCCCATTGGTTGTTAAGGGGTCCATCAAAAGGTTCTCTACTGTCACAGCTTTGGTCTCATAATGCACACTGGCTGTTAAAGGGTCCATCAAAATGTTCTCTACTGTCACAGCTTTGGTCTCATAATGCACATATAATGCACACTGACTGTTAAAGGGTCCATCAAAATGTGCTCTACTGTCACAGCTTTGGTCTCATAATGGCATGATGCAAGGGCATGGCAACGAGACCCATTGGCTGCAAAGAAAGCAGCTTGCACTGACTCCATAACCCTGAGAGGTACCATGACCAGTCACATGATGGTGAATTCAGATAAGTAAATGGGGGTCAGAGAATAAAAACTTGAGAATCCCTAGGAGAGGAAAAAATTGCATTTTTAATGCCTGGAGTTTGGTTTGAAAAATACAAAAATGTATATTGTTTTCCTGCACCTGATGGGAGGATCAATCTATTCCTACCAGTGTAACACATCAATGTGTCAGTATGGTGGGTGGGCCTTAATGCTGATCTAGCTATCACAGATATACATCCATGGGACTCTGTTCTATGCTAGGAGTGCACACCCAGAACACTGGTGAAGTTGGCAGTGACAGCTCCTGGTCACCATTTACAATTGTGGGATGGGTTCCTGATCATGTGACCACTGTAACAACCAATCATGGTGATCACATGATCGGGAAGTCTACCTCCCATCATTAAGATCCACTTAAAGAGCTGGTGAGAGGCATCCGCAAGGGGTTAAAGTAATTATATAGTCTGACGGTTTTTATCTTAATGCATTCTATGCAATACGATAAAAACCTTCTGCATGCAGCTCCCCCCCCCAGCCCCCCATATACATACCTGAGCCCTTTCTCAATCCAGTGCTGTGCAAGAGAACACTGGCTCTCTCCGCTCTCTCCCTTCTCATTAGCTCAGAGACAGCAAGTGAAGAGGGAGCAGAAGATGATCACATGCAGATTGTGACTTGGGAGTGAATGAATGCCCCCATAGCAAGTGGCTTGCTATGGGGCACTTAGCAAGGAGGAACCAGGATGTTGGCGAGGAACACAGGAATGTAACACCTTTCCACAGAGCAGGTACGTATACCGTTTGTTATTTATAAAAAATAAAAATTGATCCTTTACAATCACTTTAAAATGAACACGGCTTTATTATACTTACAGTACTAAGCTCAGTAAACAGCCACTTTGTTTAGTGAACAATGCCTTTAGTAAATCAACAACACTGTATAAAATGTGTATACAATTAAAAATTGTACAGATAATGTACAACACGGATGATCTCTCCTTGTTTTCATAAATAGTATAAAAATGTAAAGTGTTACTAAACCCACAACAGTACAATCAGTCTGTATATGCAGTAAAGCATGCTTGTTATACTCACTGTGGAACCTAAGGGGTTAATCCTCTGCATTGTGTAAAAAGGCCTTTTGATCCTGTTTTCTCTGCTCCTCCTCTTGTTCAAATTTCCACATCTTATCTCTGATAAGACAAACTGAACCTGTAGCCACATGCACATGCTTAGCTTGGTGTGTATTGCTAGAGTTTTTCTTTCTTGGGAGAGTGCATATGATCAGCACAGGGCCAATCAGAGGTCAGGGGTTCTGCATACTCCTAGAGCAGAAATAAAACTCCTTCTACAAGCTTTATCCAGTGCTCTGCTGAACACTGATAGAAGTCACAAGACTGCTTTATACTGCTGATGAGAAAATGTATTTAGCAGTTTATATTTACTAAAATAATTTTAATTTCCATGTTGTGTTTACTGTGGGAGACTAGATATAGTGAATGCAGGGTCCTGGGAGACCAGGTTTAGTGAATGCAGGGTCCAGGGAGACCAGATATAGTGAATGCAGGGTCTGGAGAGACCGGATATAGTGAATGCAGGGTCCGGGGAGACCAGATTTAGTGAATGCAGGGTCCAGGGAGATTAGATATAGTAAATGCAGGGTCCAGGGAGACCAGATATAGTGAATGCAGGGTCTGGAGAGACCGGATATAGTGAATGCAGGGTCCAGGGAGACCATATATAGTAAATGCAGGGTCTGGAGAGACCGGATATAGTGAATGCAGGGTCTGGGGAGACCAGATTTAGGGAATGCAGGGTCCAGGGAGATTAGATATAGTAAATGCAGGGTCCAGGGAGATTAGATATAGTGAATGCAGGGTCCGGGGAGATTAGATATAGTAAATGCAGGGTCTGGGGAGACCAGATATAGTGAATGCAGGGTCTGGGGAGACCAGATATAGTAAATGCAGGGTCTGGGGAGACCAGATATAGTGAATGCAGGGTCTGGGGAGACCAGATATAGTGAATGCAGGGTCTGGGGAGACCAGATATAGTGAATGCAGGGTCCGGGGAGACCAGATATAGTGAATGCAGGGTCCGGGGAGACCAGATATAGTGAATGCAGGGTCCGGGGAGACCAGCTATAGTGAATGCAGGGTCCGGGGAGGCCAGATATAGTGAATGCAGGGTCCGGGGAGGCCAGATATAGTAAATGCAGGGTCCGGGGAGACCAGATATAGTGAATGCAGGGTCCTGGGTTTAGGAGCACTTTAAGACCATATTTGCAACAAATGTATTATATCACTGTGTCAGTGCCTTGGGGCCCTTGCCTAATGAATGCAGTGTTACTATATAGGTATAATTGTGTTTTTTGTGTTTGTTTTTTATTTTGTTTGGTGAGCCCCTAGAGCAATCCCAGTCCCACATGGATTGGTATGAATACAAAAATTCAGAGAACTTGCAGTGATTAAAAGACAGCTAGAGGCAAAACACAACATTTAGTAGTAAATATTCTATAAATTTCATTTTTGCTTGAGTCTGTTTTCTTGGTTCTTCAATACTTTTTTTGGAAAGAAAATTTAAAGAAACCTTTACTAGAAATCTAGAGGTTTCCATTGCTGACCTCCTTCATAAAATACCAAATGCTTGGCTACTACATTGATTCAGTGGCTTCAGGGCTTTCACACTCACTGATCTGGAACACGCTTTCAGATTAGAAAGTCAAAGTAAAGTTGGAACCCCTGAACTACATACTATTTTCAGGCCAGATAAACCACATAGTATTAATGGCTTTACAGTGAGAAGACATCTCCCAAAGGCCCCTTCCATGCATGTAGTGTGTGGGCAGCTCTTGGGAGTGAAGGCAGTGGGAATAATTTGCTAGGAAAAGAAATCAGTGCATGCTCATGGCCAGAGGACAGTCGAGCAGAGGAGACCTGGACAGGGCTGATGACACCTAGAATTTCAATGCACCAGGGGCACTGAGACTGACTACTGAGGAAGTGAAAATTTGTATGAAAATTCACTTCAATTGTCTAATCATTCAAAAAGCAAATTCCATGTCACTTTAAATAATCGGCAAATACCTTTCACACAATTTTATAACTGAAGTGAATAGTCACACATTGGAAACAGTCCTCAGAGATTTTGGTTCATATTGACATGAGTTACTGTTGTCTCCTGTCATCTCGAACCAGTCTTCCCAATCTCCACTGACATCAACAAGGCATTTTCATCCACACTGCCGCTCACCGGATATTTCCTCTTTTTCGAACCATTCTCTGTAATCCCTAGAGATGGCTGTGTGTGAAAATCCCAGTAGATCAGCAGTTTTTGAAATACTCAGACCAGCCCATCTGGCACCAACAACGGTGCCATGTTCAAAGTCTCTTAAATCCCCTTTCTTCCCCATACTGATGCTCGGTTTGAACTTCAGCAAGTCATCTTCACCACGTCTAGATGCCAAAATACATTGAGTTGCCGCCATGTGATTGGCTGATTAGCAATTTGTGTTACCACGCAATTGAACAGGTATACCTAATAAAGTGGCCGGTTAGTGTGTGTATGTGTGTGTATATATATACAGTGGGGCAAAAAAGTATTTAGTCAGCCACCAATTGAAATTAGTCAACCCCATAGAAAACCTTTAGAGGGAGTTGAAAGTCCGTGTTGCCCAGCGACAGCCCCAAAACATCACTGCTCTAGAGGAGATCTGCATGGAGGATGGGCCAACATACCAGCAACAGTGTGTGCCAACCTTGTGAAGACTTACAGGAAACGTCTGACCTCTGTCATTGCCAACAAAGGATATATAACAAAGTATTGAGATGAACTTTTCATATTGACCAAATACTTATTTTCCACCATAATTTGCAAATAAATTCTTTCCAAATCAGCCAATGTGATTGTCTGGATTTATTTCTCATTTTGTCTCTCATAGTTGAGGTCTACCTATGATGCCAATTACAGGCCTCTCTCATCTTTTTAAGTGGGAGAACTTGCACAATTGGTAGCTGACTAAATACTTTTTTGCCCCACTGTATATATATATATGTATGTGTATCTGCATATGTGTGTGTGTTTTTAACTGAACTGGTTGTTTTACTAGGTATGGGTTCACATATGCTTTGAATATCCTTTGGCCCCTTTAACCACTTCCCGACCGGCCGTTGCATATAAACGGCCGGACGGTGGCAGTGCAGGGTCGGGTGGCCATTTATAAACGGCCTGCCCGCACCCTGCTTGTGCGCGCTCCCTGGGAACGCGCAGCACCGCGATCCTGTGCCCGGTGTGTCCTCCCGGACACAGTGAAACACCGATCGTCGGACGGGTCCCGATCATGTGATCACTGATTGGCCAATCAGTGATCACATGCAAAGTAGTAAGCAAGATGTCACTTGTGACATCATTGCTTACTACGTGTGAAATCTGTGAATGATCACAGAGGTCACATGGTACAAGGCTATTCACAACAGCCTTGTACCATGTGACAAGCTGTGACCAATCACAGCTCACTCAGTACTTCTCAATGAGTGCAAGAATGCAGACAGAGAGAAAGAGAAATGATTGCTTTTACATCCTATATGGGTGTAAAAGCAATCAGTGTAAAAAAAAAAAAAATCTTCATCACCCCCCACAAGTAGTACAGTGTCACCATGGTGACACTGTACTGCTAGGGTGACAGTATATAAAAAAAAATAAAAAATAATATAAAAAAATAATATAAAAATTAAAAAAAAATGTTTAAAAATTATAATTTTTGGTTATAAACTAATTTGGATTTTTTTTTCTACTAAAAAGATAGCGGAATAAATTTTGGCCAAGATTTATGATGAAATATTATTTATTTGCAAACTTTTATAAAAAAAACACTTTTTTTCAAAATTTTTGGACTTTTTCATTTACATAGCAAAAAAAATAAAAATCCAAGCGGTGAATAAATACCACCAAAATAAAGCTTTATCTGTCTCAAAAAAAGGGTAAAAAATTCATTTGGGTACAGTGTTACATGACCGCGCAATTGTCATTCAAAGTGTGATAGCGCTGAAAGCTGAAAATTGCCCTGGACAGGAAGGGGGTAAAAGTGTCCGGACAGGAAGTGGTTAATAAACCATCTTCAAAGTGCTTTCAGCCATTAACAGAAAGTTAGGCACCCGCTGGATGTTTGGCAGGACACACAGATATTTTGCTTTATGAGGAACATTTGTGAATGTGCAAGTAGTGTGGAGATGAACTTCATTTTTTATTTTTCAATAGTTTTTATTGAGTTTCACAAAAGATCAAACAGAAGATGGCTGTACATGTCAGCATTCGAGTAGCTGTCAAACAAGTACGTTGGAGACAGTACATCAAAATACACAATTAGCAAAAATACTAAACAAAAAAGTAATAGAAAACTATAAACTGTATAGCATAACAACAATCCACAAGGGTAGAATACTGAGGAACCCAAAGGTTTTACGTATGATGATCATGTCACTTCAAGCAACACAATATTAGGCAAGAGAGATATGGATACATTACCTGTGAGGGCATCTAGCAGAAGTACAATAGAATAATAAATTGATACTAAACACACTGTTTAATTTATATTATCCTTTCTCTTATTGTACATGGATGATAACTCTGTAATTATTTGATTTATCCTAATCGATATACAGTTGTCACATGGCCCAGCTCTCTCCCAGCTGGTCTGCAGGACCTGGAGGAGCTTCTAGCAGGAGGCGCTTCTAGTCCTTTGGAAACAGTAAAAATAAATAAATATTATCAATCAACTGCTTTAAATTGTCACAAATGTTTATAATTGAAATTAAATCTTTTTGGCAATAACATGGTGTGGGTTGGATTTAGAATGTCTTAGAATAACAGGGAGGTGAAGCCTCTGTCAATCAAGATGCAATATCCCACCCCCGTTGTGTTTAGGTGGTTAGTGGTCATGGAGGAGGAAGGAGGGAGTCATTAACTACTATGTATACACATGCACGGCTCTATAGTCCCATGAGCAGCTCAGAGGGAATGCTCAGTATAGAAACTCATCGAAAACTGAGCACGTGCACTAGGACTTTCTAGTGGCTCATCCGAAATGAACAAGACAAAAAAAACAGATAGAGGTCAGAACAAGTTTCCAGCTTTTCTTAATGTAGGACTATATTGGCACAGCATAGGATGATAACAACAAATCCACATAAAAAAGATACATTTTATTATACAAATACATATAAAAACCACAAAGAAACTCCCTATTTGACCCGAGCATGTGCATTAGCTGCCAACACTGCTCTTCAGAATCCCTAACTGCAGTGGGGACATGGAGAGGAGGGAGACAGAGAGCAGGATCAACCATACAGAAAATGAATCCCATAGTGACTGAGTATGAACAGCATGTAACACAACATTCATTGATAGTTTTCAATAATGTGGGGTTAAAGTGTTACTAAACCCCGGACCCTGCATTCACTATATCTGGTCTCCCCGATCCTGCATTCACCATATCTGGTCTCCCAGGACCCAGCATTCACTATATCTGGTCTCCCCGTACCAAGCATTCACTATATCTGGTCTCCCAGGACCCTGCATTCACTATATCTGGTCTCCCTGGACCCAGCATTCACAATATCTGGTCTCCCCGGACCCTGCATTCACTATATCTGGTCTCCCCGGACCCTGCATTCACTATATCTGGTCTCCCCAGACCCTGCATTCACTATATCTGGTCTCCCCGGACCCAGCATTCACTATATCTGGTCTCCTCGGACCCTGCATTCACTATATCTGGTCTCCCAGGACCCTGCATTCACTATATCCGCTCTGCCAGGACCCTGCATTCACTAAATCTGGTCTCCCCGAACCCTGCATTCACTATATCTGGTCTAATAATTGAAAAGAATGCAGCGCTTCATATTGAAGGTAAACATGACATAAAATAAAAGAATGAGTAAAAGTCTTAAAATGTGCAACGTGGCAATCGTGGTTCCTTAGATGGTTATTTAAAATAACATGACTTCCGTGGTTCATGAGAAGTGAGTATATAATGTACTAACCAGATAGCACATGTTTATGTACGTTGGAGTAAATAAGACCTACTCCAGAGGTACTCTGGGAACCGGAACTCTGCAAACAGGTGAGGTCGTCAGGTGGGGTTGAGTCACCAGATGTCATCCAACCAGCGCAGATCTCCTCATTCCAGTATAATGTATAATCATCACATAGGGTACATCATGCAGTATGGATTTCGGCCACCAGGGGGATCATGCACATGGGTGTACGTCTCCTACCATGGATCACCTTAATGGGGGGTGGGGGGCTCACATGTCTCCCATTTCTTGAAGTGGCAGCAGAGGAGGCTCATTTTTTGGAAACTGTGAGCCCCCCACCCCCCATTAAGGTGATCAGGAGATAAGAGGGGGATACTGAAAGAAGGGGAGGATCAGAGAAGACAGGATCAAACAGCCTTCTTACACAATGCAGAGGATTAACCCCTTGGGTTCCACATGACATGTCTTATCAGGAGATAAGAGGGGGATACTGGAAGAAGGGGAGGATCAGAGAAGATAGGATCAAACAGCATTTTTACACAATGCAGAGGATTAACCCCTTAGGTCCCACAGTGAGTATAACAAGCATGCTTTCCTGCATATACAGACTGATTTTACTGGGTTTAGCAACACTTTAATGACACTTTAAGCAGTGTAGAAACCATGAGTAATCCATGAGCAGGGGCGGACTGACCATTTGGAAATTCGGGCACTGCCCAAGGGCCCGGGGTCAGTAGGGGGCCCCATGAGATGCCCCTGGTACCTTTTTCATAGGCTTTTTTGAGTTTGGGCAAGGACACTGGGGCCCCCTGATCCCCAATTGCCCGGGGGCCCCATGATTTGTCAGTCCGCCCCTGTCCATGAGTTCCAAGAAAGATTACATTTAGATACGCAATTATTTTTCATAGCAAATATGTCCTCAAGTGCGCAGTTCTGATTTACTTCTTTTCCAAGTTCTTTGTTGGAATTTTCCTAATTTTGTAAAATCATATCGATCTTTTCCCCCCATGGATCGCATGTGTTTTGAAATTATTATAAAAAGTTAAAGAATTAAAATTTGTAAAACGAAGCTTTGTTCACTTCAAACATCCTGACATAGACAAGGGGATAAAAAAAAAAGAAGTTCTGCTCATTTTGAAGTTTTTGAAGTAAATGTGAGCTCCCTTCACTCCTCTTCACCCATCTCTCCTCCTGAGTTAATAATCATGCCCAGTGCCTTGCCTCTCTGTGTCATGGGCAACAAATTAGCCGTTACGTACAAAGCAGTTCAATCCAACACTTTGTAGTCTGTGCTAAAATGGAAACCTGCACACCTTCTGAAAGCTGATTAGTAACCTTCAGTACAAGAAGTATTTTCGCTCTCACATAAAGGAAAAAAAAATCCAGTTACTTCGAAGCTGAAAATGTGAACTACTTTGAAAAGGTCTTGTTCAGGGTTCTCTTTTAAAATTAAGTCCCCGATCACACTGGATGCGAATTGCCAAGTAATTTGCATGCGCATGCCAAATTGCAGTCTATTGTGCGCAATTACAGCGGTCATATCAGTGCGGTTCTGACTTGGTCGGAGCCGCACCGATTTCTAAAGTAGTACATGCATTACTTTTGGTGCGATTTGCATAGACTGGCACTGATAGGCAGCACTAAAAGGCAGCTTTGATGGGCACTGGTATGTGGCATTGATGTGTACTGATGGGCACTGGTATGTGGCATTGATGTGTACTGATGGGCACTGGTATGTGGCATTGATGTGTACTGATGGGCACTGGTATGTGGCATTGATGTGTACTGATGGGCACTGGTATGTGGCATTGATGTGTACTGATGGGCACTGGTATGTGGCATTGATGTGTACTGATGGGCACTGATATGTGGCATTGATGTGTACTGGTGGGCACTGGTATGTGGCATTGATGGGCACTGGTATGTGGCATTGATGTGTACCGATGGGTGTATTTGGCATTGGTGGGCACTGATGGGCACTGGTATGTGGCATTGATGGGCACTGATTGGCACTGGTATGTGGCATTGATGTGTACTGATGGGCACTGGTATGTGGCATTGATGGGCACTGATTGGCACTGGTATGTGGTATTGATGTGTACTGATGGGCAATGATATGTGGCATTGATGTGTACTGATGGGCACTGGTATGTGGCATTGATGGGCACTGATTGGCACTGATATGTGGTATTGATGTGTACTGATGGGCACTGGTATGTGGCATTGATGGGCACTGCTTGGCACTGGTATGTGGCATTGATGTGTACTGATGGGCACTGGTATGTGGCATTGATGGGCACTGATTGGCACTGGTATGTGGCATTGATGTGTACTGATGGGCACTGGTATGTGGTATTGATGGGCACTGACAGTTGGCAATTATGGGCACTGACAGGTGGCACTGATGGGGCTACATTGATCATCAGGGCACTAATGACAGTGTACATGTCCTTTCTAAAGAATGCATCTTACCGGCTCTACTCACTCACTGTCAGTATGAGGAGAGGACTTCCGATAACCGGCATTTCCTGTGTACACGCGAACAGCTGTGATTGGACGCAGCGGATCACATGATAGAGCCGGCGTCATTGGTTCTTTACTGTGATTGCTGTATCCCAGGGACATAGCGCACCCCCAGACACTGCACGCCCTCGGGGGCGCACATGCGCAGCTAGAGTGGGAGGACATCACATAACGTCCTCCCAGAACAAGAGAACTGGGCGGGAGGTGGTTAGATATGCCCAGTGACCAAATGCAACATTTATACAATTGGCTGAGCTTTTAGAAAGCAGGGGGTGGGGAGCTGAAAGTACAGTCTGCAGAGGGCGGACTGACCATTTGAGCACTCGGGCACTGCCCGAGAGCCCCGGGTCAGTAGGGGGCCCCATGAGATGCTCTCTGTTTTATTTTATTCTATTCTTTTCAAATTTCGGAAAACGGCTATATTCTTTCTATTCTATTCTTTTGAAATCTATTCTATTTTTTTCTTCTATTCTGTCCCTTTATTTTCTATTCTATTCTTTAATATTCCATTCTGTTCTGTTTTATTTTATTCTATTCTTTTCGAATTTCAGAAAACGGATATATTCTTTCTATTCTATTATATTCAAATCTATTCTATTTTTTTTTCTTCTATTCTGTTCCTTTATTTTCTATTCTTTTCTATTCCATTCTATTCTGTTTTATTTTATTCTATTCTTTTAAAATTTCGGAAAACAGCTATAGTTTTTCTATTCTATTCTTTTCAAATCTATTCAATTTTTTTCGCCTATTTTATTCCTTTATTTTCTATTCTTTTCTATTCCATTCTATTCTGTTTTATTTTATTCTATTCTTTTCAAAGACGGCTATATTCTAACACTAATACACAGTTATTGAAGGAAAACAGCAATATTCAGCAATATGTTCATATTTCAAATTTGTTTTCAAATTTGATTTGAATTAGATTTGAATTTCAGAGGACATTTCGTTATTTTGGATTCATTTAAATTCGTTACTATTGTAATTCAGAAATTTGGATACAAGGAAAATTCCGTCCGAATATCGATTTGATTAACCTCCTTAGCGGTATTCCCGAGTGTAGCTCGGGGTAACATTTCTATACCAAGAGCGGTAACCCCGAGCTACACTCGGGCTTACCATGCGGCGCTGCTCTGGGGGTCCCTGCAGCACTTACCTTGTCCTTCGCTCCCACGATGTGTCCCCTGCAGCGTCCCCGGCCATCTCCTCCAGCAGATGCCGGCATCCGGCTTCTGTGTTCCGGTCCCTGTGACGTCGGGACGTACGGGCGCCGGAACCGGCGGGAAATTTGAAATTTTTAAAAACTGTAATTTTTGCTGTCATTGCTGTTTCAATGCATTTCACATATATTTTGTCCCTACTGCTTTGTCCTGCGCCCTGCCTGCATTTTGAATCTTCTTTCTGCCTGGAAACTTAGAAAAGTCCATGGCGTCCAAAAAGCGTCCCTTTACGTCAAAAGCGGTTTTAGAGCAGCGATAGTAAATCAGAACCACTTGCAGAATTGAGTGACAATGATTCATGGGGGAAATTCGTCATCAGACACTGAAAACGATTTTGCGACTTTGCTCAGTGATGTGCGAACTTGGCGCTATATTTCAAATTTCAGTGTTTTTGGTTTGATTATATTATTGAATTAAATGTATTATTATTATTATATTATTATTTTCTATGATTATTTATTAATTTATAATTTATGATTTTGTGTTTGAAATTTTATCATATCCGGGATGGTTACTAGACTCTTGTTCGGACAGATTTCAGTGAGTTATTCCTAAAAATTACAGGCCTACAATAAAAAACTACATATTTTCATGCAAAAAAATGGTACCGCTTTCAGCACAAAAAAATCGGAAAGAATCATACCGCCAGGGAGGTTAAATGTCTAATATTTCTAATAATCACATTCCTTGCATAAAGGAACAGAAGTGTGAGGAAAGTGCGGATAGTTTTCATGGGAGCCAGAGAATCCAGCAGGCTTCTTAGACCTTCACGATCATAGAGCTTTCTTCATCTGCTCAGCCTGTAGGTATTATTTTGTTCCTGTTTGACTGGAGCCTCAACCAGATCTAATTTTATAGAGATACGTAATTATTTTCCAGAAAGGAAATACATTCCTCCATCTTACGCTGCCAGCAGTCTCTGGCAGCATGCAGTTTAAGACACTCCAAACGTCGTTATGAGAGGGAACATAATTCTGTGTTAGTGTTCCAGTCCAGAAATCTGAGCAAATAAAAACACATATTTAACGTTTTGCCATTTGCAGACTGAGCATTTGTTTTTAAATCGTACTTATTATTGGAACGCTGTTTGTGTTGTGTTCAAAATGCGGAAGTGGTAATAGGCTAAGATGTCAGGCTGGCATTTATCTTCAACTTAAAAACCACTTATCTTCGGTGTACAAATGTCTGCCGGGTAGGCTACAGATAAAATGTGTTGGCTTAGAACATCAAAAAAAGCACCATAAGCAGTAGCGCTGACATAGATCCTCCAGACCTCTATTACATCCAAGTGCTTAGCATGGTATCTACACCACTTTACTATGTCAGTTGTTCTGCTATATATCATTTGTATCACAAGAAGAAATTTGTATTTAATTTTTTGTAATTTACACTATTTTGTTTCAGGTTTTAGAACTTTTTTACCATATATCATTGCTTACTTTTTTTAATTTATTTAATTTTTTTGCACTTTTGATTACTGGGTGTAGTTAGGTTGTTAGTTGTTCTGCTATATATATATCATATGTATCACATTTCTTCTTTAGGTAAGCCTATGGGAATAATTGTATAAGAAATTGGTATTTAATTATTTCTAGATTACACTATTTTGTTTTAGGTTTTAGAACTTTTTTACATTCTATAATTTTTTACTTTTTTTTTTGCACCTTTAATTACTGGGTGTAGGTAGGTTATTAATTGTTTTGTTATATATCATATGTATCACATTTCTTTCTTAGGTAAGCCTACGGGAATAATTGTATAAGAAATTAGTATTTAATTTTTTGTAATTTACACTATTTTGTTTCAGGTTTTAGAACTTTTTACCATATATCATTGCTTACTTTTTTTTTAATTTTTTTTCACCGTTGATTACTGGGTGCAGGTAGGTTGTTAGTTGTTCTGCTACATATCATATGTATCACATTTCTTCTTTAGGTAAACCTACAAGAATAATTGTATAAGAAATTGGTATTTAATTATTTCTAGATTACACTATTTTGTTTTAGGTTTTAGAACTTTTTTACGTTCTATCATTGTTTACTTTTAGGTAGGTTGTTAGTTGTTGCTATATATATATCATATGTATCACGTTTATTCCTTGGGTAAGCCTCCAAGAATAATTGTATAAGAAATTAGTATATAATTATTTGTAATTTACACTATTTTGTTTCATGTTTTAGAACTTTTTTACGTTCTATCATTTTTTACTTTTTTTTTTGCACCTTTGATTACTGGGTGTAGGTAGGTTATTAATTGTTTTGTTATATATCATATGTATTATTATTATTATACAGTATTTATAAAGCGCCAATAGTTCGCTCAGCGCTGTACATTACAAAGGGGGACAGAACATGTGACAGAACAATACCAATACAATGCAAAACATGAGGGGATCGAGGGCCCTGCTCTTTCCAGCTTACAATCTAGGAGAAATGTATCACATTTCTTTCTTAGGTAAGCCTATGGGAATAATTGTATAAGAAATTAGTATTTAATTATTTGTAATTTACACTATTTTGTTTCAGGTTTTAGAACGTTTTACGATATATAATTTTTTACTTTTTTTTTGCACCTTTGATTACTGGGTGCAGGTAGGTTGTTAGTTGTTCTGCTATATATATCATATGTATCACATTTCTTCCTTAGGAAAGCCTACGGGAATAATTGTATAAGAAATTAGTATTTAATTTTTTGTAATTTACACTATTTTGTTTCAAGTTTTCGAACTTTTTACGATATATAATTTCTTACTTTTTTTTTGCACTTTTGATTACTGGGTGTAGGTAGGTTGTTAGTTGTTCTGCTATATATATCATGTGTATCACATTTATTCCTTAGGTAAGCCTCCGAGAATAATTGTATAAGAAATTAGTATTTAATTATTTGTAATTTACACTATTTTGTTTCAGGTTTTAGAACTTTTTTACGTTCTATAATTTTTTACTTTTTTTTTTTGCACCTTTGATTACTGGGTGCAGGTAGGTTGTTAGTTGTTCTGCTATATAGATCATGTGCATCACATTTCTTCCTTAGGAAAGCCTACGGGAATAATTATATAAGAAATTAGTATTTTTTTTTTGTAATTTACATTATTTTGTTTCAAGTTTTCGAACTGTTTTACGATATATCATTCTTTACTTTTTTTTTTGCACTTTTGATTACTGGGTGTAGGTAGGTTGTTAGTTGTTCTGCTACATATCATATGTATCACATTTATTCCATACGTAAGCCTCCGAGAATAATTGTATAAGAAATTAGTATTTAGGTGTCCTTTTATGACACAGAGAATAGCTGAGATTCAGAGGATCGCAGCTATTCTCTGGTCATTCACAGTTTATGACACTCAGGAGATCAGCGGAGAACATGTTCAGCCCTTCACTGGAGATCTGTGTTCTCCCTCCACATTCTCCAGCCCAGAGCTGGAGAATCAGAGGAACCGCAAACTAAGCAGAGATAATTTACCTCTGCTTAGTAAATTGATCTTTTACTGTAATCTCGCGAGATTATAGTAAAATCAGCCGTTTTCCAGCGTTTGTAGACCGTTCTCCCTTCGTTTGGAGAACTGATCTACATATGCTTCATAAACGTCATTCACAGGAGAACTGTGTTCTCCGAGAATGCTGGAGAACTGAGCAGCGATCTATTACTGCTGGTTCATAAATGGACACCTTAATTATTTGTAATTTACACTATTTTGTTTCAAGTTTTTGAACTTTTTACGATATATCATTTTTTACTTTTTCTTTTTGCACTTTTGATTACTGGGTGTAGGTAGGTCGTTAGTTGTTCTGCTATATAAATCATGTGTATCACATTTATTCCTTAGGTAAGCCTCCAAGAATAATTGTATAAGAAATTAGTATATAATTATTTGTAATTTACACTATTTTGTTTTATGTTTTAGAACTTTTTTACGTTCTATCATTTTTTACTTTTTTTTTGCACCTTTGATTACTGGGTGCAGGTAGGTTGTTAGTTGTTCTGCTATATATCATGTGTATCACATTTCTTCTTTAGGTAAGCTTATGGGAATAATTGTATAAGAAATTGGTATTTAATTATTTCTAGATTACACTATTTTGTTTCAGGTTTTAGAACTTTTTTACGTTCTATCATTTTTTACTCTTCTTTTTGCACCTTTGATTACTGGGTGTAGGTAGGTTATTAATTGTTTTGCTATGTATCATATGTATCACATTTCTTTCTTAGGTAAGCCTACGGGAATAATTGTATAAGAAATTAGTATTTAATTATTTGTAATTTACACTATTTTGTTTCAGGTTTTAGAATGTTTTACGATATATCATTTTTTACTTTTTTTTTTTTTGCACCTTTGATTACTGGGTGTAGGTAGGTTGTTAATTGTTCTGCTACATATCATATGTATCACATTTCTTTCTTAGGTAAGCCTATGGGAATAATTGTATAAGAAATTAGTATTTAATTATTTGTAATTTACACTATTTTGTTTCAGTTTAGAACATTTTACGATATATCATTTTTTACTTTTGTTTTTCTACTTTGTTTTTGCACTTTTGATCACTGGGTGTAGGTAGTTTGCTAGTTGTTCTGCTACATATCATATGTATCACATTTCTTTCTTAGGTAAGCCTACAAGAATAATTTTAGAAGAAATTGTTATTTAATTATTTTTAGATTACACTATTTTGTGTCAGGTTTTAGAACTTTTTACGATATATCATTTTTTACTTTTTTTCTACTTTTTTTTTTTTTTACCTTTGATTACTGGGTGTAGGTGGGTTGTTAAAAATCTAAGACACTGTGATTTTCATTGCCCATGGCAGTTTAAACACCAAATTGTGCCCTAGGTAATCTATACATACTGTATATCGAAAAGAAAAAAGCCTTATGGCATACAGAAATACAAATTCAGAATTTGCTGATCCCAGCTAAATAAAAGTAGCAATTTTAGCAAGAACTCATAGGCAGCTGTTTTAAATGAGTGCAAATTATAATCCAAAGTGGTTGGGTTATTATAGTATTCCCCTTATATGTAACGCTGATGTGCTACACAAAGGGGGAGAATTACTAAGACTGGAGAGTACAACATCTGGTGCAGCTGTGCATAGAAACTTCCAGGATTTATTGCCAAAGCGTAATTGAACAAGCTGAAGTTAGAAGCTGATTGGCTGCCATGCACAGCTTCACCTGATTTTGCACTCTCCAGTTATAGTAAATCAACCCCAGTGGCTAAAAGTATATGTGAACCCTCAGCTTGTAAAATAACCCATTCCATTTAAAATAGAAATGAAAGGTAAAACATTTGTGCATACATATAAAAGTACACATTATACATACCTTTTCCCCCTTTTTTATGATGTTCTCAGCTACGGAAGAGCTAGTGGAGGAGAAGCAGCGGCACACGCATTGATCTTTGCAGAACAGTACAGGCAGCACAGTGGCTAAATGGTTAGCACTTCTGTCTGGCAGTATTATGGTTGTTGGTTCGAATCCCAACCATGGCACCACCTGCCTGGAGTTGTTATTATTATACAGGATTTATATAGCGCCAACAGTATGCTCAGCGTTTTACAAAAAAATGAAGGTAGACATTACAGTTACAATGAGGAAAGAACAAAGAGAGGGCGCACAGGCCGAGTGCATTACCATAAAAAATGTTTAATAAGAAATAAAATAGGTGTTGTACTCACAAACGACAATAAAGTCAAGGCACATCATAAAAGAACAGCCTGGTCAACACCGCGCTGAGTAACAGTCCGTAATGGGGAGTGTAGACATCCAATAGGCTGACGCGTTTCAAGGACTTGCCTCTTCCTCAGAAACGCGTCAGCCTATTGGATGTCTACATTCCCCATTACGGACTGTTACTCCGCGCGGTGTTGACACAGCTGTTCTTTTATGATGTGCCTTGACTTTATTGTCGTTTGTGAGTACAACACCTATTTTATTTCTTATTAAACATTTTTTATGGTAATGCACTAGGCCTGTGCGCCCTCTCTTTGTTCTTTCCTCATTCAGTATATTTGGATTCCCCCGGTCTGTTGAGGGCAGCAAGGTGTGCATGTTCCAGGACATTCTTAATGTGGTTGCAGCCTGCATCGAGTCCATCCCCAAGCGCAGGAGCATTTGTGTTTGCTGGTTCATTACAGTTACAATACAATTTGGTACAAGAGGAAACAGAGGACCCTGATCCTGAGGGCTTACAATCTAGGAGGAAGGGTTGAGTGATACAAAAGGTAATAGCTGTGGGGGGATGAGCTGATGAAGGAAATAAAAAGCAGTTTACTAGTTAGAAGCTGGATAGGCTTCTTTAAAGAGAAAGGTTTTCAGGGACCGTCTAAAGGTGGATAGATTAGGAGATAGTCTGACAAATTGGGGAGTTCCATAGGATGGGAAAAGCTCGGGAAAAGTCCTGGAGGCGAGCATGGGAGGAGGTGACATGGGAACTAGAGAGCAGAAGGTCTTGGGAGGATCACAGAGAGTGGTTTGGTTGATATTCTGAGACCAGGTTGGTGATGTAGCTAGGGGCAGAGTTGTGAATGTCTTTGTAAGTTGTTAGTATTTTGAATGTTATTCGTTGGGCGAGTGGAAGCCAGTGGAGGGATTGGCAGAGGGGTAGCAGACACTGAACGGTTGGTGAGGTGGATGAGTCTGGCAACAGTATTCATGATGGACTGGAGGGGGGATAGCCTATGTAAAGGTAAGCCAATGAGGAGGGAGTTGAAGTAGTCGAGGCGAGAGATAACCAGGGAGTGAATTAGGAGCTTTGTGGTATCATTGGTTAAAAAGGAGAGTATTCTGGAGATGTTGCGGAGGCTGAGCCGGCATGATTTGGACAGGGATTGGATGTGGGCCTGAAAGGATAGTTCAGAATCCAGAGTTACCCCTAGCACCCTGGCATGCGGGGATGGGTTGATAGTGGTGCTATTGATCCTGACCGAGAAATCAGGGGAAGAGGCACGGGGGGGAGGAAATATTTTGAGCTCAGTTTTGGATAGATTGAGTTTTAGGAAGTGGTGTGACATCCAGAGAGTGAAGCTAATAAGGGAGTGATCAGAGAGAGGAAAAGGAAAGTTGGTGAGGTTGCAAGGAGTGCATAGGTAGGAGAATACATGGTCCAGGCAGTTACCATTCGAGTGAGTAGAAGCATGTGTCCATTGTTTTAGGTCAAAAGAAGTGGTTAGGCTTAGAAGTTTAGAGGTAGCAGGAGTGTTAGGATTAATAGGGATGTTGAACTCACCAAGAATGATTGTGAGAATTTCAGAAAAGAGAGAGTAAGGCATCCAGGCAGAGAAGTCATCAAGGAAGCTTGATACGGGTCCAGGAGGCCGATAGATCACAGCAATTCTTAAAGAAAGTGAAGGGAATAGACAAATTCAGTGAACTTCAAAGAGGGACAGAGAGGGAGGTGAATGAAGGACTGGAAAAGTGCTTTGAGGGAATAGGAGGATTCCAACTCCACCTCCTTTCCGTCCACCTCCTTTCCGTCCACTAGGCCTGGGAGAGTGAGTCTAGAGGAGAGGGCAGCAGAAGAGGGAAAGTCAGATTCATGAAGCCAGGTTTCCGTATTTCCAAGTAGGTTAAAGGAGTTTGTGATAAAAAGGTCATGGACAGAGGTGAGTTTGTTACAGACAGAGTGGGCATTCCAGAGGGCACAGGAAAAGGGGAGGCTGGTTCTAGGAAGAAGAGGAATAGTAACCAGATTGTGTGGATTGCGGCCGCTGGTAGAGGATAGGGTGTGCTGGGTGTATTGCTCAAAGGAAAAAGATGAGGGCCGTGGATTTGGGGAAATATCTCCAGATGTTAGGAGAAGCAGAAGGGTGAGAGAGGTAATACGGAAGTATGACTTACAGTATATGGAGGGACAGGTCCCAATGTACTGGAGGTTTTATTATTGTGTGGGTTCAGAATTAGCAGCAGTTGATGAGTGCAGTAATAAGGTGAAGACAGGAGTGAGGGTGATATATATAAACTGTTGGGTGGAGAAGAGGGGTGAAGGAGAGAGAGTTTGAAGAGAGGGGCTACAACTGTGAGAAGGAGGAGTAGGAAGTGCATGTTACAGAGTGGTGAGATGAAGAAGCAGACTGGGTAAGAGGTGAAAGAGCTGGGTGGGGAAACAGGTCACCTGTAGTCTGTTTAGTATTTGAAGTTGTCTGCTGTGGCTTCTCGCTTTGTGCATTTGCTGAAGTGCAGAGCCGAAGTGCAATGCTCAATACTTAATCCAAGATCAACACTTTATCCATGATGATAGTCGCCAATGCTACCCCTGGCTGTGCTACCCCTGGCTGTACCTCCCCTAAGGAAGGCCTAAATTTATACTGAGTCAGGTGGGTGTATTGCCAATTAATCAATTAGGAAGGCATAGGAGAGACACATGGCTAGCAGGGCAAAAATCTCACACCAAAGGAGGACTACAAGAGGAAACAACAGAGCAGGAGGGCAGAGTTGTAAAGATTAGGATCAGCTCATAAATTTGGGTTAGACAATAAAAGAAAAATAATCACCACAGTAATATGGACAGAGTTAGAGATTTTGGAAGCAGTAAGAACATTGATAGTTATGAATCAGCTTCAGTTAGAGGTGGGTTTTAAAAGCAGTATAGATTACCATATAGCAGTGCGGGGTGAATTAGCATTCATACATGGCATGGGCGCTATTACAGATGGATATTGTTCGCAGACATTTACCATATAGCAGTGCAGGGTAAATTAGCATTCATACATTGCATGTTCACCCTGTGCCTGTGTGGGTTTCCTCCAGGCACTAAGGTTTCCTCCCACACTCCAAAGACATGCTGGTAAGTTAATTGGGTCCTGTCTAAATTGGCCCTAATATGTGTATGTATGAATGTAAGTTAGGGACCTTAGATTGTACACCCCTTGAGGGTTAGGGACTGATGTGAATGTACAATATATATGTAAAGTGCTGCGTAAATTGACAGCGTTATATAAGTAACTGAAATAAATATTTGCAGTGAATTGCTGTGTGGAGGGAGGGGGGAGCGTGTCAGCACAAGTATGATCATTGCAGGAGTGCAGGCTGAGCTCTGAGTACAACCAGAACATTGACCGAGCTGGGCTCTCATACCTAGTGTGGTCAGTTTTTAATAGGAAAGCAGAGGGACTCGCAGGAACACCAGGGATTTCACACAAAGGAAGCAATACAAAGAGAACAGGAACATTTTGCATAGAAGTACAGGCACACATCAGGAATATGAAATGTTGGGTTTACATACTCTTTAAAGTGTTACTAAACCCACAACAGTAAAATCAGTCTGTATATGCAATAAAGCATGCTTGTTATACACACTGTGGAACCTAAGGGGTTAATCCTCTGCATTGTGTAAAAACGCTGTTTGATCCTGACTTCTCTAATCTTCCCCTTCTTCCAGTGTCCCCTTCTTATCTACTGATAAGACATATTGTGTGGAGTCACTCTGCACATGCTCAGTTTGGTGTGTATTGCTAGAGAGGTTTTTTTTTTTCTTAGGAGAGTGCATGTGATCAGCACAGGACCAATCAGCACTGTCCAGACAGAGGTCATGGGTTCTGCATCATCTTAGAGCAAAATATTAAAGGTCCTCCTACAAGCTTTAACCAGTGTTCTCCTGGACACTGATAGAAGTCACAAGACTGATATATACTGCCGATGAGAAAAGAAATTTAGCAGTTTAGATTTACTAAAATAATTGCACTTCCATGTTGTGTGTCCTGTGGGAGACCAGATAAAGTGAATGCAGGGTCCGGGGAGACCAGATATAGTGAATGCAGGGTCCGGGGAGACCGGATATAGTGAATGCAGGGTCTGGGGAGACCAGATATAGTGAATACAGGGTCCGGGGAGACCAGATATAGTGAATGCAGGGTCTGGGGAGACCAGGTATAGTGAATGCAGGGTCCGGGGAGACCAGATATAGTGAATGCAGGGTCCGGGGAGACCAGATATAGTGAATGCAGGGTCCTGGGAGACCAGATATAGTGAATGCAGGGTCCGGGGAGACCAGATATAGTGAATGCAGGGTCCTGGGAGACCAGATATAGTGAATGCAGGGTCCGGGGAGAGCGGATATAGTGAATGCAGGGTCCGGGGAGACCGGATATAGTGAATGCAGGGTCCGGGGAGACCAGATATAGTGAATGCAGGGTCCGGGGAGAGCGGATATAGTGAATGCAGGGTCTGGGGAGACCGGATATAGTGAATGTATTGTCTGGGGTTTAGTAACACTTTAAGGCTCATTTGCATAGGCTGCATTGAGCAGCTTTGCCCAATGCAAGAACAATGAAGTTGTACACTCTATGGCCTAGTTCTCTGTAAAAAGTAGGGCATGTTGCATTTTTATGCAGCAAATATGAATTACATACAACTAGTACACATTAGCGTACACACAGCAGTGCACATTCCCTGGTGAGAATGAACCCTTATGACCATATTATGAAAATGAAAAATGAATCTTTTACATACTTGGGCCAGTTTTGAACATGACTGCGTATATTTGCGTTGTGAAAGGAAACCATAGCCCCAATGTTTGGGGTGATTTACTAAAGGAGGGGAGACTGTTCACTTACCGTAATTAATTTTTAATGCATTTAGTAAATACAAAACAAAAAAGGGGGCACTATGGACTTTGAAGGTGCTGGAAGAACACACAGGCTAAAACCTGACCTTAGTAAGAATAAAATATGAACACCCAACCAACTGGAAATTAAAACTGTATCCAGTGCAAAAAAAGGCCACTTCCAAAATTCACAAAATGCGATCATTCAGCGAACGTTAGTGTTTCACCGCTACCACAATCAACAAGCCTTTTACCAAATGATAAGACCCCTACAGGTCTAAACAATGCTGTCCCCAAAGTGTAGAAAGCCAGTGGTAAAGCAGCAGTTGTTCACCATTCCACCATCCCGATTTCAGATGACAAATTTCAATGGTTTCCATAAAAGAAAAGAAAGGCCTCCACATAGCATCATTCCATAAAAACGTAAGAAGTATATTTATACAACATATATACTCAGAAAAAGGAGCAAGGAAACAGACAACAGTAAAAACAAAGATGGTGCCATGCCAATTGGCATGCTCAGCAACGTCAGATCCTTAAGCCCTGTCCAACGCATGTTGGCTGAATTCGCATAAAAAACTTTTATTCTTGAGAAATCATCATACAAAAGGGTGGATCATCCTTTTGTATGGTGATTTCTCAAGAATAAAAGTTTTTTATGTGCAGCAATCCAATTTTCTTTTTTCTATATATGGCGTTTGGGAGGGCTTGATTGCTATGCACTGATTGATCATCGTTGTGCACTCCACCAATATTACTGATATATATATATATATATATACAGTGGGGCAAAAAAGTATTTAGTCAGCCACCAATTGTGCAAGTTCTCCCACTTAAAAAGATGAGAGAGGCCTGTAATTGGCACCATAGGTAGACCTCAACTATGAGAGACAAAATGAGAAAAAAAAATCCAGACAATCACATTCGCTGATTTGGAAAGAATTTATTTGCAAATTATGGTGGAAAATAAGTATTTGGTCAATATCAAAAGTTCATCTCAATACTTTGTTATATATCCTTTGTTGGCAATGACAGAGGTCAAACGTTTCCTGTAAGTCTTCACAAGGTTGGCACACACTGTTGCTGGTATGTTGGCCCATCCTCCATGCAGATCTCCTCTAGAGCAGTGATGTTTTGGGGCTGTCGCTGAGCAACACAGACTTTCAACTCCCTCCAAAGGTTTTCTATGGGGTTGAGATCTGCAGACTGGCTAGGCCACTCCAGGACCTTGAAATGCTTCTTACGAAGACACTCCTTCGTTGCCCGGGCGGTATGTTTGGGATCATTGTCATGTTGGAAGACCCAGCCACGTTTCATCCTCAATGCCCTTGCTGATGGAAGGAGGTTTGCACTCAAAATCTCACGATACATGGCCCCATTCATTCTGTCCTGTACATGGACAGAATTTACGAAGAAATTGACTATAAGGAAATATTTTATAATGTTTTTAAAGTTCCTTGAATGTTGTCGCTTTTATAATGAAAAAGCATTTTGTTCATAATTACAATAAACCTCATGCTGAAACTTTTTTTGTCATTATAAAAAAACACTAGTTGTTGAAGCTACTTTTTAGAAGAATTAAAATGGCTGCTTTGTATTTTTTTTTTTTTAATTTAGGAGATAATTCAGACAAATTATTATTATTACTATTATTATTATACAGGACTTATATAGCACCAACAGTTTGCTCAGCACTTTTCATTATGGAGGGAGACAGTACAGTAACAATATAGTTCAATACAAGAGGGATTGGAGGGCCCTGCTCCTTGGAGCTTACAATCTAGGAGACAAATGAATGCCTCTACAAAATTATGTTAATATTTCTGGCATTATTTATTCATTAGATATCTTAAAACATACCATAACGTGACAGCTTGTGAAGGTGGTTGTGACCACACTGAGGAGGTACAGGGAAAAAGATAGGACAAATACAATATGTATAACCCATTCACATCTAGGCCAGACAGCTCAGGGTCTCTGTCTATTAAACATTTATCTTCTCCTTGTGAGTAATATGAAATGTGACCTTTTTATAACAAGCACTGAATCTACGGTTGAATCAATAGTAGATATTAATTGAATCTGGGCACATCATCTAAAACTTTAAATTGCCATTTTTGCCAGAATGTTTTATTTTAATTTATTATTTTATTGCTTGAATAAAGACCATAATTTAGTGCCACGTTGTAATTTCAACATATCCTCTGTGACTAGCATAATGATTTAACCTGAAAACATTTCCTAAAAATATAGCTAATGAAAGAGACAATCTGACTAAGACAGCTAGCATGTGCAGTTTGATAAAAAAAAAGGCAAGGATTTTATGGGGGGGGGGGGGCATTTAGCAATACAATGCAAAATCAATAGTGGCTATAAGACTGTATCAACTAAAGTGGATGTTGTTTTCTTGTGCAGGTTTATCGATGATTTTCTTTCAGGTTAAGCACACTCTTTGATGCTTATATAAGCTGTGCCAGACATATGTGGATAAAATGTATCACCCAAAAAGTATTACTAATCTATCTGGAGTATTCAGATATTACTGGAGTGGACTGGAGGAATGAGTGGAGGGATTTTTTTTTTTTTGCTGTATTTAGTGGGTGTTCTTTATGGAGTTGTAGCATAGTATTTAATTGTTTTTTGCATTTGAGTTTTTGCATTTTATATATATATATATATATATATATATATATATATATTAATGTATATACAGTTGATTAAAATGTTGTATTTTACTTTTTTTTCTTTCCATAAAACCTGGAAGCTGATTGGTTTCTGTGCAGGGATGTGCCAGATTTTGCACCATGCAGTTTTAATAAATCCCCCCCCATGTGTCCATGCAAACATAAGTGTTTACAGGTGTATTAGAAGAGGAGCGTTTACTGGCTAAAAGAAAAAAAAAACGAACAAACATCAACAACATGTTCAGGAGGGGAGTTTTTGGGCAGAAAAAAAAATGCTTGACTAACCCAAGCACGTGTAAAAACATCTAAACGCGTCTAAATGCTAGATATATTTAGCGCATGAGCATTAATTCATTCCAGTGACCAAAATAAATTAACCACTTCCAGTCGGGACACTTTTACCCCCTTCCTGCCCAGGCCAATTTTCAGCTTTCAGCACTGTCACACTTTGAATGACAATTGCGCGGTCATGCAACACTGTACCCATATGAAATTTTTAGCTTTTTTTGAGACAGATAAAACTTTATTTTGGTGGTATTTATTCGCCACTGGGATTTTTTTTTTTGCTATATAAATGAAAAAGTCCAAAAACATTGAAAAAAAGTATTTTTCTTATAAGATTTTGCAAATAAATAATCTTTCTTCATAAATCTTGGCCAAAATTTATTCAGCTATCTTTTTAGTAAAAAAAAAACAAATTCGTTTATAACCAAACATTATAATTTTTAAAACTTTTTTTTTACATTTTTATCATTTTATATTATTATTTATGTTTTTTTTTTTTAAACATACTGTCACCCTAGCAGTACAGTCTCACCACAGTGACACTGTACTACTTGTGGGGGGTGATGAAGATTTTTTTTTTTTTACGCTGATTGCTTTTACACCCATAAAGGCTGTAAAAGCAATCATTTCTCTTTCTCTCTGACTGCATTCTTGCAGCCATTGCGAAATAATGTGAGAGCTGTGATTGGTCACAGTTTGTCACGTGGTACAAGGCTGTTGTGAATAGCCCTGTACCATGTGATCTCTGTGATCCTTCACAGATTTCACACGTAGTAAGCCATGGTGTCAGAAATGACATTTTGCTTATTACTATTCATGTGATCACTGATTGGCCAAGCAGTGATCACATGATCGGGACCTCCCACAGAGGTCCCGTACAGCAATCCTCCAGACATAGCGGGCACCGGATCGCGGTACCGCACGCTCCCAAGGAGCGCGCATAGGCTATAAAATTGTCGCCGTTTATGAACGGCAACCCGCTCCTGCACTGCTCCCGTCCGGCCATTTATATACATGGTCCGGACGGGAAGTGGTTAATATTCTGGCCAATGGAATCCATAAACACTCAATATCTTGACACGCCTAAATGCAACTAAACACGTCTAAACACAATACGTGGCATTAGACAATTTTTTTAAGCTGCTTTTTCCTGCCTGGAGTAAAAGGCACTTATATGCATGAGTCGTTATAGTGGAGGAGATAAAAACATTGGTTTCAGGGGTATGTAGAGGTGTCAAAAGACATAAAGGATTTTCCAAAGTGACAAAAACTGTAGGAATTTAATAAATAATTGGTATATGTAAAGGGAGAAAACTTTCTCTTTTTCTCAATGGAATTTTTTAAAACAAGCACCAACAGAAGTTCATTATAACTCAAGTTCCAGACAATACACTTAGACGTACGTGTAAAGTTTCTAAGGTTAAGTGATCAATAAGCTTTCCACAAAGCAGCAGAAATGAAACATGAGGAGATATTGGCGTTAGCATTACTCCCAGCTCTTGCATACTGTAAGATTCCCAGTGATAAATAGAGCTATTTCAATCCCGGTTTTGTTGTTATAAGAGGTAATGAATTTGGACATGCTATTGTATCTCATCAACCTAGAAACACTTGTCTAAAGTCGTTAATTTTAATTTATGGGCCCAAAATTAAAATGTCATCTTTGACCCTATTATTTTATAATTGCTGCAATTTGATTTAATTTTCCTTACACCAATGTCAGTTTATGTCCTTGTTTATGCTGATGGAGATTTATTTTTCACAGTCTTCAATACATCAAGCATATCTTTTATTAATACAATACCAAAGCCCTTAATGCACTTTTTTTCAAGGAGAGAAAGGGGTCGAAGCACAATATTAAAATGTCTGAAAATAAAAGTTAGTGCTGCATCATTATTGAACATGAAAAACATTTTAGATGTATCCTTGATTAATTTATGAAAATTTGGCCTGTATTCTTGTAAGCATAAAAGAGAAAAGTCCTACTTATCTGACTGATTTGTTGAAAGAGCATAGGACAAGGTTGTCAAAAAATGTACTCATTTAGAAAATAAACCCAAATTATAAATCTTAATACTTTTGATAGTCAGAAACATCAGAGGGCACATTTAGTGCCAAAGATAATTTAGTCCAGTGGTTGCCAAGGCATTTTTTTAATCCTTAGTCTAAGTCAAGTGATGAAGAGCTTTATTGAGTTTTTATTGCTGTCTATTCTTGTTTAAGGTATACCCGGAGCTGAGAAGGAACAAATTAAGCATAGGGCATACATGGCAGGGTGGAAGGAGAACCAAACAGAATGGGTTAGCTGTTTTAAAGTTGTGTAGACAACTTTTGATGCTTACCTGATTGGTTGAGCAGATGAGATGATTGGGAGGAGCAGGAGGGTATAGTTGCTGCGGGGGAGTCTTTAGATTCACTTGCAGAACAGAAATCATTGGATGAATGTTCCTCCCTTCTGCCCTAATTGTTTGCGGTAGTCCTTGACGGGGGTTACAATCTGCTGTTTTTGGAAAAACAGTGGGGACCCATCTTAGGTATGGTGTCCTCTAGTTGGTACAGTTCAATTCATAGTGACTGTGTTGTGATAAGACTGGTGGGTGTCTGAGGTCAGCTGGGTTAGTCCCGGAGACAGTGTTTGATGGCTAGGGTTGTAACTTATATAATTGGTGCCATAGACACAAAGTCTTAGTTATATGATTTATTGAAAGAGCATAGGACAAGGTTGTCAAAAAATGCACTCATTTAGAAAATAATTCCAAATTAGAAATCTGAATACTTTTGATAGAAACATCAGAGGACAATGTTTAGTGCCAAAGATAATTTAGTCCAGTGGTTGCCAAGGCATTTTTTTAATCCTTACTCTAAGTCAAGCGATGAAGAGTTCTACTGAGCTATTTTAAATTTGTGTAGATATCTATTGATGCTTACCTGATTGGTTGAGCAGATGAGATGATTGGGAGGAGCAGGAGGGTATAGTTGCTGCGGAGGAGTCCTTAGATTCACTTGCAGAACAGAAATCATTGGATGAACGTTCCTCCCTCCTAATTGTTTGCGGTAGTCCTTGACGGGGGTTCAACTCTGGTGTTTTTGGGAAAACCCATCTTTGGTATGGCGTCCTCTAGTTGGTACAGTTCAATTCATAGTGACTTAGTTGTGATAAGACTGGTGGGTGTCTGAGGTCAGCTGGGTTAGTCCCGGAGACAGTGTTTGATGGCTGGGGTTGTAACTTAGCTAATTGGTACCATAGACACAAAGTCTTAGTTACATGGTACCGTCAAAGACCTTCAACCATTTTGAGCTGGATTGCTATGTTGTTGTTTATGATTTGTTATTTAAAAACATATGTTTAATAAGAGACAGATTCAGCCATTTAACTCCACTTATGAGTAATGTGGTTCTTTTAGGGAGATGGAGTTTGGGGGAGATTGGCTGTGAAGTTAATTATTGAGGTGAGCTCTGATCTAACCTGATCAAGAGATTCCCCTTCCCCGATCCTCTAGTTGATTGGTGACAAGCAGAACAGGGAGTGTATGGAAATTTTTCAAGAGCAGATTTAGTTGCCAATTATTTTTTTTTTGTGGAGTGGAGAAGGGTAAAAAATGTTCGTAGCTTTTTTTTTTGTATGTGTCCTCATTGAAGAGATGAGTAAGGTGAAATCTTAATAAGAGAGATGCAGGCATAGATTAAACCCAAAAGAGAATCTAACCTTACCATGGTCTGTTCGCGTCTAAAAAAATTATTTTAGCTAGCGTTGGCATTAATGAACAAAATGTTTGGATTTTTTAGGAAAAATTGTGAAAGTTAATGTAGTTAAAGTAGTTAATGGTAGCATGGCTTCAGTAGTTCAGGGCATTGTCTGAGGCAATTTGTGTTGTTGGGCACAAAGTCAGTACTCAGCATTTGATACAAAAAATCTTGGCTTTGCAAAACTATTGATGCAGGGGTCACTGGAAGCATGGATGTGCATATGCAGTCAGCTGGGAAACTGTCAAGGTCCTACCTTTCTTCAGAGCTTGTGCATCTCCATGAGCTGGCATCCATCTTGGTTTTCTGCAAAGCATGGTGGGAACCTTTATGCCTTCAGGCTTCTGCGGCTCCTCCTCAGAAGGGTGTGGTTGAGCACATTTAAACCTGCTGTCTGCAAGTGTGCTCTGCACTTGTGTCCTGTATGTTGCCCTGTTGCAAGCTCTTGTGTTGTTCCCATTGCTCTCCTGGTAACCGACTCGGCTTGGACAAGACTACTCTCTGCGTTAACCCTTTATCTGACCTCCCATTGCTGAACCCGGCCCGTGACCTGAGTATTCTTTGCCTACCGTCTAGTACTGTCTGCTCCGTTGTTATTGACCCGGCTTGTCTGACTACTCTACTCGTGTTCCCATCTAGCTCCCACCAGCTGTACGCCATTGGCGGCAGTCGTTATCGCAGCTGGGGTCACTCGGGGGCCGCGGCCTGGTCTCAGGCTGCGTCAAGTCCATCCCCACCATCAGGGGCCCTGGTGAAGGGTAGCCTGGGGCTTAGACTCCGCGCCCTGAGGGACTCTGGTCTGTGGGTAGTGGCTGTCGTCAGTCGCAGCGTGACCGTACCATAGGCCTGCCTGCCCATTCCATCGTTCCTGCCCTGACATTAACTAACTGTTTGGCATCTGATTGCTTTCAGTTGGGTTTTAAAAGGTTTCAGCTCTTCCTTACAACCCACATATGCTTTATATGCAGCTACTTGGACTATACATTTCCAATAGGTATACAATTAAAGTGGAAAGCAAGTTAAAACCTAACTTACCCCAAATCTACTCCCACCC
This sequence comes from Staurois parvus, assembly GCF_062004578.1. Lineage (NCBI taxonomy): Eukaryota > Metazoa > Chordata > Amphibia > Anura > Ranidae > Staurois > Staurois parvus. The sequence continues at coordinate 5,261,592 of NW_028317965.1, read as the reverse complement.
TCATTCCAAACCTATTCTATCTACCCTATAAAAGGAAAGATGCATCTACTTGCCTATTCTGAAGTCATTCCAGTCAGGTCAAATGCTGCAGAAGACAATATGAAAACTGGGAACATGTGGACTGATGTGATTGTACAATAGATATGTAAAGCAAGTACCTGTAGTAGTAGTTACATGAAGCTAGTAGAGATTAATGCTATTACCTTAATCAAAGTTCCTGGTACAAATTTCTCAGGTCCAAGGGCCGCACATAGTATACCAAAGGGTTGCATGTGGCTGGGCACCAGGGCTTTATTGTGTAGAGTTTTTCTAGTTCAAAAAGATTTCAAATGTCATCTTGCTTCAGGTGATTGTAGCCGTATTAGTGCATTTGCGACAAAAACAATTGAGTACTGTCCGTGGTACTTTTTTTGTTTGCACTAACATACAATTTTGAGGACAAGCTTTCGGGGTATGTCCCCTTCTTCAAAGTACTGTTTGGACTTTAAAGAAGGGGACATAGCCCGAAAGCTTGTCCTCAAAATTGTATGTTAGTGCAAATAAAGTATCATGGACAGTACTCAAACGTCATCTTCAAACTTTCAACTTCAAACAGTTCAAAAAGATTTCACGGAGAAATCACTTTTGTCATAAAATTGCCGAACAACCAGAAAAGGCAAACAAATTATATACGTTGTGCCAGATGTATTTCTATGTCTTTCCTAACGGGTATAGTTATACTGGTGTTTTCATAATCGAATATCCAGCATACATAGCAATGATAAGATTCAAGCTACCAATTTGATAAAGATGGAATACATACTGGTATCCTTTTTTATCTGTAGCTGGAATGGAGTTCTCTACCCTTTATACCTAATGCTTTCTAAGTCATTGCTGGTCTAATGAAACCTTGTGACATCTCCAAGTTCATTTTTATATCCTGGCACAAATACTAAATACTAATGTACATTAGGATTAAAAGCTTTGGGATTCTGGGACCTGAACTGGACTATAGGAAGGAAGCTGTTAATAAAAAAAATAGGAATGCTTTTAGATTGGCTTCTTTGTGTAATTATAGTTATATTACTTGTAGGACATACAAGAAATTATAAAAAATGTACTTTCAGTTGAAATACAATTGTCATTTTTATGGGCTGGATAAAATCAAGAATACAAAATGGAATATCTGCTCTTAATGGGAAAACCAAACCAACATAAACTTCCAATGCCCAGCTGCCACTCTAAAAAGTTATCCCCTAATTGCACTTGATTACTAATGTGATTATAGATGCGGCACTAATATCACAATCAACATTTGTAACATAAGTGATCAGTAAAGTGCACATGTTTATTTGAAAGCATTTAGTAACAAGTTGATTGTCTTTACTGATCACTTACTTCACACATTTTGATGGTGGTATCAGTGCCACTCTGATAATCACATTAGTAATCAAGTGCAATTGGAGGAGCGCTTTTCAGAGTGACAACTGGATGTTGGAATTTTATGTTGGTTTGGTTTTTCCATTAAGATCAGCTATTTAAGTTAATGAACAAATTAGAACATTTCTATATAAAATGCTATATTTATTAAACCCTTCTCATTGCTTTCCGTTCAATAAATCAGTACATATTTTACTGCCTCTTTACCTTCTGTTCAGCAAACAAGTACACGTTTGCTAGTAATTCGTCTAAAAGTGACCATGTTACAGCTCAGCTACTGTAACTGCCGTTTAAATGGTAGCTTCAGTGGTGCTAAACTGCCATCCTGACATTCAATTAAACAGCAATTGTATTTAAAGCCATGTATTTAAGCACAAGCCGTAAAGGGCTGCACGTAAAGGTCGCGTAAAAGCTTAAATGCTTTCCTAATGTTAAAAATAGCATATACAGATTAAGCAATTTTAACGTGCCAATCCTGACCTTCCTGCTTCCTAATGTGCCATGTTACAAATGGCTTTGTCGTTATTCTTTTAATGCCTTTTTTTGTCTGGATAATGCTAACTTAACGAGTTGCCATTGTATTTGTGTCATAAAAATGATGGATATGGTTGCAAAACCAGACTAGGTGGCCATTACCAGGAGACAGTCGACCTTGTTAGAATGAAGTGCCCTTGGCATTCTCCAAGGATGTAAGGCTACTCTACCTCATCCATTATTTTGCAGTATAATTATACCTGGAATTAAACAACAGCATTATTTAACTGGTCAGAAATACTTAAGTTGTCTTCTGCAGGTCATTTGTTGTAGATGAACCATATGCTGGTCATATATCTTATATGTAGCATACCTACTAGAATGATCCCAGTGTAAGTAGGGTTCTTTGCCATGGGACAGTATTTGTTAATGTTATACTTAAACAGGTCCCTGGTGAATCAGGGTTACTGGGTTCAGATCATACAAAAAGCATTGTCCAAACAAATGCGTGTCTAAAAAAAAAAAAAGAAAAGTAAAACACTGAAGAAATACACTAATAAAGTTTGTTTAATGAAAAGGTAGAAACTGTATCACTTAGAAAGGGAATGGTCCATTTGTAAAGTGTATATTTATTTAGCTGTGTTCACCCTGAGCAACCAATAGCATGCAAGGGATATTTTAAAAAGCAGGACTTTTGCTAATGAGTGGATGATTGAAATGAACACAACTTCAACCTCATTTACCAAGTTAGGTTAACATTCACTTTGCAAATGGAAAAAACATTATTCCAGGTACTTCATCAGGTACTTCATCAATATATGCAGTACTTTACATATACTGTATATTGTACATTCACATCTGTCCCTGCCCTCAAGGAGCTTTCAATCTAAGGTCCTTGACTCACATTCATGCATACACATACTAGGGCCAATTTAGACAGGAGCCAATTAACCTACCAGCATGTCTTTGGTGTGTGGGTGGAAACCAGATTACTCGAATGAAACCCCAACAGGCACAGTGAGAACATGCAAACTCCAGGCAGGTAGTGCTGTGGTTGGGATTCAAGCCAATGACCCTAGTGCTGCCAGGTGGAAGTGCTAACCACTTAGACACTGGGCTGCTCATTTATTAAAGAAACCCTATCATCTTCTAAATATGACATGCAGTGGGGTTGATTTACTAAATGAATAGAACATGATTGCTTCGCAAATGTTCATTTAGCCTGATGAATGAGCAATAACCCCCTTGCACATGATCGGGTAGTCAAATTGAAAAGTCTTTACTCCTGTAGTAACTCAAACTCAGGAGGTGCTTCCTTCCTATTCAATTCAATCAAGATACACTTGTATTCATAAATGTCAAAATCAGACCTCCACATCAGGCAGGCTCCATTCCCTCTGCTCGAACATATAGAAATAAGGGATATGCAGTCCGTCAATGTATCAAATGCTCTTTTACTTGGAAAACCCAAATGCTGAAATTTACGAATCAGCTTGAAAAAGAGTGTAGTCACTCAAGACTGTTGCTGTCTAGCTAAGATGTGGTTGGTACATAAAGATATTAGAATTAAAAGAGCATTTGGTACATTGATGGACTGCACACCATATACAGTATGTGTATATACCGTATATACAGCGTATAGTGAGCAAAAAATGGTTAAATTGTATGCTGTTTTGGAATATAAACAGTGAATATAGAGATTATACTGCTAATGTTTGATACTTAGAGTTTCAGCATTATACTGTTAATGGGTCCCTTTAGTAGTAGATATAATTGGGTTGATTTAGTAAAGGAGTGGAGAATGTTCTTGGATATTATTCCCAGTGAACACATCTTCACCCAATTCAGTAAGCTCAACATTCAGTTTGCTTAGAAAACACTCACTTTTCCTTTATTAAAGTAATACCAAAGTCTTGTTTTTGTTTTTTATTAAAATAAATAAATTAATTAATTAATAACAAACATGCCTATACTTACCTGCTTTGTGCAGTGGTTTTTCACAGAGCAGCCCCGGTCCTCCTCTTTTCGGGTTCCCCTTAAGCTCTCCTGTCCCCTCCATCCTGTCGAGTGCCCCCATAACAAGCAGCTTGCTATGGGTGCCCCCGAACAGGCACTCTCCCAAGCCACGGCTCTGTATGTCCATTCACGTACAGAGCCATGGCTCGGCTCCACCCCCTCCCTCTCCTGATTGGCTCACTGGCTGTGACTGACCACAGCGGGAGCCAATGGCTCCCACAACTGCCTCAGTCAATCAGAGAACTGAGGCTCTTGTAGACATTGCTGAAAAGGCATGGTGCTCAGGTAAGTGTTACAGGGGCTGGGGGGCTGCTACACACAGAAGGTTTTTTACCTTCCTGCATACAATGCAGGAAGGTAAAAAACCTTGAGCATTTAGAACCACTTTAAAGCTGAACTCCAGAAAATCTGAAAATTCTCCAATGCAGAGGGGCTGCACCCACACTGCATGGGTCAACTGCTCGTTTAAGTCTAGGGGGCATAGAAACAAATAAGTGACTGGTCCCTGCATTGTCTCATTCTTGCTCCAGTGGCCCTGATATCAACAAGACCAATGCAGAGTCTACAGCCATTTTTGAACCAGTACGGTTTGCTCTAGTGTGAGTGCAAACCATGCCAGAGTACAGTTTTCTCCAATGAGAACTGTGTAATAAAACAGGGATGAATGGCCTGGTTGCAGGGGAGTGTGCCCAAGAACACTTCTACATGAGTGGACCCTGCAATGCAAACAGACCCAGTGTGAGTGCACTCTTACATTTTGAAATTTTGATTCCTCATCTATAAGAAAAGAAAGAAAAATGTTATATGAAGGGAACATTGAACTGTGAAGAGGAAATACTAAGAACTAAGAAGTTTGTGCTACCTCATTTACTAGGGTGACATTCAATATGCAGTTAATTCAACAAACTCAACACACACATAAAAGGAAAGAAATCTATTGGTTTGCTCATTTCCAAATTCACTTCACAGAAGATATTCTTAAGGTCTACTCATAGTTAAATTAAAGCAATATAAAAAAGATACAAAAACAGCGCAAAATCTAAAATTAAAATAACACAAATAGATAAACACTAAGTTTATAATAAGTGTCCGTGAAAAAAAAAAAATATATATAAGTCCTTATTCCCATCAAAACCAATAAAAAACCAATCAAAAATCTTCCAAATGTGCTTCCACCTATCCACCACGTGAGAAATAATGTTGACCGCACTCACCAGATGGAGGTGAGTAGTGAGCCTTATAGGACCACCGTCATTCTGGTTAACGTCACTTCCGGTGTTTGGAACGCACGCCGGCTTATGCGGTTCAAGCGGCCATCTTTTAGGTGGAAGGCTGTTCATCCTCTGCAGTGACTATAGAAGCGTGAAATCCCTATATCTACATTCTGAAAATTTGTTATTTTGAAGCCATTGAGCTATTAAACAAGGCTTTTAATTTTATTTAAACATGTGAGTGGCGTTATTCTATCTATATATTCTATATGGAGTGGCAGTATTACACTATGTAGTTTTTTTCTCTGCACACTATTGAGGAATCCATGGAGAAATAGACTGGAGACGAGGGCTATACCATAGCAGGGTGAAGAAGGAGATTTGAGTTCCTTTGGAGGGGTTATAGGATCCCTTATATCCTATAAGGCTCACTACTCACCTCCATCTGGTGAGTGCGGTCAACATTATTTCTTACGTGGTGGATAGGTGGAAGCACATTTGGAAGATTTTTGATTGATTTTTTTATTGGTTTTGATGGGAATAAGGACTTATATATATATATATATTTTTTTTTCACGGACACTTATTATAAATTTAGTGTTTATCTATTTGTGTTATTTTAATTTTAGATTTTGCGCTGTTTTTGTGTTGTTTATTATTGGTGTTTTTTCACTGGTGCACAGCTGCATAATCATATAGTTTTTTCTTTTTTTTGGCGCTGGGATATATACTTTTTGTTAATATAAAAAAGATGAAATAAAGATTTAACTAACAGAGGAACAACTAATAGAAATTTAATTGAAGATTATTTCCCTGTTTAAGCAACGTCTATCCTAAGCCAGGTAAGGACCAGTGAACCAAGATAAACCTCTGTGGTAAAGTGTGATCCTAGTATGGGGGGCATTGCTTTGGATGCTAAAATTTCCATGCCTATAGTGAAGATAACAGTCTAGTTGCACTAATAAACCCTTACCATCTACAATCTGAAAATTAATGTTTCCAAATGTTGACTGTTGAGAAGAGGTCCACTGAGACTATAAACCTTGGTGACACAAAGCGCATTTGACTTTCTTTTAATTAAGGGGCCGTGGGCGGTCAGTGAGTGCAATATATTGGCACATGGTGGTGGAGCACAAAGAGGAATCTCACAAAGCTATATTGGGCACTAAAAGATTATATACGTTTTGACACACTATTTGGTGTCGGACTTTATGAACTTGTTAATGTTTTATTACTTTTCATGCACTTTTTTGTACTGGAGTTTTTTGTGTTGAAATTTAAATATTGGTTTGGTATGTGCATGCATGTGAAGCGCCAAACCTTTTCTTAATGTTATGATTCCAAGTGACTTTGCACTTTAAAGGGGCAGCTAACACATTTTAACTTAAATTTGACAATTATTGGTTGGTTTATGAATAACACAAATTTGCACATACAAGTGGTTGCATAACTTTTATGGGAATAGTTAATTCTGATTAATATATTGCTGGGTACTAAGAGAAGGCACTCAGTTTCTTTACACCTAAAGTATTAATGTTCTCTTTTTTGGCCAGTTTTAGGCAGGTGTAGTTCAGCCTCCCTGAACAAGTGGCCCTATTATGGCAGCCGCTATGCAGAGAGGATAGAGGAGAAGAGGCACTCTTTTTCCTCTGAGGTCTCTGTAGGCATCATCAGGGGAGCAGCCATCTGATACACTGGATGAGCTCGTGGCCATCTTTAGTGGGGGCAGTGTTAATAAACAGCACTTTCCCACTGCATTGGCTCGCATTGAAGTGGACGGATCATGGACAGGAACCCGCTGGTGAGAGAAAGTGTGTCTAGTATAGAGAAAGGTTCCAGTGGAGTAGGGACAGTGTAGTAACCTTACTCCTAAGCTGTTAACTTGGACTTCCTTTCTCTTGCTTCTTGGCAGCCCTTGTCACCATACTACCTACCAGTCACCTTCTTGTTCAAAAATTTTATTGAAGGTAACATATCCGGAATAAAAATTACAGGTGTAAAGATTACTGGTAGGCAACCATAACAGGAGATAACATCGGTAGTATTTTAAAGCGTTCCTGGAAGATGTTCATAAATGGTGGGGATGCAGCCCCTAGCAGTAAGAGCAAAAACAAAATACATGGCATGAGTACAATGGAGCCAAGTTTACACACTAGGCAGTATATAGAAAGAATCGACAAATCAGGGTGAGATAAGCAGTATGTGATGAGAAGCTCCCCAATAGTACTGATGGGGGTAACATGTCTGTTATATTAGTTTGCATATACAGGGGCAGCACAGTGACTAAATGGTTAGCACGTTTGCCTGGCAATACTAGGGTCATTGGTTCGAATCTCAACCACAGCACCACCCAACTGGAGTCTTCATGTTCTCCCTGTGCCTGTGTGGGTTACCTCCAGGTACTCCAGTTTCCTCCCACACTCCAAAGACATGCTGCTAGGTGAATTGGATCCTGTCTAAATTGGCCCTAGTGTGTGTATGTATGAATGTGAGTTAGGGACGTTAGACTGTACCCCCCTTGAGAGTTAGGGACTGATGTGAATGTACAATATATACATGAATACCTGTAATAAAAGATCATTATTATACAGGATTTATATAGCACCAACAGTTTGCTCAGCGCTTTACAATATAACAAAAAAATATACCAGTCACCTTCTTTGTCAGATGCTGTTGGGTATTGTAAACTGCTAACGTGTCTTCCACATTATTGAGACTGTGTTCTATGAGTTCTTCTGTAAGATACTGCTGTATTGGGTTCAACCATGATATTCAAGCCCTGTTGCCACCTTGTTGGAACTCGAGTTAATATATCGTGCATTTCTTGGCCTCCGTGTGCATTTACTCCACTTTGGGTACCGAAAAGCTGGTTTCTCTTAAAAGCCTATAATAAGGCATCTGACAGAAAATGTAATAAAACATTGTTTTATTACAAAGAGAAGCATGTATATCCTTGAAAAAAAGCACAATAAAAAATAATACTCATCATCATAATAGAAATAATTTTTAAAATCGTCTAGCAGTTTTGTCCATTTGTCCAACTATAATGAGGAATCTGAACAGATTTATATTAAAGCATCATACCAAACAGAAGCATTTATGTCCCTAAAAAAAAAAAAAAAAAAATCATAATAACCGAAACAAATTATTATAATAATACAAATAATTGGTAGCATTTTTCAATTGTTTTTGTCCAGTTGTCAGCCTATAATAAGAAAAATATACAGATAATTTATTAAACCATTGTACCAAATGGAAGCATGTCCTTAAAAAACAATTAATATATATATATATATATATATATATATATATATATATATATACATTACTTAAGTAGGCAAAAGAGTCGTTGTTAAGGTAATGGATACTGCTAACTGAGGTCAGGATATCAGAGACCTCAAAAAAGTGTTAATCAAGAAGCAATGCACTTATGTGTAATTAGCAAATATAACTATCGAGTACATGTACAGTGACAGGTTATACATAGAAACTGGACCTCACTAAAACATTACACAAGAAGCAAGGCAGTCATGTGTAACTAACAAATATGACAACATGTACATTGGTAAGTTATACATAGAAACAAGACTTTCATAAAATTAACACATATATGACATTGTGCCATATTAATTTCATTGCACCTGTTTTATATATATATATATATACAGTGGGGATCGAAAGTTTGGGCACCCCAGCTAAACATTTGTATTAATGTGCATAAAGAAGCCAAGGAAAGATGGAAAAATCTCCAAAAGGCATCAAATTACAGATTAGACATTCTTATAATATGTCAACAAAAGTTAGATTTTATTTCCATCATTTACACTTTCAAAATAACCGAAAACAAAAAAATGGCGTCTGGAAAAGTTTGGGCACCCTGCAGAGTTAATATCTTGTACTGCCCTCTTTGGCAAGTATCACAGCTTGTAAACGCTTTTTGTAGCCAGCCAAGAGTCTTTCAATTCTTGTTTGAGGTATCTTTGCCCATTCTTCCTTACAAAAGTCTTCCAGTTCTTTGAGATTTCTGGGCTGTCTGTCACGCACTGCTCTTTTAAGGTCTATCCATAGATTTTCAATTATGTTGAGGTCAGGAGATTGTGAAGGCCATGGCAAAACCTTCAGTTTACGCCTCTTGATGTAATCCCCCGTGGATTTCTAGGTGTGTTTAGGATCATTATCCATTTGTAGAAGCCATCCTCTCTTTAACTTCAGCTTTTTCACAGATGGCATCAAGTTACCATCCAAAATTTGCTGAAATTTTATTGAATCCATTTTTCCTTCTACTCGTGAGATGTTCCCTGTGCCACTGGCTGCAACACAACCCCAAAGCATGATTGGTCCAACCCCATGCTTAACAGTTGGACAGAGGTTCTTTTCATTAAATTCTGTGCCCCTTCTTCTCCAAACGTACCTTTGCTCATTCCGGCCAAAAAGTTCAATTTTAACCTCATCGGTCCACAGAACTTGTTTCCAAAATGCATCAGGCTTGTCTATATGTTCATTTGCAAAGTTCAAACGATGATTTTTGTGGTGAGGATGTAGAAGAGGTTTTCTTCTGATGACTCTTCCATGAAGACCATATTTGTACAAGTATCTCTTTATAGTGGAATAGTGTACCACAACTCAAGTGTCTGCCAGATCTTTCTGGAGGGATCGTGCAGTCAAATGTGGGTTTTGAATTGTTTTTCTCACAATCCTGCGAGCTGTTCTGTCTGATATTTTTCTTGGTCTTCCAGATCTTGCTTTAACTTCCACTGTTCCTGATGACTGCCATTTCTTAATTTCATTCCGAACAGAGGATATTGACATCTGAAAAGGCTTTGCTATCTTCTTATAGCCTTCTCCAGCTTTGTGAGCATCAACTATTTTCAGTTTCAGTTTTCTAGACAACTGCTTAGAAGAACCCATGGTGCTGATTGTTGGGGCAAGGTCAGATGAGTCTGGGCATTTAAAACCTTTGAGATTGACATCACCTGGTCTTCCCAGACGATGATTGAGAACAATCCATGACACTGGCAGGTCTCAGCTTTGCAAAGGGGGCAGTGCATGCTATAAATTCTGCAGGGTACCCAAACTTTTGCAGACGCCTTTTTTTTGTTTTCTGTTATTTTGAAAGTGTAAATGATGGAAATAAAATCTAACTTTTGTTGACATATTATAAGAATGTCTAATCTGTAATTTGATGCCTTTTGGAGATTTTCCATCTTTCCTTGGCTTCTTTATGCACATTAATACAAATTTTTAGCTGGGGTGCCCAAAATTTCGATCCCCACTGTGTATATATATATATATATATATATATATATATATAATATTACAAAGAAAAATTTACAGCAAATATAAAATGTAATTGCCTATTTTTTTATTCCTAAATTCATGTTTAGTTTCTTTTTTTTTTTTACTGTTAGTTACCAAAGCCAACATACGTTTATTCCTTCTCTTTGTTTTTTAACCATCAGCAATTTTATAAACAATTTTCAACACACTAAACAAAACTGCTTTTCCCAGAAATAGCTGTCTGGCAGACCTATTTCTGCTCTAGCTGTAATCACTGTTTTATTGGCTAAAAGATTTCTCTGTTTTATGATATTTTTGTGTCCTTTTAGTTATTGTATGAAATGACCAGTGACCATAATTGCTGGTTCTTTAGAATGTTCTGTATACATTGCTCTTCACATCGGTGTATTAGAGTTAATGGACTCTGAAACTACTGTACAGTCACCCATCTTTTAACAATCAGGTGGCAGGAATGGCAGAAATATTTCTTAGACGGTTGTCTGGTAAATGTCTTTTAGCACTCAGTACTGCCTGATCTAGTATGGCATGGATATAAAGTTCAGTAATCCTTGATCTTTTAAAAAGGAACACTAATCAGAAGGTAGAAGTATTTTCAAGAGGCTGTATTGGCCAATGACTACCTTCAAAGTCATTCTTTTTACTAGCTGCTGAAAATTATTTTTGGTTATTATTATTATTATTACGTCGAGTTTATATAGCACCAAAGGGTTTGCTCAGCGCTGTACAATAGAGGGGGGACAATACATGAAACAGTACAGCAACTACAAACAGCACACGAGGGTTAGAGGGCCCTACTCTTTTGAGTTTACAATCTAGGAGGGAGGGGGTAGTGGTACAGGAGGAAGTGGCTGTGGGGGATGGAGTGGTAGGAAGGAGAACGGCAGTTAGGTGAGGGTGGGGTAGGTTATTTCATTATCCCCATGCTATACAAATCCTTAAGGTGCAATGGCAGCAAGGTTGTAAATATCCATGTATTTGTGTTTTCTTGACAAGTATTATGAGAGCTTTGAAACAAGATCTGTTTGCCATCTGAAGCTGCAGCCATTGTGGAGCAATTCATTCTCTATTTTTCAGCACAAGCATTGGTCCTCAGAATAAAAGGATTATTCCTCATCTAGAACATCTTGTGTATAGTGCATTTTCAAAACAGGAGCCATGGGTGTTTTTTGCTCCATTGTGATGCCTCTTTATGAATGGGATGTCCTAATGCAACACATATTAACACAATTTGGCAATTCCTCAATTGAAAGACCAAAGGAACTGGGCAGAAGATTGTCAGCTTAACAGCAGCTGCATCCTATTGGAGGAATCTATATGTGTACAGCCAGCTTAAAGTGGTAGTAAGCCACCCAAAAAAAAAAAAGAATGTCCCCTCAAATTAATGTCATAATGTGCTAGTATGCATTGTCATCGGCTGCAGGGACACGGAATATGGTGGATGTTTAGGAGATATTCCTTGTACTTACAAGTATGCTTTATTATAAGCCTACCTGTAGGTATAATGCTAGATTAACGTCCCTGCGTACCTGCGGGCCGTGTTTTGCGTGGGCAAAAGAGCCCATTCATTTGAATGGACTCCTGTGCCCCAAGACATGCAGGGAAGAAATCCCTGCACTTCTTCGGAAAACGCAACTTGCATGGGAACCTCGGTTCCCAGTACAGTTGCAATTTCCAGTGCGGGCAGCGTGCCATTTGAATTAATGGCACCCGCCCTCGGGTTGGCATTCCTCTGTGCTGTTGGTTCGGCTGCACGGATTATAAAAGCGGACCCGCGCAGATGTGAACCAGGGTTAAGTGTCCAGTGGGAATTTACTTCCACTTTAAAGGCTGCACCTTTTGTACCACATTACGCCTATATTAACCTCCCTGGAGGTATTCCCGAGTGCAGCTCGGGGTAAAGTTTCAGTACCACAAGCGGTAACCCCCCCGAGCTACACTCGGGCTTACCATGTGGCCGCGATGTCCCTCCTGCAGTGTCCCCTGTAATGTCCTTTGGCGGATGCCGGCATCTGTCTTCTGGGTTCCGTCCCCTGCGACGTCGGGATGTACGGGAACGGAACGGCGGGAAATTTGAAAATGACAAAAAGTGACATTCACTAAATTCACTAAAACCACATAGTATAACATTCCTGTATCAAACCATTTCACATACATTTTGTCCCGAGTGCTTTGTCCGGCGCCCTGCCTGCATTTTTACTGTTCTTTCTGCCTGGAAACTGAGAAACGTCCATGGCGTCCAAAAAGCGTCCCTTTAGGTCAAAATCGGTTTTAGACCAGCTAGAGAACAGCGATAGTAAATCAGAACCACTTGCAGAATTGAGTGATAATGATTCGTGGGGGAAATTCGTCATCAGACACTGAAAACGATTTTGCGACTGAGCTCAGTGATGTGCAAACTTGGCGCTATATTTCAAATTTCAGTGTTTTTGGTTTGATTATATTATTGAATTAAATTAATTATTATTATATTATTATTTTTATGATTATTTATTAAATTATAATTTATGATTTCGTGTTTCAAATTTTAACATACCCGGGATGTTTACTAGACTCTTGTTCGGACAGATTTCAGTGAGTTATTCCTAAAAATTACAGGCCTACAATAAAATAACTACTTATTTCAATGCAAAAAAATTTACCGCTTTGAGCACAGAAATATGGACATAATCAGACTGCTAGGGAGGTTACGGATGTAACAGAAAATATGGTGCAAATGGGATCTCCCTATATTGCATGGGGGTTTTTCTCCATATTTTGACATTTTCATGGCTGTGCGGGGCTCCACCAGCGGAGCTGGGTCATTATCTCACAGAGGTCTGTAAATTAATTTCAGTAGAATCCTGTCTTCCATGGCAGCAGATGGAGTTGTAGTTCTCAATGGAACGTAAGTGCAGTGATTAAAAAATCTGTAGTCCATTGACACTTCTCCAACTGAAGGCCCGTAGCTTGGTACAGACAGGGAGCTAGAGGAAGGGTCTGCAGAAGTCTGACAATGCACCCACCATCCACTGATCACAGTTGCAATGTTTTGCAATTTGAAGTGCAAAAATAAATACATATTTTTTTTTTGCAAATATATGTACATTTATTATTTCTTTGTAAAAGTTAGACTTAACCTGTAAGCAGTTAGACAAACGCTATCTGAATAGAAATATATCTGTAAAGCCTGAAGGTTTTTCACCTAAATACGTTCTTTCCATTAAGGAAAAAAACCTTCAATGCTAAGCTCCCCCCTCAAGTCCACCCTGAATACTTACCCGAGCCTGATCTCGATCCAGCAATATGCATGAGAACAGCAGCTCTCTCAGCTCTCTGCCTCCCCGTTGGCTCTCACTGCTGTCAATCACAGCCAGTGAGGAGGGAGCAGGGGGCAGAGCCGAGCCACGCTCTGTGTGTCAATGGACACATAGAACCAGCCAAGGAGCGAGCACACACGAGTACCCCCATAGCAAGTGGCTTGCAATGGGGTTACTCAGCAGAGGGGAGGAGCTGGTGACGGGAATTGAGAAGAGGAGAATCGGGGCTGATCTATGCAAAGCCATTGCTGACATGTTTGTTCTTTTATAAAAAAAATAAGGTTTACAATCACTTTAAGAATTAACACACATTGATACAATTTTTGATGTTAAGTTAATTATGCTCAGATAGGTATCAAATCCGAATTTAAAAAATGTATTATTAATATTATTATACAGGATTTATATAGTGCCAACAGTTTGTGTAAGGGTTCATGCACAATGCAGCTGATAAACTCACATTTAGGAGCGTTTCTGCGTTTTTTTCAGCAGCCCCTGAACTCTCCCTAATGTTTTCCTATTTGTCCATGAACACATCATTGTTTACAGTCATTTACAGGCAGTTGAGTTTACAGTCATTTTTTTAAACGCACCAAACTTGCGTTCAGGAGTAGATTTTATCAGTGTTCCAAACGACAAATGCTTGTAAATGCGGTTAACCGTGTTTATAAGCGTTTGCGTTTAGAAGTGTTTTTTAACAGTTCCATATCCAGAGCCTTTTTTCATCATCAGAAATGCATGCACCGCATTTTCCATGTATTCAAATGGACCGGGTACACCAGCGCAATCAGTTCCAGGTTTCGCGTGAAGGAAAAAATTATAGAACGTGACGCATTATGCTCATGATGGGATCCATAGTGAATACAACCAGAAAAGACAGGTCATCTCAACACATACTGCTCTCTCTGCTTCTGCTCTCTCTATTTCTTTCAAAATGTCTGAAATAGTACATTTTTTACTGTTTTTTAGTGAATTCTGGGCATTTTGGAAGGTCTCCTGAGGTTATCTTTAAAAAAACGCTTCTATACGTGAACGCACATAAACGCGGCTAAACAGACGTTTTTTGACCTACGTTTTGTAGCAGTCAGTGTCAGGGATCGCGGCGTCTCCTCGTCCGACGCACGCGCACTGGCGTCGGCTCACGCCGGGACGCAGGCACCAGGTCCCGGCGGGCCGCAGCTGACAGGACACCGCGCATGCGCAGTAGGAGCCGCGGGCGGCCAATGACAGCCCGGGGGCGCGTCCTGGACGGCCAATGACAGTGCAGGGCGCAATATTTAAAGATGCCCTGCACTGTCACTAATCGCCGCAAGGTCTATCTGTGATCCTGAGTTTCTGTACCTGCATTTTGACCCTGATTGACCCTGACTACGCTGCCTTCTCCTGCATTTTGACTCGGATTGCCCTGACTACTCTGCCTTCTCCTCTCCTGATCCTCGGCTTGTTGACCTATCTGCGGACTGACTTACCCTGCTGACCCTGCATGTGACCTGACTACTCTTTGCTTGCCGATTCTGTACCTCAATTACCCCACGGAACCGCTGCTCGTGACCCACCCTGCTAGGTCCTGCCGTCCTCCTCACATCTGGCTCTCCCGGTACCTATACATCCCCGGAGGTTGCCTCTGCCACTGGTAGGCCTGCTCAGAGGTCGTGACCTGGCCCTGGTCTGTTACAAGTCCATCCCCACCATCAAGGGCCCTGGTGAAAGCACAGACCGGGACTTAGATTCCACGCTTTGGGTAGGTCTGTCCAGTGGGCTGCCAGAGGCACCACCTGGCGGATCATAACAGTCAGTTTCCATCATTCAGAAGAGTTTTCCAAACGTCCCGTATACATGGAGCATAACGCTTTACAATATGAGGCTACAAGACATTTCAATAAAAGAGGAATCAGAGGGCCCTGCTCGTTAGAGCTTGCAATCTAAATATACTATACTTTTTCTTTTAATTAATGATAAAATTTACATGATTATTGTTCTTTTTTTTTTAATAGAAAGTATCCAATTTTACAAATCATTCTTTCACTTCAAGTTGTTTTATAATTAGGCCATAATGATATTTGATGTGGAGTATATAAGAAGATAAATGACTTGTGAATCAAACAGCTAGACGGCGGGCCGAGATTTTAATTGATCCATGCACCGCTTATCTCTAAATTTGCTTTACACTAAATATAATTATTTGTATTGTAGTCTCTTGAATGATAAACCTGAAATAGTACAAGGCAGGGAGGAAAGAAAAGAAAAACGAAATATGCCATTCTTGCGTTGGATTTGTTTTATTAAAATTACAAGGCATGAATCCAAGCTTGCCGAGATCTGCTTATACAGTGGCAATCATCGAATATAAATATGATTTTCTTTTGTTCGCCTTCCAATTTTCACTTTACAGTTCAATTTTTTGTTTATACACCGAACATGATGTACATTTATATTTGTTACAGTAAGCAAGTACAATATCCATAGACTCTCCTGGCTCGACCTCAAGGAGGTGTCGAGAATGCAATGTTGTTATTTTAAACTGTAGAATAGATGTATGGACTGTGCAAGTGAATTGAATGTACATGAAAGGATAGAGTGCTGTATGGTACAAAGCAGACAACATACAATAAGGGGATTGTGTAATGTATACGGTCTCCTCCAATTTAGTGGTATGGCCTACTGCTTGCTTGTTCCCATGGTAGCACCAGCAGAATAGCCTGTGAAATTCATTGATGGGTCTGATGCCATTTAGCACGTCCAAACCATACTGCAATACCAAACTTAGGCCTCTTGCACACAGTCGTTGGGCAGGGGTGGACTGACCAGGGGCGGACTGACCATTCCCAGGGCCCGGGGTCAGTAGGGGGTCCCATGAAATGCCCCTGGTACCTTTTTTATAGGCTTTTTTGAGTGTGGGTAAGGACACAGGGGCCTCACGATTTCCTATTGCCCGGGGGCCCCATGAGTTGTCAGTCCGCCCCTGGGACTGACCATTTGGGAACTCGGGCACTGCCTGAGGGCCCAGGTTCAGTAGGGGGCCCCATGAGATGCCCCTGGCACCTTTCATAGGCTTTTTTGGTTATGGTTTGAGTGTGGGTGAGGACACAGGGGCACCATGATTCCCTATTGCCCGTGGGCCCCATGAGTTGTCAGTCCGCCCCTGTCGTTGGGGCTGTATGAAGTAAGATTTGGGCGTGTTTCTCCACCTGGAAGCTACAGCTGCTTATTCTAGCTATAGAAACTAATTACAGGATGTAGCCATACACGGATATACACTAGTAAATGTATAAGCAAACAGTCTGCCCCATACGTAGTATGACTTTACACAGGTATACACCAGTACTTGCCTAAATCCATGCATGCAGTCATTTACGGAAGTACTGGTGTATCCCTGAATACAGACGAATCCTGTCATTAAGAAAAAACATAAAAAACAGTGAAAATAAATGTTCCAAAAAAACTCAAATAGTACAGATAGTCCCACTCCAAATAATTTAGATAGGATATAGTGAATAGAATAAAGTCCTTGTTCCAAGACCCTTGACCAGTATTCACACCCATTTGTGTTATGATCACACACCGCACTCACCAGATATTGGTGAATAAAATGCTTTAAATTTGCACTCAGGAATCCAAGATCCGCTCGGGTCATCCTCCAATCTCAGGTATAGGTAAAAATCCCAAATTGTAGGTAAGACTATTATCTTTCTCTTAATGCCTCAGAAATCCAAACTGGAATTTAATCAGCCTCCAACCTCCAGGGCGACCAAAGATCACTCTCCATAAGAAGATAATTTGTGCAGTGAAAAAAAATATATATAGTGTAATACTGCAAAACTTAAACAGGATGAATTCAAATACCAAACCACTCACATCTTAAAGGAATGTTATCAGCATTTATTATATCTGAAGCCAAACCGCCACATAGCCAGGGTAAAGATCTCACAGTCAGTGATAGATGACAGCATATACAGACATGGTTGATGGCCCCCCCTAGCAAGATGGCCCCTGAGAGCACCGCAAACCGGCGTGCGCTCCACTCACTGGAAGTGACATGGTACGTAGGACAGCAAAGCCGGAAGTGCATCAATGCGTTTAGCCCTTCCTCCAGAGCGTTTTATTTTATTTATTTCAGGTACTTATATAGCGCCGTCCATTTTACGCAGCGCTTTACACATATATATATTGTACATTCACGTCAGTCCCTAACCTTCAAGGGGCGTACAATCTAAGATCCCTAACTCACATTCGTACACATACTAGGGACAATTTTAGACAGGATCCAATTAACCTACCAGCATGTCTTTGGAGAGTGGGAGGAAACAGGAGTATCCGGAGTTAACCCACGCAGGTACAGGGAGAACATGCAAACTCCAGGCAGGTGGTGCCGTGGTTGGGCTTCGAACCGATGACCCCAGTACTGCCAGGCGGAAGTGCTAACCATTTAGCCACTGCGCTGCCCAATTGATTTCAATGGGAGGCTGTACTCAAAAGCTTTGGCTCCCGTAGAGGAAAATAAACCCAAATTTAAAAACCCAAAAGATGTTCTACAGTCCAAGGCACCTGTGTACATGAGGCCTTAAAGAATATCTAAATCCATGCTGCGTTAATTGTCTTTTTTTGAAAGATTGTTTCCGTTATTTTCATCCGGTGCGCCAACCTGTAACACACTTCTTGTCCTGGGGTTGACAAAGCCTACATATCTTTCTGTATACGGAAACAGATACAACCCCCTAAAGCCCGGTACACACATACCGAAAGTCAGCCGGACCAGCACAAACCGGACATGTTTTGGTACGTGTACAGCCGTCTGTTCAGAGAGGCCAGCCATTAGAATGGTCTTACTTTTGAACAGTCTTGCTGGTAAACCAGCATTCCATCAGCACTTGCAGCCATTAGTTATTGATCTGAGTATTTTGATGCCCCGTCACAATACATCGGGAGAGTAAAAAAACCTGGATTCTTTAAGAAAATATTCTCTAGGCAGATTTTTAGCCTTCAAGTGAGCTTGTTTAATGTTCTTCCCATCATATCCACATTCCAGGAATCTCTCCTCCAATGCTTATGTCTCTGTCATATCCCTCTAAGGTGGAACATTTTTGCCTGATTCTGTCCACATGAAGACTGGGCCTATTCTCTCACTTTTTGTTTGCAAGTAAAAATCTGCATTTGTTTTTACTAGAAAATTATGTGGAACCCCCAAACAATATACAGTATATATATATTTAGCAGAGGCCCTAGAGAATAAGATGGTGGCTGCTGCATTTTTTATGTCCCATGGTAATTGTGCAGTGGTTTTTTCAAATGCAGTTTTTTTTTGGAGAAAAAATGCACTTTAATTAATTTAATGCAAAAAAAACACAATATACTCAAAAACAATGTTTTTGGTAAAATATAAAAAATGATGTTATGCTGAGTATATAGATACCTAACATGTCATGCTTGTGGAGTGGCAACACACTGCAATACTTAAATATCTCTTAAATAACATCTTAAAATGTTTACAGGTTACCAGTTTAACCACCTTCCGCCCGCCATATAGTAAAATGACGGGCGCAAGGTGGTTCTCTCGTTCTGATAGGAGTCATATGACGTCTTTCCATTCTCACAGCGCATGCGCGGCTCAGGGAGCGTACAGCGCGGCAATTGCCGGTACGCTGTGTCCCTCGGACAAAGCGGATCATGGAAAGAGCCAAAGATGTCGGCTCGGTCATGTGATCAGCTGTGTCCAATCACAGCTGATTACATGTAAACACGGAAATGCTGGTTATCAGCATTTCTCTCCTCTCGAGCTGTCACGCTGACAGTTCGAGAGGAAAGCCAGTAATTGGCTTTCCGCGGAGGGGACATGTACACTGATCATTAGGGCACTGATGATCAGTGTGGCCCCAGAAGTGCCACCTGTCAGTGTCCATCAGTGCCTTGTGTGAGTGCTCAATAGTGCCAGTGCCCATCAATGCCACATATCAGTGCCTACCAGTGCACATCAATGCCACATATCAGTGCCCATCTGAGCTGCCTTTCAATGTCACCCATCAGTGCCAGTCAGTGCCACCTATCAATGCAAATCAGTGCCACCTATCAGTGCTGCCAATCAGTGCCACCTATCAGTGCCAGTCAGTGTCGCCTACCAGTGCGCATCAGTGCCCCCTATCAGTGCTGCCTACTAGTGCCAGTCAGTGCCGCCTAACAGTGCCAGTCCGTGCTGCCTATCAGTGCCAGTCAGTGCTGCCTATCAGTGCCGCCTATCAGTGCCATATATCAGTGTCATGTATCAGTGCTGCCTGTCAGCGCCCATCAGTGATACTTGTCAATGCCCGTCAGTGCAACCTACCAGTGCCTCCTCATCAGTGCCCATCAGTGCCACCTATCAGTGTCCATCAGTGCAGCCTATCAGTGCCCATCACTGCAGCCTCATTAGCGCACATCAGTGAAGGAGAAAAATCACTTATTTACAAAATTGTAGAACAAAAACTAAGAAAAAACTTTCAGTGATTTTTGGTTTGTTTAAGAAAAAATAAAAATCCCAGAGCTTATTAAATACCACCAAAATAAAGCTCTATCTGTCTCAAAAAATTGATAAAAATTTCATATGGGTACAGTGTTGCATGACCACGCAATTGAAAAGTGCGACAGCACTGAAAGCTGGAAATTGGCCTGAGCAGGAAGGAGGTATAAGTGCCCGGTAGGCTAGTGGTTAAAGTAACAGAGGAGGTCTAGAAGTAGAATTATTGCTGTTGCTATAACATTCGCAGTGATACACAGGTATGGTGCAAACACTGTTTACATATGCGTGCACAACCTACATATGTATTCGCTTCTGTGAGCGAGGGAGGGATGGGGCACTTTAATTGTTTTTTAAATTATTTTTTTTACACGGTCCCTTTAATTTTTTGTCCCTTAAAGTTTTTTTTATTACATTTCTTTTATAAGGGATAACAGATCCTCTTGATGGAGACATCTGGGGTCTATAAGACCCCAGATCTCTCCTCTACCTTGGAAAGCGCGAGATAAAAAAAAAATCAATCTTACGCTTTACGAAAAAAAAAAGGCAGTGTTTACATCTTCCAGAACTGGAAGAGACGTCATGATGTTGCTTCTGGTCTCCTAGACTATAGACAACTCTGTGGTAACCTGGAGGCACCTCCAGATGGCATATCGTGCTCCTCGATGGCATGGGAGAGACAGGAGGCTATTGTATACATATGCAGCAATAACCCTGGTATAACCACTTGAAGTCAATCACGTACATGTATGTGATTTGACATCAAGTGGCTATTAAACTGGCCATTAGATATGACTTTCCTGACATGTACAGGGTAGCCACTATCTGTGCCTAGGAGAGAATTCCTAAAAGTAGGTTTTTCAATACCCTCTCATCTAAAGTCTATGGTCAACCACTGAACCAATCAATGTGGTGTCTAGATAATCAATGTTTGAAGTGTGATCTAATTACACGTAAGTAACAGTCAAATGTTTTTCTTTTTTACACAACACACTAACATAATTTGATGTCAAATTAACAACTGAGAACAGCACTTCAATATCAAGATGTGTATAAATGAGTAGTAACATACGAATGAAAAGAAAAAGCGCAAACTGAATACTATTCCTCACATTCACATTCCTCAATGTGAAAAAGTGAGAATCTTCTTCTAAAAACATCGAGTGATAATCACCATGTGTTCCTCAACCCATTAAAATCACACTCCCCAGCAGTTGTTACCCCCAAGGCATGGGAAGGTCAAATAAGCATAAGATATAAATCCATAACCTGGAAAACAAACCTGGTCCACAATAGCTTGTGATCATTGAAAAAAACAAAAGGGCTTCACATGTGCAATGTACATTGATCAAACAGACGAGTTATTCTCAATAGTTTTTGTTTTTAGCTGTTAATTTTTACTTCGTCCAATTTCAGCTGGAGTCTGTTATTTTACCCTTCTTTTTATTCCAGTGGTGGATATAGTCTGCATATGGCGACTCCCTGCTTCACTGAATAGTAGACATTAACCCTCTTAGCGGTTGAGTTAGCATTACTGGCTTGGGAATATTGTGTTGACCAAGGCTTTCATCACGGGAATCATAATATTACTCTCTCTTTGAAATTCTACCTTTACAGACCATTAAAAACACAAAATCTGTTTTCCTTCCACCATCTTGATGTCTTGGTTTTACTCTGCTTTATCTATCATCCGTATTGTAATAGATCCTATCTTTTTGTTTTCCTTCAATGAACTTTATTTCCATAACACCTCAACTTACCTATGGCAAGTGGCCAAATTGAATATTTGATGTGCCAAAGAAAATTTCCCACTGCGCCGCGTACAAAGGTTACATTGAATAAGTGTCCATGCAAATCACTGAATTCACAGCAGTTTTTTTTTCTCTGAAGCAACTTGTGAGAATTGCCATTGTTTACAGGAACTTTCCATGCATACATAATGTTGCTTTTTATTTTTAGGCTCCTTTTTTGGATAAAAAGTAAAAGAAACTGTGATCATGTTGATTGTACAATAGTAAAATTGCACTCCATTAAAAAAAGAAAAGCCTGTTTTGATTATGGTAAAACGGCACTACTTTTTTTTTCTTTTATTGTGTGGCCAGTTTTAACTCCATCCCTCTCCCCATATGATATAGATTAAAATTAAGACTTGTGTAACCCAGTCACTGAAATCTCTTATATAATTTAATATTTTAATATGTAATTTCAATAACCATTTCCAGTATTATTAAATCTGCAGCTTTCATTAAAATACCAGGCCATTCCACCATAAAGGTACTGAACCAGGGGCGGACTGACCATTTGGAAACTCGGGCACTGCCCGAGGGCCTAGGGTCAGTAGGGGGCCCCATGAGATGCCACTGGTACCTTTTTCATAGGCTTTTTTGAGTTTGGGCAAGGACACAAGGGCCCCATGATCCCCTATTGCCCCGGGGCCCATGAGGTTTCAGTCCGCCCCTGTACCGAACATATTATAGGGTGCCAACTTCCAGTTGTATTCTGGATTTGTCATTTTATCACTCAGGCCTCTGCTGGAGATAAGTGGTTATTTTAATAATTTCATTACTCTTCATCCACCCACAATACGTTTACCATGCGTGAGCATCTTCCCCAGGCTCAGTAATGTAAATACACATTACTGAGCACTGGCACGCCCCCTGGGATGGACAAAATATGGTTCCCGGTACCCAGCCTTTTTGAGTGGCCGGGGTATCAGGTGATTGCAATGCTAACATATGTCAACAAAACTGTTATGCATGAATTTAATTCTTCCTATGTTGAGGCTTTGATTGGCCCACAGCTATCACATGGTACCTAGGCCAATCACAGCACCTTGTACCATGTGTAAGTACAGCTGCTATGCATAAAATTCATTAATGACAGTTCAAACAATTGCTGTCACAGTGATCATCACTGTAAGAGCAATCACAGTATAAACAAAAATCCCTGATCACCCCCTCTTCCCAGAGTAGTACAGTGTCACTATGGTGACACTGAACTACTCTGATGACAGTATGGAAAAAAAAAGAGAAAAGTTAAAAAAAAGAAAACATTTTTAAAAAATTGAATAAGAAATTATTTATTTATTTTCATTTACTATCACCAGTCAGTGTCCCTGATCACCGCCACATCAGTCATATGATGGTGCTGTACTGCCCTGGTGACAGTATGTTAAAGAAAGTGTGAGAAAAACATATTTTATTTAATTTCTTCATTTTCCAAAAAATTGTGACAAAAAAAAATTACAAGTTCAAAAAACTCGCCATGCCTTTGACTGTCTACTTTACAAAAAGCAGTCATTTGGGGGGTATTTTTACTGTCCTGATATTTAGGGGGTCTCAAGAAATGAATTAGGCCATCAGTATATCAGTACTGATCTATTTTCAAATGTATATACCATAGCTTGTAGACGTTATGATTTTCAAACAAACCAAATAATATTTATTTATAATTTATAATAGTTATTGGACTTTTTTCTTTTTTTGTTTACCAAAGACATAGCAGAATACATTTTGGCTTAAATGTATGAAGAAATTTGATTATATTGGATTTTTTTTTATAACAAAAAGCAGAAAATATTTTATTTTCAAAACTTACAATATTTTTTCATTTACATAGCAAAAAAGAAAAACCTCAGTGGTGATTAAATACCACCAACATGTTTTATTTGTGTGAAAATTTGGGTACAGTGTTGCATGACCGAAAAATTGGCAGTTAAAGTAGCACAGTGCCAAATAACAAAAAATAGGCTGGTCATGAAGGGGGAAACACTCTCTGTGGTCAAGTTGTTAATGCCCAGACCAAATTTAGCAACTTTGACTTGTGTTAGTATAATTGTACATTACATATCGCAACTACATTTTGTATCCTGGTGAATTATACCTCGTTTTTTTCAGGACAAATTGGGCTTTCTTTTGGTGGTAAATTGTAATGGGAAAAAGGATTTTAGCTTCCAAGTGACTGGATGGTTGCAGTCAGCACAACTTCATCTCATTCACTAAGCTTAGTGAATTTTCTTTTTACAAAGAGAATTTTCACTTAGCTTGAAAGAAGTAAAGTTGTGTTGACCGCAACCGTCCAATCACATGCAAGTAGAATCTAGTTGTTTTCATTTTCCTTGCACTTGGGTGCCCTTTGCAAAGTGAATTTTAAATTTGTTTCACCTCGTCCACTAAGATAAATGAAAATTCACTTTGCAGAGTAAAAATTAATTTTCAGGGTCATTGGATATATAGAATGGGTTTTTATTAATTAGCGTTTGTGTTAGGAGAACTGCCTCCAATTTTTATCTGGATCTAAAGACAATCATCTACTTCCTTGTTTAGTAATTGTTCAATAAATACACATAAGTTTTTATATATTTTTTTATTTGTATAAATTTTATTCATTAATTTTTTATATGTGTATTTCATTTTGTTGTATACATAGTTCTATTTGTATTTCTCAAAAACCTTAATATTCAACCAATTCCAGATGCCGCTGGTTTCACAAGCAGCCCCATTTCAGACAATTCAATACTAAAGGACACTCTTCAGGGCTGATTAAGTATGGTTTCAGAAGGGCAGGGAGGAACAAAATGCACTTTATTCCTTTAGCCTTTTAAAACATTTTTAAAATAATAATAGAGGCTGGCAAGAAAACAACTGTGTTTTTCTTGAAAGCCTCCTGTATAGCAGTAATTTGGGGAAATTAAAATGTTTTTCTGCTTATCTGCACAAAATAAGTAAAAGCTGAAAACAAAACAACGGCTATATTTATGTAATAAACATATCACAGACCCAAAGTAAAGAAGTGATTTAATGTTTTATATATATTTTATGCCACTATGGCAGAAGGTTTTAGCTTTTTTTATCATCCACAATTAGTTTCAAAGTATTTTTGTCATATTTGTCATATGAGTCTATGTCTTCGTAGCAAGGAGCAGGAAACAAAATCCAGTGCTTAGTTAAAGTGGAAATTTACACTCCCTAACCCACCCCCTCCTTTTTTAACCCAACTTACCTGGTTGCAGGCCCTGCACATTCCAGGTACTCACCCGCCCAGTGGATCCAGCGTTGCTGAGATCCGCTTCTTTCCTGGCCCCCCTCGGTTCTGTGCCACCCTCTTGTTTTGTGACATCATCAGTAGGGTTCCGGATTTTCTGGGTTAATCAGGTTGCTTCCCGATGAACTGTTGCCTGCCCCCCCTTTCCCAATAAAGGACTATGTGACATACATATCCCAGGAGGCAGAGTGAGCAAAGTGCACATTGTTCACCTAGGCGAATGACGTGCACGGGGGAGTGGGCCAGGACTTTGTCAAAAAAAAAAAACTAAATTAAGGACAAAAAAAAGAATGCCCAATTTCTGCAGTGGAGGCAAGGAGGTGTGGATGGGACGTTACAAGCCTTGGAAGGTGAAGATATAGTTTAAAGTTGCCTTGTCAGCGATCATTATCAAGGAGTCAAATGTTTGACTTCTAGGCTCCTAGTCCCTTGACAGTGTCCCCTAAATTAAAGCCCAACTCCAGGCAGGTTGACCTTCTAAATAAAATTGGTGTCCTCCACATCCTCCACCCCATCCTCAATATGCACAAAACAATACTTGTTATGTTTAGGGGGGACTCTTAATTTAGTAAAATACCTCAATCAATGGTACCTCAGACATCATATATACAGTACTACAATTATATTATAATTGATGACTGGTCCCTAGAAGCCAGTTAACTTTAAAGTGGAATTATGGGATAACCCTAAGTACTCCTAAAACTGTCCCACCAACCCCCACCACAAAACCTATGTTGTATAACTTGTATAAGAAAAATATATACTTACCTATTTTCAAGCCACTCCAGTCCTACCATGCGATCCCACTCCCCTGCGTCAGCCAACGGCACTGCAGGGTAGAGAAGGAAGCACTGAAAACGGATGGGCCTTTGAAGCCTATGGGTGACATCACCATTCCAGGCTTCTCTCCTATCCTCTGCAGCTTCTGCTGGCCGACACAGAGGAGATCATATGACCAGACCAGAGTGGCCTGAAAATAGATAAGTATATACATCTTTCTTACACAAATGACTGGTTCCAAGAGATATGATTGCAGTACTCTATATATGTAATGTGAGGGACCATGGATTAGAGTATTCTCAAAAAAAGTATTGATGAATGGTCCCAAGAATATGATTGTAGTACTCCTGATATGAAGTCTGAGGGACCAAGGATTGACTTATTTTTCTCATTAATATTATTGACTGGTTCCAAGATATGATTGTAGTACTCTATATACAGTATGTAGTCTGAGAGACCATGGATTGAGGTATTTTTCTTAATAAACGTATAGATGACTGGTCTTAAGAATATGATTGCAGTACTCTATATATGAGGTCTGAGGAACCATGGATTGAGGTATTTTTCTCAATTAGAGTATTGATGATTTTTTTAAGAAGATTTTCTGCTATCTTCTTCCATCTCTCCAACATCATTATATAAAATTCAGGGCCGATGACAACAGCTGGCCCTGCATTGAAGGTGATGATGTCTAGTGCCTACCCCTTTTTCAGGATAGAAACAAAGAAGACTGGAGCTCCAACTGCCAAAGGGCCAAGGAATAAAGTAGTTATTCCAGTCTATTAAATTCCTTCTAGAGTAAACAAAAATTGTATTGTGCATATATAGTGGGGAATGAAGACACAAATTACATTTATTTGAGCAAACCAAAGACCAATTTTAATGTACGCTCACTGTCCACTTTATTAGGAACACCTTGCTAGTGCCAAGAAAATATTCCCCACACCATTATACCACCAGCCTGAACCGTTGATACAAGGCAGGATGGATCCATGTTTTTATGTTGTTTACATAAAATTCTGACCCTGCCATCTAAATATCGCAGTGAACAGTCTGCCCATTCTCCTCTGACATCAACAAGACATTTTCGTCCACACAACTGCCGCTCACTGGATATTTTCTCTTTTTCGGATCATTCTCTGTAAACCCTAGAGGTGGTTGTGTGTGAAAATCCGAGTAGATCAGAAGTTTTTTAAATACTTAGACCAGCCCGTCTGGCACCGACAACCATATCATCATTTTCAAAGTCACTTAAATCCCCTTTCTTCCCTATTCTGATGCTCGGTTTGAATTTCAGCAAGTTGTCTTCACCATGTCTAGATGCCTAAATTCATTAAGTTGCTGCCATGTGATTGGCTGATTAGCGATTTGTTTTACCAAGCAATTGAACAAGTGTACCCAATAAAGTGGCCGGTGAGTGTATATCTAATCCAACTTAACATGATTAGTTGATGTATTAGTCAAAGCATTTGATCTATTTATATTTGTTTAATATTTTCTGAAAACCATACATATGATATAAACATTATTTGCTTTTTTTTTATTATAATATGATTATAGTTCCCATATCTGACGTTATTGGTGGCATCTGAGAATTAAGAAGGTCTTGACTACTTGTCATTTAGCTTAACCTCTTTGGTCTATCATAGTTGCCCACTTATAAGTGGGGACGGACCCTCCTGTGTGACAGCTGTGTATCACTTCTGTTGTCCCTTAATGACCATCAGTTCTTTTCACTTACACATTGCTAGCACAGCAGGTGTGGGGGTGGTGGAGGGGGGTGATCAGACCTGTAAGTGTCAAATGGCTGGACTGAAATGCCCGCCCTCTTCACAAGTATGAAACTGAACCGTGGTACGCTCACATCCAACTCTCACAATCTCGTCTATTCTGACAGTTTCCAAGGAGTCTTGCAATTATCTCAACATCTCCCTACTGTATCATTCCTTGTTTTCTTCCATTTCACAAAACTATTTTGTTTTGACCAAATCCACAATATTGTTTTTGAGTTGACACGCTGACTTGCACCTTATGTGCTTTTGGGATTGCATAAATAAAAGCAGATTCTTTTTTGTCAGTGCATTTTCCACCTACGTGAAATATTTTCTGAGACTAATCTTTTCTTTGATAGCTGATGAAAAGCTGTAACATAGATCACAGACGTAATTATCTTTCTTGTTTCTTTGATATACCTATTGGCACATATTGCTTTTGGTAGACTCAGCTGTGCTGCTGCATTGCACTATGAAGAGCTTAACTTAAAGGGCCATCAAACATGAATTTAACTATAATACCTATCTGTACATTGAAATAAGGTGGGTGTGAGCCTGTTCTGCAAAAGCTGAGCCCAAAAAAAGGAAGCTTAGGGCAGATGACTTGTGACTAGTATTGACCGTAGGTTTCCTGGAGCTAGTATTTTCCCTATTATGTCTCTGCGTGGACGAAGGCATCTTTGCAGAAGAAAAAGCTTTGTTTCCTTGTGTCAGAGCTAATAGTTGGTGGGGGAATATTCAAAGGAGAGGTACACAAAATCACATATTGGCTGATTGGAAGAAGTGGGGAGATTTTGGCACGAGTGAGAGACATAGAAACAAATATAATTCTAAATCCTATGGGACTAGTAGCATGAGGCATGAAACCTTAGATTAGCCTGATTTCTTTGCGGAATTACATTATGCCCAGGGGCGGACTGACCATTCGAGCACTCGGGCACTGCCCGAGGGTCCGGGGTCAGTAGGGGGCCCCATAATATGCCCCTGGTACCTTTTATAGGCTTTTTTGGGTGTGTTTTGAGTGTGGTCAAGAACACAGGGGCCCCATGTTCCCCAATTGCCCGGGGGCCCCATGAGTTGTCAGTCCGCCTCTAAATATGCCTACTATGTACATAATTTATTGATATAATTTTTCTGCAAATTGTTCAATGTTACACCTTGCAGATGTGTTCTATGTAACATATACAAACTTGTACCATTTTTTGGTCTACTTCTGGATTGTCTATCTATCTGTTCTATGTAAACTTAATAAACAAATTGAACAAGAGCACTAGATTAGCCTTTCTCAGTCTTTTTACCCCAGAGAAACTCTTAAAATAATTTTAAGAGAACCCTTACTAAGATTCCATAAATTGACGGTGGAAAAATGCCCCTTACATTGGTAGTTAATTGGAATGATGATCCCCTTATAGTGATGGTAAGAAAGCCACCCTTATAGACAGGTAAGAAAATCATTATGTTCATGCAGCTGGTTTTGCCAAATGATGCTGGTTCTAAAACTATGGAGGTACCATCAAATGGGAGGTCAGTAAGCCACAGTTAAAGGAACCCATAGCATCCCCTGAAGGGAACCTATGGTTTCAAGGAAACCCAGCTGAGAATGGTGGAGATGATCTCACACTGTAGATATCCAGCTATAAGGTCATAGACACAGGGGTTCCTAGGACAGGAGGTGCACTGCTATTTTTTCAGGAGGAATTCAAGGCCAAAGGTATTTATAATGTACTTTGTTGGCACAACATTATAACATTATTAGATGTTCCCTATAATAAATAGAGACAGCAAATTGTCATTTTACTGATCATCTAATAGAACGTGGACTGTCTATTACAATCCACTACATGTTTTGAGTTCTGGCTTCTATACCGAAAGTAATGTAACTATTTAGGTATTCTAGATTCTCTGTTTTTTGTTTCTTTTTTTGCAAAGCCAACACAGAATTTGTCTGTTCAATGACATTTCAATTCCTGCAATAAATAAATAAATAAATAAAAACACCTTTTCAGTGACTACAAAGTAATCTTACACTAAGTCATTTTCTTGTATTTGTTAAAACTAAATATTGTGATGCTGGTTGATAGGTTCTCTGACAAATAGCAAGTGCTTGATGAAGTCAAATGATCTGGAAAAATGTTCTGTAAATCTTATCTGTCAATCATAAATCTCACTTTCCATTCTAAGATAAATGTTGCTTCCAGGAGCATAGCTCCTTGTGTTGTGTTGAATGATGGGTGTGTGACAGCAAGCAGACAGGGCATACATGGGATGTGGGTGTACATTCCTGTACTATAACAAGTGAATTAAATGGTTTAGTAAAATGTGCTTAGGTTAGCATCTATGCTTGGTTATGTTCATCTAAGTTGACTTTTAACTGTCATTACCTGTTCAGAACATTTAGATAAAGTGAAACAAAGGTAACCTATTAAAAAGCAAAGGCGGTTACCTATTTCTACCATATAGACTGCTTTCTTTATCTTCCTAGTGGCTATAACAAAAATTGCATTGGTGCTCCAATTTTACAAAACAGCCCTAAAATTTCAGTTTTGCAAATTATTTTTTTAGTATCATTTATCTATCAGTTAAATTACCTAAATATGTTATAGGTGCATCTAAACAAAAGGTATTCAAAGTCTTACAGATTCTCCTCTTTAGAGAGCAATCACAGCCTGAGTAGAAAAGCATTGCCCTTGTCAGCATTTTGCAGAGAAGGAGGCTTGATTTCTGTTTGGAAGCAGTAGTCTCCCTCCAGAGATCTGACAAATTCCCTGCTGAGTCAGATCTATAACTCTGTGATCAGCAAAGGTCATGCTCCGTGCTGATGGAAAGCTTTGACTCAGCATGGGAATGTTGGACATCTACAAAAAGGCCACGTCTACCGCACAGAGAGCAAGAGTCCTTCATTATAGCATGCTGGCAGGGAACAGGGTTTTCTACTCCCTGAAAACAGAGAGTGGTAGACTTTGCTCAGCTTTTGTTGTATTGGAGTGTGTTTAATTGACTTATACTGAAAGTTGAGTGGCGTTTTTAAAGGAAGCTTGTACCAGGCCTGGGCAAATCAAAGAGAGCAAATGATAACAAAACAGAGGATCCCTTAAGGTAAATCTGCGGCTGCAAATAACAAGTAAATCACAAGATATAGCTGTCAAGGACTTGGGACTGCAGAAGAACTATCATTGTAACATGTGGTGGAGTTGGGCATTGTCTGTGATAATGGTTTTCCATATAAATTCAGTGTGTTTCTCTAATAAAGCAGTTCTTGTTCACTCTAAAAAGTGGTGGTGTCTAGTTTTTGTGGGGTAGCTACAGCTATAGTCACTTCCCTTGTGTTCCAGAGCTTGGGAAGCATCTTCTGTGTGGAGATGCCCAGTCGGGGTGTAAGGAGTCCGTCTCCATAGTCAACTAAATTTGCTAGAGTAGTGAAGTTAGATAAAGATAAACTCTGACTGGTTGCTATGGTTCATTGCAGTGGCCAGGAGAAGCCACTGGCAACAATAAGTAGACTTTTGCCGGCAGTTGTAAACAGTGCCTGCACATAATTTATGCAACGAACAGTAGATGATGGCAGATTTATACTTTGTCCAAATATATTGCAGGTGGTACTACTGTCCGCAAGTAGCCGCTCATCACTTACAGTGGGGCAAAAAAGTATTTAGTCAGCCACCAATTGTGCAAGTTCTCCCACTTAAAAAGATGAGAGAGGCCTGTAATTGGCATCATAGGTAGACCTCAACTATGAGAGACAAAATGAGAAAAAAATCCAGACAATCACATTGGCTGATTTGGAAAGAATTTATTTGCAATTTATGGTGGAAAATAAGTATTTGGTCAATATCAAAAGTTCATCTCAATACTTTGTTATATATCCTTTGTTGGCAATGACAGAGGTCAAACATTTCCTGTAAGTCTTCACAAGGTTGGCACACACTGTTGCTGGTATGTTGGCCCATTCCTCCATGCAGATCTCCTCTAGAGCAGTGATGTTTTGGGGGGCTGTCGCTGGGCAACACGGACTCCATGGACATGGCCCCATTCATTCTGTCCTGTACATGGATCAGTCATCCTGGTCCCTTTGCGGAGAAACAGCCCCAAAGCATGATGTTGCCACCCCCATGCTTCACAGTAGGTATGGTGTTCTTTTGGTTTCATCTGACCATATGACATTCTCCCAATCCTCTTCTGGATCATTCAAATGCTCTCTAGCAAACTTCAGACGGGCCCGGACATGTGCTGGCTTAAGCAGGGGGACACGTCTGCAGGATCTGAGTCCCTGGCGGCGTAGTGTGTTACTGATGATATCCTTTGTTACGTTGGTCCCAGCTCTCT
Source organism: Staurois parvus (assembly GCF_062004578.1). NCBI lineage: Eukaryota > Metazoa > Chordata > Amphibia > Anura > Ranidae > Staurois > Staurois parvus. Next base: position 5,229,473 of record NW_028317965.1, on the reverse strand, counting down.
GCAGGTCATTCAGTAGGTCCCCCGTGTGGTCCTGGGATTTTTGCTCACCGTTCTTGAGATCATTTTGACCCCACGGGGTGAGATCTTGCGTGGAGCCCCAGGTCGAGGGAGATTATCAGTGGTCTTGTACGTCTTCCATTTTCGAAATATTGCTGCCACAGTTGATTTGTTCACACCAAGCTGCTTGCCTATTGCAGATTCAGTCTTCCTAGCCTGGTGCAGGTCTACAATTTTGTTTCTGGTGTCCTTCGACAGCTCTTTGGTCTTCACCATAGTGGAGTTTGGAGTGTGACTGTTTGAGGTTGTGGACAGGTGTCTTTTATACTGATAACAAGTTCAAACAGGTGCCATTGATACAGGTAATGAGTGCAGGACAGAGGAGCCTCTTAAAGAAGAAGGTACAGGTCTGTGATAGCCAGAAATCTTGCTTGTTTGTAGGTGACCAAATACTTATTTTCCACCATAATTTGCAAATAAATTCTTTCCAAATCAGCCAATGTGATTGTCTGGATTTTTTTCTCATTTTGTCTCTCCTAGTTGAGGTCTACCTATGATGCCAATTACAGGCCTCTCTCATCCTTTTAAGTGGGAGAACTTGCACAATTGGTGGCTGACTAAATACTTTTTTGCCCCACTGTACATGTGGACACTGACTCTGGACACAGCCAGTGTGCATCCAGAGTTTTGGCGACACATAAACATAATCGAGCAGTGGGTATGTGGCCATAGCACAGTGTGTTGCTAATCCTACAGGTGGAGTATAGCAGCCGCTAAATGCAACAAACTATCCACAGTTATTAAACTGCCTCAATGTAGCCTATGACTGTGTTTGATAGGTTGCTGTTTTTAAGGGTTTCCTAAAGTTCTATCTATAATTTACAGTAGAACATTATACATATCTGAAAACCAGCCTGAGAGCTCAAAAATGGATATTTAAAACATTAAGAACTTTTGCATTACTTTTGATAAAGCCCTCATTTTATTTGTACTTGGGTTTAGAAAGCCTTTAAATTTCAGTTATCATGTTCCTATGTTCCGAGGAACATAGAAACATGATAATTGAAATGTAAAGGCTTTCTAAACCCAAGTACAAATACTATGAGGATTGTATCATAAGTAATGCAAAAGAGGGCTTAACGTTATCAACTTTCATAGGTCATTCACATTCCACATGTTGGTAGAGTAACTCTTCCTCAAACTCTAATAACTCTTCTTCTTCTTCATTGTTATTGCAGGTAAATAATGGATTCCAAGCAGAAGCAACATACCATCATTGAGTTCCACTCGCTGACGATTTGTGGCAGAGATCACAGTTGATGGTCTCCCACTGCGTGGTTTGTCTTTAAAGCTGGTTTCCCCTTCTTTAAACTTCTTTACCCGTCTGTGCACATTGCTCTTCTCAATGTGTCATATCTGTAAACATTCTGTAGGCTTCAATGGATGTCGAACAGTCTGCACCCCTCCTTCACCAAGAACTCAATGACAGCATATTATTTCTGCTTGGAATCCATTATTTACCTGCCATGAAAAAGAAGAAGAAAAGTTAGTATAGAGGAAGCGTTACTCTACCAACATGTGACATTTAAATGACCTATGTAAACCAACACAAAAGTTATGCCCATTGTCTCATTACTTTTGATACAGCTCTCATATATTGCAGTACATCAGTCCTTAGATGGGGTGGCTGTATTAATATTTATTTTCAGGATATGAACATTTTGCAAGCACAGAATAAAAATCTGTTGATCTTGCCTTGAGTCCAGTGTCTGCGTAACATTATGTGCACTGAACTAATATATTAACCAATGTATCAACTCTTACTGGTTCTTTTCTGTGAACTACAACTAATATTAAATCTAGGTGGACAGAAATGCAAATCATTTGTCAGGTAAAATAACTCCCTTGTGTGAATTTTATCCATGCAGAGGCAGACTGACCATTTGGAAACTTGGGCACTGCCCGAGGGTCCGGGGTCAGTAGGGGGCCCCATGAGATGCCCCTGGTACCTTTTTCATAGGCTTTTTTGAGTTTGGGCAAGGACACAGGGGCCCCATGATCCCCTATTGCCCGGGGGCCCCATGAGTTGTCAGTCTGCCCCTGTATCCATGTATTTGTTTCCATATCCATGCATCTGTTTGTCAGGACCGCAATTAAAAACCACCCAACGTTTAGCAGTACATTGATGGGATCAGTCATTGTACTGTATTAGTATTACTATCATATAGTTGTGGGTTAGTAATAACCCTTCCAACTTCTAGTACTTAAGTATTGCTTTCTAAATAAATATTCATTGAATTATGTAAGGATATATTAGAGATTGTCGAATTCTGTATATGAATAATAGAATATTTCAGACATTGTCCTAGTTGATGGCAAGTGTATTTTCACCATAAACTTATATCAGACCAATAATAAAAATAATAAAAGAGTAACTAAACTGAAAATACTGAAAACCTATAAATCATATTCATCTATACAGAGCTACAAGAAATCTCATACAAAGCAAAGACGTAAAATCAATATATCACCATGACATGTCTACTATGAAACAATTCCTTGGAGTGTTCACAGTAAAGTGTTACAGTGCAGACAAAATAGTAATTTATTCACAAAAAAAAAAAGAATGCCAGCCACAAGTAAGGATGAATGAACTGGGCAATATTCAGTTCTCAGGAGATTCAGAGAACCCAGTGGGAAGTCCGCAAGCCACAAATAAAGCTCCAAACCCTACTCAAGTCTATGAGAGACAATTTGTGCTATTTATTTCTGTCTTTTTTTTAAGGCTAACTTGCAAGCGTTTGTTAAAAAAAGGGCATTGGAAACTGGGCACTGTCATGGGGGGGACATATACCAATACAAAAAAAAAATACTCATCAGCAGGGAGAGGGTTAATGCTAAAAGACAGATCCTTGGCTGGTATCACATACCTGTATACGTAGCCCAGAATGATGGTGGACTCTTGCACAGTTCCTGTCTCAACACCCCTGGAAGTTGAGACTGTGTCTGCAGGGGTGAAGGAAAGGCACAAGTGCCAAGGTTCTGACACTGTGGGCTGCAACTTAAGAGTGCTGTTATCAGGTAAGCAGGAGTACAGCTGGCAGCACACTGTGGATATGCCAAGTTCAGTTAAGGGTGAAGTTAGGTCCAGGGGTGGACTGACAACTCATGGGGCCCCCGGGCAAAAGGGGATCATGGGGCCCCTGTGTCCTTGCCCAAACTCAAAAAAGCCTATGAAAAAGGTACCAGGGGCATCTCATGGGGCCCCCTATTGACCTTGGGCTCTCGGGCAGTGCCCGAGTTTCCAAATGGTCAGTCCACCCCTGGTTAGGTCCCAAGCCTGGTCCAATAACAGCTAAGTAGAAAGACACCAAGACATAGACTGGATCAGAGTCATGGACAGGCAGAGGTTGACAGCAAGTGGCCGAAGATGACAACGAGTGGGCTATGAGGTATCAGTTCATTGAGCAGTAGTCCAGGCTGTGTTCCATAGCGGAGATAGATGAAAAAGATAAGTAGGCAAGGGTAATCTTAAAACTGGTCAGGTGGAAGCTGGGTCAAAAACAGGATCAGGACAAGCATCAGGATCACAGGGGCAAGACTGAAGAACATTCAAAGAGCTTGTGCAGAGTTCAGGATTAAATAGCCTGCATGGTGGCAGTGGACATGTGAGCAAGTCTGCACATGCACATGTTTGTACACGTGTTTGAGGATGCAAGTGCTTTTAGACTTCTATGTCGGTAAATATTTGCACGCTTATGTGCATCAGCATTAGCCTGACAGAGTACATATTTACAGTACGTGAATGCACATTAGCCTGACAGCTGGCACAATGTTTCTGACAGCTGGCTTCTGTTTGTTAAAAAATAGACAGGGAACCTTGGTGATATAATTGACCAAATATGGTATATTGAGGACAGTGATGTCACCGAGAATCCTTTGCATTCATTTACAAACAGTATCTGAACAGTATCTGTCTTTTAGGAGTGGAAGCAATACTGCTGCAAAATGACAGATCCTCAGCTGGCTGCAGTTTTAAACAAACCAGCCAGGGATCTGTCATTTAGTGGTGGTACTAATGTATTGTAAATCCATCATCGTTCACATCATCCAGTGATGTAGGTCCAGCGTCAGTTACCCAGGGTCCCTGGCTTGTTTGTTTACAAACAGCATTTGAGGATTTGCACCAGCAAACCTCCATGGTCACAAGTATTGCAAAGAAATAATACAGATTAGAGAAAGCTGATCTGATTTTCCTGGTATGCAATTTATAGAATACCCTATAAATCAATCATTCAGTCATATGCAGGATACACTTGTGATAAAATGCATTTTCTCAAAATGATGCTTCAAGTGGAATGGAAAAATCATATTTCTCTATTGAATTTCATAGTACCAGTGTTTCACTGTAGAGAACTGGTCAGGTTAAATTATCCCTATTAACATGTCTATCAAACATTTTCATTTGAGCAATTGAAGCTTCTTTATCATTTTATTATAGCATGGCTGCTTTTGTGAGCTGAAAATTAAAATGTGTATTTTTGCATTCCAGTGGATTTCCATAGTGAGTTTTTTTTGCTTTTCAGCCTTACAGAATATATCCATATTCTTTATATTTTGGTTCCTGACCTATCATCTGGTGCGCCTACTTAAAGTGATGCTTTTTCAAAGTTATAATCTTGCCTAAGAATAGGTACACCAATTTCTCTTACCAGGGGGCTAAATCCAGGCTGCTCCCATTCCACTATCCAATGAGAGTGCTTCAGTGGCAAATAACACCACTTTTATTAGACAGGGGGGATCACAGCTCCCTATTAACAGTGAAGGGAAAAGACATACAATCATAGAGTAGCCCATTCCCGTTACACATTTCTGAAACCATAGACTATTGAACATGAAAGATCCATTCAAATGTAACATTTATATACTCCTGTGCTAGCTAGCCTTCATGCTATGTAATTTAATTGTGCTGCCATCTTGATTTATTGTGCAAAAATCTTTCTTTATGTTAAGTGAAAATAAGTAATATGTTAGAGATTAGAAAAAGCTCTATCACTTGGGTGGGAGGTGTTGGGTTCTTTACAGCTTTCCCCTCATTAACTTGCACAAAATAACTGAGGGCTCTGTGTGGCCTGAGCTTTTACACAAAATCAGCCAATGCTGAGACTAGTGTGTAAAAGCATTTCAGAGATGTCCATGCAGAAGACATGTCTGGATTTTTTTTTTGTAGAATTAAAAGGGTTACTCTCAGGGGTGGTGACTTGTATTGTAAATTGTTAGAAAGAGAGGTGTGGTGGATCTTTAAATTAAACACAATCATCCCTCAGGGACTGAATCCGATGGGATGTAAGTCTGTACTTGAAACAAGTCCACCTTTTTTCCAACATACCTACTTCTTACAACTTCTTTCAGAACATCTTTATATGTATTAAATTGTAATAATATCAGAGATTGAGTGATGACAGCAGTCATTTTGGTTCCCCTTTTAAGTCGTTTTGTGTTTTTATAATGATATTATTTACATATATATATATATATATATATATATATATATATATATTGGATTTTTGAGGTGCTTCATTAAAACCTTCTATCCTTTCCCCCCACTCTTTCTTGCATATGGTACCTATGTATGGTAACTATGTATAGGTGTTCTTGGTTCTCCTGGGTTACCTATCATCCAATGGCTGCAATATCATATTGTGTTCTATAGCATTAATGATACTGTTGCTGTACAATGTCCAAATATGTAGCCTAAATAAATAGACTGTGTTTACAACCCCTATTAAAACTCATTAAAAAAAAGTATTTAACAAAAACTGTCTAATGTTGTGACTTTTGAGGTGTTCCTATAGGAAAAAACCTTCTAATGTTGAGACATTTGACTAGCCTCTATAAAGAAAGCCTTCTAATGATGGGACCTTTGAGGAGCCTATATGAAAAACCTTCTAATTTGGAGATTTGTGAGGTGCAGGCGAACCTTATATTTTAGTTCTTATTCTTTGTTAACTGGCACCTCAAAAATCCCCAAATTAAAATGTTTTTGTTATAGAGGTACTTCAAAAGTCCCAACATTGGAAATTTTTTTTAAGAGAGAACATTTATCCCAAAACATTACTTTTTTTGTTTTAACTTTGGATACAATGGGGAGAGCACTGCTGTAGACACCATCAATATTTGGTCGTCCTTTACCTGTATAGAGGACTCATTTGTGCTAAGCGATCATTAAATCATTACAATAATAAAATAAACCGCACTGCATTTTATGCACTAGCCACTTTTTGCAAATGGTATCAATGACAATAACAGTCTAATAAAGGTAAAATAAATTAAAATAATAACATGTCACTAGGTCAAGGCACACCACATATGGAATTTCATTAAACTCAACATCTGTTATTCAAGTGGAGCCCATTATAGATATATAACTTGCGACTCATTGACCCCTAATTGGATATTCTCTTGTCTAAATCATATAGATCTGAATCATAATATTATTTTGACGTGGCTTTCATTAGGACCTGACATTTAATGGGATTCTTCTCAAGTAACTTTTATTAAATTGCGGTAAATGTCATGTACTTTTGCAAATATGGAAACAACAGCCCGGCCGGCTATGATAATCAAAAATGAGGAAATGTCAGACTGCAGACTGTGGCGGACCCCTTGTTTATTTAGATATATATCCGCCAGACTTATTTGATTTAACGCAGAAATAGCTTTAATGTACCCAGGGCCGATGGATGGCAATTAGTGTAGTTTCGGGAGCAGTTCATCAGAAAATAGATGCATCAGGGCAGAGTTAGCGTTTAAAATATGCAGAATCCATGTAACAATGGGACTCTGTCATTTCTTGACACGAACTGATGTATGGAGATAAATTGCCTGCCATTTAAACGTGAAGATTCTGCATATTAAGTTGCGGGGAGTCGCAATCCGCGCCTTTGTATTCTCCATCGGAAATAATGCAGGGCTTTTATGATAATGTCTTGAAAGTTTTCCAAAAATGGGGAATGCAGTGATTAGAGATGTATTCTTCCATTTGCGAGGTTTTCATTTCATTACAAAAATAGATTTACTTTTTTTCTCAAAGTGTGAAGAAATTCAGACTAGATAAAAACAATAATGTTCAACTTTTTTTTTTCTTTAAATGCAAAGTACTAATATCTTTGTGTTTGAAGTTTAAAGAGATCTCTGGACAAAACATATCAAACTCAACTGCGGGCACAAAAACATTAATTTGAATAATCACAAAGAAGATGCTTTGTGTGCAAGGCCGGACTGACCATTTGGAAACTCGGGCACTGCCCGAGGGCCCAGGGTCAGTAGGGGGCCCCATGAGATGCCCCTGGTACCTTTTTCATAGGCTTTTTTGAGTTTTGGCAAGGACACAGGGGCCCCATGATCCCCTATTGCCCGGGGGCCCCATGAGTTGTCAGTCCGCCCCTGTTTGTGTGCACCAGCTGCCTTTGCAAACATAGATACTACTTTGTAAAAGTAGCAGTGATGCCATCATTGTGCTGTACATAGCTTGTGTAGAGAGCAGAGCTGTGGGAGGGGCCCAGCAGATTCTCCTACTACAAGCTGCCTGTAGAAAACTCCAGGAGGGGCGGAGACAAGACCAGTCACCCTGCACAAGGAGAGAGTAGCAGTGGGCGGTCTTTTTTACAGGAAGCTCCTGCACAAAGTAAAAGCTATTTCATGCTGAATTACTGCTTAGATCTAACAGAAATACACAAAGATTCAAGTATACTTGACTCTTGTATTTAGAAAATATGGGGTTGATTTACTAAAACTCGAGAGTGCAAAATTTGGTGCAGCTGTACATGGTAGCCAATCAGCTTCTAACTTCAGATGGTTCAATCAAGCTTTGAAAAAAAAGACCTGGAAGCTGATTGGTTTCTATGCAGAGCTGCACCAGATTTTGCGCTCTCCAGGGTTAGTAAATCAATCCCCTATGTGTTTTATTTATTTATTTATTTTTTTTATTTTTTTTTAATTTAAATATTTATTAAATTTTTCATGTTAATACAAAAACTCAAAAAGGGAAGTAATTCTCATACAGATAGACATTTATAACATTTCTGCCTTTCCCTTACTAAAAACTCTTTTCTTTCCCATCCCACTACCCCTCCTTCCCACCCCTCCTCCCCCTCTGCAGACTCTAACCCATTCTATTCTCTTGAGGCTTTTTAATTTTTTGTTAACATCGTTGTTCATGTTTTCCTATATTTCTCTTTCAATCCTGCTCTTTCCCACTTTTCCCATCTCCTGAGATAAACTCTCATTCTATCTTCCTGCATATGATATGATCTTTCCATTCTACCTATCTGGTTTACTCTGTTAATCCAGTCCACCTCCTTCGGTACCTCGACTTTCCGCCAAAACTTGGGTATCAGCCCTTTCGCCGCATTCAAGAAGTACCAAATACCTGAATCTTTATATTTATTTACAGATGTCTCTACATTGTGTAGGAGGCACGTCGTTGGGTCTAATCCTATGTCAATTTCCGTTATTTCTTTAATCAACTTGACTATTGTCTTCCAAAAAGCCTGGATTTTCGGACATTCCCACCATATGTGAAACACCGTGCCTATATCTCCACATCCTCTCCAACACATATTTGAACTTTCCCCATTCATCTTGTGTTCTACACTCGGTGTGATGTGCCATCGTGTCACAAACTTATAATTAACCTCCACCTCTCTCATACTAACATTATCGTGTATCAATCTAAACATCTTTCTCTGTCTATCTTCATCAAACCCAACTCCCATATCTCTTTCCCATTTTGTCATAAAGTTTAACTTTGTGTTTGTGTCTAATTCTGTGAGTATTCTATACACTTTTGAAATACCGTGCTTCCCATCCCTTCGTGTCTCCAACAACCTTTCAAACATATTCCACTCCTGTTTTATTCTCAAAGGTTTCGGTAGTTTTCCAATAAAACTTTTCAATTGATGGTATTTCCACTCATCCATTCTAATAAAAATGTCTCCCTTCTTCTCTATTAACTCTTTAAGTGATCTCAATTCCCCCTCCACCAATACATCTCTCAGTTGGGTATCCTCCTTTCTAAACCATCTCCCCGATATCTTGTTCTTTCCCGGAGGAAAGTACTCAGAATTCGTGAGAGGCATTAATATTGAATTAAATTCCCATTTCATATTTTTATTTATTAAAGACAAATAAGATGTTAACTTTGCAAGGGAATTTTCACTTAGCTTAGTGAATGAGGTGAGGTTCTGCTTAGCATCCAACCGCATGCAAAACAAAAATTAAGTATTTTTTATATGTTCCTAGCATGGCATTGGCTATTCTTGAAAGTGAATTTTCACCCCATTCACTAAGTTAAGAGATCATTCCCTTATTGTACCTTCCCCATCAAAGTGAACAGCTTGTTTGCCATTAGTAAATCAGACCCTATCAGGGGCGGACTGACAACTCATGGGGCCCCCTGGGCAATAGGGGATCGTGGAGCCCCTGTGCCCTTTCCCAAACTCATAAAAGCCTATAAAAAAGGTACCAGGCACATCTCATGGGCCCCCCTACTGACCCCGGGCCCTCGGGCAGTGCCTGAGTTTCCAAATGGTCTTAGTTAGATCTCTTAGTTTCTGTGTTTAAGGGGAAATAAACTCTCTTAATCAACATTGACTATTGTAATCCTTATGCTAGCATTAGTAAATAGATGGAAAGGTATATTTACTTAAACCTTTTTTCCTACATTTCTTCACTTTCTTCCTGGTTTCTGGCCTAGGCCGAATGATGTCATACATTTCAGGAGTCCTCATGGGAATTATTTTGCTTTCATCTAGAGGAGAGGAGGGGGGGGGGCTTTCTCAGCAAAGCACACCCTCCTGTCTTAATGCCTCAGCTAAGGACAGATGGATTCCATGAAGTAAATGCTACACAAATCATCTGCCCTTACTCAAGATGACTCTGGCTAGAAATGCTGGGGGATGGGGGGGGGTGTTCAAAGTGATTTCTCAACAAAATAAAGCATGGAGACATGGATGGATGGGTGAGTTTGGCTAAATGTTAAAAATGAATGAGAAAGCATTTTTAGTTTGTGATAAAGTTTAGTTGCGCTTTAAAGAGGTACAGAGTAGATTTGTGTCTGTAGCGTTAAAAGACATCTGATGGAGTAGAAATCCTGCTTTCGCAGGTTCTGGACATCCAGTGGCCACATGGTGCATTGGCCTACTTAAAAAAAAAACATTGAATTTATATCCAGATAGGTAGACCTACATACTTTATTTTTGCTGCTAACCTACACTCACCGGCCACTTTATTAGGTACACCTTGCTAGTGCCAATAAAATATCCCCCTACAAGGCAGGATGGATCCATGCTTTCATGTTTTTTACGCCAAATTTTGGCCCTACCATCGAATGTTACAGCAACCAGTGTGCCCATTCTCCTTTGACATCAGCAAGGCATTTTCACCCACACAACTGCCACTCACTGGATATTTTCTCTTTTTCGGACCATTCTCTGTAAACCCTAGAGATGGCTGTGCATGAAAAATTCAGACAATAGTCCACATTTAAGGTGCATAAGAGATCTTGATGATCTTCAAATCCAGTGATCTGGTCAGGTATCGTGGTGATATAAGTGATAAGATTGCGCACTCACCAGATACGCAATCAGACTGCGCATTTGGAAATACCAATTCCAGAGGACTGGAGATCCCTTTATGGTCTGGTCTGGTCAGGTGCCCCTCACTGCCTGGTATGCACTGCCACACATGATACAGCCGCTCTGTCGGTATTAGTAGCTCACAAGGAGCTCCAAAAGAGGAGGCCAGATAGTGTAATACCTTTTAAACAGGTGATGTTTATTCAAAAAGGTGCAGCATAAAAAATTGTGAGGAAGACAAAGACACTGGCCATCTGATGATATTCAAGATGGCCGCCGGGGCCCATTTGGCGCCGGCTGCATGGCGGTACAAATCTGTAGCTCCTCCCTGATGCGTTTCGTGCATTCGCATGTATTCATAGAGGGTATGCTTCCTCTATGAATACGTGCGAGTGCACGAAACGCGTTAGAGAGCCACAGAGTTGTGACATCATGCCGCCGGGGCCCACTTTGTCTTCCTCACAATTCATTTAGCGCTACACCCTGCTTTTACAATTGCTTGAAAACTGATTACACTAAGTAGGAAGTTTCATCAACAAAGGATTGTCCTCTTAGAAAATGAGTAATTGTTCCTGTTGAGGAATCCAGCTGAATTTGACCAAACCAATTTGTACTGTGTCAAGTGATCATTTTTGAGCAAAACATTGTTGGAAATGATAGATCTAGATTTGATTGATTGTTTATAGTTAGCCATATGGCCAGCCTATGGCCAACTCTAAAGGAGAATGCACAACCAACATATGCGGCTTTTGCTAGTAAAAACTGCTCATGGACAGATTAGATGAAACTTATCATCAATTTAAAAGAAAACAAAAACTGTTTTATAGACTATAAATGGGAAAATATATAAATGAATATTCATATTTCATTCAGTACATTTCCCAGATTTCTGACTGCACTGCAGCACAATATAACCTTTTCTATGAAAGTCCTTGAGAAAAAAAGAGTGAAAACAGTGTGTACCGAATTCTATATATCCAGAACCTCAGCCTCTTTTACGTCACCAGCTCATAAAAAACGAAAAAAAAAAACAAAAACAGACATGAAAAATAATCAGCTTAGTTGCTAAGCTATTATACATCAAGGTGAGTGTACAGCTAATCTTTCCATTCATTTTTCTTCATTTTCACTAACAATAACTAAAGATATCCTAAGTAAACAGGAAGACATGTATTGTGATCTTCTAAACAATACACCATTGGCTGGCAAATACCCTAGGAACTTTTTATTTATTCATTTTTTGCTAGAGAAAAAGATTACAAAATATATAAAGGCTTGGCACACTAGATATAAAGGCTTAGCTATGGGGTACAGTTTTGGGCACTGCACTGTGAAAGGATTTGGAGAGGATACAAAGTAGACATCAACATTAATAAAGTGCATCAGAGGTCTTGTTTATTGCAAATAGGAAGAGACATTGGGTTTGGAAAAACAAGATGACTTAGAGGCAATCAAATTAAAGTGATATTAAAGCCTACTGTTTTTTTTCTCTAAAATAAAAAAATGAATATGTTATACTTATCTCCTCTGTGCAGTGGTATTGCATAAAGCTGTCCCTTACCTCCTCTTCTGGGATCTGGTGCTCTCTGCTCCTCTCTCTCTGTGGGTGCCCCCATAACAATCTGTGTGCTGTGGGGGCACACATGTGAGCTTGCTCCCGAGCCGGCCTGTCCGTGTCCATAGACACACACACAGAGTAGTTTGGCCCCACCCCTCACTTCCTCATCACATGATTTGACTGACAGCAACAGGAGCCAATGATCCCTGAGACCTTGTGAGAAAAGGGAGAGAGAGGAGCACCGCTGTTGAGGGGCACAGGGCTGGATCAAAAGAGGTGATAGGTAAGTATTTAGGGAGGGAAGAAAGAACAGCTTGTGAAAGCTTTTTCCTCTTAATGAAGGGAATGCATTAAGGTAAAAACCTTTTGACTTTAGAACCACTTCAATATGCATAAATATATTAACCCCTTGACGCCGATCGCACGCAAATTAGCGGCCTCACAGAACTGGGGTTTTTGCGTACCTGTATTTCTGCTTTGAGCACACCACATGGCGCACTCCCAGCACAAAGACCGGGGAGTCACTGAGAGCACAGGTCCCATTTTAACGATCGGGACCCAGAACTCCCAATTCCGGGTCTCCTGATCACTGTGATAGCCTTTGATTGGTATCACTGTGCAACCCCCCCTTGTTTTCTCTCTCTGAATGTAGGAGAGAGATACAAAGTATCTCTTTCTGTTCATTCAGAGAGAAAAAAAAAAGTGTGTGTAAAAAATAAACAAGTAAATAAAAATAATAATTAAAAAAATAAACAAAAATACCTAGATCAAGGTTTGATTTAGTTCTGTGCCAGGGTTAGGGTTTGGGTCAAGGTCAGGGTCAAAGGTCAAGATCAGGGTCAGTTTTTTTGTGGTCAGGGTTTTTTTTTAATTTTTAAATTAGTATCAGTGTCAGTTGGTGGCAAGATAAAAAAAAAAAAAGCAAATTGCGCACTATTATTTCTGGACCGTACTACAGGTACGAACAACAACTGAAATACACACATGTGGTATTGCTGCGATCCTCAGGAGCAGGAGAAATTATTTTGGGTTGTTCTTTGGTGGTAGGTTATGGTAATAGCAAGAAATATACAGCTACATTTAAACAAATTTGTTGGTTTTTTTTTACTATTTTTGGACAGTTTTCCTTTGATAATAAATAAAAAAGAAGAGATAACCATTACCATTTACCACCAAATGAAAGCCCAATTTGTCCTGAAAAAAAGCAAGGTATAATCCACCTGGATGCACAAAGTAGTTGTGATGATATGTATGGTTTTGCTAACAGATGTCAAAGTTGCAAAAGTAGGCTTAGGCTTTAAGGTTTGTTTTACCCTTAGGCACAAAGGGGTTAAACAAGGCTCACTGAGCACCTTGTCTTTCATTGTGTTGTCATGATGCCATTGCTTGCAGTCTTCAGGAACACCTGAGGACCCCCTCTGATGGACTCTTCTTCCAGCCATTGAGAAACATCCATGTGACCAGAAAGCAGGACCCTTGCTGAAATCTAGAAGGAAGAATTCGGACCTGTCACATGACCATGTTTTTTGAGAAAGAAATCATATCTTTAGTTTAGTTATTTAAATTCTATCTCAGGGATATAGCAAAAAAACCCAAAACTTCTAGTTAAAGTGGAGCTCCATCCAAAAGGGGACGTTCCACTTTAAAGACTGGTCCCCTGCTCCCCATTAAGGATTGGCACCTTTGGGGAGCGGGTACCCAAAATTGACAGGAACCCATACCCTCCTCCTACTTCCGCTGTGATCACCTAGTTGTCCTCCCCCCTCCATCCCTGTTGTCTTCTGGGACACATGACAGGTTCCAGAAGACTACGGGACCGTTGAGAAAGCGCAGTGCAAGCTGTCACAGCCGGGTGCCCCCACTGAAGATGCCAGCTCCGGGAACTCAGGACGGGTTGTGTGAAGGACACCGCAGGATAGGTCAGTGGCTGTTTTTTAAAAGTCAGCAGCTACAGTTTTTGTAGCTGTTGACATTTATTATTTTACAGTGTGACTGGAACTCCGCTTTAAGGTAATTGCTTGTTAAATCCAAGGGGTAGAGGAAGAGATTTTACTTAATATATTATGGTCTTTGGCAGGCTCAGAGTTTGGTCTTAAAAGCTAATCTAGCGATTAGCAAGCTGGAAGAGGGTTTGTTCGGGAGCTGAGTTTATTGGCAAATTAATTAATGGAAATTAAGCAAATAGTTTAAATAAAATTTTTTTCAAAAAGCATTTATCAACTAATGACACCCAATGTTATAAGTAGCTACAATCTGTGGGGGTTATATAACTGCCTTGCAGGATTTTTGGTTGATATGGGTCAATGTTGTCTTAGAATAGTTGTTTAGAATCATTTTTTTCTTGTGTGGCATCCCATCTAAAATTCCTACCAGACGAGCAGGGCCTGGTATGAATTATGGGGGAACCCCCATTTTTGTAGTTTTTTTAACTATTCCTAGATCCTTGGCTTACATGGTCATGTAAGTGAATGGAGCCCGTGATGTCACTGGTTGTTAAAAACTTGACAGTGCCTTCTCCCGGCAGCCATTGACAGAGGGAAGCTGTCAAGTATAATAGCGGAAGTAATGCCACTATTATACATGAGATTCGACTCTTGTTGAATGTGTGTTCTGACCAAACCTTAAGCTCATCTTATAAATGCTACATTAAGAGGAAATGTTTAGCTGCTTTGTAAACATTACCTAATGCCACCTCTTATAGGTACCTTTCCTGCTTTTATTTCTCCAAGATGACTGTATTACTTGCAAATCCCCGGAATACATGAGATACCCCTGGAAAATATAAGAATATATGTGGCATTAAAATGTAATTTCCAAACGTGTATCTGTGCATATAGTGGGTGAATATATGTGCATCGTGTTACCCTTACCAATAATCTGATAATAAGACAATTCAGATTCCTTGGATCAGGGGCGGACTGACAACTCATGGGGCCCCTGGGCAATAGGGGATCATGGGGCCCCTGTGTCCTTGCCCAAACTCAAAAAAGCCTATGAAAAAGGTACCAGGCACATCTCATGGGGCCCCCTACTGACCCTGGGCCCTCAGGCACTGCCCGAGTTTCCAAATGGTCAGTCCGCCCCTGCCTTGGATTTATTTGATTTAGTGCTCTTTAAGGCTGACCATACGCATATATTTGGTAGCAAAAACTGGGACTTTGATCCATAAGATTATGACAACTGACAGGTAAAGTGAATAACATGGATTATCTCATTACAATGGCATCTGAAAGTGGGTGGGATATATTAGCATTTGAACATGTTGTTCCTGAAGTTGATGTGTAGAAAGCAGAAAAATGGGCAAGGGTAAAGATTTGAGCAACCAATTGTAATGGCTAGACAACCTGGTTAGAACTATTCCAAAACTACAGCTCTTGTGGGATGTTCTTGGTTTGCAGGGGTCAGGACCGACCAAAAGTGGTCCAAGGAAAGAAAACCAGTGAACTGGTGGTGTTTTACCAATATCCTTAAAGTGTTACTAAACCCTGAATTCACTATATCTGGTCTCCTCGGACCCTGCATTCACTATATCAGCTCTCCCCAGACCCTGCATTCACTATATCTGGTCTCCCCGGACCCTGCATTCACTATATCTGGTCTTCCCGGACCCTGCATTCACTATATCTGGTCTCCCTGGACCCTACATTCACTATATCTGGTCTCCCCAGACCCTGCATTCACTATATCCGCTCTCCCCGGACCCTGCATTCACTATATCCGCTCTCCCCGGACCCTGCATTCACTATATCTGTGTCAGGGCTCCAGGGTATGACCAGAGGTGTCAGGGCTCCAGGGTATGACCAGAGGTATGTGACTGACGCAGGGAAACGCAGGCTTCATATAAGTTATAAACAATATAATTTATTAACGACTAACAATACAAACATAAACGCAGTGCAATACTAAAACATAACACAGTGCAAACGAACCAAACCACCCACAGATAATACATACAATGCAAG
The DNA here is from genome assembly GCF_062004578.1 of Staurois parvus. Classification (NCBI taxonomy): domain Eukaryota; kingdom Metazoa; phylum Chordata; class Amphibia; order Anura; family Ranidae; genus Staurois; species Staurois parvus. The sequence continues at coordinate 5,213,319 of NW_028317965.1, read as the reverse complement.
CGTCGTCAGGCAGGCCGGGTCAATAACAATCGGGCAGGTAGGTACAGGGGGGTCAGGCAGAGAATGGTCGGGGTCACAAGCCAGGGATAAAGCAGGAGAAGTCAGCAGAGGTCCGGATCAGGCAGGGTCAGCAACGAATCAGACAGAGACAGAGACAGGAACAGGAACAGGAACAGGGATGCAGGAACAAGATACAGGGCCCTGGAAAAACACACACCAAGGCAAAGACTGCAGGTCTGGCCATCACTTAAATACACCTGCATAAGCAGTTTCAGGTGTTTGGCTGGCTGCAGGGTTGAGTCTCTGATTGCTGGGAGCACCCGCTGGCCAGCCCTGGTACTGCAGCCCACAAGGCAGGTGAGTCCCACCATTACTGGCAAGTCCATTTCTAACAATCTGGTCTCCCTGGACCCTGCATTCACTATATCTGGTCTCCCCTGACCCTGCATTTACTATATCTGGTCTCCCCAGACCCTGCATTCACTATATCTGGTCTCCCCAAACCTTGCATTCACTATATCCAATCTCCCTAGACCCTGCATTCACTATATCCGGTCTCCATGGACCTTGCATTCACTATATCTGGTCTCCCCGGACCCTGCATTCACTATATCCGGTGTCCCAGGACACTGCATTCACTATATCCGGTCTCCCCGGACCCTGCATTCACTATATCCGGTCTCCCCGGACCCTGCATTCACTATATCCGGTGTCCCAGGACCCTGCATTCACTATATCCGGTCTCCCCGGACCCTGCATTCATTATATCCGGTCTCCCCGAACCCTGCATTCACTATATTCGGTCTCCCCGGACCCTGCATTCATTATATCCGATCTCCTCGGACCCTGCATTCACTATATCTGGTCTCCCTCAGTACACACAACATGGAAAAGCAGTTATTTTAGTAAATATAAACTGCTAAATACCTTTTCTCATCAGCAGTATATAGCAGTCTTGTGACTTCTATCAGTGTTCAGTAGAGCACTGGTTAAAGCTTGTAGGAAGAGTTTTCATTCTGCTCTAGGAGGATGCAAAACCCCTGACCTATGTCTGGTGTGTGCTGATTGGACCTATGCTGATCACATGCACTCTCCCAAGCAATAAAAAAACTAGCAATACACACTAAACTTAGAATGTGCAGAATGGCTACGGTTATCGGAAGATAAGACGTGGACATTTGAACAAGAGGAGGAGCAGAGAAGACAGGATCAAACAGCCTTTTTACACAATGCATAGGATAAACCCCTTAGGTTCCACAGTGAGTATAACAAGCATGCTTTACTGTATATACAGACTGATTTTACTGTTTTGGGCTTAGTAACACTTTAAGTGGATGACATCACAGTTGCCTAGCAACAATAAGCTAGTCTGGTTATTTATTTTTTTTAATAGATATGTTTTAGCAGATATTGTATAATAATTATATTATTAATAGATATATTATACAGTGCTATGAAAGTGAGACTGTGCTGTAATAGAAACAAAGTATCAGTGCTGGTGAAACATTTTCCCCTTGCGGTTTGTGCCGCATGGTTCGGGTATCATCTTCCCCTCCAGATTACAGTAAGGCTGAATGCTTATTGTTGCATTGTAAGGCTGTTTAAGTCCACTACAATACTGTCATGACAAATGCACTGTTTGTATTATGAATTGTTGAATCGGTTTTCCTTCTTTTAACAATGTTAGAATCTATTAAACTGTTATTTACTGTAATAAAAAAGAGAAAATCTTTTTCAATGCAATTTGTTTCCGTGAAAGGTATTCAGCTTCTCTATGCCCATGTAAGCTAAATATTTATTACCATACTATTGTAGTTAAGTAAAGAAAAAGATGCACAGGACAAACAGCTTAATAAATTGTGGGAAACAATATTGTGACTCCATCATAGCGTATTAGTGATAGGATGGTTATGCGACTAACTTGCAAAGAAGCTGGACAGATTCAGCTTCACTGCTTCAGTTATGCTGTAGTTTGGTTGGTTGGTATCCTCACTTGTGCTCCCATGCAGTGGGGTATCATCCATAGGTGCAGGGTGTTCACAGCACATGGACCATGAGGGGAGGTGGGGGGCCCACTGTGCTGTGAACACCCTGTACCCACGGATGAGATGTATCAGGAACAAAGTCTAGGATGATCGGTGCAGCGGTGGGGGCAGTGACAAGCAGCGGTCTCCTGTATGGCGTTCAATGAAGCAGCTGGAAGCCGTATCTCCTCTTCTCCCTCCTGTGGCTTCCAGTTGCTTCATTGAAAGCCATACAGGGAGGTCGGTGCTTGTCACTGCTCCCCAGGGGCGGACTGATAACACATGGGGCCCCCGGGCAATAGGGGATCATGGGGCCCCTGAGTCCTTGCCCAAACTCAAAAAAGCCTATGAAAAAGGCACCAGGGGCAACTCATGGGGCCCCCTACTGACCACAGGCCCTCGGGCAGTGCCCGAGTTTCCAAATTGTCAGTCCGCCTCCCTGCTGCTCCCACCACTGCAAGCCCCATTCCTTCCTTCCGCATTTTTTCTTTATCACTGCCTGGGGCCCACTTTTGATCTTGCACATGGGCCCACTGATTTCATGATACGTCCCTGCTCCCATGGGTATAAATATTAAGATCAAATAAAACTCAACATGCATTTGGTGAATAGTAGTATACTTGTTGCTGATCAATAACTTGTGATTATTATTATTATTCAGGATTTATATAGTACCGACAGTTTGCGCAGCGCTTTACAAAATGAAGGTAGACATTACAGTTACAATACAATTTGGTACAAGAGGAAACAGAGGGCCCTGATCCTGAGAACTTACAGTCTAGGATGAAGGGTTGAGTGATACAAAAGGTAATAGCTGTGGGGGGGGGGGGGGGGGGTGAGCTGATGGAGGAAATAAATGGGAGTTTACTAGGTAGAAGCAGGATAGGCTTCTTTAAAGAGAGAGGTTTTCAGGGATCGTCTAAAGGTGGATAGATTAGGAGACAGCCAGACAGATTGGGGTAGGGAGTTCCATAGGATGGGAGAAGATTCACTGACAGCCCCAGACATCAAAGCATAATTACAGAAGAATTTCAGTCAAAAGCTAATTAAGCTTAAACCTACTCCCATCCCCATTCTAAATCCTATGCTAGCTCCCCTGTAAAGGAACGATGTGTATACTTACCTAATGTAATGGTACTCCTGTCTGGTCATGTGATTGGAACCCAGCATCGGCTTCAGGGGAGAGGGGCAGTGGAAAACCGACGCCCAATAGTAAGTCTATGGGTGACGTCCAGGGGCGGACTGACAACTCATGGGGCCCCCGGGCAATAGGGGATCATGGGGCCCCTGTGTCCTTGCCCAAACTCAAAAAACCTATGAAAAAGGTACCAGGGGCATCTCATGGGGCCCCCAACTGACCCTGGGTCCTCGGGCAGTGCCCGAGTTTCCAAATTGTCAGTCCGCCCCTGGTAACATCACCCAGGCTTTGCAGCCATTGTTGCTCCTCTCTCCTCTCCTCTGAAGTCAGCCGCTGGGGAGATCATGTGATCAGAACGGAGCACCCTTAGATCAGCTAAGTATACACATCTTTACTCCACACAGTAGTTAGCATAGGTCTTATAATAAGGGTGGGGATAGGTTTAAGCTTAGTTAAGCTCCAGTAAATGCTTGTGGACTGAGCCATCATTGGACAGCTCACATCACAGACACAGTGTACAGAGCCGATCTGAGCGACTCTGTACCATGTAATCACTGTTATGATCTATCACAGTGATCACAGATGTAAACAATCTAGAGCACAGGTGTCAAATTGGCAGCCCTCCAGCTGTTACCAAACTACAAGTCCCCTGAGGCATTGCAAGATTGACAGTTACAAGTATGACTCCCAAAGGCAGAGGCATTATGGAGGGCTGCCAGTTTGACATCCCTGGTCTAGAGTTTGCATCTGGAAGTCTGCCCCTTCCTCTTACTATGGAGGAAAGAGAGAAAGGAGAAACTAATGAATGAGCAAATCTTTCATTAGTTACACATTAGTAGCTGCAGCTGATTCAGGGTAAGAGGCAGTTGATTTGGGGGTTGTTTTTAACCCTTTCACCTCCTCCTCCTCTCCTATACCATCTACAGTCAACGTTCTCAAACTTAAAGTGTACCTAAAGGCAAACTTTTTTTTTTAAATTTTGGATAGAATGGAGAGAGACCTGAACACCTATCAGGTTTTTACTGATGTCTGTTTGCCAGTTATGGAGACTGGCTGTCTATATTTGTCCTATTAATAATTATCACTGAAGGTGAAAGAAAACTCAAAATTTCAGGTTGTCACCATAACGAGAATAGAGGGGAAATCTTATAATTCAGGTGACAACCAGGGATTCCCTCAACTTCCTGTTTTTGCTATGGAACAGGAAGTGATGGGAAATCTCCACAATGGGACACGGATGGCAAAACAAAAACTGACAGGGGTTATATCCCTTCCTTTACTCTATCCAAAATGTATGAAAAAAATGCCTTTAATTCTACTTTATTCTTTCAAATGAAGAAGAGAATCCTGTTTCTGCTATGGCAAGTCTTCCAGTCTTCCAGTTTTCATTATCTATTGCTATAAACTAGACTATCTGATTTATATAGTAAACATGTAAGGAAGAAAAGTGTCCGTACTGCCCATAGTAACTAAGACAGTTCCACTTTTTTTTTCTTTTTTTTTGAATGATTGCTGGAAGCAACACCTTTACATTTGACCATTTAGCTTTTCCAGTTTTTATTCATTCTGGCCCAGTAACCAGAAGACGCTAACTGGTTACCATAGGTAGATCTCCTTTCATTTACTTTTATGGATTTATGAAGCCTCTGCTTCTCCTATTATGTATAACAGAGTGTCACATCTCCAGCGATCATCACAATGAGCAGCTCCAGAAACATCATTACACAGTTCCACATTATTCCTCCAGAGACCTCATTAACACAGGACACTTTAATACAAAAATGAACGCCCTAATGTACTCTTTTATCTTCTCCATGTCCCTCTTGCTTGCCTAACAACTGCCGAGTAAGTGGCTGCCTGGAAGATAAAGGAACTGGAAAGGACATGCAGGAAAATGTTTATGGAATTATGCATGACAGCAGTAATGTATTCAAAGAACAAACAAAATGGAGTCATTGTAACCCCATCACTTTCCACAATACAAGTAAATATAATTAAAGTGGAATATATTGCAGTTTACTAGTTGCTGGTGTTTTGGCCGCATTATTATTTTTTTTTTTCAATCTTCTTTCACAATATTTTATCTTGGGTAATCCTACAGATAATGCGCTCCCTATCCTTGGGTGGCTACGTCACTCCATAGTCTATCTATGGACAGTGTCATGGTAGTCACTCTAGGGTGCTCTCCTGATATGAACTAATACGTATCCGTATCTCTTCATTTTCATTACATAGGAAGAAGGGCAATTTGTAGTTGACAGAAGAAAACTAGGAAGAAAGATATTATTTGGTGCAGCTCAAAGGAAGTGACAAGGACACAGCATTTCTTGCAGGATCAACATGTATTTTCTGTGTTTGCTGGAAAGGTTCTTAGCTTGTAGAAAAGAAAACACATGCATCCACCACATAAAGGGACTGTAAACGTTTTGTTGTTGGGTTTAGTTATCCTTTAATTGTACAACACTGTGGAGTCCTTATAGAGTAGACTGGGACAACTTGATGATTAAAAATAATCCAAGATTAAGACCTGTACCACTCTATGGAGGATCCCTACTACTACTGCACCCCTTACAGTAGTTTATGAGACTATTAGAAGCTAACCACATAAAAAGCCAAACAATGCTGGTCGAGTGCTTTTAAAGGAAAATTTAGCTTTCATAGATCAGCCTTTGCTCCAGTCGCAAGGGGGTACTGGTTATATAAGGTCCTGCTCCTATTTCCCAATGTTCACTTACCGGTCACTATATTAGGTACACCTATTCAATTGCTTGGTAACAAAAATTGCTAATCAGCCAATCACATGGCAGCAACTCAATGCATTTATGCATGCAGACGTGGTGAAGATGACTTTCTGAAGCCCAAACCAAGCTTCAGAATGGGGAGGAAAAGGGTTGTAAGTGACTTTGAATGTGGCATGATGGTTGGTGCCAAACAGGCTGGTCTCAGTATTTCAAAAACTGCTGATCTACTGGGATTTTCATGCACAACCATCTCTAGGGTTTACAGAGAATGGTCCGAAAAAGAGAAAATATCCAATGACTGGCAGTTGTGTGGACAAAAATGCCTTGTTGATGCCAGAGGTCAGAGAATAATGGGCAGACTGGTCCAAGATTATAGAAAGGCAACAGTAACTCATGTCAATATGGACAAAAACTCTAAAAAATGTTTCCATCACCTTGTTGAATTTATGCCATGAAGAATTAAGGCAGTTCTGAAGGCAAAAGGAGCTCCAACCTGGTACTAGCAAGGTGTACCTAATAAAGTGGCCAGTGAGTGTATGTGAAGGATAGCTGGGATCAGTGGGTATTCAGAGCTGAGTACCAGATGGAAATCTGGGTCTTGGGGAACCTAGCACATAGATGAACAGTTGCGTGGTTTTATTTAGGTCACACAATTTGGAGTTGACTTCTCAGGGGGTATTAGGTCCTGCTCCCATTTCCCAATGTATGTAAGAAACAGGTGGGACGAGCGGATAAACAAAGCTGAGTACAAGATGGAATAGAGTCTTGGGGAACATAGCATGTAGAGGCGCAGTTGGGTAGTTTTATACATTGTACAGCTACAAAGAATTTGAAGTTGACTTCTCATATACAGGAGTAACTTATCCTAAGAACAAACAAAATAGAATCATTATACCCTTTTTTTTTTTTTTTTTTCCAAAAAAAAACGTTTTATTGAAGTATGAAAGGTAAACAAATGATAGACAGATACGGATCGCAGTCCGTGCAAAGTTTCTAGTACGTTCTCCCGTAACGCAGACGGGATCAAGACAATATATTAATTTGTAGAACATCAGAGGACGGAGTTCCACAGTAAGGCAAAAGTGATAGACGTAACAATAGCAATACTGACAGTAGCATGTACTTTAGATAATTATGGTATACACTAGGCTCTATGTAAGGAAAGTATACATAAGCGGATTCTGAAGTGGTCGTCAAAAGTATCCTCTCAAGGCATCTATGACATATATTTCCATCTCAAAAAAAATGTGGGTTACTGTTGTAGAATATTGTTACATCTGTATAGCTATGGGTGTTCCGTACCGAATGAGAATAATAGCTAATTAGACTATGAGAAAAGAGGGTGTAAATGAGAGAAAGAAAAGAAAAGAAAGAGAGGAGCGTGGGGATGGAGGAAGAATATGAGATGAGATATCAAAATGAGGTGGGAGGAGACGCACATGACAAATAGAAGGGGGGAATGGGGAGAGAGAGATGGAGAGAAAAAAAAAAAAGAGAGGGGGGGGGAAGTGGTTGGATGATGAGGTTCATATTTAAATAAGCATAACCAAACCAGTTACATCTATTCGTAACAGCCTGGCTGTATCTAATTCATCTTTTTAATTAGCGATATAATTCAGTGAATGACCGTTAATGGAGTTATTGCCGAGGTGAAAGTTCTAGAGGCCTTCGGTGTCTCCAAATCTTTCTCGTTCAATCCCTCAGCAAGCCAAGGTAAGTATCAGTAGTTTGGAAGTGGGTCCAACAAGCCCAAGTCTTCCTGAATCGCTCGGGGTGATCTTTTGCCACTGAGATCAGTTCCTCCATTTCAGCAATCCTCTGGATCCTAAGAATCCACTCTCGTACGGTGGGAATATAGGCTGATCGCCAATGAACAGGGATACACTGCTTTGCCGCATTTAACATGTGTAATGCAAGGGACTTACGGTAAATCCTCACCGGAAGGGAGGAGTGATGGAGTAGACATTGTGCTGGTGTAAAGTCTAGGGTGTAAGTGGTTACTTGTCTAATGATGTCCAAAATTTGTCTCCAGAAGGGCTGCAACAGCGGGCATTCCCACCATATATGGAGAAGAGTACCATTTGCCTGGGAGCATCGCCAGCATAAATCTGGCACTTTAGGATCAAATTTATGAATCACAGATGGAACTCTATACCATCTGGAAAAAACTTTGTAGTTGCTTTCTTGTGTAGAAACACATATGGAACCTTTATGCATGTGATCGTAAATGTGGTTCCATTCCTCAGGTGAGATTGAAATTTCTAGATCATGCTGCCAGGCTGCGCAGGCCTTCAGTGAGTGAGATGTATTGGAACTTTCCAATAGGGAATATAATTTGGATATTACATGCCTCTGTGGGAGATCTGTAAAGCAGAGTTTTTCGAAAGCAGTAAGCGGTCTTGAATAATCCTTTAGATGTGGGGAGTTACGTAGAAAATGGTGGATTTGTCTATACATCCAAGGCGTTAAGGTAAGGGCTGGCCACGCCTTTGTAATGTCTTCTCTAGATCGGAGCTTAGAATCTTTGAGAAATTGACGTACTGTTAGGTTATCTTCCCGTCTATACCCAGCGAGAAAGGTCGTAGACATCCCTGGAATAAAGTCCGGGTTCAATTTGATCGGAGTGAAAGGGCTCGGAGAGGAAGAAAGTACTTTTTCCTGAAACACTTGCGCGCTACATCGTAAAGTGGGACCTATAAGTGGGTGCATCCGAAATTCAGAAGGGACATGGGCGGTTTTCAGCCATGGGGAGGTGGAAAGTGGTATCTTCGAAAAATCAGCCTCAAAACCGACCCAGATCTTATGAATGTGATTCGTGGTCCAGTCTACTAATCTGGCTAGGTGGCAAGACCTGTAGTAACGAGAAATATCCGGTAATCCAATACCTCCATTCTTCTTGGACATAGTGAGTTGGGTGAAGCTGATTCTTGGGCGTTTATTATACCAAAGAAAAGAGGAGCAGAGCGTTTTATATGATTGAAAGAATGAATTTGGTAATTGAATTGGTATTGTTTGTAGTAAATATAATATTCTGGGGAGCACATTCATCTTAAGTATGGCTGCTCTACCAAACCAAGAGAACCAAGGTTTATTCCACATCTGAAGGTCTTTGGAAATGTTACGTAAGAGGGGTAGAAAATTTGTTGCATATAGTTCGGTAAGATGGGATGGTAGTTGGATACCTAAATAAGTGATAGTTTCTCGTTGCCAGGTAAAGGGAAAATTTGATGTCGCTTGTTTAACCACCTCCGGTTTTAATGATACATTAAGCGCTTGGGATTTAGAAAAGTTAATTTTGAAGTTAGCCAAATACTGAAATAATTTGAAATCCTGTAACAAATTAGGTATCGTGATATGAGGATCTGTCAGGAAAAGCAGTATGTCGTCAGCAAAGGCTGCCACTTTATGCGTTTTGCCATTGATCAAAATCCCTTTAATGTTGGCATTATCTTTGATGCAATTCAATAAGGGTTCCAGTGTAAGAATGAATAGGAGAGGTGACAGAGGGCATCCCTGTCTGGTCCCGTTGCTGATCAGAAAAGAGTCTGATAGGTGTCCGTTCACTCGCACTCGCGCTGTGGGGGCTTTATATAGAGACATAATATAGGTCAAAAAGCGCAAAGGCAGTCCAATGCCAATCAAAACTGCCTCTAGGTAATCCCAAGCTAGTCTGTCAAACGCCTTCTCGGCATCTAAAGAGAAAAAGAATCCGGACTGTTGATTTTGGGTTAACCAATGATGTATATTTATGGCCCTTATTGTGTTATCTCTGGCTTCTCTTCCCGGAACAAAACCCACCTGATCCGGAGATATGATGGATTCTATAACATGTAGTAGACGATTAGCCAGAATCTTGGCAAAGATCTTCAGATCAACATTCAATAGGGAAATTGGTCGGTAGTTCGCTGGGGACGTGTGATCCTTATTCTCTTTGGGTATAACCGTAATGTGAGCCTCGGAAAGATTGCGCATGGACTGCCCCGGAGTGTTTAATGAATTGAAAGCCTGGAGAAATGGGAGTGCTAATACGTCAAGAAAAGATTTGTAATAAGAATTAGTAAAACCGTCAGGTCCTGGACTTTTACCAGGTTTCAACTGCGTAATAGCTTGTTGTAGTTCCGCTAACGTCAGAGCACTCTCTAAATCTTTTGCTTGCGATCTAGAGATCTGTTTAGGAAGATATTGTGTGAGGAATGACTGTATAATGACCTCACGTGGCCTAGTATCAGCTGCTGATTTGGACGGTAGGGATAAATTATATAAATTAAAGTAATACTCCTCAAATTCCGCTGCAATATCCGACGGTGTTTTCAGTGTGCGTCCATTTTTGGAATGGAGCTGATATACGTGCCGAGCAGCCTTTTTGGATTGTAAAGCCCGAGCAAGAAATTTGCCACTCTTATTTCCATGTTCGTAGAAAAGTTTTTGTTGAATAAAATTACGTTTAGATTTCTTTTCCACTACCTCGCTGAGTTGTTTACGTGCTTGCTCCAGTTCAGTAAAAGATCTTAATGCCATAGATCGTTTATGGGAGCACTCAAGTGTGCGGACTTTGTGCAATAATGCGTTGAATGATGCTTGCGCCATACGTTTCCGTTTAGACGAGATAGATATTAGAATTCCACGTATCACACATTTGTGCGCTTCCCACCGTACGAGAGGGGATGTTTCCGAGGATGCATTTTCTTGAAAGTAGTTCGTCAAAGAACTACGGATCTGAAGAATAACTGATGCGTCCGTTAGGAGAAATGGGTCCAGTCGCCATATTTTGGAAGTACTTGGTGTATCCAGGAATTGCAAAGTGATCATAATCGGGTGATGGTCTGAAAGGATCTTCGGTTCGATCGAGGCTGACTTCAAGGCGTATAAATCTTGTTGCGAAAGAAAGAAATAATCAATTCTTGAATGGCGTTTGTGAGGCGCAGAGTAAAAGGTGTAATCTTTGTCCGAAGGGTGCAAGGTACGCCATGCATCATGTAGGAGAAGGTCTTTCAATTCAATTTTAATTTGCTTAAGTGCTTGAAACGGGATGGATGAGACCCCCGAAGATGTATCTTCCAATGGGTTCAATGCTACATTAAAGTCGCCGCCTAGAATCACAATACCCGATTGAAATGTAGCAAGTAACTTAGCTATGTTACGAAAAAATCCTACTTGTGCTGTATTGGGACTATAAATGTTGACTAAGGTAAGTGGTTTATTAAAGAGGGTGCCTTTAAGAAAAAGGAATCTTCCCTCAGGATCCTCGAGCGATTCAGAAAGTTCAAACGGAAGAGTTTTGGAAAGTTTGTCTATCCTAGGCCAGGCTTTGCTCCAGTCTTCAGGGGATATTGGGTGCACAGCGTCCCGCTCCCATTTCCCAATGTATGTGAGGGATAGGTGAGACCAGCTAATATTCAAAGCTGAATACAAGATGGAAATGAGTCTGGGAGGAATCTAGCTTGTAGAGGCACAGTTGTGTGGTTTTATACAGGTATCGAGATCCAGCGTGTGCACGACAACCTCGGCTATCCCGGGTCTCTGCCTCCTCATTGGCTGAGGTAGCAAGCGGGAGCCATTGGCTCTTGCTGCTGTCAATTACAGCCAGTCTGCCAATGAGGAGAGAGAGGGGTGGGGCAAAGCCATGGCTCCATGTGTGAATGGAAACAAGGAGCAGCAGGTGTGCCATAGCAAGCTGCTTGCTATGGGGGCACCCGACAGAAAGGAGGAGCCAGGAGAGCCTGCGTGGGACCAGAGAAGAGGAGGATCCAGGCTGCTCTGTGCAAAATCACTATGCACAGCAGGTAAGTATACCATGTTTGTTATTTTAGGAAAAATTACCTTTAGTATCGCTTTAATGTTTAAATGTTGGCAAAAGCCCCCCATTTAAGTCAGTTTTTTTTTGTAAACCATAACTCAATTTGTTTTTGTACTTGCCTCCTGTTCATCTCCTGCACATTAGCATTATAAATAGGAGAGGGTCAGTACTGTGAGCCAATCATTCTTTGATTCCATGTTGCCCAGTACTGTCAATCCAACAAATGAAGCTTGCCTATTGGTCAAAAGAGCACAGTTCACGCATCAACCATTTCAACTGTACTTAACAGTTTACTTACGCTTACACTTCGTTGTATTAACTTTCTCAGTTCTAAGATTAACTTCTACTAAAAACTGTTTTATGAAGTCTTTTTACGTTATCTAAACATTTTGCACTCTCCTTTAACCATTCCATATAATGATTTAAGGAATTTACCCGCAAACCTCGACACAACAGTGGAAATCTCATGTTTTCATTTACTAAAAAAATGCAATTTAAAAGCAAATCTAAACAGACTGCAAAATATCTGCATTCTGGAAAGTCTGGAAGTAATGCCAGGTTTCACTTGCTGGGAGCACTGATGGTAAAATCTGAAATTATGGTCAAGCAGGAGATTCGGTGACCATTTAGAAGCAGACCTTAACTTTTCAATGCTCTTCTTAATCCGTGAACCATTTTCTATACCTTACTAACCTTTTTATTAAAGTATACTATATAGGAATGTTTTGCTCTAAGCTTTCTTTTGTGATCAGTAAAATATTGCTGTTATCTTGTTTGCATGTCTTGAATTTAGCTTGATATATATCTGTGTGCCTGCTTCCCACATCATTGTAATCTCTAATGCAATCTATCTTGTTTTTTTTTCTTTTAGGTAAGTTTTTCTTGCTGTTTCTAAAACAATGATAAGAAATATATATTCAACATGGAACAGTGCTGGCTTCTTGTCTAGATACCAAAGTGGACAATCAGTATTAAGCAGGTAGTATACCTAAATCACATAGGTATGTACACACAATATATCAGTTTACATTGTAACTTGTAATTATTAGATGAAAGCAATACATAAAGTTATAGTAGAGTACCAGGATTATTGACCATCTTCTCATTCCCTATGCCTTATACCCCATCTCTACATTCATTGCTCCCTTCCTTTATCCATTGGAGGGATAAATGACTGGAAAGCTGTCACTTCTGCCCCTGCCCTGTAAGCCACATAGACAATCTGTGCTATTAAGGGGATGTGCATGTGTTTGGTACTGTGAGTAAAGAGAACGTAATGTCCTTGAAGACAGCCATCAAAAGAAGTTGCTTCTTCATTTAAAGGCTTGGTCCACCATTGTATCTTTGTACACCTATAATTAGGGTGTAACATGAAACATGGTCACATTCCTCAAATCCCCACCCTCAAACCACCCCCCACTTACTTAAATCACAGGGTTCTTCTCTGTGAAGTGCCCTGTAGTCTCACTTCTGCCCATGCCCTTTAAACTGCCTAGACAATGTATGCTATTAAAGGGATATGTATGTGTTTGCTAATTTGGTACTATGAGTAGATCAGGATGTACCTGTATATGTCCTTGAAGATGGTCATCAAAAGAAGATGCTTCTTCAGTTAAAGGCTTTGTCCACCTTTGTAACCTTGCATCATACTTCACTCATATTTAGGGTGTAACATTAAACATGGGCACATTCCTCTAACTCCCAGTCTCAAACTACCCCTCATTTGCCCAAATCACAGTGTTCTTCTCCGTGAACTCTCCTGTAGCCTCACTTCTGCCCCTGCCCTTTAAGCTACCTAGACAATCTACACTAGTAAGAGGATGTGTATGTGTTTGGTAATTTGGTACTGTAAATAGATGAAGACGTACTTCTATATGTCCCTAAAGATGGTCATCAAAGGAAGCTACTTCTTTCAGTTAAAGGCTTAGTCCACCTTTGTGAACTTGAATTATTTTACAACTGTATTTAGGGTATAACTGGAAACATGGTCACATTCCTTAAACCCCCATCCTCAACCCCCCCTGACACTTATACTGATATCATGGGGTTCTTTTCTTTGGAGTGTCCTGTTGTCTATCACTTTTGCCCTGCCTTTTAAGCTACATAGACAATCTATGCTATTAAAGGAATGTGCAAGTGTTTGGTATTTACTTTATATGTCTTTGAAGATGTTCATCCAAAGAAGCTGCTTCTTCAGTTAAAGGCTTGGTCTACATTTGTGACCTTGTATCGTGCTTCACTCATCTATAGGGTCACATTTCTCAAAGTTTTTTACTTTTATTTTTTGGTTGGTCACATTTCTCAAACTCTCACCCTCAAACCACCCCCCATTTACGTAAATCATGGGTTTTTTCCTGTTTTCTTTTTAATTTTGTACAGCTACATCATCCATTCATAAGGATCTGAGAATATTAACACTACAAGTCCCATTTTCCACTGCACCAGTGGGACTCATAGTAGTCCACTGATTGCTTCCTCAAGCCTCATAACTGTAGGTCCACACCTTTGTACAGATATGGAGCTCGGGAAAGAGTCTGCAGGAGCCTAGGCATTGCAAACATGATGCACTGATCCTGGATGAAATGCTCTACAGGTTTGAATGCAATAAATGATTAAATACACATTTTTTTTCTTTTATCAACGTGGGTGAATCTATTTATTTTAATTATTTGTGGATATTTATTAGAAGGTGTATTATGCCTTTAAAATGGAGCACATGTGTAAGGTGCCCAAATTTTAAGGCTTTGTGCTGACTACTTGTAGTGGATGCTGTCATCAATGTACATTTCCAACTTTTATAACATAGTTAAAGCCTTACCTCTTCACTATCACCACATAAAAAGTCTTACTACTAATTAACATTTTGCCTAAGTTTAATGTTGTGACCCCTGCTTGTTTTCGCCTTGGGCTTTTCCATTTTTACCTACTTCCCTGCAAGTGTTAGCATCTGTCGTTACCTTTTCTTTATTTCTTAAAGTTTTTGTATTCTAATTGCAATTAAGTGTGCAATTATTGCTTTGAAAATGTATTGAAACTGGATGTATTGCATTAATATATGCTAATCGGATTCATGCTCATACATTTAAAAAAAATCTCTCTTAGCTGATTAACATAAATGGAATATAAGGCTACTTAGACAACTTAATTTAGGATGAACTCTTTCAAGCACTCTTTGTAAAATATATCCCCGAAATATTTTTTTCTCAAAAAGTTAAAGCTGAATATACCATGGTTAGGTATACAATGGAGCAATGGGAACCTCTTCCTGCCTGGTCCTCTGTTACTGCATGAGCTGTAATGCAGTAGAATGGGTAAACATTCTTATTTCTATGTTATCTTGGTATTAATCACAGACTCCTAATCATATTCAAAGTCAGTGAGACAAAGAGATGCAAAATCCTCACGTTTCCTAGACCAGGAGAAACATGGGAGCTAGATATTGGAATAGCATAGTATCACCATTTCATTTTAAAATCATTTGAAACACTTATGGTTGTGGCCATTCAAGATTTTCTATGAGATTTTCATAGAGATATGTCATAGATGGAGTAAATAAGTTGAAAATACTAATATAGACTTCCTTTCCAGGATAAATCTGTTTTATTAGTTCCAAATGTGGCTTCTCCACATCCAGGGGTGGACTGACAACTCATGGGGCCCCTGGGCAATAGGGGATCATGGGGTCCCTGTGTACTTGCCCAAACTTAAAAAAGCCTATGAAAAAGGTACCAGGGGCATCTCATGGGGCCCCCTACTGACCCCGGGCCCTCGGACAGTGCCCGAGTTTCCAAATGGTCAGTCCACCCCTGTCCACATGACATCTACCATCTGGGGGCCTTCCCCATCAAACAATAGAGGGAAAATCTTCCAATAGGGACATTAAATCTGATAACTTGGGGGTCCCCAAAGAATTCCCTTTAATTTACAGGGATACCCCCCCCGCACTCTATGCCTGTAGTTCTACTTTATATAAGTGCCATAAATACCTTTAAAGTGGTAGTAAACTTAGCCAACAATCCTGAAAATGAACATAGGACAAAAGCCCTTTATGTCAATCCACCTTCACCCCCTCAATTCCTAAATTTTTGTTAGCTGATTTTGCTTTCCCTGTCTCCCGTCTGAAGCTGAAGCCATTTTTACTACTCCCTTCCTCATCTGAACACTGTAAAATGTCATCCCATGTAATGGCTGACACAGTGGCTAAATGGTTAGCATTTCCACCTGGCAGTACTAGGGTCATTGGTTCAAATCCCCACCATGGCACCGCCTGCCTGGAGTTTGCATGTTGTGCCTGTGTGGGTTTCCTCCAGGTACTCTGTTTTCCTCCCACACTCCGAAGACATGCTGGTAGGTGAATTGGTTCCTGTCTAAATTGGCCCTAATATGTGTATGTATGAATGTGAGTTAGGGACCTTAGATTGTACACCCCTTGAGTGTTAGGGACTGATGTGAATGTACAATGTACATGTAAAGCACTGTGTAAAATTGACGGCGCTATATAAGTACCTGAAATAAATAAATGGCCAGAACTTTGCACATGCACATTAATAACCAAGTCTCATTTTTGATCTACTATCAGAGAGCTGTGCATCGGGCTTTACTCTCACAGGATTGTAATGCAATGCTGCAGAGAGTAGATGATGAAGGCACAACATCCACTGGAATGCAGTGACGGTACACAGAGCATGCCGTGCATACCTGCAAATAAGCGCATGCATCGGCGACGTCATTACATTGATCATGGTTGGATTGCAACAGAATGGTACAGGTTAGACTAAATGTAGAAAGAGGAACATATACATTGTTTTTTAATTATTTTAATGCAGCAAAGTAATACTATTGAGTTTACTACCACTATAAGGACACTAAATTTTCATTTAGTTAAAAAAAAATTTAAAAAAAAAGTATGTATTCCTAACTCAAAAAAGTCCCTTTTATTGCTTTAAGCCTCCTTCAAATCTCCAAATTCCCTTTTTTTTGCTGCTGTAATGTGATATCCTGTTAGAGCAGTGGTTCTCAACCTGTGGGCCGCGACCCCTTTGGGGGTCGAACGACCTTTTCACGGGGTCACCTAAGACCATCGGAAAACACATATTTCCGATGTGTAAAGAGCAGCTACTGTGTAGAAAACAGCTGCTGTGTTGAAAGCAGCTACTCTGTTAAAAGCAGCTACTATGTTGAAAGCAGCAGTATTGGAGATAGAAACGACACTTCATGAATTATAATTAATTGGTAAATAATTTTATGGTTGGGGGTCACCACAACATAAAGAACTGTGTTAAAGGGTCACGGCATTAGGAAGGTTGAGAACCACTGTGTTAGAGGGTGGCTACGTTTCCATTCTCCATTCTCCCACTGTATGTAGGAATATAGCCACCCTCGCTTACTTGCTCTCAGGATGGACTCTGGGATCTGTAGTGTGCATAGAGCAGTGTACAAGACTGCATTCCTTGTTCCAAACAAACACAAGTGAGGGTTCGAGAACTCAAGGAAGACATTACAAAGAGACAGAACAATACAGTAAGAGACAGTTTCATGGAAAATATAATACAGGGCCATTAAGTAGTAGATGTGTATATATTATTTTTTGAAAATAAGGATATCATTTAGTCCCAATTCACAGTATTAGGGTGTTGGAAACCGCATGTGATTGGGACAGGAGTCTCAGTGCATTCCTGTTCAAATCACATGTGATTCTTTGCAGTGCATTCATTTTCTAAGGCTCAAATCGCACTGCACCCACACAAAAGGTGCAGGCACCTTTTTTTCCCCCACTGAAATCGGATCGCATGGATGTTCTCATGCATGCAATCCGATTCAGCCAATCACACTGCATTTTGTGAACCATTTTGGGGTGTCGTTAACATAGACAACTGCAGCAATTGGCATGAACGGAGTGGCAGTGTGATGATGTGCGGAAAATCCTGCACCGCATCAGTGGCCACTTTAAAAATGTATTCAAACTCTTCTTGAATGTTAAAATATTTTACATCAAGGTTTGATTTAGAACAGAGATTGATTTGTTTAGCTGCATTATTTCCCCATGCATATATCTTGGCAGTAAAAAAAAATGGTAACAGTAGATTGATGTGCTTTATCTAGACGTCATCTCTTGCCAACGAAAATTCAAAGAAGCCACAAATTAAACAAGGCATTCAGCAAAGCTTGATCCACAAGTCCTTTAATGTAAAATAACTGGTTTCAACTTTGATGTATTTGGTCCTTCATTGTATCTGTTGTGTTAAGCATGTGTGTCTCTGTATGAAGCATGACAACTCTGCTTTCGTTATCTCATCAAGATGCTCAAGGGTGTTTGAAATGAAAAGCAGTGAAAAAAAAATGATTTGCTAAAATGCATCTACACGCCACCAACTCCTTCTGCAGATGTTCGCCAATGTTTATAAAACGAAGGAGCATGTCTGCAGGAAAAGGATAATTAAGATGTAATAAATTGAATAATGAAGTAAGGAAGCTGTGGTCTCTCCGGTAACATCTGACCTAGCATTGTCGTTAATGATACTGTATTCCTGTAATTACATGCATTGCATTAGCATAGATGTGTATGGATAATTACGGTTGTCCAATAGCACAGGTGCAGGCAGGATGTATAGAAGAAAGAATATGAAATGTGAACTTCCATTGTGTAGGAACCCATAGGCACATTCACATCTTACCAGTATGGGCAGAAATGAGAATGTGTGACATGACTGTGTAATGCGCAACATCCTTAAAGTCATCTTCAAAACCTGAAAATGTGAATTAAGTCTCGCTTCTTATACCCCCGGTCCCTACTGTACTTACCTCTTTGGATGATTTTCTTTCACTGCCCATGCTAGGTGATGTAGCAGTCTGGGCATTTAAAAGTCATTCTCTTCTGCACCCAGGGGCGGACTGACCATTTGACCTCCGAGGGTCCGGGGTTAGTAGGGGGCCCCATGAGATGCCCCTGGTACCTTTAATTGGATTTTTCATAGGCTTTTTTTGGCTGTGGGTGAGGACACAGGGGCCCCATGATCCCCTATGAGTTTTCAGTCCGCCCCTGTCTGCACCTGTCTATCTTCTGGAAAATGAACAATATTGCCGTCGCAAATGTTCCTGTAGTAGGCTAAGAAGTAGATGAGTGCTGCAGCAACTGCCAGCTGGAAACTGATAAAATTATTGATTAAAGTACATATTGCCAGCATGTATGTGTGCCTGATGAAGGGGTCCTGCGTGGCCCCAAAACATTCCACTCTTTTGATGTGGCGTGATCCCTTTGCATACATTTGGATATTGATTTGAGATCCCTAGTGTGCTGGCAATATGTACATTCTTCTTTCTTCCTGGAACCAGGACATCTCAGAGCAATTCTCATTGATCAGCCTTGTTGCATGCTGGCACTGACCAATGCCCACTCACCCCCAGGGGCGGACTGACGACAAATGGGGCCCACGGGCAATAGGGGATCATGGGGCCCCTTTGTCCTTGCCCAAACTCAAAAAAGCCTATGAAAAAGGTACCAGGGGCATCTCATGGGGCCCCCTACTGACCCTGAGCCCTCAGGCAGTGCCCGAGTTTACAAATGGTCAGTCCACCCCTGCTCACCACCATGGTGCTACACAGCCTCTGGACTGTGTAATGCGGTTTTCAGATGCCAAGACCATTACACCAGCTGTGTGGGTAGCAGCAGATAATCAAGGAATGAGGTAAAGACAGTAGGAATCGGGGGTGTGGGGAAGGTATAGTGAGTTAGTTCATCTTTTCATTTCTTATTAAAAGGTGAACAAACCCTTTAAGTGTATCTAAATCCCAAAACAAAAATGTTATATATCACAGCTTATCAATCCATTGATGTGGTGACTGTGTTAATTTCCATTTTCATTTTTTTTTTACTTTACTTGCAAATGGTTCTCCTGCCAGGAACATACTTCTTTTTCTAGAGTGACAGTTTTTTCACCCTAGGCTGCTCTACTGATTTAATCTACAGGCAACTCACTCTTCTTACCGTACTTCTATTAAATAGACAGAAAGGTCTTTCAAATAATCAGCTAAATGTGTCTAAAAAATGTAATTTTTATTTGCAAATTAAGTATACATTCATAAATGTAAAATATGCTCAACATCTGAGATCAACAGAATCACATTTACATTTACATAGATGTCATAATATACAGTAGAGATGGGCCACCACACACGCTTGTAGGATTATTAGCCTTACAGCAGGAGGAATTTTCCAATGTCGTTTAATGAAGGTCAGTGTTTTGGTGGGGCACAACCAGGGGCGGACTGACAACTCATGTGGCCCCCAGGCAATAGGGGATCATGGGGCCCCTGTGTCCTTGCCCAAACTCAAAAAAGCCTATGAAAAAGGTACCAGGGGCATCTCATGGGGCCCCCCACTGACCCCGAGCCCTTGGGCAGTGCCCGAGTTTCCAAATGGTCAGTCCGCCCCTGGGCACAACCTGTCTTTTTCAAGATATATATATATATATATATATATATATATATTCCCTTGTAAAATGTGTAACTCCAGCCACCATCTCTATGTGGAAATTGTTGGATTAATCTCTGGTAGATAACCTATTGTATAAGGATCACCAGATTCAGAACACCATTGGACAGTGTGAGAACAAAGGAAGTCCGATCGGCTGCACTCCAAACAATCTACTTTATTGAACCGAGATAAAACCAATACAGACAGTGGAAATACAGTGGGGGACTAGCAGGTGAATGTGTTGCATACTAAAGACAGTACTTATTCATTACCCCGTGGTAATGAATAAGCACTGTCTTTAGGGTGAAAAGCGTTTTCCTGCCAGTCCCCCACTGTATTTTCACTTTCTGCATTGGTTTTATCTCGGTTCAATAAAATAGATTGTTTGGAGTGGAGCCGATCGGACTTCCTTTGTTCTCATCTATGCAACACATGAGATGGGCTATCACCTACAGGAGGAGTTGTGCTTGAAACTTGGGAGTCTCTCTACCTTGAGCAGCGGTCAGCACCATTGGACAGCTTATTTATTAAATTGTTTGTGGAATATGGAAATGAAAATGCCTGATAAGTGATTTTGATGATCTCAGATGTAATGTTAATAGAGCACTTTTCATTTTTTATGATGACAATTTTACACTGAATTTTGAAAATGTAGTTTTTTCATGCATACTTGGTTGATTTTTTGGAATACAAACATAATGACGCCTCTAAAATCCTTAGTCCAAATTTCTTCTTACTCAGAATGTAGTGTTGAGATCTATAAATAGGGCCCCCCCTTTATTATACTGTATTTGAAAGAAAACTAATGCAGCCACCAGCAAGCTGCAATATATTCTTTTAACAGACAAATCTCAATGGGAGAAGCCAATTGATACTCATACATGAGCCCCATTGAGTATTTCTATTGTATTGCTTGACTGTCTTTCTATATATGCAAAAATCAGAGAAAGTTAATCAGATAAAAAGTAAATCAGATTAGTGTGAAAATACTGCCTGTTCATCTGATTAACAATAATGTACAAGGAAGATTACCTGTAACCTCTGACCATTTCCTGAAATTAGAGAGAGATAATTAAAAAAGACATCTTTAATAACTTGATAATTATGCTACTGGATTGAAAAATGCAAAAACTCACCCAATTTGTAGATATATTGCTGGAAAGAAAAAACAAGCAGTTCATTTACACATTGCTGAGGTGCAGTGAAATGATGAGGGGGTCTCAGAAGATACATCCCAACCTATTTGCAAGTCTGAATAGGACCCAATTTGCAGTCTTATTGTACAAGAGTACATAGGAGCAGATACAAAGGAAGCAAAGGGTATGTAAATCAAGAACAATAATGTAATAATCAATTGCCAAAGTTAATCCAGAGATTATTAATGCAAAGCTTAAACCAAGTATGTGCACAATACATAAAAAATCATTCTGTTCTCAACACGCCAGCATTTAAACACACAGTAAATATTGCAAGAAAGTAATTATTACAGCTTCTAGGTATACTGGATGTCTCAAGCTATATGATTGCAAAGCGCTTATTGACTGAAATTTACAAGGGAGAGATGGAAGCACACACCAAAAGCCTCTTAGTTTTAAGTATGACAGGAAGGTTTCAGCTCTATCCCCTCTTGAACCAAGGCTTCAGCTCCATCACCTGCCAAACAAGGCTTCAGCTCCATCCCCTCCCAAACAAGGCTTCAGCTCCATCCCCTCCTGAACCAAGGCTTCAGCTCTATCACATCTTGAACCAAGACTTCAGCTCCACCCCCTCTCGAACCAAGGCTTGAGCTTCATCACCTTCCAAACAAGGCTTCAGCGCCATCCCCTATCAAACAAAGGCGTGAGCTTCATCCCCTCCCAAACCAAGGCTTCAGCTCCATCCCCTCCCAAACCAAGGCTTCAGCGCCATCACTTGCCAAACAAGGCTTCAGCTCCATCTCCCCTCCCAAACAAGGCTTCAGCTCCATCCCCTCCGGAACCAAGGCTTCAGCTCCATCCCCTCTTGAACCAAGTCTTGAGCTCCATCACCTCCCAAACAAGGCTTCAGCTTCATCCCCTCCTGAACCAATGCTTAAGCTCCATCCCCTCTAAACCAAGGCTTCAGCTCCATCCCGTCCTGCTATATGCTCTCACAGTTTTTCACTCTGTGTTGGGTATCTCTTTCTGTCATTACGTCCATCTCCTCCTGAACCAAGGCTTCAGCTCCATCCTCTCCCAAACCATGCCCTTTCCAGGTCAACCTCTAGAATTAAGCCTATGATGGGTAAAACGTATTAGAGGTTGTTTCTCAGGAGAGAATGGAGCTGAAGCCTTCCTGTCATACTTGAAACTGAGCAGCATTCGGTGTGAGCATCCATCTCTTCCTTGCAAGCGTCTAACAATTGGGAAAGGCAAACCCTGTGGGAGCTGTGCCCAACAGGGATTGAATCCCTGGGTGACTGACTCTTCAGAGCCTGGAGCGGTTCTACATGTTTCATTGGGGCTCATTGACTAATGGCTACTAATGGTCAAAAGTTCTATTTAAAGCTATGTGTAATATGCTGACATTATATAAATAACTGACTTATTCACATGAACTGGATGAAAAAAAAATAATAATAAAAGAGTTGTATTAAAGCATAAATAAACCCAAATGCAAACATGTAATATATTGCTCTTACTAATTTTTAAATGTGGTGGCTGCATTCATTTGTTAAGGCTTTTTTTCCCCTTCATTTCCATCTGGTGATCTGGTCAGTAAGTGTTATTTTATAAACTACTTTTACCAAGCTGTCCAGTAAAAGTGTTAGTTAGAGGCTTGAGACAAACCATTTATCACTGATAGGATTGCTTACAATGGTCAGCTTCTATTCGTTTATATAAAAAATTTACCTCAAAAGCCAAAATAACTGTTGCTGTTACTACTTAAAAAAAAACATTATCTGGAGTTCAGCCTTAATTTGTTTGTCAGGTCCATCTGAATCTGCTAGTAAATCTAACACCACCTTTACCATTCATTGGTAATGCTGGTTGTCAAGGGTGGATATGTTGCTCCTCTGTAGATACAGTGGGGGAGGGGTGTTTCATTTCTCCTCTAACCATAATGGAGACACCCTAAGACAGGAAGTGTATTACTGGCTGGATCAGCAGGTAAAAACAGAAGAAAAAAAGGTCTAAAAAGAAACCAATTTAGCCACCACTTTTAAGGGTTAGTAATCTGCAATATATTACATTTCTTTTTGCTTTAGGGTTTGGATACTCTTTAAGTATTTTTATTCAGTTATAACAAATACATGGAATACTAGATTGTAAAACTATAGATCTCCTGAACAGGGACACAGAAAGTAATAAAAGCTAGAAAAGAACCTCGCCACTCACCAGTCGGTCCAAAGCTGATAGAAACTGTTGTGGTTGGTTTTGTGTTTTTACAATTTGATGCAATATAAAGGAGAATGTATCAGAAGAAAACAAAAACATATTTTACTTATATCCAAAGCTGTAATGTCAATGTCGTTTACTGTTTTATATTTATATTATTATGAAGTGACGTCATAGCAATCATTTTGTAGCACTTTTAGCACCTATGTTTTGTATTTTATCACAGAAACCAATAATTGTAACACTGAGTTTTCCTGTAATCGGAGATTTCCCTAGACACTATGCAACCCTGTGTTGAATATATTAACATAAATTGGAGGCATTGCTGCGGTAAAGCTGCTAGCTTGTATCTCAGTGGTGAGATAATACATAACCAGTTCTATACAGTTTCTAACATTTACTGTCTATTCATTTACTGTTTATTAGTCAAGGGAAAGCAAAACCAGTTGTGGAAGTATGCTAATCATTTTGATCAATTTTTTAAAAATTGGTGTAAGTTGCAGAACTTCACAGCTTGCCCCCGGAGCCATCACTCAAAACCTTGCCCCCCAGAACATTCCCTTAGATCCATGCAGTTAGAGTTTTCTATGGAGCCTTATCCTCAGAGTCTTTCCTCAGAGTCTTATCTTCAGAGCTTTCTCTCAAAACCATGCCCTCACAGCTGTCCTCAGAACCTTGCTCCCAGGGACCTTGCTTGGAGATCTGCATCGCACTCTTGCCCTCAGATTCTCCCCTCAGGGCATTGCCTTCAGAACCTTTCATTAGAACGTGCCCTTAAAGCTCTACTTCGGGCATTTCTCTCAGAGCCTTATCATTAAAAGCCCTTTAAAGCCTTCCTGTTAAAGCTTTCCCTCTGATTCCCTGTGGCTTTATCTCAGAACCTTCCTTCAGATTCTTGCCTTCAAAGCTTGCCTTCCGACCCTTATCTCAGAGCCTCAACATTAAACACTTCCCTTTAAAACCTACTTATCAGAGCCTTCTCTCCAATTCTCCCTGGTCTTATCTCAGAGCCTTTCTTGCCCTCAAAACTTTCTTTCAGACCTTGCTCTCAGAGACTTATCATCAAAGCCTTCCCTTCACTTCCCTTTGGCCTTATCTCAAAGACTTCTCTCAGATGTTTGCTGTCAAAGCTGTCCAGTCTTCCCTAAGAGGCTTGCCTTCAATGCATTCCTGCAGAGCCTTGACCTTCAGAGCCTTCTCTTAGATTCTTGGGTAGTTGGATGGATCTAAAGATGGATGTATGGTTGGATGAATCCAAGGATGGATGGTTGGAAAAAAGAAAGATTTTTTTAAAGATTTATTAGCGCTATATTTAGACCCCTTTTTATTAGTATGTTGCAGAACCCTGTTCCATCGGTGCATTTATAAGAGGCGTGTGTTAGAATGGGCATTCATGCCAACAAGTGGTTTGAACCCTGATTCCTTCAAGTGATAAAATGTTTTAAAGAGCTGGTATAGTTAACTTTTTTTTTTTTTTTAATTTTTAATTAAATACTTGCTTTTAACTTTTAAAAGACTTCAAGTGGTATTGCTATTGCTCATCCCTCCGTCTCCACACACACACCTCTACACATTTCACAAAGAGCCAGACCTTTGAAAACTACCAGGGAGTGGACAGGCAGCACTGATCATTAAGCTTTGATGTTATCTTTTACAGACCAGCAATCAATCAATGTACTAAACACTTCCTTGATCTTGCAATATAATGATAACTCAGCAGAATTCTTTGGCTTTTTTAATCAAACTTAGAATTTATCTGGACTCCTTTTTTTTAGTAGCTAGGAACTAGAGAACTTGAAATAAATATTGGCGCCAGAAAAGAAAATATATAACTCTAAATATTAAAGTAAAAAAATATACACATTAATTATAAAAACAAATGTAATTGAATTAAAAGTAAATTAAAAAAAAAAAAATATATATATATATATATATATATATATATATATATATGTTTAACACTTAAAAATTGCATAATTGAAATCAAGTGTCAGTCAGCAGAGAGGTGACTTTATTATTGTCTAGGAAACAGTGAAAATAGTTTATTGTTTTTAGCTTTGCGATGCTTTTTATGTTTCACTGTTATGTATCAACATGTCATTAAACTGTTCGACTAATGTTATAATGACAAATGCAATACATTGAGTGACAAGCAAAAATGCTTCTCGAGTAAGTGATATATTAACACCCACACTTCTAA
Source organism: Staurois parvus (assembly GCF_062004578.1). NCBI lineage: Eukaryota > Metazoa > Chordata > Amphibia > Anura > Ranidae > Staurois > Staurois parvus. The sequence goes on along the minus strand of NW_028317965.1, from coordinate 5,187,590 downwards.
AAGATCCTGAACAATCTTTGCAGTGTCTCAATTTATCAATTTACTGTTATAGTTAGGATAGGAGAAGATCGTCACAAGGTATTTATAGTCTTTTTATAATTTTGAGAATGTGAATGAGATCAGCTTAAAGTGAACGTCTGTATAATAACCATGCTACCAAAATACAGGCACCTTGTAGAAGTCACATACCCATGTCCTACTTTAGACAAAATTGATTTTCTTTATTTTAATGTCATCAGCTAAGCCTCTCTAAAATGGTGTCTTTTTAGTTTTGGACATAAAATATAAATCTAAAATTAAAATATATTTTTAAAGTGTTACAACAGTAAAATCAGTCTGTATATGCAGTAAAGCATGCGTGTTATATAATGTCCACATTAGTTTGAATGGGTCACACTCAACAGGCTTACTACCTGCCAAGAATGATGTTAGTTTTTGTCATGTGTGCAAAGCAATGGGACCACTGCATATGAACACCCCCATTCACTGCTTTTGCAGGTTCAAGGGTAACTCCACTTTTGTGGGGGAAAAAAGCAAAAAGCAAAAAAAAAGCACATACAATTACTACACAAAACATATTGTAATGGGATCTTATTAAAATGACCTTTCCTTTTTAATCAGCAGTGCTGTAATTTTCTGTAAAATGCAATATGGCAACCTGGAGGCATTCTGAACACAGATGGTATATGGAACTCCACCCTGAAATGTCATTTCCTGCTTGTGTGATTGGCTCGCTGATTTTCCCAGAAGTCTGCACTAATATACAAGTCAGATTTTGAGCAACCCCTGCAACAAAAGTGTCATTTTTGATGAGATCCTCCCAAGGAGAAATCATGTCTAAAAATATACAGACCCTGCCACTTTCCTCATTAGAACCGTGCAAGTGCGACAGCTGATTGATAATTATAAAGTCACTCCCATTCATTTTGCACATGGACACAGACAAGCAAACAGCTATTTCTTCAGAATAACAAAAGGTAGAAATCTGCACCACTGTTTGTTGAAATCCCTGCAATCTACATACATTTTTCCCAACAAAAAAAAGCAGTAAAGTAGAAACTGTATATATAATGTATATATAATGAGAAAGCACAGCTACATGTACTGTGTATCATTTCACACTACACCTAATAAAAAAAAATATAAAAATAAAATGTAATACTTATCAGATACAGCTACTGTATATAGATATATACAGATTAATTTTAAACCTCCACAGTCTCTCTATTAGGGCTTTAGCACTGCTTCGCCTCTGATGGAAATGAACATTGAAAACTGCGCTGTCACGAAATGGCTGAAGATATTCAGGGGAATTGTGTGAGTTTTATGCCAGCAGTGATCATTTAAGACACGCAGCTTTAACAATTCAGCCTTACTGTCTTCATTGCCTTGTGACAGTTCTGGATGCTGGGAAATTGCCATTATCATGGATGTAATTATTAGAAGTAAATTGTTATACTGGAAATTTTTGATGGGTTGGCACATCGATTTCTATATTTAGCGCAGAGTGCGTTTATTCCACCCTAATTGCTTTGGGTGGGGATTATTTAATGTTCTGCATTATTTATAAATCTTACTAAAAGGAAAACTCTATTTTTCATTTAAACATTTTTTTTTTTTAGATAACATATATAATGTCTACACGGGACTTTTAAATTTTAATATTATAAGAAATAACCTTTGCGTTTCATTTCACAGATGCCCATGAGTTAATAAAACTGTCAAAAAATTCAAGTTTCTCTTTTGGCAACCATTGCGAAAGTACTTTATATATAGAATTCCTCTTGAAGTTTAATTAAAAGTAAGGAGGAAATTCTACTCCATGCAGTTGTCAAATCAATCAGAGATCAGGAGATATCTCCCAGTGTGGACAGTCCACTGGAAAAGGCCTACACCACAGTATAGATCAGCAGGATAATTACTTTATTAATGTATGCAGATGAGTACAGCCAACAAAAGTCAACCAATTGTGGCAGTTAAGGCCTTAATCATCTCCTAGTATGGCGTTGTCCAGGTGGCAACTGTCAAACAAAGGATTTCCCCCTACTTTTAAGTAACCTCTTGTTGAAGAGTCACTGAAAAAGAATAATTTTGATGGCGACACAAACAACATCTAAAGTAGATTTCGATCTTTCCCCTAACTACTTCTAAAAATGTAAGAGACCTTTTCTTCAAACCATTAAAAAATCCTAATCCCCTTCCTTAACTTCAAAATGTCCTAAATAAATTCAAAAATAGTCCACCACAAGTCCACACTATTAGGTCTTCAAACGTTGAAAAATGTCCCATTCATCACTTCAAATCCAGGATACCTCAAAAAAATAAATCAGCTTGTGATTGTGTGCACTAATCCAAAACAAGTGCCACCACTCTGGTAGGGTAGGGTTAAGTACTATTACCCTCTTTCAGCTCAGAACGGCATCTCAAACACTCCAGGGTAATATACAGCTTTCCCCTTGCGGATATGCTCAATGCAATCCTTCCCCGTTCCTCATAGGGCAGAGAAGAGCAAGACTCAGTGGAGTGTACAGGTAATAAAACAAATTTATTGCTGCTTACATTCAATGAAGAAAACGTCATCCTGTTCAAACATTTACACAGCTGAAACCAGTATCAAAGATGGCCGCGCTACTCCTTCCGGTTTTGCGTCTGACGTCACGACACTGACGCGTTTCGTCACTTCCGACTTCTTCTCCTCGATGGACGTTTTCTTCATTGAATGTAAGCAGCAATACATTTGTTTTATTACCTGTACACTCCACTAAGTCTTGCTCTTCTCTGCCCTATGAGGAACGGGGAAGATTGCATTGAGCATATCCACAAGGGGAAAGCTGTATATTACCCTGGAGTGTTTGAGATGCCGTTCTGAGCTGAAAGAGGGTAATAGTACTTAACCCTACCAGAGTGGTGGCACTTGTTTTGGGTTAGTGCACACAATCACAAGCTGATTTATTTTTTTTGAGGTATCTTGGATTTCAAGTGATGAATGGGACATTTTTCAACGTTTGAAGACCTAATAGTGTGGACTTGTGGTGGACTATTTTTGAATTTATTTAGGACATTTTGAAGTTAAGGAAGGGGATTAGGATTTTTTAATTGTTTGAAGAAAAGGTCTCTTATATTTGTACTTTCAAGGGTGAAAGGTTTACTTTTCTTTGGGGATACTTAAAGAATTTGGTTTTTGATTTTACTTCTAAAAATGTCTTCTCCCCTCTCCTAACACCTATTCTTACTAACCTGTGTAAGAAAGATTTATATACTTAGCTATTTTTGGGCAGCTCTAGTCCGGTCATTTGATCTGCTCCTCTACAGGGGAGAAAAGGGAGCATTGACAATGGATGGGCCATTAAAGCCTATGAGCAATGACACTGTGTGTTAAAAAGGGAAAGGGGACATTTTTAAGAGCAGTTAGGGTGCAGCTGGAAATCCACCTTTAAAGCTAGCGAATGATTTGATCCTTCCACAATCCATCCAAAACAAAAAAAAGGGAGTCTGAGACTCACATGTACTCCTTTGGCCATGCAAAAGTTTTCTACCTAGTCAAAAACCTAATTAAACTGTTTAAACTTATCATACAGACGTTTTTGTTGCATACATTTGTAAATACTTGTGTAGCCACAGTGTCCCATCAAAACACTTCTCTAAAGTGTCGTCCCTAAAGCAGTACATGTATTGACAGCAAATTATCTGGAGGCCGTCCCTTCCTTCTTAAAGGCAATACAATGGAAGCCCAACATCGCTCAAAACAGCTGAAGACTTCCAGGCTGTATCTACACCAAACTGTTCAAAGTAAGAATGATAAACCCTTTACCCTGAAGTAGAGCAGTCCGAGAAGCAGGCATTCACTGAAATATGCTACAATACTATTGGTAAAAGACCCAGAGCTGCATATCATGCAGGACCCATTAAAATGGCCATTCACCATGCAAAAAAATAAAAAAAAATTGGGGCACTTCTGAGAGTTTCAGTGTTTTAGAGCAAATACCTCTAGATGAAAAGATGGAAAGCTTACTTGACATGCTAACTGGGAAACACAAATTGTAGCGAGTCCCAACAAAAAACCCCCCAAAAAACAGGGCTTTGAAGAGGTGAATAAGGCTGGCCAGAGATGGTTCGAATCATGCATGGACAAGCTAAATGTACTAAGTTGATCGATCGATCAACTTGGGTACAACCAGCTTGCCAGTTTTTACATGCAATTATTGCTACCAGCTAGTTTAACTGCTAGCAATATTCACTATCTTCTCCCGGTGGGGATAGCTCCTGTGGTTGTAGGAAATAAATTTGCTCTGTGTATGGGCTGCCTAAGATGACTCAGGTGAAAGTTTGGGCCTAGGAGAGGGTTAAGAAATATAATGGGTGAGGCTTCTTTACATAGAGATGATCCACTGGGTAGAGGGGAACCACAGCAGTTGCTTCCCAGGGTTGAACTAAGTATGGTCAATCCACAGTATTCTCTGGAGCTGAGACATCCCACCTTTCCAACCTTTCAAACCTTTTGTTCAATTTTGGTTAGTGTGGAGAAGTTGTTTTTCTCATTGCAACATGATGGTGGCTGGGTTTTTGGATCTTGCAAAAAGAGTTGATTTTGATAAAAGTGGACATCTGTTGGTATGAGCTCCTTGTTTTGTTGCTTATCATGGTTACCTAAGGCTCAGTTACTTCAAGGACGTGTAGTATTTCAGTATTTGACCTCCAGCTAGTGAGGTGCAGCTGAGGATGGAGTTTTAGGTATCGTTCATCAAACACATTACCATCAAAAAACCCCTTCTGCTATTTTTAGTAAAATGTGGTTTTCTGTCATTTATATTATTGCTGTAGCCAACCATTTAAAAAGAAAGGGAGCTAGTTGACAAACCCATCAGTCATGTGTACCCTGGAAAACAGCACTTTTCTGAATATTCAGCATTACTAATTTGCCATTTCCGTAGGGATTTGATGTATCCATTCCTTTGGGGAAGATCCTGCTGATGCAACACTATAATCCTCCTAATAGTTCAGCTCTTGTATTGGTCATCCAATCTTGTTTCTGACCTTGTTTCATGCCAAGACAAGACGTAAATCAGAGAAAAAAATATTCTTTGCATGACTTTATTGCCTATACTTTTTGTTCCTTATTTATATGCTGTCAGCATTTGCATAGCATTATATCATGAACACCACCAGAGAAGTGTGTAAGTAATTAATCATCTTTTATACGCATATTCTGAATTATATACAGCATATTACCTTGGAGAATTTTTAATTTTAGTTTTCTGGAACAAATTTTAATCTACAGGTTTCTAGCATAAGACAATTATTGAAAACATTTACATTTTCATTTTGTGCAATGGGCTTAAGCTAAGCTCCTTGAATACAGTTTTTTTAGGACAGGTAAAATCTGCTTATGAAATATTATTGACTTACGATAAAATATTAAGAGTACGGAAAGATGGTGGCTCATTCTATTACTTGTACAGCAACATGATTGCAAAGGAAATGAAACAGTCTGTGAAATTAAATGTAAAGGTCAAAGGGAATTATAATTGAAGTGCATACATTTTTCATGCTCAAGAGACATTGACTATACTACAATTACTTGGATTGCATTTTCTATTCAAACCTATTTTCTCTGGCCTCAAAGGTTGATGAGCCTTCCACAGCTAATTTGAACTATTTGCCTTCATATTTCATTGTGATAGAGCAGTATTTTGGGGAAAAAAATGCTGAATTACTGCAACAGGCCAAAGGTCACTGGATCCTAGGAATTCTTTGACCCGAAGGTACATTTTAAATAACGTTATCTTGGGCTGCGATGATGCTGTTCCAGTGGACTCTGGCTTCACTTCACCAAGCAAGGTTAATAATGGAGTCTCTTTGCTGCACTGCCCCCACAGCATCTCCCATTGTTACATGAATCTGGATACTTAGCACGTTACCAGCTCTGCATTGGCTGTTGGGTAACTCGTGCTTAAAAAAGAGTCAGATGTGTGTTGAGGTCATCTTAAAGTAGATCTAAACTCAGTAACCAAAATATAATATAATCTTTAACATGTTATTGTAATTTCAAAAATGCTTTTCATTCTATTTAAATCCACAGGTTTCATTAAAATAATACCCGGTGAACCTCTGGAGGAGTTCAATGTGTGTTTCCTGATCTCTATTGTTACCCTTTTTAGTTGGGGAGGTGTGTCCAAACCCTTAGCTTGGTTGCGTTACCTATTTATTCCTATAGTCTGGTAACATTTTAGTGGTACAAAGTTTTGTAGCTTTGTGCCTTCCATTGGGTTCTCATTAAGAATATCTGGACAATTTTGGTTCAATTAAAAGCCAAGCTTGGCTTGTAGAAGACACACAGGCGATGGTGTCTAGAGGCCTGCTGATGCCCCAAAAGGTACAAATATGCCCTTAGACACACTGAGGTTTATTTACTAAAGCTGGAGAGTGCAAAATCAGACTCACTTCTGCATAGAAACCAATCAGCTTCCAGGTTTCATTGCCAAAGCTTCATTGAACAAGCTGAGGTTAGAAGCTGATTGGTTTCTATGCAGAAGTGAGTCTGATTTTGGACTCTCCAGCTTTAGTAAATAAACCCCACTAGGTCTGTGTATTTGGGGTGTAGCAACGCCAAAGAAAAGGTATTTCTTGAAGTTTGATTGTAAAAAAAAAAATCATACGAAGTGGATGCTGCATCAGTCCCCCGCCACTTCTAAGACTGAAAATTGACTGATGAAACACCGCTGATCGCTCAGTTCTCGGTCTTCACTGAGCAGAGAGCTGGTAACAAAGTGCACTCCTGTGATCCACAGAAGTAGAGCCAAAAGAGCTTTGGCCATACTTCTCCTTAAAAAAAAAAAAAACAAGCCAATGCATTCTAGGAATCTGAGATGTCCCTATAGAGATTAATATGTTGAAGACCTAAAACTGTTGTGAAATAAAGGTCTTCTGCATAGTTAGTCTGGCTGAAAAAAAGACAAAAGTCCATCCAGTTCAACCATAGAAAAGAAAAAAATGATGATCCTATACCCACAGTTGATCCAGAGGAAGGCAAAAAAAAACCAGCAAAGCACGATCCAATTTGCTCCTGCTGGGAAACATTTTTTCCTGATCCCACGAGAGGCAATCGGATATTCCCTGGATCAACTTTACCTATAAATGTTAGTATCCAGTTATATTCTGTGTATCTAAGAAAGAATCCAGGACTTTTTTTAAAGCAATCCACTGAGCTGGCCAGAACCAACTCTTGAGGGAGTCTATTCCACATTCTCACAGCTCTCACTGTGAAGAAACCTTTCTGGGTTTGGAGATTAAATCTCTTTTCCTCCAGACGTAAAGAGTGTCCCCTTGTCCTCTGTAATGACCTCAGGGTGAATAGCTCTACACTGTGTTCACTATATGAACCACTGATGTATTTAAATATGTTGAGCCTATCCCCTCTTAATCTCCTCTTCTCAAGAGAGAATAAATTCAGTTCCTCTAATCTTTCCTCATAGCTGCTCTCCTCCATGCCTCTTATCAGTTTAGTTGCCCTTCTCTGTACTTTCTCAAGTTCTCCAATGTTCTTTTTGTGAATTGGTGCCCAAGCTGTTCTTAGGGAGCTCAATGTATATAGAGCAAGTCTAGCAGCTGGCATGATTAATGTCACCAATATACTACCAAATCTTGGTAAACTCCATAAAAACAGGTCCAGCCTCACCATATCAATCACAGCCCTCAGTCACATAAGCATGCCTTGTAGCTGCCAGTCTTTGTCCATAATAATTACCTTATCACATTCAGCAGTAACATCCCAGCAGGGTTTCTACTCCTGCCTGCACAGGGCTGTTCAATACCTCAATTTCGAAAGCAATAATGATGTGCAAAATAACTCACCGGAAACAGATTTATCTATTCATAGGTTTACAGCAGTCATGTCAATAAAACAAATAACAATCCTGACTATAGGATTACAGCACTTTCTGACTTTTTGTCTTATTAAAGAGAATCAGCAATATTACCTCAGGTTGATAATGTGACCCAGCAGCCTGTAGTGGTAGAAAGATTATGCATTACGACTTTACTGTATTATTGAGCTCTTGTAAAACAAATACAGTGTACAGTATGAGTAAATCTACAGACTCAAAATGCCTGTAATTTTCACGTCAGGAGGAATCATTCGTAAGCCCTCTTAACATCTCTCACTGCTGGTTGTATAGTTATGAAGTGTAACGCAAGTCAAATCCAGCTAATAAATGTCATAAAACACAGCAGTAATACTATACCATTTAGCAGAGCTAGAGATTGTTTTCCTTTACAGAGAGAAATGACATCTCTTAGATGAAATTGCCTGTTTACAAATTATGCGAATCGTTTTGATCATGGGTGATCATAAAATAAATTTTCATTTATTTCCTAATCTTTTTCCTCAGGATCATATGATTCATTTACATACAACACAACTACTACATTCCTATAGCGGATCCTTACAATTAATTCAGTGCTTATCAGAGCAATGTTTTTCCACTAACAGCCAGTTAGAAATGAGTTTACATTACTCTGACCACTGTAATCTGGCAAGCGTTAGTCAGTTATTGGTTTTAGTGTGCAGCTGCATTTGTCATAGACATCAATCAAACCAAAACATTTTATCCAATCATTATAGCAATTGACCAAGATTTTCTGCTGAGGTCCTTTGGTGTATGGAAGCAGCCTAAACATAGCCCAGATGTCCCATCAGAAAAAAAGTAGTAGAGTATTATGACATTACCAACTAGAGGTACTAAAAATCCACCAAGGGTCCCAGTACCATTGAATCTACTGTCCCATCAATCAGACCAAGGTCTCTTGGTTTTCACCAAAGGTAGACCTTCTACTCAGACCAATGTCTTTCAGTAACAATAACTAGCACAATAAGATAATAGTTAAGACATCCATTGTTCACCAGGGTTCCCTAGAACCCTAGGATTACTCTAGAGATTTCCAGGGGTCCCTTGAGCTGTGGCTGATTGATGTAATGGTGTGTGTATAGTTCTAGGGCCAATACTACTAGACAAAGCCAGCAACATGACTCAGTTATCTCTTTAGCTGTCTGTAAGGGTTGCAGTTTTCCTACTGACCATCAATGTAAGAAGAATTTTTGCCATTGAAGCCTGCCGAACCGGTTTTAGTAGGGGTTTCTCAAGTTCTGAAAATTACTTTAGGGTTCCTCCGGGGTAAAAAAGATTGAAAAAGGCTGAGTTAATGGGACATTGATGTCTAAACTTTGCACAAATTTATTTCATTATAAACTGATCATCGTTTGTTGGTGCTCTACGGCTAGATGATTATGAAGCCAAACTATAGAAAAAAAATTAAACTAGGATCTCACCAGCCTACTACTAAGTCTTCTACAACAATTTATTAGATGAATAGTCATTATCATTTTGGCAGTGAAGTGTTTACCCCTTCCCGCCCGCCCTGGCATCCTGGGAGTCATGAACATCTGGGGGGTGGGAATAATCAGTGATCATTTTGCCACTGTCATAGTGGTTACATGATTGGAAGCCAGTCCAGTCAGCTATAGATCTTCAGTATGAACTGAGAGCTGCCTTTGACAGCTCTGTCTTTGTGCTGGGAGCAAACAGTGAGCGCCCTATCAGCATATGAACATCAGCCACCCAGTGAAGCATATGCACAGAGTCTGAGCATTAAATCCCACCCTTTTGCCATCACACGTATGTGTTGGTTGGTCTTAAAGGGGTTCATTTGATCTACAATCAATAGGCCAACTGTTCACTTTGTAGTCCCACCATCATATAGAACACTTACCTGCAGCTATGGTGTCACTCCTACCTCTGTTCAGCAAGTTTTCTAACTCTGCTCACTTAGCAATTGTTTGACAGGCAAGTTTCTGCCAGTGACAGGATCACTAGTTTGGTATTGGCCTTAGGAGAACCATATATGGCCAACCCAAATATTAAGACATCCTCCCAGAAATTATCACAGAAGTGCTTTGTCTGTTTTATTTTATTGTATTTTATTTGCTATGTTCACTTATGTTGAATAGAGGTGGGAGTTGTGAATGATGAAGTTCAATATCCCCATGTAGTATGAAATGCTCCTTCTCAATTATAACAAAAGCAAAAAATGGCACATTAGACTCCACCCTAATTCATACAAATTTGCCCAAGAGTTGACTTTATATAGAAAGACGTCTTCCAAGACCTCCTCCCCACCTTATTTATTGAGCCAAAATTCACTACTATCCAATTTAAAGCAAGAGAAATTAAAAATACCATATGAGATTTTCCACTTTCACTTCTGCTAGTCAGTATTTTAGGTACCTATAATATGTTTACCTCTCATTTCTGAAATGTTATTGAGTCTGCACAATGTATAGATTTTCTGTTGTGTTTTAACTTAATGCAAAAAAAAAAATCAAAACATAAGTTTGATTAATGTGAGCAAATGTTACATTTTTAAAAATTCAGAACACATGACCCGTGCCAACCATCACAACCCAACAATTAAATAAATGTAGTGTTACTTTAAGGTTAAAGGGGATTGGGAGTCACAGATAGTATACAGTTAACTCTACTAATTAACTGTTATTTACATGAGGTCGGCATAAGTGTGCTCAGTTAACTTGACTCCTAGTCACGGCACCCCAGAGTTAATTGCTACTTACCATATTGAGAAACTGTTTTCTGCTATAGCACTTACAAAGAATTAACTTGAATTAAATTTAATCTGCTCTTTGCATTCTACCCGATATTTTGTGTTTGCAGTAAATAATCATTTTCTAATTTACTGATAAGTGGCATTGCAAGTGGTAAAGGATATTATGTAATGTATATATCTAATTGTACTACAGCAGAAAATAAATCCGTTGTGTGGATTTGCCATTTGGCTGTGCAACATAGTTTCCTTGGATACTATGGAGTTGATCTACTAAAGACAAAAAGGCTGTTCGGTATTCAAGGGAAGTTGTACTTTGCATGGGAATTTTCCCCAGACTATTGGCCTATTGGTAAATCTCTCTCTCTCTCTCGCTCTTTCTCTCTGCCTTCCTCTCTCCCTCCCTCTCCCTCTCTCTCTCTTTATATATATATATTTATATGTGGTTGATCTCCTAAAACTGGAAAGTGCAAAATCTGGTGCAGCTGCGCATGGTAGCCAATCAGATTCTAACTTCAGCTTGTTTAACCTGTTGGCGCCAAAGGTATGCAAATATGCAGCCCTTCAGCGGCTGAGCCTTGATGCCAAGTGGCTGCATATTTGCGTACCAAAAGTAAACAAACGTGTTGAGAGTGAATACCCGCGTGCTCCCGTGCCTGCAGAATTATCAGCGCCACACAGAAAGGTCCCAATCACTACTTGCGATTGGGACCTTTCCGGCCATATGCCCGCTGTGAAAGCCAATCATGGTGGGTGGTCACATGACCCTAAACCCTGCCTTCCGGCATCACAAACCCCTTAACTGGCCAGAAGGTGCTGGTGCCAAGGGGTTAAATAAACTTTGAAAAAAAACAAAAACCTGGAAGCTGATTGGTTTCTATGTAGAGCTGCACCAGATTTTGCACTCTCCAATTTTAGTAAATGAACCCCAAAAAAAAAAAATAAATAAATATATATATATACAGTCATGGCCGAAATTGTTGGCACCCTTGATATTTCTCCAGGAAATCATGTATTTCTCACGAAACGTATTGCATTAACACATGTTTTGCTATACACATGTTTATTCCCTTTGTGTGTATTGGGACAAAACAAAAAAAGGGAGGAAAGAAAGCAAATTCGACATAATGTCACACAAACCTCCAAAAATGGGCTGGACAAAAGTATTGGCACCCTTTCACAACTGCGGATAAATAAGAATGTTACAAGCATGTGATGCTCCTGTAAACTCACCTGGGGCAAGTAACAGGTGTGGGCAATATAGAAATCACACCTGAAAGCAGATAAAAAGGAGAGACGTTCACTTAACCTTTGCATTGTGTGTCTGTCTGTGCCACACTAAGCATGGACAACAGAAAGAGGAGACGAGAACTGTCTGAGGACCTGAGAACCAAAATTGTGGCAAAATATCAACAATCTCAAGGTTACAAGTCCATCTCCAGAGAACTAGATTTGCCTTTGTCCACAGTGCGCAACATTATCAAGAAGTTTGCAACCCATGGCACTGTAGCTAATCTCCCTGGTCGTGGACGGATGAGGAAAATTGATGAAAGATTGCAACGCAGAATAGTCCGGATGGTGGATAAGCAGCCCCAAACATGTTCCAAAGACATTCAAGCTGTCCTGCAGGCTCAGGGAGCATCAGTGTCAGCGCGAACTATCCGTCGACATTTAAATGAAATGAAACGCTATGGCAGGAGACCCAGGAGGACCCCACTGCTGACACAGAGACATAAAAAAGCAAGACTACAGTTTGCCAAAATGTACTTGAGTAAGCCAAAAGCCTTCTGGGAAAACGTCTTGTGGACAGATGAGACCAAGATAGAGCTTTTCGGTAAAGCACATCATTCTACTGTTTACCGAAAACGGAATGAGGCCTACAAAGAACAAAACACAGTACCTACGGTAAAATATGGTGGAGGTTCAATGATGTTTTGGGGTTGTTTTGCTGCCTCTGGCACTGGGTGCCTTGACTGTGTGCAAGGCATCATGAAATCTGAGGATTACCAAAGGATTTTGGGTCGCACTGTAGGGCCCAGTGTCAGAAAGCTGGGTTTGCGTCCAAGATCCTGGGTCTTCCAGCAGGACAATGACCCCAAACATACGTCAAAAAGCACTCAGAAATGGATGGCAAAGAAGCGCTGGAGAGTTCTGAAGTGGCCAGCAATGAGCCCAGATCTAAATCCCATTGAACACCTGTGGAGAGATCTTAAAATTGCTGTTGGGAAAAGGTGTCCTTCCAATAAGAGAGACCTGGAGCTGTTTGCAAAGGAAGAGTGGTCCAAAATTCCGGGTGAGAGGTGTCAGAAGCTTATTGATGGTTATAGGAAGCGACTGATTTCAGTTATGTTTTCCAAAGGGTGTGCAACCAAATATTAAGTTAAGGGTGCCAATACTTTTGTCCAGCCCATTTTTGGGGTTTTGTGTGACATTATGTCATATTTGCTTTTCTGCCTCTGTTTTATATTTGTTCCAATACATACAAAGGGAATAAACATGTGTATAGCAAAACATGTGTTAATGCAATACCTTTTTTGTGTGAAATACTTGATTTTCAGGAAAAATATCAAGGGTGCCAACAATTTCGGCCATGACTGTATATACACTATATTGCCAAAATTATTGGGATGCCGGTCTTTACACCCACATGACTTTTAATAGCATCCCAGTCTTAGTCGTAGGGTTCAATATTGAGTTGGCCCACCCTTTGCAGCTATAACAGCTTCAACTCTTCTGGGAAGGCTGTCCACAAGGTTTAGGAGGGTGTCTATGGGAATGTTTGACCATTCTTCCAGAAGCACATTTGTGAGGTCAGGCACCGATGTCAGACGAGAAGGCCTGGCTCGCAGTCTCTGCTCTAATTCATCCTAAAGATGTTCTGTTGGGCTGAGGTAAGGACTCTGTGCAGGCCAGTCAAGTTCCTCCACCCCAAACTCGCTCCTCCATGTCTTTATGGGCCTTGCTTTGTGCACTGGTGAGCAGTCTTGTTGAAACAGGAAGCGGCCATCCCCTAAACTGTTCTCACAAACTTGGGATCATGCAATTTTTCCAAAATGTCTTGGTATGCTGACGCCTTAAGAGTTCCCATCACTGGAACTAAGGGGCCAAGCCCAACCCCTGAAAAACAACCCCACACCATAACCCCCCCTCCACCAATCTTTTCACTTGGCACAATGTAGTCAGTCAAGTACCATTCTCCTGGCAACTGCCAAACCCAGACACGTCC